>NC_069376.1:13765000-15015000 GCF_021730395.1 Mercenaria mercenaria | reverse complement strand
GAATATGACTGAGAAAAGTTGTGAAAATGTTAGAAAAAAAAGACATAGGCCGAATTATAAAACTGGAAAAGCAACCATTTTCAGTTATCTGATCATCACACATTATATACATTTAACAACCCGCAGACAGAATTACTTCATACATTCAAATGGTAACATGTAACCTGTATTCATTTATGGGTAAATAGAACAATTATAATCAGTGTTTGGTAATATTTGTTTGCTTTGAAAAAAAGTGTTTCATAGTTCATTTTTATTGTAATATTGGGCGAATATTGGTTAAGTCACTTATAAAGGGTTTTGAATTTCAATTTCTCTCTACTAATATTCATAATAAGAACAAATCTTCACAATAAATTGATATCGTCTAGGAGTTGTGAGATTATTTCAATGCAGGGTTCTACTGCATATTCTAGCATAAGACTGCTGTTTTTCTTGCCACTTTTCAGGGATAAGTTAACAAGAGAGAAAACGTGTGTTAACGGAGAGACCCTCGCGCTCACGTGCTGTTAAAATACCTTTTCATATATGCGCATTATGTGGTAAAGCGTAAACGTAACGGATAATTCAATTGGGAATGGCGTCAACGTGAAAAAAACAACTAAGACATTCCAGTGCATTTATGGAAATTTCGTGACGTTGAGGGACAATACATACATTTAATAGTTTTTAACGTGTTTATGCTAGAATAGCGCATTACAACATCTTCTGACTTTCTCGGGATATGTTGGTACTCTCACCCTATCTGGACTGGGCACCAATCAATCCCTTAGGATTCTGCAAATTTTATAACACGAAAAATATGCGTTATCCCTACATATTCTAGCATAAAAATTTCTGTTTTATCCCACCTTTCATTGGTATGCCAACAAGAGAGAAAACGTATGTTAACGGAGAGAGACTTGCGCTTACGTACTGTTACAACACATTTTTTCATAAGCGCGTTCCGTGCTAAAGCGTAAACGTATACCGGCCCTAAAACGGATAATTCAAACGTGATAAAAACGCAGGCATTCCCTTGCATTTCATGGAAACTTAATGACGTTGAGGGACAATTCATCCATTTATTATTAGCTTTTTACGCGTTTTTTGCTAGTCTGGAATAGCAGAATAAATATTAGCTCATTCATCTGTTGACTACGGTAATAATTCATACCTCAACATAATGATCAAGCAATGAATTTTACAAATTGTAGTTTCGTCTATTTAAGATCCTTGTTCTTGCTATCCATCAATAAAATTTGGATATCTTTAACTGGACTTAAGGATAACAAAATAATCATATTTAAAGATAAAATGAGGACGTGCTGGAATTGGGCGAACTGCCACTCTAACAAAATTTGTCGTATTTTGAACCAGAAGTTCTTGTGCTAAAGGAATTTCTTTTAGGTGGGCTAAAATAAATGAATGTGCCGATCTCCTTGATATTCAAACTGCGTCAAGCTGATAATAAACAAATGGAAATAAATTATGTTACGGAAAACACATAATAAAAATAATAGCAACTCTATCCAAATAAGCTAAAATCGAAGAAAAGTTTTATCCAGAAGTAGATCAAACATTTCGCTGTTGGATTTCTGAAGCAATCCGTCAATCATATATCTGTCCAGAACATTTGTTGCTGGCCTACTTTGCAATACATGGTTCTGGTCAGGTTAACTGTGCTTCAGGGAAATCTACCTTTCATTTAATCTCTTGAAAAACAGGCAGTTTGAAGAAAAAGGGATGGAACATGACCTCCGGTGCCTTACAACGGTCTGTCTCTTGTATCTGTCGGCTGTTTATGGTTTCGGACCCGGTCCCTCATGTATCTCAAGCTCAATATGGAGTAATGCTTACAAAGGATCAAAACAACAACAACAACAACAATAAAAATAATGCTGCTACTTTTTTTCAACATTTCAACAAACATATCACAATAATGTTTTAAATACAACAAATTGATAAATAAATAAATTATACATGATAGAGATCGGGACAACTTTCATATTTAAACACTACCGCCGATCTTACAACAACGGGAACCTCAGAAATTGCAATATCAAATTGACTTTGACGGGGGATTGGAAATTAAACTTTTATTTGATCGACTCGTTAAACACGCCTTTTCAACAGTATTGCAGAGAAGTTATATCGGGGTAATCGAACCTAACCAGCGTTGCCGGATTTCAAGAGCGCCGGATCGAGCTTTTTCTATGCAGATCTTTAGTGTCACAATTTGTAAATATCTGAAACAATGCGTTTAGGCTAAACTATCTGAGACACTTCTTGAAAATAAACAGAAATAAAATCTATGTTATTTGTGCGTTTTTACAAAATATTTAGTCATCTAATTTTTTTTCATTAAGGTATAAAAAGTAAATAAAATATACTCATGAAGTTTTCTATGACATTAACAGAAAATGTTTTCTATAATTATAGTAAATTATTAAAAAAACAACAACATGTGAATTCTACAAAAAATGATATATAAAACACAGATGGAGTCTGTCAATTGTGCCAAAAACAAAAAGCTCTCTAAAGCAATAATCACCTCGAAAAGTAAAGAAATTACTACACTATGAAATTTCAAATAAAATGATATCCGTGTATGAATTCTTACATTTTCATTTTAGAAATTATCATTTTTGAAGTAAAGCTTACGGTTTTCAACCCATATCATGCTTGACTGGATTTATTCTACATTTGCGACCAGCGTAGATCTTGATTAGCTTGTATATCCGTGCAGTTTGATCAAGATCTTCACTGTCCGCCATTCAGTTAGTACATATTGGTAAGCACCCCTTTTAACAGTTAATGGTACAGGTCAATTTGAAAGAAGGACAAGTTCATTTTAGAAATTTAGCAGAGTAAGGGCTAAAAAGTGTATTAAACAAAGACTTGGCTTCAAATGCATAGTTCAATGTCGTGAAATGATATGACATATCGTCAAATAAAAACCCAAGCTCTTCTTTTTCAAGTCGAATGTCTTAGCTTAAACGTACAATGTTTCAGACGTCTTTTTTTTATTCTGTAGTAATTTGTATGTAATATATTCCAAGCTGGTCCTAGCTGGTAAACATGGAAAACTTGTGCTAAAATATAGGTCTAGTTAGATCTCCTACTTATGTAACTATAGTTTAACTGTTCTTGCTGTCCGTAGTTAACGGAAATGACGTATTTTAATTACAGTTCAACTAGTTGGTGTGTGGTACCTCTAGTTTCAAGTTAGAACATAGTAACACGCTTGTGGATTAACAGCATTTTTAGTGTTTCATTTGTATTTATTGTTCTTAACTTCATAACTGTAACTAAGATATCAATGGAACACATGGACCGTTGCAGAGTGTGTCTGGATGCGATCTGTGGCATGTTCAATCGTCAAAAATATTTTTTTTAAAAGAAAGTGACAGGGCGCAGCTTTAGCTTTATCTACTTGTTCATCTCCAGCAATAGAGTGCAGAACGGATCTGTAAAAGTAGCAACTAAAGTACGTCCGATTACGCGCATAAGCAGAAACACTTATGTGTCTAAGACACTATAACATACAAAAGTAGGTGATCAAACCAGACAAGTTTCTAATCTGACTTACTAAAACCATGCTAAACGTTAACAGTTCTGATATCAAATATGCGATAATTTAAATATGTCTCCAAAATGATTGAAAACAATGCTGCGAATATTCAATAATTCTTGATGCACAAGATAACAAATCATGATATCACCGTAGCATTGTGTAACTTTTATTGATAAGTGGTCTCTTGTTAAACTCACTGACTTCACAGAGATATGAAATGCTACATATATCGTTGAGAAACATATAATCAGAGGGTACTAAAACGTTTCAAATAATGAGTTTGTTTTTCTCTGACGAATCCCAGGAACGTCTGTATTTTTGGCAAGAACTGGCTGTATCATCCTACCCATTTGCTGAAAAAATAACATGTATAATATTGTATGCAGATAAAATTCCTGTTCAGTTTTTTTTCTAGATGATGATACATTTAAATCGTGTAAGAAATGTTAGTAAAAAATAAAAGATTTGTCATCTTTTTGCAAAAAAAAAAGCGACAATTATCTATGAATTTCTACTTCATGCGAAAAATGTGATAGAAATACAGTCCGTAAGAAGAACATTTAACAACATATTTTTTTAATTGTAAATTTTGAAGCATTTTGAAGTATGAGGTCAACCTTGAGAGCGGGTCCATACTAAGCAGGATTTATCATATTTTACATGAGGAAAACTCAACGTAGTATGTTCGCAGTAAATGTTGCAGGCACCCATTCTTAAAATACAAAAGGACCATAAGAATAACAAAACTAAATTTAGATGTTTAGATTGAGTTGTAAAACTTACTCATTTGACATAAAATCTGATTCGCTCCATAAATGCCACTGTTTTGGATCATCGGTAGCTTTAGCTGGTACTTCGACAGGTTTAGCTGAAATTGATGCGATCATATCTTAAGGTAGTAGACAACATTGATACAGTCTAGATGGACCGACCCATGAGATACTGTATCGGTCAGTCTGTTTTTACAGCTTTAAGATGTTGAATACGTCTCGGTAAAATATACCCGAATGTATTGAATCAGTCCGTCCTTAAAGTGGGGTCAGAACTGTAAATATTTTTTTTTCAATATTGACGCCTGTATTGCATCAGGTGTGTGACATCATTTTAATGCGTGTCGTTGCGTTATTCTTTTCTTTTAAATACGCCAGTATTGTCAGTTTTTTTCTAGGTAATGAACAACTTCATGATAATTGTATAACATTAATAAGTGTAGATACAAAATTATGTAATAAAAAGATCATTAGCTTTGCATCGAGAAACATGCGCTCGTTCTTTAGCTGCTAAAGTCGCGCAATATTTCAGCTGCAGAACTCGTGCATATCTCTAAATACGAAACTAATAATCTATGAATATCAAGTCAATCTGGATGTACTTCGTAAGATATTGACTACGTCTGGTTGGACGGTATTAAAAGATGCTGACTTCTTTTGAGAGTGTCATATCCTGAGTTAAAAAGAACCAGTGGACTATATTAAAAGTTCCTTCGTCTTATATAAAAGATTACACGCTGGCATACGACATAATATTTTTATATAAATTGATAATTGAACGATAGGCCTACTTACGTTCCTTAGGTTTCCTTTTAAACCTATCGAAAAAGCTGCTTTTCTTTTCTGGCGGAGCTTCATTTACAGGTTCTTTTACAGGTTGTGGTGTTTCAACAATTTTGGTTTTTGGTTGGTCTTGGCTCCTCCACAACTCGAACTGGCCTAGGCTCTTCCATAACTCGAACTGGTCGTTGTTTTTCCACCACTTTGACAGGTCTTGGCTTTTTAACAACTCGTTTTGGTTGTGAAATACGTTGTACCCTTGACCGACGACCGAACCATCGACCTCCACGCGAACCTCTTCCAAAGCAGTTACCGCCCCTGCCAAAGCAGTTACCGCCCCTGCAACTGAAATTTAATGAGATATTTGTGCTTTCTGATAGAGGTCCAACGATTACTATGAATAATGAAAATGATATATGCATACAAGATTCTATAATAAGCTACGAAAAACTAGAGATAAATTCAAAAAATAAATCAACATGTAAAAAATGTTCTATTGTGTTGTTGTTATGTTTTATTTTTGCCATAAATATATTGCAAGACATACCGGTATGGATTTAAAATCCTTCAATATTGAGAAAAACATGAATTGGACGAAAGCTTTCATTCATTATGCCACAGATGTTACTAGAAACTAATAGTCTATAAATTATCAGAGATATTTTTTATTTGTTTGTTTTCTTTTACATTTGGTGAATAACGTTGAAAAATGGAAATTTTAAAGTCATCTGAAAGTAGGTCTGCATTCAATATTGCTTGCAACGTTTACGCTTAAAATATTTACAAGATTAAACTCACGCGTCATCTAATCTGGAAAGTGAATTCGATATAAGACAAAGCTAATTAATACCTAGACAGGGAATTATTGTTTACCGTTACCGATTCACCATTGGCATCACCTTTATTTATTCTACTGGCAATCTCAGTAACAAAATTAAATGGAAACGGCAAATGATCAATCAACTTGGCAGGAAATTCAAGTTAACATAATGATAATTCATTATCATCACTACAAAATATTACAGAATGGTTTGAAAACTACAGAATGGCAATTAGCCCTTATCGTGCTGAACACAATTTGCGACCATTGTATATCATGATCAGCCCGCATATCTGTGCAGTCTGGTTAAGATCTGCACTGTTCGCCATTTTGTCAGTATCATTTTGGTATGTACTCCTTTTAAAAGTAAATGGCATTGTCCAAATTGAAAGATGGGCAACTTCATTACAGAAATTTAGCAGGGTAAGGGTTATTGATTTTTCGACTAGCTCTCTTAAAATTGATATTCATTAGCACTTACGAGTTCAGGCAGGCACCAGGTGCACTGAAACACCGGAAGCACATGAACCCCATGAGCCCCAGCATAAGGGCCCCAAGAAGTACTGCCGGTATAAGCCATCCAAAGTTTCCTGGGTCGTCCAAGAACGAACCAATCTCGTCATAAGTCGCCGGTATTGTTGTAGCGGCAGTGGTAGTCGTCGTCGTCACCGGTGCAGGATCTATGAGGACTGTTACTTGCGACGAATCCACGTGGCCTGTAATTTAACTTGCACTTATATTGTACAAATTTCATATACAATGTATACTACAATCCCAATCAACTTCTTCCCAAAATGGTCATTCAATACATAGTTGGAGCTCGTTTTAACCAAAAACTTCTAATATCTCTATCAACATTTAATTCACAGTTTTGGGGATTGTTTCTCCTGGTGTAGACTTTTACAGTAAATAACTATTTTAAATTTTAAGTTTCAATAGCTTTGATAGTAACAGAGATATTTGACTTTATCAAAAACATTAACCAACGGCGACGTCGACGCCGGGGCGAGTGCAAATAGCTCTACTTCTTTTCGAAAAGCCGACCTATATATTAAACATAACACTTTGGTCGGACATTAAACGCCTGGTATGTACACATTTTTATGAATAATTACTTGTAGTATGTGTTTTGCTGAATTCAGTGAAGACTTGTCACATAAATCTGCAGTGCTGAGAAATACGGTACCGTTTGGATAGCCTCAAAAATTCTAGCCGTACGAACGTGAATCAAGCACGGCTACATATTCTATACTTATCGGTGTTCTTTCTTTGCAGACCTGGAGCGCTCTTCTACGCAAACATGTCCGGAAGTGATCATCAGTTGGAACGCACAGAAAAAATACGCAAATTATAGCATGTCCGCACGCATTTTACAGTATAATATGTATAATATACTGACTAAAGGTTAGGGTTAGTATTACCAGAGTTATAAAATATATACATTAGAGATACTTATCACTCAAATCGATTGAATCCGGTATATACCGGAGTCTGTAATTTATCACAGTCTGCAGTGAGTCACAGCCATTCTATATAGCAGGACAGTTGTTCGCGAGTTTTCAAGAAAAAAGTTTATATTTTACTTTAACTCAAAAAAATATCTTAACAAATAAATAACTTTTAGTAAGAAGTCACTATTGAGTCAAATTAATCACGTTATCAGAATGCAAAGATTTCGTTAAGAGTTTGACCTGCTTCATCGGTGGCATATAGTGTGAATGTTCGAGAGGTAGGGGCAGCAACTCCTGTCCAGTCCCTTTTAGAAACAAAGACGCCATTTGGATCCACGCCAAATTCGCTGCAACGAGTAAGAGAAAATAATAGAACATAATAATAATTGTAAAACATAGATGATGCGAATTTTGTTATAAATTTCTTCTTTATTCTCGTGTTAACCTGTTGGAATATAGATATATTGTATTTATAGTAAGAATTTTACATAAGCAGAATATGCCCATAATTGCCTTGAATCAGTGATGATGCGTGTAGACTCAGAAACCTCTTCTCGACTCAGTGGTACTCATTTCTGAGTCCTCGACGTATAAGTACACCGTCAAAATATTTCCCTTGAGAATGCGATCTTCATACACAAACCGTGATCACTAAAATAAGTTTATGTACGTATCATGTTTAGAAACTTACCTCGAATCCGTATGGTACGTGTGTAGTCTATGCTCAGGCAGAAAATCGTCATCGTCGGATGAAAAGGATCCGAAAGAAGTTCCGGGTGTGGTGTCGTTAAGTATCGTGTAAGCATAAGAGGGTAGGTCCAGTACAGGCCAGTTATCATCATCTTCATGTATCGTAACCTCCACCTGAAATATAAGTAGCAATATTTCGGCTTCAAATAAGATACATAAACTAAATGGATGGGACTAGTTTTTTCCGTATATTGCTGCATAGAAAACTTTGAAACTCTTCCCCTTTGAAACCTTCAGTAGCTAAATACTCGTAACGCAATACAGAGAGACCTGTGCCGAAGATTATCAAGTGCATGCCATTACGATAACACCTGCTTCTAAAGGTCCAACTTTATCTCCCTATCTATCCAAAAAAATTTATCAATTTACCTGTGATGAAAGTCCACCTGTGTTAAAGATCTTTTGTTTTTTTAATTTTCCGAGAGTTGTCTTTACAGAAGCGTTTGATTGTACTTAATACATCATTTTTTTTTTTTGAAAAAAAAAATATGACAAAGTTGAACAACCTTGTCCTCTAATTTTACTTGTTTTACGAC
This sequence comes from Mercenaria mercenaria, assembly GCF_021730395.1. Taxonomy (NCBI): domain Eukaryota; kingdom Metazoa; phylum Mollusca; class Bivalvia; order Venerida; family Veneridae; genus Mercenaria; species Mercenaria mercenaria. The sequence continues at coordinate 15,006,337 of NC_069376.1, read as the reverse complement.
AAAAACTCATTAAAAGATGAAAACATACCATACATTTGTTTTGTAAAGACATGTACTGAAATTATCATGATTATAAAAGGGTGAATTTTGATACTAAACTAAAACGAAAACATTGCAAAAACTACAATAATGCAATGTTATAACTTGGAAGAACATATATAACCGAGATATGGTGGCCTTACGTCTATGACACCAGCCCCGCAATTGGAGGTCGAAGATTCGAGCCCTGCCAGTTGCGGGTCTGGTTTATTTGGATAAAGATAAAGACGATTTTGCTCATACTTGTTGAAGAATTCAACCTAATGTGAAAGTATATGCAATTAAAACTCAGTATCTAGAACATTTATCTTAACATCCCAGCTATTTCAAAGATATTTCCAAAACCTGTCTCGAAAACACGTGCAAAATCTATATTTTTAAGACGAAATTTGGCCACCTAAAACTTAAACTCTTGATCTCTTGGAATTCGAGATAACTGTATATGTCTTGTCAGATGTGTTTGCTTCTTGAAGTGTCATATGGAGAGGTTATAATGGAGTTCAGTTTCTAAAATTAAACGATAAAACAATGAAGTATACATACGGTCGTCGTTGCGGTCAGGCCTCCTTTGTCTGTTACAGTAACTAAACACGACACAACAGCACTTGCTGCTCCTGAAACAGACAGTATTAAATGATATATGAACTTCACTTGCTGTGGTTTAATATTCATGTTAATATGTCGTACGAAAGTTTTGCTACATGTACACCATACCAGACAGTATAAAATTATGTGTCAAATTCACTCGATAATTGAGCCGCACCATGAAAAAACCAACATATTGCATTTGCAACCAGCATGAATTCAGACCAGACTGCGCAGATGCTCAGGCTGGTCTGGATCCATGCTGGTCGCAAATGCATCATGTTGGATTTCTCATGGTGCGGCTCATATATGCTTCACCTGCGGTACCTGTAACAGACAATTGTAAACGATATATGTGTAATTTCACGTGCACCTGCTGCAATGTTATATACAAATTTAACAATATATGGAACACGATGGAATTTCTAAGGAGATAGCAATGTCCGCTGGTTGTACAGTTACGTCCCAAAACAATTTCTCCCGTAGATTTACATGTATTTCTTATATTTGCAAGTTTATATTTCACCAGCGTTCATAAAAATAACTTGTAGAGGAAGATAATACGTTTGAGCTGCGTCATGAGAAAACCAACATAGTGTGCTTGCGACCAGCATGGATCCTGACCAGACTGCGCTAATCCATACTGTTCGCTTTCAAAGTCTATTGCAATTAGAGAAACCGTTAGCGAACAGCATGGATCCTGACCAGACTGCCCGGAGGCGAAAGCTGAACTGGATCCATGCTGGTCGCAAAGCCACTATGTTAGTTTTCTCATGGCGCGGCTAATTTTACATCTTTATATTTCAGCTACATTTTTTACAAAAATACATGCATTCATATATCCGTAGATATTGAACAAAACAATGATTGGGATTAAGTGATGAAAAAAAGAATGAGGAGAAAAATGAACTGACTTAAACCTTACTCTGCTAAATTTCTAAAATGAACTGGTCCATTATGCATTGGGGCAAGAACATTTATTATTCAAAGGTGTACTCACGGAAAATTTACTGTTTTAATAGCGAACAGTGCAGACCAGGATCAGCCTGCCTAACCGTGCTTCCGATCTTGGTCTACCCTGGTCGCAAGGGCAGAATCACTTGCCGCTAGCAGGCTAACGTTTTCAGTACAGTTTACAGTATACTTCAATGCAAAGATGTATAATTCTAAAGATGATGTTATTTTGTGGCTTTATGTAGTGGTAATGGTTTTGACAGTACAACAATGTGAGAAACACACATTAGAATGCCCTGAGATAGTAACAGTTTTGTACTACATTTTCTAGTTCGAAGTAAATGTAAGTCAATTGTGCACTTATATATTTGCATTTAACTACGAGTACATAAAACAAATCGAAGGCCTCGGCAAACTAAATGACAAATGAGTCGCGCCATGAGAAAACCAACATAGTGCATTTGCGACCAGCGTGGATTCGAACCAGACTGTGCGGATAAGGATCAGTACTGTTCGCTTTCAAAGCCTATTGCAATTAGAGAAACAGTTAGCGAACAGCATGGACCCATGCTGGTCGTAAATGCACTATGCTGGTTTTCTCATGGCGCGGCTCATTAATCATCAGGACACATTATAAAGTTCTAAAAGTACCAGGATTATCTAGGTCGTATTCTTGTATCTGTTGAATGAACTCGTCGCACGCGGTTGTGCGCGCGCCAGACAGAAGGAAGTTTCCGACCCCAGAACAATCAAAACTATAAGTCCTGGTATCGTACTTGTCTGGATCAATCACATCCAAGAATGGACAGTCTAAAGTTGTTGCTATATCCTGAAAGGTAACAATACCTGTATTTCAATGAAAAACATAAAATGCATTGTACATGAATAACGTTGTTTTGTACCATTTATGAATCAAATTATGGATGGCTACTGTGTCAAGCAGGTACTTTTATATTTCCTGTTGTTAGGAAGGTATACTAGATCCTAAAATTCACATTTGAAGATATGAACAGTTACTGCATACAGATCGCGTAAACTAAATTTGAAAAGTTTATGTGTATTAACATAAATAGGCAACTGAGTTAAAATAGTACATAATACAAACACATGTATAGCTAAACACTGCATAAATTTTACCACTGAAAAAAAAAACTGCAAGTTTTGATTAACAACTGACATTTACTTCATAATATTTAGTTATGAATGCAGCGATATAATTATGCACAACTGATCAAATACAGTTGGTAAATTTTGACTGGATATCTTTAAAATTACGTTTGCGGCGCCGGCAAAAAAAAACTTATTTGATATAGCGCCGAAGTTCGTGAATTTAACACACCTGACAGCTTTGAAGAATTATGTATGACCCGCTCTTTCTAAATGTGTAATATAATAAAATCGATTGAATTGATATCTTATCAATAAATCTAATTCAGTTTAGGTTTAACTTGTTTAAATAAGGTTACTGAAACATTTCTCACATATATATGATTATACTTTAGCCGAAAGTTTCGGTAAATATAATAGGTGATCAACCTCCCGTGACAAATTTACTATTCGTAGCAAGTTTTTTTGCGAATTGCAACTTCATTTTACAATATACAGGTACAAACTGTACATCATTTGGTGCCATTAGTTATTTTTTAAATATCTTAAGTAATACAATCTTTATAGACAATATGGCATTTTGCCCATGGTAAAAGTCGGACGGTCACAATTTATTGTTTTTCTTTTTAGAAATCTTAGAAAGATTTATGTAAGATGATTTTATGCCAAGTAAAATATCCCGGAAGTTTAGTTTAATCCATCAACAAATAAATCAATTTTTGTTAACAATGGAAAATATCCCACTAAAATTGTTTTTCATGATAAATTCAAAATTAATAAGTATATTTTGAAAATCCCTATTAGGCCTGTATTCTCAGAGTTCTTTAAAATGACGCATTATTTAAGCTTAATGACATTGTCCTATCAAAGTAAATAAAAAACACCTTTTTCAGGAAATGATGGATCAAGTGCCATTACCCAGAACTACCTGATAAACAAAGTCGCTATATAAATCAAAACTCCAACATTGTTTTAAAACCTGGTCAATTATAAATAAATGTACACCGTCTTCTATTTTTATAGCTTGCAAAATATTTCTATCAGATCTATTATGACCATAAAACTACTGTTTTATTTTATGTATTAGTGCTTGTTTTGTTAAATTTGTTGTCATTATAATGCTGCTGCCCATATGGGCCTCGTTATATACAAAATCTTGTTGTCATTATAATGTTGATGCCCATAGGGGCCTCGTTATATACAAAATCTTGACATCTTGAAAACAGTGTTACTTCCCAGTATGGATACAATATTCCTGCGCGGAGGTTGGATTTGATCCAATAAAGGCCTTCGAAAAGGTATGCATGTATCAATGGTAATATAATATGGGCGGCTTCTGTTGGTAATGTTATTGGGGAGGATAGTGCAAGATACAGTATAGAAAACAATCCCATTCCAGAAGCGACTAGGGTCTTTAGCGTGTCAGGTGTAAACCACCCACTAACCATAGGCATCCGATTTTTTGGGCTACGCTCCTGCACCGCAGAGCGCGCGCGCCGACACATAGCACTGTCATACAACCTACCTATATAAAAGGTGAAAAGTCCACAAATCTCACGTTTAAGAAATGACAGATTTTCTCCTGTCACTTAAAAACAATTTTTTGTGATACGCTCCTGCACCGCAGATCGCGCCCTATAGCACTGTAATTCAACCTACCCATATAAAAGGTGAAAAGTCCGTAAACCTCCCGTTTAAGAAATGACAGATTTTCTCCTGTTACTTAAAAAAGGTAACAGGAAATTTGTGGTTTTTTCACCTTTTATATAGGTAGGTTGAATTACAGTGCATGACATGGTACGATATATGTCGGCGCGCGCGCGCGCTCAGCGATGCAGGAGCGTAGCCCAAAAAATCGGGTGCCTATGCCACGAACGAGACTCTTATCCTAATGTTACTGTATTTTTAGTTAGACATGGTGGAGCAAGAGACTCAAACTTACAACCCCTGGTTCCACAGTCAAACAGAGTTACCACTATAGCAACTGCGTCTGCAATTTCGATAAAGTATTTGCTTCCTTTTGCATTTAATTTATGCCTGTCACTCAATAATTTACCTACGGGTGTATAAGAATTACTCACCGTCCCTTCAACAGTTTCTATAGCGTAAAGATCTTGCGTCATCACTGGTTCTTCATTGACGTCATCGACCACAAGAGACAGTGTTCTTATCAGGGAGTCCTCTCGCCCGTCGTTCATTTTAATACAAACGACTGTGGTCAGCAAACCGTTATCAAGCAATGTTTCATAGTCCAGATCCTGTGCTGTAGTGATCTCCCCAGCTGCAAAATTCCAAATGTTTGAACGTTTATTACATACATTTACTGAAGAAAAACTATTATTCCGCATTTGTTATTTTGCCAATATCTTTAATGCTCTAGATCTAGTACTAAAAGTATTTCCTTGAAATTTAGGTAATGTACGCTTAGAACAATATCTTGTTCATAAAACTGCAACATTTCAACAAAATCTTACAATGGCATCATATGAATTTACTCCTTTTTACGACTTGGACGCATTTCTAAGTCCAAAAATGCTCTTTTAAGTCCAGAATTTACAAACTTACGAAAAACAATTGTATTGGAGGAAAATGATAGCAAAACTATGCCGTTGTCATGCACTATCAAAAAGTGTTAAGATATATATCCATTTTCTATAGAGAGAAAAAGAGATCAAAATCTAACCTTTGTTTTCCTATAAATTATATTCATTTCGTACACACGAGAAAAAAACGCAGTATTCAGGTAACGTTTTTGTTTATAAGGTACAAAATATTTGGTGAAAGTATTAAGATTAAGATGTTTTATATCGACGCTTTCTGTCTTATTAAAATTCATAAAAGTCACGTGAGTTGGCCGCCCAGAATATGCCATCATTTTATCAAAGAAATATTTACAATGACGAATGCTGTGGTATAGCATAATTATGTTGCAACATTGTACAATAATTTACTTGATTCATCAAACTGGAATAACTCTACGCCTTGTGCATTATCAAATTCCATCTCCCATGTATAGGCATCTCCGTCGTCGTCGTAACCGGTAGCTGTGAACGCTGACGTCGTTGTGCCGACTAAAGGAGCGCTGACAGTTGTGTGTTCCAGTACGTGAATTGTCTGAGAGTCCGTCGGGGCGGTTATATTGGGTGGGTGGTTTATATCTGAAATTGCGGCAAAAATTATCAAAGAATTTATGACGTGGAAATATTTGCTTTTTTGTAATGACACGTGCGCAATAATTATCCAGTAAGACACTGAAATGTTGGTGGTCTGCCCAGAATGCTCAACAAGTAGGGTACCGGGCTTCCAGTTGGTTGTAGGTAATAGGTTCAAATACCAGGCGAGATGGGTTTTTTTCTTATCTGTAATGACGGATTGGAGAGGCATTCGACCTCCACAGGGAATTGTCGCTTACAACATACTAGCAACGAAGTGGTTAGCAGAAAAGAAAAGGTACTGAATTCAGAAAATTTGGGTAGCGTGATTGTTTTTTTTTCTAGGTAATGTAGAACATATCGAGGGCTTGGTGCAAAACTATTGTAAGTGTATATAAATAAAGAACAAGATACAATAGTTTTGCGCCAAGCCCTCGATATGGTCCCTTGAAATATGTCATGAGTATATAAATCATATAGATAAACAAATACTATCGATTCAATAAATAAACTCTGGTTTTCCATGACGGCCAAATATCAGTGAAATCTGTTCAGTACTGTTTCAGCCAGACAGCGTTTAGATCTTGCTATTTGAAGCGGAATGCGAGCCAATATCACTTTAGCCGACATTTGGCCAATATGCTAGTGTTTGCTGGGTATCTACCTGTTATATGAATTGTCATTTGTGTCGGCCCAACAGTGTTATACTGATATCCGCGGTACGAATCGGTGACCGTGATATTAACCACATATGGTGACGTTCGGTGGCTGTTTAAATGCTCTGTAGCATATATTTCACCATCTGAAATATACGATAATAAATATTATGTTCTGTGCCAACGGCTCTCAGATAGGCAAAAGCAATTATCATGAATATTTTACATGTATTTTACAAAGTGGTGCGTCAGCATCTCCAATGATGAAATTGCAGAAACATCACCGCAAATACAATTCATTCTGAGTAAAATATTCATGCTGTTGTGATACTGCTCTTCTTTTGTTCCAAATAGGTCTTGTTTCTTTTGATTTTGTTTTTACTAAATCAAGCGGTAGAAGATGGAAGTGTAACAGCGTTTCCCGTTATCTCAGGTGTTGGGAGTAAATATACTCAACTATTTAGTTTTCTAAAAATGTACTACTGCGTATAGTGACATACAAACACCATCAAAATATCAATGATGGCAACAACTGAATATTGAAAATGTGTTTGCCAAACATTATACTCACTTGGTAGCATAGCAAACGGACAGTTGCAGTCCATTGTAAATTTGAGACGGTCTGGTTCGCCATCTGGATGGGTTGAAGCATCGGTCGCCGTTATTGTATGAACTACGGTCCCATTCTCTGTCAGCGCCGTAACGTCGATTGATGCTGAAAAAAACGTATTAAATGTACAGGTTTTAATTAAGGTCAGTACAAGAGCTCAATACTTGAGAATCTCAAGTATTGAGCTTCTGTACTGACCTCAATTTGAGATCAATGCTTAAGGTCGAAGCTTAAGTCAATGCTAAAGTTTTTTTTCTATTTTGGCAGTACTTTACGTTCTATTGCGTGAAAGATCAGATCGCTAGTGCCTTGTTTTTTTTGTCAAATGGTTAGACATAATTTAAAATTAACCATGATTTTGGCATTGGAGCGTTTGGATTGGCCTTCTAGCAATAATTTAGTATGTGTGTTCTGCTATTTGTAATTACAAGATATCTTTCAACCTTATTAAAAGGCAGTTTTTATTGGCATCTTTGCTGATATTAACCCCAAGATTTGATTTAAAGTATTAACCTCAAGTTTTGGTTTAAAGTATTGACCGCAAGTATCGACTTCAAGTATTGATCTCTACTAGTAGTAGAATTATTTGTTTTAAGTTTGTTTTGGGTTTAATGCCGTTTTTCAACAGTATTTCAGTCATGTAACGGCGGGCAGTTAACCTAACCAGTGTTCCTGGATTCTGTTCCAGTACAAACCTGTTCTCCACAAGTAACTGTCAACTTTCCCACATGAATCAGAGGTGAAGGACGAATGATGTCAGACACGTCTTTTATCAAATCATAACGGAGAACATACGCCCCGCCCGTGGATCGAACTCGTAGACCAACGCTCTCACTACTGAGATAAGCGGGCGGATAGTATTGAACTCAATTATTTACCTCTAGTAAATGTACTGACTTCAAGTATAAACATATTCTTTCAACAATAACAACAATAATTATTACAGAAGAATAGTTAGAAAATATGACGTTCATTTCGATCCTATTTAAACGCTTCTAGAAACTACATGTGTTTTAGGAAGAACAACATCAAATCCTAGTATACACGAACATAAAAACATGAAAAGATCAAAATGGAATTTGGTAGTGCGACACTGGTGCACGAATAGCTCTAATGGTGAATGGCATGTGTCAAACAATGTTAACATCGGTTTAAAACGAAAATGGGGGCAGACAGGGATCTGATGGAATGTGGCTGGTAGAATGTGCTTGTAACGCGCCAAAGTCATTTGGCTACGCAGTTAAATTAAGGAATGCATTCGCCAACTGGTTACCTGGTATAGTCGGGACGGGTTCCTCATTAGGAACAATATCAACCTGAAATAGTCTTGGCGTAGAATCGTTATACCCGTCATTGCAAACAACATTAATCAAATAGGTATCAGCCACACCGTCGTGATCTAGATGGTTGCTACTGTCTGGTACAAAATACACACCGTAATCTGAAAGTTGCAAAATACACACCGTAATTTGAAAGTTGCAAAGTACACACCGTAATCTGAAAGTTGCAAAATACACACCGTAATCTAAAAGTTGCAAAGTGCACACCGTAATCTGAAAGTTGCAAAATACACACCATAATCTGAAAGTTGCAATGTACACACCGTAACCTGAAAGTTGCAAAATACACACCGTAATCTAAAAGTTGCAAAATACATATCGTAATCTGAAATCTAAAAGTTGCAAAGTACACATCGTTATCTGAAAGTTGCAAAGTACACATCGTAATCTGAAAGTTGCAAAGTACACACCAAAATGTGAAAGTTGCAAAATACACACCGAAATCTGAAAGCTGCAAAATACACACCGTAATCTGAAAGTTTCAAATTACACACCGAAGTATGAACGTTACAAAATGTACACTGTGAATGCAATATGAATTCTGAAAGAATGAAAATGCATACAGTAATTAATCAAAATTTGATGGAAAGCCATATCAACAACTCGCTCTTCCTTTTTTTAAGATTACTGTAACTACTTTCTGTACTTTCAGCGGTACTCGGACATTTACATGTATACAAATGTCATTCAGCTATATACGCTTTTGAGATGGAACGAACTTAATATCCAGTCGATGTATATATCTAATTTCTGATTGACGTAACATAACATTCTGAATGTTTATCACTCTATGGCATATAGGGATGCTGCAGTGTAGAGATACGATGTGGAAATGTTCAGCAATCAAATGTTGTAATACTTATTTTTGTCCATAGTTCAACCTCACCAACAATACTACTAGTATATCATATGAAAACGATGATCTTGTATACATGTACTTTCAGTTTCCATTCTTAAACAGATTATAAGAATTTTTCACTGGTTGTGTAGACGGTAACGAGGCTCTGCGACTAACCGCAAAATAGTTACCTGAGAGCCAAATATTTCCGTCTGCACCTTCAAGAAGTGATAGATTCTTTTTCTTGCATGCATTATTCTTCAATTAAAAGAAGAAATGAAGTAAAACGAATGCTTTTCTTTTAAACGCTATCTTATTATAACAGCGTATGAATTTACGAATTCATTGTTAAATTTCAGCACGTGAGTCTTAAATGATTTTTACAAGCACCGGAAAAAGTATAGGAAAATCCTATTTAGCATTATGTATATTCATATACAGGGCTTGAAGAGTCTGACTTTTTCCTTTTTCCATAGGAAAGCGGCAGAGTTTACGAACTATAAGCCGATTACTAAAGCCAACTGAAATATTAATTGTATTAAGGTAGCAAATTTGGAACAACACTCGGCCATTTCCGTCTGATTACGTAGTCTAGTTATGCACTTCCGCCTTCTTTGAACATACATAAGCGCAACACGCATATGGCTTTCCATAAAAACCAAAGCGCGCCGAAATTTGCATGCATATGGGAATACAAATTTTGTAGTCATGGGTGCACAACCTTAAATCTAAGACAAACAAAGGTGTACAAACACACTTACCTGGAGAGGCTGGTTTATACTTCAGGGCAAATGGTGCCGGGCTTGGTGTTGTTGAGCTGATAGAGCACGTGACACACAAGGGGTCAGTATCTATGTCAGTAAAGGTCAAATCATGTAGCAATGTTTCTATCTCAGTGTCTTCCATCAGCTCGTAGTTAGCGGCGATCGGTAAACTGTCTATATCTGGTGGCTACAAAGACACATGACCACATTATCACATGACCATTATTCTTATCTAATATATGTTTAAGCTCGTAATGACACTCGGAAATCCTTTCCGTATGGTTACGTACACCGTATGCAATTCGGCATTCTTCAAACGTGAATGTAGCTGAACGCTCATATGTCTTTCCGTAAAAATAGGAGAATACCGAACGCGCATATGAAAAAAATATGCAGTTTGCCAATTTTCATTAGGCTACGTTAATTTAATGTTTTACAGCATAAAACTATGACTAATGCACAGTTTTGCCTTAACGTATAAGCACTCGTAGTAGAAACTTCCGTCAGATTTTGATTCAAACATAAGCAGACAAATTTTCTTGTCAGACTTGATGATCTACAGTAATTCGTGTTTTCTATGAGTACACTAGAGTGGAGAATATCTTGTATAATTTCTGTAGCAGAGGCAATGTTCCAGTGGTACCGTTGTCTACATACGAATAGAGGGTTAGGGTTAGAGACTCGTATCCTAAAACTAAAAATTATGCACACTGTCAAAAGAATTCCGTACATGGGTGATGTACACCAATTAGGCTAATGAATCCTAGAAGGTTGTGAAATTGTATTGTCTTCTGCATCATGCACTCTCCTCCCACTACAGTTTTCTGTAGAAGTCGCGCAAATGAGTTACGAGCGGAGACTTTAGATAATAACAATTCAATAACTTCAATCTAATATTAAATGGTTAAAAAAACATTTATCAAAATCTTGCTGTTATTTAGTGAGGGGAGAGCACTGCGCTTGGGACTGGAAGTGTTACAGAGTCTAACGATCAAACTAATTTTATGTGTAGGCGTCTCCGCGCAGTTTCTATATAGAACACTTACATCGTTCGCAACATGCACAGTTAGTGTGGCAGTTGCCGTCTGAAGACAATGATCCGCGACCTCAATCACAACTTTGTAGTCCGTGTTAGCAGCCAGGGTGCCCAATATCCGCACATCTGCATAGTAAGCATGCAATGTTCATTTATAAGAGACATAGGAACATCTTCGTAACTTCTCCATTAAAGATACCCAATAGCTGTCTGCCACTAAAATATTTTGTCTTTAGATATATACTTCAAATGCATAAAAATCTCATCAAATAAATTCAACTTTACTAAATAAATGTAAACAATTGTCAAAATTGATGTTTTACCTAGTTATGTTAAGTTTAAACACTGGTAAACATTGTTGAAAATGCATCAAAACGAAGACATGTAACAGCTTTAAAAAAAAATGGCGGGCTTTTAAAAGCGCTGAACTGTCCAGAAATGTTGCTCCTTTATGCAGTCCCTTTCCGGAATTTAATACATATGAGTAAATTGACAATGGTTTTGTAGAATAATATACATGTTTTATATGCTGTTTAATATTCATGTAAAAATGCTTTCTTTTAATAATTTGGTGATGTACAAACTTTTTAGCCCGCAACATGACCTAACTCTTCCCAAAATACATGACAGATCCAATAAAATGCTTTGAAATTGAACTACAAATATCAATGGACGAAATATTTTAGTTATATCCTTGCCAAAACGAAGCGAAAAAAAAAAAAAAAAAAGCAGTAACGCGTCCCGCTAACTGGAATTTATAACTGAAATATTTCGTTCGAAGAGATTATGTGCATTCCTAATTAATTCATAATCAGTCTAGCATTTTGGGGAACTTTTGAATTTCAAAAGAGCAGTCATGCATGTAGAGGGAGTCTGGAAATAGATTTTTTTGAAGAAAGGGACATTATTATAGTTGTACGAAGTGAACAAACCAGGGTCTATAGAGACTATGCGTGTATACATGAAAGCAGTTTACCGTTTCCGTTTAAATCGAACAATGTGTCACTCGGCGGAATAATGCTGACAGATAGTGACGCTATGTCGTCTGGATCGTCATCTGTAGGCGCTATCGTATGGACAACAGTGCCGACGGCGTCGGAAGTGGTAGCGTCAACATCGGTTGGAAGTGTAGTGAAATATGGCACTGAATCTGGGAGTATAGAGTAAAGAATATCATTTGTTGGCATGCTTTTAATTTCCACATGCGCCTATAGCGTATCTAGTTGTGATATATAATACCACAGTCACACATACGGCACAAATAGCTACGTCTAGCTACGGATAGAAACGTAGGAACCCGTATCGATCCGTACCTGAGCCGTACGAATTGGTACGAATTGATACGGATTACTACATTAAGGTATGTCTCAGGTACGTTTCAATACGGATAGATACGGATTACTACGTTTTTATCCGTGGCTAGACGTAACTTTCCGCGCCGTATGTGTGACTGGGGTATATACTAAATGTTCAGTAATAGAAAAGCCACCGCCGGGGGATTTTGAAAATGTTACAACACAGAATTAACATGCGTTCACGCTATTCTAGCATAAAACACTTGAATACTAATAAAAGAATGAATTACACCTCAACGTCATTAAATTTCAATGAAACACGCGGAAACATAACGTTGACGTCATTTCTTTTTGAATTATCCGTTTTGGGACCGTAACGCTTTGTCCCGGAATGCGCATATATGTGAGGTGTTTTAACAACACGTGAGTGCGATCATCTCTGTTAACAAACGTTTTCTCTCCTATCAAAACACGCCCGAAAATTGACGAGTGCAGCTGTTTTATGCTAGAATTAAGAAATAATATATCTCATCCAGTGATTTGTCGTTGATTAAGGTAGTTCTGCACGTTTGGATCGAAATCTTTTCTACAATGTAGAATTTGATTAAACTCTGATTTTTCAAAACTTCAGAATATACGTGAAAAATTCAGCAAATTAAAAAGAAAGGGTCGTGTACTTGATTTTTTGCTAGACTGATGTGTAAAATTTGGACCTCTCGCAATATTTCATAATGGGAGTGTATGGGAAAGTCATAACTTACATAACGTTTTCGCGAATAGAATTTTTTCTACAATGTAGATTTTGGTGAAACTTCTCACAGTTGTAAATAAACACATGTCCTATAATTTGGTGAAATAAAATGTATAAGTCCGTTTGCTTATTTTTGAGATATTTGGCCATGATTAAAGTGAACCGGACATTTCACGCTAATTTTAAGACATTGTTTTGTTTTTTTAACGTGTAATATGTTTTAATATCATATTTTGACTTCAGAAATATAGCAACAATGCCACTGTAATACATTTACCCACAGGTTTCCATTAATTCATAAATTGATTTTCATTTCCGTACGCTGAATCCAGGCTTTATTCTACGTTTTCCGGATAAATGACGTTACGCCATGACTTCCGGTTTTTCAAACGTGCAGAACTACCTTAAATCATTATTTGGAGTTCAGATGCGAAGGAATTATATCACGAGGGCGCAGCCCGAGTGATATAATAATACGCATCTGAACTCCAAACAATGATTTATTCAAGAGCAAATCACTAAATGAGATATATTATTTCGATTCTAACATGTTACCAAGGATTTTTAAGTTCATCCTTGACTACATTCATTAAATATTTGCCCGTTTTCAGTCGGTTTCTTTTCCAGCGCGCCGCTATGCTGTTTGACGCCATGACGTAATAATTATGACGTCAGAACAGTGATATAATGCTACGCATCTGAACGACAAAAAGTGATTTATTCAAGAGCAAATCACTAAATGAGATATATTATTTTGATTCTAACACGTTATCAAGGACTTTAAAGTACACCCTTGTCGGCATGCATTAAATATTTGCCCATTTTCAATCGGGTTCTTTTCCAGCGCGCCGCTACGCCGCTTGAAGCTATGACGTAATAGTTGTGACGTCAGAACAGTGAATTGTTGTTTAATAATTCACTGTTTCCAGCCTTCTTTGTTTAATAGGAAAATGAATCGGACCGTGTTAGAATAGGTTTTCTAGCATAAAACAGTTGTTCTTGAGGAAAGAAAACGTGTGTTGGCAGAGAGATTCTCGCGTTCACGTGCTGTTAAAACACCTTTTGTATATGCGCGTTCCGTGGCAAAGCGTAAACATTATTTGTCCCCAAAACGGAATAATCAAACGGAAATGACGTCAACGTAAAAAAGGACAACTTTGACATTTACGCGCATTTCATGAACTTTTAATGACGATGAGCGGCAGCGTATTCATTTATCTGTTTTTAAGCGTTTTATGCGTTTAAGGGGACTAAGACGCTTCCCTACGGAGGTGATGACCACTAGTTCGAATCCTGGCTACTCCCACTGCAGTGTGTCCTTGGGCAAGGCACTTTATCACGCTTGCTTCAGTCGACCCAACTGTAAATGTGTACCAGAAAATCGGTGTGTGTGTGGGGTGGGTGGGTGGGGGGGGGGTTAATTGTATTTACCTTTACGTTTTATGCTAAAATAGCGTTAGCGCATGTTCATTACATGATTTAACATTTTGCGAATCCCTCGGGATATGTTGATACCCTCGCCCTAACCATATTTTTTTTCTGTTAGCTAAATTCTCTGTGACTTGTTTATACAACACTAGCTCCTAGACAATGAAATACTTTTAATTTCATTTGTTTACATTTCAAGCAAGTCCATTGTTCCTTTGAGAATATTCTGTACTGAACTTATTATGGCATTATTTCCAAACTCAAAGAATTAACTTATTTCGCGATACTCGTATGTTTCATCCGCTAAATTTAGAAACTCTGCTCTGTGGTAGCGATAGATATACGGATGAGGAGAATAATTTTATATTCTTACAGGTTCAAAAATACATAAAACAGACTGCAAGATTCAAACATTAATATACGATATTACGAATGAGAACATAATGTTGAGAATACTGGAATGTCTTATATATAAGACTGACTTCCCAAGGAGCTGGACCCCATCCCCCCCCCCCCCCCCCTCTCTCTCTCTCTCTCTCTCTCTCTCTCTCTCTAATAAAATATATACATGCTTTATTTCATTTTCAAATTTACAAAGCCTTTAATTTTCCCGCCAATTTGTTTCGTGTTATATCTGTTGGGGAGGGCCGTCATCTGATGTTGTAAGAACTTGTGGCCCGACCCATTTGCTTATTTGTTTGTGTTTGTAAAAAATGTTGTATATGCTTGTAAATATTGAATGAGCAATAAAATATGTTTAAACTACAAAAAAATTATGGCATAGCTTTTTACTCAAATTTTTGTGATATTTTCTATTATCAGTCAAGAGGCTGGTTAGCGCTCGAATCTTTTTATGTCTGTCGATTTGTGCCGAATCGGTGTTTGCAACATTCGTGTACTATCCTGATGTGATCTAGAGCTGGCAATTGTTTTTTTTTCTTTCTTTTTTTCGCTTTTTGTTAGGTTTAACGTCGCGATGACACAATTATAGGTCATATGGATGTTTTTCAGCTTTGATGGTGGATAAAGATCCCATGCATAAATTCATCACGGGCGGACACTTTGGTAGATCCATCGACATTCCGTAAGCAAGCTGGATGGTCACCTCACATGAAAAATTCATAAGGCTCTAACCCACATCGGTGAGGGGAAAGTGAGCGACATTCGGCGGCCCCTAAAGCCGATGTAGTATAAGAAAGTGCCTTTAATTTCGTAACAACAATGAGTGTTGAACAGATTCGAACCCGTGACTCTCAGGTTGAACGGCCGATCAACACTTATCACAGTAAAATACACCGTCATGTGAATCAGCTACGTTGTTCTATGACAAATGAAGTAATGATATTTAATATCAAATCGAACCTACTTGGAGATACAGTAACACCAAAATGCCACCGCTCCCCTTCAACCGCAGCGTTTGACCACGTGTTTGTACCACCGACACTGGTTTTCCCGCCACTACTGACAATTCCCATTGCATACGATCCATCTGTTTCCATGGGAACTATGTCGCTCCCTGATGAATACCTGGAAAAAAATGTAGTTAAAACATGGACTCTCCAAATTAATATTTTTTTAAAACACATGCAGAATACGATAACGTTTTTAACATATATATAAGCGTTAAGTTAAAATTAAGTGCATAAATATAACAGAATTAAATGCTGTTTTCTTTCCAAATGAACGACAAATTTCACTGTGTATTGAACTATTCGTTTCCAAACGGACTTTTCTTCACTCCAGTACTTTTATCTACGGTATCATCAGTATAAATTGTGCCACACATTTATTTTAGCGGCTAGAAAAATATACGTTAACGATCAACTACCTCCCTTGGCAGTATTTTGAAGTTTGTCCGCCGATGCCGCTATATCACTTAGATATTTACGTCATTGGTTATATGCAATACATTATCTTATATATCTCATATATCATATTCATAACTTCGTTAAGCATACCGGTAGTCTGCTTTTGTATGGAAATATTTGGTTCCCATACTCGCCGCCAGTGATGATATTAAGCAACATTTTTATATTGGTATCTTACCATGAAAAAACGTATCCCTGCTCCACTGACATTGGACTAGCTAGTGTATGCGTAACTGTTGAACCAGCCGTTACACCTAAAATAATAAACGAACTAGTGAAAAAAAATGTTTCACATACAATCAAAAATACTTTTCTTTATATATGTGTGAAGCCGGACATGGCAAATGAAGTGATAAAATCATGTGTGGAACTTGCAGTAACACAAACATTGTGTACATAAAACATGATAAATGGGTATGTGGAGCTGGCAACTAAGATGACAAAAACATGTGTGGAACTTGCAGTAACACCAAAGTTGTGTACACGAAACACGATAAATGGGTGTGTGTGGAACCCGGAATACATTTCGTAAATGTATGGAATTGGCAGTTACATATATCGTGACAATAAACTGTATGGACAGGCAATGTAAAATAATACATATATTTTTGTATATTTGTGGAATAAGTACGGTAACAACAGTTACATTTTTAAAAACAAATGTGTAGAAACAAATAAGAAGAGTTGACCAGAAATTACACACCCAGAATAAATAATGGCTCTAGAAGTTATATCAATGATATGAACATATATGTGTGGAACTGGATATTACACAAAGTATATTAAGTAAATGTTCATGCGTTAAATAGGAATTACACTAAAACGATAAACATGTGCCAACAGTGCTTTAAAAGTCACTTTCTAGACAATAGTCTTGCGAAAATTGATGTTCAACGTTAAATACTGAATTGACGCTATAAGCCGTTGCTAATGATACATATATCATTTCAGCAACATATATATATTAATTAAGTTAACAACCAGTTGAATTATAGCAATAGGGTCGGGCCACAAGTTCTGCCAACATTAGTAAACGGCCATTTCCAACAAAACTTAAACACTACTACATGTAGATGGCTTAATTTATAGTGTTGTCTCAAAATTTCAACTTCTTTTGAATAATACTTTCTGTTGTCTCGTATATTTCTTACCTGAAATAAGAGTTTCACCAATGACCTCGTACGCACTTCCGGTATCTTGCCATACCTGAGCTGTAAGATCCCCAGCGGCGGCGGCGGCAAAACTCCATTCTGATATCACTCCACAACATGGTATCGCCATACTAGTACCACTAAGGAGGTAGGACGTACCTTCAAATACATTGGTATATGAAAATTAGGTACACCATTTCTTCAAATACACTGGTTCGTGAATATAAAGCAGAACGTACCTTCAAATATATTGGTACATGAATACTAGGCAGAACATTCCTTCAAACACATTGCTACGCGAATAATAAGCAGATCGTGCCTTCGAATATATTGGTACATGAATATTAGGCAGAACGTGCCTTCGAATATATTGGTACATAAATATTAAGAAGAAATTTCCTTCAAATACATTGGTACACGAATATTAAGCGGAACGTGCCTGACAATATATTGGTACATAAATATTATATAGAACATTCCTTCAAACACATTGTTACGCGAATATTAAGCAGACCGTCTTCGAATATATTGGGAAATGAATATTAGGTAGAATGTTTCAAGGCTAAAAATGAATGGGGGCGTGAATATAAGGCAAAACGTGCCTTTAAATACATTTGGTACGTGAATATTAGACAGAACGTGCCTTAAAATATATTGGCACATGAATATTAAGCCGAACGTTTGTTCAAATGCATTGATGCGTGAATATTAGGTAGAACGTGCCTTCAAATACATTGGTATGTGAATATTAGACAGAACGTGCCTTCAAATATATTGGCACATGAATATTAAGCAGAACGTTTCTTAAAATACATTGTTGCGTGGATATTAGGCAGAACATGCCTTCAAATACATTGGTACGTGAATACTATGTTACACAGAACGTGCCTTCAAATACATTGGCACATGAATATTAAGCAGAATGTGCCTTCAAATACATTGGTTCATGAATATTAGGCAGAACATTTCTTCAAATACATTGCTGCGTGAATATTAAGCAGAAGGTGTCTTCAAATATATTGGTACATTAACATTAAGCAGAACTTGCCTTCAAATACATTTGTACATAAATATTAAGCAGAACGTATCTTCGAATACATTGGTACATGAATATTAGGTAGTACATTTCTTCAAATACATTGGTGCGTGAATATTAGACAGAACGTGCCTTCAAATATATTGGTACATGAATATTAAACAGAACGTGCCTTAAAATATATTGGTTCACGAATATTAGGTAGGTTATTTCTTCAAATACATTTCTGTGTGAATATTAGACGGAACATGCCTTCAAATATATTGGTACGTGAATAATAAGCAGAACTTGCCTTCAAATGCATTTGTACATAAATATTAAGCAGAACGTATCTTCGAATACATTGGTACTTGAATATTAGGTAGAACATTTCTTCAAATACATTGGTACATGAATATTAGACAGAACGTGCCTTCAAATATATTGGTACATGAATATTAAGCAAAACGTGCCTTCAAATAAATTGGCACATGAATGTTAAGCAGAACGTGCCTTCAAATACATTGGTATATGAATATTAGGTAGACCATTTTTTTTTTAATTTCTTTTTTAAGTAGTTGTGAGGCTTCATTTTCAGGGGGAAAAAGGCCAAGCAAGTAACTCCCGGGACAAGGCCATTTTTGACCCCAAGGCTCCTGATTTAAAAATTTATGATACAGGTCTCGGTAGTTGATGCCACATGCGAAACATTTAATTTCCAGCAAGTTCGGCTTAAGAATAGACTTGTAATATTCTTTTCTATATGAGTCTAAGGAGATATACAACTGGTGTAGAGCCACATGGTCACCATTCGTAAATGTTTGATACAGAATCATTGGATAACGTTATATAAAATATCTTAGGTTCCTGAGAAGGTTCCTTCTGTTGTGTTGTGTTGCCATAGCAACCACAGTTCTGTAAGCATTGATTGTACCTGTACAGTAATGAAGTTACAAACTCTACTGATATATCTCAAAACACATGACCAGGTAGTACTGAAAAAGAATATGCTTTTGTAAAAGTTTACGACGGACGACGGACATCTTATGATCGCATTCCGGCCAGCAGAGCTAACAAGCGCGCGACCTGTCGGTGCTAACGGCTGACATAAGGCAATATGCAAGAAAAGAGTTATTGAATCTTGACGTGCTTATTCATTTATTGGAGACGGAAAAAACGTATAATGTATCAAAGCTATAGTATTCAAGAAAAGTGAACTTAGACAAAAAATAACCAAGAAATACATATCTTGAAAGATGAAAAGGGTCACAATTCAGTTATATAATCTTCACCTATAGAATGATAGAGCCCTTATCGCATTCAAGAAAAGCGGACTTAAAAAAAAAAACAAAAACAACAAAAAACAATCAAACAAACAACAACATTTTGCTCGGTATATGACAAAATGCATCTGAAACTTGTACTACAGAACTAAACTTTATGAACAGTTTTGAAGAAAAAGTGGCTTTAACCAAAAATCTTCGTGAGACCTCGTAGATTTTTTTTCACAAAACAGACGACCTAAAAGGTGACGATAACATACATAGGCTTGCTATACAATGTAGTGTCGTATCGCATACTGACTTGACTACATATATATGTGAAAAGACTACAATTCGGGGGAAGATTTTTGATAAATCACTGAACTTGTGTTTTTGTCAACATTACGTGACCCGCTTCATGATTTTTATAATGACAAGGTGTTTATCTTTCATCGAGTACAAAAATTTGAATAATATTTATCAATGTGCGAAAGTTTTACATATTCAATAGCATCACATTAATATTTTTATTGCGGTATTTCAGAGTTCTTTTTAATTTTAATTGTATTCTTATTGTGAATATTTGTTTAATTTATGTTTACAATCTTATTTTGGTAATTGCTCCTTTTAAATTCCTAATGCATTAATGATTATTCGATCGCAATGTTTTGACATACATTGAAAATAAAAATTGATTGATATTAAGATAAAATCGGATCAGATGAAATCAAATAAAACATGGATTGGTTAACGGATGGTGTTTGACATTATGACCACATTCAATTATTTACTAATCGTTTATTTGCAAAATATAATTTGAATTCACAATATTATATTGTATAGGCAATCCTTATTAGATCCCTGTCCCTTAAACCGAGCTAAAGAAGGAGAAACTACTAAGTTCTTTACCGGAGATCGAACCTCAGACCTCTCGGTCCGTAGGTAGACCGGAACCATTTTACTGTAGGATTATTGTTGGAAGTGCGGAGTGCGATTTAAACACCCAAGCTGACTCAGTCAGCGCTAGTTCGGTTCACGTGCGATGTGCATGTTCAACACGATGATCCGACATGCAGACGACATTACATCAAAATTAATACACACATTTTCGACTCCAGTTCTAATGGGAAAAACGTTTACATTAATTTTTCGACAAAAACGGCCGTATAAAAATTGGTGTTTGATGTAAAATGACTTTAAAATATTCGGTCAAAAACGACTCAGTTGATAGTGTATTAACTGCACTAACTTATTAATGAAGTGAGACTAAACCATAGCTAATAATACAGTTTTCATATCGTAAACAGTTCAACCGACTTTCTAGTTCATTGAATAATCGGACGTTAAAAATCCATCATTCCATAGACATGTATATTGTGCATGTATAAATTTATTTTAATGGGAAACACATATTGATGATGTTAGTAAAACGAGCATATGGAGATCGAAATACCGACAAAGGAGGCCGCTACATATCACTGGTCTACTATTCATATGTAATCAATGTAAAAGCTGTATCAATGGCATGCCATACTAAGCAGTGCAATCAATCCATGATGAAACTGCTACCAAAATGTCAAATATGCACGCGACATATTTTCAGCAAGCCCTGCTATAGAATAAGGCGTAAAAAAATTGTTTGTTCCCGGTTTCCAGACTTACTCTAAATTTTGGCCCGACTCTAAATGTTTTTATTAACAAAAAGTTGCAAAACTGCACATTTTTGCTTTAAACATGGCAGGTGATGTTAGAAATCAACTTACTGATGCTCCAGAGGCACTACCCCCTTATCTGTACTCATTTTTTGACACAAAAACAATTTCCGAAAAGTCTCCCTTAATAAAAAAATAATAAAATAAAAAAAAACGACCTACCTATCCTAATTGTTTTAGCATGTTACAGGAAACAAAGATTTTTTAGGTCTAAAGAAAACTCAGAGTGATAGTAAAGATTTTAAAAACTTTATTTAAAGCCTCTTATTATAGATGTGCTCAAACTTCGGACAATCTGACTGAAGTCGTCTGCTAAACTGCTACGATCGCGTATTTCGGTCAGATTTTCCAAATTATGGGTCTACTTTTTTCGGTCATGTAGTGTTTGTTAAGCTATAAAAAACACATTTTTTTCTTTAATTTACAATAATAATATTTGTTACCCGAATTAGTCCCTGCTGTGGCACCTGTAGGGTCGGGGTTCTGCTCTCCCAAGGTTTGTCCCGTACATATAGGTATGTTATTTCCTTGACCTAAAACGCAAAAATAGTAAAAGTTTAAATGACTTAAAAGCTTAAACTATAACAATAAAACAATAGTAACAAACCGTATTTTCTCGGCTGTTTTCGTATTATTACGTAACGCCGTTATTCGGCTTCCTTCGGACCTAAATGTAGCTGAGCGCGCACGTTGACTTTCCGTAAAACCGAAATCACATAACGAAGAATAGTTACGTAATTGGTCGTTTATTCTTACGGGTCCACTACCAAAAAGACTTAAAATGTGACACATTTCAGTATTTAAAAGATAAACTTGATTTTGCAAGACCACTCAAATACAAGGCGCACACTAAACTAAACGTAAACGTTCGAATATTCAGACAGAAATAGGTTATATTTCACTTTAATATTGACTTTCCAATAAATTTAAGTTAGTTTTCCCTTCGCTACACTTCCTTACTGCCAAACTTAATTTCATAAGAAGGTCAATAAATGATCTATAACCTATACTTAAATGAAGTTATGTCGATTGAATTTTCACTTCGTCTTGGGGAAAACGCTTTGCTAATGGTTATACGATGAAAATAAATTAAAACATAGAAAATATATTTAAAAATGTAATCTCTATGTAGTAGACTTACCTTCAACAGACTTGATCAGAAAAACGCAGATGGTGAGTGAGACAAAATTTAACTTTTTACTCATTTTTTTTTTCAAATTCGTTCAAACATTCGATGTTCACATACTTAAATATAACGGTTTGTATTTCCGGCGCACAAATAACTTGTTTCCTGATTATATTTCTATTATTTACATCACTTAAAATGTAAGCAACATTTATTCTCTAAACATGTTTCTTTTAAATGTTTCTTTAAAAAGTTCAACGGACTTTTGAAGAAGTACTTTCGTGATGAGACATTACTTTAAAGGATTCTACCCGATATAGCAAAACCTGAAACGTCCGAATGTTGATATTATTATTTATGTAAAAACGTCGCTTCAATCGGCTTCAAGGTCGGCTTGGAGTAATATGTTATTTTGATTTAAACCTATTTTATTCTTTTTCTGGGTTTTTGTTTTGACATCATATAGTGTACTTATAAAAAAGATACGAGATAAATGTAGTGTGTATGTGTGTGTGTTCGGGTTTAACGTCTTTTTCAGTCATATAAACGACGGTGTCTTCTTGTAGCAGTGAGCACAATGCCCAACTATATAGTGCTGCCTCACTGGAATATCACGCCGTAGACGGCACGTGGCATAATACCCATCAAGTCACATTTTACTGGGGCCGGGCTGACTAGTCCTAACACTATCCTCTAGATGCTGAGCGCAAAGCGAGGAAGCTACTAGTACCATTTTACGTCTTTGGTATGACGGGGCCAGGGATCAAACCCACGACCTCCCATACCCGAAGCGGGCGCTCTACTACTAGGCTAACCGAGGCAGGCACAAGTTCCACTAACATTGATAAAGATGATTATAATGATGATGATGATCAACATTTTCATAGTAACTGTGCACAAAAATGACAATGCCAAGAAAATCCTATCCTTGTAGATTGAAGCAGCGCTCAGGTCATCATGCCCGGAAGCCATCTATCAAGCTTACGGAAGGCTGATGGTTCTATACCTGTACCCGTGTGTCAAACCTGATGTTCAGATTGGAGACCGGGCTCTATCACCACAATTATAGCTGATAAGCCTTACTATAGTATGACTGTATACGCTTCCAAAGGATCATCCAACAGATTGTCAACTAACCAACAAAGACAATAATTTATAAACCGCCACTCTGCAGATACCATTAAACCAATGGACCTTTTTGTCTATCACTTTATTTAACATTAAGTTGGCAATTCAAACAGTTTAATACTTTTTATTTATAAACAATTGAAACAAAGAACTGCAATAGTCCTCAATGTGGTAGTGTGAGAGAATTGTAACTTGTTTTAAAACAAGAGCTGTCGGAGGCCGAATGATCCACGTTTTTAAACCGCTACTATATACTGTATCATTCATTGCAATTAACTGCCCAGACATGAAAGATTTTTTATGCGAGATTATCCCAGTTCGTCGGATAGTAAATTATTCAAGCGAGAATTACCCGTTCGTCGGATCGGGATCAAAACCATGTCTACCCACAAGGAATTTACTTGTTTCTTTTTTCTCCAAACTTACAGCTTCTATGCGAGCGGGGCGAGCTGAGCTGATTTACAAAGAAGCTGATCCTTATCACGAGAAATTCGTTCAATATCAGATCTAACCCTTTAATAACGTGCGTCAATTCTATTCAGACTAATTAATTTACCGTACACAATATCTATTGAGCTTGTTTACATCAATGTATTTAAATAAGTAAAAATTAAATACTTTTCATAAACATTTTAAAGCATATTGATCCGTCCATCAAAGAGTGATAAACAAACAAGATCAATAGCTTACAATCAATGACACGTATTTTTTTTTTCTTTCAGAATGTCAATCATTCATCGCTCGAATTCATGGGTTGCCTATTCAGTGTATACGTTCTTACATACCATGAAATATCATCCTTCA
The DNA here is from genome assembly GCF_021730395.1 of Mercenaria mercenaria. Classification (NCBI taxonomy): domain Eukaryota; kingdom Metazoa; phylum Mollusca; class Bivalvia; order Venerida; family Veneridae; genus Mercenaria; species Mercenaria mercenaria. The sequence continues at coordinate 14,981,716 of NC_069376.1, read as the reverse complement.
CTTTCAATAAATATAAAGAAAGCTTTAAATCAATTCGTTTAGGAAGAATTAAAACTGTATAAAAGTTAAATCAATGTAAACATGACGTATGACATTCCATTAATCGTAAGACTCACATCTTTTAAGAAAAGCAAAGTACGCGTTGAAAACAGTGTAAATCATAACATAAATATAACTGAGCATCTGTATGGAAGGCCGGGTGCGCCATGCTAATCGCCAAATTTTAAATGACAAATCCTAAATGTTAAAAAGCTAATGTTAATTGCCAAATGATAAAATGCTAGATATGCTCCTTATTTTGATATAAGGGAGTTCTGGATATTGAGATGTAAAGCGAAAAAACGCGCAAGAAGTCCTCAACTGTACAATCTGGAATTTTGAAGTAACATCTTACAATATTTTGTTCTATGTCCGTTATTGTGGACCACATGCTTTATTTTCTACTTTCGGTGTACTTTACTAGGAACAGGAATGACCTTTGGTTAACAATATATCAAGGCCTTATGAACTTGTCCTCAATAAGTTACAATGCTAGTGTCAAAAGATAAAAGTCTGCTCATACTTATGTTACAAATGAATCTTTGCAAAGCATTCACATCTGAAAGAAATGAACCCCTGGGTCAGGAGAACAGAGGACCACTACCAAACTGACCAGGCTGGTAGAAGCTCGTTGTTTCCATCCTGCTCGCATAAATTTGGAACATGTACGTATTTAAAAGTTTTATACGACGGTAGTAAAACTCAAAAACTCGATTTAATTTATGAAAAAAAAAAAAACAAATAAATATCTGATTTAAATTTATGCAATGGTTTCCTTAAACAAAAATTGTTAATTTAACAAACACTGAAACAATATTTGAGCCGTGTCATGAGAAAACCAACATTATGAGTGGCTTTGCGACCAGCATGGATCCAGACCAGCCTGCGCATCGGTGCAGTCTGGTCAGGATCCATGCTGTTCACTAACTGTTTCTCTAATTGCAATAGGCTTTGAAAGCGAACAGCATGGATCCTGAACAGACTGCGCGGCTGCGGAAGCTGGTCTGGATCCATGCTGGTCGCAAAGCCACATGTTGGTTTTCTTATGGTGCGGCTCATTTTTTATTATGCAATATTATTTCAAAATTAGTAAAGTAACATGAACTATTTAAAAGGTATGACAAGGTCTGGTCAGATCTGCAAGAACAGAAAACTGATATTCACCTGTCATAATAACTGACAACAACTGTAAGTTCAAATATAAACTAGAAGATGCTTGTGTAGAAAAGCGCATGTCTCCCCCATTGCATAGTCGTATAGGCAAGAAGTCAATAGGAGACAGGAGAGAAAATCAAAAAGACGCTGACAGCTGGCTGTAATAGGGCTCATTTACTTGGTATGTCCAATCATCGCACTAAGTTTCAATATTCTGGGGCCTAGTGCGTTTTCAAGTTATGAATTGGAAATGGTTTTCCATGTTCAGGCCCCTGTGACCTTGACTTTTGATTAGGTTATCCCAAAATCAGAAGGGTTCATCTACTCTGCAAGTCCAATCATCCTATTAAGTTTCAACATTCTAGGTCAACTGGTTCTCAAGTTATTGACTGGAAAGAGTTTTTTTATGTTCAGCCCCCTGTGACCTTGACCTTTGATGGAGTGACACCAAAAACATAGGGGTCATCTACTCTGTAAGTCCTATCATCCTATGAAGTTTGATGGTTCTCAAGTTATTGACCGGAACTGGATTTCCATTTTCTGCCTGCTGTGACCTTGACCTTTAACAGAGTAACCCCAAAATCAAATTTGGGTCATCTAATCTGCATGTCCAATAATCCTATGAAGTTTCAACATTCTGGGTCAAGTGGTACTCAAGTTACTGACCGGAAATGGTTTTCCATGTTTAGGCCCCTGTGACCTTGACCTTTAATCAAGTGACCCCAAAATCATTTGGGGTCATCTACACTACTTGTCCAAACATCAAATGAAGTTTCAACATTCTGGGCCAAGTGGTTTTAAAGTTATTGACTGGAAATGGTTATCCATGTTCAGGCCCCAGTGACCTTGACCTGTAACAGAGTAACCCCAAAATCAATAGGGGTCAATACTCTGCATGAACAATCATCCCATTAAGTTTCAATATTCTGGGTCAAGTGATTCTCAAGTTATTGATCGGAAATGGTTTTCCATGTCCAGGGCCCTGTGACCTTGACCTTTAACTGAGTGACCCCAAAACCAGTAAGGGTGGTCTACTCAATAAGCCCTACCACCCTATGGAGTTTTAAGGTTCTAGGTCAAATGGTTCTCTAGTTATTGATCGGAAATGAAGTGTAATTGACAGAAGGACGGACAAACAGGGCAAAAACAAGTGGGGGAGACATAATGGTACTACTGTCTCAATATAAGTGACAGTATCTGTAACTGGAAAGCCCATCAGCAAGTGCTCCTACAGAGGGTGTACAATGACAATTATAAAACAGTTTTTTAAGTACATAATTATAAATGTACCATTATTCTTTTATAATAAAGATTTCACATACATTTCTCTATTATATTTTTTTCATTCAATTATAAAATAACCATTCTTCTTGATTGTAAATTAGAGTTCAATTAATACCGAAAAAAACATAATGCAGTACAAAACTAATTCAATCTTCACAACTGTAAAGATAGTTTCCAGTACTTAAATTACAGACCTGTCAATAATTACAAAGAAGACGAGTTGACAATAAAATCAATTTTCTTTAGCGATATTTTGTCAAGCTGTGATCAGTAGAGATCAAATCCTTAACTACAAACAGCACATTTGTATGACATTCAGTCAGTCATTCATAAGTTGTGTTTATAACAATTTCGTAATTTGATTGAAATGGTATTATAAATTTCAAATTAATGAAGGTTCAAAACCAAAATCAGTTTCTTGTTGTTTGTTGGTTTAAGGTCACAATGAAGTCTTACGGCAGCTTGTCCAGACTTTGATGGTGGAGGAAACCCTATGTTCCCCTTAAGCCATTTAGGCACTGTTTCAGGCACTGTTTCAGCCACTGGCAAGCACCTTGGTAGAACCATAGACAATCCTTAAGCCAGTTGGATGGCTTCTTCGCTTAAGAATTGTACACCCTCAAGCAAGGATTCGAACACATATCTGTGAAAGGCAAGTGATCCGAAGTCAGCGACCTTAACCACACTGCCTTTAGCCAGCTGGCGGCAAGTGATTCTGCCTTTGCGACCAGTGCAGACCAACAGTCTGATCATGATCTGAACTGTTCGCCGTTCAGTCAAGCAACCCTTTAACAGTTAATGGTCCTGTCTATATTGAAAGATGGACAAGTTCATTATAGAAACTTAGCAGGGTAAGGGTTAAGCAAGACAAGATGAGATGTAAGATTTATCAGATATATTCAGATCTAAAACAGATTTCATACAGATAATTTCAAGACCAATTCTGCATAATTTGTTAAACAACTTAACACACAAGATATACAGGTAAATAAAACAAACTAGGATTAAACTTATATTTTGATTTTTTTTTTGTTTTGAAATTTTTTTAATATTCTATAGACTCTTCACAAATGAACAAACAGATTGAATCCCTTTCATAATTTTTGAATAAAAAGATGTATTTTGAACATTTAGCATCAATTCAAGTGACTCTATGAATAATAAAAATTCAAATTTGGTTTTAAACAGAGGGCCATAAATGCGATATACCCACAACTCTGTCAAACTTGCACTTAAAGGACAAGAAGGTCAAAAAATTAATCAAGATCAATGATCTGACATATTATTGTTTTGTTTAAGGGGGGTTAAATTGTCAAAGTAACTTTAAATATGGTAAGTACAGGCAGTTGAACCTAACAAGTTGTTTCCCCAGCCTCTTAATACAATAATGTTCTCTAAGTAAGCAATTTATGAATAAAAGGGAAGTATACAAATAAAAACATTTTTTAGTAAACAAGGAAAAGATACGCCCACATAAAGAAACCAGAGCCTGCAAGTAAGCCAAGCTCCCTAGCATGCAAACTAAGCAGCAGTATGATCAAGCCAAGGAATTTACTTTGGAAATGTGAAGATTCGAACTTCAAGTCGAATTGAAAGGCATAAAAGATAAATGTGTGTAGGAATTTAAGATTGCAGAGTGGTAATGAAGGTTAATAGGAGAATGCCACAATTACTACCAACAGATGTAGGAAAGTATGAATGAAGATGGATGAGGCGATAACATAGGAACTGTTGGAAAAAATGAAGCGTCTCTATAGTGAAAAAAGGTCAGGGCACAGTGGTTCAAAACAAAGACACATAATGAAATAAGCTGTAATTTGAGACACAGAGTAGAATACGACTGAATTTTCATTTAGGGCATTATTGTCTTGAGATACAGTTTGAATATTGCAGTTAAAGGTTTTATGTAATCCATGTTTTATGTGCATAAAGTTTTCATATATTTAGAGTTATACAAAATCAAATGGAAAACGTGTAATCTTCTTTATTATACAAGCATAGAGTCCGAAAATGTAATGTTGTAGTAGTCTATACAATCAGGGGCCATATCTCACAAAAACCCATTTGGGTCTATCAGCTGATTATCAAGAAGAAAACGAAATCTATGTGGACACTCTATGTTATAAAGCAAGTGTATTAGACATAATACTCAAATCCATTATGAAGCTGCTGATTTAGCGGTCCTGAGATGTTATGGCGTGCAGTGCAATCACTTGACCCCATCATGATGGCAGTTGAGCTAAATTCTTCATGTGAGAAGCAAGTGTGTAGGAAGTCGTGGTTACAAGGTCCCTAAATAAAATGCTACGAGGGCAGGATCATCCCAACATTAAAGCTGAGAAGCGCCATAATGAACTCATCATGTGGATCGGACGAGTTCAAAAAGGAAAAGTCGATTTATATAAGAACATTAATGCAAAGTTTGGATCAATGATCTCAAGAATAATAAACAGTATGTGTACATGAATATGTGGACTAGATCGAAGAATCAAGGAATTTCAAGCATTAATGTTGAACAGGTACTAAAATGAACGAATTTCCTTAGTTATCCAAATAATGAATGTAAGTTTCAACGCAGTTCAAAAGTTTTATAAATTGGGAAAGACACATTCAGTTGAAGAAGAAGTATCTAATGAATTTGTACTCTTGCATTAATATTAGTATGAACACAGTAAAGAACTGAACAAAAAAACTTTGATCGCTGCATTATTTGCATTTTTTGGGAGGGTGTGGGGGGGGTGAGTTTAGACACCATTTTTCAACAGTATTTAGTTTTGTAATGACAGGCAGTTAACCTTACCAGTGTTCCTGGCTTCTGTTCTCTGCAAGTAACTGCCAACTTCCCCACATGAATCAGAGGTGGAAGACAAATAATTTCAGACACAATGTCTTTCATCAAATCATCATGGAAAACTAAGCAGGCAGGTTGATCAAAGCCAAGGAAATGTTTTCGGAAAATTAGTGTTAAGATTTTTCCAGGAACTGTTCCAAGTCGGAAATTGAAAGTTGCACTAAAATGGGAATGGTGGTGAAAATTTACAGAAAAGTGAACAGAGTCTGGTAAGATGAAGTGTTACATAGAAATATGCCACTAATTACTACCCAAGCAGATGTATTGGTTGAAATTGTTATTGAATTGATAGAATCAGTGGTGCCCGAAATCAAAGAACTGTTCGGGAGAAAAACTGAAGCTCTTCTATCAGTGGAAAGAAAAGCGGCAGGCCGAGACACAGCCTGTTCAAAAACAAAGGGACACCATTAACTGAATTAACCCTGGTACATTCATGAACTACATGTAGTATTTGAATACTGACTGGGAAATTTACATTTATTGACATTTATGTCATTTTTGTGTATACAGTTTTGATATTGCGTTAAATGTGTTTTTTATGTCTATATCCATGTTTTATGTGCAAGAGTTTATACAAAATAAGAGTTTATACAAAATAAATGGAAAACGTTTCATCTTTCTTTCATTTAATACATAATTTGCATTTTTAGAGTCCTGAAAATGTATATGTTGTAGTTATGTCTATACAAAGCAGGTGTGGTACCATATCCTCACAAGAAAATCAACCTTTGGTTCTATCAGCTGTATTTATCAAGGAGCAAAATATGAAATCCATGCTGGGACCTCCTACTGAGTATATAAAGCTACTGTGTATCTAGAACATGATATACTCTAATATCACATTATAGTAAGTCTCTGTCTGATTTTATGGGGCCTCCGTGGCTGAGTGGTTATGGTCGCTGACTTCAAATCACTTGCCCCTCATCGATGTGGGTTCGAGCGTTAAATTCTTCATGTGAGGAAGCCATCCAGCTGGCTTACGGAAGATCGTGGTTCTACCAAGGTGCCCGCTCGTGAATGAAATAATGCACGGAGGGGCACCTGGGGTCTTCCTCCATCATTAAAGCTGGAAAGTCGCCATATGACCTATCATGTGTCGGTACGACGTTAAATCCAAAAAGAAAAGAATGTCTGATTTTATATAAAGAACATTAATAAATTTGGATCAATGTTGCTCAAGAATAATAAACAGTTGTATGTGTACATGAAGTCACTGGCTGTAGACTAGATCTGAAGAAATCAAGGAATTTTCAAAGCAATTTAATAGTTGTAAACTGTGTTACATTAAAATTGATACGAATTTCCTTAGTTATCACAACAGAATGATATTCCACGTTTCACGCAGTTCTCATAAAGTTTTCATAAATGTAAATGATCACATCTCAGTTGAAAAAAAAGAAGATTTATCTAATTGAAATTTGATACTCTTGCTTATTTAAATATTTATGTAGAACATCAGTAAATAAACTGAACAAATAAAACTTTGAACTCCTTCACCTTTACCTTGCCAAATTTTTAAATGGACCGGACCGGTCTATCATTCAATTTGGACAGTACCATTAAATATCTGTATGGGTGTTCATTGAAAATTTACTATCTGAATAGTGAACAGTGCAGACCATGATCAGACTGCATGGATGTGTAGGTTGGTCTTGGTCTGCACTGGTCGCAAAGGTAAAATCACTTGCCACCAGCAGGCTAAAGGTTAATATTAAAATCCTATAGTTCAAAGTCATCATCATCTAAATCACCAACAGTAAATACTGGGTTCACGTTTTCGATTCTATCAAATCTGCCTGTGTTACCAGGTACATGTGTGTCCTTAAAGGCTTCTGTGCACTGACTCTGCTTTTTTAGTGTCATTCTATTATAAGCCATAGGCTCAGAAACTTGAGAACATCTATTTTTGCTTTCACCATTTAAAACTTCATTTTTTCTTTCACCCGCATATGCTGTCAATTTAAAATTTAAATTTTCTTTCTCATCTATGTCCAAGCTTCCCAGATTTTGTCTAGAGCTGCTTACATTTTCTTTAACTGAAAGAAAACCTGTCCATTTTGAGGTGTTATTTCCTCCAGACTGTTCAACAATATTTTCACGAGTCACAAAACCAGTCTGCTTAAAAGTGTTTTGTCCAGAATGGACAGTATCATTTTCACAATTTATAAAACCAGTCTGTTTAGAAGTGTTATTTTGCCCAGACTGTTCAACATTTTCTTCACAAGTGATGAAACCAGTCCATTTAGAACATCCATTAGATTTTGTGCTGTTAATATCATTTTTAACTCGTCTTGATGCAGTGGTTGATAGTGGCTCTGCTAAATGTTCAGCTTCTTCCGGTTCAAATGTAACGTACCACCTTGCATCATATAAATCCTCAGCTGGCCCTTGTGAGTTTACAGTACTACTTTCTTGGGAGGATGTATCAGTTTCAGTGAACATACTCCATTTTGTATTCATTCGTGTATTAATTTCATGATTTTCATCACCACTTTGTTCAATATCAAGGTTTCTTGATGAGTAAGACTGGACTTGAATTCTTCCTGAAAAAGTTCCAGCGGTACTCTCCTGTGAAGAAGGTTCACTTAGTTCAGATGTGTACCATTCTTTCCTCCTTGGAGAAGAGTTTGAGAAATTATTCTCTGGACAGTTTTCATTCTGATACCTACTCTTTGTGCCTCTCATAGTGTCTTCAGTATATTCTGTACTGTAATCACTTGATCTCTTTTGATATGTTCTGAAATCAGAAGATTTAATTGTTGTTCTATCTCTTGTCATATATACCTTTTTTGCCAGTAGCACTGTCTTGTGTAATGGCACCATTTCTCACTTCTCGCAGGAAGATAATGTATCTATAAATATATTATACTCAGTCCTCACCTCCCATACAGTTGACATTCAAATTTACTGTATTTTATCTAAAGCCTTCATACAAATGCAAATGCTTAGGAAAATTTACTTCATAACAATATTTAGGACAAACTAGACTTGTGTAGACCCATAAGACATGGATGCCCCTACAAATGCGCAATAACATATCAAGATTCTTTACCTGTGCAACTTTGAACTCAAAGAGTATGAATATGAGGTGTTGAACTCACAATATTTCTCAATATACCCTTTATAGTGAAATTAATAAAGGGCCATAACACTGGTTGATATATTATATATATAATGTTATATTTTATTTTGGATTCAGTGTTGTTATATTTTGCGGTCCTTTGGGATATAGAGAATCTGTCATTGGTCTTCGGTTAAGATCAGAAAATCGCAACCTGAGGGCGCACCGCTCAAGTCTTAAACGAGGCTGTGCCGAGTTTAAGACTTGAGCGGTGTGCCCGAGGGTTGGGATTTCCGATCTTCACCGAACACCAATGATGGATTCCATTTCTCACTTACCACAACAGAAACAATAAAAACAAGCATGAAAATATGAAACTATTTAAAACGCGGGAAATTGACGTCCGTAAGCAGAAGTGACGTCGTAACATTTTAGTGACGCACAATAACAAAGTTCCGCTTAATTAGTTTTATCGTTTGTAGCGTAAAGTAATGAATTTTGAATCGAGAAATACTCTATAAGGAACGGAGAGAAAAGATAAAGGTACCTGATTTTTAATTATTTTACATAAATGATACGTATATTCAGTGCATGAAGTAGTCCGTCACAGGAGTGTGGGATAACCCATGTGAGATAAGATTTTCCAGCATTTCTAAAAATAGAGATTTTTCTGTCCGATAAGTGAGAAAATGGAATCCATTCAATATCTAAGTAATAATAAATAGAATTCCGCTTCGGCTGGTGCGGTGCTAGGGAGCGTATAATATAATTTGTTGAGTGTCACTCAGACTGATAAATGGGAAGCTTTCATCTAATACATTGATCACTGATACATTTTTAATACGATTCTGTGAAATCGTAAATGATAATATACAGTCATGTGTATTGTTGTTGTTGTTAACTGAAAGCCATACTGAAAATAAGTTTATGTTCATTTTCATGTTATGTAAACTTTAAATGTATGTTACCTTCATTAAATAAAGATTTTATTATCATTAATATTATATCATTATTATTATCATTAGTACATACAAAACCTCAACCAAAAAATTTTAAGTCGAAAAAGGGGTATAATTTTGTAAACAAGAGGACCATGATGATCCTGAATCGCTCATTTCTTCCCACATGACCCAGTTTTGAGTATGACGTCGTTTTAACTATTATTTGACATAGTGACCTAGTTTTTGAGCTCATGTGACCCAGTTTTGAACTTGACCTAGATATTATCAAGATAAAAATTCTGACCAATTTTCATGAAGATCCATTGAAAAATATGGTCTCTAGAGAGGTCGTAAGGTTTTTCTATTATTTGACCTATTGACTTAGTTTTCGAAGGTACGTGACCCTGTTTTGAACTTTACCTAGATATCATCAAGGTGAACATTTTCACTAATTTTCATGAAGATCTCATGAAAAATATGGCCTCTAGAGAGGTCACAAGGTTTTTCTATTTTTAAACCTACTGGCCTAGTTTTTGATGGCATGTGACCCAGTTTCAAACTTGACCTAGATATCATCAAGGTGAACACTCAGATCAATTTTCATGAAGATCCATTGAAAAATATGGCCTCTAGAGAGGTCAAAAGATTTTAATAATTTTAGACCTACTGACCTAGTTTTTGAACGCAGTTGACCTAGTTTCAAACTTGATCTAGATATCATCAAGATGAACATTCAGACCAACTTTCATACAGATCTCATGAAAAGTATGGCCTCTAGAGAGGTCACAAGGTTTTTTTTATTATTTGACCTACTGACCTAGTTTTTGAAGGCACGTGACCCAGTTTCAAATTTGGCCTAGATATCATCAAGGTGAACATTCTGACCAATTTTTATGGAGATCCATTCACAAGTATGGCCTCTAGAGAGGTCACAAGGTTTTTCTATTTTTAGACCTACTGACCTAGTTTTTGACCGCAGTTGATCCAGTTTCAAACTTGACCTAGATATCATCAAGATGAACATTCAGACCAATTTTCATACAGATCCCATGAAAAATACGGCCTCTAGAGAGGTCACAAGGTTTTTCTATTATTTGACCTACTGACCTAGTTTTTGATGGCACGTGACCCACTTTCGAACTTGACCTAGATATCATCAAGATGAACATTCAGACCAACTTTCATACAGATCCCATAAAAAATATGGCCTCTAGAGAGGTCACAAGGTTTTTCTATTATTTGACCTACTGACCTAGTTTTTGACGGCACGTGACCCAGTTTCAAACTTGACCTAGATATCATCAAGGTGAACATTCTGACCAATTTTCATGAAGATCTTGTGAAATATATGGCCTCTAGAGAGGTCACAAGGTTTTTCTATTTTTAGACCTACTGACCTAGTTTTTGATGGCACGTGACCCAGTTTCGAACTTCACCTAGATATCATCAAGATGAACATTCTGACCAACTTTCATAAAAATCCCATGAAAAATGTGACCTCTAGAGTGGTCACAAGCAAAAGTTTACGGACGGATGCACTGACGCACGAACGGACGACAGACACCGCGCGACCACAAAAGCTCACTTTGTGACAGGTGAGCTAAAAAGTAAATAGAGTAATGGGACCTTCTTTGTGCATGTCAGATCATGACAGTGAACAATTGTGTGAAGTTTCAATCCATTCCAATTAGTGAGTACTGAGATACCATGCACCTGTCAATATTTTGCCCGCCCAGGGGAGCGGCGGGCATACACGGGACTTTAGACAGAAGACCATTCCCGACAGGCGGGAATTTGACAAACATTTGATGTACCAACCAGGCTCTAGTGTGGGATTTAGACAAAAAAGGTTGTCTCTAGGGTGGGGATTTAGACAACAAAATATTTTAAATGTCAAATTCCCCTGGGTCAGCCCCCACCCCCCGGACGGGCAAAATATTGACAGGTGCACTAGCTTACATACAAAACCTTAACCAAAAAAAATTCTAAGTCGAAAAAGGGGCATAATTTTGTAAAAAAGCAAAATAGAGTTATGGAACCTGCGCAATATAAGTCAGTTGATCACAGTGAATTAGTGTGTGAAGTTTCAATCCATTCCCACAAGTGGTTGCTGAGATACCAGCTTACATACAACAAGAGGGCCATGATGGCCCTGTATCGCTCACCTGAGTACCATTGCTCAAAATGATTTGATCAAGTTTTCACATAGAGCACATAGGCATATACATTTTAACAAGATTTGAACAAATTTTGTAGAGGTCCACTAGGCAATGCTACATGTCAAATATCTAAGATCTAGGCCTTCTGGTTTATTTTTAGAAAATTTGGAAGATTTTTCTATCTTCAATCAAGTAACCCCATGGGGCGGGGTCAATTTGACCCTGGGGGTCATGATTTGAATAAATTTTGTAGAAGTCTACAAGGCAATGCTACATGTTAAATATCTAAGATCTAGGCCTTCTGGTTTATTTTTAGAAATTTTTTGAAGATTTTCATATGTAAAATCAAGTGACCCCTGGGGCGGGGTCAATCTTGACCCCGGGGGTATGATTTGAACAAATTTTGTAGAGGTCCACTACGCTATGCTACATGTCAAATATCTAAGCTCTAGGCCTTCTGGGTTTTTTTTAGAAAAATTTTGAAGATTTTCCTATGTAAAATCAAGTGACCCTGGGGCGGGGTCAATTTTGACCGAGGGGGGCTGGGGGGGGTCATGATTTGAACAAATTTTGTAGAGGTCCACTAGGCAATGCTACATGTCAAGTATCTAAGCTCTAGGCCTTCTGGTTTTTTTTTAGAAATTTTTTGAAGATTTTCCTATGTAAAATCAAGTGACCCCTGGGGCGGGGTCAATTTTGACCCTGGGGTCATGATTTGAACAAACTTGGTAGAGGTCCATTACGCAATGCTTCACACCAAATATCTAAGCTCTAGGGCTTCTGGTTTTTGAGGAGAAGATTTTTGAAGATTTTCCTATGTAAAATCAAGTGACCCCGGGGTCATGACTTGAACAAAATTGGTAGAGGTCCACTAGGCAATGCTTCACACCAAATATCTAAGCTCTAGGCTTCTGGTTTTTTAGGAGAAAATTTTTAAAGTTTTTCCTTTTGGTTGCCATGGCAACCAGAGTTCTGCATGGAATTCAATTCTTTGAATAATTTTGAAAGGGGGCCACCCAAGGATCATTCCTGTTAAGTTTGGTGTAATTCTGCCCAGTGGTTTTCAAGAAGAAGATTTTTTTTAGAAATTGTTGACGCACGATGGACGGCGCACGACAGACATCAAGCGGCCACAATAGCTCACCTTGTCACCTTGTGACAGGTGAGCTAAAAACTTAACCAAATCGGGATGCAGACGTGGACGCCGACGCGGATGCCGAAGCATGGGCGAGTCCAATAGCTCTACTATTCTATGAATAGTCGAGCTAAAAAGGTGTTTTAACAGCATGTGATCGAGAGAATCTCTCTGTTAACAAACGTTTTCTTTCCTGTTAAAACACCCCTGAAATATGACAAGAACAGCAATTTAATACTAAAATGTGGAACAACCAATTTTTCATTTTACAAACTCTGCTCACCTTTTTCTTTTTCTTCCGTGCTTGAATTTCTGAGCATCTGTGGTATATCTATCATTGCTGTCATCTTCATCATCGTAAGAAAGATCACTGTGTGTTCTCTCGACAAACATGTTCCATTTTGTCTCCTACAATTTTCAAAAGAAAATATTTTACGAAAGTCATAAGACAAGGTTTTATAAATCAGCAACATTTACATACCTAAGTAAAAACTTCCCATTCAGTCCATATATGGTGCAATTGTAGTCAAAATTGCAATATGAATGATGTTTGATGTTAAACAAGAGTGCCAAGATATTATGACCACAAACATTGTCAGCAAGTTTGGGAAGATTGGGTGAAAAATGTTTGACTTAAAAAGCAGAATAGCTAAAGTAACTGTTTTTCAAGTAATCCAAAGACTATAATCCAAGAATGCCTGGGGCAATTCAGCTAGTTAACAAACTTGGCCAAAATATATTGCCAACAAACATTGTCAGCAAATTTGGTGAAGATCTGATAAAAACTGTTTAACTTAGAGAGCAGACAAGACTAAATTTGCTGTTTTTCTAGTAATTCAAGGGCCATAATTCAAGAGTGCCTGGAACAATCTGGCTGGTTATCAAACTTGGCCGAGACATTATACCCTAAAACATTGTCAGCAAGTTTGGTGAAGATCCGATGAAACTATTAGAGAGCAGACATGCTTTGGATGCCGCCTGCCCACCCGCCTAGGATGTTCATATAACACACCCTGCTCTTTCAGAGATGGGCGTATTAAAAGGAATAAAATCCACGATTATATAGAAAATACCATCATAAAATGGATGTTTAATAATGCTACTGAGCAAAACACCTATAACTGAATATGGGAATCAAAAGTAATTCTTTTTCAGTAACTGACCAGAAATAGACTTCAAGAATAAGTTTGTCTGTGGTTTCGCTCTGTTTTTCCACAGTCTTTTATTTATAAAACAGCATTCCTGGATTTTGTACATGTATTTCACAAATAACTGCCTACTCCTCCAGATAAATCAGAAATGGAGGACAAAATGGCTTCAGACACCATTTCTTCAGATCTGTCCTCTCCCTTCACAACTGAGCAGTCAGGGGAATGAGAATAAGATGGGAAAATTTCCCACTACAAATATTTAAATGAAGGACAATATAAACTGCCTCCATTATTGACCGTAACATAAAAGCAAGTCAAATATCAAAACCATTATTAATATAAGATCTTAAATAATGTGAAAATATATGTGCAAATTTCAAAACCATCACTGGATTTGGTTAAACAAGTCCATCCACCGGCCCAAAATTAATTAGCTACAAACTTTCTGCCACCATCAGTCCACATCAATTAAGCTAGAATATATCATGTTTCTAATCTAACTTTTGAACAGTTTTTTTTAACTAAAATCTTAAGCATTAGTAAGTCTTTATTATTACTTGTCATATGACAATATGTAACATTTACATTCAGATAAGACGGCTTATACTAATTAACTTTTGCTTTTTTTTTTTTTTTTTGGTTGTTGGATTTAACGTCGCACCGACACATGATAGGTCATTATGGCGACTTTCCTGCTTTTAATGGTGGAGGAAGACCCCAGGTGCCCCTCCGTGCATTATTTCATCACGAGAGGGCACCTGGGTAAAACCACCGACCTTCCGTAAGCCAGCTGGATGGCTTCCTCACATTTGCTTTTTTAAAAGAAGATCTTGTGGCAGACTGATAACGGATGCTGATTTTGAATCACCAACCTTTACTACTGTAGACTTGAAGCCTCACTTTGGGTGTAGGATTTCAACTAGCTGGAATACAAAAGGTTCATAACCTACTGCAACAAGGGACCTACTGTGCGTCAACTCTCTATGTTATTAGAAAACTGTAAAATAAATGTAAACCTTATTGTGCTGTTTCACATCTGGACACTGATCATATGCTGAATAATTCTGGCCATTTCCATAGATGCAATCTTCGTCTTCAGACTGCAAATCAGTTTTAACATACGACTGTATAGATGTACTAGAGGACTGATAGTCCAATTCAGCTCTCAAGGTATTCAATCTCTGAACATGCTGTCTACATTCAGCACCTGACCCTCGACCAAACACCTGAAACAGAGGTGAAAACAAAACTCACAAATCACAGCCTTTCAATTAAACTACTGCAGATTGGTTGGTATCTGTGACGGTTTGATTTTCACTAATTTTCAAAGTGGCTATTTAACACTATTATGATATGAGCCGTGCCATGAGAAAACCAACATAGTGGGTTTGCGACCAGCATGGATCCAGACCAGCATCCGCGCAGTCTGGTCAGGATCCATGCTGGTCGCAAAACCAATATGTTGGTTTTCTCATGGCATGGCTCATATATAGATCTAACCGATATTAGTATTAAAGATCAAAATGTATACATTTCATTGAGTAAACACTATGTGAAATATTTTCATGTGCAGCGATACAATATCTTGCACAGTGAAACACAAATAAAAACTTTCTTTTTTTAGCTTTTATATATTTTAGATAGTTTTAACTAAATTATACCATTTTCATCTGCACAACTGCAAGTGTGTTGTACCACAACGTGACGTCACAATGTTTTGACGTCATGATTATTAAACTATGCTGAAAAACAGTCCTAAGAAATTTCCAGGTTCTTTCACATTTGAATATGATGGAGTGTATATATTTATTCTTCATATTTATCAAAGTATTTTTTACAAAGAATTTCTAATTATTTATGAATCATATTCTTTCATTCACATTAAATGTACACAGCTCTCTACCAGTAAAAAGTAACTGCTTTGAAACAACGAAAATACCAATTTTATTTTACTGATATTTTTCGGTATTTCACTGAAAAGCATTAAACATGTTAAATAGAAGTAGTTATTTGGGATACATGTGGAAATATTTGTAATTTTTGGGAAGGGGAATCATTCCAAAAATTCAAAGCATGCAAAAGTTATAGCAATATCGTTCAAGATTTATGTAGCGATCTTTTCGTTTTCGTGTTCAACACGTTCAAAGGCCCTTATACATATACAGCAAACGCAGCTTAATGGGCATGAAATTTATCCTCTGCTAGTACAGACACGTAGCAATCTGACCAGAGGGACAGAGTGGGATGAAGCCCCTAGAACAGATAGTGAGAAATCGTTTATAGATGCAGGTCCTGCCCAGCTAACTTAGCCTAGCCTTTTGTAAATAAACAGTCTGGTTCTTTAATGTGCCCGGTATACAGCACCGATAAATGCTAATCTGTCTTCCTTGGAAGAACCAGTACAAGCCTCAGTCAGGAGACACTTAACAGCACCTCAGATATTTGCAGTGCCTAGACGTACCTCTGGATTGACAGTTAAGCACGTTACCACTAGACCACTGGTCCACCTAGTATGTTAAACTCTTGTCAAAACTGAATATGCATAATTTATCTATTTTGTGCAAACACCAAAACAGAATAAGAAGATTATTTGTATCATGTCGTGTTTGGCTTTTGAATTTCCATTTTTTTTTAATGAGATACCTTTTTCAATGACTGTTTTTCACCACACATCTTACAAGTCCATTTTGTCGCTTTCTTCACTTGATGTACCTGGAAAGTCTGGCAACTGTAACACTGCAGTACCTGGAACTCTTGGGGCATTGTTACTGTGTCGCTTATTCCAAACCAAAATCTGAAATAACAAAGAATTAAGCTAGATATTGTGTTCATAGAACAGTCTGGTGCCCCCAATCCCTGTCACTGTATGCATATGTTTTTATCAAGTCAAGGGCCATAGTTCTGGTCTGGCTGCGTAAAATCCCAACTAAACACCAGATGCACAACTTCACATGCTGAATAACAATTCTGCCAGGTTAGATGACTCTGGGTCAAATACTTTTGAAACATGCATGACATAAATATACATGTAGATGGATGAACAGACAGGCGGACGGGCAAGGGCAACTCTAAGTGCTCCTCCCCTAAAATTCTGGGGCTCACAAAACATTACAGTTCAGGATTTAGCTGTATCTTGCTTGCTCATGACAAAGTAAACAGCCTCGATAACTGAAATCCTTTGGTAATAAATTACAAGTAGGAGCCAGATTTTTTTCAGACTGCTTATAAATTTTTTCGCACCAAATAACTGTCACATGCACTAGGTAAACTGTAAAGTAAACTAGACAAAGGTCAAATATTATTTCAAACAAATCTGGCATCTGACAACTTTCACAGGCACTCTAGTTTTTTAGAGCCAAATTTAATTTTTTCTCACACTGGTGGCGACTGACAGTATGACCCCTGCGAGGTACATATAGGTTATTTCAGATAGAAAAGTGAGTCCTAGTGTCATATGATGTGAGTGATTATGTCGTACAACTGGTTAAAGTTTGAATCAAATCCCTTCCATAATAACAGAGATATACTGAAAATGCATGATCATATTATCATTATTAATTATTCAAAGTTCTTAGTAAAAAGGGTGGCTGCATACAACAATGTAATTCGATCATGAAAAATTTGTGCCAGAGTAATCAACCTTGTGTCATATGATGTGGGTGATGATGTAGAACAACTATGTTAAGTTTGAATCAAATCCATTTAGTAACAACTGAGATAGACTGAAACTGAACCAAAACTTTAACCTGAAATTCTAAGTTAAAAGGGGAGACAATTCATAAAATATTGGTGTAAGAGTTATGGTCCATATGCCAGGATGAGGAATAATTCTAAGTTTGAAGCAAATCCATCAGGTTATTAAAGAGATAAAGAGATATTAGAACAAGAACTGTCGGAGGACAGCAACGCTCGACTATTCAACAGCCTTGTCAATTGAATGAATACAAAAGTTGAAAAAGGGGCATAATTTTGTAAAATGCAAAGTAGAGGTATTGAACCTCTGTACTGCATGTCATATCATGACAGTGAACAAGTGTGTGAAGTTTCAATCCTTTCCAATTTGTGGATACTGAGATACCAGCTTACATACAAAAACTTAACAAAAAACTGCTAAGTCAAAGGGGCATAATTTTGTAAAAATGCCAAGTAGAGTTATGGGACCTTCACAGTGCATGTTAGATCATGACAGTGAACAAGTGTGTGAAGTTTCAATCCATTCCAATTAGTGGATACTGAGATATCAGATTACATACAAAAATTTAACCAAAAACTGCTAAGTCGAAAAAGGGGCATAATTTTGAAAAAAAAGAGAGTAGAGTTATGGGACTTGCTTAATGCATGTCAGATCATGATAGTGAACAAGTATGTGAAGTTTCAATCCATTCCCATTAGTAAGTACTGAGATACCAGCTTACATACAAAACCTTAACCAAAAATTTCTAAGTCGAAAAAGGGGCATCATTTTGTAAAAAAGCAAAATAGAGTTATGGAACCTGTGCAATGTAGATCAGTTCATCACAGTGAATAAGTGTGTGAAGTTTCAATCCATTCCCACAAGTGGTTACTGAGATACCAGCTTACATACAAAACCTTAACCAAAATCGGGACGCGGACGCGGACGCGGACGCCGACGCATGGGCGAGTGCAATAGCTCACTATTCTATGAATAGTCGAGCTAAAAAGTGCATCAAAACTTGAACCAAGGTGTGTAGTTGTGTACGCACAAGGACTCCCACGCCGGGGCGAGTAGGACTGCTCTCCATATACATTGTATAGTCAAGATAAAAATGGTGTCCATTTAGTCCAAAAAATAAAAAATAAGATGTGAACAGCGTGCTAACTTTTCACTATCGCTGTCCCATCACGTCCAAGTTTATTCTGCATATTTCTATTAGGGAATCCCCAATGAAATTCCTTGGAAACGTTTACTGGTAAATGTTCAATGTATATTTTTGTATTAAGTTGTTACGGTTACATCTTTGATAACGAATTGATGTTGACAATTAGCCCGCTGACCTTTTTTGAATTCATATTTTGTGTTTTGTTTCTGAAATATTGCCTTGTGGTAGAGCATCCGCTTCGAGTGCGGAAGGTCGTGAGTTCGATCCCCAGCCGCGTCATACCAAAGACAAGAAAAATGGTACCAGTTGCTCCCTTGACGCTCAGCATTAAAAGAGAAACTGGCTTCTCCTCTCTCATACCCTCGTGGCGATGGATTTCATCAGGAATGAGGTGTCGAGAGTGATTAACATAAGTTGTAGAACTTGCTTCATCACAATCGACCTAAAATAAATTACATGTATGTATAAACTAAAAGCAGATCTATACGGGTATGGGTTAGAGGGAAGGCAAGTATGAAATTATATCAGTTCATAAAATAAGCCATCCCAGTAAGGCGAACGAGTTAGGCTAGTCGCTAGGTGTCCTTTAATTTTAGTCCAAATAAATAGGATGTTTCGGGACAGCGTGATAACTTTTGACTGTCACTGTCTCCGTCGCTGTCTCTTTAGAGGGATGACAACTATAAAAATTAAAATATTAGATCATAAAATAAGTCATCCCGATAAGCCAATAAGTAAGGCTACATTAATCAGTCTGGGGTGTAACTGTTTTAAGTTATGTAACCTATTTCAGTTACTTTTTCAAGTATTCTGTAACCTGTATTAGTTATAAAATATAGTTAACTCAGGTAAGTTATTCAAAAAAAGTCTTTTTGCTGTTCTCACAAAGTGACCTTTAAAGTGAAATTAGTAGCAAACTGAGGTTAAACAAATTCTCTTTTAGTCTGAGCATGACCTGATAAGCATAATGGGATAATAATGAGATATTAAGAGTTTTATAGCTTTAAAGCTTTTGCGTAAGACTTTATCAGCCTTGTGTAAAAAATTCTACTGCACAGCTGGAAAGATAAAAGCTCAAAGATGCAAGATATAATTGCATTAGTCTCATTCAAAATGAGGAATTGGCACAGGAGGGCTTTGTAATATTTCATGATAACTGAGACAAGTTATGAAAGTTTAACCAATAACTCAAATGGGTTATAAACTGCGATAACTTGAAACAGTTACACCCCTGACTGTTAATTTTGGCAGTGGCTAGAGAACCGGAATCGGTTCCCTAGACAGCGAATTTATTCATCCGGAACCGGTTCTCTAATCAAAATACCGTGCATAGGCTAGAGAACCGGAATTTTATTTCTATGCATAAAGCTGCCAAAATCCACTTTGTTTCTTGGTAAGTGTCATGCATATTATTATCTTAATTAATTTTACCATGCCCTTGCTTTTATCTGCGTTTACTGTCTTCAGGACAGAAGTATACTCGCTGCATACCGTATCCGCCATATTTGAATGATATAAACTAGTATGAATGAATGCGTGAAAACATTTGCTTTAAACATGTACTACGTTTAAATTATTTAGATATAAAATAATGATTTGTATTTGTGTACAAACTAGATGTACAAACTAATTTAATTACTATTAAAACTTCTCTTTAAATACTGGTTTGTAACACCTCGGCATTTGACGGTCAAAGATATGTGATCAATACTAATGAACAGAAATTACTTAATTTGTTTTAAGTTTAATTGTTTCTTTTATTGTATTGTACCTTTTTAGTTTAAATTTCAAGTTTATTTCGGCTTGCTCCAGTGCCGACGCTTTCCGCATTCATTCATACTAGTTTATTTTATCATGATTCCAATATGGCGGACAGTATGCGGCAAGTACACTTTTGGGGACACAGTAAGCACAAATAAATGAAAGGGCATGGCTTGCTGAAATGGTAAAATTATTTAACATTAAGATAATAACATGCATTATACTTTCCAAAAAAAAAAAAAAGTGAATTTCAACAGCTTTATGCATAGAAATAAAATTCCGGTTCCCTAGCCTATGCACGGTACTTTGGTCAGAGAACCGGTTCTGGACGAATAATTAAGTTCACTGTCTAGGTAACCGATTCACTGTCTCGTTACAGGGATGACAACTATAAAGTATCAGATCATAAAATACGTCATCCCGATAAGCCATTAATGAACATGATGAGTAAGGCTAAATAATAATAAATTAATTGGCAGTGGCTACGATTACGGTACCGTAATCCTAGCCTCCGGTTCTAGGCTTACAGAAGACCCTATGAGGATAGGCTAGGATTACGGAAGTAGTTTAAGCGGCGTAAAGTGTAATGTTAGGACACGCATAAATGATGTTGTTAACTTACTTATTTCACTTAATTTTTCATGCCTGCCTTATTATTACGGGTTATCTTTCCGCCGTTTTGGGTTCGTATGATCTTAATGGTGGCACGCGGAAGTATATCTCAGAAATATGAGTGTCAAAGTTAGATTTAAAAAAAAATATTCTATACTTTGAATTTTATGATTTATAACCATATTGTGTGTTATTAAAGACCATTTGTGTTGACTTGATGAAAAAAAAATGCAGGTATATACTAAACATAGATAATTCTATAATATTTCCGGGCACCGCCATTAAGATTATACTAACCGAAATCGGCCAATCGATAGCACGAAATATTAGTGAAATGAGTAAGTTTACAATGTCATTTATGCATGTCCTAACATAAATTTGATGCCTCTTAAATACTTCCGTAATCATAGCCTATTCTCATAGGGTTGTCTAGGAATACAGAACTTCCGTAATCCTAGAACCAGAGGCTAGGATTACGGTATCGTAATCGTAGCCACTGCCAAATTAATTTGGGTACCCATATCAGGGTTGTTTTTCTATTTCCAATGTTTCAGGACCATGTGTGGGCTGCTGCACTTGTTTTTTAGCACAGGAAGCTACACCCCTGTCTATATTATTTAATAGTTAAAGGATTTTAGTACGATTCTTTCCGAGTACGAATAATGTCAAGGAAGTGTCTAGCCGTCCAGTAACCGGACGCCTAGCCTGCGTTCTAGTCGTCCGGATACTGGACGACTAGCAAATCCTCAGGGGATTTTCTAGTCGTCCGGTAATTGATTTCTTAATGAATAAGTAATGATTTTATATAGTTTTAAATGTTATTTACTTAAAATATCAATACATATCTGATTTTTCAGTCGATTAACGCAAGAGATTGTGTTTGTTTACAAAGCCGTTGATATTCTATTTTTAGAAATGATAAAACATTGATTGCCGAACGTCCATAATATTTTATTTTATGCTATTTTTGTAAAAAGTGATGTTTTTCTATCGGCCTAAACTTTAATTATTAAAACACAAATCTATATATATTTTTAACTAGATTGTTTTTCTTAAAGTTTTGAACATCACACTGCCGCTTTTGAAATTTGATGTCATTTAAAACAGTTATTCATTAAAAAATATTTGCATACTAAAATATGAAAACTGAAAGTATTTCAAAACTGTTTTAATTTTGAAAATCCAGTGAAAAGGTTGTTAAAATTTAAAAATTCCGATCCTATAAGACTCCAGATGAACAGATTTTGATAAGTGACGTCACGTCGATCTCGACATTATTGAGTTTGGCAAACTTCCATTTTATCGGCTGAATAATGCAGTGATTTATTGTAAATCTGTATAATATGTCTACTTAATAAACAGTTCCAATCGGTATTTACTAAAGTGTCTCCCTTTTCATTCCCTCAAACCTCAGAGAGTAAATACCCAAATATGACTGATATAACGATAACTGTAAATGGTGTCAAAAAGCTCCTGTGTAATTTAAACCCCCACAAGGCTGCAGGTCCTGATAATATCAAACCACTTGTCTTAAATAAACTACATCCTGAATTAGCGCCACTGATACAACTCCTTTTCCAAAAATCCCTTGACACTGGAACTTTACCGAAGGACTGGACGACGGCGAATGTGACTCCACTGTACAAGAAAGGACTGAAAAGTGACCCTGCCAACTACAGACCTATCTCACTAACATGCATTCTATGTAAATCACTGGAACACATCATAGCATCAAATCTCTCAATCCACTTTAACAAGAATGACATCTTGTATGATCTGCAACATGGATTCAGAGAAAAAAGGTCATGTGAAACACAATTAATACAACTAATTGATGACCTAGCACAAAATTTAAGTCGAGGTAAACAAACAGATCTCATTTTACTTGATTTCAGTAAAGCATTTGACAAGGTCAGTCACCTAAAGTTACTTTATAAACTACAAGAGTGCGGCGTTAACAAACAGGTTATCACATGGATAAGGTCCTTCCTGATTGGCAGAACGCAGTCAGTACTCGTGGACGGAATGAAATCCGATGAAGTACCTGTCACATCAGGTGTCCCTCAAGGCTCAGTCCTTGGCCCGCTCTTATTCCTATTATACATAAATGATCTACCTCAGTCCTTACAATCACAAGTCAGGTTATTTGCAGATGACACCGCAGTTTACCTCACAATCTCTAAAGAACAAGACTGCATCACACTACAGCAGGACCTCCAGAAACTAGAAACTTGGGAGCACGTCTGGGAGATGGAGTTCAATCCCAGCAAATGTCAGGTCATGAACATAACAAAAAACAGAAAGAAATTTACACATAACTACATTTTACACGGTCAAATCCTGGAAGTGGTCTCCAGTGCAAAGTATCTAGGGGTAGATATAGCAAATGATCTCTCCTGGAACACACATGTAGATAGAATCACAAACAATGCAAACAAATCACTGGGTTTCCTACGCAGAAACCTCCCGGTCAAAAACCAAAATATTAAAAGAAACCTCCTACAAGACTCTAGTTAGGCCACAACTAGAGTATGCCTCTACGGTATGGTCACCACACACACAAAGAAGCATACATAAAATAGAAATGGTGCAAAGAAGAGCTGCCAGGTGGGTAAAGGGTCAATATTCATATTATGATAGTGTAACAAACATGTTAAATGATCTCAGTTGGCAGACACTCGAGGACAGACGGACAATTGCTAGACTTTTCATGTTTTACAAAATCGTTCATGGTTACGTAGCTATTCCAGTCCCTCCGTATCTAGTACAGCCATTGAGACGAACACGTCATATGCACGACCACTCTCTTAGGCAGATCCATACAAACATTAATGTTTTTAAGTTCTCTTTCTTTCCATACACCGTTACCCTATGGAATCAGCTGCCACCCCTGATCGTTAATCAGCCTGATCCTGAACATTTCAGACATGCTGTTAACGCATCCCACCACTATTAAGTGACTACACCCTGTTTTATCCTGATTTTACTTTTGTTAATACAGTTTTATCTTGCACTATCTTTCTTTTGACATCTTACTGTCATTCTTTTAACTTTTATTCTGGCACAGACGCGCACCTGCTAGTTATACCCGAAAGGGGCGTCAAGCAGTATACATACATACATACATACACAGGAGTTCCATTTGACCCGGGACCCCGGGTCCGGACCCAGGAGATTTTCAAAAGACGCTCAAAGGACCCGGCATGATACTTGCCTGTGCGTCCTTCGGGACCCGGAGGCATTTTCCTTTGATAATCCTTTCTCTTATCATTCATTCCTTCAATAAAACTATTTCCACGATAGACACGTGTATTCCAAAATAAACACTCGCGGTCATGCCCTCCTGCCTTTGATCGTCTGCAAAATCCCGCCCTTTCTCCTGTAGACATGCCTCGCTGATTTTTTATCAGCAAGTTACGTCACGGCGAGTGCACATAGGAAACAAGAATCAACGAAGTGTTGAAATTAATTGATAAAGCGTATTGATCCTGTGTACTGTCAAAAAAGGCGCCAATTATTAAATTATCGTAAGCAGCTGATTACCGAGCATGTGAAAAGTACCCTGCAAGATTTTTTCATGCAAACTTTAAATTAGACCATTGCTTGGTAATCATACCGTAATTTGAATGAATTTTGAAAGCAAAAATAAGTTTAGAATGTCCGTTCACAAGTCTAATTACATCCGATGTCATATGCATATTTCCAAAATTCCTTTAAAAAACTGACTTTCAATGCAGTTTTTAATGATAAGTAGCATCATTATTTGAGGATCTTTCTCCGATTTAGCTTAGTTGGCCAAGTAAACTGAGCAAAAACTACTTTCTGATGACATTCCGAAAGTGTACCAGTATCCGGATAGTGCATTTTGGATACATTTTTATGGAGTGTTATAGCACTGTTCTGTTATTAAAAATTAAATGAAACATAGAGGAGCAAAACCTAATCAAAATAACATGAATTTTGATAAATATTAGTTTACAATATATGACCTGAAACTGACATTTTTATTATGCTGTAACATGAGCTTGGGTTTATTGTTTTCTTAGTATAAAGATCTAACTAAATAAAAAATATAGTCAACTGTATGGACGTGTTGGGACAGGACTCCTGTATTTCGGAAAAGGACCCTTCAAAATTTGGGCCCAAGGGTCCTGGGACTCTTGGGTTTTCAGGTCTAGTGGAACCCCTGCATACATACATACATATGTATTCACACAAAATTTTGTTTGCAGAGAAGTATCGATATCTTAAGTAAATAACATTAAAACTATATAAAATCATGTCTTATTCATTAGGAAATCAATTACCGGACGACTAGAAAATCCCCTGAGGATTTGCTAGCTCTGGTAACCGGACGACTAGAACGCAGGCTAGGCGTCCGGTTACCGAACGGCTAGACACTTCCTATATATTTTTTTTTTAATGTCAATTGACAACTATTATTGAACACTTGATATTCATAATTTATGATAGAAAAACAGCTAAGAAGATTTAAGACAACTATTAATGAAAGGCTATTTGAATTGAAAAACTGCGAATTGTTGACGAAAATAGAAAAAAAATGTTTTTTCTAATTTTCGTATTTCCCACACCGGTGAGTGTAATAATTTAGTTTCGTGATATTTGCTCGCATCATTCTACTGAATGTTTCTCATTGCAGAGTTGGTGCAGCCGTTCGGCGCATGCGCGGAATTATTATCAAATGGAACGCACGGCAAAAATACTCATTTTTTTGCATGTCCGCATGCATTTAGTGTATAATGTGCATAATATATTGACTAAAGGTTAGGGTTAGAATCACTATGGTTACAAAATATATACATTTAAGGTATTTTTGTTCAAATTTAGTTAATCCGGTATATACCGGAGTCTGTAATATATCACGGGCGCACCAACTCTGTATTTAGTCACAGCCCATTCTACTTACCTCCCTGTAGGTATTGCATGTTTTTTGTCCTTTTTTTGTGGTTGTACATGAGCTAAACGTTCTATTTTTGAACGTGTACTTGAAACAGGCTTTACAGAAGTTAGGCTGAACATTTCATGACATGTCATTTCGAAATTAGACCGGGTAGACACGTAAAGTGTGAAGAATATTGTCGCGTCCTTCAACTGTAGCTGGTTTAGGTGTAAAAGAACTAAATCTTCTATCTATCTTCCGTAACCGTCAAACCCCTTGCGGGGACGTAGACGTTTTGCGCGTCAAAATCATAAAGGGAAAGAATGTATCTATAAAAATTTAGAGTGGAAGAAACGAAAAAATAACATTGGTGAAATAAAAAGGTTAAAACTTGAGTTAGCAGGATAACTAGGCCGGGATAACTAGGGCGAGACATGCACTGACATGTTCAAGGCTGCAAACTGCGGCACTCAACTGCTCTAGGGTAGGGAGGTGGCCAATACTTAATGTGCCAATTACTGCCGACATTGCCCTAACTAAAACTTCCTGATGACAGATAGGAAGTGCATGGCTTACTAAGGGGTCCTGTGATCAATGTTATACAGTACTACTATATATAGTTTTTATCAGTTTATCACACATGTTTGACGTCGCGGGAATGAAATAAAGCCATTACATAAATTTTATAATACACTAGCGTAATATTTTAAAGCTTTGACACTGACATAGTTGTAAGTATAGGAGACGTTGGTCCAATTGACTTGGTCTGCTGCATTGGGTAAAGAAAGAGAAAAGTTTGATATTTCAGCAGGAAAAGCTTAGTAATACATTTGATAAATAGAATATTACATTTGTGTCTATTAAATTCATTGAATAAAATTGATAAAATGCCCTCGCAGAGCCTCCCATTTTATTATTTTATTCAATGAATTTAATAAATTCTATATGAAAAGACACTCATATAATATCCTCTATGTATTCCACAGGAACCTGTAAATCTATCTAAAAGCCAACACAGGTGTATATAAAAAGACCCCTCACTTGGGTGCTAAAGACATATTGAATATAAAAGTTCAACAAGGATACCTTTTAGCAGTTAGGGGTGTAACTGTTTCAAGTTATCACTTTTTATAACCCATTTGAGTTACTGCGTTTATTTTCATAACTTGTTTCAGTTATCATCAAATATTACAAAGCCCTCTTGTGTCAATTCCTTATTGTGAATGTGACTAATGCAATCATTTCCTGAATCCTTGGTCTTTTATCTTTCCAGCTATGCAGTAATTTCTTTTACGCAAGGCTGATAAAGTCTTACGCAAATGGTTTTAAAGCTATAAAGCTCTTAACATCCCATTATGCTCATCAGGCCATGATCAGACTAAAAGAGAATTTGATTAACCACAGTTTGCTACTAATTACACTTTAAAGGTCACTTTGTGAGAACAGCAAAAAGGCTTTTTTTGAATAACTTACCTGAGTTATCTATATTTTATAACTAATACAGGTTATAAAATACTTGAAAAAGTAACTGAAATAGGTTACATAACTTAAAACAGTTACACCCCTGACTGTTTAGTCGCTGTTATTAAAGATATTCAAGCAGTAAAAACATCAATTATAGTGACCTTGACTTGACCGACAACCATGGGTCATGTGCAAAACAAAAAGTTAAATCATGGGAAATATTTTTGTGTAGCAATAAAAAATCCTTCAAACAAATTTTCACTTGACCTTAAACAGTGACCTTGACCTTTAACAGACATGCATTGATCATGTGTTGACAACGTACATTCCCTCATCATGGGGAACATTTTTGTATACTCTAAGATAATCAAGCAATGCATGCATTTAAAAGTTATGGAGCAGAAACAAATATTACTTGATCTTTAATTATAGTGACCTTGACCTTTGGCCTATAATTATAAGTCATGTAATATGTGCATCTACATATTGCCCGCTATACACATATAAAGTTTAATGACCCTTCTTGAATACTTTTTTGAGTAATTGCAGGGAAATAAAAGTTTGGAAATGTATTGAACAAAAAGTATTTTGCATAAAAGATATGTACTTACCTACCTGGCCTTAAGTGGCAAATGCAACTGCAGGGTACCACTGATATTATAAATAAGAAATACAAAGAACTAGGACTGAGTTTAAAATTTAAAATTAAGAGTCTCTTTGAAATCTAGTTGGAGAATAATTATGATATCCATTGTTGTTGTTTTTTTCAGATGATAATTGTTGTTGCACGATCAGCAAGTAAAGGTGTACACAAATTTCTTTCTGCATTGAATCCAGTCCTCATCCAGGCACAAGTAAGTTAGCTTTAACACAAAATCATATTTTTAATTATGACCAGTAAAATGTAAACATAAAATGAACCTAGTTGTATTTATAAACAAATACGCAAACAAGAAATTTGAAATATAACATAATGCTTAACATAATGATGATTTGGCAGAGATCCCCTCCCATATATTTGTTGCACATAAATACGGGAATCAGTTCGAATCCCGGCAGTCTCGGAGTATTGTCCCTTTGTTAATTTCTGAAAAATCTCTATGGATGGTCGATCAGAGTATTCTGTAAAAGCACATATTTTCGCTGGGTCAGAATTTCGTGGATTTGAAATTTTGAGTATGTTCGCGAGGTTTAATATTCGCAAAACTGTAAAAATGGTATCATACTTAAATTTTAAGTATACTAATGGTGAATATTTATGCCAGGATGAATTTTCGCGAGATGTACAGCGACTTCAAATACAGCAAAACTTAAACCCAAGCGAAAATTTCTGCATTTACAATAATTATATACTGTGAAATCATTTTTATTCGCGAAGGACGAATTTTCGTGTATTTCGCGCTAGGACCGATGGCGAATTTAAGACCGCGTTATTATTTTTTATTATATTTTCCCTTTATAAAATTGAAAATGCGCGAATTTAAGCCCGCGCGAAACAGTCCTTCTCCATGTTTGCGCAAAATTTCATGCCAGCGAATTTAAATGATCTCACAGTAGTTCAGGGGACCGATACATTAATATTTAAGAAATAATATATCTCATCGGTGATTTGTCGCTGAATAAATCACTGTTTGGAGTTCAGATGCGAAGGAATTATATCACGAGGGCGCAGCCCGAGTGATATAATGCTACGCATCTGAACGACAA
This sequence comes from Mercenaria mercenaria, assembly GCF_021730395.1. Taxonomy (NCBI): domain Eukaryota; kingdom Metazoa; phylum Mollusca; class Bivalvia; order Venerida; family Veneridae; genus Mercenaria; species Mercenaria mercenaria. Next base: position 14,952,655 of record NC_069376.1, on the reverse strand, counting down.
ACAGTGATTTATTCAAGAGCAAATCACTAAATGAGATATATTATTTCGATTCTAACACGTTATCAAGGACTTTAAAGTACACCCTTGTCGACATGCATTAAATATTTGCCCGTTTTAAATCTGGTTCTTCTCCAGCGCGCCGCTACGCCGCTTGACGCTATGACGTAATAATTGTGACATCAGAACAGTGAATTGTTGTTTAATAATTCACTGTTTCAAGCCTTCTTTGTTTAATAGGAAAATGAATCGGATCGTGTTAGAATTTTAGTTTTGATATCATTTTGCTGATTTGAATCTGTAAATCTGTACAAAACATGTAAATAATTTTCAGTCTTAAAGGACAGTTGTTTACGGTTCTTTCTTTCATTACAGAAAATGTCAGTCATCCAGTTCAAATCTGAGAATGCTCAAGGCGACTGTCCAGGTATTTTACATGGGGATGTATCAAAGACAAAGAAGGGAGTTATAGTTTTACAGGTATGACAGTAGTAAATAGCAGCTTAGCCTTACAGGTATCACAGTTACTGTAGTAGTGAATAGCCACTTAGCCTTACAGGTATCACAGTAATAAATAGCAGCTTAGCCTTACAGGTATCACAGTTACTGTAGTAGTGAATAGCCACTTAGCCTTACAGGTATGACAGTAATAAATAGTCACTTAGCTTTACAGGTATCACAGTAGTAAATAGCCATTTAGTCTTACTAACAGTATTACAGTAGTGAATAGCCACTTAGCCTTACAGGTATGACAGTAGTAAATAGCCGCTTTGTTGATTAGCCTTACAGGTTTCACAGTAGTGAATAGCCACTTAGCCTTACAGGTATGACAGTAGTAAATAGTCACTTAGCCTTACAGGTATCACAGTAGTAAATAGCCACTTAGCCTTACAGTATTACATTAGTGAATAGCCACTTAGCCTTACAGGTATGACAGTAGTAAATAGCCGCTTTGTCGCTTAGCCTTACAGGTATCACCGTAGTGAATAGCCACTTAGCCTTACAGGTATGACAGTAGTAAATAGTCGCTTAGCCTTACAGGTATCACAGTAGTAAATAGCCGCTTAGCCTAACAGGTATCACAGTAGTGAATAGCTAATCAGGCAGCACTTGAAAATCAAATACTGATGAAAGAATATATCCTCATTTTTCCCTTGTTAAAACAGCATCTTCATATTTTCAGTGTATGCTTGACTTTCTGAAAGCATTTTCTTGCATTTCAAAAAATGTAATGTAAGCAAATCCCATTACACACGTGTTCATACTCCTGTTTTTAGACTAACCACTAGACTGATAATGAAGAATTTGTCTCAAAATTTAAACTTTTTAAATTATTTTATTATTGATTTTCTGTATTATAGTGACAAATCCCAGTCTATTTCAGAAACTTTCTCAGGGAGTGGATTGTAATATTATCATAGGATAGACTGGCTACATTCGCAATTCTAAAAAACAAACATTAAAAAAGAATTACATGTATAGTCTAGGAGCTAGTCTACCATATTTTATTTGTCAGATTGGAAGATGTTCCTTAGGGTTAACACATACTATTATGACAAACATTCAATATGATAATTTCCCTGTATTAAAATGTGAAAAAAAAATCTCAAAGAATTATTTAACAGTTTTACAATATTATCATTGTGACCTAAAGATTTTGCATAATTATGACATTGGCCAATGTGTGCTTCATTGCATGAGTAAACTGGTTAAAAAGGCAAGAAATAAAAAGAAAATGTGTTTTATTCAATTGCATGAACCATTGAATTACCCGGTGCTAGAGTATATTTTGAACTTACACTGAAACAAACAAAATATCCTTTATATAATTATGCCTTGTAGACAGGTGTATGTATGCTCCTTGGGGTTGTCAATTAACCGAGGTTGAACTTCTATTTCATCAAACTATTTCTGTCACAGCAGACCCAGAGAGAATAGATTTGGTCAGCAGATAGTGTCATGTCCTTGTTTAAAATTGTCATCATTAAGAAAAGAATTACTATAGTACTGTTTTTCATGTCAATGTTTCGTTGTCAGGCAGTAGGATTCAGGTAATAATAATCAGGCTGGTCACTACACTTAAATCTACATTTAAAACTTCAGACACGGGTTTTACAAGGGGGCTTCCATGGCCGAGTAGTCAGACTTCAAATCACTTGCCATTGACCTATGTAGGTTTGAGCCTCACTCAGGTTGATGAATTCTTCATGTGAGGAAGCCATCCAGCTGGCTAACGGAAGGTCGGTGGTTGTACCCTGGTGCCCAGCCATGATGAAATAATGCACGGAGGGGCATCTGTGGTTTTCCTCCACCATCAAAGCCGGAAAGTTGCCATATGACCAATAATTGTGTCAGTGCTTAAACCCAACAGAAAAAATAATGGGTTTTACAAGTACCTTTTATGTATAATAAAGAAATTTTAATATGTCATTTGTTTCTTTTTCAAAGGAATGGTGGGGCATTAATGACCAGATCAAAGATGAGGCAAAAGACATTGGTGAGAGGGGAAATTTTGTGACACTGGTTCCCGACCTGTACAGAGGGAAGTCAGCAATTGACAAAGAAGGAGCCGGTCACCTAATGAGTACTCTAGATTGGCAAGGAGCAGTAAAAGACATTCAAGGAGCAGCGCGGTACCTGCTGGGACTTGGATGTACTAAGGTTACCCTGCTAAATTTCTATAATAAACTTGTCCATCTTTAAGTTTGGATAATACCATTAACTGTTGAAAGGGGTGCTAACCAAAATGGTACTGACTGAATGGTGAATAGTGCAGATCATGATCAGACTGCATGGCTGATCATGATCTGCATTGGTTGCAAAGGCAGAATCAGTCGTGTCCAGTACGGTAAGGGCTAAGGTTAGACAGATACTACAAAATCTTTACTATTCGTTAAATAAAAGTTAATAAGTTAAGTTACAGTTTAATCACTATTATGGGTAGTTCCCAGACTTTTTTCAAAGGGGAGAGCATATGGTTGCCGCGTTGTCTGTCGCCACCTTGTCTGTTGGTCCGAGCTTACATTTGCACCCTTAGGTAACTATAGGAACAATAGGTAAACAATAGGTAACTATACTCTTTCTTTTATGTCATTCATTCCGTAAACTTTCATATTGCTACTTTTCATTGATGTGGTGAAAGGAAAAATAGAGAGAACAAAAGAGTAGTGAGAGGAAGTGCAGTGTCAAGGAACCGTAACTCTTGGTGACCTCATTTTTAGCTTGACTGTATGAAGTAAGGAGAGCTGTCATACTTGACCTGGCGCCAGCGTCATTCCGCGTCCAAACTTTGGTAAAAGTTGATGCAGTTTCTCTTTATCTCTGTAATACTTGATGGATTTTTGTTTCAAACTTCAAATAGTTATTCCTTATCATCACCCACATCAAATGGCACAAGAGCCATATATCTTGCACCAATATTATATGACTAATTGACCTTTTGACTAAGAATTTCAGGTTAAAATTTTGGTGAACTTTCAATGCATCTATGTTTTGTCTTACCCCAGGGGCCTCCGTGGCCGAGTGGTTAAGGTGGCTGACTTCAAATCACTTGCCCCTCATCGATATGGGTTCGAGCCTCACTCGGGGCGTTGAATTTTTCATGTGAGGAAGCAATCCAGCTGGCTTACGGAAGGTCAGTTGTTCTACCCAGGTTTCCGCTCGTGATGAAATAATGCAGGGGCACCTGGGGTCTTCCATCTTCATTAAAGCTGGAAAGTTGCAATATGACCTATCATGTGTCGGTGTGACGTTAAATCCAACAACAAAAAAGTGTCTTACCCCACAGGGGGAGACATATTGTTTTTGCCCTGTCCATCCTTCTGTTCATCACACTTCATTTCCGAACAATAACAGGAGAACCATTTCACCTAGAACCTTCACACTTTATAGGATGGCAGGGCTTATGGAGTAGACAACCGCCATTGTTTTGTGGGGTGACTCCTTCAAAGGTCAAGGTCACACAGGCCTGAACATGGAAAACCATTTCCAATCAAAAACTTGAGAATCACTTGACCCAGAATGTTGATACTATTGGTCATGCAGAGTAGATGACCCCAATTGATTTTGGTGTCATTCTAATAAAGGTCAAGGTCACAGGGGCTTGAACTTGGAAAACCATTTTCAATCAGTAACTTGAGAACCACTTGACCAAGAATGTTGAAACTTCATAGGACGGTTGATCATGCTGAGTAGATGACTCCTATCAAATTTGGGGGTCACTCTATTAAAGGTCAAGGTCACAGGGGCTTGAACATGGAGAACCATTTCTGATCAATAACTTGAAAACAACTTGACCCAGAATGTTGAAATTTCATAGGATGATTGGACATGCAGAGTAGATGACCCCTATTGATCTTGGGGTCACTGTATTAAAGGTCAAGGTCACAGGGTCCTGAACAAGGGAAACCTTTTCCAGTCGGTAAATTGAGAACCACTTGACCAAAAATGTTGAAACTTCATAGGATGATTGGACATGCGGAGTAGATGACTCCTATTTATTTTGGGGTCACTCTGTTAAAGGTCAAGATCACAGTGAACAGAACATAAAAATCCATTCCTGGTCAGTAACTTGAGAACCACTTGACCCAGAATGTTGAAACTTCACAGGATGATAGGATTTACAGAGAAGATGACTTCTATGGTTTTTGTGGTCAATCTATTAAAGGTCAAGGTTGCAGCAAACAGAACTTGGAAATACATTTCCAGTCAATAACTTGAGAATCATTTGACCTAGAACCTTCAAATTTCATAGGGTGATAAGACTTCCCCTTTTGTTTTTGTGGTCACTCCATCGAAAGTCACGGTCACATAGAAAACTCTTTTCAGTTAATAACTTGAGAACCACTTCACCTAGAATGTTGAAACTTAATAGGATGATTGGACATGCAGAGTAGATGACCCCTGCTGATTTTGGGTCACTGGATCAAAGGCCAAGGTCACAGGGACCTGAACATGGAAAACCGTTTCCAACTCATAACTTGAGAACCACTAGGCCCAGAATGTTGAAACTTTGTAAGATGATTGGACATGCAAAGTAGATGATCCCTATTGCAGCTAACCATCAGTGTCGCTTTGACTTTTGCTCCTGTCCCCTATTAATTTCTTGCCTATACGACTATGCCATGGGGGAGACATGAGCTTCTATACAAAAGTATTTTCTAGTTACTAAATGGATTTGATTCAATTCTAAAGTAGTTTTTTCACCCACATCATATGACTCAAGGTTCATAACTCTGGAACCAGTTATTCATGAATTATGCCCCCTTTATACTTCATCACCCATATCATATGTCACAAGGGCCATAACTCTTGCACCAATATTTTGTGAATTATCCGCCTTTTTACTTAGAATTTCAGGTTAAAGTTTTGGTGCAGTTTCACTCTTATCTCAGTTATTACTAAAATTTAATGGATTTGATTCAAATTAATTTTTTTCCATCTTATCACCCACATCATAATGACACAAGGTCCATAACACTGGCACCAATTTTTCATGAATAATGACCTTTTTACTTAGAATTTAAAGTTGATTTTGATGCATTTTCACCATATCTCTGTTTTTAAAGAGAGGATTTGATTCAAATTGAAAATAGTTGTTCAGCGTCATCTTTCGCGCCATATAACTCAAAGACCAAAACACTAGCACCAGTACTTCATCAGTTATCTCCCTTTTTACTGAGAATTTCAGGTTAAAATTATTTTTAATCTTTCTCAGTTATTACTTAATGATTTGATTCAAACTTAAAGTAGTTGTTACACATCATAACCCACATTATATGACTTAAGGTGCATTACTCTTGCACCAATATTTTATGAATTATGCCCCTTTTTACTTAGAATTATACTTGTTTAATGATTTGATAACTTCATCTTTATCTCTCTTATTACTTATTTCTTTTGACACAAACATAAGTCAGAATGGTCAATGTTTGCTTTTAGTAGAGTTTGTACATCATGGATATTTTTAATTGGTGGAACAATTGCAGGCTTGTAGATGTACATCAAAACTTTCATTTTCTAAAAATGGCTATATTTGTATAGCATAAAAAATCACAAGTTAGTATTACCTAAGATTATAATATATTAAGTTCTTTATTTCACACGTACATGTATATATCTTTAACCATTTTGAAGCTTTTCTTCCTGTCACATGACAATACACTAGGACCCAGTATTGTACTGTGTGATTTAAATTGCATTCACATTTTCTTAAGTATACATAGTAACATCCGAAATCTACAATCAACAAACTCCATATTCTTTTCATATTGGACTCCAGTCCCAAAAATCCATCTTTTTCATCTGGACGGGACAACTCTTCCGATTTCTTATAAGGAGACATAAGGCATTACTTCCCTTCTATAAAGCGGCAGCTGTAAATTAAAAACTAAAGTGCGATAACTTTCTTATTTTTGAATGAAACGTGTAAGACTTAGTGTAAGCGCTCAATTTCTCAGAACATTTCCAATCCGTGTGTAATGGCTATGGTTCAGAATTTTATGAAAAGTTGTTTTCGAATATTTTGGCACAGAGTAAATGTATACTGTAGATCTGTGTTAGTAGATTAGAACTTATTTTAAAGTAATGTGTGTGGTGGTTTGCTATGTTAAAATGTGTAAATTTTTGTTTTTAACTTCTGTTTCTTTTTGATGTGAAATAAAGAGTTAATTTAATAGTACATGTATATAGGTATTATTAGCTCACCTGTCACGAAGTGACAAGGGTGAGTTTTTGTGATCGCGCGGTGTCCGTCGTCCGTGCGTGCATCCGTGCGTCCGTAAACTTTTGCTTGTGACATCTCTAGAGGTCACATTTTTCATGGGATCTTTATGAAAGTTGGTCAGAATGTTCATCTTGATGATATCTAGGTCAAGTTCGAAACTGGGTCAGGTGCGGTCAAAAACTAGGTCAGTAGATCTAAAAATAGAAAAACCTTGTGACCTCTCTAGAGGCCATATTTTTCAAGAGATCTTCATGAAAATTGGTCAGAATGTTCACCTTGATGATATCTAGGTCAAGTTCGAAACTGGGTCACGTGGGATCAAAAACTAGGTCAGTAGGTCTAAAAATAGAAAAACCTTGTGACCTCTCTAGAGGCCATATTTTTCATGAGATCTTCATGAATATTGGTGAGAATGTTCACCTTGATGATATCTAGGTCAAGTTCGAAACTGGGTCACGTGCGGTCAAAAACTAGGTCAGTAGGTCTAAAAATAGAAAAATCTTGTGACCTCTCTAGAGGCCATATTTCTCAATGGATCTTCATGAAAATTATACAGAATGTTCACCTTGATGATATCTAGATCAAGTTCGAAACTTGGTCACGTGGGGTTAAAAACTAGGTCAGTAGATCTAAAAATAGAAAAACCTTGTGACCTCTCTAGAGGCCATATTTTTCATGAGATCTTCATGAATATTGGTGAGAATGTTCACCTTGATGATATCTAGGTCAGGTTCGAAACTGGGTCATGTGGGGTCAAAAACTAGGTCAGTAGGTCTAAAAATAGAAAAACCTTGTGACCTCTCTAGAGGCCATATTTTTCATGAGATCTTCATGAAAATTGGTCAGAATGTTCACCTTGATGATATCTAGGTCAAGTTCGAAACTGGGTCACGTGGGGTCAAAAACTAGGTCAGTAGGTCTAAAAATAGGAAAACCTTGTGACCTCTCTAGAGGCCATATTTCTCAATGGATCTTCATGAAAATTGGTCAGAATGTTTACCTTGATGATATCTAGGTCCAGTTCGAAACTGGGTCACGTGGGGTTAAAAACTAGGTCAGTAGATCTAAAAATAGAAAAACCTTGTGACCTCTGTAGAGGCCATATTTTTCATGAGATCTTCATGAATATTGGTGAGAATGTTCACCTTGATGATATCTAGGTCAAGTTCGAAACTGGGTCACGTGGGGTCAAAAACTAGGTCAGTAGGTCTAAAAATAGAAAAACCTTTTGACCTCTCTAGAGGCCATATTTCTCAATGGATCTTTTTGAAAATTGGTGAGAATGTTCAGCTTGATGATATCTAGGTCAGATTCTTAACTGGGTCATGTGCGGTCAAAAACTAGGTCAGTAGGTCGAAAAATAGAAAAACCTTGTGACCTCTCTAGAGGCCATATTTTTCACGAGATCTTCATGAAAATTGGTGAGAATGTTCACCTTGATGATATCTAGGTCAAGTTTAAAAGTGGGTCACGTACCTTCTAAAACTAGGTCATTAGGTCAAATAATAGAAAAACCTTGTGACCTCTCTAGAGGTCATATTTTTCAATGGATCTTCATGAAAATTGATCAGAATTTTTTATCTTGATGATATCTAGGTCACATGTGCTCAAAAACTAGGTCACTATGTCAAATAATAGAAATAACGACGTCATACTCAGTTCAACACTGGGTCATGTGGGGATAGGTGAGCGATTCAGGACCATCATGGTCCTCTTGTTAATTTATGCAGTAAATTGTTACATCAAACTGTTCACTTACAAACATCAATTCTGATAATTGTTACCATTTTTAGCTCACCTGTCACAAAATGACAAGGTGAGCTTTTGTGATCGCGCAGCGTCCGTCGTCCGTGCGTAAACTTTTTGCTTGTGACCACTCTAGAGGTCACATTTTTCATGGGATTTTTATGAAAGTTGGTCAGAATGTTCACCTTGATGATATCTAGGTCAAGTTCGAAACTGGGTCATGTGCGGTCAAAAACTAGGTCAGTAGGTCTAAAAATAGAAAAACCTTGTGACCTCTCTAGAGGCCAGATTTTTCAATGGATCTTCATGAAAATTGATCCGAATGTTCATCTTGATGATATCTAGGTCAAGTTCGAAACTGGGTCAACTGCGGTCAAAAACTAGGTCAGTAGGTCAAATAATAGAAAATCCTTGTGACCTCTCTAGAGGTCATATTTTTCATGGGATCTGCATGAAAATTAGTCAGAATGTTCATCTTGATGATATCTAGGTCAAGTTCGAAACTGGGTCACGTCCGGTCCAAAACTAGGTCAGTAGGTCAAATAATAGAAAAACCTTGTGACCTCCGTAGAGGCCGTATTTTTCATGGGATCTGCATGAAAATTGGTCAGAATGTTTATCTTCATGATATCTAGGTCAAGTTTGAAACTGGGTCGACTGCGGTCAAAAACTAGGTCAGTAGGTCAAATAATAGAAAATCCTTGTTACCACTCTAGAGGTCATATTTTTCATGGGATCTGCATGAAAATTGGTGAGAATGTTCATCTGGATGATATCTAGATCAAGTTCGAAACTGGGTCACGTGCCTTAAAAAACTAGGTCAGTAGGTCAAATAATAGAAAAACCTTGTGACCTCTGTAGAGGCCATATATTTCATGGGATCTGCATGAAAATTGGTCAGAATGTTCACCTTGATGATATATAGGTCAAGTTCGAAACTGGGTCAACTGCGTTCCAAAACTGGTCAGTAGGTCTAAAAATAGAAAATCCTTGCGACCTCCCTAGAGGCCATATTTTTCAATGGATCTTCATGAAAATTGGTGAGAATGTTCACCTTGATGATATCTAGATCAGTTTTGAAACTGGGTCACGTGCGGTCAAAAACTAGGTCGGTAGGTCAAATAATAGAAAAACCTTGTGACCTCTCTAGAGGTCATATTTTTCATGGGATCTGCATGAAAATTGGTCAGAATGTTCATCTTGATGATATCTAAGTCAAGTTCGAAACTGGGTTACGTGCAATCAAAAACTAGGTCAGTAGGTCAGATAATAGAAAAACCTTGTGACCTCTGTAGAGGCCGTATTTTTCATGGGATCTGCATGAAAATTGGTCAGAATGTTCATCTTGATAATATCTAGGTCAAGACTGAAACTGGGTCACATGTTATCAAAAACTAGGTCAGTAGGTCAAATAATAGAAAAAACTTGTGACCTCTCTAGAGGCCATATTTTTCATGGGATCGTTATGAAAGTTGGTCTGAATGTTCATCTTGATGATATCTAGGTCAAATTTGAAACTGGGTCAACTGCGATCAAAAACTAGGTCACTAGGTCTAAACATAGAAAAACCTTGTGACCTCTATAGAGGCCATATTTTTCAATGGATCTTCATGAAAATTGGTGAGATGTTCACTTTGATGATATCTAGGTCAAATAAAAAACTGGGTCATATGCCTTCAAAAACTAGTTCATTATTTCAAATAATAGAAAAACCTTGTGACCTCTCTAGAGGCCATATTTTTCAATGGATCTTCACGAAAATTGGTCAGAATTTTTATCTTGATGATATCTAGGTCAGGTTCAGAACTAGTTCACATGAGCTCTAAAACTAGGCCACTATGTCAAATAATAGAAAAAACAACGTCATACCCAGTTCATGTGGGGACAGGTGAGCGATTCAGGACCATCATGGTCCTCTTGTTTAATTTTGTTGTTATTAAACACATATAATTTATCAGTTTAATAAAATAATAGCATCCTTCTGTTTTCAGGTGGGTGTGACTGGATTTTGCATGGGTGGAGCTCTGTCACTGGCTGGCGCAGCCCTTGTCCCAGAAATCTCAGCTGCAGCTCCGTTCTATGGAATCCCAAGTCCAGACTTGTGTGATGTCAGCACTATCAAAATCCCTGTGCAGGCTCATTTTGGTGAGAAGGACGACATCAAAGGGTTTTCCTCAAAGGAAGATGCATTGGCATTGAAAGAAAAAATGAAAGATATCCCAAATTTTGAACTGTTTCTGTACCCTGACTGTGGGCATGCTTTTACAAATAAAACAGGGCTGCTCCAAAACTACAACGAGAAGGCCTGTAATGAGGCATTAACTAGGATGACAGAGTTCATGAATAAATTTCTGGCATAAAGACAGTATTAACTAAGGTTTCTGAGAAGCCTGAAGAAATTTTTAATGTTAATCTAACCTTTTAATATCAATTCGTGCTACTAATAGACTTCCATTTTTGTCTATAAAATATAGGCAGCAACCCAATAATGTATAAGCTGTGCCATGAGAAAACCAACATAGTGGCTTTGCGACCAGCATGGATCCAGACAAGCCTGCGCAGTCTGGTCAGGATCCATGCTGTTTGCTTTCAAAGCCTATTGCAATTAGAGAAACCATTAACAAACAGCATGGATCCTGACCGGACTGCACATATGCGCAGGCTGGTCTGGATCCATGCTGGTTGCAAAGCCAGTATGTTGGTTTTCTCATGGTGTGGTTGATGTATATATTATAACTCTGGAGAAGCTTGTAAGTTTGCAACCTCTTAAAATTGTTTGAAAACACAATGGAAACAAAAGGAAGACTTGATTTTTAGATAATTATGTATTAAATTCCAACAGTTTTCCCCTACTTTCCCTGCTTTGGAGAGATGTACCAGGACATAAGCTTTTAAGGCCAGATTTTTGTAATACATATATATAAAGTAGAAAATTGAAAAAAAAGACTATTGTCCAATTTGGAGCAAAGTTGTCAAATATGATTACCATAGAGACTTAAACTATCAAATTTTGGAAAGATAACTAATGAATTATCAAAGTTAGAGAGAAAAAGACTTGGTGGAAATAATGATTGTCTGGTTTGGAGGTTATAGAAAGAGACCAAAATTTGGATTAAAGGAGAATAGACAAACTGTCCAATTTGGAAACAAAAACACCAAATTTTTCTTACTTTAGAAAATTATAAGATTCAAACTTTGAAAGACTCTTATGTCCTGACGTTCAGTTTACAATATAATGTTCATGTGGTATTAGTTAAACTTTAATGGTGATAATCATGTTTTTTTCATTAACATGTGTTTTTTTTTGTACTTTGCATTATTATAATATTTTTAGTTTTATTAATGTTGGTGAGAGGTGTGGAGTGTGCTTAATGGTAGTTTGTTTTAAGTCTGACACAGCAAAATAATGACATTTGAACTTGTTAGTTAAGCTTTTCATTAAATTTGGACACAACATTATAACAATGTTTAAACTTGCTTGTTAAGCTTGCCATAAATTTGGACACAACATTATAACAATGTTTAAACTTGCTTGTTAAGCTTGCCATAAATTTGGACACAACATTATAACAATGTTTAAACTTGCTTGTTAAGCTTGCCATAAATTTTTAATTATATGATATTTGAACTTGTTAGTTAAAGCGGTTTCTTAAATATGGACACAACAAGTTAACAGTGTTTCACCTTGTTAGTTAAAGGTTAAAAAGTTGGACACAACAAGATTATGATTTTTGAACTTGTTATTTAGAGTTGTTTATAAATTTGGAGGCAGCATCATAGCTACATGTATGTGTGAACTAAGTGTACATTTTATACTTTATTTTGTAACATTGTTTTGTATGTGCAGTTTTTGCTCTGTGCCATAGCGTGGACCAGCAAGAGTTAAAAAATCAGAATAAAACATATGAAGATAACTGTTAACTTTTTCTCTTCCAAGCTTTAAGATATCCGATGACCATCTATAACTGAAATATTTTGTCCTTATATATGAACTTCAAATGTATAAAGCATTCATCAAATGTTTTTAACTTCTGAAACTTCTTATTTGATTTCCATGCAACCAGTGGCAGTCTCTTGCAAATTGTCCTACCAATCAAGCCATTGATAAATATTTAATCCCTAATTATAGCTGTATTATTGTGGGAAGAACTGATCTCGATGGTAAAAAGTAAGATACAGACATACTAGTATTGTATGACATCAGAAAGTGTTTTAAGTCTAATAAAATAATTTCAGATCCACTATTTAAGCTAAAATGTAGACATATTGTTTTTGTACTTTATCAGGTAGCATTATAAAACAAGAAAAAACTCGTGGCTAGTTACCATGAAAATTAACATTAAAGTCAAACCCGTGTTAAAACCACCTCTGAACAGAGACCACCTGGCTCTAAAGGCCACGTTTTGTTTCGATTTAAACATTTACAGTGTATTTTAACCTGTGAATAAAGACCACCTCCCAATAAAGACCACATTTTGGCTCTTCCAAGGGTGGTCTTTATAGACAGGTTTGTACATTGAAATGACTTATCACAAAGTTTTTATCCACACAGTTACTTCATTCTTCCTTTAAACTTGTGTCATACAATTGCATAAGTAAATTCAATGTATGATTATTTATCTATTTGCCATTGATTGTATCTAGATGACTAATTGCGGTAATTAGAGGAGTCCTATTGTTTTTGAGGTGAGTTTGAAACTGAAAATGGTTTCTGATCTACTACTGAAGAACGTCTTGACATACATGCCTCAGACTTCGTTTGCCGATTTTGTGGTCAGTAAATGAACCCTATTGTTTTTGGTTTAACAGGTAAAGGTCGAAATGACCTTGAGACTGAAAATAATTTCCAGCCAAATAACTGAAGAATACTTTGGCCAACAGATGTCAAATGTCATAGGGTGTAGTTTTGTTGTCATTAAGTGACCCTATTGATTTTTTGGTTAATAGGCCAAAGGTCAAGGTCACAGTGGCATACTGCAGAACGCTTTAGCTTGCAGGGGTCAAACTTCATAGTATGATTGCCTCTGCCCAATAGATGCTATTGTTTTATGGGTCAAAGGTCAGAGTTGCAGTGACCTTGAGACTGAAAACAGTTTTTGATCGGTAACTGAAGAACGCTTTGACCTACAGGCATAAAACGTCATAGGATTATTGCCTGTTTTCTGTAGGTGACCTTTGTTGTTGGTTTTTGGTTAATAGGTCAAAGGTCATGGTTGCAGTGACCTTGAGACTGAAAATAGTTTCTGATCAATAACTGGTGAACGCTTCTGCCGACAGGCGTCAATTACCATTATTTGTACGGTCCAAAGGCTTAGACTGAAGAGTTTTGATCGAAAATGGAAGATTGCTTTGGCCTACATGTGTCAAACTAACATCGATTGCCTTTGGTCAGTACATAACCCCAATTAATTCTGTGGTCAGAAAGACAACAGTTCATGTGATTAGCAATGATAAATCTTTGAGAGCATGCGTATTTTACCAACACATCTTTTTGCATTTGAATTTTTAGATTTTAATTTACGTATTTAAAATAATTTCGCTTGTAAACGTATGGATTAGATATCATAGATTGACAGAACAACCAAACTTCACCTCGCATACTAGTAAATTTGAATGATTTCGCAGTTTGTGACGTCAGTTAACATAACCAGTGTTCCTGAATGCTGTACCAACATCAACCTGTTCACCACGAGTACTTTTACCATCAAAGCTGGAAAGTGGGTATGTGGCCTATGAATGTATCGGTGTAACGTTTAACCCAACAAAAACAAAAACAAAAATATCTCCCACTCATTGATACCAACCAGTATGTCGTAAGTAACTGAACACTTCCCCCACAGATATCAACCTTTTCCATTGGCACTAGAACCGCAAATTTAGTTTTGAAACTTAATAAAAGAACAGTGGGTATAGACGTAATAAATAAGAAAGTATCATTTTTTCGATACTTTGTAAATTGAAAATAAGGCGTGCTTTTTATGAGAATATGCCCCTCAAAGCTAATGATTTGCGGTTTTGGTGCCATTGACCTTTTCGTCCAGAGTAACTGACATCTCCCCGACTCGCCAACATCAACCTGTTCACTAACAAGACGTCGAATTGAAAACCCGTTGATAACAGAAACGGTTCTTCTATATAGAATTTTGATTCTAGTATGGCATTTATGTAATCGAGCGGATGCAGTTACGCATGTGTGGCGCCAAAAACAATTAGGTCGACGTGATGCACGTTTCACGACCAGGACAAAATCTATCTATTTCGGCTGAAAAAAAAAGTTGAAGATAAGGTTGAATGCAAAGAAAATAAATATTGCACAGAGAAATATGTTATCTCTCACAGGACTAGCATTCATATATTAAATTACTGCTTTGCAGTATTACTTACTGTACTGTACAGCTATATGATTTAGAATGAAGAAAATAATAAATAAAAAAAGATTTTTCAGTTGGAAGTTCTGCTGTAAATGTTATTCTTTCATAAAATACAAAAATAAATGACTCTGCTACTTCAAATGCAACGAGTTTGATGAGTCTTATATAAATAATACTGTTCAAATGCATTAAACTTCCTTAAGCTTTACATTGTTTTACATTGTTCACTGAGTTGCATTTTTTTCCAAGAGTTTTAGCTGCCCACGTACGTTTTCCAATTACGGACCATCTCTTGTATAAAAATGACAAATGTACAATGTAAACATAAAACATAAAAGTGAAACATACGATTAATTCTGATTATATAGATACAATTAAACAAATAGTACATGTTCGTCAATGCACAATATAAACACAATATTAATAGAATTAACACTCACATTTAAAATACATGTGCATCACACAACATTTATACCGGTAGAATATAAAGTCTTAGTAAAAAATATCAGTCAATTTCTTCTGATATTAAACCTGTCTAGTTAAAAAGAAGCAGTAGCCTGAATCAACTAGTCTGACACGCATTTTCTTGGGATAAAATCCACATAAATAGGTTCTGGTCGTCATAACAATATGATTGTTTAGCCTCTGTGCTGATTTTAATAAGTGAATTCTAAGATTGGCATTGATTGAACAATGTAATAAGTTCTCAATAATTTTAAATTTACATGTAGAACAAAATCTATCCTCTCTTTTAATGTTATTATACCTGCCAGTTTCAATATGTAAACAATGAGCATTGATTCTAATAACGTTTCCAGTTTACCAGGCACCATTTTTATATGTGTTCATTCATTAACATTAATAACAAACGTTTTGATTAACTGCTGAGCAAGATTTTAGAAAATTCTTCCACAGAATATTGTTTAAGTGACTTAATGTCAAAGTCAACATATTTAAGTAAGTATAATCAGCACTTGACATGAAACCATTAATGTAGACCGGCTATATGCAGATCTTGTGAAACTTGATATGCATTTCTTAATAACAAATGTTGCGAATTTTCTAGACTATGCAGGTATTTTAAGATAGTAACAACCATACTAATGTACATCGGATATCTGCATATATTTCTAACAAAACCGCTAGATCTATGTTAGATCACCGGACGCATTGGTCGAGAAGACTACTTTAAGACGCTTTCCTAAGAAGGTGATGACCACTGGTTCGAATCCTGGCTACTCCCATTGCGATGTGTCCTTGGGCAATTTAAGGCACTTTATCACGATTGCCTCAGTCGACCCAGCTGTAAATGGGTACCAGCAAATTGCTGGGGGTGAGGTATAATTGGTTTTAACTGTTCTTAATATAGGGTCGCAGAAAAGCTCTACAGAGCTTATATGTTAATTGTTTCACCAAGTGACGGTAAATTAAACTTACCTTTACATTTTAGGTGTTTTAAGCTCTACCAACGAATTATAATGTGCAGGTTAGATCTCTTGAGGAGATCGTAGATCTCTGTACTATTTCATAGTATATTAGGTTATTGGGATATGGTACGTAATGCATATATTTATTGATAGAGCTTCTTGAAATTAAGCGCCTGTGATACAATACAATACAATACAATAAGTTTTATTTCAAGTCGGCAAGACACAAACATATGAAACATAAGCTCTGATGAGCTTTTTAACCGACCATTAACAAATATATATGAAGTCAACAAGAATGTAAATAGCTGTAAAAGAAAATGTTATATATCTAAAAAGCACACAAATTAAGCACATCTAAAGCTGTGGAAAAGCTGCTGATCCTGACCATAGGCCTAAAAACTTCTATAAGAACTTCATGTAAATAAAAAAACTGAATTAGCAAAACCAGCACAAAAGTGCGACAGAAAAGAAAAATGGTTTTTAAAAAATCAATTATCCCCTCAAATCAGATTTGAAAGGAACTGATCAGCAACTTTCTCACAGAGAGCAAACACATTGAATATAATATTAAGGAACGTGGTTAAACAATCAGTGATCATATAAAACAATGCGACACATATAAAAACAGAAAAGGATATTACGAGGACATGCAATAAGTTACCATGCATAAAATAAGTGTAGTTGCTGACTGCAAAGTTGCACTAACTATCACAAAAGCAAGCACAATACAATAATAATAAGCACAAAATGATATGCAAAACTATTACAAAAGCAAACACTAAGCTCAGAGTAATAAACACAAATCATATGCAAATGAAAACAAGCAAAAGGAGAAGCAAACTAAAAATAAAACATACTAAGGTACAGGGCAACACTTAATATTATTTAGGTATACGCACCTGTGCTGTGATTGAATTAGAAAAGGAAAAAAATAATTTAGTTTGATGAGGAGTTACAGGCAATACATCTACAGTTTTGACCATTCCAACAAGACATAAGAGATTTAAATTGATTAAAGTTTGAACAAGTTCTGTAGCTTTCCGGTAGTGAGTTCCACAGCACAGGGGCAGCATACCTAAATGAATTCTTACCAAATTTAGAATTTAGATTTAGATGCACTTTTCTGAACGCCTTTAAATCACAGATGGCATTAACGTACCTCGGATACCATGAGCCATATGCACTTAAGTTTATTACAATTATAATGTTTTCTTAAGAAAAAAATGACAAAAAGCCATTTTGAAAAAAAAAAAATGCAGCTGTGACAATGAGCCATACAGTTTTTTTTTTCCAAAATGGCTTTTTGTCATTTTTTCCCCCTAAGAAAACATTATCATTGTAATAAATTAAGTGCATATGGCTCATGGACCCATACTGTACCCGAGGTACGTTACTGCCACCTGTGCTTTAAATATCTTTAGACCTGTGCCCTACTGTTTTCGTACTTCACTATTTCCTTCCCCTCCATCAATATTTAGCATGATTTAATATGTACTTGTTGGATGTTTGAAGCAACCCGTCTGAAATATTTTTCCATTACAGCTTCTTTTTGTTGTTGGCAAATTCGTGGCTCTGAGGCTGCTGTGCTTCAGAGAAATCTACCCTTACCTATTATCTTTTGAGACTTGTCTGCAAGAGTTGTGTCCCTTACAAAAATCTCCGCCATTTGCTCTCAAAATGTCGGACATTTTGTTGTTTCCGGTTTGGTAAAAGTGTGGTTAGTAAGGCTTTTTATTGTGCCCTATTAAGGATTGTACTTAATTTTCAGACATATATCTTCTCCTCTAAACCCCTGATGTGGTCATTAGTTGATCTGTCTATGTATGGAATGTTTTCAAGCCGCAAACCATCGTGCTTGCTGACCTAATTAATTTATTTTACTGATAGCCTTAGCCTGCTGGTGGATTGTTATTTTGCCTTTGCGACCAGTTTAGAGCAAGATCAGTCACTGTTTACTATTCAATCAGTAGATTTTCATTGAACACCACATAATAGTGGTAAGTGGCGCTACCTGGTGATGTGTCAAAATAATTTGACGTTCAAATTAATTTTAGAGCTAGTCTAAAATATTAGACATGTACGTGCTAGTTTTACCTTCAACATTCATTTTTTTATTATTTTACATTTCATTTTCAATCTGCATTGTAACGTCTGAAAGGGCCCTAATCAGTAGAATGTAGTAGTCTAAATAATGAGACCTCGGGCAGACCGATTTTACATTTTGATATTTTACGTTGTCTACCTAGAGGTCTCAACCAGAAACAATCAAAACTGTGGTGGAAACTGTGGTCAATTGAAATTACGATTTATCAGTAGTCACGATTTTTCTTTAGCCCTAACTGCTTACCTGTTGTTTTAAATCATAAATAGTAAATAAAAAACATAAGAACAGGACATATTTATCAAGAATTTCTGTTGTAAAAAATTTAAACCTCTAACGTTTCAATCGTCTTCATGTAATGGCGGTCGGAGGCGTGACCAATGAAAACGCTTCGTGTAGTAATGTGTTTACCGGTGATCGGCCATTTTCCAATATGTAGTACACTCGTGTTAAACCTTGGCAATTTTTTAACTGCCATAGTTTGAATTTTTCTCAAAAAATCTCGGTAATATATACATCATTGAAAAGGAAAAATTACAGGCTTTCTATGTATGTATTTCTTTTTTTTTATCCGTTGCATTATTATAACATAATTCCCGCCCAACGGATTCCATTGGGTGTTACTTACGGAAAGAAGAGGACAGTGCTACCACATTCTTTACCTTTTCTGGTTTGTACTCGGAGGCGGATATCGACAAGTCAAAATAATATAACGATATTCAACTCTCGAGTACAATTATTTGGACTATAGAATGTAGCATTTTCTCATACGTAAAATATACGATGTAAGCAGGTTTAAACAAAGAAGTATAAATTACACAGAATGGCAACTGGCTGTAATCTCGCGTGAGCTCGTGTCAGAGCGTGATTCGGCGTTATCTTACTAAAAACAAACATCGGCGAGAATGGCGTTACAATTTGTACCTTTAAAACTACATTTAAAATACATGGTAGCTTCTAAAACAATATTAGTTTAATTTGAAATGGTCTTAAGACACGAAGTACACGTTTTTTTTGCCATCGAAAGAAGCGTGGTCATACGGTGATAATTATTTTACCGATGAATAATTGCTTTCGCATACAAAATGGCGCGTGGAGAAAGCGCCACTTCCGGTAAACCAGATCTCGTTTTTTTGTCACGGGAGGTTGGCGAGATTTGCTCTATATGCCTTTCAAGTTGCCAATCTATTTATTTTTATAGCTCTTTGGTTTAAACAATTTAGTCTACTGCAGTACCGTTATTTATGGGTGCGACTCCTTATGTAGTCACTTTATGTACCAGACACTTTATGTACCACTTTGACACTGTATTATGCAGAATATTACCTTAAAATAATTAACGTAAATTAACATTGCAGGTATTTTAGAAGAACAGGATTTCAATGAAGTTTTCTGATATAACAATGGAACTATCTCCAGTCCAGCTGGCGCAGAGATATGATCGACTCCGGAATGAAGATGTGTACAAGGACGTTACGCTCACGTCCCATAGTAATGCTGTTTCTGCTCATAAGTGTGTGTTGTCAATCGGAAGCCAGTTCTTTAAACTCTTGTTTCAACAAGCACAGAGAAAGAAGGACATGTTTCACAGGTTATTTCAGAACTTTTTTTTTTTTTTTTTTTTTGTTAACCAACACTTAACAGTTAAAGCATCAGATGTATTTTGTCAGACATATAGATATCTCAAAAGTATTTGAATAATAGAGTCATGGAAGTATTAAAGATATAATCTTGACTAATTTATTTTGACTCCTCGGTTTATGAGCTCACCTGAGCACAAAATTTGGATGTGAAAGTCAGCTTAGTAGACCGGTAACATTATAAAACTTTCCTATTATTATTATACTGTACAATTATATTTGTTGTTATAGGTCATCGTTCGAGTTGGTTGGATTGACAGCGGAGGATGCCAGACATCTTGAAGCTGTGATTGACTTCCTGTATAGTGGTGTCATATACATGAATGATGTCAACTTTACGGCAATTATGAAACTTGCCGATTATCTTGCCATTGAAGAGCTATTAGACCTCGGAGAAAAATACCTAGAACAGGGTATAGCAAAAGAAAATTGTCTGAAGGTGTACTTGGATATGAAAAAGACTTTAAATGGAGAGGCTTCAAAGGTGAAACATTAATTGTTTAATTAGTTGTTAACCTTTAGCCTGCTGGCTGCAAGTGATTCTGCCTTTGTGACCAGTGCAGACCAAGACCAGCTTGCACATGTGTGCAGGCAGATCATGGTCTGCACTGTTTGCAATTCAGTCAGTAAATGTGGTACGCCCGAATTGAATGATGGACCAGTCCATTTTAGAAATTTATCAGGGTGAGGGTTAAGGAAGTGGAGCTGTAATGACATTTGAGCCGTGCCATGAGAAAATCAACATAGTGGCTTTGCAACCAACATGGATCCAGACCAGCCTGTGCATCCGTGCAGTCTGGTCAAGATCCATGCTGTTCGCTTTCAAAGTCTACTGCCATTAGAGAAACTGTTAAGTGAACAGCATGGATCCTGACCAGACATGGCACGGCTCATTTGGCAATTTCCAGTTGACTACATAATTATTCTGGTTCGGCATTTTGGCATTCTTTAGACATAATGTAGTTTAACCCAAATGCTGAAGCTTTACGAAACTATGGGGGGTTGTAAGTCTGATCCTTCGATCTTTTAGCAAAATGTTTGTTCTTTATTATGCCCTCTTCAAAGACCAATCCATTTCCGGATCATAACTCAAGAACATTTAGGCCTAGGATCAAGAAAGTTAATGTGGAGGTTGGTCATAACCGGCAGATGATCCCTATTGATTTTGAGGTCTATATGTCAAAGGTCAAGGTCACAGTGACCTGGAACAATTGAACAGTTTCCAGATGATAACTCAAGAATGCTTGGGCCTAAGACCTTTTAAGAACTTTCCATCTCCAGGTTGGTCATTACGAGCAGAAGACCCCTATAGATTTTGAATTCAGTAGGTCAAAGATCAAGGTCACAGTGACTCGAAACAGTTAAATGGTTTCTGGATTAAAACTTGAGAATGCTTGGGTCTAGGATAATGAAGGTTGACAGGGAGGTTGGTTATAAGCAGGAGATGACCTCTATTGATTTTGAGGTTATTAGGTCAAAGGTCAAGGTCATGGTGACCCGGAACAGTTAAATGTTTTCCAGATGATAACTGAAGAACGCTTGGGCCTAGGATCATGAAAGTTAATAGAAAGGTTGTTCATAACCAGCAAATGAACCCTATCAATTTTGAGGCCAGTAGGTCAAAGGTCTAGGTTACAGTGACCCAGAACAGGTAATCTGTTTCAAAAGAAAAGCTTGAGAAGGCTTAAGATTAGGATCATGAAAATTGATAGGGAGGTTTGTCAAATCCAGCAGATGACCGCTGTTGATTCTGAGGTCAGTAGATCAAAGGTCAAGGTCACAGTAACCGGGAAGGGTTAAACTGTTTCCATACAACGATAACTTGAGAAAGCTTGAGCCTAGGATCACGAAACTTGATAGGGAAGTTGATCATGATCAGCAGATGGGCCCTATTGACCTTGAGGTCAGTAGGTCAAGTCACAGTGACTCGGACATTTGGGCCTAGGATCTCGAAACTTAATATGGAGGTCGATCATGACCAGCAGACGACCCCTATTGATTTTTGAGGTCAGTAGGTAAAAAGTCGAGGTCACATTGACCCAGAACAGTAGAACTTCTGTGTACAGTGACTAAATAATCTATGTTTCTTATGTATTTACTGAATGCATCAGTTATTTCAGTTTTATTAAAAGTTTAGTGAAGGTTATCTTTATACTTGAAATAGAAAGAAAACCTTTTAAGAACTTTCCATCTCCAGTAGCAGTCATTTAAGTTAATAAAACAGGTAGAAAAATTCCTAAAAGCGTAGTCATGCTGTTCAGTTTTGGTATCAGAAGCAATTAAGGTATAGACAGGGATATCAGCCCCATTGCAGATGATCAAACAATGGTGTGATTTTGTTGCTGGATAGATGAAAACTGTTGATTCTTGAAAGATCGGACTTAATAAACTGGTTCAGGGCTTTTTCTCCTATAACAGGCTTGCCGATCCAAAAACGTGCTTTAATTTCCCAGTTTTAGGGGATAATTCCAAAAAAATCCCAGTTTCAAACAAAATCTTGCTTGAATTTGATCAATTTCCAACAAAAATGATGTTTGAATTTCCAAAAATTAACAGGCTAGGGCTTCTTCCCCAAAATTGGGAGAAAAGGTCCTGTGATTTGTGTGAACCTCACTGATGTGAGAGCCATTCGTCAGTCATAAAAAATATGTTCAATATAGCTGCTTTAAGAACTTGAACAATCTTAATGTAGAGTTTATTTCGAAAGACAGATATAAATGTACATTCTATTAAGCCAGCAAGGTTTACTTAAGCAGATAGAGCAAAACAATTTGAATCATGATGTGACAGCATGTCTTTAGTTCTATCCCATGTTGAGGATAATAATTGCGTGTTCGGTTTTAACGTCTTTTTCATCAATTTTTCAGTCATATAAACAACAATGTCTTCATGTAGCAGTGAGCACAATGCCCAACTTTATAGTGCTGCCTCACTGGAATATTACGCCAAAGACACGTGGCATGATACCCCACCAAGTCACATTATACTGACAATGGGCTGACCAGTCCTAGCACTCTCCTCTTAATGCTGAGCGCTAAGTGAGGAAGCAACTAGTACCATTTTTTTACGTCTTTGGTATGATGCGGCCAGGGATCAAACCCACGACCTCCCGCACTCAAAGTGGACGCTCCACCACTGGGCTACTGAGAATAATTGTATTCCATGAAAACTATTATCTAGAACAATGACTAAAGTGGGCAATTGTCTGAAGCTTGAGAAAAAAAACAACAGGTCAGTACCGGAATAGAAGCCAGGAACACTGTTTAGGTTAACTGGCTGGTATAGCTACAGTTACAAATCTGAAACAGTGTTATAGACTAAGTGCAGAAACAAATTAATGTATGCTGGTACCCCAGTAAGATATGATATTAAATATGCTGTTTGCTCTGGTTTCAGGGAACCAGTAGTACTGGGAAGATGGATGAATTATTGAAGGTGGTTTGGGCAGCTGTAGAGACAAACTTTTATGAGCACATCATTGATCATCATGAATTTCTTGAGGTAAGCTTTGTGACCACACAGCTTTGATTGTTATGAATTTTTTCAGGGCATCTCATTTTATAGTTTTAATGGATTATTGTAACAGTACTTTGATCTTGGAGAATGTAGTTAACTTGATTGCGTTTTTATGCCCCACTTCAAAGAAGGAGGGTATATTGTTTGGCAGATGCCGGAAGGTTGTCGGTCAGTTGGTCGATATGTAGACCAATCCGTTTCCGGATGATAACTCAAGAATGTTTGGGCCTAGGATCAAGAAAGTTCATAGGGAGGTTGGTCATAACCAGCAGATGACCACTATTGATTTTGAGATCAGTATGTCAAAGGTCAAGGTTACTATGACCCGGAACAGGTAAATCGTTTCCGGGTGATAACTCAAGAATGCTCGGGCCTAGGATCATGAAAGTTGATAGGGAGGTTAGTCAAGACCAGCAGATGACCCCTATTGATTTTTAGGCCTGATGGTAAAAGGTCAAGACCTGGAACAGTTAAATGATTTCCGAATGATAACTCAAAAATGCTTGGGCCTAGGATCGAAAGTTAAGAGGGAGGTTTATCATGACCAGCAGATGACCTCTGTTGATCTTGAGGTCAGTAGGGTGGAGCAGGGAAACTGTTTCTTGATTGTCTTGAGAATGCTTTAGCCTAGGATCGTGAAAGTTGATTGGGAAGCTGATTATGATCTGCAGATGACCCCTATTGATTTTGAGGTCAGTAGGTCAAAGGTCAAGGTCAAGACATGGAACAGTTAAATGGTTTCCAGACAATTACTTAAGAATGCTTGGGCCTAGGATCATGAAAATTGAGGTTGGTCATGACCAGCAGATGACCCTATTGATTTTGAGACCAGAGGTCAAGGTCACAGTGACCTAGCACAGTTCAGCTGTTTCTGGATGATAACTTGAGAATGCTTGGGCGTAGGATTGTGAAAGTTGATAGGTAGGTTATTCATGACCAGCAGATGACCCCTGATGATGTTGAGGTCAGTAGGTCAAAGGTCACAGTGACCCAGAAGGTAACATTTACTCAGAACAGTAGAACTTTTGTATACAATGACTAAATAATTTCTGTTTCTTGTGCAATTACTGAATGCATCATGGGTTGGGGGTGGGGTGGGGGGTGCGGCATTTCATGTTCTACGAGCTTTTGTTATACAGATAGTAAAACAACTCTTTATTCACAGGTGATGCCAGAAGAAATAGAGGAGCTGTTGATAAAGGACTTTTTGCTACAGAAAGTTCTGAACTTGGCTGTCAGATGGATGAAAACATGGCCTCTTGGATTCACAGTATGTTGGATTCTTTATTTGCAGAAATGAGCATACATTTAGATTGAATCAAATTTTTGTGCCATCTTTGAAAAAGATGGTATTATGGACTAGTTTTATTTCAAGAGTATAAAATTTCAGGGCTTGGACAAAAATGACTATTGCAAGGGGTTCAGAATTTGTAGAGTTTAACTTTCAAAGATAAAATTGTGTGGTTTGACAAATGGAGGAAATCAACCAATTTCCAAACAAATTAGTCCCCCCATTAAATATCCATTATTTCGTAGTATAGGCTACATTGTACTTTGCCGGGAACAGTAACTGTTGTGTATGATCAAAAGTCGTTTTCCTTGATGTGACTTCATTAAGAAAAGATTTGTTAAGTTACCATAATGTTTGTAAAAAAAGGTTGCTCTACTTGTTTGTGAGATGGCTTAGCTGAATAGGGAGAGCTATGGATTGTGGGGTCATGAGTTAGAGCCCTAGGCTAGGTGTGTGTTCTTTGTGATGATTTGATAAAAGACATTATGGCTGAAATCATTTGTCTTCCACGTCTGATTCATGTAGGGAAGTTGGCAGTTACTTGCGGAGAACAGATTTGTACTTAAACAGAATCAAGGAACAGTAGTTAGATTAACTGCCCACCATTACATATGAAATACTGTTGAAAAACAGAGTTAAACCCAAAACAAACAAAAAATTAGTTCTGTTTTAATCAGATAAACACAAAATCTTGTAATATATAAAGATTGTATTCTCTCTGGCCTGTGTTGATTTTCTAACATGCTTTCAACTGTTTCAGTTTGCAGAGAGTTTAGTGAATATATCCTACAATAAACTGAGCACAGCACTGGAGAACGAACTAACAGACAAGTGTATAGGTGATATTGTTAGGTCTGTAAAAGTAATCAAAGAACAGGTTGCATCAAGAACAGTGCCAAAGAGTAACAGAGAAAATATGCTGAAAAAACTAAAGGAAATTCAGAAAGCCTTTGATGAAAATTATGTCGAAAGTGACATAGACGAGGAAGCTGAAATAGGTAAGGATAGTGGTGAAACTAATGCAGATGTCATGGAAACAGATGTTGAAACAGAAAGTAAAGACGCTGTGGGAGATAATGAATATAAGAATGAGAAACTAAAAAATGAAAATCAGAGTAAAGATATTAATAATCAAGGTGTTACTTTGCCTGAAAGTGATGAAGCAAAGTCTGAAATTCAAAGTAATGAAAATAGAGGTAATGTTAATGAAAAAACTAAAGGTTTAGATGAGAATTTAGCAAAGGCTGAGAATGAATGTAAAATAAATGACCAGCATTGTGAAAAACAACACAAAAATGTTAAAGGAAAAACTAAGGGAAATATAATTGACATAGAGCAGGAAGGAACTAATGTTTGTTCGCAAGAGTGTAATGAAAAGTCAAAAAAAGACATGAATGGAACTGATATACATGTAGGTAAAGATAAAAATGAAGAAGATAATGTAGAACCAAATGATAACAGAGAAGGGTGTTTAGGTGATGAAAAGAACAGTAGTGAAAAAAGTGGTTTGGATAAAGCAAAAAATGAAAATTTGGCAGCTGAGTCTAAAGGTGTACCAGAAAGTGCTGAAAATTTGGAACAGAGACCTGAAGACAAAGTTATTGATATACCTGAGAGTATAAGGTTAATTGATAGGAAGAAAATTGATGGAACAGAGGAAGAAATACCAGACAGGTTTGTTTTGAAGATCTTTTGCATGATACTTTGATATAAATGTGCTTTCTTAGTGTGAGGACCATTTCTTAATCAAATCTAATCCATATCTCTTCATACTTCTGGCATTGTGGCCTTTATCAAGAGGTTTGTTTTATGGATACATCATCAGTAAAATGAAAAGAATTATTATTTCTGGGACCTGTCTAATTCTTTAATGAAGTTGGATGTACCAGAAAATCACAAGCCTTGTAGGGGAAACCCTTGGTTAAGTTTTTGCATGTAAGTACATACAGCCATCAATTAAGGGGCATATAGCTTTGATACTTATTTTTTCTTTTTCTAGGTCAATTACCAACCTTTCTGGGTCAAGTCCCATAACTCTGACATGTATTTTGAGCAAATTATGCCCCCTTTTGGACCTAGAAAATTTTGGTTAAAGTTTTACATGCAAGTTAAAGTTACTGTCTCCAAAACTAATGCAGATAATGATTTGAAACTTCACATGTGTCTTCGGGGCTATAAAACTAGTTGATAGCAGCAGGTCCCATTACTCTGACTTTCATTTTGGCCAAATTATGCCCCCTTTTGGACTTGGAAAATTCTGGTTAAAGTTTTGCGTGCAAGTACATACAGCTATTTCTAAAAGGCATAATTATAGATTTGAAACTTATTTTCTCTTTTTCTAGATCAATTACCAACCTCACTGAGTCAAGTCCCATAACTCTGACATGTTTTTTGAGCAAATTATGCCCCCTTTTAGACTTAGAAAATTTTGGTTAAAGTTTTACATGCAAGTTATTATCTCCAAAACTAATGCAGATATTGATTTGAAACTTCACATGTGTCTTCAGGGTTATAAAACTAGTTGATAGCAGCAGGTTTCATAACTCTGACCTTCATTTTGGTCGAATTATGCCCCCTTTTGGACTTAGCAAATTCTGGTTGAAGTTTTGCGTGCAAGTACATACAGCTATTACTAAAAGGCATATAGATTTGAAACTTATTTTTTTCTTTTTCTAGATCAATTACCAACCTCACTGGATCAAGTCCCATAACTCTGGCATGTATTTTGGGCAAATTATGCCTCCCTTTTGGACTTTGAAAATTCTGGTTAAAGTTTTACATCCAAGTTTCTATCTCCAAAACTAATGCAGATATTGAATTGAAACTTCACATGTGCCTTCAGGGTTATAAAACTAGTTAATAGCAGCAAGTCCCATAACTGATATGCATTTTGGTCAAATTATTCCCCCTTTTGAACTTAAAACTCTTTTGATAATTAACCTTTTTGGGTAATATTTTCCTGCTTCTGGGACAATATTTCGAATAGACGAGCTTGGCTGTCTTACGGACTGCTCTTGTTTGCTTGTCTGGACAATAACTTGTTTATTGAGTGTCTTGTACAAACCTCAAAGGTCAAGGTCACACTTAACACTGCAAATTAAGCCTTGTGTGCCCTTTAATTCGAACAGTTTTCAGTTGATCTTCACCAAACTTGACAAAGTTTTTAAGCATAATTAGTCTGGGGTTTCAAGTTATCGCAGTTTATAACCCATTTGAGTTATTGCTTAAAATGTTTTCATTTCAATTATCATAAAATATCACAAAGCCCTCCTGTGCCAATTCCTCATTTTGAATGAGACTAATGCAATTATTTCCCGAATCCTTAAACTTTTACAGATTTTATTTATTAGCTACATGTATGCAGTAAAAATGTTTACGGAAGGCTGAGAAAGTTTTACGCAAAAGTTTTAAAGCTATAAAATGCTTAACATCCCATTATGCTTATCAGGTCATGATCAGACTAGAAGTGAATTTGATTAGCCACAGTTTGCTACTATATTCACTTTAAAGGTCACTTTGTGGGAACAGCAAAAATACTTTTTTGAACAACATACCTGAGTTAACTCTATTTTATAACTATTACAGGTTATAAAATGCTTGAAAAAGTAACTTAAATAGGTTAACATAACTTAAAACAGTAATACCCCAGACTGATGAAACTCAGCATGTTGCCCTATGGGCTTCAACATTCTTGTTTCTTCTGTTTTTTCAGTGTGGATGATGAAGATGTGAAGTCTCCAAAGATGGATACAATGTATGAGGATCAAGTCACTGATTCAAACAGCCATGACGAGACGGAAAGTGGTGCAGTTACATTACATGACAGGGTGGCTGAATGTCTGAAGCTGCAGCGAGTAGTCAAGAAAGAGGATGAAGATGGTGGTTCACATATGACAAAGATTAAACCAACCAAGGGTAAAAGAGGAAGAGGTAGACCTAAGAAATACATTGGTGCTGTTCAGGAAGAGGAGTCAAAAATGAAAGTTGCAACTGTAAGTAGAAATAGTAAAAGAGGGCTGAAAAGGAAAGCGACGGATTCGGAGGTAGGAATATCTGGATCAGAAGTAGACGAAACTGTTGTTAAAGTTGAAGTAGATGGTGATGATGAGGATGAGGATACCGATACTAAAGTAATTGAAACAAAAGAGGAAATGGCTGATGGTACAGAACCTGACTGGGATAAAGATACAAAAAGTGAAGGAGAAGATGATAGCAATGATGAATATACTGAAGATGTTTTTGCAGAAGCTCTAAAGAAAGTGTCTGGAATTGACATGATGAATTCTGGAAGACGTAAAAAAGCAAGAAAAAGAGCACCAAGGAAACCAGGTCATCATGAGTGTGAGGTATGCCAGAAGGTGTATACACAAAAATATCGTCTTACACAGCATATGAATATGCATTTAGGGATTAAACCATACAAATGTGTAGTGTGTATGCAATGTTTTTCGCGTACAGATCATGTGGTCAGGCATATGAGGAGTCAGCATAGTGAATATGACATGTACAAATGTGATCAATGTGACGAAGAATTTGAAAAAGCAAATGAAATGGTAACACATTCAGTAATACATATTCCTCAGAATGATGATGCTGAAAGCAGTAGAGTTGTTACAGTGTTCACAGACGCTGAGAAAGAATATATAAGTATATCTTCTCAGGAATCTGGGAAGCCACAGTACAGCTGCCGCAAATGTAATCAAACTTTCAGAAGACCGTACCAAGCTAGGGAGCATATTAATTTTCATACTGGTGAAAAGCCTTTCAAATGTAGTATTTGTGACGCGGCATATGCAAAGAGGGAAAATCTGGCAGCACATGTTAGAAGTGTGCATCAGGGGAAAAAGGGAGAACACAAATGTCCAAAGTGTCGCAGAACATTTTTGAAAAAAGAAAATTACGACGCTCATTTTGAAAAGTGTGAGCCTAATTATGCGTGCCAACAGTGTCCATTAAAATTTTACAGGAAGACACATTTGGATAATCATACCCCTGTTCATGACCTAACGCCACAACACAAATGCCCTCATTGTGAAAACGCTTATCGTTATCGCAAACATATGTTACGTCACGTCCGCAAGGATCATCTGAACCAGGGGGAGTCGGACATACCCTGTATCTGTGACATTTGTGGAGTGGTTGTGAAAAATAAAGAAGCTCTGTATCGACATAAGAAAGTTCACAAGACCCCGGACAAGGAATGTGATGTGTGTGGGAAGGCATTTAAGGACAACACAACACTCAAGGTAAGTGTCAGCATTAATAAGATTCTATATTGTGAAGGAGCTAGTTGTCTGACATGGGGAAGGTCAGTGGTTCTTCATAAGCATCTCCTAAATCCCATGAGTCAGCAATGTTGGCTCAAGGTCAAGGTCAGATTTTAAGCCATCTATGTTTTGTCTGCTCAGTATCACATAAACCCCTTGAAGAATTTTCATGAAACTTGGGTCAAATGATCACTTCATCAAGATGATTTGCAGAACTCATCAGACCGTCATGTGGGTTCATGGTCAAGGTCACAACTGGAAGTCAAAGTTTTGAGCCTTCCATTTGTGTTGGATCTGTATCTCATTTTTATGAAACTTGGGTAAAATAATCAACTCATTGTAACAATTTGCGGAACTTATGAGTCAACCATGCTGGTTCAAGACTAAGGTTACAACTCAAGATCAGAGGTTTGAACTCAATATCTCCTACACCCCTTGAAGGATTTTCATGGAACTTTGCCCAAAAGACCACAACAAGAAGGTGTGTAGAATTCATGAGACAGCCATGTTGGCTCAAGGTCAAGGTAACAACTCAAGATCAAAGGTTTGAGCCTTCCATTTTGCATCCACTCTGTATCTTTTAAACCTCTTCAAGGATTTTCAAATTCATTGATGTCGTCATACATGGGCTTTAAATTATACTTAACCTTTAGCATGCTGGTGGCAAGTGATTCTGCTCGTATAACCAGTGCAGACCAAGATCAAGCTGCGCTATTCCGTCAGTAAATTCTCAGTGAACTCCCCTTCAAATAATGAATAGTATGGCTTGAATTGAATGATAGACAAGTTCATTTGAGAAATTTAGCAGGCTAAAGGTTAACAATGCCAGTGTTTCTGCTTTTTACCATCAACCCGTTCACCATCCATAACAGTAGTGGAAGATATATCTGTCATTCAGACTGCCTTTATTGTTGTTTTTAGCTCGACTATTCGAAGAATAAGTAGAACTATCCTACTCACCATGGCGTTGGTGTCGGCGTCGGCGTCGGCATCAGCGTCACACCTTGGTTAAGTTTTTCGTACCAGTCCACATTTTGACAAAGTCTTTTGAGATAAAGCTTTGAAACTTTCAACACTTGTTTACCATCATCATGGCCAGTTATAGGCAAGAGCACATAACTCCATCAAGGATTTTGGCTGAATTATGACCCCTTTTGACTTAGAAATCCTGGTTAAGTTTTTCGTACCAGTTCATATTTTGTTAAAGTCTTTTAAGATAAAGCTTTGAAACTTTTAACACTTGTTTTCCATCACCATGGCCAGTTATAGGCAAGAGTACATAACTCCATCAGGGATTTTGGCTGAGTTATGGCCCCTTTTGACTTAGAAATCTTGGTTAAGTTTTTCGTACCAGTTCATATTTAGACAAAGTCTTTTGAGATAAAGCTTTGAAACTTTCAACACCTGTTTACCATTACTATGTCCAGTCATAGGCAAGAGTACATAACTCCATCAAGGATTTTGGCTGAATTATGGCCCGTTTTGACTTAGAAATCTTGGTTAATATTTCGTACCAGTTCTTATTTAGACAAAGTCTTTTGAGATAAAGCTTTGAAACTTTCAACACTTGTTATACCCCCACCAAACATGTTTGAGGGGGGTATATAGGAGTCAGTTTTGTCGCGTCCCGTCGCGTCCCGAAATCTATTATCTCAGTTATTACCAAATGGATTTGATTCAAACTTAAAATACATGTTCCACCTTATCACCCACATCATGTGACACAAGGTGCATAACTCTTGACACCAAGTTTTCATGAATTATGTCCCCTTTTACTTAGAATTTAGGGTTAATTTTGCTGTATTTTCACTCTATCTCAGTTATTACTAAATGGATTTGATTCAAACTTAAAATAGGTGTTCCACCTCATCACCCACATCATGTGACATAAGGTGCATAACTCTGACACCAATTTTTTTTATGAATTATGCCCCTTTTTACTTAGAATTTAAGGTTGATTTTGATGTATTTTCACTATATCTCAGTTACTACTGAATGGATTTGATTCAAACTTAAAATAGATGTTCCACCTCATCACCCACATCATGTGCCCACATCATGTGACACAAGGTGCATAACTCTGACACCAAGTTTTCATGAATTATGTCCCCTTTTACTTAGAATTTAAGGTTAATTTTGTTGTATTTTCACTATATCTCAGTTATTACTAAATGGATTTGATTCAAACTTAAAATAGTTGTTCCACCACACCACCTACATCATGTGACATAAGGTGCTTAACTCTGACATAAATTTTTTATGAATTATGTCCCCTTTTACTTTAAATTTAAGGTTGATTTTGATGTATAAGGTGCATAACTCTGACACCAATTTTTCATGAATTATGCCCCTTTTTACTTAGAATTTAAGGTTAATTTTTATGTATTTTCACTATATCTCAGTTACTACTGAATGGATTTGATTCAGACTTAAAATAGATGTTCCACCTCATCACCCACATCATGTGACACAAGTTGCATAACTCTGACACTAATTTTTCTTGAATTGTGTCCCCTTTTACCTAGAATTTAAGGTTAATTTTGATGTATTTTCACTATATCTCATTCTGATTGGCTTAGAGCCAAAGGGAAGTAACCTTTTTTTAACTTTTGTATGGAGTTTCTTCACCTTAAATTCCAGGAATTAGTCTATTTTTAGAAATCCTATTTTTAGATTTTCAATATTTTATGTATTTTTCTAACTTTTTTATTATAAGTCCTATGTAAAAAGTAAATACATTTTTCTGTGGTAACATGGGTCGGTAAGACACTTTTTTGTATTCACTTTTAGTGTATCTCTAATATTAGAGATTTAATATATTTACTAGTATTACTATACTAGTATTATACTAGTATAGCTTACATGTGGAAGCCCAGGATGAAGTACTCCAAAGACTAAGTATTTTTAAGATTTCTTATGGTTGCCATTCTTCTGTGACAAGACCGTATGGTGGGGGTATGAGTCACTCCTGTGACAGTTCTAGTTTACCATCACCATGTCCAGTTATAGGCAAGAGCACATAACTCCATCAAGGTATATGGCTGAATTATGGCCCGTTTTGACTTAGAAATCTTGGTTAATATTTCGTACCAGTTCATATTTTGACAAAGTCTTTTGAGATAAAGCTTTGAAACTTTCAACACCTGTTTACCATTACTATGTCCAGTTATAGGCAAGAGTACATAACTCCATCAAGGATTTTGGCTGAATTATAGCCCCTTTCTACTTAAAAATCTTAGTTAAGTTTTTCGTACCAGTTCATATTTTGTGTAAAGTGTTTGACATATGGCTTTGAAACTTTTATCACTTATTCAGTATAATAGTCTATATCTGTAGGAAAGAGTTAGTACATAACTCTATCATCTATTTTGGCTGAATTACAGCCCTTTTTGGACTTGGAAATCTATTCTGTTTTCATACAAGTCTAAAATTTGTCAAAACTATTTTACATATAGCTTTTAAACTTTGAACACTTGTTTATCATTATGATTTCCATCTGTAGGCAAGAGTACATAACTCTGACAACTATTTTGGCTGAATTGTTGCCCTTTTTGGACTTTGAAATTAGTTCACACATTGCTATTTAGTGCAAGACTTATCGAAATCCACAAATACTGGAACATTGTCTAATCTTTTTTTTTTCTTTTGTCTGAATATCTATGTTAATATTTTGACCCCGTTATTCAATCAATTCTTCGGATAGTCGAGCACGCTGTCATCAGACAGCTCTTGTTTTTTTTTTGTGATAAAATTTTGGGTGAAGGTTGAAACTAGATGTGAAAAGTGCATTTGAATGAAATAAGAATAAGATATTTATTAGATTGTAAATGGAACCTTTGATTTTTCCTGTTCATAGAGAATTTCTCAATAATCCCAATATAAAGTTCCAACTCTTTGATCCGCTTTACTTTTCTCACTTAAACAAATCATAACTGTAAGACTATTAGAAAAAGATATTGGTTCATCCAGTGGGTTACCAATAAACTGCAAATATCAGACAATTGGCAGACGGACTAACACACAAAAACCTGTAGAGTACTTTTTGTTTATCATATTAACAAGAGAAAAATCAACCTTTTATTAAGAGTTAGTCCATTTCATGACATAATTTTCACTTTCATTTTGTTTCTGTCTGATAATGAAGACAGACCATCAGGGGAGGTAATTATAGTCACAGTTTGGGACTGATAAATGTTTGTTTCTTATTATTGTACATTTCAGGACCACAAGGTGATGCACACAAACATCCGTGACTATCAGTGTGAGATTTGTTCGATGTTGTTTGCCAGAAAAGGTAACCTAATACGTCACCAGAAACGTCACCGAGGCGAGCGCAAGTACAGGTGTGAAATGTGTGGGATGTGCTTCGTAGCCAACTGCGATCTTACTAGACACAAAAATACTCACTTAGGTATGACTAAACTAAATGTGACAATTGTCAGGTAAATTGATATACATCTTTAAGAGGAATAGATAGTTTTTATACACCCGTTTGAAAAACGGGACATATTATGGGAACGCCCCGACGGGTGGGTGATGTCCACAGCTTTTGTCTTGAGCATATCTTCTTCATGGATGGTAGGATTTTGATGAAACATTGACAAATTGTTCATCGTTATGAGACGGAGTGTGGTGTGCAAGGTCAAGGTCAGACTTAGAGGTCAAAAGTAAAATTCAAGAATTACTTTGTCCGGAGCATATCTTCTTCTTGCATGGAAGGATTTTGATGTGGCTTAGCACAATTGTTCACTATCATGAGACAGAGTGTCATGCATAAGAACCAGGTTCCTAGATCTAAGGTCAAGGTCTAATTTAGAGGTCAAAGGATACAAGAATGAAAACTTTGTCAGGAGCATTTCTTCTTCATGTATGGAGGGATCTTGATATAACTTCATCACGAGACAGAGTCATGTGCTAGAACCAGGTCCCTAGGTCTAAGGTCAAGATCACACTTAGAGACTTTGTCCTGAACATTTCTTCTTCATGCAAGGAGAGGACTGTGATATTACTTGGCACAATTGCAAACCATAACGAGGCAGAGTGTTATACACAGGTCTCTTCTTTAGAGTTACTTCCCTTTGCTGTTTCTATAACCTTTCGGCTACCATAGCAGACTAATACGTACCATAAAAACGGGGGTCGCTATTACCGCTATCATACACCGACTGACTACCGCAGACGCCTAAAACGTACCATCAAAACGAGGGTCCAGATTACCGACATCGTACAGCGTAGGACTACCGGAATTTTTTAATTTTTCTTTGTATCTGGGGGGAATTTGAATGCTTTTTATTTATTGCAGAATTTGATCTAAGTGTAAACTTTCATTTATGTTATTAACAAAACGGTATAGAATCAGTTAAACTAATAAGTTAAATCATTCATATGACATACTAAATAATATTACGCAACAAATTACAGGTCTCCATAAAATTTAAAAACAAAACACTACGTCTCGTGCGCAATAATGTTCTAAAATCATTTTTATCGCAATTTGTTGATAAGAAAATCCTTTTCAGACAATTAAGGGATCATTACTCTCCAAAAATACCCATTAGTTTTGATGGTTGCTCGTCGCGGTAATTACCGAACTCAGTTTTTAAAACTTAATTAATTACTCATTTCTACGCTACGGTATTTAAAGCTATTTTATTATGTCTGCATTATGCGGCTCCGGCATTCTAGAAGTCTGAAAACCACGGGTCTGCCACTGATGCGTTTTGTAGACTTTTCACCAGTTACTTTCACTATGGCACTACGGTAGTTCTGACCTTTTTTCATGAAATACAAAATTTCACTGTGGTAATCATAAATAGTGTACATTTATACACTGCGGCAGTAATATTTTAAATTGTTATTGCACTTGAAA
Organism: Mercenaria mercenaria; assembly: GCF_021730395.1. Classification (NCBI taxonomy): domain Eukaryota; kingdom Metazoa; phylum Mollusca; class Bivalvia; order Venerida; family Veneridae; genus Mercenaria; species Mercenaria mercenaria. Next base: position 14,916,703 of record NC_069376.1, on the reverse strand, counting down.
CATACATATATACACTGTGGTAATTCTCTACAGAACGCTTCATCGTTTTTACGCCGCAACGGTAATACATAATATTATGCACACATCGCATTGCATACTAGTAGTGTGTAAATTTATCCACTATGGAAGTATTTACTTTTCAAATTTAAAACTCAAACTTTAGGTAAGAATGCATTTAAATTATCCCAAAGTACACAATGGTAATTTTGACTTTGAGCTCCATGCATTATGCATTATAATGCATGGATACTCTGGAATGCTTTATATATGGTACAGTATTCAGTATTTCACATGTGCCTTTGTATACTCATTATATTAATTTATAGTCCGGGTCCGTAATGTAGGAGATACATTCGTGCACTTGTAATCTCCGAATCCTCTCACTGACGGAGGGTCGCAGGTTCGAGCTGTGCTACCGACTAGGATTTTTTATGTGAGAAAGTAGGTAGTTGCTTACGGACTTTGGCGTCTAATACTGGTCTTTCCCAGGAACGATGGTTAGTTGAACTGGCTGCTTGATATAACAAAAATAATGTTGAAAATGACCGTAAATTCAAACAAAAACAGACTCTAAAATGATCTGTTTCCAAAACCGTACATGAATGTGCTTTCGGTGAAATGAGATCTTGCAATTCTTCATTATATGATTAAACAATTGATACCTTAATTGGGACTTTAAAGAAAAGTGTCAACGGAATACAGCTCGCAACTGGGATACGCTCTAATTTAGATATAGTGCTATTAATAAATTCAGTTATTTTAAAATCTGTTTGAAAGTCAGTAAGGCATAACAAACTAAGGAAAAGACACTTTTAGCTACTATTATAAGTTTTACCACGAAGTGTCATTCGACATTTTTGAGTTTTGTTTTGGCACTTGCATCGTGTACACCATAAAAACAGATTATGAATATGAATAAATTTAAATTAAGCTTAATAACGTATATTTGACGCGTTTACATGGTCCGCTGACATAACTGGTAGGTGACTAAAAGTAAAATGTAAAAAAGAACATTTTTATAACAGATAATAATAAGATAAAACAATAAAATTAACAACTGAATGAAATCACTACAGTACAGACAATCTCCTATGAACGGGTATGAGTAAGAAGAATCATATATCAAATGCTACACAACCTGAACAACGTATTTTGGACTAAATGTCATGATAGACCCCGTCCCTAGATTTGCCACTATAATGCCACCCTTTCCAATGGTGGAGTATTTAGACAATTTTCCACCAAAATGCCACCTAAAATGACACCAAAATGGTGAAAAAATGAACAGGACAGTGGCAAACCCGTTTTACACTAAATTCCACCTCTTTCCACTTGTGTACACCTTTAGGTGGCAATAAGTGGAGAATTTAGACAGTTTTACACCAATATGCCACCATTATGGTGGAAAATTTGTTTGCCACTTAATTCCACCAATAGCCACCTTCATGGTGGCAGTAAGTGGAGTATTTAGACAAATTACCACTAAAATGCCACCATTATGGTGTAAAAATATTTTCCACTAAACGCCACTTACTTCCACCAATCGCCACCTAACAGGTGGCAGTAAGCAGACAAAATTTCACCAAAACGCCACTATGGTGGCAGTCCTATTTTCCACTAAATGCCACCAAATAGCTGGCAATAGTAGGAAAATACGTCGCAACTAGTGGAAATCGGCTGCACCTGCTGAATCTGAAAAAACTCAGTAGTAAGCAAAAATCAAATTATATTAATATATTTTTTATTTTTATGAAAAATCAAAGACTCTTCACAAGAAATCACAAAAGATCTGAACACGAGGATCAGGATGTTGTCAATGCAGTCTTATTTTTTCATATTCCAGGATGGCTCAAGTAGATGGCGAATGACTCCAAATTTCACTCCTTTGGATGTAAGGCCATTTTTCCAGCACACAGTCTGTAACAGCAAACCATACAATGTCATCTATTAATAGATATATTTTTCTAACATTCTGAATAATTTTGCAGAAAATTGTAAATTTCCTCTAGAAAATATATGAAATCGAAAGACTAAACTGTAACTCACTGACATAACAAAGAACTCTACAAACTTAATCTGTGCCAAAAACTGTGAAATCATTTAAATTCGCTGGCAACAAATTTCAAGCAAACGTAAAAAAGACTGTTTCGCGCGGGCTTTAATTCGCACATTTTCCATTTATAAATGAAAAAATGAATTAAAAAATAATAACAGCGCGGTCTTAAATTCACCCATCGGTTCTAGCGCGAAATACACGAAAATTCGTCCTACGCAAATAAAAATGATTTCACAGTAATATACAACATCTTTATTATAACTATGAGAAGTTTCATCAAAATCTACATTGTAGAAAAAATTCTATTCACTCAAACGGTTACATTGTTTTGTGGAAATATATGGATCTTGAATCAATAACAAAAACTTGAGAATTGATGAAAGATGTGGAAGCACAATTGCTCCAAGGTGATTTACACTTGTGTCAAATTTCATGAATATTTATCAATGGATTACTTGTTATGTAGGAATTTATGGATTGAAAAACAATTAAAGGGCAATAACTTTGGTTACTGAAGTGATCCTGATGGAAATTGCACATGCATATGTCCTGTAGTGATCTACATTTTTTGTAAAGTTTCATGAAGATCCATCAATAGATGCAGGAAAAATCCCTATTTTTAACCAAATCAAGGGGAAATTCTTCTTTTACTAGGTAAATAATTGAGCAGTGTTAAGCAGTGTTAATGAGCTTATAATAATTACATGAGGTTTTCTGATTCTATAGACAAAGCTTTAAAAATATTTTTCCAATTACAAGCATTTTCAGTTAATCCGACGGACAGATAAAAAAGAAAGGACAACGCCAAAAATAATATCCCTCCGCCTTTGGCAAAAGGTAATAATAGCACTTGGGTTTTTCATCACATTTATAATTAATATTTATCATATAATATGCCAGGAATTTCTATTAATTGGTGTATTTCTTTAAAAATTAAGGGTAATATTTAAACATTAGCTTTTATAAAAACATATAATATTTACCTGATTCAAAATTATCTTGATATGTTTCTTTTATGCAGTAATAAGCTGTGTGCTGCTCAGGTATATACAGTCAGGCAGGCATATCATGTCACAAAGTTGCACTTTTTTCACAGAAGGTACCTGGTATGAACAGTTTAAAGTACATATTGTATACTAAGTGCTAATCAATAATGTAAATAATTACAAAATGATACAATTTTACAAACAGTGTTATAAACATGATTGAGCTATATTCCAGAAAATATATCTGGGATTTATCCATCTGCCAAACTTCCTAAGACATAGAAGGAGATTTTTTGACTTTAATTCAAAGCAGTTTGGTAAATGTTGTTTCAAATTCAAGTATTTATTAAGAGTAATTAAGACAATGTTAAAGACAGTAATAATTAAAAAAAAAATAAACAGTATAATATTGTTACCTCTCACAATGTGTTTCCAGTTTCTCCCAGGCTGACTCATCAAATGCCAGAATTCAAAATTTGGTATTACTACACAGATAAATTGATTCCACACATACACTTTCTTGGTCAGCTGAAGAAGGTGTCAAATCCTTAAGTTGAAAGGCTATTGTAAAAACATCCTTTTTATAAACACTTTTTTTTCAATTAATGAGGAGAATAGGCAAGAACTATTTCTTTGCATCTGACCTGATGTTTGCCTGCATATATAATCTTAACTGACCCAAATTCCACCTGGGGCTGTTTCTATACATTTGTGTGGGAGCTTGTAACTTGATCTATCATTAATCTTATCTTTAACCAACTTTCTCTCATGCAGAAATAATACACTGCAGACACATTTAAAAATGATCTTTTCAGATTCAGCTAGTACAGCCAATTTCCACTAGTTGCCACCTATTTTCCACCTTTTCTGTCTTTCATTGAATATAATGCAAAGCTATAATAAGCAATAATATTCTGTCTCACAAAAGAACGAAAATTCAAATTTTCTGTATACCACTCTGAATATTATTTTTGTCCAGCTAGAGTCAGCATAGACTTATTCTCATTTTAATGAAACCCTTTGAAGAAGGAGCCTGGGTATACTATTTTGCAGATGTTGGTCAGTCTGTCGGTCATTTGGTATGTTGACCAATTGGTTTCCAGATGATAACACAAGAATGCTTGGGCTTAAGATCATGAAACTTTATATGTAGGTTGGTCATGACCAGCAGTGACCCATATTGACTTGGAGGCCAGTAGGTCAAAGGTCAAAATCACAGCGACCTGGAACAGTTAAACAGTTTCCAGATGATAACTCTAATACTCTTGAGCCTAGGATCATGAAAGTGAATGGAAAGGTTGAACATAGCTAGCAGATAACTCCTTTAGATTTTTAGTTCAGTAGGTCAAAGGTCAAGGTCACAGTGAGCTGGAACAGTTAAGCTGTTTCCGGATGTTAGTTTGAGAACTCTTTGACCTTGGATCATGAAACTACATAGGGAGGTTGATCATGACCGGCAGAGGACCCCTACTGATTTTGAGGTCAGTCAATGGTCAAAGGTCTAGGTCACATTGACCCAGAACACTAGAACTTTTTTTGCCCAATAACTAGAGAATGCTTTGGTCTAAGATCACATTTCATACAGAAGTCACTTATGACTGGTAAATGGCCCATAATTATTGATTTAAAGGTAGTACATCAAACGTCCAGTGCACAGTGACCAAATGATTTCTGTTTCTTGTACAGTTACTGAATGCATCAAGTGGGGGCGGGGAGCAGTTTGTGTTCTACGAGCTGTTGTCAATGTGCAGTTTTAGCAAAGTCAGGTTCCGTGTCAATTAGGCCTGAAGTCCACTATACCTCCAAGTGAAGATTTTTGTACAGGGTAATCCAATGTCTTACAGTTCTCTTTTAAATCAAACATCACAAAAATTTCTAAGTTTTTTTCCCACCTATTCGCCACCAAGAAAATTTGCTAAGTCCCTATTTTCCACTAAACACCACTCGATTTCCACCATGAAAAAAAACTATGTTCTACTTTCCACCAATTTACACCTTTCTACCACCATAAAGAAAAACTATGTTCGAATTTACACCTAATGCCACCTAAATGCCACCAAAATAAAGTGGCTTTTGGTGGCAAATTTACCACTTAGGTGAAAAAAGAGCTGAATTACACCAAACGCCAACTAATGCCACCTATTTCCACCAATTGCCACCTTTTTTTCATGGAAATAAGTGGCAAAGAGTGGCATTAGGTGGCAAATCTAGGGACGGGACAGTCCACTTATAGTCCGATCCGGAGAAACAGGTAGGAGACTAAAAGTAAAACATTAAAAGCAAACAAAAACATTTGACAGAAAATAATAATATATATATATATATATTTAAACGAAAGCAAGTTGTGAAAGCTATAACAGATGAAGATCATTCATTACTTACAAATCATCGAAAAAGGTAACATAGAGCATATGTAATGTTACACAAAATGTTCACTGAAAGTCATGAAATAATTCCTGTTTTTTTTTTTTTTTTTGTTGAATTTATACTGTAGTCCGTTTAAACTGAGTAAGAATGTAACAATTTTGTCAACAACTTACGACAATAACCGTTCATCTATATATACATGTACTTTTCAATAGCCGTCTAAATGCAAGGGGTGGGGGGTAGGGTAATTAGCATTGTTAATGACGCATAGAAAGATAAAATGTCCAAAATTCACTGTGATAAACATGTCATCGGTAGAACTGATTAATAAGTTAATTATGTGTCTATATTTAATATGCCCGGATGTATGATTATTATTTCTATACCATATTACAATGTATCAAAATTCACAAGAAGCCAAACTTTATGAAACATGTTTTTCTTGAATTTCAAAACTTTAACTCTAAACACATTTTCCCTTTAGACAGCTCATATTAGAAAAGTATATTGCATGTGAACATTAATTATCAAAAGATGAATCAATCAAACTTTCTCATTCGTACTAAAAACATAACGTACATATACACACGACACATAGTAAAAATGTGTACACCATGTAATGTTGTCACTATTCTTAGACACTGTCTGTTTCTTTCTCCAGTTTGTGCTTAGTGTCCGCTAGTCAGACAGTCATTTCTTCTTCGTCGATTTTCAAGATAATTTTGTTGGCATTTTACGGGGTGTTTCTATTTCAATATGTACCTTCCTGGGTGAGTTTTTGCAACCGTTATGTAGCTAAATTGAAGTAAGGGATTTCTTATTAAAATGTAGTAATAATGAGCAATAATAAAACGTATCAAATTATAACATTTAGTGATTTGCAATGGTTATATATACTAAAATCGATTTTCTGGAGTTTCCAGTTTAAATTTGCCCTTGTTGCCATAAGTTTTACCGACGTTTTCGGATTGGAGGTCTGTATGGACTTGTTCTTTAGTTAGCCAATCCCAGTTCTGGACGCATGATACGAAAGAAAGCATTCCCTGAAAGTATTATTTAAAAGATCACGGGGATTAACCCTGAAAATAGATGACAAATATTTTTATGTAAGCAAGACATTTTGATTTTCAACTGCAATTATTGCACAGCTTCTCTGGAACTGACTTTTGTACTTAAGGGCTAGATTTCTCGAAACATTTTATCCTGTACTAAGAAGATTAACCAGTTAAAAGCAGTCGAATATATAATGCAATTACAGATTTTTCCTCTTCTGACATGCTTAAATATTTCGAGAAATTTGACCAAGAGCGATAATTTGAGTACATTTTTGGATTTGAGCGATTTGTTGACTCAGACCCAATTTATATACATGGAGTAAAAAAAGTACGTTCACGTAACATAGCAATGACTCAATAATACCATGAAATCTTTGAAACTACTCATTAGATCAATATAACTTTTTTTAATAAGAAGAGTATTGTTATACCTGTGTAAATTGTCTTTACACTGCTTAGAACCAAATGATGACGTTGGTGTTCGAAGACCACCGGTGGTCTTTAGTTTCATACTGCAAAACTGACAAGCATTTGTTCGCCCTGACATTGAGATAATTTCATGTGAGTCTTGAAACTCTCGGTCAATGGTATTAACTACCTACGTTTGTTTGGGTTTCCTAATTCGTGAACGGTAACCTTCCATACTCTAGCTACCATGTTTCCATCTTTGATTTGACGAGTCATATGCCGTCCTTTGTTCATTGTACTAACCGAAAGCAGGAATTATAATGTATTACATGTATTACATTATTCCTGCCGAAACATCCTTCTGTCGGACTAATTTCTGTGGTTTCAAATCATATGGCAAGAATTTTCGCCCTTATTAAAAGAACCACAAAGATGGGTTCAAACAGATGTTCAACAACCTTCCTCGTTAGTTCTACTTCTTTTTTTTCCTCTAATATAAACTTTAAACTTCCAAAGATACGCAGAAACTGCATCTGCTAAAACGAATATTTTAAAGCCTCTCTTTAATACATACTATTAATTAAACGCTTATCTATTTATCTTTTTATACTGCATCACTCCTCTTTACGAGTATTAAGTGCAGCTGCGCGCCTGTACAAGAATTTCAAAAGTAGAATGGACAGGAGAATAAAAGTAATACACGATGTGTATTGCAAGCATGAATACAGTTGATAGTGTTAAAAACAAGAAGGACTTACAGATAAAAGCAGTTTAAAGAAACAGGTCTCTCATGTTAAGCATTGTGTGCAAGTTTGGTTACACCCTGCCTAAACTGGTTCAGGGTTGGGGCTTGCACAAGTTGTACTGGAAGGGAAAAAATACTTATAGTAATTACAGGGAGGTAGGAACTAGGTATAGGTGTGGGGATGCATATGTCTTGTTAGACGGGATTGGGGAGGGGGAGAGGCTGACATAGAGAGAAGTGGTACAGCAACCAAACCACTCTGCAAATAATTACCACAGTAGACGTTTGCAGGAAGAACGAATTTCAGTGTAGTACCGCAGTGTAGTTTTACTCGTCCTGTTACTAAGAACTATAGTAGACTTTTGTGAGAAACTTGAATTTTAAGGCAGTGCTATAGTGTAGTTATACATATTAAATGAAATTAAATGCACTTCCACAGTGTTGAGAAAGTAACCCTGCGAAAGGATTATACTAGTTATCAAAACTTACCCTGTAGGCATCATTTATTCCCCGATTACCACAGTAGTTTAATGCAGGGCATGCGAAACCAAAGAGAGTGCCGCAGCGTATTAATACATATTCACACAAAATAGCATGTACTGCCGCAGTGATGCAGTGGCCGTTTAAATATGTGACTTTTAATAAATAACATTAACTGTTTGTTTTATCTGCATATAAATACCATTGTAGGCTATTGCAGGAAACAAGAAACTATAAGTTGTGCCACAGTGTAGTTATACCAATAACCACACAATGGACATAACTACCATAGTGTAGCAACCGTTTTACATAAAAATTACCGCAGCATAAAAATGTAGTATATTTTTGTTAATTCCTTCTATTTTCAATTGCGAAAATATACAATTTTTACCCAAATACTGCATTATACGCTATGGAAATGAGCACCCCCATTTTTCTGGTACGTATTAGTCGTCTGCGGTAGCCCGTCTGCAAAACAGTAGCGGTAATGGAGAACCCCAAAAATATAGTCTGCATTTGGCGTCTCAGGTAGTGTGTCGGTGTACGATAGCGGTAGTCGAAAGGATAAATAGCATATATTGTAACTTAAGCATTACTTGCTGTAGGGAAAAATCAAGATCACTTTTCTCAAGTACAACATACATGTTACATCCCAATTCTGAGGTGTATTTTGACCTATATCTACATCGGGTGAGGATTTTGTGTGGACTTATAATTTTATTTTGGATTTTTTTTAAGATTAACTTCCATTAGCTGTTACTATAAATAACATACATTATAACTATTTTATGATTGACCGTGGGGAAAAACCAAGACCACTTTTCTGTGGTACAACATGGAAGTTACTTTCAAATTTAGGTAACTGTATTTTAAGTTTTCTTGTGGACTTAGAAAAACAAAAGAATTACAATAATTACAAAAAAGACCCCAAAAAACATTGTAAACAGCCACAAAATTAGAATTCCATTTGCAAATTCAGGTGCTAGTGGAAAGAAATTTGCTGTGACGGGCATATACAGGTTTGACTGGTTTGTGACTTTATGACACTCTTGTTTCAGTTTACTTTACGCTCTTTTTAGACAGTTCTTTAAAGAAATGAATTAAACTCAACAAACTGTTATGAACAACAGACGGAAACATATCTAGGCTCGGCTACTGTAGAAGCAGAAAGTTTCGCGAGGCTTTAATTTGCTACATCGCGAGACCCTACATCTTGCGAAAATTCAGCCTAGAGTATATATAACAATAGTATTACTCAAGTTAAAGTATGATACCATTTTGCACAATTTTGCAAATATTAAACCTCGCAAACATACTAAAACTTCAAATTCACAAAATTTTTACCCAGCAAAAATATGTGTTTTTACAGTAATTCAAATTTTTCAAATAAAACTTGTTGTAACCATTTCATTGGCATTTCACAAAAGTTTAGCATGTAAATAGGTTTCTCAAAAACTACTGAGCCAAACTGAATTTTGCATGCAGATTATTATAATAAATTTATGAAATATATTATAATAAATTAACTATGGTTATACAAGGAATGCCAAGTTATGCCCCCCTGATCGACTTAGAGTTTGTCTGTCGGTCAAGAGCACTTACTGGACAGCTGTTGGTCCTGAAATTCTGATAGAAGTGATTAATTTTATACATTGTATTTCCAAAATCTTGTCAGTTACATTTATTTAATACACTTGTTTGCATTATTGTGTATAGTACAAGTCATATACTAGTGAATACAACACATAAGTTGAATAATTTACCATTCTTCACAAAGGCAGAGTAAGATATTTAAGAAATAATATATCTCATCCAGTGATTTGTCGTTGAATAAATCATTGTTTGGAGTTCAGATGCGAAGGAATTTTATCACGAGGGCGCAGCCCGAGTGATATAATAATACGCATCTGAATCACAAACAATGCTTTATTCAAGAGCAGATTACTAAATGAGATATATTATTTCGATTCTAACACGTTACCAAGGATTTTTAAGTACATCATTGACGACATTCATTAAATATTTGCCCGTTCTCTATCGGTTCCTTTTCCAGTGCGCTGCTATGCCGTTTGACACCATGACGTAATAATTGTGACGTCAGAACAGTGATTTGTTGTATAATAATTCACTGTTTTCTGCCTTCTTCGTTTAATAGGAAAATGAATCGGATCGTGTTAGAATCTAGAATAAAGTGTTGTTCCTTCATTGTTTTAGCTCATATGCATATACATGTAGCTCTCGAAGTAAAGGTAAAGATTTCTTGTTTATTTTGGGTAGCCAGTGACTTTTTCGGCTTTAACAACTTTTTTAAGGCTGATAGTGCTGGTAGAAACAGATACATTTTAAATTAATCACCCAGCAGCAAACAGTTCTTGGCATATGAATAGGTCACATCAGACGGTATCTTACCAGTGATGCCACAAAAACCCTTATAAACAGCCTGGTTACTTCACGGTTAGACTACTGTAATGCCTTGTTAAGTGGTATACCAAACAGCACACTTAACAAGTTGCAACATGTCCAGAACACTGCAGCTCGCGTAATCACTAAGACGCCCCGTCGCAATCATATAACAATGGTTCTGAAGGAGCTTCACTGGTTGCCAGTGAAATACAGGGTGCAGTACAAGGTTCTGACCCACACCTTTAAGGCGTTACACAATCAGTCCCCTGCCTATATTAGGGATATGCTAGAAGTGTATAAACCGGTCAGGACCCTAAGATCGCAAGACACGCTGTCACTGGTTATGCCAAAATCTAATACCATGATGTATGGCAATCGCAGCTTTTCGTGCACTGCTCCAAAGCTTTGGAACTCTCTTCCTGTCAAGATCAGGGAAGCTGACACGCTAGCTGCTTTCAAAAGCCTGCTCAAAACCCACTTCTTTGTACAATATTTTGTTAACTGACCGATACATTTATTTTTTTTTATCTTGTTTTTTTTTTTAAATTATACTTGTTTTCATTCATGATTTTTGTTAATGTGGAATGCATTATCTTTGTATACGTATTTGTTTGTATTTTTGCAATTTATTCTGTAAAGCACTTTTGAACGTGTACAAGTGCATGAAAAGAGTGCTATATAAATGTGGTATAATAATAATAATAATATGAGCTACAAACAGGAATCACACCCAGATCTCTGGTGTTGTTAATCTACTAACCACTACATCATTGATACCTTACTATATTGTTTTAGTTTTATACAGTACTTTCTGTCATCAAAAAATAATTCCTGAGTCTGTTTAATAAAACATGAATTTGTTAGAATTAAAGTTTGAAGACTTTGAAATATTGGGGAGTAGGTTTTGATGAACACAATGTTACATTTATGAAGATTGCTTAGAGATTGCTACATTGGTAAGGTTTCAGACTCCGACTCTTGCTCCTCACCATAGGTAGATTACAATCTCATTCTGAAAAGGAATGTAGAAATCTACTAGTACCTTGTGAGGTAGCCTGCTTTTTGTATGGTTTAATTGGCCCTAATACCCACTCTTTCTTTTTCCTTAATTTTCAAAGATGTGATAATGTTAGAGTTGCTAATTCGATATGTACTTTAACTTTATATTTGTTATACAGGTGTAAAGAAATTCCCGTGTCGCTACTGTGGCAGAAAGTTTGGACTCAAAAGCAAAGTGGTTGTTCATGAACGCACTCACACAGGTAATACATGGTGGCTAGTTGTAATTTCAAAGAGACTATTTGTACTTCTCAATAAAAGTTCCTTAAAAGGCATTCTCATAATGTTCTTCACTGTAACAGTGTGTCAAAAGGGGCCTTCCACATGTAACTTTTTAAGGGGCTGTCCACAATGTTCTTCACAATATGTTAACAGTACCCTATAAGGTGCCTTCCACAACACTATAATAATATACATGTATATCTCCACATGCACTTAATAATACCATTACCATTAAAAGTGGCTGTTCACATGGACTTTACAATAACAGTACCTCCGAAGAAGCTGTCCTCAACCACTTTCACAATAACAGTAGTTCTAAATTGGCTGTCTGCAATGTTTATCATAATAACCAAGGATTGCAAAAGCCTTGAAAAGTCATTGAATTCATTGATAGTCCTTGAAAATTCCATTAAAGTGACATAAATCATAAAAAAACCTGGAAATATATTTAAATTTGATAAAAAAATGCATGAGTTTCACCTCAGCTCTTTGTCAATGAAAACATTCAGTCTACTACATTGCTGTGTGGAAAGAATATGGTTTAGAAATAAATCAGAGAAAATGGTAATAAATTTATTAAAATGTTGGACTTGGTCACAAATTGATTTTCTCATAAATTATGCTTTAATAGTGGTCTGTGGCTGCATTTTATTGAGATGACTCTGTGCACAATCTCTACTATACCACTGTTAGTATATTTCTGTTTCCATTTTTAACTGAAACACAGAGATTGTGATAGAAGATGTTATTAAACGTGCAAATATAAGTCAAACTTGCGAGTGATTTCAGTGAATAAAATAAGTAAAAAGAGTAAATATGTTTACTCTTATAAATTGGAGACAAATGATGAATATATGCAGTGTCTGAAGAGATTTAAAGCTGAAAAAGTGTATTAAAAGCCACACAAAAAAGTGTTAATAAACATCAGCAAAATATTTATGAAAACAATCTTTTTTTGGTGCTGTTACTTTACACACGTTTTTATGTTGCAGCCATAAGTACAAAGCCATGATATCAGCTTGACTAAAGGTACTCTTCACATGTACATTGCAAAAAATAGTATGTTTAAAGGGGTTCCTCACAGTGTGCATCACCTAAATAGATTATCAATCGCTGTTATTAAAGACGACATTGTATGAGTGTTATAAAGTACACAGTTTTAGTACATGTTCATATGGAGTGGACACATGTATAGATAAACTTTTTTGTAGGAGTGAAACATGTTAAAAATTTACAAATATTTCCTTATTTTTAAAGGGGAACGACCGTATGTTTGTAGAGACGAAGGGTGTGGAAAAACATTTAAGCAGACAGGAGACCGTGTGCGCCATGAGAAAAAGGTTCACAGTCTGACCTATAACAAGTACATGACGCTGTATGAACTGGCGACAGGGGAATCTGAAGATATTTTCAAAGGCAGTGACGGCATGACGTTACCTTATAAGGTAATGACACTTCCGGTTAATGCAGGTTTCGAGACAACTGCCGCCAATTCAAGCACCAGTCAGGAAACAGAGATAGATGCTAGTGTGCAGACTGAAGGTCCTGGAGCTGGAAGTTTTGCTACAAATTCCAATTTAAATAACTCGTTTATTGAAGAGGCGGAAATGAGTAAAATATTTCAGAGAACTGTGGCAGCCATAAGTCAAGAAGCCATTGCCAACAGCGGTATATATAACTGATGGACTAGTATAAAAATGGTAATACCGTTATTATGGTAATAAATTCTAATGTTTTGGAAAATAATTGTTTTGACTAGTTGAAGTACATAATTATTTAATTTAAAGTTGAAAATAGAAATGAGGGTACACAGTGTCATAATAGCATGGAAGAACTACTTTCAAGAACGCACATGAATTTATAGAATTAGAACCATAAGGGAGGTAATAAAAACAGATAAAGGGATTCAGTGAAACTTTCTTTGTTAATCAAATATCTAAATCTGTGATAACAGATGCAGAAAATAGGAAGGAAGCAAAAATAAATAAATTTGAGGCAGTCATAAAATACAGTTATGGTGACCCTCAAGGCATGACCATGAACCATGAACATCTAAGTGTAAATTGTTGCTTGGGTTCTCCAGACCCAGTGGTTAAGTTGGCAGACTTTGTATCAGTTGCTTCCGACGGATGTGGGTTTGGACCTTGCATAGAATGTAGAGTTCTTTAATGTGAGGAAGCCATCTGTCTGGTTTCTGGAAGGTCTGTAGTTTTACCCCAGTGCCGGTTTGAGCCTAAAGTAGTGCTGAAATGGGACACTAGGGCTCCTTTTATCAATAGAGAGTTGCTGTATGACCAAGGATTATGTTTGCTTGACATTAAACCATACAAAAACCATACAGAAAACATACAAAAAACAAATTGTTATAATCTCTCTGTTGTTAGTGTATACAAATGTAGTAGGACCACTTTATACTTTGGTCATAAGTGTTCTAGACATGAAATTTGTCTGTCTCCATAAATTGTCAAGCTTCTTTTCAAAAGAGTTACTGCAAAGATACGTTTTGGAGCGTTTCATGTTTGCAGTATTTTTAATTGTAAATTGAACTTGACAGGGCCACACTAATTTGACATTTTTCATTGAATCAGGTTCAACTTAAATGGCTTTGGTTTAATTAAGTGCCATAATACGGTTAGCTTTTACTGTTCAAAATAGACTTTGGTAAATATAGTATGTTGTTTATATTGTCTTATGATCTGTAAATTCATCAGATGTTTTTAAAATTGCCTAAATTCTTTTATTTTTGACATAGAATTCACAAATAGTTGTGTCATTTTCAGTATTTGATGATCATATTCAACGTTCTTTATTTTAGAAGTCATAACAAATGAACTGCATTTTATATTAGTCCTTTTCTTTTAAAGAATGTTTAATTTTTCTTTACTTAGTGGGATATTTAAGAGCATGTCTTAACAACTTAAACAAAATTTAAAATGCATTCAGCTCCAGATCTGAAGGCAGGGTGCTAGATGAAATTTTTTCCATGTATTGTTCCATTCAGCAGCTGTGAATCTGAACTGCATACAGTTGTAATTGTTATATCAACAGAGCTCCAGATAAGCTTTTGGTGCAATCGGGTATTTACCCATCACTTTTTGTCTGAATTGGGTATTCGAAATTTGAATTGGGTAAAAATAATATCACTACCCAGCCTTTTCAGAAGTAATTGGATATTTGCTAAAACCAATTGGGTATTTTACCAATCTCGCACTAACAATTGAATATTTTTTGCTTACAGTATAATATGGTATATATCATTAAACAGGACTGACTAAGTACCTAAGTACATTAATGGCACCCTTCAATGTTTAATACAAAAATGTAATTAAAATTGTAATGAATGTTCCATATTGTGAAGTGTTTTCTTTTTCACTTTTAATGCAGTCGGAGATCAGTTCATCCACAATATCCCGAACGATGTGGTCACCGCAATATGCATTCTCCCAAAAGATGTCATCCAGTATTGGTGACACTACATCGTCACAAACAGATAAACAGATAACTGTCATTGTTGAACAGCAAAATATCCCACTAATTTGTTTGTTTGTGCTGCAACAGTGTTTTCTCTACAACCTCTTTTGCATTTTATCGGCAAAATTGTTTACAAAGCATCCAAATAACACCGATCAAGCCAACTGAATGGTCCTGTGATTTTTCCAATAAACCGCAACTTGTTCTGCGGTAACGTATAACCAGTCAGTCAAATCTAGCGTTAAAGTTAAGTCTCGTACCCATTCTAGTAATAAGGAAAATGCGATACGCAAGCGATATTTTCCGAATTGGGTATTAGGAATTTTGCTTGCGTTTCAGTACGCACACTGTATGAATTCAATTGGGTTTTCTGCAATTTTACGCAGCTTATCTGGAGCTCTGTATCAGTATGGTGACTGATATTTTCTCTTGATAGCAAGTTTCTATTGTTAAGTATTTTTGTTGTTTAGGTCTGTCTTTATCGAAGCATCAAACATAAGTTATAATGTTTAAACTATTTGTCCTTCTGTTTTTCACACTTCATTTAGTTCAAAAGAAATTTGACATGTGTTATCAATACCCAGTGATCTTCTGCATAATGTTGGGTATTTGGTGTCCCAGTGTTTTGGTTATGCTGTTTTAAGGACTTGTTGTAATGCTTTGATGAAATAATGCCATCTTAGATGGGGTAACTAAGCTGAACTTGCTGTTTTGTACATAAAATGTTGAAATAGTCATAAGAACGTTGTATGAGAGTTGGCTGTACATTTAGGCAAAATGTTCTTGCCAGTTTGAAACCAGTATATGTTTGCTAAATATGGCAATTAGATAAAAAAAAAAGGCAAAAGCATATATAAAGATATGTTGTTCACTAACTTCATGAAAATATGAAGAGGTATCACTACACAGTATATGTGTATACATATGTACATGTATATACATTCTGATTGTATATTTTCACTGCTGTATGCTACATATAAGGCTAATTAATGTATATGTAAGACATATGAATATATAATGCTACTGAAAATAAGCTAGAGTTATCTTATACTTTAATACATATAGTTAATAAAAACATAAAATTTTCAGATTTGTTAATAGTACCGTATATTTCCTGATTAACACCCTCCACAATATGTATCAGAAATTATCTGTTTTAAAGGTCAATTTAAGTCATAAGTGAACACAAGGGATATAGAAGTGCTGATATTATAAAGAATTGTTTCATTGTTGGATTTCTAGTCTTTATTTGCATATTCTTTCGAGTATGAACAAAAAATTTTGAAATGAAAGGTTGCTGTGTAACCTTCCTGAGTGCTTTAAGAAGAGAAAATACGGTACTGTAAATAGATTGATTTTTATTAGCTTATCTGAGCCAAAGGCTCATGGTGGTTTTGTGACCGCTCAGTGTCCGTCGTGAGACTTGTGTCGTGTGTCTGTCAACTTTTTCTGAAAAAATCTTCTTCTTGAAAACCACTAGGCAGAAGTGCACAAAACTTTACTGGAATGATCCTTGGGTGGCCCCCTTTCAAAATTTTTCAAAGAATTGAATTCCCTGCAGAACTGGTTGCGATGGCAACTGAAATGAAAAAACTTCAAAAAATCTTCTTGTTGAAAACTGCAAGGCACATTATCTAATGGTCCTCTATGAAAATTGTTCAGATTGTGCCCCTGAAGTTAATAGAGGCCCTGCCACTGGGAATCCCAAGTTTTACATAGACTTGTATTGGAAAAAAACTTTGAAAATCTTCTTGTCTGAAACCACAACACCTAGGCCTTTGATAAACTTTGAAAATCTTCTTGTCTGAAACCACAACACCTAAGCCTTTGATATCTGGTATGAAGCATTTACTTGTGTTCATCTACCAAGATTGTTAAAATTATGCCCCTGGGGTGAAAAGAGGCCCCGCCCCTTGGGGTCCCAAGTTTTACATAGACTTATATAGGAAAAATTTAAAAATCTTCTGTCTGAAAGTTCAAGGTCTAGGCCTTTGATATTTGGTATGTAGCATTCCCTAGTGGATCTTTAACGAGATTGTTCAAATTATGACCTGGGGTGAAAAGAGGCCCCACCCTGGGGTTCATTTGTTATACGACTTATATAGGAATGAAGACTTCAAAAATTACCAGATCATATTTCCTAGACTGTTTAATTATCACTACCTGATGACCCTAAGCAATTAGAAGTCACTTGACTGTGACCTTGACCTACTGACCTACTTTCTTGTTTTTTAAGATACAGCCATGAAATTTGGATGACATGTACAGTTTTGCACACCAATCTTAAAACTGACTTTCAGTGACCATGAATGTGAGCTACAGACCTACTTTATGATATTTTAGCGTCAGTTTGCCATTTGAAACATGTGGCTCATATTACTCAGGTGAGCGATTCATTGTCATCATGACCCTCTTGTTTCATATATTGTTTAGTATGAAATATTATTTTTATCAATTTGTTAATGTATATGCTATAGTAGAACATAGTCAGTGTTGTAACTTGCCGTGATTTCTTCCTGTACAAATATGTCTTGTTGTATTGATAAAATGGATTTTACCTAAATAAAATTGTAACACATCTTGGTAATTTTGTTCATTTATTGATGTCAGAGGTCACTTCAGGTCTCTCTCACCTGAAAGCATGTCATGGTACAGCAGCTTGGTAATGCTTGTAGTTTTGCATGCGAGTACATATGGCTATCATTTGAAGGCATATAGCTTTGAAACATATTGTTTTATTTTCTATGCCAATAAGCAACCTCCCTGGGGCCAGGTCAAGTCACATAACTCTGGCATGTATATTTTGGCCAAATTATGCCCACTTTAAATATTTTTTTTATGGACTTTGAAAATTCTGGCTAAAGTATTACATACAAGTTACTGTCCCCAAAATTAATGCAGATATTGAATTGAAACGTCTTCAGGTTACAAAACTAGGCGGTAACGTCAAGCCCCATAACTCCAGGACCTGCATTTTGTCCACATTTTGGTTAGAGTTTCATATGTAAGTACATATAGCTATTACTTAAAGGCACATATGTTTGAAACTTAGTCTTCTTTTTCTAGGTCAGTTGCCAATTTCCTACCCCTGACATGTATTTTTGGCAAATTATGCCCCCTTTTGGACTTAGTTTTGCCACTATCTTCAAAGCAAGTGAAGATATTGAATTGAAACTTCACATGTGGGTTGTAAAACTAGGTGATAGCATCAAGTTCCATAACTCCGGCCTGCATTTTGCCAAATTATAACCCCCTTACAGTTTTGCATGCAAGCTACTATTTCCGAAACTAATTCTGATACTGGATTGAAACTATAAATATTGACATTCAGACATTCAAGGTAATAGTCCTGCGTCTGGCACAAACAATTGAATAGTCGATCTTGGCTTTCATACGGACCGGTCTTTGTATGGACCATGGTAAGTCAGTCTGAAGACCATTTAGTTTGTGATCAGTAACTATGATAACTGCGGAACTCTGCAGTCAGACGTCAATGTATGATTGCCTGTGTTGATTATATGACCTCTATTGTTTCAGGGACCAAAGACATTGACCTCAAAATTGAAAAGAATTTTCAGCTAGTAACTGGGAAATACTTGATTCTGCCGTTATCAACCTGCATAGAATGTATACGTAGGATTAGTTTATGACGAAATATTGTTTTGGCATCAGTTGGTCAAAGATAATAACCACAAATTCAACTTGGTGGTCGATATATTACCGGAAAATGCTAGAGCCTGCTGGCAGCTAATGCACGGCCTGTGCAGACCAAAAGCAGCTTACACGTCTTTGCATGCAGATCATGATCTGCACTGTTCGCTATTTAGTCTGTAAATGTTATGTGGACAGCCCTTCAGATAAAAATGGTACTGCCCAAACAGTGATGGCCCTGTCCATTTTAGAAATTTAGCAGAGTAAAGGTGAGTGCATACAATGTCAACAAGTAGATTACTAGTTATAGAGACTTGGACTGACTGAGTTTGTTCTTGGGTGTTATTAGATTAAAACCCTCTCCGCAACTCGCAGTTTTTGCAGCACATTTCCTTCTGTCTGGTGCCCGCGCCAATGCACCACAACGAAATTTTGAATGTTTTCTGTGTCGTTTTTGTGCGTGCTCCAAAGCGACAAAAGGAAACTGAAAACGCCACACAACGAAACACAGAATGCGAAAAGACGAAACAGTTTTTTTTTCACGACGGTATGAAAGCCATTAACAAGAGCCATGTTAGACATGGCCAATCCCCCCGCCGGGTATATTATAATTGAAGGCTAAAGTTCCTGGCAAGTTAGTGTCTGAAAGTATTAATTTTGGGGAAAGCTTTGAAGAACCGTTTAGATGTGGTCCGCATCAGGGGTTTTAAAGATGTGGAAGAAAGAATAAGTCAGTAGTGAGGTGATTTACTGCTAGATTTTATTAATTTTCATGAACAGTATAGCTATGATGTTTTTCTATATGGCTACTGTAAAAAGAAGGAATGGAAAGCTAACAGGGAACGAGAGTGCTAGAATGTCACAATATATGCCCGTCACAGCAAATTTCTTTACTCTAGCAGCTGTATTTGCAAATGGAATTTTAATTTTGTGGTTGTTTAGTAATCATTGTAAGTCTTTTGTTTTTCTAAGTCCACAAGAAACCTCCTTACCAGGTAGAGATATCTTAAAATACACCTAAAATTGGAAAGTATCATCTATGTTGTACCACAGAAAAGTAGTCTTGTTTTTTCCCTATGGTCAATTATAAAAAATGTTACAATATAAGTTATTTATAGTAACAACTAAGGGAAGTTAATCTTAAAAAAAAAAAAAAAAAAAAAAAAAAAAAATTGTAAGTCCACACAAAAATCTTTACCAGGTTAGAGATTGGTCAAAATACACCTCAAAATTGCAAAATTGGATGTAGCATGCATGTTGTACTACAGAAAAGTGGTCTCGATTTTTCCCTACGACTAGTAATGAAAAAGTTACAATAAAAGCTATTTAAAGTAACAACAAAGGGAAGTAATTCTAAAGAAGGGAACTGCGCATGACACTTCGTCTCATGATGGTGTATAATTGTGCCAAGTTACATCAAAATCCCTCCATGCATGAAGAAGAAATGCTTCGGACAAAGTCATTCTTGTATCTGACCTTTGGCCTCTAAGTGTGACCTTGACCTTAGACCTAGGGACCTGGATCTTGCGCATGACACTCCGCCTCGTGGTGGTGAACATTTGTGCCAAGTTATATCAAAATCCCTCTATGCATGAAGAAGAAATGCTCCGGACAAGGTTTTCATTTTTGTATCCTTTGACCTCTAAGTGTGACCTTGACCTTAGACCTAGGGACCTGGTTCTTGCGTTTGACACTCCGCCTCATGGTGGTGAACATTTGTGCCAAGATATATCAAAATCCCTCCATGCATGAAAAAGATATGCTCCGGACAAATTTTTTAAAGAAAATATGATAAAGGGGAATAACTCAAAAAAAGGCAAGGCAGAGTTATTGTTCTTGAACACTGCACTTCCTCCAAATGTGTTCTATCAGTGTATGAAGTTTGAAGAAAATCCCTCCAGTACTTTTGGAGTTATGCTCCGGACTAATTTTTTTAAGAAAATAAGATAAAGGGGAATAACTAAAAAAATTGGCAAGGTAGAGTTATTGTTCTTGCACACTGCACTTCCTCCCAATGTGTTCTATCAGTGTATGAAGTTTGAAGAAAATCCCTCTAGTACTTTTGGAGTTATGCTCCGGACAAATTTTTTTAAGAAAATAAGATAAAGGGGAATAACTAAAAAATAGGCAAGGTAGAGTTATTGTTCTTGCACACTGCACTTCCTCCCAATGTGTTCTATCAGTGTATGAAGTTTAAAGAAAATCCCTCTAGTACTTTTGGAGTTATGCTCCGGACAAAGATCGTTGCGGACGCACGGACGGACGGACGGACGCACGCACGGACGGAGAGCATTTCTAATATCCCCTTCGCCTTTGGCGGGGGATAATAAAGACATCGTTTTGGTGCGCGAACCAAGACAAAACATAGCGTTTGGTTTTGTCACGACAGCATTTATACACGCGGCTATCTAACACATTTTTTGGTATGCCGTACCAATGCAAAACAATGAAACCTGTTATTTCGTCTTAGCGCACGCTTTAACACATCAAAACGAAATCCTTTTTAATGACGTGCATTGTGACCATAGCGAAACAAGGAAACATCTCATGTTATCAGGGCACGCCCGAGCACGCCAAAAACGAAACTTTTGTTGATGGGGTGCGCATCGGCACGAAAAAAAGTTTTGTTATCGCGTTCAATGTTTCATTTTGGTGCAGTATTAATTTCGTCTTGTCATGACCTGTATCGAAGTTTACAGCTAAAAGATATGTACGTATTTTTATTCAAAATTGCAGTCATGATTATTTTAAATTTAATTAACGCCAGGCCCTGTGATGTTACAGCTGTAGATTTCAACTTACGGTATTAAAACGACTGTAATACAGTTCGAGTTATGCAAATAAGATACAGCAGCTGCTGCTGTAAAAGAACTTACAGCTGTACAAATGAAAATGTTATATTTGTAAAACTGCCTTGAAGTTACAGCTGTAGAACTATTACAGGTGTTGAAAAAGAGAACATTATTTTAAAGGATAAAAGCAAAGTTATAAAAGTTTTATGATGAATTGTATTTCTATAGAAATGGTAGCTATTACTACAAAATTGCAAAATAAATGATCTTGTAAGTAAACAAGAATATGATACATGTTTGCAGTATAGCATTTACAAAATTCAAGAGTAGGATACAAACTACAAACTGTGTATCAGATCTCTTGTTTATAAAACTTTCTTTGTTATGAAAACATATGACAATTTTGTAATTATTTCATTTGAACATATCAGCTTCAAATATAGTGTAAATAGTTAATGCATGTACATAAACATGTCCTTCTAGAACTATATTACGCCATAAAACAGTTGCACTTACTCCACAGTGGTTAAAATTCCAATATTTTAGAAGATGTGGTGTCTCTGTGATCTTCAGTTTTATCCCGCAAAAATTATTTAAATTTAGATTCAACAAGCATTAATAAACACGACAATGTAAATATATAAAAGAGTTGGGCCAGAAGTTATAACAACATTATCGGGGCCCTCCCCTGAACAATTATTTAAAGAGAGCTGACAGTACTCATGTTTTCCTCCAGAAAAGTCACAGCTGTAAATTTGAGACATGAAAATTGTACAGCTGTAACTTTAAACTGTAATCTTTTCAGCAGTATTTTTGAGACCTGCATGTTTTACACCTGTAAATTTCAACTGTATTTCTTATCATTTTCCATTTACCGGTCTTTTACAGCTGCAATTTCAAACTATAGTTCATTTATACAGACGATATTTTCGTGCAGGAATGGCGCGTGAATTGTACTGCAAAGTCCACGCGCGCTCCAACGCGACATAACGAAATGTCCTAAATCGGCCACCATAGTCATTAGCCCGAAAATGAATAACAAAATAGAAATGAGCATAAACATAGATAAAAAAATAACTCTTTGCGACAGTGATTACACAATTTACACATATAATTCAAGTTATAAGCATTGCCGAGTTGAGTGAATGCAATTTGTTATGTCAAATTAGGAGTTTTCGTTTTAGTGTAAGAAATTTGAAATATCTAATACAAACTTGATACCCCTACATTCCTGTGACCTAGATTTTGTAGCTTCATTTTGTATAGCAATGGCTACTTTCGATTTGAAATAGGAAATACATTCGTTATTTATATAGAAAACAAGCAACTTTGGGATCTAGATCTATATGGACACTTGAAGAGACTAACTAATGATGCGAATTTGGATATAAATTGACACCCTTAAAAGCTCTTGAATCAGGTATGTAATGTTTTTCGGCTTAAGGGGACGCATATTGCTACATTCACAGTTCATACAGCAATGCGGAAGGGTGCATATTCAAGAAATCGATGGTGGGAAAATAAAAAACATATTCCTAAACTGATATAATACTGATGGACACCTGTAATATTCAGTATTTTGTGGATAAGGATGTGGTACTATGAATGTAATAGGAAAACAGAGGTCTTTGTGAAAGTACATTCAACACAAAATATTAAGCTTTTGTATAAGGAAAATACAGGTTTTTTACAATAACAGTGTTCCAAATAATGTTGAAGGGATGAGATTTTCTTTCTAACACACCAGGTTTGCTTAAACATGTAAAAAATTAACGCCACGTCTGTTCATCTCGGGATGGACGCCATATTTCTCATTGATAAAAAATGTAAACAAAAAAATCAGAGTGGGATTAGCATTGCAAGGGCATAACATGTCATTCTACACAATGAATACCTTAGAAAAGATATCTAAGATGCTACACAGGTCAGGCGGGTTAAATGCATAATGTCGATCACTTGAAATTCATCTTGAAAAGGTGGTTAATTTTAGTTTGTTTACATGGTTTTTAATTTTCCCACGACTTCTCGGCGATTCACTGCAAATGTATTACTGCGCCGGACGAAAGGTAACTCTAATAAACAACGGGAGACAACTTAGGTGTCAGCACGTGTACGATTTTTAAAAAAACATGTCGATGATTATAATTTCTTATCAAATAATGAATCCTATTCAGATATTCGTCTTTAATATTAGAAAATTATTAATTTCTGTGGACATTTGTCAAATAATATTACTTACAGTGGACTACTTTGCGCATCAAACTGGTTTCCGCTTCAGTTGTGAGGCACTTCCGTTATACTTTTTGACAACAATAACAAAACACAAAATGAATCAATAAAGTCACTTATAAACCGACTGCTACTTAAATCAGTGTAAGTAAAGTTGTTGTTACAACATAATACATGTTCGTTACGTTATGAGATAAAGTTTATCTTGAACTGCATAATCCATTAATTACGTTTAGATGATATTGCATTTACAACTTATTTGACCCCGTTTTTTTACGTGAATGACAGCATTCTCGTGCAACTCGTGCAAACAGAATTATGAAAAGTATGGTGGAGAATTCAAGGACAAATTATAAATGACATTAAAGTGATGATAACTGTATATTCGTCCAGTTTTGATCATTGACATTCCTGCTGTTTATTAGTAACTTTTGTGAACAAGATTAGAATGTTGCTTTTGCACATATACACATTGATTGGACCTCTCAACCAAATTTCATACCTTATTTTAGGGATTTTTAAGACAATACAATTCAGAAGTTGGTTGAATGTGTTTTGATATTTAAGTGCATTGTAGTTCATGAATACCAAGTTAAAAATTAATAATGGCAACATTTCTAGGCCTTTATTGTAAGCCACTAGACTTCTGTAACGATAAATGTTTAATGTATTAAGGGGAATATACTCTTTTAGTTTTGTAATGTGGCATTCCTTGACCACCGTATCTTTTCTTATGCACTACTTTATAAACAAGCTAAATAATGTGTTTTAGCTCACATATGCGAAATGAAAAGCAAGACAGTGAACTTATTTCACATTCTTTCTTTAAATTAGAATCTGTAGGACATTGATAAATGTTTGGACAAAGTGAAGCACTATTATTTTCGCACCAAAAAGTCTTAATTGTTGACTTTGAATGTACACAAGAAGTCTTATGTAATTCAACAATAACTTTCTTGTTTCAGTTTTTCTCATTTTTATTTTAGTGAGCAATCCTTTGTGTACTTATAACAGTTGAAACAGTATTCATTTCATTTGCCAAAACCTTGTACTTTTTGGCAGGTAAATTTTATAATACCCCACCCACTTTTTTCTAATTTCAAAGTATGCGTCCCCTTAAATAGTGGGCATCGGTTTTTTTTTTTTTTTTTTGGTGTAAGGTTTTAAGGTTTTTACTCAGAGATAGGAAGACAACATTGTCGGTTATTTACATAGTTTTTAGTTTTGCTATCCCCTCCTATCAATATTCTCATGACAGTGTCTGGCACACCGATACATACATACAAACTTCAAGTGTACATTTAAAGCCTAGATCTAGAAATATTTGACTGGGGACACCAGTTTAGAACGTACGTGCATAGCGCCGAGTGGTGGTAGGTCCTGATGGAGGGAAAAGGGGTCTCTTCACTTGGAAATTTTGAAATATAGGTTGGATCTAAATTTTGATTAAAACTTTGTTGTGTATAGGTAACTCCTCAGCCGACTAAGGGTGGTGGTTGGCACCGCCCTCCAGATCTGGCCTTCGATGCGTGCCTGCATTAAACACAGAACATTGAACATTAGCCTTGTTAATATTTTTGCCGTTTTCAAACTTTTCATTGAGTGCACGTAGCTAGGGGTTTCTATTTTCAACAATTAATTAAGTATTGTTTCCAAAAAATGACTCGACAAGATTTTTTGTTTTCATGAAGAGTTGTTTAAAATCGCATAACATTATCGCTGTTTTTTTTTCTCTCTCTTTCTTTTTGAATGGTTAACGCATAGATAACACAATACTTTAAATCCAAACAAAGATCTTATTACATGCGTATACACATTCTTCTTGTGTAAAAATCACAAATCGGTTTTCATTTCGTTAAATTAAATATCATCTGCAATATACCTCACCTATTCCGTGCAGAGGTTAATGTTGTGGACGATTATATAGTTTTTTACGATGTTGTACTGAAAGAAAGAAAAGCAGATACTCGAATAGAACCTGCAAAGAATGGGAAATCGAGTGGTACGAAATTTATGTATTCCGTCGGAAACCACAAGTCTTTAGCCAGCATTAGAATTAGTATTCTAATATGCGTGAAACACTCTTACACTAGAATGACTTCACGTTAACGTGCAGTGACGTCAAAGTTTTTGTTGCAACCAAGAAAGAGCGCTTCTATATTTTATCTACTATTTTAGATTTTAAGGGCATATTAAAATCGAAATAATCATATCAAAACCGCGTTTTAACACTATTTATATACTCAGGCAGTAATACGCTGTACAAAAAATTATTATGCCCGACGTATAACCGCCCGTCGTACATAAATAGTGTTAAAACACTCTTTTGCTATAAATTATATCTGAAGTTGATATATTCATCCTTGAAATAAGTTCGCTATTTGTTTCTGACAATCGTTTTTCATTTCATTAATATCATCCGCAATATATAGAAGATATTTGTTTGTTTTGAGCGGCTATGGAATACTAGTATTCATTCACTGAGAAGTGAGAAAATTTCAAATATTTTCATGAGCACGTAACGTGAAAATGTGAAAATTTTCTCACTTCGTGGTGAGATATATTCCATATTCACTCGAAACAAACAAATTTTCTTTTGATTTTATGATCAATTACGTTGATATGTTCATTTTTGCAACAGATTTTAATCTCAGCGCGGCAAACAGACGCGCGTAAACAGACATGACGTCAGACGTGCTGTGACGTTAGAAAGTCGCACACAACATAAAGTTTCATTACTTTTTGCTACATTACTTTAAGTGCGACTACAATTTTCATTCTGTTTTAAGTAAATAATTTTAAATTCATACACAATGTACATTCAAGTAGATCCGAGGGGGGCGGAGCTATATCTCACACAGTGTGAATTTCACAGTGTGAGTGATGAGATATAAAAATATTTAACTGATAGAATACATTATTTCATTAGTTAGCATAAAATAATAAGTAGATACTGTGTGGCTACAGGGATCGTGAGTTCGAGACCCAGCTCCTCCAAATAAAAAATACTAAAATTGGGATAAGAGTTCTGTGTTTTTAACTACAAGGTTGCTTTATACCTGGCACGATAACTGTTCAGGAAAGCATCTGAAAGTGGAGCGTTTTCTGTATCTTGAAGTATCTACCAGCTAACATAACTAACAGTCTTCTGGTGGAGTCGCCCATATTGGTTACAGGCGGCGACTATTCATGGGCTTACATATAAACAAACAAACATAATTTTTTAACTATTAGTTCTTAATAAAATGTAGGGTAAATATTTCCTAACTTTACAGGAATTTTGTTTTGAAATAATGTGTTCCTTATGTGTTTGTTCATGATTTTATTACGAAAACGAGGGAGGTAACAAACTGGAAATATTCGTGGTGAAAATAAATAGCAATAGAACTAGAAAGCGGACTTTGTTTATTTATTAAAAAGAACCTGTGTGAAGTACTAATAACATAGCTCGTATTATTTGGGCTTAGCTGACTACGCACCACGATACGATGTCTAGCATTATCCGACTATGCTACATATATTATAACTTGCGAATTATCATCTACTTAAGACTCCTTTACACATTTTTAATCTTGATAGTCCTAATTTGAAAGTCACGTTAGCTGTAATTGCAAAGAAGATAAATATAGTGCTCAGAAATGTTTATAGTTTTATCTTTTTACTGCTTGATCAGATATGCTGGCAACCATTTCTGTGTTTCCTATATTTTAAAAAGGTGTTTTGTGGCACTTATTTCTAATCTTTTCGTTAGTCAAGTTTCCGATGACAATTTGATGCTCCTACAAAGACAAATAGAAATGAGCCGCGCCATGAGAAAACCAACATAGTGCGTTTGCGACCAGCATGGATCCAGACCAGCCTGCGCATCCGCACAGTCTTGTCAGGATCCATGCTGTTCGCTAACGGTTTCTCTAATTACAATAGGGGTTGAAAGCGAACAGCATGGACCCTGACCAGGCTGCGCGGATGCGCAGGCTGGTCTGGTTCCATGTTGGTCGCAAATGCACTATGTTGGTTTTCTCATTGTGCGGCTCAAATGGGGATAGAGATAGACAAAGAGAAATTAAATTTTTGAGAAGGAAACAATAGTTAGCATTACCAAGATTTTTTGTGTGTGTAAAATTGGGTTTTTATCATTTGGTAAACGAAAAACATCTGTGATAAGAAATTTGAAATATACAAGAAAGTAATCGCGCATACATG
This sequence comes from Mercenaria mercenaria, assembly GCF_021730395.1. Lineage (NCBI taxonomy): Eukaryota > Metazoa > Mollusca > Bivalvia > Venerida > Veneridae > Mercenaria > Mercenaria mercenaria. The sequence continues at coordinate 14,888,576 of NC_069376.1, read as the reverse complement.
TGACCTAGATTTTGCAGTCTCGTGACTACTTTCGATTCTTTTATGTTACCTAGATTTTGCAGTCTCGTTTTTATGACAATTAAGGACTACTTTCGATTTTAAACAGGAGATTCTTTTATGTGACCTAGATTTTGCAGTCTCGGACTACTTTCGATTTTAAACAGGAGATTCTTTCTTGTCTTTCTTTGTCTGGCGAATTTGGGATTAAGATCTACAACGAATATGGACACTTGAAAATTACAGGTAATGATGTGAATAAGTACTTAAATATTTGAAATCAGGATATAAATTGAAATGTTTAGGGTATAGCGCGCAGCGGATAGCTAGCGAATATTTTGCTGCACTCCAATTCAACGAAAGTAATTCAGGTGATATTGTTTTACCATAAATCAACAGATAAAAAGACTCCTCTTTCCACAAACAGCCAGCTTTTACAGTTTCTTCGAATGTTTTTATCTCCATATCGTCTAATTTAGTCAGCTCAGATAGCTTTGGTCTATATCGGATTTTAATATGAACTTGGATATTTGCACCAATAAGGCTAACCATAAAAATAAATTTGTTTCCTGTCCCATGACCAATATCATGAAACTTTACTAGCACATTAGAAATTCTTTATTGTGGCAAAAATATTTTCGAGGTCACCTTTTGTGGTAGAAAAAATAACAGATTTTATGTTCGAGTGACTCTGTTATTTTAGTTGTTTGTGAGTACATTTAGCATTAATTTCCTAGTCAAAATAATAGGACGTTTCGGGATAGCGGGATAAGCTTTGATTGTCGCTGTTAGAGGGATGACAACTATAAATTATCAGATAATAAAATATATCATCCCGATAAGCCAAATGAGTAAGGCTAGGGTTTCCCCCTTCGAAATGTTTGAAATGTAGGTATGACATGGTGGCTTCTGGTGCATTTCCGGTTAAACTTTGATGAGAACAGGTCACTTCTCAGTCGACTTGGAAAGGGGAGGGTGGGGGATGTTGGGGTTGGGGTGGACGTGGGCCCCTAGGACTTTGTCTAAATCCGGGCCTTCATTTAGCTGATAAACATAAAATGATTTTGACATTAGCTTTGTTCCTATTTTACTGTGAATTGATACGGTTGTAGTTGGATGACCTTAATTTGTATTATTTGTGGCGCATTGTGTGTACTAGTAAAAGTCTACTCCTATGGCCAGCAATCGGCGACAACGGTATATATTCCGTATAGGTATGTACTGTACATTGTATCACCCAAAACACGGCCAAAGCTTCTCTTTCTGTTTGAGAAAAGCGTCTTTCCGCTGGAGTCATTATTCTGTTTGCATATATCACTGACTTGTTTTGGTCAGTATCACTCAGACTACAATTCGACTTTCATCAACAGTTATCTTGAATTCTGCATTTTCATTGTAGTAACACAATACACCTGCAGTCATGAACGCTTCCTTAATCATGTCAAACATGTTGCTATGTACTAGTACACTGCCATTAGGAGTTTTCCTTGTAATTTGCCTGAATTGTTCTGAAATTGTTGCACATTTCAGCACAAAGTTTGCACAGAAGTTCACTAGTCCAGAAAAGTATTTGTTTTCAAGAGGCTTGATCCACATTGGCTTCGTCTATTCACTTAACTTGTTTGACAGTGTGTGCCTCATGAACATGATTTCTTCTTTGCTAAACAGTTTTATCTCTGTTAAGAGTAAATCTTTACATTTAACCGTTCGAGCACCGTTTGCAACTTTTTGTTGTGCTCTTCTTGTGTGTACTTATAACAATATGATAATGGAATGTTCTCACAATATGGAATGTCTTGTATGTTACGTTGTATGATACTTTCGAGTGTCGCCCTATCCAGGTAAAAGAACTTTGTTGGTGTCGGTGCTTTGCATCAAACACGTTAAAGTGGTCTATTCGCAAAATATCCCTGGTGAATTTAGAGTGCTGAATTTATTCTGTAGATCGGATTGTTTAGCGGTGAGACCCTGGTTTTTTCAGTTATATCCAAATATTCTGCACAGAAATTTTGCCTAATTTTGAATATATTGATAGGCTGAGCGATACGCGATTTATCTCACAAGTTTTCAATTTTCCTTGACCAGAGCTGTTCTGTGCTGATAAATTCAGACTACACATTGTTTGATGTGTTATACGTTCAAATTCACTTAAAGTTCCAACTTCATTTTTGAAAATGGGAAAAATCAAAGTAAATCTGATCAAACCTATCTCAATGTTTATTGAAATTACAACATACAAGTTTCATAAAACTGATAATGGGTGATTCCCAATCAACTTAATACACCAAAAAAAATAATCATATCTTTTAAAGGTGTTGACTTTTCTCATCAGATACGTTAATCAGTGAAATTAAATTTGACAAAATTACACCTTTGTATCATGTAAAACTTTGTAATGGAAATTTAGAAACATTTACGTATGTAAATCAAAATTAACAATGTTTCGTTTTTGTTCTACGTTTTGCATTGTGTAATCAAATGAAACATTGCTTGTTAACTGACCACTTTCATATCTCTTTCAAAATTACACCGCTATTGTTTAACACAAATCTTACAAATACTATCATATTACAAAGGTAACTATATTAAAAAATCTTTTGCTTACTATCTTACTTGATTTATACTAATTATTTTATGTTTGTATGTATATGATAATAATTTTATGCGTAAACCAGAGGTAACCAAAAGTTAACGTATCTGATGAAAGGCAACAATGAATGAATGAACACATTTAATGAATGGAAATGTGAAAAAGAACTATTACAACAAACATTATCATAACATATGCATATTGTTTGAGCAATTTTTATACCTCACAATTATTTCTACTCCATTGTTTCTGTATAATGTCCATACATCAGTAAAATAAATAAAAAGCAGTTAAAAATTAATCATTTATTATGGTTAAATTTTAAATGCAAATTCAGTAGGAAAAGTAGTATATAAAGAATACTGCATTTTCTCAAACACATTTAATGTAAATGTGAATATAGCTTATACTAGTACTTCTGCTATTGCTAGTGGATTCAAACAAAATATGTCATCAGATACGTTAACACAAAAACTCTAAAGTTAAATTGTCGTAAACTGAACATCAGTCTGAACATCAGTTAGCAAAGAAAGCAGAGTCATTATCGTTCAATCTATACTGCCTTTTGGTCTTGCCATAGGGGGAATGTTCCTCGATTAAAGATATAATGCTTTCAATGTCTACCCACAGTTCATCAGCTCTTGAAGGCCATCTGAACAATGGTATCGACCCTTTGCCACGGGTCTTTTCCATGAACGAAACATGCGCATCCTTGTCATTGGAGTCGACCTATAGGACTTTGCCCACATACTGTTTGCCCTCATATTTAGCCAAAACAAATGATCCAACAACAGGAACTTTCATCTGTCACTTTACGTTTTCATTGTCAGCTTTACTGTCTTGGACTTTATTTTGAAATCTTTATGTTTGGGTTTTCTGCTTTATACTTTTGATATATATTCTCTAGATAATCATTGAGGATATGCACTTGTCTCTTATCACCTTGGTTCATGGACTTTGCTATCTTTTCCCCAGGCATCTGAATACTGACATGATGTTCCCTTTCAAGGAACTGAATGATTTCTGTTTTCATCATGTTCTCTCTTCGTCAAGTCGTTTTCGACAAATAGGTCTCACTATTTTCGTGTTGGAACTATTCAGCCCTTTTCTACCAAGACCTGTTTGCTTTCTTATTGTGTCTAACACTTACATTTTTTTACTATTCTTCCACTGACTACTCTTATCACACTCTTCTCATTGACTGAGATGTTGCTTTTTTTGTGCTGCCTCTCTCCCTTCAGCAATGATTGCATTTGACATCTCCAGTTTTTTTATTACTTTTCTAGAATGATTCTTTACTCCAAGCAGATTCAGATCATGTTGTGATCTAGGCATCATTTGCATTCTTGCTGTATCATTCTCAAACGAATTTGTGCTTGTTAATGGACTCTCGGTTTCCTTTAGCTCGTAAATGCTCCTTTTCCAGGTATGATTAATCATTCTTCATTTTTCTCTATATATATTCTTTTTGATATTAAGCTCGACTTTTCGCCATTATAGACCTGAAAAATGAAAAAAGTACAGATTTTAGCTTACGTTATTAATGAAAGTATGTAACAATTACCTGTGCAAAGCACCTTTTCACATTTGGTGAATAGTCTGGACATAGATATGCATTTGATTGTACATAGAAAAAAAATATCATCAGATACGTTAACAAAATCATCAGATACGTTAACAAAATCATCAGATACGTTAATCCATTTTATAGCCAACCGTTAGCATCAGTTGTATACATCATTGTATACACTATAACCACTCCACATGTACATGGCAATATACACCAAACATATTAAAAATCAATGTATGTTTATTCTAAAAACGAAAATTACTGCTGTCAGATACGTTAACAAATGGTCAGATACGTTAACAAATCATCAATACGTTAACAATATATTATCCATTTTAGCCACTTATATTAATCAGTGATCACAAACCCTCCATGTATCAATACACCAACATAAATCATGTTTTATCTAAACAATTAGCTGTCATACTAACAATGTCGTCTAACTTCTTTCTGAGTGTCTTCGCATAACAAACGCACTGATTTTATAAACAATAGTCACCTGGGCGTTAAACATAATGTATCATAAGCTGTAATTACTTAAAATATGTGAATTCAAACAAAACTATTCAACTTACCTCTAAAGAACTGCCGCAATCCCGAGATTTGAAGTTTAGTGTAAATATTTCATTTTGCAGACGCTCTTTTAGCATTCCTTGATCTTCCGGTAAAACGTGACGTCATATTAAACTGTACAAATATCGCACTAATGTAGATAAAAGGGAAAGTTGATTGATTAAGATGGCATGTGTTTTTCTTGTTAACGTATCTGATCAAAACGTATCTGATGTGAAAATTAAACATTTTGCTGTATCTTTACAAGATCAATTGGTTTTAATAATCTTGAACATGCAGTTAATTGCATTCAAATGTACTTTAAAACTGACGGTATCAACACTTAATTATGGAAATATTATGGCCGCCAATAACATTAACAGGTTAACGTATCTGATGCATTTTGAACGTCCGACTGATATTTTGTTGATTTAGCATTAACTTATGTTTCAAAACGTTAGTCTTATCCAAAGTTTGTAATCAAATTATGTCATTTCATTCTATCAGTGTTATAATAAATTATTTTATAATAATCTGTCTTTATATTATGTGATTTATTTTGCCTTATGAAAAGTGTTAACGTATCTGATGCATAGATTGGAGAAAAGTGAATTCATGCAAGTGCAAATGTGCTGATGAGGTATTTGTGAATGAGATTGAGAAATTTGGAAAAAATGAACTTTTAGTGATAAAAAATACCAAAAAAGTCGATGTTTGTATATCATTTTTCACATCTGTAGCTATTTACAAAAAAGTACTATCGATGGAGACAAGCCAAATTCGGCAAAATGGCTTAAATAATAAGCATACTTTTACAAAAGTACAATGAGCTTGCTTATTTTTCTAACTTGCCCAGTGCGAGTAACTTACAATTAAACAATTTAACATAAAAACTATTACATTGTTAGAAAAAAAGAGAGAACAGGGCTGGAGACACCATATTTGAAAAGTTGGAACTTTAACTGAATTTGAACGTATAATGCGTTGTATGTGTTATAATGCGACATAACCACATTAGCACAATCGATTTATGACCAAAGATTCTTCGGCTAGGTTGTTTTGTGATTTGAAATTAAAGGATGGAATTTTTGCCAGATATGTTCAAACTATGCCAGTTTTTGTTCAGATTGCACAACTTCAGGTACACTTGCTAAAATATTCCGAGGGGAATGTACCCAACGCCGTGAAACTATGCATAGTTCAATTTGAAATTCTTATATTTTCCTACATGGGCCCATTAGTTTGAAAACCTGCTGTTCTACTTACTGCTTTAGTGGGAAACACCAGTACTATGTTTCGATTTAACTGTTAAAAACTTTTTAGTGTTCATAACTCATACATTTGTTATACTAAGTCTTCTAAAATGTTGAAATATGACACAAAAATTTAATCGTCAGCTTAATCACCTTAACATTCCAGGTTTTGTATTATACGAGTATACCTCGATTGACTGGGTTCATACAGTCAGTCAGTTTAAGTTTAATTACGGTCCATCCGCCCTTTCAGACACAATGAAGCATATGAATGCAACGTACGGTATAGACCTCGATTGACTGGGTTTCCAATTTATTGTAATATATACAAACAAGTATGTATATTTCTCGTTTGAGAACTTAATTGAAATTCAGGAATAAAAGATTAAGACATTAAACATGATGATTATATTTATAGATTCAAAGTCTCCATAATTAGTAATTTCAAGTTGAAAATATTTCCTAGGTAAAAATGGCATGACGCACTTCTATAACTTGAAATGACAAAATATTCTGTCAATGTAGGATTTAGAGTTTGAAATATTAAAATGTTCTAGAAGAGGCCCCGCTTGCAGAGCAGAGAGGTGACTATAACTTGAAATGACAAAATATTCTTTCTATGTAGGATCTAGAGTTTGAAATATCAAAATATTCTAGAAGATGCCCCGACTGCAGAGCGGGGATTTCTTACCCAAAACATTGCCCCTCCCAAACGCTCCTACTACCGTTGATATGATCCGAAGTTTCCATACCTGAGCGTTTAACAAATGTTGCTTCAATATTAAACAGACTACTGATTCCGAGCTCCTGTGAGAATAATGCAGGCATAGAATTATTAAAACAAAATCATTTAAGATAAAACTCAATAACTGTATTTGAAAATTAACCCAGCAGTTTGATCTTCAACATTATTTGCCTGTCAATAGAATTATATTTTTGACTTCAGGTTACTAGATTCCAGTGAATTCTAGATATGACGACTGCTGGAAACGAAAGATATTTGCAATATATACTGTTGTTAGGTGAAGGAAGTCTGCTGGTTCTCAAAGGTTTCATAAAAAAGGAAGAGCAAAAGTCAGGACAAACACTTTCATCTTTACTACTGAGTAATTCAAAGCAACTTCGTCAACAGATAAAAAATGACAAACAATATGAACATCTGTTCCCGCCAGCTGGAAGTGTGAATGTTGACCTTGACACTTTTGACATATCACTGTTGACTCTGATCATTTTAATTTTATTTGGTCCTAACCTTTCCTCGCAAGATCGTATTGCAGTTAGGACTATCCGAACCTTCAGGAATTCTCTTTTCGGTCATACAACTTCCTTATCATTAGAAGAAGATGATTTCAATATGCATCGACAAGATTTGGCGGCAGTACTTTTGCAACTGGCTAGGGAATTAGATCGAGACATTTATGACCAGTGTCAAGAAATTATCAAACGGTCAGCTTCCGCCTCTTTTGAAATGAAATCAGTTTTGCAAGAACTGAAAAACATACACGAATTTGACGTCAAAACATTAACTAGAATAGAAACTAGTTTGTGTGCGGCTCACGAAAAGCTGGATATCTTGTGCAGAGAAAAAAGCTGTGATGAAGGTAAGAAATAATTGTAAAAAATAGATCTTTCTTATGATTGGTTAAAATTGACTTTTTTCATTTGGATGAACGTTTCGAAGTATCCATCTGCTGCTAACAGATCCTGAACCGAGGTTATGTTTTCTTACTGAATGCCTTTCGCTGGTCCTTGTCAGAAAGAGCGTCTGTTTTTGTTGGGTTTAACGTCGCACCGACACATGATACGTCATATGTCGACTTTCCAGCTTTAATGGTGGAGGAAGACCCCAGGTGCCCCTACGTGCATTATTTTATCACAAGCGGGCACCTGGGTAGAACCACCGACCTTCCGTAAGCCAGCTGGATGGCTTCCTCACATGAAGAATTCAACGCCCCGAGTGAGGCTCGAACCCACATCGATAAGGGGCAAGTGATTTGAAGTCAGCGACCTTAACCACTTGGCCACGGAGGACCCCAGAAAGAGTGTCAGTCTCTGTGTGAATGCCTCATAATATTAAGTAAACTCTTGTTTGCACTGGAATTTTTAAAAGAAGGTTTTTGTTTGAATATCAATTACTGGTAATGTTTTATTGAGAAAACTAAATTTAAAGCCATACCCAGTTTATACATGTGATAGATTTGCAACCGTTTCTATAAGTTCGGCCCAAATACTGATAATATGTATTAGATATACAATGAAAACATCGATTCATTTCGAATGTGGTCCAGTGGTGATTGAAGAGCATAGGTTGGGATACAATAGGGGATAACCGGAGGAACAGGGAAAAGAGGAGGGGTTTTCCCGGTAAAATTATTGATGCTCCAAATGAAATAATGTAATTGTGGGTTCATATTGACACGGAGTTATATGCATTTAACTTGCTCGCGATTTACTCTAAATTCAGGTTTAACTGAACTCATTCCTTCTTTTTGATTTAAGTTTGGTTTTGACACCGCCCGCACGAGTGGATGTCCCGATGTTGAATTCTTTCGTCGAGGAAGCAGTCCAGCTTGTTTATGGAAGCTTGCTGGTTCTACTTGGTGGCTTGTCGTGTCTGAGTAGCACTTTGACACGTATTCATCAACTTGCTAAGTCTGAAATTTACATCTCTGAAATTCAAATTGCCATTAACTTCCTTTGTAAAAAGATATATATCGCTGAAATTTTTGAAGTTGCATATGCTTATTATCTCAAAGACGTTTTCACATCCCGTCCAAATACCATTTCTCAAAGAAAAACGCACGATACGATAGATTTTGAGGTTTGAGTTTCAACTGTATATGGCAAAAAGTACGTTAAGTAGAACCGAATTTACGACTTGAAATAAACATGGTAAAGTTTTAATGTCGGTAAACATTGTCAACTCTTTATCTCTGTAGGATGAACAACTATATCCCTTAGCGATTATCTCACATTTATAAGTGTTTGTGTGTCCAAATGTTTATTTATCACAGGTAGAGTTAGTCATTGACAGATAAATCTGGCCTTTTATGGAGTTTAATCAGATATTACAACTTACTAAGGAAAAAAATGCGTGCAAAAATACCGTAATTTATCAAATAAGCAAATTATATGTATTTAGAAACTTAGATAGCAGAGTGTCACAATCAATACTAGTCACCATTCAGGATTCTGATTTCGAACATTGAAGCGTATTTGACAATAAAATGATGTGTAAAGTGTGTGCACTTGATAGCTAAGTCAGAAATAAAGGTCACAGGTTGAGTTCAAATGTCAAATCTGTCATTTGTATTTTGTGTCCGGAGCACAACTTCAAAACTATTTAGATTCTTGTGCCTTAATATCACATCACCCAGGCCGCAGATGAAATATCAACCCAACCCCAACCGCCACTCATAATAAAGATTTCTCTAAATTCTCTGATCTAGAACTTCGGTCGTGTATTGCCCCACTTTGATCTTTTTACTTCGTGTTTCTCTCTCAGTATCATACACATTCTGTTACACGATTTCACACATAAAAGCTATGAAAGTCATGTCAAATACAATAGAAAAAAGTAGAAACTTCACAGGTCGTTCAACACGACAAAAACGAAAATGTTGCAGGCTCGGTTTGATTGAGCCTGTTCATGGACGGTAGTGGAAATGCATTCTACCGCCCACGCCCTCTAGCCCCGGGTTGAGCAGAACTCAACATTTACACATGCTAAAAGTACAAAACGCAATTTAGAGACATCCGCAGATGTATTCAAACGGCGGTGAACATGGAACCTTCAATGATACATGTGTTGAGGCGTGTAATTCCATGAAGAGCTCGCGTTTGGTCCCCAGATAAAGTAAAGGGTTTTGCCCCCAACGAGAAAACAATGGGCAGATCTAAACAAACTGTAATTTAGGAAGGGGATCTGAGGTTATGGAGCCTGCGTATCACAGGAACTGTCAAAAGACGAAATTAATAAGCAGGCACCATATCCAAGGGGTGATTAAACAATACCAAAGGCTATGAAAGCGGGAGTATTGGACCCACCCTGGCCGAAATGGTCATGTTGAGGAACTAAACAGTACCAATAACACGACATAAAAGTCGTGCTGAACGATCTAAGAAGATCGAAATATAACAGCCCTGATTGAATGTACGGGGAGACTTTTTACGGCCACCACACGGCACAAACAACGCTGCTGTGATAATAAAATAGAGAAAAGTAGAAACTTCACAGGTCGCTCAACACGACAAAAACGAAAATGTTGCAGGCTCGGTTTGATTGAGCCTGTTCATGGACGGTAGTGGAAATGCATTCTACCGTCCACGCCCTCTAGCCCCGGGTTGAGCAGAACTCAACATTTACACATGCTAAAAGTACAAATAGCTATTTAGAGACATCCGCAGATGTATTCAAACGGCGGTGAACATGGAACCTTCAATGATACACGTGTTGAGGCGTGTAAGTCCATGAAGAGCGGCGTTTGGTCCTCAGATAAAGTAAAGGGTTTGCCCCAAACGAGAAAACAATGGGCAGAACTAAACAAACTGTAATTTAGGAGGGGGATCTGAGGTTATGGAGCCTGCGTATCACAGGAACTGTCAAAAGACAAAATTAATAAGCAGGCACCTTATCCAAGGGGTGATTAAACAATATCAAAGGCTATGAAAGCGGGAGTATTGGAACCACCCAGGCCGAAATGGTCATGTTGAGGAACTAAACAGTACCAATAACACGACATAAAAGTCGTGCTAAACGATCTGAGAAGATCGAAATATAACAGCCCTGATTGAATGTACGGGGAGACTTTTTACGGCCACCACACGACACAAACAACGCTGCTGTGATAATAAAATAGAGAAAAGTAGAAACTTCACAGGTCGCTCAACACGACAAAACCGAAAATGTTGCAGGCTCGGTTTGATTGAGCCTGATCATGGACGGTAGTGGAAATGCATTCTATCGGCCACGCCCTCTAGCCCCGGGTTGAGCAGAACTCAACATTTACACATGCTAAAAGTACAAAAAGCAATTTAGAGACATCCGCAGATGTATTCAAATGGCGGTGAACATGGAACCTTCAATGATACACGGGTTGAGGCGTGTAATTCCATCAAGAGCGGCGTTTGGTCCCCAGATAAAGTAAAGGGTTTGCCCCAAACGAGAAAACAATGGGCAGAACTAAACAAACTGTAATTTAGGAAGGGGATCTGAGGTTATGGAGCCTGCGTATCACAGGAACTGTCAAAAGACAAAATTAAAAAGCAGGCACCATATCCAAGGGGTGATTAAACAATACCAAAGGCTATGAAAGCGGGAGTATAGGAACCACCCTGGCCGAAATGGTCATGTTGAGGAACTAAACAGTACCAATAACACGACATAAAAGTCGTGCTGAACGATCTGAGAAGATCGAAATATAAAAATAAAAATCGAAATATCTGCCGAAAGAATTATTTTGTCTGTGCTTTCTCTTCCGCTTTACATGCTCAGTTATAATCACCCTTTTAACTAGTATAGAAAATAACTTTGTCTACTCATTGAATAAAATCAAGAAGGAAGTGATCTTAGCTTAGTGGAATACAAGGCCTCGTGTACTACAGCATCTACCTCTGTTTATCCACATACCTGTAATTTAACAAACATGTCAACCAATAGGCAACAAAATTATTTGTGATGTACATGTATTGTCGCGTTGCATCCTTGCCAGCACGGCTGACCGCAAACATGACAGAATGCTGTTTTGTTTTGTACTCATGTTTTTGTTTTTGACACCCGCCAACAGGAGAACGATTTTACTATACAGTGCTATTTTGTGATATCCCCATGTGCGCAAACACGTCAGGAAGAATTGTCGCGCTGCCGCCCTACTTTTGTCGTGCTGGGTTAGCGTCAACACGGCACAAATGATGTGTCTGGCTGTCGTATTGACTTTCTTGCGGAAGGAGGTACAAAGTATTGGCACAGGCCGTCTATATCATGTATATATAAACTATTTCGTCCGTCTCTTAGAAATTTCGTTTTCTCTCAAAGACTTAAGAATGCTTTGACCTTTGGTTCCTAACATACTAAGCACATACTTATACTCTGGATGGCTCCTATTTTCCTATTGATTTTATAGTCAAATATTAAGTGTCTGTTAGTGCAAAAACCGTTTCTGCACTAAATCTTTAGTTTGCATTGACCTTCGCTCCACAAACTTGGCAGGTAAATTTTCCATGGGTAGTGAATTAACCCCATAGATGTTAAATATGTCAGTGTATCGACAAATGTCAACGTCACAGTAACTGTTATTGTTTGTCTTGCACATGCAAATTACCTCATTGATGTTAGTACGTCAAAGGTCACGCTCACAGTGACTATTTGTATATGCCAGTTTTCGCACCATATGTTACGAACCCCGTGACCTATGATTTCCTTTATTGCCAACAGCATTGTTTATGAACGGTGAATTGCTCTCGATAATTTTGAAGCCAATTAAAGAGATATTAGTACAATACAGTTTCCGCTCAATGTCTTAGTTAATCAATTTATCCACGGTTCTCTAATTTAGAAGCATATTGCTCATGTGCAAGAGAGGATATCTGGTGAGTTTTGGACATACGGTCAAACGTCAATTACAAAAGCGTTTCCCCTAAAATGTTTTAGAAATATTTTACGTAGACGCTAAAAACTTGCTGACTTATTGCCAGTAGGTTGCAAATGACTCTCTCTTGGTGTTTGGTCAATGACAAATGTGACTGTTTGTCCAAAAACAGCATCTGCTCAATATCTTGAAAATACCTTGGCCTGCGATCCCCTTGACATGTAAATTGCCCATAAGTGTCCATAAACCTATATGTGTTCTGAAATTGTTTCATTTTGCAGCGAGTCAGTGGTCAAAGTCACAGTGCCTGTAACTAAGATGAAACAGTTTACCCACATTACCTTAAAAAAAAACGTTGACCGCAATTCTCTAATTTGGCAGGCATGTAGCTGATGTGCAATATAAGATCTTCATTGATTTAAGAGCCAAATATCAAGACCAAACTGACTGCAAGACAGTTAAAGAACAAAAACAGTTTCCTCAACGATTTGACCTATGACCCTCCAACTCTAATGGTTAATAGACAAATGTCACTATATTACGAACCCTTCGTGGTTTTAGCTTGTTCGGTCAAAGGTAAAGGTTAAAATAAGTGTTAGTATAAATCGTTACCGCTACTGATAATTTTAAGAAAATGGCATTACTTGTTGTCCTTTAACGTGATAAGCATATTGCTGAATTACATTCACCATGGACCCCTCGTCGTTTATAGGTTTCTTTGTCAAAAATTATGGTCACTGTCGTGTAAAGCGATTTATGTAATTGTGCTGGTTTTTCATCCGTCTTGTTTTCAATTTAGTCTTCGTCCAGTAACTCAGACTGCTTCGACATGTCATTCTCAAACTTGACAGACACATTGCTTCGTAGGTATTTTACACCATACAGCGGTACTCGTGCTGTTGTTTCAATGGAAAGAACAATAAGGAAAACAATGACTCATAGAGTAAAAGATTTTTTAGATTCTAGATGTAGTAACAAAACACATCATAAATCTTTCACTCAAGAACAATTGTATATAAATTAACAGAGTTTGTTATATTATGTGGTACATAATTTGATTCATACAGTATTATACAGAGGGCAAATAATTTATCATTCCTTTACATTTCTGATACCCAACTACAGGTTGCCACTAGAAAATTTACTAGCATGCACTGTTTTTGTTTTGTAGAAAGCTTAACACATCCACCGAGCTCTCCGGAACTCAAAGAGATGCAAGAGGACACAAATGAAATTAGGATTGGAACTCAGGAAATGAAAGAATCACTCAAAGAAATCAAAGGTAAATGTAAAGCCAGTACCAGAAAATACAGTTAAGTGTTTAAGTGTTTATATTTTGTTTGCCATAATTGTGTTTATGGCAGTGTGTGTGTGGGGGGTGGGGGGGGGGGGGGGGGAGAAGACGACAAGTAGAGGAAACATATTGTTTTTGTTCGTTTGTTTTAAATTTTGTTTGTCCGTTCTGTAACCTTCTAAAGCCTGGAAGAATTATTATGTCTCCTTAAATGTGGCATCTTGTGCCTGTCTGTCCATCTGTAACAAAAGTTTGTTCGGACTACTCCACTTAAACTACCAGTGGGATTTCGAGTAAACATTTTAGGGATACTTAGTACCATGGCTAAGTTGACATTTTCTGGTTTAAATGAATTTTAATAAAGTTATAGCTACTTAAAGGCCAGTTTGGCTTTTAAATAACAAGTCATTCCATTTCCAGGTTGTAAATTCAGAAATACAAGACTGAAAATGAAGAAACTCTAGGAACAAATATAAAATGAAGAAAACTTATGTTTTTATATATTTTAGTGGTCTAATATACACCCTTCATTACATTTTTGATAACCTAAATATATTTGTAAGTGATTTAGTCAAAAGCAGATAATTATAATGTTTTCAGCTATTAAGAGGTAGTTCTTTTGCGGCCTTTGTGTTCCATAAACGCTCAGTTTTCCTGGAAGGTGTGGTAACAAGACTACTTTTCTATATATGTGTTAAAATGAGTTTGGCTGTTTGAAGTAAGTCAAAGAAATAGTGTACTTAATATCTCGTCTCCTTTGAAAGGGCCATCATGTGAAGCATTTATGTTTTACAAATTCGTAACACAAAATATCTTTGTGATATGGCTGGATATTGCATTTCACTGACATAGTTGGATATTGCATTTCCCCTTTCTATTTAAATGAAGGGATATGAGGAGCTGTGAACCATAATTAGACACAACTCAGAATGCAATTTTATGTCATGCCGATTTAAGGTCAAAATTAACAATGAGATCAAATGTCGACTATGGATCATTTTAAATGTTCACTCTGCAAATGTTTTATCCCTGGAAGAAATGTCGAACTTGCCACACCTGTTGACGTGCAAAGACATCTTTATTTCATGTCTTTTGTAGGTAAAGGTTGCACGCGGAGATAAAATGTCAGATAGAAGTTACGTTGTGCCTAATCTTTCAATTTTTACCCAGTGAAATGTTTATTTAGAATCTTGATATATCATTTTTAAGCACTTCTGATACTTTGGCCAAGTATCATTATACCCATTCATAATTCCATGTAAACAAATCCTTTGGGGAGACATGAACCCTTTTAAAAAAGATCTTTATAATTCTGTAGATTTATTGTTTCATGAGTCCAACCGTGACAAGAAAGATCATTCATTCACACCGGAAGTTATTTCCAGATACTAAATAGTTTACGAACACAAACTGTATATGTTTTTAGATTGCTTAACGAACTCACCAAGCTCTCCGGAACTCAAAGAGATGCAAAGAGATACGCACCAAATTAAGATAACCACACAGGAAATGAAAGAATCATTCAAAGATATTAAAGAAATCAAAGGTAAATGTTAAACCTGTATCCTGTAATATAAACCTATAATGAAACTTTTGATGATGTAGATGGAGGGTCAAGGTCTTAATGTGATATCAAAGGTTAAATAAAAATTGTTTCGTGGCCACTGAGGGTCCATTTAATCACTGGAGGAATTTTCATAATTTTATCATAAATATTCAACATAATCAGACGACATACCAAACTGACATGATATCCCATCAAGTCACATTATACTGAGCAGTCTTAGCACTATCCTCTTAATGGTGAGATATCTAAAAGTACCATTGTTGACGTCTTTGGTATGACGCTGCCACGACCTCCCGTACCGTACTCGAAGCGGGGGCTCAACCACATGGCTACAGAGGCGGTACTTGTGTTACTTCTAATTTCATGCACATGATAGATATTGTTCTTATAATTAATTTAATGCCAACGAAACAAAAGGCAACAATTAGCATGTGTTACAGTAAAACATACAAATTTCTACCGTAAAATACTCCTATACAATTTGTACATTTACGTCTTTTCAGAATTGTTGTTAAAAGTCATGGCAGCTGAACAGAACGGAAGTTCATCGGATACCTCAACAATTGAGCAAGGTAAAATGATATTTCGTTTCTTTCATTGCTGAGTTGTCGAACCTAAGTAAAGAAATGTCCACGAATTTTACAATTTATGCCAAGGTGTTTCAAAATGCCAGCTTCCTCTGTCAAATCAGTGAAATCTTAACAACTAGTTTTCCTCTGATCCTATTATTTCAGGCGTGTAATCCCCGCATATGTTACTGAGATATTGACTTGAGGATGGCTTTCTGTTTGAAAATTATACATGCATCTTCACAGAGTGTGTATAGGATGTCATAGTGGTCACATATGTGCTCATTTACTTAATATTTGTGACACAGTTTCTTCTTTGGTCGAGATGCGATTTTACAAGTGAAATGATTTATATAACGAAAGCTGGTGGTAGCTGGTGGTAGCACTGTACACAACGTACTGTTACTGTCAGCGACTAATCTGTAAATTTTTTAATTTCATTGTTTTTGATTTATTAATGCGAAATACTAAGTCAATTGTCAAGTTTATAGGGATCGTCATAAATAAAATTGATGGAAATGATCTTTATAAGCTTAAGCAACAAAGGACATAATGGCCGATTCGGTTTCATTGATTGTGTAAAAAAGAGAGGTAACAAAACCTGGACATTTTTTCATATCATAATAATTACATGAACTGACTCTATCAGACCGAGTGTACTATCGTATAGCTTGTTTGCTTTCTATACTTCTTATAGATTTTATTAACTATTTCCACAGCAGCAGCCTTTAACTGCCCTAAGGGGGTTGTAAAATGTCTCACCATACTTGGATTCAGTGTTATTATATTTTCTGGTCGTTTGGGACAATGGAGTCATTTTTTACTGTAATATATTTCCTTTTTAGCCGGTGCTGGAGGCGTAAGGGCTAGCACATATAATTAAACCAGTCTCGATCATTCTGCTTTTATAGTGTTTGGTTGTGCAAATCTCAGTGTTTTGTGATAGATTTGAATAGACTAATATTCTTATTATTGAGATGATCACCTGAATTCCACTGTGGGTGTTAGATTTTGAAATGCTCCATGGTCTGTCATATGGACCAACAGCACAGAGTTAAAAGATTCGCCACCAATATCAAATCAAAATAAGAGACAATTAAACCAGCCTTTTTCCGTCTTGTTTCAAACTAATAGGAAATAAAATCTGTAAAAGAGCCTTTGAAAGCAAAGAATGCAACCAAAAAGAATAATAACGGACTCGGTTTGAATAAGTCTGTCCCCGAGAGGCAATGACATGTGCAACACCTCTCACGCGCCCTCGCACCGACTTAAGCACAACTCTATTACACATCTGTTGATGTACACCATGATCCCAAAGAACCAGAAAATATAACACCACGCCACGCGACACTTAACGATTGCTGTTGTGATAGTTAATAAAAAATGTAAAAAGATCCTTTTGAATCAAAGAATATTCATATTCCAGATGTTGATACAAAAATGTATGTTACTGGTGACACAGATGAGAGAACAGCACGTGCAGAAGAAGAAATTGTTGCGACCATAAATAACTTGTTGAAAGAAATAGATTCTGCTGGTGGTTATCAATGTATTGACGAAGAACAAATAAGATCGACTGTTCGCACATTGCTCCGGGATAAACAGGGTTCTGATTATGAGCTTAGCATTGCATTATTGGAACTTCTGCGGGATATCATTAGACAGCCAGGAACTTACGTGTTGCCAGCTGTAAGGAGCTGTGTTGTTTTGAAGATCAGATGTACTTCCCTTCGGAGTTTGCTAGCATTGCTGCAGTATCTGGAGAGTGACGCCTTCTATCAAAGACTAGCTAAACTTTCAGCAGTTGTCAGTATCAGACTGGGAAAATCAATGTCTGTGTCGGCACAAGTGGCACCAGATTCCTTACAAAATATTACATCACTCGTGTGTGAGTAACATATAATTCTATTCCTTCATTTCCAGTACTACTTTACCCGTCACTTCCAAACTCATGTTTTCAATATTTCTCATACAATAAGTAAATCTATCAAATAAGCAATACCTTCGATTTGTTTGTCGTCTGATTCACCACGGCTGAGGGATTAAACGCTCAAGTATTTAACCACGAGAGTTTAATTAAAGCTGTTCAGGAATACATTCATATTTTCTATTTACAGCGAAGTACTGTGCAAAGACTTGTTCAAAGGTCATCACGCTTCCGATACGTTGTCGATCATTGGATGCACTTTCTCATGTATGGGGTATGTTCGGAGAAGGTACAGCAAGCCATCATTTCAGTAGAATTTCTGAATCCATTACAAATGTTGTTGGTGGAAAGATTACAGTATCAGCATCAGTAAACAGGAGTCAATTGAAAGATCAACTGTCAGCAAGTCTTGAAGGTAAATAGTAAGAATTTTAAGCATTGATTTAATAACCAATACTTAAGTGTACTAACTTATATTCATCTTGCCAGTAATGCCGTCTTCCACCTGACAACCACTGCTGTCGCGGTCTCTTTTCTAAACCTTTATATCATAGAATATACATATAATTATGTTGTCTGCAAACATAAGTTACAGCTATAATCTGTACAGTATCACCAACATTAAATGGTTTTATTTGAACCATTAATGTGTAACGGTGCACATATCCTCACTCTTTGTCCTTGTCATTTTTCGATGTCACAGAAAAAAACAACAACAAATAATCAGATGAAAAAGGAAAGAAATCCAAACTGAGTACCAATCAGTGTTAGTTCTGCTTGTGTAAAATAGTAACTGTCGCCTTTACGGGCCAAGTAATTTATTTTTTAAAAAGGGTTTACTGCCGCATTGTCAAGGTGTCGTCAATGTAGAATGTATTAGCCATATTTGAATGTAGATCCATATGTAGATTATGTTTGTTACAAGCTGGCAATGCTGATCTAGACCTACATTTTGCAACCAATCATTTTCCTACACATACATTAAGTGTACACAACAGATCATAATAAACGACGTGTCCATCAGAAACAATATGTAGCCTTTATGTTTAAAGTGTTTTTCCGAGAAACTATTAGAAATATTTTATTGTACTTATGTTTAACAAAAATGCCATTCTGATCTGATTATATTTGGAAAGAGTGTTTCTGAAAGGAGTAATACCAGAATGCGTGTATCAGTGCTATACACTGTGCACGTTAAAGAACCAGGCTGTCTATTCGCAACGAGGTAGGCCTGTATCTGATTTCTGATCTCTCTGTCGTGGGGGCTTTGTCTCACTCTGTCCCTCTGGTTAGATCGTTCTGTATCTGTACTAGTAGAGGATGAAGTATGCGCCCTATGCGGCTGCATTTGAACTATGTAAAGCTCCTTTGAACGTGAAATTGATCACGAAAAGGGCGCTATATTAATCTGGTATCTTGTGCGGATTTAATTTTCTGGAATGTTAGTGTTCATTCAAGTGTCTTGTGCGGATTTAATTTTCTGGAACTTTGTTTAAGTTTCAAAATCTATCAGTAAAGACTTTCATTCAGTGCATGGATATATTAAATTGAAAGACATTGTTTCAGGTATAATACTTATAGCATTGAGTAAATTATATTATTGTTTTAAGTCTGGTGATGGCTTTCTAGTTACGTTTTCTTTTCCTTTTGTCAGCTTTAAAATCATAAAGCTATACCTAAGTTATTATAATAATTTACTATGTATTTAAAAGTTAGGAAGTTAAGATAAAATGAAAGAATACGAAATTTCCAAAAAATAAAACACATCTCGAATGCCTGAATCAATTCCTCCGTTCTTCTAACTGTCTAGATTTGTTTGTTTTGTTTTACGTTAGCATGCCCTCTAGGTGACGCTGCACTCGCTTAATTTGGTATGGCCCGACTCAAAGTACTTGTCTGATTATATTATATTTAATAACAACATTTTCTCATAAATTATTAGGGATTATATACCGTTTATGCTATTGAAGGTATGGAATCCGATTCGAATGACAAGTTACAAATAGGCAAAAGTGTTGGTGAAACAGGACATGATACAGAAAACACAGTGAGGTATGTCAAAACCGTTTAGTATGAAAAATGGTATTTTATCTTTCATGTCTATACTTCAAATACGATTTTATCTAGTAATTTGTTTTCAGTTTTTATAACAAAAATATATGTCAGACAATGTTTTATCAAAATTTCTAATTTGTTAACGATATTTTGCAAAAATGAACATAATTTATAATCATGAAAGGTAAATACGATTACTAACCACGTTGAGTACCCTGTCCGAGATGCGTGGCTTAAGTGTTCTAACATTTTTAGTATTTTAACCAAACAATTTATTATGACTGAAGTATTGATATTGAATATTTACAACAAAATACAAATATGAATTAAAGCAAACTTAATGAAAGCATCACAATGAAGGCACGACGTCGTTAACGTTGTTGAAATATGGTCGCCGTGCGCCGAGCCCTTGTAAGTTTCGAGTAATAATTTTGTCTCGCATCGTTAAAATCTGCGACTTAACTATTGTAAAATAAAGTGCATTCTTTTCCAATTGTTGTGTTATGTACATCACTGAGAAACTGTGCGTTGTTATGCTGCCTTAAAGTTGCAGAGACATAACCTCAGACAGATAGGTATAAATAGGAATAAGTATATTAATGTATATAAATATCACAGAAAGGATTATCAATTCTACAGAATTAAGAAATTAATAAAGATTCAGAAGTGACACCTAAGGAATATTCAAATTACTTTAAACAACAATGTAATGTTTAGTAAAAGTAAATGTAAAATTGTATAAAAGTTCAGTGCTAATACTGATCATTGAGTTTATTAGTCTACTACTGATCTCCCCGCAGGGGACAGGTGGTTTGCTCTCTCACTCGAACTCTTACCCTCCCCTCCACTGCTTGCACGGTGTTCGTCTGTGTGTAATTCTCACAAAGTGGTATCCTGCATTTTATTTTCACGAAAACTTTACCGTTTTTCATGAAAGCTTAGTCCATTTTCGCGAAACTTATCTGGTTTCCCTTTGCAGTAGTGGGCACTAATGCAATCTTTGTCCATTTCATATTGCAGTTCTTTTCGTGAAAACTTTTTATGTTTTCGCGATTTTTTTCTGTTTTTCACGGAATCTCGATGCATTTTTGCGAAACTTATCTGGTTATCGTATGCAGAAATATGCCACCATATATAGTAGAATAAGCGATTCCTTATTCTGGAAAACAAAATGTACGTTATTTTATTTTCTCTTTCTGTACGTTTGTTCGTCCATCTGTCTGTCCTTCTATCAGCCACCTATGGCGGATTCTGGTATATTTCTAAATAACAATAGATTTTTCAATATATGTAGAATATACAAATCATTTTACTTTGTCCCTTCATCCGTCCATTCGTCCGTTTATTTATACTTTAGTCAACGGGTATGCAGTTACTTCATTTAAGATTCATTATAACAATATGGTTTATATGGCAACATCTAATTATGATAAATGCCGTTTCCGGTAGGAAGAAGGGGTGGGGTTGTTATGGGGCTTTGGAGGAAGTATTGCAGGTAGTATGTACAATAAATGGAGTAAAATTATTTATAAGTTAGTATGGATTTTAGCTCATTCATTTACGTCATTTAATTATGTAAAAAGACAAAGCATACCACCCTTTCAAAATAATAAAAGGAATTGTTAGATAAATGTACCTTATGTTTATCAATAAATGAGTATCGTAACATTTTATTAAAACTGAAAGCAGACTAAAACACCTTTTTCAAGATATACAGGTAATTTTGTGGCTTCTGATATGAGATATTTTTTGTATAAGCTTCACCCACCAAATAGGTATGCGCCTCTCTTAAACCTTAGTTTAAAAAAATGAATACACCCGCTAGGTATTTTCTCAGTTCACAACTTAATATTCATTGTGTACTTGGAATTGAAATAGCCATTTATTCTTTTAACAGCCCTGCAATAGATTTACCAACAGATAATCAGGAAGTGCAAGCACCACCAGAAATACCTTTGAGAAACGTCTACAAAATACAACGCCAGGTAATGGGCACAATACGCCTTGAGAGCGAACATACCAAATGTCACATCACATGTTGCTGTGTTCTGCCAAATAGCGAACTTCTCCTCGGAGATGGCAAACACAAAAAACTGAAAAAATTGAACAGTTCATATGAGTTGACAAGTTTCTGTAATGTTAAAGGTTATCCAAGTGATGTTTGTTACCTAGGGCACAATGAAGCAGTTGTTTGTCTTTCACGGAAAGTTATGCAATTTGTAGATGTAGGGGACAAAGTTACACCAACTAGACGTGTAACTTTAGAACACATTTGTACCGGAATGGCGTCCGACGGTTCATTGATTTATATCACTGACGATTGTACTTTGTACTGTTACCAACGTGACCTAAATGAGCATCAGATCGTTTTCAAAGATGACGGAAACAATTTTCACAGCGTAGCGGTCAACGCTATGGAAGAAAGGATTTTCTACATCTGTTGCAATGAAAAACTTTTGACCGTTGACCAAAGGGGACAGATAGTCAACAGTTTGATTGGGAACGAATTTAGTGACCCAAAGGGATTTTGTTTTTCGAAAAGCGGTACACTCTTTCTCGGCTGCTTGTCTCCCAATCGTGTTCTATGTATTGATGTCAATGAAAACAGAATCATGGGAACAGCTTTGGACGATTTGAAGCTTGTCCGCTCGATATGCTTTGATACAGAAAAGTCAGCGCTCATAATCGGTGCATGTGATGATGTCATTACCGTCTATGAAATTGAAAGGCTTGAACGACCAACTAAATATATTTGATCAAAGAAAAATTCTTCAACTCTCATGGCATTTCGTTGAAGGGACTGAGTTATAACTATAAGTTTGACAATAATAACAATACTAGTGACAAAAGCCGTAAAAACGACCTGTCATTTATCATGCAAAAACTTATTGAGAATTTGTTTTACATTCGCGTCGTACAATGAATTCAAAACTGAATTTTGTTAGACTTTATATTCACGATATTAGAATACTGCATTCAGGTGAGAATAGTTGGCCTTTTTCTCTCACGCTTTGATACATCATAACTTGATTGTCTGTGACAGAACCGATGATGGGATGAAAAAATGAACAGTTTCTGTAAATATAGCATGATTATTCTAGTTTTTGCATATTTCAAATAAGTATTATACAATGTATGATGTCTACTGTACACTGATAACGGCAAAGTCATGGCCTTTAACGCTACAATGTTTGGAACAAGTATCATTACGGCTTCACTTTTATATTTTTACACGAGATCAATAGCATGCAAACTGAAATGTATACATTTCCCTTGCTTTATTATCATACATCACTTTCATTTTATTTCCCCTACATAATATTCTTATTCAGCCTTTACATTATCCATCTAAGATGATGATGTGTCACCCCATAGAATAGCCCAGGATTCTAAAAATAGATACTAGGTTTTCCCGTACTGAAAAAATATCACATACATTTGAGTATGACAAGCAGAAATCATGTACCTCCGCTAGATACTGCCAACCTTTGCTGTTTCAACTTCTCGGTTTCATTGTATCTACTTACACACTCGAATGTAAGTGTTACTTATATGTCATAAAACAATCAGCTTAGGGTCAGGACAATTGTTACACATCTAAAATAATTCAATATCTATGTAATGATATTCCGCTTAAGTTGTTGCTAGGGGCGTGAGAGGTGTTGCACTTTCCATTACCTCACATGGATAGACTCAATCAAACATGGTATGCTATTATTTTGCTTGGTTGCGACCCCGAGATCCGCAGACCAACGTTCCTACCTACTGAGCTAAGCGGACGGGCTGCACGTATATATAAGTAATCAAATAAAGCTAAATCAAGAAATGCAGGCCAACAGTTGGCAGCGCGAAGGAGGGTGTATGTGTGTGAGAGATGGGAGGAGGATGTCTTGACCTCAAGTGTCTGTGATCATAATAAGACATTGGGTAAACGCGCAATGCAAATTTATCGTTCGATTTACTTGAATATTATACTTGTATTGTATTCATAAGAGGGTATGTAAACATTGTTCATCTCTATGAATGAATTTTGTTCATGTCACCCACATAATGCACAGAACTAGCTCAGCAGGTACAAAAAAAAAACACACCAAAACATCTGAGGTAAATCTGTGTACAAACACGAAATTTTCAGGCCAGAAAGCAGTGAAGAAGTCAACGTTAACAAGTAAAATTTCAACTTGTGGTCACATCTTATCATAAAAGGTCAAATGGTATTCCGAAATGATAACAGCTCGTCTTATTCACAGTCTTTTACAACAGCTTAAATCACAATATTTTATCGAAGCATAAAATAGTTCATAGCTTAAGCTCCATGTTTTTCAAAATTTGCGTTTTGTTTATGATCAGTAACGCGAACGGAGGAGAGATTAAGTATGATGAATCCCCCGATACAGTTAGCAGAATGAAAGAATTAGAACTCAAAGGTATTGTAACTTAGTTTTATTGTTATTACTAGTATTCATCTAATGACTTTCTTCTACATTTATCATTTGTCCAAAAGAAACTCATTTGTTGTTTATCTTTCACTAAAGAATCACATTATAGTATAAAATTTTAGGTCGTTTCTTTGATTTATTTTTTTAAAAAAAAGAAGAAAATAGATCAGATTTAAAAGATACACTTCTGGTGTATACAGTTTAAGATAATGTTCACCAATGTACATAATGCAAAACATTGTCACAGTGAACGGTAGAATACATTTGAAACGTCCGGTTTAAGTCTACTTCGATCCGTTTACAATGATACGTGTTTTCTGTTACTAGTTATGGCATCAAACAACAATTACCTGCAGCTAGAGGAGAAACTGCTCGCGTACGTAACTATGAACGCTGAATTGCTTGCCGATTTAAAGATCCAGAGAGAAAACTCGATTAAGAAAGATGACGAAATCGATTTATTGAAAAAGCAACTTCATGATCTCCAACAAAGAGTGGTTAGTTTAGAAACTTCTGCCCAGCCGCCATACAAACAACCTGTTGATGAACTGGATGCAGATTTTGATGTTCTAAAGAAAGCTGACTCTTCAATAAACTGCGATGCAGGAGGTATATATCACATAAATATATCCGTTTATTTGTCTTGCACTTTACTTGGAATCAATTCAAAGAATAATATTTACTGCAATACAAAATGTATCTTGAGTACCATGTAACGAACTGATTCGTGATGAAATACTCTTTTAAACCTCAAAACACTGCAAAGTAAGGACACGTATGTTCATTGCCCGGCTGCTCTTAAAAATTTGTGGTCTGTGAAAGAACACATTCAAGTCAAATAAGACCTAAAGTAAGACTGCAATTTGTACAAATGTCTCCAGGAAGTTATAACATCATGTCCGAAGATAAACACAAAATATGTCATATATAATTATAAAACAAACTTATCTGTTTTTACCAAACCATCTTTCAGATGCGAATAGTAAACGACCAAGTCGCTTTGTTTTGGACCAAGGTGAAGCCGTGGCATTCCACGCCGTTGTCGACGCTAACGGTGAGGTTAGACATCATGGAATAAATCAAAACCTTGTATTTGAAACAGTCCTTCTTAACATAAATGGAGGCTACCACTCACAACACGGACTTTTCATAGCTCCAACAGCGGGTTTGTATATCTTCTCCACATCGGTACTAGATGCCGGGTCCAAGCCATTGATACACGCCGATATGGTAAAAAATGGAGCCGTCCTTGCAAGAGCGTATGGTCACGGTAACAGTGGATTCCCTGAACAAGGGTCTGTCACGGTGGTTACGCAATTAAAAGCAGGAGATGAGGTGTGGGTGCGAATCTCTTGTTGTGCTGATGGTTCAATAACGGGTTTGAGGTACACGAGCTTTACCGGAGCATTGCTGATGTTCATGTAATTATGAACCTAAAGGAATTTGCACATTTGAATAAACCACTTGGAATAAAATAAACTTACTAAGCTTACCTAATAGATAACATCCGTACAGTTAATCTGTGTTACTGTATATATATGACCCAGTAGGTAAATATGTTATGCTTGTGTTAAATATTTAGTGTTCAGATGACCTTATATTTTTTCTTGCTGACATGTCGCCTATAATAATATAATCTTTTCTTATATTATCTTTAGGACAACATAGACCGTTCTTGGCCAATTCCTTCCTTAAACAGAATAAGAAACCATATATTGGTAAATTTTCTTTCATTTAAATCTGTTAATTATTGCAATGGAGTAATATATCCTAGGAAGCACGTGCGACTGGGTATGGAAGATTGTCGCCCATTTCTTTAAGTCATGAAATACTCATTCAGACCAAGTTTCCTTTTCCATAGATCTTCCTTGTCTTGGTTATTATTTGATGACATATTGACTGTTTCTTTTGTCAATGAATGGAAGTAGGAATGAGTCGACTTTTGGAAGAACCGGATGTCCGCTGCCTGCAAATTAAGATTTTGCAAAGGCTTTTAACTCGAATGTTTTTAGAGAGTTTGAAGCTACTAATACAATTGTAGTTACATCCAGGTTTTTTCTGTAATATGACCATACTATTTTGAGACAGATCGCTAGCGTTATACGCAGGAAAGTGTAAAATTCGGGATGCTCTCCTGAATGTGTTTGATATGTTCTAACGATTAAATACCGAATTCTAGTGAATTTTACTTCAGATTAATTTATTTAAGGAATATTTGTACATTCACGATTGCGCTTTAGAAAAGAATTCCTTTGAAATCAAAAAGAAATATGTACTGGAAGCATGGAATAAAAGCAAGCAAAATAAAAAAGTAAGTAAATATTCAATGATATTTCAACAGACTGATATCCATTTATAAAAGTGTCAGATTTATCATTTTGCAGTACAAAACCATGACAAGTAATTCGTCCATGTTATAATGATCGCCTTATTTACTAATTCTTGTTCAGCAGTTGCAACTCTTTCAAACGATATAATACCAGTTATCGAAATGTTATTTTCATGTGGATCGGATACCTTAAATTAGTATTTCTTCAGATATATGCAGGTCGACTTGAGCTACAGGAAGGTAACCCAGTTATTAAACAGTATTAAAAGCAATATGTAAAAGGACAAGGAATGCCTGATAATAACTTAGCGACCCTATTTCCAAGTCTTTCACAACACTGGAAAAATGTCTAAAAAAGATAAGGCAGTTTGAAATTTACGAAAACGGCTGATCATGGAGGCAGCCATTTTAGTGTGTTTATGACGTCTTTTACATACTGCTGAACTAGTTATTAATCAAATGGTCTTTTAAATAGAATAGTGAGTGTAAGATGTAGAAAATGGTTTTTTTTTCATTATTCAGAAATAAGTAAATTAATTTCAAGTTTGACACATCCGCCAATTTGTTTTTACTGTTTCACTATACGTTATTTTATTCCCATGTATTCTTAAAGTCTTACAGTTCTTTTAAGCCAAGTAGGGTACTATACAGTTTCCGGACGACGTACTCTTGTTATGCACTTTAGTATATGGCCTTCCTTTAAAACAAAATATTGCCGATATTGCACTGGGCAGGGAAAAAACGATATTGCACAACGACATTACCGATGTGGCACCCGGAAAATACCGATAATGTACACGGAAAATACCGATAATGTACACGGATAATGCCGATATTGCACACGAAAAAAAAACGTAATTTACTGACTGTTCATGATTATGGGAGCACTACCTTAATTGAATGTGCGGTTAGTCAAATTTTTGTACATTGTAGATTTATTTTTAAAGAGATTTTCTCTGATCACTTGAGTACATAATGCGTAACCTTGTCAAAAAACAAAAACATGATAATAGTTATCACATACATACAAACAAAGAACTATAAAATACATTTATTTTATAGCTCTTTGATACAAATGTTGTTTTTTCTTGTACAAATATTTAAAGCACGCATGGACAGTAAAAAAATACACACGTCGGTAGAAACGTTCACTACTTTACGTAACTTACGTAATGAACAGAAACCTTTAAAATCCACATACCTACAAACGTACCGTAGGCCCAACTGCACACAGAGTTTTATTTTGCTGTGTCAAAGTGTTAATATCGCTGCCCTGGTCCCTCAATAATCCTAGACAAACAAAGATTCATTAAAGTAAAATTTTTGCGTGAACAAAATGAATTTGACGCCGTACATCCAGCCGCATTTTCACCCGCCTAACGACGTTGCTAACTTAATAACCAGGCCTTATGTTAGGAAAACACTTTTCGGTCTCGGCTCAGTTTGAGTATCCATTTTACTATAACTTCAAGATTAAATTCCACATGATACTATCAATAATAAATAGTTTAAAAACACAATTTTGATTTAAAACATTCCTAAGAGCAAACACTAAAAATTCTTATGTTCTAATTAAACGGCAATTCTCTCCCGGTCCGCCAGTGAACCTACCTGTCCCATTCCGCCAGTGAACCTATCCGTTTCAATTAGTGCACGCATGCGCATACATGTTAAAAGATTAAAATTAATTCATATGCAATATGGATTATCAAAACGATATTTAGAAGGTAACGTTTATGTGTTTCTTTTACTAATCTGTATACATTAATCATTAAAAATGTTTCTTGTTCTAGAATATTGGCTTAGCGATTTTGATATCTATAAAGAGTAATTGTTCCTTGTTAGGTGTATAAATGTTTTACAGTTAGATAAACTACGGTGTTCCGTTTGGATAATCGTGACTTTTATTTAATACTAAACCGCGATGCACGATGGTACGATGACGAAAACGCGATGGTGCAATGGCACGATGATGAAACATCGATGGTACGATGGTGAAAACGCGATGACACGATGATGAAATCGCGATGGTGCGATGGTACGATGGTAAGATGTCGATGTAATATCGCCTTTTCATCATCGTACCATCGCATTTTCACCGTCGCACCATCGTGCTATCGCGTTTTCATCATCGTACCATAGTGCCATATTGCGTTTTCACAGTCGTACTATCGCGTTATCATCATCGTACCATCGTGGTTTCGCCATCGTAACATCGCGTTTTCATCATCGTACCATCGCGTTTACACCATCGTACCATTGCGTTACCATCATCGTACCATCGTGGTTTCACCATCGTGTCATCGCGTTTTCACCATCGTACCATCGCGGTTTCACCATCGTAATATCGCCTTCCCGTAGTCCCGTACACCTGTATTTTCGTCAACAATAGATATATATATTTCAATGTATTTTGTTAGACGAAATTTACCATTTAGATTCTGCTGTTTTGCAAAATATTTTACAAAATGTTCAGTGCTCAGTTCATTTAAACTGTAAAATCTTCAAGGCCACGTCCTTTGTATTTTATTTATGCTTGAAAGTAAATGAAAAGCAGGGTATAATAGTCACATGGTATTATTCAAACTCAACTTATTCTTGTTAGGATGCAGAATATACATAGTGCAATGTGAAAATGAGATTGTATCCAGTCTGTATTTTACTGACACATATACTGTACCACTGCGCATAACCACCGGAAGGCGATGGTACGATGGTAAAAATGCGATGGCATGATGGTGATAACACGATGGTGATAACGCGATGGTACGATGATGAAAACGCGATGACGCGATGGTACGATGATGAAAACGCGATGGTAAGATGATATGATGGTGAAAGCGCGATGGTACGATGATGGAAACGCGATATTACATCGACATTTCACTATCATTCATTGTGCCATCGCGTTTTCACCATCGTACCATGGTTGTTTCATAATCGTGCCATCGCGTTTTCGTCATCGTACCATCAAACATCGCGGTTTATTATTAAGTAAAAGTCACGATTGTCCAAACGGAACACCGTACTGAACACTATTGATTCAATGTTTAAACCACTCAAGGTTTGTGTGTTAAGTTTATATAAGGAAGTTATCTTTACAGATGTTGTTTATTTAACTGAAAACAAATATTTCATACAAATTATATTCGAACGAATGTCATACCTGTGTATCATGTAACATTATTTTAACCAAAACAATCCTTTACATGATAAGATTAATAAAACGATCACGCTAAGTAATTTGAAATTTATCACAAATTTTAAAATACAAGACCGGATGCAGAAAGAGCTATTTGATTAAGAGGTAGGGGTGTGTGTGTGTGTGTGTGTGCCTGTGTGTGTGTGTGTGTGCGTGTGTGTGTGTGTGTGTGTGTGTGTGTGTGTGTCGGGGGGTGGGGGGATTAAAAACGAGGGCGTCATCAGCGAGGAGCATAACACCGAGTGAGGGTATATACGGGAGCCTCCCCACTCTCAGTTCATTTTTCATTTATATCCTCGTGAGAGATAAATTAACAAACATAAGAGGAGAATCGGACAATTTACATGGAGTGCTTGTTTTGGACTTTGAATTGCTCGAAATTGTGCTGTGACAGTATACACTCATTAGCTCCAGCAGTTATTTTTATTTTGATTTAAGACAGATATTGCATATATACAGTTACATTTGAAAAATACAAACTTGCGGGCGCCATTTTAATTGTTTTATTTACAATTAGTCAATCAGTAGACCAAAGACTGTTTGTACATTTTTTAAAAACTGATATACTAGTCTAAACAAAACGGAATGCTAATACAATCTGTGGAAGCATAGAATGCAACCAAGTTGAATAATAGCAGACTCAGTTTGATTGAGTGTGTTCATGAGAGGTAATGTAATGTGCAACACCTCTCATGCCGCCTAGCACCGGCTTAGTTTCAAATAATATTATAAACATTACCTATTTTGTCTTTTGTATAAACGTGCTGAAAGGTTCTAAGAGACTGCATACTTCAATGCATATGTAAAATCCTTTACATCTATTGGAATTTGAAGTCAGTTCGTAAACAAGGAGATGTATAGACTATATTGACAGATGCATTTCTACATTATAACTTGGAATAAAATGATATGACTGTAATGAGTTTGACTGTATGCATTAAGAAAGCATATCATGATTTTATGTGTTGATAAATGATTGTTTTAGGTTATTTGTGGTCCTAAATTATGTCAAGGTATATTCAGCCATACATATACGCCAATTTATGAGCTATTGTTATCATCAAAGAATTTACCAATTTCGTTCCAAGGACTATTTATAAGTAACTTTAGATATTAGGGAAGCAAATGCCTGAACAGCCTATAAACGCACGTTCATTTCAAAAGAGATACAAGTATATTACAATGAGAACTGACACACTTAAAAACAAAATAAATTAGCTGTGCTATAATGAATAAAACAAAGCCTACAAGAACAATAATCAAACTTTGAAAAATTCAGCTCAAATTGGATTGCATTCTTAGGGAACGCATATTGATCTTGCATTTTTTTTTCAAAGAGAAGTGAAGTTGTATATCGATTTTCGAATAATCAAATAATCGCTTTGTCAAATCGTCACGACTCGGTTAGACAAATCGTCACGACTCGGTTAGAGGTTAGTCTCGCAATTTATATATTAATAATCTGTGGTCTCTCTGCTATGTCTCTACAATCTTTGTACCGTACTTGTACTAAAGCTATTTTCTAAAGTTACTGTAATAGATTAAGGTATTTGCCCTAGATTCGTACTTCTAATGGTTTGTACGGCTGTTGCAAGATTCAAACATATTTTAGTACCCTTAATTGAGGCCTGAAATACAAGCTGGGTTCTGACATTAAGAAAGGCTAAAATTTTATCATATGCGATTTAAACCTTTAAACACGATCTTAACGTCCAGGATTATACATTTGAAAGCTCCTTTATCACATGTTTGACGCCGCAGGAGGGTAATAAAGCCATTATTTATAAATGAAGCCAGCCCGCTTTACTCAGTAGGTAAGAGCGTTGGTCTACGGATCGCGGGGTCGTGAGTTCGATTCTAGGGCGGGGCGTATGTTCTCCGTGACTATTTGATTAACGACACTGTGTCTGAAATCATTAGTCCTCCACCTCTGATTCATGTGGGGAAGTTGGCGGTTACTTGCGGAGAACAGGTTTGTACTGGTACAGAATCCAGGAACACTGGTTAGGTTAACTGCCCGCCGTTAAATGACTGAAATACTATTAAAAATCCGCGTTAAACCCAAAAACAAACAAAATAAATCTTTGACGTCGACGTCATTTATAGTATTGGAGACGTTGGAGAAATAATGTTTATCATGTTTATATAGCAAAAGAAAGTAGATTTTTTATGTTTCCATTGGAAAAGCTGACATGTGATTAAAAGAATATTACATAATGTGACTTTCAATACTGAATTAAATAAACTCGTTGAATAAAATTGATAAAATGCTCGGCACAGCCTCGTATCTATTATTTTATTCAACTCGTATAATAAATTCAGTATGAAAAGACACTCATGTAATATCCTCTATGTACTTTTTAGCTCACCTGTCACAAAGTGACAAGGTGGGATTTTGTGATCGCGCAACGTCCGTCGTCCGTCCATGCGTGCGTAAACTTTTGTTTGTGACCGCTCTAGAGGTTACACTTTTCATGGGATCTTAAAGAAAGTTGGTCAGAATTTTCATCATGATTATATCTAGGTCAAGTTTGAAACTGGGTTATGTGCGGTTCAAAACTAGGTCAGTAGATCTAAAAAAAGAAAATCCTTGTGACCTCCCTAGAGGCCATGATTTTGATTTGATGATATCTATGTCACGTTTGAAACTAGGTCACGTGCAGTCCAAAACTAGGTCAGTTTGTCTAAAAATAGAAAGTCCGTGTGACCTCTCTAGAGGCCATATTTTTCAATGGATCTTCATGAAAATTGGTCAGAATGTTCACCTTAATAATATCTAGATCAAGTTTGAAACTGGGTCAAGTGTGGTCTAAAACTAGGTCAGTAGGTCTAAAAATAGAGAAACCTTGTGACCTGTCTAGAGGCTAAACTTTTCAATGGTTCTTTACGAAAATTGGTCAGAGTGTTTACTTTGATAATATCTAGATCACATTTGAAACTGGGTTACGTGCCATCAAAAACTAGGTCATTAGGTCAACTAAAAGAAAAACCTTGTGAGCTCTCTAGATGCGATATTTATCATAGGATCTGTATGAAAGTTGGTCTGAATATTTGCCTTGATGATATCTAGGTCAAGTTTGAACCTGGACAAACTGCGGACAAAGACTAGGTCAGTAGGTCTAAAAATAGAGAAACATTGTGACCTCCCAAGAGGTCACACATTTCAATGGATCTTCATAAAAATTTGAATGTTTACCTTGATAATATCTAGGTCAAGTTCGAAACTAGTTCAACTGTAGTCAAAAACTAGGTCAGTAGGTCTAAAAGTAGAAAAACATTGTGACCTCTCTAGAGTTCATACTTTTCAATGGATCTTCATAAAAATTGGTCCGAATGTTCACCCTGATGATATCTAATTCATGTTCGAAACTGGGCCATGTGCCTTAAAAAACTAGGTAAAATAACAGAAAAACCATGTGACCTCTCTAGAGGCGATATTGTTCGTGGGATCGGTATGAAAATTGGTCTGAATATTCATCTTGATATATCTAGGTCAAGTTCGAAACTGGATCAAATGCGGTCAAAAACTAAGTCAGGAGTTCTACGTCGGCCTTGTGTCCGTGCGTAACCTTTTGCTTGTGACCACTCTTTTTAAGACCCAGCCTTGAAATTTGGATGACATGTACAGTTTTGCACACCAATCTTTAAACTGTCTTTTAGTGACCATAAATGTGACCTAC
Source organism: Mercenaria mercenaria (assembly GCF_021730395.1). Lineage (NCBI taxonomy): Eukaryota > Metazoa > Mollusca > Bivalvia > Venerida > Veneridae > Mercenaria > Mercenaria mercenaria. Next base: position 14,854,965 of record NC_069376.1, on the reverse strand, counting down.
TGATCCATTTTCTAATATTTTAGCATCCGTTTGCCATTTGAAATATGTGGTTCAATATACTCAGGTGAGCGATTCGGGGTCATCATGACCCTCTTATTTTGCTTATTTTAGTAAAAGACAGTATCCTAGTATTTGACTTTTTTTCCTTTATTTTCAGTAAAGAAATATCAACAATGGCAGAAAACGGAAATGAAAGATATTTAAGATACATTCTTCTTCTCGGTGAAGGCGTTTTGTTAGTGTTGCGTGGTGTTGTACGAAGAGAAGTTCAACGTACAGGATCAACATTAGATGCGATTCTTACAATCCCGAATAACAGAAGGCAGATGGAGCGGAATTGCCACTCGGAAACCCAGCGTCTTCATCTTTTCCCGTACCCCACTACAGTAAATTCAGACATAGAAACATGGGATATATCGCTTCTAACGTTGGTACTTCAAAGATTGTTTTGGTCAAATCTTAAGAGGGACGAACGTTTGCAAATAAGCTACTTACGAGACAATAGAAATGAGTATCAAGGGCACCCACCAGCAATGTCGATGGAAGAAACGGAATATACAACAAGATCTGCTGATTTAGTAACAACACTTCAAGATCTGGCATCTGGACTTGACCAACAAACTAGAGACACGCTTACAAGGATAATAAACGACTCTAATGCGGTGCAATTTGACTTTCATACAGCTATACAACATTTACAACAACTGTATGAGTTTAAGGAGGAAATGCTGCGAGAGCTAGAGAACAAATTTCAGGACGTAAATACCAAACTGGACACAATTCAAGGTTTAATGTTAATCAATCGATGTTTTGTTGTCATATATTTCTAGAAAGTAGATCTTATATTTGGAAATCACGCAGATTAAGAAAAACATAATGAAAAACGTTTATTTAATTCTCAGTTAGTGTCATGATAATGAATTTCGTTTAAAAATCTTTACTTAAAATTATTTGACCAATACAGAATAGATTAGCAAATTCATTCTAAATGATACAAAATAAGATATGAAGTATTTTGGCAACAGAGTTGACGAAATGTGTTTAAAATACATTAAACGTAGTATTGACATTAATTTTTTGTTTTATATTCTAGGTAAAAGCACATACCGCGATTTCGTATAGATTGATACACAAAAGTCTTCGACCAATATAAAATACATACATGTATATGCAATTAAGCTTAGAAGGTAATACTATACCAACTATGACCAAAGGGATATATTTTTGTAACATTTAAACACTTATTCCGAAGAATGTACGCTTAAATCAAATTGAAAATCGCATACAGTTTTTTAGTGTCTTTTATTTTTATTTCTAGCAAGAGTTAAAAGAATACAGGAGCTGCAAATACGGCATTGGAAACAAAATACTGAGAATGGTAATTTGACTTATATCAATAGTTAGTTGGAAACGAACAAATGAATTGCAACTTTTCAAAATAATTATTCATCTACATAAAATTATAATTGTGAATATATTTAATAACTGTACTTGTTATGGTGTAATTTGTACTTCATGGTACGATTGTTTATCTTGCCTCCTACAAGTTTCCTGCATTTCTATTGGTCAATAGACGTCACGTGGAGACAGGATATATTCCATATCCTGCTAGTATATTTCAGATATGAATTTTGATTAAAATAAAATGGCTGCCACACTTCTGACGTAATTAAATCAAGTCAGATTATTTATATTAGCTCCAGCGATAGTATCGTTTCCGAGAGTAAATTTAGTGTTTTCTTGCCGATATCATGCTACTTTAATTGTGGCTCATGAAGTTTGACATAAGTTAGCCGTAAAAGCGGAATAATTCTTTATGGCATACACGGAAGCAGAAATATTGTTTTGGAAGTTAAGTTGGAAGTTGAAATAAAGGAATTGACATGTTTGTTACTCAGCTGTTTGTTGTAGGATTATTTAATATACGTGCAAGATAAATGATTTAACAGGAAACGGGATGAAAGTATTAAGACATTTATGACCTCGTGCAATCCGGAAAAATTTCGAAGAGATGGAGTGTTTCTGATCTAAGTCAGTTCCTAACCTGTGTAAATGAGGTTTTGTGTTTTGTGATTTAACCAAAACACAGGTCATTGTGCATTTTATGGCTGGTAAAAATCAACTATAAACAAAACATGATGACCAAACAGTCTGCAATGTAAGTAGCTTTGTTAAGTTACAAAAATGTGTTGATTATAGCATGTAAGTAAAGGGTAGTCGGCAAGATAAAATCGTTACACTGCTTGTTGGTGACAGGATACGGGATATACGCTGTCTCGAAAATCCATAACAGGCGAAGCTCTCGCCTGATACGGATTTCCTCGACAGCGTATATCCCGTATCCTGTCACCAATAAGCAGTGTAACTAATAATAACCGAGTTGTTTTTATTATATGTAAATACAAAAATGTACTAAAATCAAAAGTTTTATAACATTGCAGAGTTAAAGACCATAATAGAAGCGAAGTGTGACCATAAAGAAAAAGAAAAGAAAGCTCTGGATGTATTGTTCGACTTCGTTAAGATGATACAGAATCAGAACGACTTTACTGAACAAGAAATCAAGCATAATATAGAACAAAGAATTCGATGGCATGGTGACATATGTCTTCAGTTAATAGACGATCTACTGCTCTGGTTTTCAGATATGTATAATATTCCCAACGCGATACCTGGACCTGCCCAGGAAGGTAGCATCCGAATACCAATAAAATGCTCTTCATTGGAAGGGCTGTTAAAGCAAATGGAGTATATGGATAGCGCTAATAGCAAAGAACGTCTTTCAGAGATATCGTACAGTCTCAGCAAAATAATTGACTCCACTTGCTCCCTATCGTGGACTATAGTACCTGCCAGTCTGCAAAAGGTTATGGTAACGTTGTGTAAGTAATGTATATATTTTTTTCAAAATGATCGTTTTGTTCAGAAGAAATGAGTTTGTTGTTTCTTTTTTTTGCACCAGAGTGTAACAATAGCAACACAAACTGGTTCAAATTCATTAATAAATTAGTAAAAGCGGTTTCTTTCAGAGCTGATACTGATAATTTGTTAATCGTTAATCTTGAATTAAATTAAGTTTTTTTTTGCATTTTGATTTTCATAAATGTATAAAAGGTAAAGTTATTCTACAAACAGTGACATCACAAACTGGAAAGCATATTTTGGTGTGTATATGTTTATTAAAAGTATATTTGTTGGGTAATTTAAGTCTAATGTGTGGATTAACATTTTGATTTATCACACTTTCGGGACATTATTTATAGACATTTATTGAACGTTACTAGAATCATTCTGCTTTGTTGTTTTTATATTATTGAGACCTTTTATGTTATTGTGTACTATTGTACTATCTTTCAGCGAAAGATTTAGAAACATCACATTTATCAGTAGAGTCTGGGAAAATAGTGCTTCCATTTCAAAGTAAATCACTGAATGGGTTATCTAACATCTGGAGTATGTTCGAAGGGGAAGAAGTAAATGACCACCTTGCAAGAGCATCAAAAACACTGTCAAAGATTGTTGGTGCAGACATTACTCTGACCACATCTGTTGTTAAAGATCAGTTCACAAATGCAGTGTATAAAATGAATAAAGGTATTTAAGTGAATTTTAAAAGTTACTACACTTTATAATTTCGCATTATCCTCCGTTTGTACACTGTTAACCTGGATATTTATGGATATTTTGCTTTTTCAAAGCGTCTGTTGTTATGTATTTTGAATCAAGTCTATGACCTTGAGCTATAAGAAATAACAAGGAGAGTGTAGCAAGACAAACCAATTTTCATAAGGGCTTTCCCTTTCTTTTCGCCACTAATCATTATAAGACGATTTTCAACATGTTATATCCTGCTTGAAATGCCCCGTGGTAACATGCGTTGTTTCAAAAATGCTTTTCATGTAGAAACGAAATTCCTAAATGGAATTTATCATTAATATCACAACGGGTTTCCTAATTTTGAGCTACATTCATTTTGTAAATGAAAACGTTTGCTTTAACGAATTATCTTTAAACATGGTTGCTCAGTCTAGCTGATATACCTGTATTATAAAAATAGAGATGTTTCATTTCTGAAAAACTGAGTTAGTACTTACCAGGCAATACCAGTTATTTTGATAAAATGTTTCATTCAAAGTTCACTAACAGCAAAGGCTTCTTTTTACTTTTCAAATGGAACTTTTATTTTTAACATGAGAATATCTTTATTTATGACTATATTTCAATGATGGTGACAACCACTCGTTCGAAATAAATAAAAAAAACTTATATAGATTTTAATCACGGGCATTTATAATTCAGCTTTGTTCTCTTCTTACATGTAAAAATAACAAGAGCAGTATCTCCTGAAACAGTGAACTCATCAAACGAAACTGATCCCACATGGGTTAATGTAAGCATCCCGTAGTTCACAATTTAGTGGAGTCTGTCAACGAGATACAGGCATGTACTTTATAACAATGAATATAATTATAGATGATGCAAGTCACTCGTTTGATACTACGAAGAACCCATTGGAATACTTGCAAGATGATGATAAAACTAAGGAAAGGGAAACGGAATCAGTATATGGTAAGACATATAAGAAATTAAACCATGTACTATGAAAATTAAGCTCTGTTCTTTCTTATATGTGCACATATCCTAAATTAAACTAATCGTCAATATCGCAACAAATTTCCGATGTCTCAACTACATATAGGGAAAAGTTTACTTGTTACTAAAAAGTATAGACCAATTAATGGACTTGCATTATGATGAGGAAACTAAGGAAAGAGAAAAAGGTTCAGTATATGGTAAGACATAAAAGTTTTAATCATGTGCTATAATGATTAAGCTCTGATCTAAAAAAAGACAACTAAAACAAAACAAATAAAAACAACAGAGATTCGTAGATTCTCCGGAAACAGTGAGCTCAGCAAACTGATACAACATGAGATAAATCAGTCAACCTGGAAGTTGACACTGTAGTGGAGCATAAAGCAGACGGAGTGCTTCTAATACCGTCCAACAAGATATGTACTTTATCAATATGAATATTGAAAAGCTCACGTCTACAATTGTTTTATAAACATGGTTGCTCAAACGTTTCATAATAATTAAACAGCCGTTACAGTATTCATTTTGAAAAAGTGTTTATTGTTTCCAAGACGGTAGCAGTCGTTTTGATGAATCAGTCAATTAAGTGTCATGCACAGCAAAGACTTATCTTTCTTACATTCAGAAGAATTTTGATTTTTCAACATGAGAAGAGTATTTTTTGGCTATATATTTTAGGTGTTGACAGTCAATCGTTTGAAACTTTGAAGAAGCCCTTCGAATACTTGCAAGGTGATGAGAAAACTATATATGGTAAGACATATAAGTTCTAATCATGTGCTATAATAATTAAGCTTTGCTCTTTTCTTGCATGTGATAAACAAGAGCATAATCTCCGGAAGCAGTGAACTTAGAAAATTGAACTTATACCACACGAGGTAATGTAGGCAATCAGTTAGTTGAACATATAGGTAACGGAATGCTTCAAATATCTGCCAATGAGTTATTTACTTTATGATAATTAATATAGATGCGCAAGATTTGGTAGGTTCATTAAAAGTAACATGAAATAAACACAAGAAAAGCTAAATGTTACATTAACTGAACAAGAACAAGTTGAAAATAACAATAACTCTGGGACCATTTTACCCAGCTTATCAAAATAGAAAAAGTGGAAACTCCACAGGTCGCCCAACACGACAAAAACGAAAATGTTGCAGGCTCGGTTTGATTTAGCCTGTTCATGGACGGCAGTGGAAATGCATGCTACCGTCCACGCCCTCTAGCCACGGGTTGAGCAGAACTCAACATTTACACATGCATAAAGTACAAAAAGCAATTTAGAGACATCCGCAGATGTATTTAAACGGCGGTAAATATGGAACCTTCAATGATACACGTGTTGAGGCGTGTAATTCCATGAACAGCGGCGTTTGGTCCCCAGATAAAATAAAGGGTTTGCCCCAAACGAGAAAACAATGGGCAGAACTAAACAAACTGGAATTTAGGACGGGAATCTGAGGTTATGGAGCCTGCGTATCACAGAAACTGTCAAAAGACAAAAATAAAAAGCAGGCACCATATCCAAGGGGTGATTAAACAATACCCAAGGCTATGAAAGCGGGGTTATTGGAACCACCCAGGCCAAAATGGTCAGGCTGAGAAACTAAACAGTACCAATAACAAGACATATTAGTGGCCACTTTTGTTTGCAGGGTCAATTGACTTAAATCCGAAGCCATGGGGACCAGAAAATTGAAATTGAAAACTATTTTTGCTCAGTAACTTTACAATCACGTGATTCACAACATTCGCAGTTGGTAGCATGACTGGGGTTATAATGCAGATGAGCTTGTTGCTTTTAGCTTCACTAGATTAATGGTCGAGATCAAAGGGGCCTGAACCTTTATAACCGTTTCCGTTCAATTACTTGAGAACAAATTGACACACTATCTTCAAAGTTAGGCTTACGTATGAGATTACTCTATTCTTTAGTGCTATAGTAGGTCGAAGTTCAACGTCATTGTGATCGTGGGACTGAATCTTGGACAACAAACCACTGGGACAGACGTGTTTTACAAACAGCTTATTTTGCTATTGTTTGTGTAGGTATAACATATGGCTTTTCGTGTTATAACATCTGCAGAATACCGAGGGATTGCAACAACGTATCCAGAGGGATTCGGCAGATGTTATAACACAAAACAAACTTGCGTTAACGGTATTCTAGCATGAAAAGTAAAAAAGCAGTTTCTCGGTTTAATGTGATCGAACTCGGTCTTTTCTCCAGTGTTGTTATAGATGCGAGATTTAGTTATTCATTCCCCCATTTTGAATAAAAGCTGCGAACACGCGTAGTGAAATACATCTTGGATTTTATGTGAAATGGATAGCTGTCAGCAGGTATTGGTTAGCATGCATGTTTCATATCTGTTGCCTATTTACACTCGCCTAGAAAATATTGGTGCAGTATTATTCTGTTCCAATTTTTGAGATACAAACAAGCCATGTCATCAGCCTTCGTGCTTGTGAGAGAGACTGCCAAGCCTTGGCAAAACATCCATGAGGTCGGAGGGTAATGCATTGGATTTTCGATCAACGAAGAGGCTTTACTGACACATTGAAAGATAAGACTGCAGCGTAACGGATAATTTTGGAACTACTACATACACGCATGTTCTTATCTTTACACTTATTCGATGTGGATTACACAGCTGGTGACGACATGATTCATAAATCAGGTACTTGTCCGTATAATGCAATTGTTGTTCATAGTCACGGCTATAAAATTCAACATGAATGACTTCGTAAAAATGCTACTTGATCTCCAAATCTTTCAAAACACTTTGTTGACAGAAATTTTGATTTTATTCTATTTTTATCGCAGTTAGAACCATGATAGTGGCTAAGGGTCCGGTAACCGGACATTTACATCTGAAGTCTAGAGGTCCACTAGACAACCCGTATACGGCTGTCTAGAAGTTCGGTAATCAATATAAATACGGAGAACGGTATTTACAAAGATGAAACTACGTCCTTCAAATACACCATAAAGTGACAGGAAACAGTAGGCTGGTAAATTACTAATATGGTACGAAACAGTTAAAGTAAATTGATGGCCGAAACTCCAGACTCTGGGTCTAGATGGCAGGTTATCGGACCCCAGCCACTTCCTAGGAATTATCAGACGGATTTCTCAATTTGCATATCTGGTCTGCTAATGTGACTTGCTATGTCTATTTGTCACGTACTGTAAAATCATTTAATTTCGTGGGCATGAAATTTCGTGGTTTTGGTCAAAACGGCAATTTCGTGGGGATATGAATTCGTGGATTTCAACTTTAGAACATAAAATAAATGGGAATTTTATTTGATCGTTGGGATTAAATTTCGTGGATTGACACTACAACGAAATCCACGAAAATTAGTCCCCCACGAAAATTAATGATTTCACAGTATACAGAAGTCTGCAGTTCGATGGATTGCCATATTGAATATCTAACTGCCGAAGTTTCTAATACCATTGGTACACTTAGACCCGGGTGTATGTTTAATTTGGATAATTTCAGAGTATTTCCAAAATTAAAAGCTCAAACAATGCAATTTTTTATTCATTCCATTTTCAGAATCTCGGTCTGATTGATGAATACCCGTCCAAAGATTTTAGCGTTATTACATTTTTTTATGACTGAGCACCAACCAATCCTTTTGGTTTATGCTAATGTTATAACACGAAAAAGCATGCGTTAATGCTATTCTAACATAAAATACAAAGAAAACAAATAAATTATCCCTGAACGTCATCAAATTTCAATGAAACGCGCAGGAATATCTGAGTTCTTTCTTAATGAATAGAACGACAATTTTGTGTTAGAATATTATATTGACTTTATGTCAGCATGCGCTATGTAGAACGCATCAAAAAAACATCATTGAAATTCAAAGTCATATGCTTGAACTAAAAATATCATATTTCAGGTTGGGTTGCAATTTGATAAATCCAGCACCAAGAATGTGCAGAAACAATGTACTTAGTCTTATCATTTTATAAAAGCAAGTTTAATACTAGACCTTTTCTCTGTGAATGTATTTCTATACAATTATGTATGTTATACTTTAACGTTTACCCAGGTCATTATGATATCTAGCATTCCATCTTTCATGTATATTAGTATATTCAGTTTAAACATGAAATACCTTAACCGGTCACACAGGTATACGCGTGACATATAGTTGACCCGATCAAATGGGCATTGGTCAAACATATATTTAGAAAGAAGCTAATAATAACTATGTCCTCATGTCTAGACAGTCAAAGGTCACATAGTTGTTATAAAACCCAAAGACCACGGTACTGTGGCGCGCACTGTTAGATAGATACTTGTAGAGTATACACATTATTTTCCAGCCACCAATTCTGCGTCAGGGTGTGCTGTATTGAAAGACATTTTGGGATTATATTACTATTAACTGTTTTATCTATTTTGACTTGTATATACGTTAATACAGAGAGAGGCTCGCTTGTGATTATTTCTGCATATTTTAGTTAACCATTAATACATTATATAAAACTGACAGTGTGTTTGTTTATTTTCCATCTCTTCTCGTTTCACATAAATATGAGCTCTTGATTACCCACCAAAGACACAACGCGAAGGAACAATATTCTATACGATCACGTAACACCAGCCGTAGGGTAACAAGACTCGTTTTGGTGGCCGTGACCAGGATTACGTAATCATTACAAGAACTGTGATGGACACAAAATTACGTAATTAACAAACAGTTTCATTAGTGTCAGTGATTCGGGAGGAATATTGGACTAATTACAGACCATCTTCACGTAAGTTAGATTTTTATTGCTTGAATTTCTAGAATGGCGCAAGCTAACCAACAAGCACCGTTACAACAGGGTCTAAACGGGATAGAAAATGAAATGCAAACTCTTAATATGATGGGGGCACGGGGAATAGATAGCATCATATCACCTTATGAGGGTGATCCTTCTAAATTCAGGCAGTGGATGAAGGAAATGGACAAGTATGCCATACTTGTCTCCGCAAATCAAGTAAGAAGAAAAATGATTGCTTACCAAAGCAGTAAGGGTGCTGTTTCAGATTTTATTCAAAGGTATCTAGAAACAAACCCTACACATACTTGGGATCAATTAAGAACTGAACTTAGAAATAGATTCAGTGAAATCACTGACCCTCAACACGCATTACGTCTGTTGCGTGATGTGAGGCAAGGTAAACATGAAAATGTTACGGTCTATGCCGAATCCTTATTAGCCCTGGCAAAAGAGGCTTTCACAGGTCAACCAGGTGGTTTAGCAGCGGTAGAAACGCAGCTAATAGGTTTCTTCATTGATGGCCTCGCCCATGACTATCTAAAATTCAAGGTCATGCGCGAAAACCCCCAAACGTTACAGGCAGCCGTTCAGTCGGCAAATCAAGAACAAAATTTAAGGAAAAGGTTCTCACTCAGATCTGGGAGAGATTATGGTCACTTTGATAGGCGACCCTCACAAACTGCTCAAAGGCATGAGGAGCCAATGGAAATAGATCATGTACGCCCCACCCGTAGATGTCAGCTATGCAACCGAAAAGGTCACACGGCGAGATATTGTCGTGTACAAAGAGCCCCACCTAATACTGTTAATGCAGTACAATACAGGCAAAGATTAAACAGAAATGCAGACATTGAGTGCTGGCACTGTGGTCAGAAAGGACATATTCGTATAAGGTGCCCTCAGTTACAAAATACAAATAGACACGCACGACAAAACACACAGCAGCCAAAATACTCACAAAATACACAACAAGCAACATCACATTTAAACTAACACGCTCCTCGCGCTTTGAAGCCGGCATGGGGAGCTCTAAACAACATAAGCAACATAATTCAAAAATTACATATCAAGTTAATATAGCAGGCAATCCAAATTCATGTTTAGTTAAGATAGGCAAAAATAAATACAGAGCTCTAGTAGATAGCGGAAGTGAGGTAACACTTATTCATAAACGAGTTTACGACTCGCTACCTTTTGAAACAAAATTATCTAAAAAGATCAATATTAATTTGCAGTCAGTAAATGGAGGTCAATTAAAAGTTTTAGGTCAAGTAAATATTCCATTTACATTGGCGGAACAAAATTAAATCACAATTTCTATGTAGTATCTGATATGACCAAAAAATGTTATTTTAGGAAAAGACTGGATGTTTAAATTTGGCGTTCGTATTTACTGCGACTTACACCGTCTTCGTATAGGTAAAACTTAGTGCCTTTAGAATCTGACATACATATTCATTCGATTGCTAGGTTGCACAAAAAGGTTATATTAAAGCCACAAACTGCATACCAATGTATAGGTAAACTTAAGAAAGATCCTAATTTTCCCCCGGCAACATACGAAATTTCACCAGTAACAGAAGGTTTCATAAGCACTGAACCGGGACTTTTGGTAACTACCTGTGTGGTTAATGTCCGTAAAGATAGGAAATTCCCGCTTGTAATTGTAAACAGCACAAACAAGACGATTTGCCTGAAGAAAAATTGTATTGTCGCAAAAGCTGAGAAAGTTAATGAGGTGGATATAATTACATTTGAAAATCAGCAAAATCAATCTTGTGAACCTGACAAAACAAAGTTTATGTCTGAATTCGCTCCGGGCGATATCAACTGTCCAGGTAAATATGCAAAATTGATTGAACCGTTGATAAAACAAAACACTGATTTATTCGCAAAGAGCGATATGGATTTAGGCCAGACTGATTCGGTTACGATGAAAATAGACACTGGTGATGCTAGCCCTATAAAAGCGAAGTCATACTTTTCTCCTTTGAAAAATAGACCCATTATTGAGAAAGCAGTTAAGGATATGTTGAAGGCAGGTATTATTGAACGCTCTCGTTCACCTTGGTCTTCAGGAGTCGTTCTAGTCAATAAGAAAGATAATACTAAGCGATTCTGCGTGGACTACCGCCCCTTGAATTTTGTCTCCAAGAGAAACTCGTGGCCCCTCCCTAGAATAGATGAAATGCTAGCACGACTCGGGAACGGAAAATTCTTTACGACACTGGACTTGAAAAGTGGTTACTGGCAGGTCATGATGGATCCTAAGGATAAAGAAAAGACAGCATTTCAAACGCCCTTAGGCCTATTTGCCTTCCGTAAAATGCCCTTCGGCCTTTGTAATGCCCCCGGGGTGTTCCAAGAGCTTATGTCAATAGTTCTGCAAGACTGCGAAACATTCGCAATGGCCTATTTAGACGACATAATTATTGTGTCTCCTACACTTGAATCTCATTTAGAACACATAAGCACTGTATTTAATCGCTTAAGGCAGCACAACCTTAAACTTAAGCTAAGCAAGTGCAGCTTTATGCAACCAGAAAACAAACTATTTAGGCTTTGTTGTCAGTGAAAAGGGTATAAAACCTGATCCTGAAAAAGTAAAAGTAATACGCAACTTGCCCACACCGGCTTGTGTGCGTGAAGTGAGATCATTCATCGGGATGATAGGTTACTACAGAAGAATGATCCCTGCATTTTCACGCATGGCTGAACCCCTAATTGCACTCACACGCAAATACGCCAGATTTAATTGGACCCCAGAATGTCAACAAAGTTTTCAAGCACTAAAAGATGACCTTACTGCTATTCCACATCTTGCTTACCCTGATGTTACGAAAGGTTACGTAATATATACCGATGCGTCGGATACCAGTATCGGGCAGTCTTGGTGCAAACTTGTGACCCAGAAGACAGCATTCTGCCAAATGTGCCTTGCGAAAGGCCAATACACTTTTTGTCTCACAGATTAAGCCGCTCTCAGCAGCGATACTCCACGATAGAGAAGGAGGCTCTGGCATTGAAAATTGGGCTTGAATCTTTTGATGGGTACATTAGAAACGCTCCAGTGATTTGCCGGACGACCATAAACCACTAGTCCATCTACTTAGCTCACCAATGACCAATAAGAAAGTTCAAATGTGGGCGTTAGCTATTTCAGGCTATGATGTGAAAATTGAATACATCAGTGGGCGTGAAAACACATGTGCTGACATGCTATCCCGCATGCCACACCCTCCTCTCAGTCCTGAGGAAGAGGCGGCAATTGACCGCTATGTTGACATTAACGATAATACATTCCAGGTCAATGTTATTAACACCAACTTGATCAATCCAAAGGAATTTGTAAGTTATGTCCCAAATCAGCCCGAGGATGTTGCAAAACCAATTTTAGACCAAACAGACATAGACATGTCGAAAGAGCAATTAAAGGACGAATCGTTCAATCAGATAAGAAAGCAGTTACGAGTTCATGACCCAGCCAAAGCTATGAACAAGTACGTAGTTTTAGATGATATCCTATATTATATCTCTGACCCAGACGGTGAACCCGTCCTCAGGCTATGTGTCCCATCCCACCTGCGAACCGCAGTACTTAAACAATATCACGAGCTAGGTCATCAGGGTGCGGACAAGTGTTATGACGCTATCAAGCGAAAATATTTCTGGTCCAACTTGTACAAACATGTACTTGAATATGTTTCAAAGTGTGTAGTCTGTCAAATGAGATCGCAAAGCACACAAAAACCTCCGCTACAGGACACAGAAATACCTAACTACCCCTTTTCTAAAGTCAGTGTAGATATAACAGGCCCACTACCTCAGACATTGGCTGGAAACAAATATATACTAGCCTTTGTTGATTGGCTTACAGGCTATGCCGAAGTGTTCCCAATTAAGAATAAGACTGCAGAAACAGTCGCTCAAATAATTATTGAGGAGATTTTCCCTCGATACGGAGCAATGAAAACACTTCTTAGTGATAACGGAGGAGAATTTGTGAATGAGGTAATGGATTACGTAACTAAAGAATTAAACATACCAAAAATTGAAACAAGTTTTTATTCTCCAAATGCTAATGGTAAGGTTGAAAGATTCAACAGGAGTCTAAAAGATATTCTGTCCAAAACAACAGAACCACAAAACTGGGATGTAGGTCTGCAAGCTGCTGTAGCAAGCTATCGCTTCAGCCCTTGCGAAACTACAGGTTTTTCCCCGTTCTTTCTTATGTATGGTCGTGACCCTCAGTTACCTCTGGACAACTTGCTCCGCCCGCGCAGGCGATACATGGGTGAACAAGAACATAAAATTGCCCTTGAGCAACAACATAAAGCATTCAGAGTTACTTATCAAAACATGAAAAAGGCTAAACGGAAGCAGGCAGAATATGCAAACCGTAATGCTACAGAGGTTACCTTAGATATAGGCCAGGCAGTGTTTCTAAAGAATAATGCCAGGAAAAGCAAACTTGATCATAGGTACACACCATATTATCGCATTGTTGAGAAAAAGACCCCGCTCACTTTTGTGTTAAGGCATGTACTTGATGGTACTACCGTCCATGCTCATGCCCGAAATATAAAAGCGGCCAATATAGATGAATGGGAAGCACCCAAGATCAATATTGATAAAAGAACTAGGAAATCAACGTACGCAGTACCCCCTTCAGACTCTGAATCCAACTCAGATAGCGACAATTCTAGGTCAGACTCACAAACCGTCCCCAAAAAGGTAACAAATAGATTACGTCGCGAAAGAACTGATTCGTCTGCTAGCTCTGATAGCGACCCACCACTAGCAGAAATTCAAAGGAAACTACGTAGAAAAAGAGTACGGGAACAGTTATCGTCCTCTGATAGCACTGATAGTGAATCCGAGCTAACTAAGCTTAAGAAACAAGTGCAATCTAAACGCAATAAATCAATAACTAATGTCCAGACCGATACACCATACTCTTCAGAAAATGAAAACTCTACAAGCGAATCTCCCATGGAAGTTAACATGTTAAATGATCCGGAAATTAAACCTTCACTGTCGCAGTGTAAAACTACTGCTGAAATAAGACAGGTAAAATCGCCTGGAGGTGTTATTCAGACAGCTTGTTCAAATTTCACAAACCAGTCACCCGTTGTAAATGACAAACAAGCTCAGGTTAAAGACCTACTTAACGTTATAGCTAAAATGTTGTAGGTAGGTTTCAGTTTATTTTGTATATATTTATGATTTTATTTTGCATTTGACTCACAGGTCAAAGTAAGACAATGGCGTTTATATACGTGAGAGTATATAGCCACAATTATTGTAATTTTAGTGGTCAGTTTTGACTGCAAGGTATAAACTTTATACAGTATTGTAATTGACATTATTTACATGAATATACTGCCTTAGGCGAGTTAACTTGTGAAGACGGCCGCGGATTGTCATTGATATCTTGACTAAAAATCAACATAGACCAGTTTATGTTAAATTCACTGTATAATGATGTCCTTGTGAAACCAATAGTTGACAAAACAATTCGTTTGTCGTTTCAGGTCATCATTATGATTATTCAGATATATATTGCACTTTTGCTTGCCGTATTTCCCGAAGCCAATACTATCACGTTAAGAGATAACGTGGTGTTTATGAAAAGTAATCAGGTTACTTTCACCCGTAGCGCATGGAAATTAGCACTCACTCTAGACTTAGATCCCTATGACCAATTTATCACTAACATTTCTGAAGATGCTGATAAGATCGAAAGAACTATTAGGCAAACCATATTAAAATATGACGCTATTAAGACAAATCCGAACTTCGTGCTTACACTAAAAAGTTTAGAACAGGAACTGAGTCGACTTAAGTACACTTATTTAAAATTGCGCTCTAAATTCAATAACAACAAATTCATTAGGAATAAGCGATCATTGCTTCCATTTATTGGCTCATTATTTCACGGATTATTTGGCGTGAGCACGGATGATCAAATAAATGCTGTTAGGCGAAATGTTGCAAAACTGGCAGGAACTCAGGAAACAATTCTGCATGTACTCGATGAAAGTTTAACAGTACTCAATGTTACGAAACAAGGTGTGTCTGAAAATCGTGAAACAATTAATCAAATCCTTACGTCCATGGAACAGTTACACACAGATTTGTCTAATTTCGAAGAAAATATCCACAAAGAATTAGTTAAATTCACAGAATTTGTACAAACATACCTTCAACTAACAAACCTAATTCAAAATTTTAAGGAACTAATTTCACGAGGCCTTAGCTTGTATGAACACCTTGAAATACAGTTAGATGCCGTTGCACTGTCTCATCTCGCACCAGCAATTATTGAGCCAGTTTCTCTCGCATCAATACTATCAGAAATTCGATCTAATTTACCGCCAATGTTACAACTACCATAAGATGAAAACACTCAACTGTGGTCTTATTACCAAAATATGCTCTGTACTGGAATGTTAGTGGCCAACAAAATTATTATTATTTTACATGTCCCTGTACTTGAACAGTATGAGCGGTTTAACATATATAAAGTGATAAACATGCCCATCGCAATACAAAGTAACAGCTCTCAAACACTAAACACACAAACACTACTTGCAAAATACCAACTTGAGGGCACAGGAATTGCATTTAATACAGATATGACACGATATGCCGTTCTGACTGACAGTGAACTGGCCAGCTGCTCAAATAAGGCCCTAGGTTATTGCGAGGTAAAGTCCGCCCTGTACTCCATACAAATGTCAAAACAATGTATGGTTCATTTATATTTACAAAATCGTAAGGAGATAAATACCTATTGCAACAGGATAGTCATGCCAAATGTTCGCCTACCACTTGCGACGCAAATAACCCCAGGTATTTGGTTATTTATCACTGACCATGCAGTAAGGTTATCTCTCACTTGTCAAGATGTTAGAGGTGTAACTTCGAGTCCATTGATTCTATCACCGCCTGCGGGCATCACTAAGTTACAACGAGGTTGTATAGCGAAAGGTGATTACCTTACTTTAACGGCTCACTCTAGCTTTGACCTTCATCGACAAATAACAGACGAAACAGTTCGTCTTATAACCTCAAGTTTTAATATCAGTACAGAGATCCTGCGGGGTGATTTTGTATCAAAATTACCAAACTTTACAAAACAGGAACTACCTGAACACCTTAAGAGTCTACCAGAGATTCCAATGCCCTCCTTAATAAATGAATTAGCAAATTTAAGACAGGTCGAAATGCCTGAAGAGGGAGGATTGCCTTTCTGGGTTTATGTTGCAATAATCTTAGTAGTACTTTTAATTTTGGGGATCATTATGTTCACATGTTGCAAATTTGTTAACCTTAAGGTACTTAAGGGTTGGCTTCGCCGAAATTCTGGAAGTAAAGGCAATAATAAATCTGACTACATGGTTGCTTGGAAGAAAGCGGATGCTGCCGACCCCTCGGCTAAGGAAAATATCCTGATCTACAATCCAAAGTCGATTGAGGCTTCCGCTCCAACAGTTGGAAATGATTACGTCAAACTGTATCCAGACGTGGAAGAAAAATAATGTCGACATGAATTTATATGACTGATATATTTTGTACATAGCGATATTTGAGTTACAATTGTGGATTACGTATATTCTATATGCATTTGTGTTACTATATGATTTGAACTTTTAACAAGCGGAATGCTTGTAAATGATGCAATGGACATGACATGTAAATAATTTTAGTCAGCGACGATGCCTCATTAGTGATGGACACTCGCTCGCAGTTTATCTGTATTTTCACCTAAGTGCGTTTTCTTCCTCCAGTTAACATTTACGACGTCTAAAAGTACGATACATTAGTTATCTGGAATGTGGACAATACATTATAGTTACAAATGCAGCAACAGGACTTTAGCTATGTAACGATAACATCTCCAAGCAGACACAAATTACTATTAAACTTTGGCTAAATTTTATATGATTACTCCATGCGAACATAGGTTATAACGAACATGTTATAACACAATATTGGTTTATCTACACGTTATTACTAAGGCCATGAGTATCGTAAACCCCTGTGACGGATATATCAGGCAGATATATGGCAGGGTCGACAGAATGTAAGCCCTTAGTCCTTGGTCAAGTTCGAGCTCCAACTAGTCACCACTACGCCTAGGCCACTCCAACTACTCACCACTACCAAGAAGACCGATGGACACAGATGAAGAAAAAATAAATCGCGTGGATTATTTTGTAAAATAAGAAAAAAATAATAACTCGCGTGGATTGTATTTTTATTTAGATACTCTCTCATTTTTGTTTTAATATTTTATCAGCTAAGTTAATGAAACATCTTTCAGTCTTAATAAGTAATATTTAACCTCTGGCAAAACTTTGTCGTATTGTCAATATTCGCATATCGCTTACCTGTAATTTACCTTATGTGCACTCAGCATAAAATTTATAGTGGACAAATACTACTAATTTAATTGTTTAAGACATTTGTTTTCCGCTTAATTATTTTGTTGCTCTTATTCTAGCATTTAAATTTTTGATCCGATTTTTGATTGTTTTTGCATTTAAGTTAAAAGCATTAAATCAATTAAATATGATTTAATCCTTTTTTCTAGAAAGGGGCGAATGTTATACTTTAACGTTTACCCAGGTCATTATGATATCTAGCATTCCATCTTTCATGTATATTAGTATATTCAGTTTAAACATGAAATACCTTAACCGGTCACACAGGTATACGCGTGACATATAGTTGACCCGATCAAATGGGCATTGGTCAAACATATATTTAGAAAGAAGCTAATAATAACTATGTCCTCATGTCTAGACAGTCAAAGGTCACATAGTTGTTATAAAACCCAAAGACCACGGTACTGTGGCGCGCACTGTTAGATAGATACTTGTAGAGTATACACATTATTTTCCAGCCACCAATTCTGCGTCAGGGTGTGCTGTATTGAAAGACATTTTGGGATTATATTACTATTAACTGTTTTATCTATTTTGACTTGTATATACGTTAATACAGAGAGAGGCTCGCTTGTGATTATTTCTGCATATTTTAGTTAACCATTAATACATTATATAAAACTGACAGTGTGTTTGTTTATTTTCCATCTCTTCTCGTTTCACATAAATATGAGCTCTTGATTACCCACCAAAGACACAACGCGAAGGAACAATATTCTATACGATCACGTAACACCAGCCGTAGGGTAACATGTACATGTATTAAGTACTTCGGACAAAAGTTGGGTTTTTTCTCAAGACAACAACGAATAACGTATATTCGGTTAATACTAATACCACATACAACAGAAATTGACCAACCTACGAAATAGTCTTGCATATCGCCATTTTGATTACAGAAAGTTTCTAAACAAATAAAACATTCCATAATGCTCGAATATATTTGCCTCGTCTTATGCTTGTCCTCTGATTTTCTCTCCGTAGTTCAGTCACATAATTTGAAATGTTTACACAAATTAGGATCATGTCATCTATGACAGGAAACTTTTCATATCATGAGCTTTAGAAAATCAAGGGCGCGGCTGTCAGAAAAGTAAATAAATACTTCAACATTTAACTTAATATATATTAGAAGTATTGTCCCAGTAATAAAGAAAATAATTTTCGGGAAATATTATCTAAAATCTCATAAGACAGTTTGCTCGCTTCGCTCTCGATAAATATTACAGTTTTTAATATATACTACTGCTTCCCAGCCAATATATCATCTTGCTATAATTAAAGGGTTTTCAAGAATCATCAACAAAATACATTCGAATTTGTTCCATATGCTACACATTCAGGATGGAAGACAGTATTGTCATTTTTGGGGGAAATGCTGTTTTCAAGGGCAGATAACTCTTTTTCGATACCGGTGACCTATGATTTTTATTGCATTTTTTTGTTTCTTAGATGATTGTCCTTCAATATCCAGTTTGAAGAAATTCTGTTATTGGGAAAATTTTCGCACCAAATTCTAGCATACGTCCTTAATGCTAATTCCAAATCTCATAGTAATGCATCAGCGGAGTTAGACCACCCGAAGAAGAATTGATCTTGCTTATCGCACGTTTGATTTTTGTGGCAGCATTTTATCAGGTACATTCCTGTTATGTCTTTGTACGCAAACTGGCTTAATTATTCGTTGAAATTATTGCTATTCAAAATACATGTGTATGTTCTGTCAAGCGTTTTGAGAAAACCCCTCGAAATTTATCGAAAAACGTATACATGAAATTAGTTCTGTACATTGTCGTGAACGCCGAATTGTCCGAATACAACTCGGGTGATCGGGGCTGTTCAACCTGGATGTTGTACCTGGCTGAGGGAAAGGGTCTATCATATTATTGATGTTTAATTTCATTTCTTTTTCATATTTTGTCATGGTAATTAATTAACATAACATAACATAACATAACATTAACATAACATAACATAACATATCTTATGTCATGTTAAAAAGTAAACAAAAGCAACAAATATTCGTTCGTTTACAAAAATGTAATACATCAGTACTCGAAAACTATTATACAAATACTGAAACTAAACATCAACATATATATATATATATCCAAAATGTATTGATTTGCAATATACGGATATTCACTAGCGGAAAAAAGATGAATCAAGATGCCTTGAATTTTTTTACATATTTAATTCTGCTAATCCAAGTAAATTGTATAAAATAATGTAACTCAACCGGTTTCACCCGTTTACGTATCTTCAGTAGTAGTACTGTACTGTTGACGTTAGTAACGTCGCTTGGAAACGACGTCGTTTTATTGTAATAAGGGACGTTACTCTTCAGAGTTTTTCAAGGGACGTCACTTTGTAATTATTAATGTGTTATTTTGCATTTAGTTCTGGACAAAAAGTATTAATTAATAATGTTTCTTTTCTTCTCTTTTAAATCTCTCTGTTTCTTGTAATTTATAAATTGGCATTATTTTAAATTTTTGAAGTAAATCTTTTGAGCATTCTTCAATGTGGCGACTGACTGGTAGAAGAGCGTTTTCCGGATTCCTTTTATGTTGATTATGAAGAGTTACTCGATTTCGCAAATTAGACGTTTCTCCAATATAGTCTTTTGAACATCCGGAACATTTCAATGCATATATGACATTTTGTATTTCACACATACCGGAAAATTTTATGTGGAATTGTCGGCCATTTTTGAAGTGGTATTTATTTCCTTCTATCAGAAATTTACACAGTCCACATTTTTTTCTTTTCACATTGCTTTGTTTCTGGTTTCCTTGCCGATTCTGTAAATGATGCTCTTATTAATAGTTTCTTCAAGTTGGCTGGTTGTCTCTTGCTTTTAATGATTTTATTTTGCGAAATAATTTCTTTCATTGTAGTATCGTTATATAATATTGGTAGATTTTCTCTTATTATGTTAAAAAATTCCAAATTTTTCGGATTGTGTGTTGATACATAAAGTATTATATTTGCATCTTGTTTTTCTTTGGTCTTTCTCAATTCTTTTTGATCAATTGATAATGTCCTCTGTATTCCATTTTCAATTAATTTTAGAGGATATCTTTGAGATGTCAGGATTGCCGAATTGCAGAATGCTCAAAAGATTTACTTCAAAAATTTAAAATAATGCCAATTTATAAATTACAAGAAACAGAGAGATTTAAAAGAAGGAGAAAAGAAACATTATTAATTAATACTTTTTGTCCAGAACTAAATGCAAAATAACACATTAATAATTACAAAGTGACGTCCCTTGAAAAACTCTGAAGAGTAACGTCCCTTATTACAATAAAACGACGTCGTTTCCAAGCGACGTTACTAACGTCAACAGTACAGTATTACTCCTGAAGATCCCGTAAACGGGTGAAACCGGTTGAGTTACATTATTTTATACAATTTACTTGGATTAGCAGAATTAAATATGTAAAAAAATTCAAGGCATCTTGATTCATCCTTTTTTCCGCTATATACATATATATAATGGAATAAATCTTCATGATGAAATTGGTTATGTGGAAAAATATAATGTCAGTATTTGACCCTTTGAATATACACTATTACTAATAAAACACAGGTCTTGAGACGCAAAGGCAGACTGTCTAAACCATATTCAGGTTAGTGTCAAATATATCAAGACACTAAACTAAATGGCTGCAGGCCAAGATTAAATACATTCTAGCAATCATCATATTTTATTGTCTAACAAAACCTTCTTATAAAGCTCCAACTTTCATTTATGCACATCATTTTGTAAAAGTAACTAACTTGCACACAACATCATCAGTTTTGAGCATCCATTACTTTCGCCAAATTGCCAAATCCGACAATTTTTTGCCTTGTTTTTAAAGTGTTCTAACATTTAATTTATTTCATAATAGTCAAAAACCGATACAATTATTTTTAACATAAAGTAACAGATCAAGCACTTATGATAGCCATCCTAGACAGATTGGCTTTTGCCAATCCTTTAAATTTGTTACTTACTGATTAACATAACAAAATACATCAGATTAAAAAAGAAATTGTATATGATGTGTCAGATAAGGGATCAAATGAACATGAACAGATTTAAAATAAATGAAGATGTTCTCGTTGAATGGCATACAACAACACATATAATCTGTAAATTAGTTTTGAACACTTACAGAAATATTTAGCAAAGCGTTATATTGAAAATTTTCATTTTGACATTTACCTGGAACCTTTTCAAGATTGTTAAGTTACTCTTTTTAATATCTAATGAAATATAAACATTGTTATTTGAATTTTTTATTAATTACATAACACAGTTTACTTTATGAGGCACTGAAAGAACACAACTTATCAAATTATTATGAGCATACTGAAAACATGAATTGATGTTTGCGATTTAATTAATAGACTCCTCTTGCGAATAGGGAAATCAGCATGATTTATTTTGTCCTATTTTATGTAAAAACAACTATCATACTGAAAACTCTACCTAAATAACAGACATTATTAAAGTAAAGAAACATCGCTGACCTCGAAACCGAATTATAGCAAGAATGATTTCAAGGCTGTATGACACATGCTATATGAAACAGTTTGTTAAAATGCTTGATAGAATAAAACATGAATCAAAAATAAGAACAAGCTCCAAACAATCAATCTGACTTAAGAACGCCCAATAACAATTGCTTGTGTTAATGCTGATGATAGAAAGCATGCTAATTCCATTTGAATTGGATGGGACTTTGGAAACTGTAGAAAATAGTTTTGAACATAATATATATATGAATTTGTAACAGCATTAAGTTAAAAAGGGCATAATTCAAAAAATAATATTTGGACATGAAAATCCCGACAATATGCGCATATCCTAATATTGTCCAATTTATTTGACCTGTCAAAAAATGGACCCGGCTTTTATTATATTCTGTTCGAGCCTATGTAAGATTAACATGAAAGTCAGGAACATGTCTTGACAGGTCAATTAAATAGCACAATAATATGCTCATTTTTAGATCATGCTGGCGACATGTCCACAGTTTCAGTTGAATTGTGTAGAATCTGTAGGAAGAGATCAACTGTTAAGTGTTATATGCATTCCGGAATCTTCGACCCATGGGCCATCAAAATGACATTTTAGGGACTTGGCATAGAATTTGAGTTGTAACCTTGAAGTTCAAAAATGACTGTGACGATTTCTAAAGATAATTTTATTAAATCCATGATGGTAAAAAAACCCATCAAATATAACAAATTACATTTTACGGTTTTTCTTCTCCATTTTGTGTTGAAAATATCGCAATCTAGAATGCCGTGTTGTATTTTTCCATTCCAAGTGCATGTATATATTTGAGAAATTTATGTTATCAAACCAATACAGTTTACCTTTTGCTGCTTTGAGGTATAGTTTTGGTCAACACTTCAATAAAAATACTGTTGATATCTATTGAGAATACATAAAAGTACCATTTATAGATTTGACAGTGAATATCAGCTTGACCTTGAACACTCTAACAGACATTCTTGGAGATTTTGAGATGTTTTTATTTTCCGTTTGTTCTAGCTAAAATAATAAATATTAGATAAAGTGAAAGAAACAGGATGTAATGTTTTACTGAAATGAGCTCATTTTCTTTTGCGAAAATGTCAGCCATCTTGGACGCCATATTGAATTTCTCCTTAGTAACCAATAGGAAAGAGTTCTGCTTAGTAGAAAATACTACACATACGTTGTTGTTGCCTAGCTGGTTAATAGATAACAGATTAATTTCAAAATAAAATGAAAATAATGAAAATGATAACTACTCAAAAAATCTTTGTTTTCCCAAATAAATTACAGGTTTGACCCTAAATTTGACCTTGACTTTGAACCATCCTATCCCTTTTTGGACAGAAATATTAGACTGACTAAATCATTGTAGGATAATGAAAAATGTTCATGTTTTATACATTTTAGAAAGAGGACCCATTTTGATTAATATTCATATCTGACAAAACCGACGGCCATCTTGGACGTCATCTTGGATTTCTCGGCCTGTACTTACTTGAGAAAAATATTTTTGTCAGAATCATACAGATATTTATCAACATTTTTGTATATAAAATCCTTTGTTATACTTTCGTAACCACGTATTCCCTGAAATAAGTTCTTTGGGGCTATAGTCACCCTACTAAGAAAAGCTATCTGATAGAACCAAAACATTTGTTTATTCATTATGCCAAAGTGGCCAGTTTTCATTAAGTATACGCATGTAAAATACTTCTGTTTAACGTGTAATTTTGTATAAAAGTTTGTCAAGATAACAGTTTATCCAGTTGCGTACAAATTGACTTATTGACTATAGGTGCGAACAGCTTGTTATTAAAAACATCAAACGTCACTTCATCTATTGACTCAGATTTCAGTCAAAGACGATCAAAGATGTATTTGTCAAGTAAAGAAAAATACCAAAACGTTTTTTTATGTAAATCGCATCATCCAATAGATATGACTTGAAATAAGTACTACAAAATGTAACGAGTAAATGCAATTTGTATGGTAAACATTTTATATAAGTTTAAGTTCTATTCCTGTTATGTTAATCTTTTGTCAAAATGATACCTAGATGCCTTCTGCCGTCCAAACATTTTGCACTTTTGCACGTGAATATCTGATAAGAAGTTGTCTACATAAAGTGTGTACGAAGAAAACCATAATTATATGTATAGGGGCAGCATCCCTTTTATAAATAAAACGCATAAATAAACGAAGTAGAATTTACGGAAAAAGGCTGATTAGGACATGCACATAAATAAATTTTTTAGATGTTTTGTTGACCAGTTGATAGAAAAGCATTCAAATATTCATTCTAAATATAAACCGAATATTCAAATATGTACTAAAATGATATTTGTTGTCATCCCTATATGAAATATTATATAATCTTATCATGCATGTGCTGTCAAACATACCATCAAACTACTCAGCATGATGCATCATAAATAAATATTCCCCCAAAAATTTCAATTAGGCCTAGGATGTGTTGATGTCCGGTATTCGACCACCGCTAAATTTTTGAACGGACCCCACATGTTAATATGGCCGTGGATATTTTTTTTGAACTTTTTAACAAAAAGTTGCAAAATGCATTTTTATGCTTTAAGCATGGTCAGTGGTATTAGAAATCAACAAGCATTATCTCCACAGACAGAACCTTTTTATTTGTTTTCATTTTTTTTCTCTCTTTTAGTAACTGATATGGACTCGTAACTGTCCTTTTCTACTTTGGTCTTGTGTAATATCATAAAAAATTAAAGGTACATAGCCCACCAGAAACATTCAGCGTAAAGTGAGGTTGACAAGTAAAAGGCATTGTTTGCTGTTGAGGAATCTGTATTGAAGTTGGCTGTTATGTTTTCAGGTTGGCTGCAAAGAGACAGGGATTCAGTCACAGTACTTGTACCAGAATGCGCTTGAAATTTTGCATCAGGTTAAACACTACCTGATGGTGGAAGTGAACCTTCAAATTACCAAAATTCATGAGATTAATCAGTTGGCCAGAACTGGATCGATTAATTGTAGTTCATAGCCATTGGAAGGGCTTTAGTTACTTGAACCTGAAAAATGAGCCTTTATTGACCGCAGCTATCATTATTTCCCATGATACAGAAGTATTATTGAATCATGATAATGCCTTAGATACAACCGTGCAGCATTGCCTTTTTGCATAGATGTCTGCCCATCAATTTAGTGTCTCAGACTTCCGTAGCTGTTATGTTTATTTATCTTGCATTTTTATTTTGTGTCCACACCACCCAAGTACATGAATGAATTGGAGATGGTCCTTACGAAGTGGTTTGTATACACATTTGGTAACATCGCTTTCTTAGAAATGATCTTCTTTAACTCTGCAAATTTATTTTTTCGAATAACTGTTGAATTATACCAAACTTGGCTATCCTTCCGTTTACCCTTTAGCATAAGTTTCTTAAAATAGCATTATTTTCTGGGTTTAGTTTTGCGATATATAATCTGTATTCATCGACAAAGCCCAATTTGCTCGTGGGACCAAAATCTCCTCTGTTATCACTGTAGCTTCAGAACTACTACAGGCCTGCCATTTTTGTTTTGTGTTTCTATTGTGGAAATAACAAGGTATACAAAACCTTTGTTTCTGTCTTAATTTAGAAACCGTCCCTCTCTCTTCTTGGAAATAGAAAATCCGATATAAACCAAAATATTTGTACAAGTTTTTCAAGTGACATTTATATATCGAAATAGGTAGCTAATTTGACAATGTCACCCTCCTCAATACATGTGATGCTTTACACTTTGAGCAGTAACATATTTCTTAGACATGATTTTAGGCATCTTTTTAGCCTGACTAAATTCTTTTGTATCGAAGGGACATAATTGGTCTATGTATATGAGGTCTTATACCCGTAAACTTCAAGGTTCGTAGAAATTTCCATCCGTCGTTCTTATTTCTGCAAAACAGTTGCGTGTATGATTTGCCATTTTTGTTGGTTCCACTGTTTCTAGGTCAATTTTTAAATTTCGCTTGTATATCAATATATGTACTCTGCAAATTAATCATAAAGAAGTTAAATGTCCCTTTGTTAGATATTATAATTATTTGAAATTATCTTTACTCAATAAAAAATTCAGCTTTTAAACATGGGATTTTGTTGTACTATATTGCTGTATTGTTGTAAAGTAAACAAATAATTAAAGGCATGACTATGTTCATAGTACAAATTTTATACAATATCACAGTCGTATTCAACAATTGATATCATCTGTTCAAGTTGATGATATCACACAATACTATACACATCCTTGAGAACCACTTGACCCACACCAATCATGATTGGTAGCATGACTGGACTTATGAGATAGATAAGCCTATGGCTTTTGGCTTCAGTAAGTCAATGGCAGAGGTCCAAGGTGGAATGAACCATTAAGACAGTTCCGCTCAATTACTTGAGAACAGTATCTTTATTTTAGCACAATAAGGCGTATATATTAGATTATTACAATTTTGTGCAATATCACAGTCGTATTCAATAAGTGATATCATCTGTTTAAGTTTTGAATATCACACAATACTGTAACATCCTCTATTGTAGGCTACCTGACAAAGTCTTTGTTGCCCATTTTCATTGTTTACAGACCCAGCAGATTCTAGCATGTCTAATTGATCCTCATCCAAGTCAGAAAATTCTGCAACATCCTGTTCAGAAGCAGTATTTTCATCTTGAATGTGTTCCTGCCAACAACTGATGTCTCCCCATTTCTTCATCTGTAATACAGTTGTCCATGAATAAGAGGACTGGTGTGGATTGGGTTGAAAATTGATCAAACATAAAGTTTCTGAAAAGGAACAAAATGATGGGAATATTATTAATTTAGTAAATGTTATTAGTTCTAGCTATAATTTGCATCTATAAATACACGTGTTTAGTTGATGTACATGTGTATATACATATGGATAATTGTTCGAACAGATATATGGTTGGATGGTTTCTTTGAAAGTTGTTATTTCTGCTGTTTCTATATTTTATACAGTGCTAAAATTCTAAAATTGAAATCATCATCAATATAATAAATAGATGATATAAACTTTTGCACCCACAACTGTTTTTCTGAGCTGAATTTTCACTCTTACAAATGCTCTTTTAACGTGGTTGCTCAATTAGGATGATGCACTTTGTATTATGATAAAAGAGTTGTTTTCAATCAGAAAACCATGTACTAATGTTATTTCCAGGCAGTACAAATCAATTTGATAAAATCAATCACCCAGGTTTCACTAGCAGCAAAGGCTCATCTTTCTTAATTTCAGAAACAATTGTATTTTTTCGACATTAGATGAGTAATTGTGTGACCATATATTATAGATGATGAAAGTAAACCCTTCAAAATGAGGACGGACAAAGTCTTTTGCTTCAGTGATGATGTGGAAACTAAGAAAAAAGAAGAGGAATTTAAGTCTGGTAAGACATATTAGTTTTAATCAAGTTTTATTATTCCAAAGCTCTTATCTGTTCATACATATAGAAAAAAGACAACAGTCTCCGGAAACAATGAACTCACCAATCGCCATTGATACCACACGAGATAATGCAGCCAACCCGTTAGTTGACACTGTAATTGCCCATTTATCTGACGTAGAGCTTCAATTACTTATAAACACGATATTTACACTAATATAATAACTTTAATGTCAACTGCGTAAAAGTAGTTCGAATCTCATAAAAGACATTAATACATTACGATGTACATATAATCTGTACGAATAAAAACAAGTTGAAGAAGCGGAAAGCGTCTTTACATGATCACATGTTTTTGTAAAAGGAACTTGAGATTGAAAGAAACCTCGTACATTAACTTATTCAGGCGGGACTGTAGATTTGTTAAACAACTTTACACTTTAAAAATAGAGTCAACGTCTTTAATGGTCATTGTCCTCCAGTGTATCCAAATGTGGTCTATACACGAACAATTGATTATTATTTTATGGCCTTTGCAAACTGCCATGTATCTCCAAATTAGTATAAATGGCATACTTCACAGACCAAAGTTACGATTGTATTTAACGTTCAATTACATTTAAGTAACATTTTCCAATTATTCTATGTTTTGTAAGAGATCTACTCAAGGAATTAAAATACCCACTTCGTAGAGATAGACCCCTATAAGAAATGAGTATTCTATCTGTTTAGATAACATAAACTTTGTTCCGGATGAGTTGTAAGTATTGGTGGATGGTCTGGCGTCATTCGTTATTCGTCCTGCGCTCTGTTGCAATAGTTTCTCTTCTGGAACTCCTGATCAGAAAGACACCAAACATGATCAGTATTGCCCTTGCATAGATCTCTATCAAATAATATTCAATTATTGAAGTTGCCTTAAAAGTGTTGATTTTTTTTCTCATGAGCCGCTCATTGGATCTTCACCAAGCTTTGTCTGTATCATCATTATAGAGAGTATAATCTGTAACTGAAAAAAGAAAGTGACACTGCTTACAAAATTTTAGAAAAATTCATATGATAGTAAAACGCAAAGGTGTATAATTCCGATTAATTTATTAAAGGACAAGGAAAGGCAGATAAGTTAATTTCATATGAATGCCATAGTCGAGCCTGAAAGAATTTTTAAAATCTGCCCACTTTTGAAAAAGGTATAGCAAATTTAAATCTAAGAAAATTATTGAACATGGAAACAGCCATTTTGTAAGGTTTTGACGTCAAGTATACTGCTGAATTCTTGATTCAGTAAATAAACATTTTAATAGATATTTTATGTTTCTCGAGTTTAAGATGTAAAGAATGGCAATTTCTCTCATTACAGCTTGAATAAGTAGAGAATTCCTTTTACGTAATTAAGTCAATACAATTCAAATATGTGTCTAGACATTTGATAAATCCGTAATTTTGTTTTTGTTGCCATGAAAACAAAATGGACGCTATTTTGATCAAACATTTAAATGCTCATAGCTTCCTCATTTTTAAGTCGATTTTTAAAATTCTTTTAATTCCGTAAATGGTTACAAAGATACCAGCAGAAGGAAAATCAAAACAGCATTACCTTTCCCTTTAATGATAATTCATCATTTATAAATTCGAACGAAAATCATATATACAAACAATGTATATGTAGGGGCTGAGCCCATTACACCTAAGGTCAAGGTCACCAAGGTGTTGTACCTAGGTTATTTTTAAGGTTAAAGTTTTTCGGCAACCTTTGATTTTCTGTCATATCTTTGTTACTATTGCTTATATCTTACTGTAACTTCATAAACACATTGTCCAGTATACAAACAAAGTATGTACAGAGACTTGGCCCATTGTATTAAAGGTTAAGGTCACGAAGGTCTTATACTTAGGTTATTTTAGAGGTTAAAGTTTTTCGGCAACCTTTGTTTTTCTGTCATTACTTTGTTACTTTTGCTTATACCGTACTGTAAGTTCGTATAAACATTGTCCGGCATACAAACATAGTATATATCTTTAGTACTTTAAAAGATAATGACTGGAAATTAAAATATTAGTATATAACCATCATCTGCATGTGTGGTTACATACCCCTTTTGTACTTATAAATTTTTTGCAATCATTGCTTTCTAGATATTACTATAATGCAATATAAGATAAAGACTTGAAACTTAAAATGAATCTTTATCTCCATTATCTGCATGTGTGGTAACAATCTCCATAACTCTGATTTCTATTTTTGACCAAATTATGCCCCTTTTACACTTAAATTTTTTAACAAACTTTATTTTTCTTGACATAACTTTGGTACTATATAAGATAATGACTCAAAATATATCTTTACCGTCATCGTCTGAATTTTTCGTAACAATCCTAATAACTTTAATTTGTTTATTTGATGTAATTATGCCCCTTGGTGTATCTTCCTTTTATAGTAGAGGTCTCTAATTCAGACATATATTGAGGGGGCCTCCATGGCCGAGTGGTTAATGTCGCAGACTTCAAATTACTTGTCCCTCATCGATGTGGGTTCGAGCCTCACTCGAGGCGTTGAATTCTTTATGTGAGGAAGCCATCCAGCTGGCTTACGGAAGGTCGATGGTTCTACCCAGGTGCCCGCTCGTGATGAAATAATGCGAGGAGGGGCACATGGGGTCTTCCCCCACCATATAGTCGCCCTATGACCTATCATGTGTCGGTGCGACGTTAAATCCAACCAAAAAACAAAGAAACTTAAGATATTTTTATGTAATATTTTTACCAGAAATTACGATTTAAATTAAATTATAAGCTAATTTAAACATCCCTGTTGCCATGGTTACTTACATTTTAGGAAAATAAGGTACCATGTTAAGGGCTTGGTATTTTACTAATAGTATCACCCAAATATTCCCTGTTGGTCATTAACGGAATGACACTGAAGACGTCTTAAAACCCGTTTTCATACATAGCTGTTTAAAACTGAGAGAAAATGCGTCACCATGGAAACACGAGCCCCGCGACATATGCATTTTATGCTTATATTAGAAAGCTAACGCGCATACCAGTAAAATTATCAATTATGCAGACTTCTACGGATAACTGTGAAAACAAAATACACTTAAGAAAGTTAAATATCCGTAATTTTCTTCTTCTGTCAATATAAAATACGTTTGAAGGGTCATGTACTTCAAACCTTAATAAATTTGACTTGAAGGGACAGTAATAAATGAAATTGAGATTGTAGCAGTTAAAACATTAAATTACACGAAATTTGTATTTACTAATTTGAATTTACCTTGGTACCAAAGGAACCTACCTCCTGAATAGAGAATTTGCTTGCATTTACATGAAAAATAAAAATATCGTTCACTCATGAACACCATATCTAACATTTCCACTGGCTTTTGTCTACTCAAAATTTTGCATCTGGTGTTCTTCACTTGTGAAAGATTGAAAGATATTTCAATCATATAATATTGTTATTACCACATTTATATATAACACTCATTTCATGCACATGTACACATTCAAAAGTGCTTTACAGAATAAATGCAAACAATACAAGCAAATACGCATACAAAATAATGCATTCCACATTAACAAAAAACATGAATGTAAAACATATATATAAAACAAGACAAACATATATGCATAATTTAAAGTATCTAAGTGACCCTAGGATAAAATACTGCTCTACTCTGTTTTATGAAGAAGAAAAGAAAACAATGCATCGGTCAGCTAACAAAATAGAGTGGGTTTTGCAAGCTTTTAAAAGCGGCTAGCGTGTGAACTTCCCTTATCTTGATGGGAAGAGAGTTTCAAAGCTTTAGAGCAGTGAACGAAAAGCTGCGATTGCCATATATCATTGTTGTCGTTTTTAGCATAACCATCTAGTCTTACACTAAAACTAACAAAAATCATCTGTCTTCTTTTAAGCCTAGAATAAAACACTTGTATGCTATAATAACAAATGTATTAAAAAGTGTAGTGTTTATTGTAAGTTGGGTCTGGAACTGTTGCCTCTATACCAAGGAAAGATAAAAGCTATCACTCGTACTACAGATTTTAATGACTGAAGTAATTATACGTTTACGGTCCATTCAGGTACAGATATGATCACAGATTTGAAGTGAAATAGTTTTTGTTTGTTAATCACGTGTTGCAAATATATTTTACCCTCTTTAAAAAGTATTCTAACGAACAGTTTCAAACGAGTATAATACTTTTTCATGGACCACTAACTTTAAAGCAAATGTTTATGGTTATTTCTCACAGTATTTCTGAAAAGAAAAAAATAGCAATTATCAGATGCTATAAAAACATACAAACTCTTTATAGTTTTTGCTGGACATGTTTGTTTTATTTTCTGGTCATTTCGGATCAAAGAGAACATTCAGTTTTGCCGTAATAGAATTCCACTTAAAGGTATACTAGACCCAAATTTCATATTTGAAAACATGAAACAAATACTACCAGTAGTTTATGTAAACATAAAATAAACAAATTTATGTGTATCAACACTGCTATGATTTGGTTTAAAAATAGTATACCTGCACAGCTGAAAACAGTATAATGTGTACTATCATAAAAAACTGGAAGTTTTTTTTATACAATCAGCTGTTACTGTATGACATTTGATTATGAACGTAGACCAATCTGGACAATTTAGTCATATATTTAGTGAAGTTGAATATATTTGATGAGGATTGAGTATGCGTCTTGAAATCAGGATTTAATTGTCGTTTTTTAGGCTAGCGATATTCGTCAGACTATTATAACCATATATCGAATTTCTACAAAGTTAAACAGCTGTTGAGACTGACAACACAAAATATAATTTCATACGGAATTCAAATAGTCCGCTACGTTTATCAGTTTTGCCATAGAGTTGTATAAAGATTGTTGAACTTACCTGTTTCAATACATCTATTTGCTCAAACATGTTATAATAATGTTTTGTTTTTCTAACGGTAAATATTTGAAAGTTAACATTAGAAAATATTACATAATGATGGTAAATTAATTCGCCTCTATGAATGAAATGTTCATATGAATGGAACTTTTCGTAACTCAACGTTGACCACTTCGTTATAGATTATGACCCCGGTCTATAAGTAGCTAATTAAACAAACGCTGGTTCCGAGAACAATCGTCGATATGAGTTATACTGCGCATTATTCGACAACATGACATAACGTGGAAAATAAGAAATATGAAATATCAATTAAAATGAACTTATGTGAGTTATGAGTTATGTAAGTCTTAATATATCAACAATAGGCGCACACGGCTTGTCTATAAGCGCATATCAAATATAAGCGCATAGTTTGGCTTAAGTATAAGCGCATATAAAAAATAGGCGCATAAAATTGTCACTAAAATTATTATAAACGTATACACTTATTTACCAGATTTTACAGTATATTAAGGGCTTGAGTTTTAAGAATCTAAGTTTTTGCTATAGGTACTACTGAACGTAATCGCTGTGTGGAATTGCCACAGTAACGTGAGAAGAAGCAATTGACCATATTTTACCTTTTTAGGCTATTTTTATACTAAATTCGTTTTAAACATTCTAACGAATACTGAAACATTTAATGTGAAAAGTGCCTTGTCACCAATTTGCTTAAAGGGTAAGCGTAGATGTAAGCGAGTTTTGTTTTAAACACACGTTTTAACTGTTTTCAGGTTATATTAAGATAGTGGACCCGTACTGGTAATGTTTAACAATTGCATTAACTTGATACAGTCCTGAAGTTAACATATTTTCGCACTGTAATTCATCTTTAAACGACTTTTACCGTGTCGTTGTTATTTGTTTGTTTTTTATTTGTTAATTTTGTATAAATTATGTCTTTTTTCCTCCAGCTGAAACAGAGACAAATTTCAAAGTATTAGCCATTGCGCAATACGATCGCAGAAAATTCATTTTACCAAATATTTTTCTAAATTAAACCTCAAAGTATTGCGTAACAATTACAAAACACAAATAAAATTGTCGATTACAATATTTCTGGGGAGCCCCGAGTAAAAGGATTTAATCGGAAAGAAATTAAGCTCCAACTCCTAAAAGTTATGGCCTTGCTCTCTGCATTCATAAAGAACAATAGGGCAGAAGTAAAACCTACCTCACTACATTTCTTCCAAACTTTGTAAACTAAAGAATAAATGCAAAGTCAAGAACTTTTACAAATTTAACTTAGTAATTTTCAAAGATGTCTAAACATTCACCCTTCAGGTTGAATTCATTTGAAACAGCAAGAAATGGCTAATTAAATAAAGCATTTCCGCTTTTGTATGACAGATCAGTAAGTAAGTCTTAAGAAAAAAAAACAACAATTTATCTTACTTAAAAAAAGAAATATAATGAACAAAGTTTGGTCCTAGTGGGGCTTCAACCTACATTTGTACTCCCTCCTGAAAAATTAGTTAAATTAATCTTATGGTAAAATACTCTTCAAAAAAGGAGTACATTTTTTACGGGTACGTCAATTTTTCTAACCATTGGATCTAGGGAAGGTACATGACATGACAATAACTGTAAGATATCACATGAAGACCTGTTCTAGCTTATATATTTATTAAGCATGTTGCTAGTACAGCATCGCAGATTAAACTGAACTCTTAGCATAGCGAACATAAGTATATAATCTCACATTCTCTAGATAAGCCATTAGGATGATACACTACATCTCCCTTTTACCCAGATTTAAAATTATTTTAAAACTTTAATTAAAATTTTGAAAACATGTAAACAACAACCTTAAATCTAAACATATGAAACATTATTATGGAATTTCATTCACAAAATTTCTCATTCAGAAAACAATGCAATGTGATCAACTTTTGTAAACATACCAGGATTCTTAAGATAACAGATAAAGTAGTGTCTTATTATTTCTTATGCACGGTTCGCTTGACGCATATCAACGCATAATCTTACGTCATTGTTTCCTTTGGGCACAACAACCAATGGCGACACAAATGGTGTAGGACCTGTTGTTTTCTCAGTTATGTCCTTTGACTCTAAATCCTCAATTTTCTGTTCAACTTTTCCCCTTAAGCTGAATAGCAGTCTTCTTACTGGCTGCGCAACCGGTTCAACAGTCAATATGTAATGTCAACTGAAAATCTTTCAATTTCCCAGTTCCGTGAAAGCATTCTGGGTATTTCCTTTTGAATTCTTCATTGCTTTCCACCTGATTAATATTTGCACCTATTTTTAACACTTTTAGCGCAGTCACTGTACGATATCCTAACAAAGATCCACACACAGTATCTGTCACCAGAAATTCTGCAGACTGTGTTTTCCCGTCAACACATATTTCTGATTAAAATTTCCCTATCAAATTCAGAGGTGTACTTGCTCCGATTGAATAAACCTTCTTTCTACACTCCTGCAATTTAACTTTTCTTTTAACTTTCTTCCATGCTATTTTATCAATAACATTGCAGCTTGCCCCACTGTCGATAAGAAAATCTATCTTTGTCCCTTTAATTGTTCCAGGCAAGTATTCGAACTTATTTCCAAGTATGAACACATTTTCTTCTAAATCCGAACATGATGACTCATAAAGGCTTTTAACTTTTTGTGTGATCTTTTTAGATTTACTAGTTTTGCACATTTTTGCAAAATGTCCCATGTTACCGCACTTGGGACAAAGTTAACTTGAATTTTTGCAACGTCGCATTTCCGTGCCATATGTCCTATTCTTCCACAGCGATAACATTTTACACCTGTATTACTCCTCTGCTGCTCAGAACGCGGTTTTGGTCTCAAACTACTTTTTTGTTTGGCCGCAACTTTATTTACCATGGGCGTAGATGATGGGTTTTCAATCTTCTCTGCTCGAGCACAGGCACCTTCATATGCCCCTGCAATGTCAAGTAATTTCGGCAATTTTAAATCTTCTACTGTTAAAAACTTACGACGCAACTCGTGTGATCGACATTTGTAAACAATTTGGTCTCTTATCATGTCATCTTTTATATCTCCATATTCACATGTTAATGAAAAACACTACAATATGATAACACTACTACTATGATATACTACAATAACAGTCCGGTTTATAGCGGCGTTCGAGCTCAAAATTTCCCTCACACCAACAAGAAAATCGCCCCATCTGATCAGTATTCATACATTCATACATGTGTGTGTGAGTGTGGTGGGGGATGCATATCGAAATATAGATGTTGTATATGTTACCTTTATATTTTATTTGATAATATGTCCCTCAATAGTTATTATCGCTTCCTTAGAAACATATCATTAGGACGGCCAGCACATATTTATGCGATCCTGCCAGGCATATATATCTTTGACAACATATAAAATGACTTACCTCGACCTTCAGCTATTTCTGGAAGTGAAAAAAAAAATGAAAGTAGAAATGCTAAACTTGAAAACAAAAGCCATATTTTGATTCGTAGATAGTCAGGGGTCAGGCGCAGCAGTCACCCCGTCTAAATGTACGCGTGTGGACTTTTCTTTTCTTTCTTTCTTTTTATTTATTTGCTTTAAAATTGTGGAGTCAATTTTCACCACTTTCTTACAAATTGAAGTTTCCTGAGCATAAGTACTGCATGTCAGCTTTTCATCTACAAAAAGATATATGAGCTTGAATAAACACAAATCCCACAGGGAATCGTAAGTGACCAAGGGTACATTAATAATTTTGGAACTTCGTCAAATCGCTCGAAAGGGTCGTTTTTGGTGTTGTCAGAGAGTGTCAGAATATGCTTCGGATGCACGTTATAATCGTATCTGAGAGCTGCAGACCTAGACATTTCAGAAATATTTTATAGATTTCGTGCAATAAAGGCTGTTTTTTCGGAAGCGTGAAAGGAACGTCATTCGCTAATACGTTTTAATACGTTAAGGCTGCGGAAAGGATATATAAACGGTTATGGCACGCCCTTCAGGGTCGTCGCCGACTTCGAAAAAGTGGTGCGGCCATATGGGACCTCGATTGCCGAAAGCAGGGATTTTCCCTATCTTAAGGGGGTTAGGGGTATCCCCCGAGAAAAGAGGGTTGTGGGGGGTGGGGTCCCAGTTAGGTGTCTGCGCAAAATGTTTTTTTATTTTATTTATACTTTGTGGTAATATACCTACATGTATTAAGTTTCATTAACAAGTGTTACTGTTTCCAGTTTTGACTTAATTTTATAGATATTCACATTTAAAGTGGGTGGGGTAATCTGACATGTGACCAGCCAGGAACACAATGTCTGTTATTTTTCTTTTAAATGATTCGAACTTTTTACCTGAAACTTGCATATTAAAATAACTAAGCGATGGACATTTACACAACATGTTGCATTTTAAATTGTACTGAATACTTTTTTCAGCACAGAGCCACAAAATGGTCTAATCAAATTTACTGATTTTCAATGGACGAACATTACCAAAAAGCTAAAACATTTTTCATTAGTCGAGATATTAAGATGTTATTTTCAGCAGATATTGTAAACTAAATGAACATAAAAATGACAGTATATCAGTTTACTCTGATTAATATTGGAAGAGTGGTACACTATCAAACTGGGAAAAAGTGGGTGGGGTAAATAAATAATCGAAGCAACATTACAAAACTTGTGCAGTTGTTACGAAATGGCCTCAGATTGTCTATTACTATCTTAATTGTTCCCCCATGAGTGGTGGGGGCATATAGATTTGCTCTTGCCTGTGCGTCCGTCCATCCATCCGCCCGTGCGTCCGTCCGAAGTTCGTGAAGCGCCTAGCTCAAAAAGTATTTGATATAAATTGATGAAACTTTGCAAGAGTCTTTATCATGATATGAACTTGCGCACCTTCTATTTTTCGTCTTGCTCCGCCCCCTAATTGTAGAGTTACTGCCCCTGAAATAGTAAGAAATGCACATTTTCACCTTGAGTCTTAATCATGATATGTATTTGCGCATCTCCTATTTTTAATCTGGGTCCGCGTCCTAATTCTAGAGTTATGGCCCCTGAATTAGTCAAAAATGCACATTTTCACCTTGTGACACGCCTAGCTTAAAAAATATTTGATATAAATTGATGAGTGTTTATCATGATATGAACTTGTGCACCTACTATTTTTTATCTGGGTCTGCCCCCTATTTACAGAGTTATGGCCCCTGAAATAGTAAAAAAATGCACACCATGTGTCCTACAGACACATTCTAGTTTTATTAAATACAGACTTGGTTGATAAATTTTAACAAAAATTGTTTCTCTTTAATAAGATTTTATTCATGTGTGCTATGAAAAAATTAATGCAGAAAATTAATGTTAATTTGAATAATAGCTTTCTTCAAAATATACTGCCTCAGGCAAAACCTTTTGTTAAATACTTTTAGCTTTCAGGGTTAATTTGGTTCGTCTACATGTCATGTTCAAGGTCCATGCTTTTTCCATGACACACACGTATAAAGTGGGAACTTTTTTGTTAAAATTTATCAAGCAATGTGGTATTTAATAAAATTAAGATAGTAACTGCACAATATTTGTAGTGTTGCTTCGATTATTTATTTACCCCACCCACTTTTTCCCAGTTTGATAGTGTACCACTCTTCCAATATTAATTAGAGTGTACTGATATACTGTCATTTTATTGTTTATTTAGTTTACAATATCTGTTGAAAATAACACCTTAATATCTCAACTAATGATAAAAAAAAGCTTTCTGGTAAAGTTCGTCCATTGAAAATCAGTAAATTTGATTAGACCATTTTGTGGCTCTGTGCTGAAAAAAGTATTCAGTACAATTTAAAATGCAACATGTTGTGTAAATGTCCATTGCTTAGTTATTTTAATATGAAAGTTTCAGGTAAAAAGTTAGAACCATTTAAAAAAAAAATAACAGAAATTGTGTTCCTGGCTGATCACATGTTAGATTACCCCACCCACTTTAAATGTGAATATCTATAAAAGTAAGTCAAAACTGGAAACAGTAACACTTGTTAATGAAACTTAATACATGTAGGTATATTACCACAAAGTATAAATAAAATCAAAAAACATTTTGCGCAGACACCTAACTGGGACCCCCCTTTAAGATTTGGGATGTTAGAAAGTGCGTTTTTCCTGCATTTTGAAAGCATATTCAGTTATGATTTTCGGTCAGTTTCATAGTATTTTTTCAAGAATAACTATCCAACATATGCCAATATTTTAACAGTTTATGTGTTTTAGTTTCTGAGTGTCAGCAATGGCATAGAGAACAAAACCACTATTTCGACCCTCTGTGAGACTCATCAGACGATGACATCAAACTTAATGCAACGGTTAAATCTGATACAAATATCCCACCTGTAGTGTTTTCCTTTTTAGCCCAAATAATCAGAAGGGAAAAACACAAATGTTTCCATAGCACATTCTCTAATCAGCTGCTGTGTCTATTTTTAGAATGACCTGATAAAACCCAGGTTTGTGGTTTTATGATTCGGACAAACATTCAGAGAGATGTGTGTTATTTATATAGACTCAATGAATGTTATGTGATGGTTGAATATTGTTTTACACATTATGTTTTCTGTTTAAGAACTTAAATGGATTCAGACATGTCCTAGAACTCTGTTGACTGAATTACAGAAACATCTACTTTGCCTGATGATATTATAACATACAGTAAACTGTTTTCACACCAAATTAGATTGCTAGTACATTTGTATATCTTATTAGTGTTGAAATTTAATTAGATTGACTATACTGAGAGCTATGACGACATTAGTTATAAAAAATAATAATTCAGGAAAACTTGATGAATAAAAAATAATATTAAAAATTTGTTTTAACTAAGATTATCATAAAATCAAATCACATATTGTTCTGTATAAACTCTCTATCATTGGTGAATGCATATGACACCGATAGGAAAATAAACCATCTGTTATTGAAGGCTTAATTAGATTGAAATCTGTATCAATAAAAATACATACTAATATAAAAGTTACATAATGTGATCTGTCAGTATTAAACAATTTTCCCTTTTTTGAGAAACAGAGTGGGGAGATCATGAACAACTGTCTTAACTTTGTAAGAATTTATTTTTTGTTTAAACTAAAACATAATCAGTATTTTAGCCAACTCAGTGTGACCAATACAGGTGTTTGACCTCAGTGACAATTTGACTAGAGACAGTAAGTAGAATCTGTCAGAACAAATGTTACAAATTTATTTATGTAACAAAAATTAAAATCAATATTTTTTCTTTTTTTTTTTGCTCTCATTCAAGATTATATAAATAATTATTATGTGTAAATGTTACTAAATTCAAACAAGTTTGTCCAGCACCTTTCTTAGGTACATTCATTACATAGCTTAAAATGGGCTATACAATTACAGCCAATTAATATTTTAAGTTATACTATCGTATATATATAAATCATGCAGATGTTCTTATTTTAACTGCCCATTTCGCCAATTGTTAAGACATTTTATAAGCATTTCTTTTACAAATAATAAGTCCCATAAATATGTATACATGATCAATTATTACATGTATATTCCATTTATGATTATATTAAAATATATGAACAAAATGCATCAAATATTCAACCATCTCAGTTAATATGCATTTTAGTGCCTTAAATATAAACAAATTTTGCAACACTGGCCAGGTACATCATTTACTGTGAGATAAGAAAATGTGCTATTATTTAACATACGACATGTTTATTATTATTATTATTATTATTATTCAAACAATAATTATACATTTATTTATAAAAAGAATCCTCCATCAAATCATACCGGATTAAAGATCCATCAGGTAAGGTTTATTTAAGAAATAAGTGAGTGATATATTGTTCCGCATAAGAACGAAAAACTCTGATTATTCTACGATAAATCACACTTGGGAACTTATTATTTTGATTCTAACATGACATACTAGTATCACAGTGTTAGAAAAAATACTGACTACTTTTTATGACCGTGCTACGCGCCTGGATTAGATGACGTCATTGCACGCAAGTGGTTTATTGCAGAATAACCCGAAATAGATTTTGCTCTACATGTATATAGGTTTTTTGCTGGTCGTGTTAGAATTAAGATTAATCCGATATGCGTGACACGAACTGTGCCGAACCGTTGTTTTCATACCTGCGGGAAATTATGACAGATACCGCTCGTTGTGGATAACTGCATTAACAAGGCAGTATTACGGCACTTTTATTCAAAGCAAAAGACGAAGTTTAATTCGAAAAAAAAAAAACGGTACGGCCGATATTATGCACGAACACAAAAGTGGTCGGCCGGACCGTTTGTCCAATAATAACGTGAACCCATGTTTACGGTAAAACATCTAGGATTAACAATAGAATAAACTAAGGTTTTCGAACTTAAAATCAGGGTTTTCTAATACTTACCTAATTTTAAGGCGAAAACACGCCCGTGAACCCAGGTTTCAACTAGGGGTTTTAATTGAATTATTACATTATTGGTCGAAAAACTAGGATTGTCGAATACTAACATAACTTTCCGAGGGAACACACAGGATAACGGGCGTAAACTATAGTTTACTCTCTTGAACCCATGTTTACGTCCGATAAACTAGGTTTCTCGATTGAAATTTAACTTGGATTCACAAGTTAATCAAGATGGTTCATCACAACAATATCCTATGCTCGCCTTAGTTTGATATTGAAATCCCAGCACAGTTTTCATTCAGTGTTTTGTGGTAGCCAGACTTTCTGTGCTTTCAGTACTTTGATTTTTTTATTAACAACACACAAAAACGATTAAAATGACATTTGACAATGTATGTATATATTTGATGAGGATTATCTGCATTTGAAGTAAATAAAAAATATTTCAATGAAAGATGAGCAGAATACATCTTTAAGCCCGTACTAGAATGTTGCGCATTTCATAAACCCCTCATGAACAGACTTTTTTCAACTCTGTTTACAACCCATCTATGTAAGGTTTTAAAACAAATTAAGCACTGAGTAAACTGTGTGTCTGTGCGTCGTTTTCTCAGCCTGTCATTTGTCCGTACGAACCGGGTTGCTTACGTCCCATTTTAATGACATGATTTTCTTCAAGAATCCTTGTGGCAAGACCTACAAACTGACCTAAAGAAGACAGAGTAAAATGAAATGTATCTAAAAGCGGTTTTCATGAAGTATCTACTTCCTTAATAAAAGTACCGGG
The DNA here is from genome assembly GCF_021730395.1 of Mercenaria mercenaria. NCBI lineage: Eukaryota > Metazoa > Mollusca > Bivalvia > Venerida > Veneridae > Mercenaria > Mercenaria mercenaria. Next base: position 14,813,034 of record NC_069376.1, on the reverse strand, counting down.
ATACTGATCCTGATACATACAATTGTAATTTTCTACCAAATAGTACATGCATATCAGTTTACTTCAGATCGTTTTCCTAAAAGACTGTCAGGTGAAGGTTCGGCTCTCAGAACAGAATCAAGTACTGGCAGGTATGCAGTATTACATGTATGTTTCAAAATGTTTCATCAGCAATATTTTCTGTTATGGTATTTATAGTAGATGTCAGCATTTATAGTATTTAAGTTACAAAACATTTAGTGTTCTTAGATTATAAGTGTTTGATTAGTTTCTGTAAGAATTAGATACAAGCTTGTCATACACATGTTGTAGGATCTCTCGATCAGTGTTTTGAAAATATTTACAAATCTTTTCAGTGAGAAGGATTACGAACGTCACTTAAAACTCAAACACGTTGGGGAATATTCAGTGAGGTGTGAAGAAGATAGAGGTACTCCAGTCATAAGTGAAATTGAAGTGTTACCTAATGGCAGGATTCTTCTTACTGATTGGTGGAACCGTAATCTGAAGATGCTGGATAGTTCGTTTAACGTGGTCAGTTACTGCGACCTTCCTGGTATGCCCAGTTGTGTTAGTTATATTGGTAAAGATACAGCTGCTGTCGGTTTTTGCGACGCACGTATTGTGTTTGTACGTGTATCAGGTGACATTGAGATTGAAAAAAGGTTGCTAAAGCTCGACTGTGTCAGTTATGTAGAAAGTCTTGCCTTCTATGGTGAAACGATATATATCTGTGATAACGCTGGTCCAGTGTATACGTCTACTACAGACGGACATCTGCAAAGAGTTCTTTACAAAACACAAGTACAGTTAATTTTCCTTTGGGCAAGTGTATTGCCATTAGTGATGACGGCGAAATGATTTATCTAACATCTATCGACCAAGGACTTGTAACAATAAATAACAAGGGAACTCATTTATCAACTCTTAGACCTGATAGTTCATGGGGTCTATCTAGTATTTGTACCGTTGGTGATGGTACAATCTTTGTGCTTGAGGATGACTCGCAGAAGCTGTTTCAGGTTGATTATGGAGGAACAAAAGTTCTCAATGTTGTGAACTTGTTGCCAGTTGGTAGATATGAAGCGATGTGTTATGATAGGAAACATTCAAGACTTATTGTTGGTGGTAGAAATGATGATATACTCGTTTATGAACATCAAAAATAAAGATCACATGTTAGGCAGTATAATGCCATTTAGTGAACTTTCGTCAGTTTTCTTTTAATTACACTACTGGACAATTGATAATTAAATTTCAGCAGCTAAATTTAAATTAATCTGCTATTTTTAATTTCCAGTCTGTGCTGAATGCGAACTTAAACTTGTATTTTTATAGTGTAGAGAGTGAAGCAGACTGACTGAAAGTTTTATAGTAAAAATAAAAAGAAAAAAAGACAAAAAAAAAAGAAGAAACACAAACTTGTAATATAAATCAGTATAAACTTAGTACATATTACATGAAGCTTGTAGTCTCTATGTAAATATTTGATCTCTTAAAGGTCCCACAAGGAAAGTGTGTTTTAAGTTGAAATTTTCTGCCCGTTAATAAATGAATAGTGAAATCAACACTTACACTCTCGTTTAACTTTTTATCTCGCATCTTGTAATTCCTTTATTGAATGATTGTATACAGTTATGCTATGTATGACTTTTGAATAAGCTTCATTCTGTAATGTTATGTACATAGATATAAAAGAAGATATTATTCATTATTATCAATATTATGCAAATACAAACACAAAAGTGCTAAAAATATCATTTCGCTTTCCATATTTTATTTAGATTTAGTTGATATGACAAACATTCGCAAAATAGGTTTAGTATCATGCATTTGTTACAACCTGTATCCGCAGTGTTACTTGGGACCGTAAATAGGCCTATCTAACAGACGTACGGTTTGGAGTCCAGATGCGAAGGAATGATATCACGAGGGAGCAGCCCGAGTGATAGAATGATACATATCTGAACGACATATTTGGATTCTAACACAATACCAAATACTTTTAAGTATATCCTTGACGTCCATCAAATATTTGCCTTTTTTTTGTCAGTTTCTTTTCAAACGCGCCGCTATACCGCTTGACGGTATGACGTAATAATTGTGACGTCAGACCAGTGAATTTTGTAAAATAATACAATTTGTAATATTCTAAGCTGTATGTTCACGGATACGATAATATATATTAGGATTAACATAAACATAAAGTCCGTTATTTGCTATTTATATCTGAATCTGCCTCTTTAACTTCATACTTCTTTTAGAATTAGATCTATCACAGATGATATCAGCATACGTTGTAAAAAGCTAGATCTATATAACAGCAAAAAAAACTGGTACAAAATTATGCCACGACATGTATTTGGGAGGAAATTTTGAACAGGCTGACAAGCGTTTCTAACGCAATATAAATATAAAAAAAACTGTTATCAACACGAAAGGAAGTGTCTACGCAATGTTTCATATTAATTTATCAAAATCACAGGTAGTTAATTGTTATTCGTAAAATACAGGAAATGGTTATTTTTAAATGTCGTTATGTACATGTCATTCCACTTATGTGTTATTGTTAATAGTTGTTGGTTTGTTTTTCTATTACCTTTATAATTCTAAGTAAAAAGTAATTGTTACCCTTTGAAGAAACACTATAGCATACTAATTGAATATTTTAAACAATGTTTGGTAAGGAGACATGTGTTTTATATCATAGAAATGATGTCTGAAGATTATTTGTTTACATGAAATCATTGAGGAAATGAATTTATGATATGTATTAAGTACCTAGTGAATAAAATCAAATTTTTCTTTTCGAAGTTGTCTTAACGAGTGGCTTGTTTTCTGCTTCGTAAGGCATCATCCATTTTGCCCGCTAGTTACTGCCAACTTTCCCACATGAATCAGAGGTAGAGGACTAATGAGTTCAGACACAATGTCGTCTCGGATTGTGTTAGAATAGTAAGTTAATCCAAAGCACGTCCCTCCGTTTGGCGTACAATTCTATACATCAAAGTCGGCGAAAATGTTGATGAAGCTCGACTGCACTATAGGGACACTAAGATGGTGAAGTGCGACAGTACGATGGCGAAGCGGAACGCTACGATGGTGAAGCGCGACAGTACGACCGACTGTCACCATCGTACTGTCGCGCTTTGCCATCGTACTGTCGCGTTCGTCATCCCACTGTCGTGTTGTAACCATCGCACTGTCGGGCTTCGCCATCGTACTGTCGGGCTTTGCCTTCGCACCGTCATACTTTCGCATTTCGTGTTCTCATGGGATAGGCACTGTTCCTAACTAAACTCCGTAGATTATGTCTCATCTTTAATCAATTCATAATTATCGCTAAAAAAAGTTTCAAAAGACTCGCTGAAATTCAATGCAAAAAGAAAGTTGTTGCGTGCTATCGTCGATGATGTCAAAGTAGCCTGGCTGGCCAAACCAATATGCCCTTAAGAGTTGTCTCCCTTCTAAGACACCAGTTGAAGACAATCCTCAAATGTCTACACATTTCTTCCCCTTTACGTGGATTATTGCCTTTATCATTGTTTTTATTTTTTGATATGCAAAGAAAAGAAAAAGCCTCTAAAGGCGCTAGTCATTAAGATATAAGAAAGAATATGAACTTTGCCTAATTCTTTTATTAATGTGTCATGTTTTTGTAAGAGCTAAACGGATATAATTCACTTATATATCAAACTAATATTTATAAACAGTTGAACAGGATTATGACCCAGTGACACGCAATTTCGGGTTAGTTAGTCTATATTTCGAGTTACTAACGAAATTTCGAGATTCTATCTTGCCCTTTTACCTGCAAACTTTGAACGTTTAACCGTCTGTCAAATTTAAAATTTAAAGTGGTTGACAGACGAAGCGGAATCATTTCATATACATGATCGACAACGGATTAATGACTTCCTATATTGTTCCGTTTCTAGTCTAGTGATGTAATCTGTTTACAAATCCGAAATGGAACGTAAATGACATCTTTATTGTATTACTAACACGTGACTTGTCAATACTGTAAGACACGTGACTTGTCAATACTGTAAGACACGTGACTTGTCAATGCTGTAAGACACGTGACTTGTCAATACTGTAAGACACGTGACTTGTCAATACTGTAAGACACGTGACTTGTCAATACTGTAAGACACGTTAAGTCCGTGGATTTAATACTCTTAGGACTCCAGCTAATTGTGTTTTAGTCGCCGAGGAAAAATGTATCATTTCTCACTTGACAATGATTATTTTCCCTTCATTCATAAAATGTTCTAAAACACCATACCCATGGTGTTTGCATATGTTTTTGACTGAAAAAAGTGGTCAAATCAAAGTAATTCATCTACATGTGAGTATATTTTGTTAGACTTAATATTAAACCGATTCGACAGGTCACACGGCGACTTTCAAAAGAAAACCTGAACTATCCCCCGCCCCCCCCCCCCCCCCACCCCTCCTTTGGTCATTCTTTCATCGCTGGTTGGTACCACCTCATGTATGCCAGCTGGATGGCTTCCTCCATTGAAAGAAATTTACACCAGACAGAGGTTTCAAACTCACAGAAGTGAAGGACAAAGTGCAAAACTGTTCTCCGCAAGTAACTGTCAACTTCCCCACATAAATCAGAGATGGAGGACGAATGATTTCAGACACAATGTCTTTTATTAAATCGTCACGGAGAACATACGCCCCGCCCGAGGATCGGACTCACGACCCCGCGATCCGTTGACCGACGCTCTACCTATTGGAATAAGGCCAGTTATTCGGCCGAAAATGTGCTTCCGTGGTGTAGAAGTCCATAATAAATAGATCCTATTTTTTCCACTTTTTGCGCAAATTCGTGTAGAACGAGTGCTTTAATTACTATTTTTCACTACTAGAATACATTCTGCCTGAAATGAGACGGCTTTCATGTTCATACACCCCACATATCGAAACCGCAAGTAGGTGTTTACTGCTCGGACGAGAGCAAATATGCGCCATTTTAAGGGGTAGCAGACCACAAGTGACTGGCATTTCACTAGGAACTAAATAACCCCCTATTTTTTCATTTTGTCGTTAACTTGTGATAGAACTTTCATGAAAAATAGTTATAGGAAAAAGTGATGTTCTCTAAAGATACGTAAAGACGATCTTAAGCTGTCGTTTTTTTTTTATTAATTATGAAACAAAGAAGGATTTGAATTACTGACCTTTAACCTATTGAGATAAGCGGGCGAGCTCTGTAACATGCCGAAGATGTCAGTATGGGAGAAGAAGTAAATTGTGAAGATATTTTAAATTGATTCTCCGTGAAAGCGAGCGTAGCTCGCCTTACGGCATGTGTAGGCGAATATAACAAAAGTGTGCCGAATGAGGCAATGTGATGTTGCTGAAAAATTTTCGTCGACGTCTATTCGCCGCCATTTTTTTCTACTTCCGTCAAAGTCGCGAATTACTATTATTTATTTTTAATTTCATATTTGAGTTACAATTTCTATATTCATTTAGGTGTCTTTATTTTTAAAAAAGTTTTGTTATGGAAATAATTTCAACTTTGTTTTTATTTCACGAAAAGCGCATCCCTAGCGGACAGATGCTCTCAGGCAGTGAATACAGAACTTCATTTGATTGCATAATATTATCCATCACTCAAAAATAATGCAAGAAAGATTACCAGTTGCTAGAAAAAATATTATTTTAAAAGATCAAGCATTGGCCAGAAAATGGGATAAAATGTCATTAATAAGCATAAAGCCGAAAGAACGCGGCAAACAGGTAATAACGTCGCCGTGACACCGGCTTTCCACGTATGATATTCGCTGTTACAGGGTTGATGACACTAAATTTTTGTTTCTTTTTAAGTGAACAGGTTCTCGCGAATTATTTTAAGTAGTGAATAGTTTCTTTGTCGTTTAAGCTACGCTCGCTCAGAGGCTTTGCCTTTTTCATATTATAAACACTGATATTATTTGTTTGAAGTACGACGTATGTGTTGCAATTTAATGCAAATATGATGCTAAATATGTAAACGGTGTGGGGAAAATGCGAAAAAGTAAAATGGCATTATATTTATATCCATAACGCAGAAATTGTTTCCGTAAATTTTCTAGATTTTCCCAAATCGTTGCCAGTTTTCCTCAGAACGCCAATATTTTTCATAAAAGTTCGAAAGATAAAGAGGTGTTGAATATTTAAGTCAACAGTCGGGTACCCTCATGTTACCGTACTTCAGAACCCAGTCCGCAGAATAATTACCAAACTTCCGTTTTCAAGTACTAAACAAGATGAAAGTATGAAAAAATATTTTACAGATTATGTATTCAACTGAATAAATGGGGGAAAATAGTTCTATCTATTACTACAAGTAGTAGTATTGCCTGTTTCCGGCTTCACCGCGGAAGTACATTTCTGACCGAATTACTGCTAAAATTACAGTTTTCAGTTTCATTAGAAAAAATGGAGCACACATCTAAAATTACCATATCTAAGAGAAACAGGCAAATTAACATAAATAAATACTCAAAATCCCAGTCGTATTCAACTGAGTGTGCAGAATATTTAAAACTGTCGTTAACCGCATGTAATATTACCTACACGATACGCAAAGATCTTCTGGCATTTTCAAAATGGATTAATGAGAACGGTACCCCCTGAGGGGATCTGCGCGATCTAAATTTACAAACATTGTCAAAAGTTCGATACAAATCGGATTATATCATTCCCTCATTTAGATAATTTCATTAAAAGCAAACTTTTATGGAATAACAGAGACATTCATTAAAACACAATTCAATGAAATGTAAATGTTTCATAGCAAAACATATTACGCCGCATTTTGTGTTGGTTTTCTACTCGGTGTTTAGTATGTGTTTCTGTCCAGTTTTCGCGGTTGAAGATGACGCTGAGAGAGTTATTTAAGGCACCGTTTGTCAAATAGATTGGACATCCATAGGCCCTCTGAATAATTTCATTACATAGTGAAAAAGTTTATACCCTAGCAAACTCGTATCCACAGCCCCTATCAAACTCGAATCGACAGCCCCTAGCAAACTCGAATCCGCAATCCCTAGCAAACTCGAATCCACAGTCCCTAGCAAACTCGAATCCACAGCGATTTTGTGGTGAGGGTTTCAGAACAACGATCTTGCCGCCCCGGTAACGAAGGTCCCAAACTCTCCTTATTGCATCGACAAAAATAGATTTTGAATCACATTAGTTAGAGTATATGCATGTACACAAACTTTCTGTGTTCAGAATGTCAAAAATAAAGGATTGAAAAAAGGACAAAAGAAACAACTGTAAAAAACAAATAAAAATAAAACAATAACAATTTTCCATATTTAAATCAGACCTGACATTGCACAAGGTAGTTCCGCGCGTTTGACAAACCGGAAGTACGGAAAGGAGAGTCAATCTACGTCATACCATGTGTACATATATGGCAACGGCAATATTATATTATTTCTAAGGATAGATAGAAAGAAATGATACAAAAATATTGACACATGAAATAATTCCTTCTCATCGGCTTGAAAAAATAAAATAAACCCCCCCCCCCCCCCCACACACATGTGCCTTTACATTTTATTACGTCATATCATATGCATGCTGATTTACAATCAGTGTGGACATTTGCCACATGATCTACATTGTAAAGTTTTAAACTTGACAAACTTTCTTTGTAAACAGTGAAGTTTTGAACAAGCAGGTTTTTATTAAATTGTAATCTTTAGACAAGTGCGTCTATGTAAACTCTCAGAATTACGTTATAGGCAACGTAACAGCCATTAGATGTATGTGGCATAAAAGTATACTTTGATTGTCGCCTTCTTCTAATTTCAACAGATTTATTCAATAAAATTGATATTATTTCATATATCGTTTAACACATATCCCCGAACCAAAATAGATTTCAACGTGTTTGACAATGGAGGCTTTGCAATATGTTTATTTCCCAGATAAATCTACTCCTAAATATCACCGCGGGATATTAAACTCAGAAAACAGGGCCTAGATTGCAATTCCAATGTTAGAAATAAATTCGACAATATAGATAAACCTTTCATTAAACAAAAAAGTACTAAGCTATTAGCGTAAAGCTATATTTTGATTTACGTTATTTAGATCAATCATATTATGTTTCATGTTATATTGTATCTAGAAAAGAAATAATTGAGCCGCACTATGAGAAAACCAACATAGTGCATTTGCGACCAGCATGGATCCAGACCAGCCTGCGCATCCGTCGCTGGTCGCTTTCAAAGCCTACTGGAATTAGGGAAACTGTAAGTGAACAGCATGAATCCTGACCAGACTGCGCGGATGCGCAGGCTGGTCTGGATTCATGCTGATCGCAAAGCCACTATGTTGGTTTCTCATGGCACGGCTCCTATACTTATATATTAAGCAGCTGGCACAATTTATAATAAAATAATCAATTTTACCTGTTTAGTAAAGTTGCACCATTTTCCTACGCTATCGGTTTCTCTAATTGCAATAGGCCTCGAAAGCGAACATCATGGATCCTAACCAGACTCCTCGGGGCACAGGCTTGTCTGGATCGTTCCAGGTCGCAAACGCATTATGTTGGTTTTCTCATGGTGCGGCTTAATATTATAACGAATACTAAATATTTCTAGTGCCTTTAAGTCAGTCATGGAAGTTTTGTGGCACATTCCAGACAAGTTGATTATATTGATACTCTTGCGGGACATTAACCACATCAACAATGTCACAATAAATTTATGACCCTGCACTCTCTTCACAACGGTATGTTAACACGTCAATGTGTATCACTGGGGGCCTCCGTGGCCTGTTGCTTAAGGTCTCTGATTTCAAATCACTTCCCCCTCACCGATGTTAGCTCGGGGGATTGAATTCTTCATGTGAAGAAAACATCTAGCTGGTTTACGGAAAGACGATGGTCCTACCCAAGCGTCCGTCCGTGATTAGAATACATTTGTAATACGCGGAGACTACTGATGCGGTCTTCCTCCACCATCACAGCTAGGAAAGCACCATATGACATATTACTGAGTTGGTATTCAGTTAAACCCAACTAAAGCAAAAGCAGATAAAAGAACAAAATTAGCAAAACTTTGTAGACAGCAAGTATGACAAAACAGTATTCCCTGTTTCGACACCATTCTGTTTTATTCAAGGAAGTCTGACAATTTATAAGTTCAAGCTGATTTTCCTGTCAAGTGCTTGCTTTTAAATGCAATTTGAAAAAAATTATAAACACATGTCGATGCGGTTTAGAATGTCGCTGATTTTTGTTTTTGTTTTTTTTTTGTTTTATTTTACCTTACGACTATCGTAAACTATTTATAACTACCATTAATACTATGATACAATAAATGAAAATGGATTCATTTTATCTGTTTGTTTTCTCTTTTTTCATTTTCATTTTTTTTTGTTTTGCTTGCAAAATGAAGACATATTTAATTATATGAACTGTCGAGTAAACAGATCACAGGTTTTCGTTTCCTTGTTTCCACCGGTCTAACAAAAACATGGTTAATAGGTTTCGGCAAGATCTTTGTCCCTTTTGGTTTGTGCCATTGCTGTGTTAGACTTGTTTACCTTTGCTGGTCTGGAATTCATTTAATTTAATCGTGGAGGGTATTTAATCAGCCCTATGATATGCGAGCAATGTCCGATCGCACTGAAAATAAAATTAATATGACTACCAAATGTTACAAATTTTGCAAATTAGTTCTGAAATATACACTAAGCATGGACATATGTTTATTTTTAAGACAACTGCGTGGTATTTTACAAATATATATTAGATTATAATGGGAACAATTAACTTAATTGATATCACAGCGGTGATCGACAGGTCCACAGTCAGTTGCAACAGCAGCGCGACCGCAAAACATACTTGTAAAATAAGAACAGTAGAGTATTACGCAACGTTAATATAAAGCTATTGAACCAATTAATACATTTCTTTATCTGTTGAAAATGTTATCTGCACATGATGTTTGATATTTTTATCGTATAAACCTATCGTGGAAATACAGTCTATATACGACAGCAGTGGACATACTATTTTGTTCAAATAATTTATATAGTAATCTAAGACGTAATTTCTTAAAAGATAACTAAGATTGTGATTATACCATGTATTTGCACAAGGACTCAATATTTTTCCTGTCAGGAATATCTAGCAAAGACGGAAAGTGTTTTTCTTTGATAACGCCACCATTTGGCGCTAACTTACCGTGGTTTCTTCTGAGTCAACCTTAATGTCATGTACATAATCTTTAGTAAAACAACTAAGCCTCTTTGACAGCTATCTTTGTGCATTTTGGTTCACATTTTGGTAAGTATTTCACACTGATGTCATCTGAAATACTTTCTAGCGAGTCAATGTACATTAATCCGCCATTTTGAAAGAAGCTTGTGGGAAGCAGCAACAGTAACTAAGGGGCGGAGTTTATTGATCGGTTTACGGATCCATCCATTCTAATATCTCTGAGAAACCCATCGTCTGCTCGAGCGGGGCTATCATAGAAAATGGCATTTTTTTCTATCTGTTTTGGAATTCAATGCACATATAAAGTCTCCTCCAATAATAATTGGGATGTCATATACTATTAATTTTTGTCTTGTTTATTTCATTCAAAAATCCTTGCGGATTTTCCCTACATTTGGTGCATAAATATTTGCAAGACGGTACGATTTATTTTCGTCGGATTGAAGAGTAATTGAAATATATCTACCTTCTGTATCTTCATGAATGTTGTTAACTTTAAGATGTAATTTTGACTTTACTAAAATTGCAACACCTCTAGTTGAATTATTATAATTGCTCCAGAAGGAATTCCCTCCCCATTGTTTACCACACTGGATTAATTCGTGATTATTTAATATAAAGCGTTTCTTGTAAAAATATAATGTCGATTTTTTTTTCTTATGCAACCACTGAAAAATCAGGCATCGTTTTATAACGTCCCTCAAACAATTGACATTTATTGATGCAATATTATATGACATAAAACACAGTTAAACTACACGACATTTACACAAAAAATAGTATATAGTATTCAGCATTTTCTTTTACATTTATGTATTTGTGTCATTATAAATGTTCGGTGTTTTCTTTTTTCAAGATTGGTAGTTATTACTAAAGATTTTAATATAAAATAGCAAACCTATAAATGAACAATCTCAATAAAATAAATAAAACCGCAAGTCATATAAAACAATATTGGTAATATGTATAAGATTTTGGCATATTTTGAACAATCCTCATTTAATTTTCTCGAATATTCATACAAATTTCTATTTTTAAACTCATAACACGTTATGGGTACATACACTTTAATCAAATGAAATAAACGGAACAATGAATCGATAACAATAATACCTCTCTCACATTTATACAAGAGATTCAGGTGGAAAATACGTTTCATATATACATAGACATTTTTCATTTTTTCCTGATTTCTTTTCATATCGAACTTTCTGTACTATTCGGGACAGCTTAAGCCTAGCTGGAGAAAAATCGATAATGCAACAGGTATGATCGTTATCGCCCGTAAATTTTACGTAAACTTCCGAGATTAAGCAGGGGTCATAAGTCACCTTATCTACAAAATCGATATTTATTGCCTTCAGGTAATAAGTCATTAGTATATTTAAGTAGATTAAAGACATAGTATAGGGATTATGTGACATCAGCGAAGGAAGAGTGAAGTTTGAAATATAATAAAATTCAAAGTCAAATAATAAAGAAAGTAAGTACTAAAAGTGCATACCATATCTTTCCCTTGCGTCTTTATTTACATATTTAGTTGGTAGTACCAGAAAAGTATGTAGTCCGTCCAGGTAGTACTTAAAGGTCTTTTTATCCGTGAAAACATTTTATCACATAAGTGTGCAAGGCAAAATTGTAATATTTCAAATTTAGTTAGCAACATACATTTTTACATCAACACAGACTATAACAAAATACGTATATAATAACCATAAAAATAACTTCAGTTTCATTTATCATTATAGCATACTGAAAACATACTATGCTAATATGCAATAAACTTATAAACAAAACACAACTGTGTATGCATGTTAACAACTTTTCTCTTTTTTATATATTGACCAGTATGAAAATAGAATGGCTTAATTCACAGTCAAGTCAAATGTTTGTTTTAATTTATAACTTTGTTAAGTATAATAAACTCGGGAACTAACTGAAGATATTTAACTAAAAAGGAAATGCAACATTGTGTAATTTGTCTATTTCTTTCGGGGCCTATACGAGACATGTGTTTAAAATAATTCAAATTATCATTGCTATGTATAAGAAATAAATACAGTTTTATTTTGAAAGTAGAAATAAAAAGCCCACGTTAAATTGCAATACGTTTTGTTTATTGGATATACACACTTACAAACGTGTAATATTTTTTTCAGCGTAGAAAGAATGACATATATAAACACATTGTAAAGATATAAAGAATTGACAATCATTTCCATTTAAATGTAGAACACGGCAAAATTTGCAGTTTCCTGCGCGCCTTACAACCAAGTTGCACGTGCGAAATATGTACTTGAAAGAGGGGGACAAAGTTATTCAGAGATTGATGCCAACGGAGCGATGTACTCTGTTTTCATGTACGGAAGCCTGCAAACTTCAGAAATTGTAACATTTAATTTAAAAATCAAAGTGTCGCTTGAATAAGCAATAAACAGAACAGATAATGATCTTGAATATGGGATACAAGCGAAAGCGTAAACTTACAACATTTAAAATCATATCATAATTAAGATGAAAGATTAAATCAGCGAATGCCACCGAAGCAAATTCGTTATTTTAAACCATTTAAAAGATATATATATCCCCATAAAACGTCTACGCATTTGATGTTGATGTACTAACATCAACTTCATTCTATCTCAGGTATAAAGTTCAAAAGTGAATATTTATCTAATTTTTATCATATTGTTCGTATCTGGTGATAAAACGGGGTGGTATGTGATGGAGTAACCGTTCCCTTAAACTAGTATCTGGTAAGTCATTTACTCTTTGTTTTCGTATATTTATTTCTACCCTCATTAATAACGTCATGGTGCCTGTGAAACAGACATTTTGACTGAGTGAGTCTTTAAAATATTTAAAAGCTGGCTGCGGAAAGACTTAAAATTTACCGTAACAGGAAACTACCTGTATACCGAGTCGTATACTCGCATTCGAAAAAATCCATGTAACAGCTTTTAAAAAATGGTGAGTTTTTAAAACCGCTAAACTGTCGAGAAATGTGGCCCCTTCATGCAGTCCCTTTCCGGAATTCAATGCATCGTGAGAAGTTGCATGTCTTCTACATGTAGTATTGAGAGCATTGATGGTAAAAATGCATTTTTTAAAAACACGCTGAAATGTTACAAAATGCGTTTTATGATCGTCACCTATGCTCAATACATGGTAAAATGCTAAAATATATTGGCTAAACTTAACCAGGGGCGTAGGAGAATGGGGTGTGTGGAGGTCCGAACCCCAAGTGTAGACCTGTGGTTTAAAAGATTGAAATTGATTCATACGCAATATGGATTATAAAAACGATATTTAGAAGGTAACGTTTATATGTTTCTTTTACAACTCACTTTTAAATCTGTATACATAAATCATTTCAAAATGTTTCTTGTGTTCTAGAATATCGGTTTAAAAAGTTTGATGTCTATAAAGGGTAATTTTTCCTCGCTAGGTTTATAAATCTTTTTATACACTATTTATCACCGCGGGGAATCACATGATCAAAATAATCTCTAAACCAAAATAAATTTATGAATAATATGGGATAATATTGAAGAATATTTTGCTGTAAATCTAACATATAGCCTATCATATGCCAACATACACGTGTCCTAAGACTATATAGCTTTCGATCACAATCACCTTCTGATTATGGAACACTTCAAGAAACTAATACTAATTATTTTCCTTAGTGTTTGTAATTACAGGATATCTATCATTAGTGTCAACTACATGATAATTTACCAATTTTCATTAGTAACATGATAGTAACATGATAGACTGTGTTTAAATTTCATTTCTTATCATGACAGGAAATTTACTCATGTTCTTCAAAATATAACTTTGGTTTAGAGATTATTTTTTATCATGTGATTCCCCACAGTGTTTACTTAACAAAGTGTATTCAAAATGTACCAGGTTACATGATTTTAACAAACAAAATCAATAAGACTAAGTAATTTGAAATTTATCACTAATTTTAAAATAAAAGAGCGGATCTAGAAAGAGCTATTAAATTTTGATTAAGAAGTGGTGGACCAGTTAAGAATGAAGGTGTCATCAGCGAAGTGCCTAGCGCGGAGTGGGGGTATGTATGGAGCCTCCCCCTCTCAGTTCCTTTATTTCCCTACGAGAGATAAATTAACAAATACAAGAGGAGAATCGGACAATTTACATGGAGTGCCTGTTTGGGCTTTTGAATTGCTCAAAATTGTGCTGTGACAGTGTCCGCTTCCTAGCTCCAGCAGTTATTTTAAATTTTGATTTAAGACCGATATTGCATATATAGAGTTACGTTTGAAAAATACAAACTTGCGGATGCCATTTTAATTGTTTTATTACAATTAGTCGATCAGTAGACCAAGGCATTTTAAAAACTGATATACTACTTTAAACAAAACGGAATGATAATACAATCTGTGGAAGCATAGAATGCAACCAAGTTGAATAATAGCAGACTAGGTTTGATTGAGTCTGTTCATGAGAGATAATGTAATGTGCAACACCGCTCACGCCGCCTAGCACCGGCTTAGTTTCAAACATAAACATTACCTATTTTTTTCTTTTGTATAAACGTGCTGAAATTCTGAGAGACTGCATACTTCAATGCATATGTAAAGTCCCTTACATCTATTGGAATTTGCAGTCTGTTCGTAAAAAAGAAGATGTATAGAATATAGATGCATTTCTACGTTATAACTCGGAATAAAATGATATGACTGTATGAGTTTGACTGTATGCATTAAGAAAACATATCATGATTTTTATGTGTTGATAGATGATTGTTTTAGGTTATTTGTGGTCCTAAATTATGTCAAGGTATGTTCAGCCATAAATATACGCCAATGTATGAGCTACTGTTATCATCAAAGAATTTGCGAATTTCGTTCCAAGGACTCTTTATAAGTAACTTTAGATATTTGGGAAGCCAATGCCTAACAGCCTATAAGCGCCCGTTCATTTCAAAAGAGATACAAGTATATTACAATGAGAACTGGCACACTTAAAAAAACAAAATAAATTAGCTGTCCTATAATGAATAAAACAAAGTCTACAAGAACAATAATCGAATCATTGAAAAATTCAGCTGAAATTAGATTGCATTCTTAGGGAACTCATAATGATCTTACTTTTTTTTTCAAAGAGAAGTTGAGTTGTATAACGATTTTCGAATAATCAAATAATCGCTTTGTCAAATCGTCACGACTCGGTTAGAGGTTAGACTCGCGCTTTATATATTAATAATCTGTGGTCTCTCTGTTATGTCTCTACAATCTTTGTACCGTACTTGTACTAAAGCTATTTTCTAAAGTTACTGTAATAGATTAAGGTATTTGCCCTAGAATTGTATTTCTAATGGTTTGTACGGCTGTTGCAAGATTCAAACAGATTTTAGTACCCTTAATTGAGGTCTGAAAGAGAAGCTGGATTCTGCCATTAAGAAAAGCTGAAATTTTATCATATGTGATTTAAACCTTTAAACACGATCTTTACGTCGAAGATTATACATCTAAAAGCTCTTTTATCACATGTTTGACGTCGCGGGAGTGTAATAAAGCTATTATTTAAAAATGATAATATACTAGTGTAATAAAGCTTTGACGTCGAAGTCATTTATAGTATTGGAGACGTTGGTGAAATCGACTTGTTTATCATGTTTATATAGCAAAAGAAAGTAGAATATTTTATGTTTCTAAAGAAAAAGTTGACATGTGATAAAAAGAATATTACATATGTGACTTTCCACACTGATTTTATTAAACTCGTTGAATTAAATTGATAAAATGCTCGGCACAGCCTTGCATCGTATTATTTTATTCAACTCGTTTAATAAATTCAGTATGAAAAGACACTCTTTTAATATCCTCTGTGTACTCTTCAGCTCACCTGTCACAAAGTGACAAGGTGAGCTTTTGTGATCGCGCAACCACGGGTATGAAACGTTGCCTGCGGCACAAAATGTGCCGCACTGAAATGAAGGCATCGCGCCTCCGGCGGCGCAGGCATTGCGCAGGATGTATACAAAAATAACAGCAAGGTGAGTAAAATTGAATGTTTTTGGTTATTGTCTTTTTACAGTAAAAATTTTATAGAAATCGGGGAATGCAGCGGGATGTAGTTGTGTCTTGCCGACAAATCCATGCCAAATTCGAGAACAAATATGTAATATTGTTATTTTGCGCGTGTTTTTCATCGGATACAGTAACGTGAAAATTACAAAAGCAGTGAATATTCAGAGTCATTTCACCTCCTGCTGGAAAAGAAATGATGTATTTCTGCAGTATACCATATAAAGACATGATATCTGATCGACTGAGATAAAATACATGCCTAGGAAAAGGCATATCCCCTCGTTCTGCCGACTTTTCAGTCCAGTGCCGCAGGCATCTCGATGGTGCCGCAGACATCGTGAGAGGCGCAGTCATCTTGAATACTATTGTAGTCGGCAGTACGTATAATTTCGACCTTCTAACATGTATTGAAGTACAAAAATGTCAATAACAATATTATTCCTCCAGTTATTATAGTAGTAAGACAAACCTTCTCAATCTGAACTTTATAATATAAATAGCTATTTTAAGAAGTTTGCAGTATTTTTTCTCGCTGTTTGGGAATGGGGCCAGGGAACATCATGTCATTTTGCATCAAGTCGGGATTCATTTTCTCCAGGAAAATAGCAATATTCAATTACTAAATATCCCATTTGTAACAGTTATTTATGCTTATAGTTCAAAGCAAGGTATGGAAATCAGCATCCGAGCACAAAAACTGTCATAATGTTTGCCATTTTTCAATCAATTTTAATGTTTTTGTTTTAGCATCGAGTTTTTTTTACAGTTTAGGCGTACTTTTTTATTAGCGACGGGCTGAATTTCATCTTGAATATTGTTTTTAGGAGAAAATAATCCTAATTCGATACAAAATGACGTGATTTTCTCAACTGGGAGGCACCTGGTCCCATCCCCCAAAGGAGCAAGAAAAAATATTGCAAACTTCTTAAAATAGCTATTTATATTACAAAGTTCGGATTGAGATTTGTCTTACACAATAACTGGAGGAACAACATTGTTGTTGATTTTTTTGTACTTAAATACATCTTAGAAGGTCGAAATTACACGTACTACCGACTGAAATAGTATTCAAGATGACTGCGCCTCTCACGATGTCTGCGGCACCATCGAGATGCCTGCGGCACTGGACTGAAAAGTCGGCAGAACGAAGGGATATGCCTTTTCCTTGACATGTATTTTATCTCAGTCGATCAGATGTCATGTCTTTATATAATATACTACAGAAATACATCATTCCCTCTACAGCAGGATATGAAATGACTCGGAATATTCACTGCTTTTGTAATTTTCACGTTACTGTATCCAATGAAAAACACGCGCAAAATAACAATATTACATATTTCTTCACAAACTGGGCATGGATTTGTCGGCAAGACACAACTACATCCCGCTGCATTCCCCGATTTTTAAAAAGTTTTTACTGTAAAAAGACAATAACCAAAAACATTCAATTTTACTCACCTTGCTCGTTATTTTGGTAAACATCCTGCGCAATGCCTGCGCCGTCGGAAGCGCAATGCCTTCATTTCAGTGCGGCACATTTTGTGCCGCAGGCAACGTTTCATACCCGTGCAACGTCCGTCGTCCGTCGTGCGTCCGTGCGTGCTTAAACTTTTGTTTGTGACCACTCTAGAGGTCACATTTTTCATGGGATCTTTATAAAAGTTGGTCAGAATGTTTATCTAGGTTAGTTTTTAAACTAGGTTATGTGCGGTCTAAATCTAGGTCAGTAGATTTAAAAATATAAAATCATACTTTTCAATGGATCTTCATAAAAATTAGTCAGAATGTCCACCTTGATGATATGTAGGTCAAGTTTGAAACTGGTTACGTGCAGTTTAAAACTAGGTCAGTAGGTCTAAAAATAGAAACTCTTTGTGACCCCCGTAGAGGCCATATTTTTCAATGGATCTTCATGAAAATTCGTCAGAATGTTTACCTTGATGATATCTAGATCAGATTCGAAACTGGGTCACATGTCATCAAAAAACTAGGTCATTAGGTAAAATAATAGGAAAACATTGTGACCTCTCTAGAGGCGACGTTTTTCACGGGATCTGTATGAAAGTTGGTCTGAATATTCATCTTGATGATAACTAGGTCAAGTTTGATATTTGGGTCAACTGCCATCAAAAACTAGGTCAGTAGATCTACGTCGTCCATGTGTCCGTGCGTAACCTTTTGCTTGTGACCACTCTTGTTAAGACCCAGCCTTGAAATTTGGATGACACGTACAGTTTTGCACAACAATCTTTAAACTGTCTTTCAGGGATCATAAATGTGACCTACTGATCTACTGTCTAATATTTTAGCATCAGTTTGCCATTTGAAACACGTGGTTCAGTATACTCAGTAGAGCGATTCAGGGTCACCATGACCCTCTTGTTTTTTTGCTTATTTTAGTAAAAGATATTATCAGCAATGGATGAAAATGGAAATGAAAGATATTTGAGATACATTCTTCTTCTCGGTGAAGGCGTTTTACTGGTGTTGCGAGGTGTTGTACGGAGAGAAGTTCAACGTACAGGATTAACATTAGATGCGATTCTTACAATCCCGAATAACAGAAGACAGATAGAGCGGAATTGCCACTCGGAAACCCAGCGTCTTCATCTTTTCCCGTCCCCTACTACAGTAAATACAGACATAGAATCATGGGATATATCGCTTCTAACGTTGGTAATTCAAAGAGTGTTTTGGTCAAATCTTACGAGGGACGAACGTTTGCGAATAAGCTACTTACGAGACAGTAGAAATGAGTATCAAGGGCACCCACCAGCAATGTCGATGGAAGAAACGGAATATACAACAAGATCTGCTGATTTAGCAGCAACACTTCAAGATCTGGCATCTGGACTTGACCAACAAACTAGAGACACGCTTACAAGGATAATAAACTACTCTAATGCGGTGCAATTTGACTTTCATACAGCTATACAACATTTACAACAACTCTATGAGTTTAAGGAGGAAATGCTGCGAGAGCTTGAGGCAAAATTTCAGGACGTAAATACCAAACTGGACACCATGCAAGGTTTTGTCTGTCAATCAATTGATGTTTTCTTATCGTATATTCCTAGAAAGTAGAACTTATATTTGGAAATCACGCACATAAAGAAACACATGATGAAAAGGGTTTATTTAATTCTCAGAATCATGATAATGAATTTCGTTTAGATCTATGCCTAAAATTGTTTGACCAATACAGAATAGAATAACAAATGCATTCTAAATGATACAAAGTAAGATGTGCAATATTTTGACAATAGAGTTGATGAAGTGTGTGTAAAATACATTAAACGTAGTATTGACATTATTTGTTGTTTTATAATTCTAGGTGAAAGCAATGATCACATACAGATGACTAGAGATATGGCAGCATTACAGAGTCACATACATGGCGATCTGCTAGAAACGAAATCGCTCGCTAAAGAGAATTATCGAATGGCTACAGCCTTTTCAGAAAAATTGGATGCTGTTCAAGGTTTGTGTCAATTCATGTTTAAACGTTAGTGTATGTCACACGTATGGGTACACCATCCCCAAACATACAGACATTTACATACACACATACCGTCCTCTCCCTCTCACATACACGCTACACGCTCTTAGATTAATATACCATTCCTCTTCCGAATAAAAATAAGGGAGAACAAATTAGCGTTCTCATGAGAAAGGTGTGTTGTTCTTTTTTTTAAATACAGAATCAATCTATATGAAATGTACTATAGAAGGACCTAAACTTAATGGTCTTGTAACACAGGATTTTGCGTAATACAGGTGGTCTCTTAAGCCGATTTGACTGTATATACAGCTGTGAATGGGGATGTAACTGACGAATATATGTTAGTTAAGTAGTAGCGTCTTTTGCATATCGACATAAATGAAGATGGAAGACGAATTATTTAAGACATAGTAATTAGAAGTTATTAAAACACCCTCCATTGTACTTTACCTATTCAGTTAATCCTTCAGACACTAGCTCGACAATACGGTGTAGATGAATATCCAGTCATCAGCTCTTCAGCGTCAGGTTCCACATCTTTATTAAAGCTTTGATGCAATTTCTCTATCTCAGTATTTATTTAATGATTCAAACTCAAAATAATTGCTGTACATTATGTCCGGCATCATATGATACTAAAGCCATAGCGTTGGCATTATTATTTCTCGAATCATGCCATCGTTTGACTTACAATTTCAGGTTAAAGTTTTGATTCACTAAGATGCATTACTCTGGTAAAAAGTACGATTAATTATGTCTCTTTCCAACTTCTTTGACGTATTTTGACACTATTGTTGTTTTTACTATATGGATTTAAGGTAGTTCTGCACGTTTGAAAAACCGGAAGAGATGGCGTAATGTCATTTATCCGGTAAACGTAGAAAAAAGCCTGGTTTCGGAGTACGGAAATGAAATTCAGTTTATGAATTAATCGAAACCTGTTAGTAAATTTATTACACTGACACTGTTTCTGTATTTCTAAGGTCAAAATATGCTATGAAAAGAAAAATTTAAAAAAATGTTTTAAAATTAACGTGAATTGTCCGGTACTCTTTTATCATGATTGTATATCTAAAAACGCACTCGTACCTTTTCGTTTTATTAAACCAAATAATAGGACATGCGCTAATTTATAACTGTGAGAAGTATCATAAAAAACTACATTGTAGAAAAAGTTCTATTCGAGAAAAGGTTATGAAAATATGATTTTCCCATACAATCCAATTATGAAATATTGCGTGAAGTCCAAATTTTTCAAATCAGTCTACCAAGAAATCAAGTATACGACATTGACTTTTTTATTTGCTGAATCTTCTAGGTATATTCTGAAGTTTTGAAAAGATAGAGTTTAATCAAATTCTACATCATAGAAAAAATCGATCCCAACGTGCAGAACTACCTTAACTCAAACTTAAAAAAAATGCCCTATATCATCATCTGCAACAGCGTAATTAACTACACACTAGTGATAGCTCTAGCTTCCCCAGATATGTCAATCTTTGCAAATGCAGTGAAACAGAGTCTCAGTAAGTAAACAATGTATATCAAGCAACGTAGAATAAATTTGATATAATTATTAATTTATACCATTAATATAGCTTCTTTTAATAGTAGTATAGTGTCAATTCATGTGTTATTTTAGAGACAGTATCAAGAGAAATGAATGAACAGCAACAAGAAACACTGCGATGTATTGAACGTAAGTTTGTATAATTTCAGTCACACATTATCATGATTATCATATAGTTACCGATATTATTTTACAGATCGCCTGAGCAAATAAAATAAAACAGAGTTTCCTTAAGTAATTGGCGTATTTCAAGAAACGTAAATATCCTGATTTTATGCCTTCAGTGATATGGTTTGTTTTCAGATATAACGGCTTTTAATTGTAGCATCATTATAGAAGCATGCCATTACGTGTGATATCATTGTATTGAACGTACGTGGTGTGTTGAATGCCTGTTGTCAAAAAACAATAAGTAGGAATTTCAATGATCTTATATAGGCAGTTGAATAAATGATTCAGACAGGTGGCAATATATATCTTTACTAAACCAGGATTTTGGCAAACTTCACACTCATTTTATTAGTGTCTTAGAAAAACTTCTGGATGGTAGGCTCAAAGAGGAATAAAGACATAATGTATCATTTAAAAAGTAATGTGTACAAAACAAATCGGTAAAAATTGTTTGGCCAATCAGATATTGCTTCGATACACGGCGTCCAAATCGAATTTGACAATTGTCCCATAATTTTGCGAATTAGAGTTTTTTTCTTGCTTAGACATAATGAATTGTTAAGAGTATGTAAAACGCTTTTTTAATATATATAAGGATGTTTAGATCAACAAAATCCGTATTAAATATCCATTTTTCAGTTATAAATACAATCAGATTGTCCATTATTTCAAACAAACCAGTATAGGTGAAAATAATTTTTATATTAATATCCGCCACATCCGTATATTGGTAAGCATAACGTAAAATGCTTTTTTTTCAGAAAAGATTACAGAACTTATGTCCCACCAAAGAGGCCGACAACTTCAACATGGTAATTTTATTCTGCACCGTTAAACTAAATACTCTACACATTATTTTCAAACTTGTTTGTTACTTGTATATAGGTGGGCCGGTGGTCTAGTGGTAACATGCTTGACTGTCAATCCAGAGGTCCGGGGTTCGAATCCCGGTCCAGGCACTGGAAATTTCTGAGATGCTCTTGAGAGTTTACCACCTAACTAAGAGGCATGTTCTGCTTTGCGTGTATCGGTGCTGTACAACAGGTACGTTAAAGAACCTCGCAAAGAGCCAAGTTGGCCGGACAGGCCTGTATCTAATAAGGATTTCTCTGTATCTGTTCTTGGGGCTTTATGACACTTTATCCCTCTTGTCAGATCGCTGTGTGTCTTTAATAGTAGATTACGAGTTTTCTCCCTGTGTGACTGCATTTGCTATATGTAAATCACCATCGAACGTATTTAACGTGTATATAAATCTAGAGTGGTAATGTATTTCCGTTCAACCTTGCGTAAGAAGATTGTAGCTATTGTCTTTTTCAGATGTTGATGCAAACATCAATATCAATAGCGAAAGGCCGGAAAATTCCACCGAAGCCCAGGACGTTATTGTAAGTAACATCAATGATATTTTGAAAGAAATACGCCCTGACGCAATGGAAGACAGCGATAATACTGACGCAATTATGCAAAGAGTGAATGAACTTTTAACGCGATATGGAGGCAGTGACTACGAACTAACGAAATCGTTGTTAGAACTTATCAAAGAAATCATACGGCATGGGCACATTCAGCAGGCAAGAAAGGGCAGCATAAAGCTAACTGTTAGATTCACATCCTACACAGGATTGTTAAGTTTTGTGCAATACCTGAACAGTGAACAATTTCAGGATCGCTTGAATGGTATATCTAGAGCACTGAAGAAAAGAACAGGGCATGTTGTAACATTGTCAGCTTGCATTGCTCAGGAAAGTCTGTATGATCTACATAAGCATTTGGGTAAGATGTCATTTTTCTGGTTGGAAAGTCATGTGGAAACTTAAAAAATAATATAGCTTTTCTCTTTTAACTCATTAACACCTGCAGCCATATCGCCGCTTAATTACTGGCATCAATTTTCCGATACATTCCTGAGCCACTTATCAATTTATCTGCTTTGTATGCCTGTGGATTTTCACTGATAATCAATAATCGATAAGATCTAGGCATTCTTTGATTAATATTAGGGACAAACATCTGTTTATAACAGATGAATAAAACTGATATTTTTACATCTGATACTACAATTTATGATCTATTCAAAAAAATTTAATTTACTATTATTTTAATTTGCAAAATTGTTTCACAGGCCTACTGAAGTAACACGAATATGGAAAACTGCAATATTCAAGAAAGATTTGACATAGAAAAACAGCCATTATTTGATTATTTTATATTTATTCAAATATCATTTACCGCTGAACTTTAAAGCAAATGACATTATAAAAGAACAGAATTATGCTTTATTTAATAAAGTTAGAAATACTGAATGAAAAAGAAAGACTCTGCAGTATATTAGAATGAGAAAATCAAACAGGCAATACCTAGAAATAACTTTGTAGTTGCGATATTTAGTGATGAGTATATTGAAAATACATGCTTAAATAATAAATATTTTGATAGTTTCGATCGCTTCCGGGTTTTATAAATCTTTAGTGTAAAATAGTTAATTAGTTGACTTTGACAGCAGTCCAATCGTTAGTACTCTTACTAGCGTAAAATCACGTCACGCGGCATGCAGTACTATCAGGCAGATAGCGCATTTATGCGATCCTCGGCATACACGCCTGTTATCTTTTGACGGATAAATACGACATGCGGTACTCGATAAGAGATAAAATGAACGCATAAATGCGATCTGCGTCCTTAATGAGTTAAATGATGAAAAGCGTTTCATTAATTGTATAAACTCTTGTTATTGTTCCTATTTAGAATCTAACGTTCGCAAATATTCTGATATATACAGTTTCTGAATTAATGATATCTAATGTCTGTTGCTGTTCAGACCGTGTACACAGACCAGTAACAAAGACATCAAAACTGATATCGTATCCATTTACATTTAGGAAATAGTTGTAACTTTGTAACCATGATATCCTTTTTGTATTGGATTTGTGTATTTACATGTTCAGGTGTATGATAATGTTTTGTTTTTACTTGTAGAAGAAGAATGCAAAAACCTTAAGTGTATCAGATCAGTGGTACTTCCGGTGCAATGTAAAGGTATTATAGACCTCAACCATATCTGGAAATTGTTACAGATGGGTGGTGCTGACAGGCATTTGGAACGGCTGTCAGAAATTCTGACAAAAATCGTTGGAGGGAAAGTTACACTCACAACTTCCGTTAACTTAAAGCAATTTGAACAAGCATTGTTAGAAACTGGTATGTTTAATTTTATATCGTTATGACTTATAAACTTTAAACTAAGGATAGTATTTCAACTGCCAGCTACAAGCAACCTGAGACATAAGTGGTTTTTGTGCACACGTCTTTTAACATAACGTAGTGCCGTTTCTATTTGTTCGTGGCGGGATATAGAATGTACCCCTGTTTGTTATCTAGCACAAAATTCATTTACATATACATAAAAAAAGAGAATATTTCAAATGGTAGTGCTCAGTAAAGAGTTGTAACGTTTTGTAAATACCACGTTTTTTGTCTGATACTTTAAATTGCCCTGATGTAAAATGAACTATGATATATGGGTAGATTATTTGTTTCTTCGTACACTGACAGACAGGTAGCCTTGATGAAAATTGTTGTTTGCCGTAGATCCTCAATACCTCCATACAGTTTTTGGTGGATTGAGGTATCTATCGGCTAAGTCGCAGCTCGCTCCTGGTAATGCCTTTTACATCTTTGGAGTATATGCTCCGTAGTCGGATCTCCCTCACCACATGGACACCACATGGACAGGTAAGTGTTGGTGCCAGTCTGTTTTCCTGTATTTGTGAGCGCCCTGAGTGAAGCATGACCAGCATCACTTGTTCAGACCAGTCAAGGAGATGAAAAACATCTTCCTCTATTTTTGGTCTCGTTAGTGCCTTGATGCTGGTTATTTTCTCTTCGTAGCTCACAGGTGTTGTTGGTTGTTCTGACTGAGGTCCAAGCTAAGCCATTTGGTCTATCTCTTCATTACCTTCACGTCAACAATGGGATGGAATCCACTGAAGTGCTACTTTGCAGGTTTTACTCAAGCTCTGCATTTTCCTGGCTATTATTTATCAAGGCTTCAATGACAGAGAGTGCATCTATGAGAAAGACGAATGAGGAGCTTTCTTCTGCCGAGTCTTCAAACATTGAGACGACCTTCATGAGTGTTTTAGTCTCCGCTTTGTAGTTTTCCTACGACTGCCTGTAGTGTTTCTCTCTTCTTTGATGGCGCACGTGGATGATCCATCTATATAGATATGATTCCATGTGTCCGGAGGATAGTCTTTATTGATCATAGCTAGTGCGAGGCTCTTCCAAATACCTTCATCCTCTTGCTTCCCGCTGTCATGACGAGGAACAGTAAGTCTCACAGCCGTTGAGGACAGATCTTTCGCCAGGTGGTTTATATGTCTTCTCTACCTACGAGAGTCGTTGGTATGTTCAGCTCTGTGTTGAACTCTCGATTGAGTTTCTCTGCCTTGTGAACAAGCTGCTAAGTTTGAAACGATTTTTGGTGTAGCCATCCTACATGACTTTCATGGGATGGTATTGAAAATACCTGAACCTCTCTGCTTGAAGCAGAAGCTTTGCATGTCCCCTGTCTTATAACGGCTGCGTATCTGCTTCTCCATGAAGGAGATTAGTGTAGACTTTGTAGCACCTGTCATGATTCGCAATGCTTGGACTTGAACCTTGTCTAGAGCTTGTTGGTTAGTTTTGGCAGTAATGGACCAGGCAGTTGAGCTATACTTAAAAGGGGGTCTCACTGTTTACTGTTATATTGTCTTGAGTATGTGCTTATTTACGCCCCGCGCCCATTGTTATAGCAAGTTTAAGCATCACGACAAGCTTCCAATTGGCCTTTCCTTTTCTTTGACTAATTTGGAATCTCAAGGTTAGCAGTTTTCCAAAGGTCACTCCAATGTATTTTGCTTCGTCTGCTTCAGTCAGTGAAGTATTTCCCATCTTGATTTTACCTGTCCTCTGCTTTGACGACAGGGAGAATAGTGTGGTGGACGATTTCTCTGTATTGATATAGACACACAAATCTTCAGCTCAAGCTGAAAGGTTGTTGAATGGCTTTTTGCATCCTGTGTATGGCTGTTGTGGCATGTTTTCCCTTACACTATAACACCAGGTCGTCAGCGTATTAATAATAGTTATATTATAAAAGATAATGTATTGTTGCATACATGTATTTCTAAAACAACATACTCGTTTCAGAAATATTCAGACGTGTACGATTTAAGTATCTAACGACTAAAATGGCAAGTTGTTGAAGTGGAGATACCGCCAAAGAACTGGCAGTACGCTAATTGAACTTAGGATAGTTTGGCTTTAAATGTTTTACGACTTGCAACCCTAAGTCAAAATAATGTAACTTACTTTTGGTTTTATGAGACAGAATATAATAGTTATAACGTAACATTAGCTTTAACAACGTGTACATACTAGGTTTTCAATGGAGATTTGTAAGGCGTAAAAAATGGTTTGTTTCCGGTATCCCGACCTACCTTAAATTTTTGACCCGACCCTAAATGTTTTTATGGCCTTGGAGAATTTTTTTTTCAACTTTTTAACAAAAAATTGCAAAACTGCATTTTTATGCTTTAAACATGGCCAGTGATTTTAGAAATAAACTTATTGATGCACTAAAGGCACAACCCCCTTATTTGTATTCATTTTTGACATAAAAATAATTTCCAAAAAGTCTACCGTGATAAAAATAATATTAAAAAAACATTTTCCGACCTACCTACCCTATTTTTTTAGCATGTTACCGGTAACAAATATTTTTTTAGGCCTAATGCAATATACTTTGTTTTTGCTAAACTGATTGACAGATTATGTTCAACTGTATAAAGTTATATCTTTAACTGCACTAGACTGAAGGTAAAATATAACTGAAGTCTTGAAGATATTTCAAATAATCGAGACGCTTTAACGTTAATACTCTTACATCTAGTTATGAGAAAAGGACACTCGAATTTAAAGGAAACTTATACAATACAAGCAATTAATGTTTTAAGAGATTTAACATTTGAAATATGGGCAATTAAAGATTGTATTATGTCTTGAAGGTTTCCCGTTTGACAGTAAAACTTTGTCCCGACCATAACGTTCTATTTTCCTTGAAAAGATCCAAATATTAAATCGAAAGTACGGCACTGTTTAAGGATTTTCTAAAAGAAGAAAAACAAGCAAAGAAACGATTAACTAGCAAAGTTATATAATCTACCCGTATCAGGACACTGACAATCGTATTTCACATGACTCGATGTTCGATTTCTGTTGGTCACTGACAGAATTGCACCATGGGAAATCCCGTTATAATACATAATGTTTAAATATGAAAGAATATGTTTACCATAGGAACATGAGTCCTACGCCATCTATATTTAAGATGATATTAGAAAGCTAAAGTTATCAACTACGCCGACTTCTTCGTGTCACAGTGAAACCGAAATGCACTAAACAGTGTTTAATATCTGTGTTTTACTTTTTCAATATGTTCAAAACTGCAAGGCATAGAGCCTTGATATTTGGCATGTGACATCATCTAATGGTCCTCTATGAAAATTATTCAAATTGTGCCCCTGGGTTGAAATGAGGCCCCACCCCGGTGTCACAAGTTTTACATAGACTTATATAGGAAAAACTTTAAAAAAATTCTTGTTTGAAACTACAAGACCTAGGCCTTTGATATTTTGTATGTAGCATTGCCTTGTGGTTTTCTATGAAAATTATTCAAATTATGCCCCTGGGATGAAAAGATGCCCCGACCCTGGGGTCCCAAGTTTTACTTAGACTTATATAGGATTTTAAAAAAAAACAACTTCTTGTCTGAAACTACGAGAACGAGGCCTTTGATATTTTGTATGTAGCATTGCCTTCTGGTTCTCTATGAAGTTTGTTCAAATTGTGCCCCTGGCGTTAAAAGAGGCCCCATCCTGGCGGTCCCAAGTTTTACATAGCTTTATACAGGAGAAAACTTTAAAAATCTTCTTGTCTGAAACTGAAAGGCCTAGGCTTTTGATATTTGGTATGTAGCATTGCCTAGTGGACTTCTAACAGAATATAGAAAGACAAACAAGTAAGATACAAAAACACTGTAGAGTACCGCTTTCAACACACAAGCACACACCTATAAGCAGGAAAAACAACAATCGTATACCGCCTTAGGATTCCGGCAGCCAAAATAAAAGGGTGTGTGTGTATATGGCGGGGTGTTGTCACGAACGATAACTCATAGTTAAAATTTGGAAGGGGATGCGAAATAAAAAAAGCGGGGGAGCACAAATGGAAGGGGAAATGAAGGTCGATAGGGGGAGTGAGGAGGAGTAAAAAACACTTACAACAAACAAGACAACATACGCAACAGAAAATATAAAAAAGACAGAAAAGTGTTATTTTTTGTTTCATAAAGACTCTTGTTTTTAGCATGATAAGAGTTATTTTTCTGACCATATATTCTAGATGATGACAGTTACTCGTTCAAAATAGACTTGCATCATGAGGAAGCTATGAGAAGAGGAAAGGGATCTCTATATATTAAGACATATAAGTTTTAGATATGAGCTATAATAATTAAGCTATGCTCTCTTCTTATATGTGATAAACAAGAGCATATTCTTCGGAAGCAGTGAACTTATTAAATTGAACTGATGCCCCACGAGGTAATGTAGGCAATCCGTTAGTTGACACTGTAGTTGTTCATATAGCTAACGGAATGCTTCAAATGTCTGTCAACGGGTTATGTACTTTATCACAAAGAATAAATATGCGCAAAATGTACACGAAAAAAAAAAGAAACAAGAAAAAAAACAAGAAAGTTACATTACATGTAAACCGGACAAAAACAAGATCAAGAAACCGATAACTTAAGGACCCCTTCTTTACCGAGAATCTTGAATTAAACATCATTGGCGTTATGAAAAAATGACAAAGTTTGCTTCTGACGTCAATATGTCAAAGGTAAAAGCCACACAAACCTGAAAATTGAAAATTATTTCTGCCGAGTAACTTGAGAACTACTTGAGACCCACATTCATAATTGGTGGCGTGTCTGGGCTTATGAGGTAGATGAGGCTATTCATTTTTGCTTCAGTAAGTCAGTTGTCAAGGTCACATGGGTCTAAACCTTGAAAAGAGTAGTAGGGCAAAGATCAAGGTCATAGTGATTGTCGGAATTGTAGCAAAACGGCGTTAAACCAGAAGTTGTAAATTTATACTGTAGGCTAGCTTAAACAGCAGCTTAAAACAAGTTTATCTATAAACTAAAGAGAGAGAGAGTGGGCAAAATAATAGACATTTGCGAATTAAGTCTACGTGGACTGTGAACACCTAAGACGATCGATTTTTCAAGGGGGCCGTCTCAACATGATAATTTTAAATTATGTTTGGTAGGAAAATATCCCAAATATGATGGTAAGGTATGGCTTATTATGTCACCGAACAGGATAAGATTTGGATTTGTCTTTCCGTCCGTCTGTTCACCAGAAAAATGTTTTGTTATACATATCGCAAAAAGTATTTGATCTAGCGTCATAACACTTTCCTGAAATGTTCTAAGACTCTAATATGATAAGTTGCGCATCTGCTTCAAAGTTGAGCTAGTCTGATCGATATTCCATCGTCGTCGTCGTCCGACATAAAAAAATCTAAACTGGGACAGCTGGGATCAAAATGTAGGTTAGTAGGTAAATCATTGTGAAAACTGAAGAAAACGTAATATCTTGAGTCTCCATTCCTTTGTTGTTATTACACATCCGAGGGGACGTATTTTGAGATAAAACAGGTGTTCATCTGGCCTTCTGTCTGTCTGTCTGTGTGTCCGTCTGTCCATTAGCAATTTCGTGTTGACTCCGCTCTGTAACTCGTGAACCCCTTAAAGGATTTTAAACAAACTTGACAGATGTTCTCCACATCAAGACGACGTGCAGAGCGCCTGTATCAGGCGGCTCGCTTTAATGTCAAGGTCACACTTGGGTGTCAAGTTCATATGACTTTGTTTCGTGTCCGCTCTGTAACTCTTGATCTGTTTGAGGGATTTTAAAGAAACATTGCACAATGTCCAACACATCGAGACGACGTGCAGAGCGCATGTTTTGGATGGCTAGCTACAAGGTCAATGTCACACTTAGGGGTCAAATGTCATATTACTTTGTTTCGAGTGCGATGTGTAACTCTTGCACTGCTTGAAGTATTTTAAAGAAACTTGGCACAAATGTTCACCACATTATGACGATGTGCAGAGCACATGGCTCGCTTCAATACTTTTGGCGATATGTGTAGCATAACTTCTCTCTGATGAACAGAACAACGGAACAAGAGCTGTCCGTAAGACAGTGCGCTCGACTTTTCTCAGTGCTTGACTCTGAAATAGGGCTTTGCTAGTAAAATATTCCAAGTTAAAACGGGACATAACTCTGTCAAAATTCAAATCAGAGTAATGTGAATTGTTTCTTCGCGTGAAGACTTTGATAGTAAAAAAGTATTTAAAGTTTCAAATCAAAAGCTTTAATAGTAATAGAGATATTTGACTTTATAAATAACTATTTTAAGTTTCAAGTCAATAGCTTTGATAGTAACCGAGATCTTTGACTTTATCAAAAACTTAAAACAAAAATTCTAAGTTAAAAAGGGGCATAATTCTATCAAAATTCAAACCAGAATTATGGGATTGTTTCTCCTGGTGAAGCCTTTGATGGTAAACAAGTATTTTAAGTTTCAAGTCAATAGCTGTGATAGTAACAGAGATATTTGACCCTATCAAAAATTTTAACCAAAAATTCGAAGTTAAAAAGGGGCATAATTCTGTTAAATTCAAATCAGTGTTATGGGGATTGTTTTTCCAGGTGTAGACTTCGATAGTAAATAACCATTTTAAGTTTCAAGTCAATAGCTTTGATAGTAACAGAGATATTTGACTTTATCAAAAGCTTTAACCAAAAATTCTAAATTAAAAAGGGGCATAATTCTGTCAAAATTCAAATCAGAGTAATGAAGATTGTTTTTCCTGGTGTAGACTTCGATAGTAAATAACCATTTTAAGTTTCAAGCCAATAGCTTTGATAGAAGTTAAAAAGGAGCATAATTCTATCAAAATTCAAATCAGAGTTATGGGGATTATTTCTCCTGGTGTAGACTTTGATAGTAAATAACTTTTATAAGTTTCAAGTCAATAGCTTTGATAGTAACAGAGATATTTGACTTTATCAAAAACTTTAACAAACGGCGACGCCGGTGCCGGAGCGAGTGCAATAACTCTACTTTTTTTTTAGAAAAGTCGAGCTAAAACAGGCACATCCGAATTTATATCACCTACCGCATAGTGATGATATCATAACCCAAACCCTATTGCCGTTATAAACTCTACCGCGCATAATATACTCAAATTATGTTGAGACGGACCCCTTCAAAAATCTATCGTCTTAGGTGTCTACCAATCTGACTAAAGTACATCTCCTATTAAGCTACGCATAGGATCTGAGAACGACCTATTCATAGCCTCGTTCTGACGACCCTTTCGCTAGCCAATCAGAGCTTAACTTACAACATCTTGCAAATCTACCTGTAGCCTTGACTTTTGATATTTACAATTCTTATGTCATATTGTGTCAGATAGCCGATTAGCTCAGTCGGTAGGCCACTTGCTTTGTAAGCAAGGGGTCCCGGGTTCGAACCCTGGAATTACTGCACATTTTTCTTACTCTTTGACATTCGAACAAGTCGTCTGATTGGTTAAAATAAAAATAGCAATACTGGAAATCCAAAATATACAGAAGACGTATGTGAATGAGTCGTTCTCAGATCTTCGTTTAGATGATTAAGTACTTTAGTCAGATTGAGGTGTCTACAGTCCACGTAGAGTTAATTCGTAAATGTCTAATTAGGTATTGACAGGTACATGGAATTTACACAATTTTATGAGAGTTTAATTGGGGGCTCGTCCGGGATCTTTACCAAATTGGCATATAACTAGCAAAATATTGTTTGAATGCACGTTAAAATATTGCGTTATTTAACGGTGTTTGGAAGTACTGAAAAAGTGTTCAAACAGCGTTCAACAAAGTGTTTTTCAATTGAACAGTATTAGTTGAATACTGAAATTTTAATGATGGATTATGATAAATGGGTTTCGTTGGGCGAGAGATTAGGTTTAAAGGAAGATGCCTTACTAGAATACGTGCAGAAGAAAGAAGTTGAATGTCTCGAGAGGGACGAACGTAGAGAACGGCGCGAGCAGGAACGTCGGCGCGTAGATGCTGAAATGGAGGAAAAGAAACGCTCATTCGAGCTTGAAAAATGCAAGTACATGGCAGATGAGGCCGAGAAACAGAAGCATATAGAGCTCAAACTCAGAGAGCAAGAATTTAAACTTATGCGACTGAAAATTGAAGCAGGGGCGTCAGCCGATATAAAGCCTTCTTTTGAGGCACCGCATAGCAGAGGTCTTAGGCCAAAGCTGCCAAAATTTGAAGAGCATAAAGATGACATGAATGCTTATCTTGAAAGGTTTGAAAGATTGGCACGTAGCCAAGAGTGGAAAGAAGATACTTGGGTCATAAGTTTGAGTTCTTTGTTAACCGGGAAGGGGCTTGAAGTATACACTAGTATGCCCCCGGAACAAGCTACAGATTACCAGTTCTTAAAAGATACCAGCTTACGGAAGGAGGTTTTCGGGCTAAATTTAGAGAAGGTAAACCAGAGCAAGGGGAGTCGGTATTTCAATTCATGGCTCGTCTTGATAGATACTTCAGCAGATGGACGGAAATGGCGGAGGCCACAGATACCTACGACAAGTTGAAAGACTTAATTATTAGAGAGCAGTTTACTAGAACCTGTTCACCGGACTTAGCGCTTTTTCTTAAAGAAAGGAAACCTAAAAGCCGTAATGACATCATTACTCTGGCAGAGCAGTACATAGAAGCTCATGGTGGTACGATTACGTACAGTAAAAATCATATTTCTAGCAATAACCCCAATAAATTCACACCACATCCAGTTCAGTCGCCAAGCCCAAAGCCCTCCCCCCCCCGGCCTATGATAAGGCAGTGCAAAAGAAAGGGACATGTTTTATTTGCAACAGAGGTGGTCACATTGCGAAAGATTGCCGTGATCAAAACGGAAAACGATATGGTGCAGCCGGGATGATGTACAGAGGTCAAAATGGTGGTAGTTACCGCAGTAGGCGTGATCCGTCACCAAAGATTGGCGCATGGGGCCGACAGAAAAGCGTGATGGTAGACCAGGTAATGAGAAATTAGAGAGTTTGAGATTTCAACCTTCGCCTTCCCCTTCAACGTCTCTTTCGAAGTTAACGTATGAAATTGAAGTTCGATTAAAATTCCTTGAGATTTCAATCTTTAGAATGAACCTTACTTCTTTTAATCCGCCCTTTCAATTTATCCGTAATTATGATCGTTTTTTTTTTCGTGCATTTTGACATCAACGGTATAAAACGGTATCGGCGGGACTTCAATTGTCCAACAGGACAGGACTTTTACAAGAAGTTATAAAAATGAAACTTAAATAAAAACATTTCAATTAATATAATTATTGCATGGATATTAGTGCGATTACGATAAAAAAAAGCGAAACACTTTAAAAACTCGTTGGTGTTGTTTCAAACATTTAGATTTAATATAAAATGATGTCAGTATACAATGTACGATTGTAACTCATACATGAGAGGAAATAAAAATGATATATCATATCAACGTATTTTATTGTTGATGGTGTTCATGAAAGATGATGCAGTAAATGTTCTTCAAACAAACACATGAAATACCAACTATTACAAATGTATTTATCGAAATACTTTGAAATTAGGTTAAATAAATGCGATAAAGCAAACACAAAAGACATTACCATAACATATAAAGGACAGATTCATCCGTCATGCTATTTACTAGTATTTCATGGTTTTTCTTAAAGGTTTTTTCACTTTGAATTGGTCCTTTTTACATCGAATTCCTGAAAAGACGCGTTTTACTTGTAGACACTCATAATCAATGTACCTGATGAAAATTTAACCTTTTAAAAGATATGTTGACAACATGAGTCAATATACACAAGTTATTAGTACATTTAACAAGCGAATTGAAACACATTTAAGACACTCTCGTGATATCATACGTTTTGGCATCATGACACTCTGCACAATATAATCGTACCAAGTCACCATGCGTCTAGCGAAACAGTCAAGAAATGTTAGGTGGAGACGGAATTCGTCGGACAATATGTGGGCATATACATGTATTTGTTTGAATATACTATTTTAATATGTTAAGCATATGCAGATCCAGGAGTTTCGGTTTGGGGGACACCAACTTTAAAGAGAGTGTCACCCATTTCAAGGAGTGTTGAGGTGGGGGACGGGGGGTGGGGGGGGGGAGGGGGAAGAGGCACACCGAGTTTCAAGACCGATTTTCTTTGTAAAATGTAAAAATCAAAGTGGGGATTGACCCTCAATGCCCATCTGCCAGGCTCTGGGTCCGTGCATGTAAAGAATGGAGTTATCCCATACGGCTAACGGGAAACTTCTCGCATCATGATACCATAGATCTGAAATTGTCTGATACTTCAGAAGAATTTTCCGTCTTACTAGTACCATTTTATGTTTATAATTAAAATGCAACTGTCGTATAAAGTGTCAGACAGAAGCGGATTGTTTTATCTGGAAGTGAAAATAAAATGTTCCACCAAATGATAATCGCGCGTAATTATTTATTTTTCAAGTAAAATGACATTCTTGGCATGTGCCTCCATCCAGATTTCAGTCTTTGATGCCGAGTATGTGGACAGAATAGATGAAAAAAGACTAAAGTTTTGACTTTCGTGATAACACATCTTCTCACGTTCAAAACTTCACTTCATATGTCAAAAAAGCCCTTCTAGTATTATCGAAACCGCCTGGGGACACAATTATGCCGTAGAAGTTAAAGTTTGAACAAAATCTCAATGCTTCTCAAAATCAGTTGATACCTTCATGCTTCCAGGTTCAATTCAATATATTTAGTTAAAATTATTAGCCATACAAATCTTCATTATTCTAATATTTATTGATAGTGTTTCGCATCAAATTTAGTCTTATTATACATATGGATAATCGAATAACTTAATAAGCAGAAATCCTGAAAAAAAAAAGCTTTTTATTTCACATATTAAGAAAAAGAAGTCTTAGGCTCACTTGATATTACATGGAAAACTTTAGTAGCAACGTCTGATATAGATAAAATACACGCATATCGGTGACGTGTTACCCAAAATATATTATATGAGAGACGTTGAAGGGGAAGGCGAAGGTTGAAATCTCAAACTCTCTAATATCGGGTATGTACATGTCACTTCCTCCGCAAAGCTCATACGATGTTTGCATAGAAAAGGGGAAGCTCAAGCTACCTAATGGGAATTCACTTCCAGTAGTTACTAGTAGTTGTACTATTGAATCATTAGAAGGTGAAAGGCAGTTAGACTTGAAGCAGGGTTATGTCGGAGACCAAGGAGTTAAAGTACTTAGAGACACAGGGTGTGAGTTAGCAGTTGTTAGAAAGAAGTTTGTTACAGAAGATCAAATGAAGAAAAACTGCGTAATGATAGCAATAGATGGACGTGCCAGATTAGTCCCTATGGCTCTGATTAGAATTGACACACCATACTTCAAGGATGAAATAGAGGCCATGGTTTTAGAAACCTTAATTTGTGATTTGGTTTTAGGCAACATCAGTGGCGTGCTAAAAAATCCAGATAAAAAATGGGTTGGTCGTGATGCCAGTAAGATAGCAGCAATTGACACAAATGTAGCTGCTGTAGTCACAAGGGAACAAGCAGAGAAGGAGAAGAAGCCTATTAAGCCACTTAAGGTACCTGTAATTAAAGAAGATGAAATAACAGTTGAGTTGCTTAAGAAAGCACAGTCAGAGGATAAGTTATTGAACAGACTATGGAGATACGCCGAAGAGAAAAAGATAAAGTCGACAAAAGGTGGCATTAGAGAGTTTGAGATTTCAACCTTCGCCTTCCCCTTCAACGTCTCTCATATATATTTGGGGTAAAACGTCACCGATATGCGTGTACTTTATTTATATCAGACGTTGCTACTAAAGTTTTCCATGTAATATCAAGTAAGCCTATGACTTCGCTTTATTACTATGTAAAATAGAAAGCTTAGTTTCCGGATTTCTGCTTATTAAGTTATTCGATTCTCCATATGTACAATTGGACTAAATTTAATGCGAAACACTACCAAAAAGTATAAGAATAATGACGTTTTGTTTGGCTAATGATTTTAACTAAATACATTGAATTGAACCTGAAAGTATAAAGTTATTAACTGATTTTGAGAAACTTTGAGATTTTGTTCAACCTTTAACTTCTACGGTATATTTGTGTCCTCAGGCGGTATTGATTATACCAGATATGCCTTTTTGTCGAAAGAAGTGAAGTTTTGAACGTCCGAAGATGTGATATCACGAAAGTCAAAACTTAGTCTTTGTACATCTACTCTGTCCACATATTCGGCATCAACAACTGAAATCTGGATGGAGGCACATGACATGACAGTTATTTACTTGAAAAATTAATGATAACGCGCGATTATCATTTGGTGATACATTTTATTTTAACTTCCAAATAAAATCAATCCGTTTCTGTTGGACACTAAATAAGACAATTGCGTTTTGGTTATAAATATAAAATGGTACTAGTAAGACGGAAAAAAAATTCTGAAGTATCAGACAATTTCAATTTGATGATATTAATGCGAGAAGTTTCCTGTTAACCGTATGAGATAACTCCATTCTTTACATGCACGGATCCAGAGCCTGGCGGAAGGGCATTGTGGGTCAATCCCCCTTTGATTCTTACATTTTACAAAGAAAATCGGTCTTGAAACTCGGTGTGACTAAGCTCCCCCCCCCCCCCGCTCCACCCCACCCCCATGGATGGGTGACCCCTCTTTAAAGTTGGTGTCCGTCTAATCAGAATTCCTTGATCTGCACATACTTTACTTATGAAATAGTATATTCGAACAAATACGTGTATATGCCCACATGTTATTTCGTGCGACAATTTTCGTCTCCACCTAGCTGTCCTTGACTGTTTCGCTAAACACTTGGTGACTTGGCACAGTTATATTGTGCTGTCTGAGAGTTTGGCATTATACAGAGTCAAACTTAGTGTCATGATGCCAAAACGTATGATATCACGAGAGTACAGATAGTGGTCCCGAAGATATACCAGAAGCGTGTAATGTCCTTAGCACATGAATCTATAGTTGGTGGACATCTTTCAGTTCGCAAGACTGTAGACAGAATACAGTCAAGCTTTTATTGGCCAGGAATATCAAGCGACGTCACAAGGTTTTATCGTTCATGCGATATTGGTCAGAAAACAGTACCGAAGGCTAAAGTTCAGAAGGTACCTCTTGGTGAGATGCCAATCATCGATGCTCCATTTCAACGGGTTGCTGTTGATTTGGTTGGGCCAATTTCGCCTGTTTCAGAAAAAGGAAACCGTTACATCTTGACAGTAGTTGATTATGCTACACGTTACCCTGAAGCAGTTGCTTTGCCAAGAATAGAGAAAGAAAATGTTGCAGAAGCATTGCTAGACATATTCTCTAGAGTAGGTTTTCCTTCTGAAACCTTAAGGGACAGAGGTAGACAATTTACGTCGCAACTTATGGAAGAAGTATGCAGGCTCGTGTCCCTTAAACAGTTGTTTACGACACCTTACAACCCGAAATGTAATGGCCTTTGTGAGAGAATGAATAGAATTCTCAAAAGTATGTTAAAGAAAATGTGTCAAGAGAGACCCAAAGACTGGGATCGATATATGTCTGCTGTATTATTCGCATACAGGGAAGTCCCACAAGCCAGCACAGGATTTTCCCCATTTGAATTGTTATATGGTAGAACAGTAAGAGGTCCAATGTAGGCACTGAAGGAACTTTGGACATAATTCGAAGTTCCAGAAACAAGGAACACGTATGAATACGTGCTAGATCTACGAAACAGACTAGAAGAAACGTGCAGAATTGCAGGGGAGAGACTCAGCAATGCACAAGTGGAATACAAACATCATTATGAAAAAAGGCGAGAGCACGAAGTCTCGAGCAAGGAGACAACGTTTTAGTCCTCCTGCCTACATCTCACAACAAACTCATGTTGCAGTGGAAGGGTCCATTTGAAGTAGCTGAAGTTGTAAACATATTTGATTATAAAGTGAAGATAGGCGATAGAGTAGGTGTTTACCACATAAACTTTTTGAAGAAATATAAGGAGAGAGAAGATAATGTCTGTGCAAGTGTAGCAGTTATAGAAGCAGAGAATGAAAGTGAAACTTGTGTAGTTGACGATGAGAGTTCACTGAACTTAGTAAACACCAGTGGTAAAGAGACATACAGAGATGTTTGTGTAAATGAGCAGTTGTTTAGAGAGCAGAAAGCTGAAGCGTATGCTCTGCTTGAAGAATTTAAAGATATATTCACTGATGTACCAGGGACAACTGACCTTGAAGAACACAAGATTATTTTGACTGATGAGAGACCGATACGTGTAAGAGGGTACACTATACCATACGCAAAGAGAAAAGACGTTGAAGACGAAGTTAAAAGCTGGAGTCATAGAACCAGCAAATTCAGATAACAACTCCCCGGTTGTTCTTGTGAAGAAGAAAGATAATACAAACCGCTTTTGTACAGACTTCAGAATGATGAGAAAGTTGTTGGCTGGCATCAAAGATGCAGATAATTATGTCGACGATATACTTGGACACACTATAACCTGGGAGAGACACGTAATGATGTTGAGAAATTTATTCACGGGAAGCAAGACTGACAGTAAAGCCATCAAAATGTATGATTGGATTTGGTAGTATTTCGTTTACTGGCCACGTTGTAGGTGACGGCATGATGCAAATGGAGGACGATAAGTTGGACAAGATACGTAGTGCTGAGAGACCAGAAATAAAGAAGCAACTTAGGTCATTCCTTGGTTTGGCGGGATACTATAGGAAATTCATCGGGTCCTTCGCAGAGATCGCCGCCCCTTTGACAGACCTTACGAAGAAAGGTCAACCAAACAAAATAGTCTGGAGGTCAGACCATGAAACCGCCTTCAGGACAATGAAGCAATTATTGACTCGTGCGCCGATATTACGTTTGCCAGACTTCTCCAAACCGTTTGTCTTGCAGTGTGATGCTTCGGATACTGGGGTTGGAGCAGCCCTTCTACAAAGGTTCGATGACGGATTGTTTCCTATTGCATATGCAAGCAAGAAGCTTTTGAAACGGGAGAAGAACTACTCAGTAATAGAGAGGGAATGCCTAGCTATGGTTTTTGGAATTAAGAAATTCCGCAAGTACTTGTATCGACAACAGTTTGAACTGCAAACTGATCACGCACCTTTGACCTACATTCAAAAATGTAAAGTTGAAAGCGGTCGCATTATGAGATGGGCCTTGTTCTTGCAGAACTACAACTTCCGAACTGAGGCTGTCAAAGGAACAGACAACGTCTGTGCAGATTACCTGAGTATACTGGATACCTGAAGGGTTAGTGTCGAATTATTCTTTGTATTTGGAAAACAGTTGAGTGTTTTCTTGAGGGGGGGGGGGGGCGCTGTCAGAATAATTCGTTGTTGCTTGTAGTAAAACGGCATTAAACCATAAATTGTAAATTTATACTGTATGCTAGCTTAAACAGCAGTTTAAAACAACTTTATCTATACGCTATATTGTACGGCTTGTTAAACCTAGTTGATAAAATAATCACTGCAGTATAGAAAGAGAGAGAGAGTGGGCAAAATAAATAGGTGTTGATAGGTACATGGAATTTACACAATTTTATGAGAGTTTATCAGTTTTGGTCGCGCTTTAGCGAGAGAAAGACGCATGTTATACATGCAGTAATTTTAATGTTGTTTAGAGTCAATTGGTGGCTCGATTTTTGAAGGAAATATTTGTTTCTTGATTTATTTTTTGGAGATTGGTGGCGTACATTTTATTGTACATAATTGTTGACTTGCTCGGCGAATATTTTTGTTGTTTGGTTGTTTAATTGTGGTTTTGTTATGAAGTTGATACTTGGTTGTTGACGGTTGGAATTGTTGGTACTTTTGTGAATTTGAAGTTTATGATTTGGTTGGTTGTTTGAATTTGTGTGTTGATGGGTTCTTTTGAGTTTTAGAGGTGTATAAATTGATTTTCTGCAGTTTGGTGGTGTATCGTTCGAATATATATTTTGCTCTGAGTTTTGCAGATTAATTGTTTGGTTTTGAATGGTTATTGGTTGAAGCTTGTGCTGGCCGAGCATAAGTATTGAAATACTTGCAATATTTTGTATATCATATGTACCTGCGTACATGTGATAAAGCTTGAGGAAAAGCGGTGCAAATTTAGTTATATTTGTAGACAGAATGTTTGTGGTGTGTATTTGATCTAGGTGTAAATAGTACGTCACCATGCTTAAGTATATAATGTATATACATTGAAAAATAGACAGAAGAACTACAAAAAAATACACACACGAAAATATATAGGGAAACAATTGTGCTAGTTTCCAAGGTAAAGATTAGCCATAGTCAGACGGTGCACACTACCTCCCTAACCGTTGGTAACGCCTCGCACCGGCCACCATCAAATCCTGACAGTGATCATGAGACTGAATATTTTACGACACGGAGGCGAACGTGTTAAACAAACAGCTCTAGCTATAATTTGCATCTATAAATACACATGTTTAGTTGATATACATGTGTATATACATATGGATAATCCTCGTTTGAACAGATATATGGTTGGATGATTTCTTTGAAAGTTGTTATTTCTGCTGTTTTTATTTTTATACAGTTCTAAAATTTCAACATTGAAATCATCATCAATATAACAAATAGATGAAATAAACTCTTGCCACCCAAAACTGTTTTTCTGAGCTGAATTTTCGCTCTTACAAATGCTCTTTTAACGTGGTTGCTCAATTAGGATGATGCACGTTGTATTATAATAAAAGAGTCGTTTTCATTCAGAAACCATGTGCTAATGTTATTTCCAGGCAGTACATATCAATTTGATAAAATCAATCACTAGCAGCAAAGGCTCATCTTTCTTAATTTCAGAAAAAAAAACTTGTATTCTTTCGACATTAAATGAGTAATTTTGTGACCATATATTATAGATGATGAAAGTAAACCCTTCAAAATGAGGATGGACAAAGTCTTTGACTTGAGAGATGATGTGGAAACTAAGAAAAAAGAAAAGGCATTTAAGTCTGGTAAGACATATAAGTTTTAATCAGGTTTTATTATTCCTAAGCTCTGTTCTGTTCATACATATAGAAAAAAGACAACAATCTCCGGAAACAATGAACTCACCACTCGCCATCGATACCACACGAGATAATGCAGCCAACCCGATAGTTGACACTGTAATTGCACATTTATTTGACGTAGAGCTTCAATTACCTATCAA
The DNA here is from genome assembly GCF_021730395.1 of Mercenaria mercenaria. Lineage (NCBI taxonomy): Eukaryota > Metazoa > Mollusca > Bivalvia > Venerida > Veneridae > Mercenaria > Mercenaria mercenaria. Next base: position 14,771,025 of record NC_069376.1, on the reverse strand, counting down.
CAAGATATATACTTTAATATAATGACTTTAATGTCAACTCCGTAAAAGTAGTTCGAAACTCATAAAAGACTGTAGTTTTGTTATACAACATGGAGGAATCCCATTTACTTATATCCCCGAAGTGTTTACACTTTACAAATAGAGTCACCGTCTTTAATGTCCTCCAGTGTATCAAAATGTGGTCTGAACACGAGTAATTGACCATTATTTTATGGCCTATGCAAACTGCCATAAATTAGTACAAACGGCATAGTTCACAAAGTTACGATTGTATTTAACGATCAATCACATTTCAGTAACATTTCCAATTATTCTATATTTTGTCAGAGATCTACTTAAGGAATTTAATTACCACTTCGTAGAGATAGACCCCTATAAGAAATGAGTATTCTATCTGTTTAGGTAACATTAACTTTGTTCCGGATGAGTTGTAAGTATTGATGGATGGTCTGGCGTCAATCGTCAATCGTCCTGTGCTCTGTTGCAATAGTTTCTCTTCTGAAACTCCTGATCAGAAAGATACCAAACATGATCAGTATTGCCCTTGCATAGATCTCTATCAAATAATTTTCAATTATTTAAGTTGCCTTAAAAGTGTTGATTTTTTTTCTCATGATCCGCTCATTGGATCTTCACCAAGCTTTGTATGTATCATCATTATAGAGAGTATAATCTGTAACTAAAAAAAGGAAAGTGACACTGCTTACAAAATGTTAGGAGAATTCATATGATAGTAAAACGCAAAGGTGTATAATTCCGGTTAATTTATTAAAGGACAAGGAAAGGCATATATAGAGAATAACAGGCTACTGTCTTTTGATATCAATGTTATCAGGTCGAGGCTGATATGGGCTGGAAGGGGTGAGGGATCTTTGTAGCACCTGTCATGATCCGCAATGCTTGGATTTGAACCTTGTCTAATGCTTGTTGGTTAGTTTTGGCAGTAATGGACCAGGCAAATGAGCTATACTTAAAATGGGGTATCACAGTTTCCTGATATATTGTCTCGAGTATGCGCTTATTTATACCCCGCGCTCATTATTATAGCAAGTTTAAGCATCACGACAAGCTTCTAATTGGCCTTTCCTTCTGCTTGACTAATTTGGGGTCTCAAGGTTAGCAGTTTTTTCAAAGGTCACTCCAAGGTATTTTGCTTCGTCTGCTTCAGTCCATGAAGTATTTCCCATGTTGATTTTAATTGTCCTCTGCTTTGACCAAAGGGAGAATAGTGTTGTAGATAATGTCTGTGTATTGATATAGACACACAAATCTTCTGAGCCCAAGCTGAAAGGTTGTTGAATGGCTTTTTACATCCTGTGTATGGCTGTTGTGGCATGTTTTCCCTTACAGGTCGTCAGCGTATTAATAATAGTTATAAAAGATAATGTATTGTTGTAAACATATATATTCTAAAACAACATACTCGTTTTAGAAATAAGTATCTAACGACTTAAAATGGCAAGCAAGTTGTTGAAGTGTCGATACCGCCACAGAACAGGCAGTACGCTAATTGAACTTAGGATAGTTTGGTTTTAAATGTTTTATGACTTGCAACTCTAAGTCAAAATAATGTAACTTACTTCTGGTTTTATGAGACAGTATATAATATAATAGTTATAACGTATCATTAGGCTTAGCTTTAGCTTCACCTACCCTATTTTTTAGCATGTTACCGGTAACAAAGATTTTTTAGCCTAATGCAATATACTTTTTTTTTTGCTAAACTGATTGACAAGATTATGTTCAACTGTATAAAATTTTATCTTTAACTGCACTAGACTGAAGGTAAAATATAACTGAAGTCTTGAGAATATTTCAAATAATCGAGACGCTTTAACGTTAATACTCTTACATCTAGTTATGAGAAAAGGACATTCGAATTTAAAGGAAACTTCTACAATTTAAGCAATTAATATTTTAAGAGATTTAACATTTGAAAGATAGGGCAATAAAAGATTGTATTATGCGTTTAAGGTTACCCGTTTGACAGTCAAACTTTGTCCCGACCATAACGTTCTATTTTCCTTGAAAAGATCCAAATATCAAATTGGAACGAAGATATCGAATGTACGGCACTGTTTAAGGATTTTCCAAAAGAAGGAAAACAAGCAAAGAAACGATAAACTAGAAAAATTATATAATCTACCCATATCAGGACACTGACAATCGTATTTCACATGACTCCATGTTCGATCTCTGTTGGTCACTGACAGAATTGCACCATGAGAAACCCCGTTATAATACACAATGTTTAAATAAGAAAGAATATGTCTACCATGGGAACATGAGTCTTACGCCATCTATTTTTAAGATGATATTAGAAAGCTAAAGCGCATACTAGTAAAGTTATCAACAACACCGACTTCTTTGGGTCATAGTGACACCGAAATGCACTTAACAGTTTAGTTTAATATCCGTGTTTTACTTTTTTCTTTCAATATAAAATATCTTATTTACTTCAAACCTACTTAAAAGGACAGAGGTATAGAGACTTGAGATTGTAGCAGCTAAAACATAGAATTACACGAAATACAATAAATTGCTACGGTTCAATTATTTTTGAGTTAGCCCTGGTAACATTACCTCCTTTGCAACAGTAATTTTTTGTTAAGGGTTTGATGAATATTTTATGTCTTCAAACTTGAACATATTATAAGAAATCATAGAAAGAACACAAAAATTGGACAGCTAATGAAATATGTGTATTATTCTAAAAAACAAATTTCCAGTTGATTGATTGCTGTTTAAATTTCCTTATAGGATCAAAATTAAGGAGTCACACTTCTTGACAGCGTAGCGCCTTTAAAATTTCACCATTATGTGAGAATTGTTGCACATCTTCGTTTTGATGCATTTGCAGCACGGTGCGAGTACTGAAATTTTGAATGACAATCTTAAACAACGTTTTCAATTTTGAAAATTGTTTATTTTCACTTCTTTACAAATAGAATTGTTTTTGTAAGGGGAACAACTTTTTTGAAATGAAAACGAGACAGTACGGAACACAACGGGAAATGTGTATTAAATGACTAGAATGTCTGTAAAGGCCTTGTTCCTTGCAAAACATTGTAAATCTCATTTTCACAATTTATAATTCACTTTTTTTGATTAATCATTTCTGTTTCATGAAAGTTATTAAACTATGCACATTTGCTTACAATAGTTGTTTCCCTTTGATTTGATTGCAAATAACAAGCTGTCAAAAATGTGTATGGTGGACAAATAGAAAAAAAATCAATGACAAACATACACATCTTTTAATTTTAGGACTCGTTTTTCTATTTAGGTGTTATATGCAATACTTTACAGTTTGACATTTACAAACTTTGAACATAATATTATAATGAATTTCATGAAAAAGACATGATTTTCCCATAAAAAAAGATATCATGAACCCTAAAGTGAACGTCTCACAATTGTCTTTAAATGGGCAATATCTTTACCAAACAGATCGGTCAAATACATGATTAAACGCATTGTCCTTTACAGCTCCAAACATCAAGTATTCACAAGAAGTTATTCCCCTTTAAAGTAGAATTCCATTTGTAAAGTAAAAAAATCAGTTTTCTAAAATTTCTGGAACAGTTGATCAGTCAGTATTATATGAAATTTCAGTACTCGCAAATGCACTAAAACGAAGATGTACAACATTTCTTTAAAAAGGATAGATTTTAAAGACACTGAACTGTCCAAAAGTGATGTCCCTTATCGTGGTCCCGTTACGGGAATTCAAGCTTCTACCATTAAACTGACATTGGAATTTCAGAATTATGTACTTATTTAATAAGTTGTGCAATTTTCATGTAAAACAACGTTTTCTTTTTATGACTTTATGATGTTCCAATTTCAAGACTTCAAATATTCATCAAATCCGTATAAAGGTGCATTGATAGAACTACAAACTAGCTTGACTGTCCAGTCTCAATTGTTCAATCACGATTAGTCAATCAGTAGAGTCAATCAATAGACTTCAGACTGCGTGCACAATTTTTTTCTAAAACTGATATAATAAAATAAAGCCGAATGCTTAGTTTCAAATATAAACATTGCCTGCTGTTCTTTCTTTATTATAAACGTGTTGAAGTTCTCATAGACTACATATTTCAAGGCATCTGTAAAGTCCCTTAAATATTTTAAAATTGGTTTTCAAACGTACGGAATCATGTTAAGATGTAACGAAGTTAATGAATATATAATAGAGAGTATGAGATTTCAACCTTCGCCTTCCATTTCAACGTCTTTTGCGAAGTTAACGTATGAAGTTGAAGTTCGATTAAAATTCCTTGAGATTTCAAACTTTAGAATGAACCTTACTTCTTTTAATCCGCGCTTTTAATTTATCCGTAATTATGATCGTTTTTCTCGTGCATTTTGATATCAATTGTCCGAAAGGGCATGCCTTTTACAAGAGGTTTTATAAAAACATTTCAGCTAATATAATCATCACATGGATATTCATCACATGGATATTAGTGCAATTAGGATAAAAAAAGAAAATAAATAAAATGAAACAATGTGAACAATGTAAAAACTTGTTGGTATTGCTTCGAACATTTAGGTTTTATATGAAATGGTGTCAATATACAATAATCGATTGTAAATCATACATGAGAAGAAATAAATATGATAATCATTTCAACGTATTCTATTGTTGATGGTGTTCTTGAAAGATAATACTGGTAATATTTTGTAAACAAAAACACGAGACACCAACTATTATACTTTGAAGTTAAGTTTAATATATGCGATAAAGCAAATACAAAAGTCATGACCATAAAATATAAAGGACAGATACATCCGTCATGCTGTTGACTAGTATTTCATAGTTTTTCTTAAAGGTTTTTTTTTACTTTAAATTGGTAATTTGTACATATAGTTTTCTAAAAGTCTCGTTGATAACATGAGCCAATATACCCAATTTATGAATACATTTAACAAGCGATTTGAAACAAATGTAAGATACTCTCGTGATATCATACGTTTTGGCACCATGACACTCTGTAAGACTCTGTATAATGCCAAACTCTCAGACACTATTTCAAAAGTAAAGAATGTGCAGATCAAGGAATTTTGGTTAGAGGGACACCAACTTTAAAGAGAGAGTCACCCATTTCAGGGGTGTGGGGTGGGGAGGTGGGGGGGGGGGGGGGGTGGTCACACCGAGTTTCAAGACCGATTTTCTTTGTAAAATGTTAGAAGAGGGGGATTGACCCGCAATGCCCCTGAGTCAGGCTCTTGGTCCGTACATGTAAAGAATGGAGTTATCCCATACGGCTAACAGGAAACTTCTCGCATCATGGTATCTGAAATAGATCTGAAATTGTCTGATACTTCAGCAGAATTTTCCGCCTTACTAGTACCATTTTATGTTTATAGTTAAAACGCAATTGTCGTATTAAGTGTCCGACAGAAACGGATTGATTTTATTTGGAAGTGAAAATAAAATGTTCCGTCAAATGATAATCGCGCGTTATTATTCATTTTACAAGTAAAATGACCGTCATGCCATGTGCCTCCATCCAGATTTCAGTCTTTGATGCAGAGTATGTGGGCAGAGTAGATGAAAAAAGACTGAAGTTTTGACTTTCGTGATATCACAACTCCTGACGTTCAAAACTTCACTTCATACGACAAAAAGGCCCATGTGGTATAATCGATACCGCCTGGGGACACAAATATGCCGTAGAAGTTAAAGTTTGAACAAAATCTCAAAGTTTCTCAACATCAGTTATTAACTTCATACTTCCAGGTTCAATTTAATGTATTTAGTTAAAATCATTAGCCATACACAATTTCATTATTCTTATACTTATTTATAGTGTTTTGCATCAAATTTAGTCTAATTATACATATGGATAATTTAATACCTTAATAAGCAGAAATCCTGAAATTAAGCTTTTTATTTCACATAGTAATAAAGAGAAGTCTTAGGCTTACTTGATATTATATGGAAAACTTTAGTAGCAACGTCTGATATAAATAAAATACACGCATATCGGTGACGTTTTAACCCAAATATATATGAGAGACATTGAAGGGGAAGGCGAATGTTGAAATCTCAAACTCTCTAATAACAGATGCATTACTACATTATAACTAGGTATGGAATAATCATTTTTGAACTAAAGATGTATGACTGTAATTTGTCTGACTGTATGCATTAAGAAAGAATGCCATGAATTTAAATTAGTTGATAAATTAGTTAAGATTATTGTCAAAGCGTGTATGTGGTCCTTTATTGTGCTGGGGTATGTCCATTCATACTGACGGCACCGTGACCATCAAATAATTTGAGAATAACGCTCCGATGTCTCGATGTAAGTAACTTTAAATTTTGGTTAGTTAAATAGCCTATAAGCACACGTTCATACAGAAAGAGATACATGTATCATTAATATCACAACGAATTTCCGATATCTTAGCTACATACCTATATGAAAAAGTTTACTTTTAAAAATGTTCTATAAACGTGGTTGTCCAATCTTGCCAAGAAACGTGGCTTATTATTAACGAGAGGTTTCAGTCCTGAAAAAGCGCCAGAGTATTTCCCAGGGAGTAGCAGTCTTGGAAGAGCTTCCATTCCAATTTCAATATTAGCAGACTGAAGTTTATTTCTTTCACTTTCTAAAGAAACTTTTTTCTTACATGAGAATGGTTATTATTTTGCGACTATATATTATAATTGTTGACAGTCACTTGTTCGAAATAATTCCTGTCAATTAGATAAAATCACTCATTCAAAATTTACCACACAACAAAGGCTTGTTTATTTCACTTTCAAAGAAACTTGATTTCTTTCATGAAAAGAATTATAATTTGTGACTATATATCATAGAGGATGACAGTCGATCATTTAAAACCTTTACAGAACAAGACTTAGTGATAGACTTTCATCAAGATGAGAAAACTAAGAAAAGAGAAAAAAGTTCAGTAGATGGTAAGACATATAAGTTTTAATTATGTGCTAATGTGATATAATGATAAAGCTCTGTTCTAAAATAAATGAGTAGATTCGCCGGAAACAGTGAGATCAGCAAACTGGTACAACACGAGGTAATACAGGCAACCTGGAAGTTGACACTGTACTAAAGTATATAGCAGACGGAGTGCTTTAAATACCTACCAACAAGATATGTTCTTTATTAATATGAATATGGAAAAAACTTACGCTTACAATTATTATATAAGCATAATTGCTCAATCGCTCTGATACACGTTTCATTATGATTAAATAACTGTATTCATTCTGAAAAAAAAAATGCTCACCTCAGACGAACTTTGATTTTTCAACATGAGAAGAGTAATTTTGTGACACTATATTATAGATTTTCCAGGTCACTCGTTTGGTACTACGAAGAACCCATTGGAATACTTGCAAGATGATGAGAAAACTAAGCAAAGGAAACAGAAATCGATATATGGTCGGATATATGGTAAGTTTTAATCATGTGCCATAATAATTAAGCTCTGTTCTCTTGTTTTATGTTATCATTAATATCACAACAAATTTCCGATATCTCTGCTACATATGTGAAAAAGTTTACTTTTAAAAATGTTCTATAAACATGGGTGTTCAATCTTGCGGAGAAACATGAATTATAATTAAAGAGAGGTTTCAATTCTGAAAGAAAAAAACGCTATAGTATTTCCCAGGGAGTACCAGTCAGTGTGATAAATGCACCTATTCCAATTTCAATATTAGCAAAGGCTTATTTCTTTCACTTTCTAAATAAACCTTTTTTTTACATGATAAATAGAGAATAACAGGTTAGTGCCGTAGATGAGAAAGTTTATATGGCGAGGTGAAGGAGGTTATCGGTTGAACCGAAGGCGAACCTGATAACGTCCGGAGCCGAGCCGGATAAACTTTCTCCATCTTAGGCACTAACCTATTATTCTATTTATCTTGTCATTACTTCATTTTCCGATATTTGGCACTTTATTTTACAAAAAAGGTGTGCGACAACCGCTTTAATGACGTCATATTTGTAATGACGTCACTTATATAATGACGTAATTACCGACAAAATCGCAATAACATCTTCGTTTTTTAATAAAAACTCATTATTTGACCACTCAGTTTCTTAGTTTGGACATTTCCAACACAATGGTGATGGTTTCAATGCAAAATTTCTTATGACAACAATATCGATCATAAGGTCACATGATCAACTGACCGTATATCACTAGTCACGTGTCAACTAACGGTATATCAAGAAAGATATACGGCACCCTGATATCTGGTCGAAAATACTGCATGTGACAGGATAAGAGTTATTATTTTGTGACTATATATTATATTTACAGACCGAGTGGTAAACGTGTTTAGTGTTCCTATGGAACCTAAGGAAAGAGAAAAAAGTTCAGTATATGGTAAGAGATATAAGTTTTAATCAAGAGTTATGATGGTTAAGCTCTGATCTAAAAAAGAAAAAAAAGAAAAAAAGAACACACACACACACAAACAGAGATTCATAGATTCGCCGGAAACAGTGAGCTCAGCAAACTGATACAACATGAGATAATTCAGTCAACCTGTAAGTTGACACTGTAGTGGAGCATAAAGCAGACGGAGTGCTTCAAATACCTACCAACAAGATATGTTCTTTATCAATATAAATATAAAACAGCTCACGCTTACATTTGATTTATAAACATGGCTGCTCAAACGTTCGGATAAACGTTTCATTATCCTTACATTGTAAATAACCGTTACGGTTTTCATTCTGAAAAAGTGTTATATTATCTCTTGTATCATAGCTAGGTGATTTTTCTTAACAAATTTGGTGCAGGTAATTCGTCTACACTTGAGTACAGGATGTGGTAACTAAAAGTGTGCAGGTATTTAATACCCGCACGCTAGTTACCGCACTGTTGGATAAGAAAGTATGCCAGCTTGTCTGAAACAATAGAAAGCGAAGTGTATTTTATTCATTTTATGCTCTAGCATTGGTTTATTTTTTCTGGACTTTACACATTTGTAAAGCAAGGATTTTAAGTACTCACTGAACTGCTGTATATGGCAATGTGGAACGCCTACAACTACCATATATGGATGGCTATGGTACAAAACAGAAAGAACATTAAAACTCTCGGGTAAACGATTTATACTGTATTGAAGCATATAGCAGACGGAGTGCTTCAAATACCTACCAACAACATATGTACTTTATTAATATGAATATGGAAAAAACTTACGCTTACAATTATTTTATAAGCATGGTTGCTCAATCGCTCTGATACACGTTTCATTATGATTAAATAACTGTATTCATTCTGAAAAAAATGCTCACCTCAGAAGAACTTTTATTTTTCAACATGAGAAGAGTAATTTTTGTGACTATATATTATAGATCCTGGAAGTCGCTCGTTTGGTACTACGAAGAACCCATTGGAATACTTGCAAGATGATGAGAAAACTAGGCAAGGGAAACAGAAATCGATATATGGTCGGATATATGGTAAGTTTTAATCATGTGCCATATTAATTAAGCTCTGTTCTCTTGTTATATGTTATCATTAATATCACAACAAATTTCCGATATCTCAGCTACATATATGAAAAAGTTAATTTTTAAAAATGTTCTATAAACATGGTTGTTCAATCTTGCAGAGAAACGTGAATTATAATTAAAGAGAGGTTTCAATTCTGAAAAAAAAAACGCTATAGTATTTCCCAGGGAGTACCAGTCAGTGTGATAAATGCACCTATACCAATTTCAATATTAGCAAAGGCTTATTTCTTTCACTTTCTAAATAAACATTTTTTCTTACATGATAAATAGAGAATAACAGGTTAGTGCCGTAGATGAGAAAGCTTATTTGGCGAGGTGAAGGAGGTTATCGGGTGAGCCGAAGGCGAACCTGATAACGTACGGAGCCGAGCCAGATAAACTTTCTCCATCTTAGGCACTAATCTATTATTCTATTTATCTTGTCATTACTTCATTTTCCGATATTTGGCAATTTATTTTACAAAAAAGGTGTGCGACAACCGCTTTAATGACGTCATATTTGTAATGACGTCACTTATATAATGACGTAATTACCGACAAAATCGCAATAACATCTTCGTTTTTTAATAAAAACTCATTATTTGACCATTCAGTTTCTTAGTTTGGACATTTCCAACACAATGGTGATGGCTTCAATGCAAAATTTCTTATGACAACAATATCGATCATAAGGTCACATGATCAACTGACCGTATATCACTGGTCACGTGTCAACTAACGGTATATCAAGAAAGATATACGGCACCCTGATATCTGGTCGAAAATACTGCATGTGACAGGATAAGAGTTATTATTTTGTGTCTATATATTATATTTACAGACCGAGTGGCAAACGTGTTTAGTGTTCCTATGGAACCTAAGGAAAGAGAAAAATGTTCAGTATATGGTAAGAGATATAAGTTTAAATCATGTGTTATGATGGTTAAGCTCTGATCTTAAAAACAAAAAAAAAAAGAACAAAAGAACACAAAAACAGAGATTCATAGATTTACCGGAAACAGTGAGGTCAGCAAACTGATACAACATGAGATAATTCAGTCAACCTGTAAGTTGACACTGTAGTGGAGCATAAAGCAGACGGAGTGCTTTAAATACCTACCAACAAAATATGTTCTTTATCAATATAAATATAAAAAAGCTCACGCTTACATTTGTTTTATAAACATGGTTGCTCAAACGTTCGAATAAATGTTTCATTATCCTTACATTGTAAATAACCGTTACGGTTTTCATTCTGAAAAAGTGTTATTATATTATCTCTTGTATCATAGCTAGGTGATTTTTCTTAACAAATTTGGTGCAGGTAATTCGTATACACTTGAGTACAGGGTGTGGTAACTAAAAGTGTGCAGGTATTTAATACCCGCACGCTAGTTACCGCACTGTTGGATAAGAAAGTATGCCAGCTTGTCTGAAACAATAGACAACGAAGTGTATTTTATTGATTTTCTGCTCTAGCATTGGTTTATTTTACCTGGGCTTTACACATTTGTAAAGCAAGGATTTTAAGTACTCACTGAACTGCTGTATATGGCAATGTGAAACGCCTACAACTACCATATATGGATGGCTATGATACAAAACAGAAAGAACATTAAAACTCTCGGGTAAACGATTTATACTGTAGTGAAGCATATAGCAGACGGAGTGCTTCAAATACCTACCAACAACATATGTACTTTATTAATATGAATATGGAAAAAACTTACGCTTACAATTATTTTATAAGTATGGTTGCTCAATCGCTCTGATACACGTTTCATTATGATTAAATAACTGTATTCATTCTGAAAAAAATGCTCACCTCAGAAGAACTTGTATTTTTCAACATGAGAAGAGTAATTTTTGTGACTATATATTATAGATCCTGGAAGTCGCTCGTTTGGTACTACGAAGAACCCATTGGAATACTTGCAAGATGATGAGAAAACTAAGCAAGGGAAACAGAAATCGACATATGGTCGGATATATTGTAAGTTTTAATCATGTGCCATAATAATTAAGCTCTGTTCTCTTGTTATATGTTATCATTAATATCACAACAAAATTTCCGATATCTCAGCTACATATATGAAAAAGTTTACTTTTAAAAATGTTCTATAAACATGGTTGTTCAATCTTGCAGAGAAACGTGAATTATTATTAAAGAGAGGTTTCAATTCTGAAAAAAAAACGCTATAGTATTTCCCAGGGAGTACCAGTCAGTGTGATAAATGCACCTATACCAATTTCAATATTAGGAAAGGCTTATTTCTTTCACTTTCTAAATAAACCTTTTTTCTTACATGATAAATAGAGAATAACAGGTTAGTGCCGTAGATGAGAAAGCTTATTTGGCGAGGTGAAGGAGGTTATCGGGTGAGCCGAAGGCGAACCTGATAACGTACGGAGCCGAGCCAGATAAACTTTCTCCATCTTAGGCACTAACCTATTATTCTATTTATCTTGTCATTACTTCATTTTCCGATATTTGGCAATTTATTTTACAAAAAAGGTGTGCGACAACCGCTTTAATGACGTCATATTTGTAATGACGTCACTTATATAATGACGTAATTACCGACAAAATCGCAGTAACATCTTCGTTGTTTAATAAAAACTCATTATTTGACAACTCAGTTTCTTAGTTTGGACATTTCCAACACAATGGTGATGGTTTCAATGCAAAATTTCTTATGACAACAATATCGATCATAAGGTCACATGATCAACTGACCGTATATCACTGGTCACGTGTCAACTAACGGTATATCAAGAAAGATATACGGCACCCTGATATCTGGTCGAAAATACTGCATGTGACAGGATAAGAGTTATTATTTTGTGACTATATATTATATTTACAGACCGAGTGGTAAACGTGTTTAGTGTTCCTATGGAACCTAAGGAAAGAGAAAAAAAAAGTTCAGTATATGGTTAGAGATATAAGTTTTAATCATGTGTTATGATGGTTAAGCTCTGATCTAAAAAAAAAAACAAAACAAAAAAAAAACACACACAAAAAAAAAATAACAGAGATTCATAGATTCGCCGGAAACAGTGAGCTCAGCAAACTGATACAACATGAGATAATTCAGTCAACCTGTAAGTTGACACTGTAGTGGAGCATAAAGCAGACGGAGTGCTTCAAATACCTACCAACAAGATATGTTCTTTATCAATATAAATATAAAAAAGCTCACGCTTACATTTGTTTTATAAACATGGTTGCTCAAACGTTCGGATAAACGTTTCATTATCGTTACATTGTAAATAACCGTTACGGTTTTCATTCTGGAAAAGTGTTATATTATCTCTTGTATCATAGCTAGGTGATTTTTCTTAACAAACTTGGTGCAGGTAATTCGTCTACACTTGAGTACAGGGTGTGGTAACTAAAAGTGTGCAGGTATTTAATACCCGCACGCTAGTTACCGCACTGTTGGATAAGAAAGTATGCCAGCTTGTCTGAAACAATAGACAGCGAAGTGTATTTTATTGATTTTCTTTAACGGAATGCTTCAAATGTCTGTCAACAAGTTATATTTTAGTTCTTTATAACAATTATTATAGATGTGAAAAATTTTGTAGATTCATTAAAAGTAACACGAAATATATACAAGAAAAGCTAAATTCATATAAACTGAACTAAAACAAGTTGAAAATAACAGTAACTCTGAGACCACTTTACCCAGCTTATTAAAACCATATTTATAGCCACCTTTATTTCCAGGGTCAATTGACTAAAAGCCGAGGCCACAGTGTCCTGAAAATTGAAATTGAAAACTATTTCTGCTCAGTAAATTTAGAATCATGTGATTTACAACATTCGCAGTTTATAGCATGACAGGGGTTATAATGCAGATGAGTCTGTTGCTTTTAGCTTCACTAGATTAATGGTCGAGATCAAAGGACCTTTATAACCGTTTCCGCTCAATTACTTGAGAACAAACTGACACACTATCTTCAAACTTAGGCTTACATATGAGATTACTCTATTCTTTAGTGCTATAGTAGGTCGAAGTTTAACGTCATTGTGATCATGGGACTGAATCTTGGACAACAAACCACTGGGGCAGACGTGTTTTACAAACAGATTTTGCAACTGTTTGTGTAGGTATAACACATGGTGTTTAGTGTTATAACATCTGCAGAATACCGAGGGATTGCAACAACGTATCCAGAGGGATCCGGCAGATGTTATAACACAAAACAAACTTGCGTTAACGGTATTCTAGCATGAAACGTAAAAAGGCAGTTTCTCGGTTTAACGTGATCGAACTCGGTCTTCTCCCCAGCGTTGTTATAGATGCGAGTTTTAGTTATTCATTCCCACATATTTAGTGACGGCCATTTTGAACAAAAGCTGCGAACACGCGTAGTGAAATACATCTTTGATTTTATGTGAAATGGATGGCTGTCAGCAGGTGTTGGTTAATATGCATGTTTCATATCTGTTGCCTGTTTACACTCACCTAGAAAATATTGGTGCAGTATTATAATGTTCCAATTTTTGAGATACAAACAAGCCATGTCATCAGCCTTCGTGCTTGTGCGAGTGACTGCCAAGCCTTGGCAAAAACATCCATGAGGTCGGAGGGTAATGCAGTGGATTCACGATCAACGAAGAGGCTTTACTGACACATTGAAAGATGAGACTGCAGTGTAACGGATAATTTTGGAACTACTTCATACACGCATGTTCTTATCTTTACACTTATTCGAGGTGGATCACTCAGTTAGTGACGACGTTATTCATTAACCAGGTACTTGTCCATATAATGCAATTTTTGTTCATAGTCACGGCAATTAAACTCAACATGTATGGCTTTGTAAAAATGCTGCTAGATCTCCAAATCTTTCAAAGCACTTTGTTTGACAGAAATTTTGATTTTATTCTATATTTTTTTAATCGCAGTTAGAACCATGATAGTGGCTAAGGGTCCGGTAACCGGACATTTGCAGCCGTAGTCTAGAAGTCCACTAGACAAACCGTAGAGGGCTGTCTTGAGGTTCGGTAATCAATATGCATACGGAAAACGGTATTTACAAAGATGAGACTTCGTTGTTCAAATACACCATAAGTGTCAGGAAACAGTAGGCTGGTAAATTACTAATATGGTACGAAATAGTAAAAGTAAATAGATGACCGGACCTCCAGACTCTATGTCTAGATGTCAGGTTACCGGACCCCTAGCCACTTCCTAGGAATTATCAGAAGGATTAATTTGCTGGTAGAACGTAGCTTGTTGAATTTCTCAATTTACATATCTGGTCTGCTTATGTGACTTGCTATGTCTATTTTTGTCACTTATACAAAAGGCTGCACTTCGATGGCTTGCCATATTAAATATTTAACTGCCGAATTCTCCAATACCAGTGGTACACCTAGACCTGGGAGTATGTTTAATTCGGAGTATTTCCAACATAAAAAGCTCAAACAGAATTTCAGAATTTTCAGAATCTCGGTTTGGTTGATGAAAAAATACATCAGATTAATAAAGAAAATTTATATGATGTGTCAGATAAGGGATCAGATGAACATGAACAGATTTAAAATAAATGAAGATGTTCTCGTTGAATGGCATAAAACAACACATATAATCTGTAAATTAGTTTTGAACAGCGTTATATTTAAAATTTTCATTTTGACATTTACCTGGAATCTTTTCAAGATTGTTAATTTACTCTTTTTAATATCTAGAAATATAAAAGATTATTATTTGAATTTTTGATTAATTATATAACACAGTTTACATTATGAGGCACAACTTATCAAATTATTATGAGCATACTGAAACATAAATTGATGTTTGCTAGTTCACTTTATAGACTCCTCTGGCGAATAGGGAAATCAGCATGATTTATCTTGTCCTATTTTATGTAAAAACAACTATCATACTGAATAACTCTACCTAAATAACAGACCGTTCCATTATTAAAGTAAAGAAACATCGCTGACCTCGAAACCGAATTATAACAAGAATGATGTCAAGGCTGTATGACACATGCTACATGAACAGATTTGTTAGGATGCTTGATAGAATAAAATATGAACCAAAAGAACAATCTCCAAACAGTCTGACTTAAGAATACCCAATAATAATTGCTTGTGATAATAATGATGATGGAAAGTGTGCTAAATCCATATTGAATTGGATAGGACTTTGGAAACTATATCAAATAATTTTGAAGTTGTAACAAGGTTAAGTTAAAAAGGGCATAATTCAAAAAATAATATTTGGACATGAAAATCCCGACAATATGCGCATATCCTGATAATATGCTCATGTTTAGATCATGCTGGCGACATGTCCACAGTTTCAGTTGAATTGTGTAGAATCTGTAGGAGGAGTTAAACTGTTAAGTGTTATATGCATTCCGGAATCATCGACACATGGGCCATCAAAATGACATTCTAGGTACTTGGTATAAAATTCAAAAATGACTGTGACGATTTCAAAACATAATTTATTCGTTCCTATTTCTCTGCAATCCGTGATAGTAATAAACATCAAATATAACAAATTACATTTTACGGTTTTTCTTCTCCATTTTGTGTTGAAAATATCGGCAATCTAGAATGCCGTGTTGTAATTCTCCAAGTGCATGTATATATTTGAGAAATTTATGTTATCAAACCAAATACAGTTTAACTTCTGCTGCTTTGAGGTATAGTTTTAGGTCAAATTTCAATGAAAATACTGATTATATTTATTGGGAATACATAAAAGTGCCAATTATAGATTTGACATTTGACAATGAATATTAGATTGACTTTGAACGCTCTAACAGACATTCTTGGAGATTTTGAGATGTAATATTTTATTGAAACGAGCACATTTTTTTTTCGAAAATGTCAGCCATCTTGGATGCCATATTGAATTTTTCCTTAGTAACCAATAGGAGAGAGTTCTGCTTAGTAGAAAATACTGCACATACGTTGTTGTTGCCTAGTTGGTTGATAGATAACAAATTAATCTCAAAATAAAATGAAAGTAATGAAAATAATATAACTCAAAAAACATTTTTTTTCAATTAAATTACAGGTTTGACCTTAAATGTGACCTTGACTTTGAACCATCGATATCCTATTTTGACAGAAATTTTAAACTGACTTAATCATTGTATGATATTTGAAAAAAGTTAATGTTTAATAATTTTTGGGAAGAGGATCCATTTTGATTAATATTCATATCTGACAAAACCGGCGGCCATCTTGGACGCCATCTTGGATTTCTCGGCCAGCACTTACTTGAAAAAAATATTCTTGTCAGAATCACACAGACATTTGCCAACATTCTTTTGTTATACTTTTGTGACCACCTACCCATTGAAATAGGCTCTTTTGTGGCTAAAGTCACCCTACTGAGAAAAGCTATCTGAAGAACCAAAATATTTGTTTATTCTTTATGCCAAAGTATTCATTAAGTATACGCATGTAAAAATACTTCAATCCTTGTTTAACGTGTCATTTTGTATAACAGCTTGTGGAGATTGTATAACGCTATGGAGATAACACTTTACCCAGTTGCGTACAAATTAACTTGTTAACTATAGGTGCGAACAGCTTTTAATTAGAAACATCAAACGTCACTTGATCTGTTGACTCAGATTTCAGTCAAAGACGATCAAAGATGTATTTGTCAAGTAAAGAAAAATACCAAAAAGAATTTTTGACGTAAATCGCAACATCCAACAGACATGACTAGAAATAGGTATTACAAAATGTAACGAGTAAATGCAATTAGTATGGTAAACATTTTATTTAAGTCCTAAATACGAGGGGAGGTCAAAAAGTTCGTAGAACTCGGGGTTTATGTTAGAGGTAGGCTGATGGTTTCAATATTATTTTTCAGTATAATCCCCTTTTTCCTCAACGCACTTGCCCCACTTTTTTTTTAAGCAGTCTATGCATTTAAAATAAAATTCTTCTGTTTTGTCCTCAAACCAAGCCTCTGTGGCAACCATCATCACCTTGAAATCTCGTTCCACGCAAGTGCGACTTAAAATTTCGAAACAGAAACATCACTTGGGATCAGGTATGGACTGTAAGGAGGGTGATTCATTTGTTCGAACTTGCACTCACGAAAAGCCGCTTGTGCAAGTCATGATTTTTTCCCTTTAATAGCAGCCCTTACTGTTTGATAAGATCTGCATAGTAGGTCCAAGTGATTTTTATAATCTATTAATATCACTCCTTTAGAGTCTCAATATACAGTGGCCATTAATTTGCCAGCTGATGGTTGAGTATGAAATTACTTAGGTGGGGGTGAGCCAGGGCGCTTCCATTGCTTTTATTCTTTTTTAGTGTCTGGATCCCAATGGTGAATCCATGTTTCATCTCCTGTTACGTGACGAGTGTGAAAGTTTTCTGGATTTGCATTGTAAATTTCCAGAAGCTCTTGACTTGATTCCAACATTTGCTGTCGATCCTGCATGTTCAGGTTTCGGGGGACCCCTCTTACAGAAATCTTTGACATCCCCAGATGTTCATGGATTATAGTGCAAACACTTCCATGGGAAATGCGACACTCTCTAGCAAGTTCATCGTCTTTGATCCGACGATCATTCATTACAAGACCCTCAACACGACCAACCATCTTCTTACTGATGGCATTAGCAGGCCGACCTGACCGTGTCAATCCTCCAAAAAGCTTCGTCCACGTTTAAATTATGCTGGCCACTGTGGAATACTGCGGGCTACTATCACCATTCACATCGGCCATGCAGCGATGGATTTCTCTGGCCTTTGGTCCCTTTTAAGGAAGAACTTAATTACAGCTCTAAACTCAACATTCTGATTTTCAATCTTTGCCTATGGGTCAGGTTTTTCAACTGTCAAGCAAGAGTGGAAATTGTCGGTGTTGACTTCAAGACTGTTAATCCTTAACTAACAATTGTGTATACTGCGCAAAGATGAAAAAATGAATTTTGAGTTGTATCAATACATGATTAGTTCTACGAACTAACTAGTATTGACCTTCCCTCGTACTAAAAAAATTCTGTGCTTAGTCAAATATGTATAAAATTTAGTTCTAATTATACTCTACGGCAGTACAAAGTACCTCATTTGATTGAAAGAAAAAGTTCATTCCGGTTATGTTAATCTTTTGTCAAAATGCTGCCTAGATACCTTCTGCCGTCCAACATTTTGTACTTTTGCACGTGAATGTCTGATAAGAAGTTGTCTACGTAAAATTTGTACGAAGAAAATGTATATAGGGGCAACATACCATGATATAAATAAAACGCATAAATAGAATTTACGTAAACGATGATAAGTATATGCTTAACACATAAAATGGCTTTTTAGATGTTTTGTTGATCAGTTGATAGATAAGCATTTATATTCATTCTGAATATAAACCGAATATTCAGATACGAAAATGATATTTGTTGCCATCCGTATATGAAATATTATAGTTATCTTATATCTTGCATGTGCTGTCAAACATACCAACAAAACTACTTAGCGTGATGCATCATAAATAAATATTTTCCCAAAACTTTTATTTAGGTCTAAAATGTGTTGGTTTCCGGTATTCGGCCTACCCTAAATTGTTGAACGGATCCCAAATATTAATATTGCCGTGGAGGTTTTTTAAAACTTTTTAACAAAAAGTTGCAAAAGTCATTTTTATGCTTTAAGCATGGTCAGTGGTATTAAAAATCAACAAGCATAATCTACAAAAGCAGAACCCCCTTATTTGTATTCATTTTTTACACAAATATTATTTCCGAAAAGTCCAACCAAACAATAACCGCCCTACCTACCTAATATTATTGTTCGGAAATAACAACTTTTTTAGGGCCTTAAGACAAATATTTCTCTTTAAGTAACTGATATGGGCTCGTAACTGTCCTCATTTACTTTGACCTTATATAATATCATAATGAAAATTAAAGGTTCAAATCCCACCAGAAACATTCAGTGTAAAGTTAGATGGACAAGTAAAAGGCTTTGTTTGCTGTTGAGAAATTTGTATTGAAGTTGGCTGTTATGTTTTCAGGTTGGCTGCAAAGAAACCGGGATTCAGTCACAGTACTTGTACCAGGATGCGCTTGAAAACTTTCATCAGGTTGAACACTCCTGATGATGGAAGTTAACCTTCAGATTACAAAAATTCATGTGATTTATCAGTTGGCCAGAACTGGGTCGATTAATTGTAGTTCTTAGCCATTGGAAGGGCTTTAGCTACTTGAACCTGAGAAATCAACCTTTATTGACCGTAGCTATCATTATTTCTCTAGATACAGAAGTATTATTGAATCATGATAATGTTTTAGATACAACCGTGCAGCATTGCATTTTTTGCTAAGATGCTTGTCCATCAATTTAGTGTTTCAGACTTCCGTAGCTGTTATGTTTAGTTATCTTGCATTTTTATTTTTTGTCCACTCCAGCCCTGTACATGAATGAAATGGAGATGGCCCTTACGAAGTTGTTTGTATACACATTTGGTAATATCGCTTTCTTAGAAATGATCTTCATTAACTCTGCAAATTTATTTTTTCGAATAACCGTTGAATTTTACCAAACTTGGCTATCCTTCCATTTACCATTTAGCATAGGTTTCTGAAAATAGCATTATTTTCTGGGTTTAGTTTTGAGATGTAAAATCTGTATTTATCGACAAAGCTCAGTTTGCTCGTGGGACCATAATCTCCCCTGATATCACTGTAGCTTCAGAACTACTACAACCCCGCCATTTTTGTTTTGTGTTTCTGTTGTGGAAATAACAAGGTATTCAAGGTATTTAGAAACCGTCCCTCTCTCTTCTTGGAAATACAAAACACAATATAAACCAAAATATTTGTACAAGTTTTTCAAGTGACATATTTTATATATCGAAATAGGTAGCTAATTTGACAATGTCACCCTCCTCAATACATGTGATGGTTTTACACTTTGAGCATTAACATGTTTCTTAGACATTTATCAGGCATCTTTTTAGCCTGACTAAATTCTTTTGTATCGAAGGGACATAATTGTTGTATGTATATCAGTTCTTATACCCCTTAAACTTCCAGGTGCGTAGAACTTCCCATCCGTCGTTCTTATTTCTGCAAAACTGTTGCGTGTATGAATCGCCATTTTTGTCGGTTCCACTGTCCCTAGGACACTTTTTAAATTTCGCTTGTCTATCATTCTATGTAATCTGCAAATTAATCATAATGAAGTTAAATGTCACTGTTCAGATATTTAATATATATTATAATTATTTGAAATTATTTATATCAATAAAAAATTCAGAATTAAACACATGATTTTGTTGTACTATATTGCTATATTGTTATAAAGTAAACAAATATTTAAAGGCATGACTATGTTCACAGTACAAATTTTATGCAATACCACAGTCGTATTCAACAATTGATATCATCAGTTCAAGTTGGTGATATCACACAATACTGTACACTTCCTTGAGAACCACTTGACCCACAACAATCATGATTGGTAGCATGACTGGACTTATGAGATAGATAAGCCTATGGCTTTTGGCTTCAGTAAGTCAATGGCCGAGGTCCCAGGGGGAATGAACCATTAAGACAGTTCCGCTCAATTACTTGAGAACAGTATCTTTATTTTAGCACAATAAGGCGTATATATTAGATTATTACAGTTTTGTGCAATATCACAGTCGTATTCGATAAGTGATATCATATGTTTAAGTTTTGAATATCACACAATACTATACACATACTCTATTATAGGCTACCTGTCAAAGTCTTTGTTGCTCATTTTTCACTGCTTACAGACCCAGCAGATTCTAGCCTGTCTAATTGATCCTCATCCAACTCAGAAAAGTCTGCAACATCCTGCTCAGAAGCAGTATTTTCATTTTGAATGTGTTCCTGCCAGCAACTGATGTCTCCCCATTCCTTCATCTGTAATAAAGTTGTCCAGGAATAAGAGGACTGGTGTGGAATTGGTTGAAAATTGATCAAACATAACGTTTCTGAACAGGAAATAAATGATGGGAATATTATTAATTTAGTAAATGTTATTAGTTCTAGCTATAATTTGCATCTATAAATACACGTGTTTAGTTGATGTACATGTGTATATACATATGGATAATCCTCGTTCGAACAGATATATGGTTGGATGGTTTCTTTGAATGTTGTTATTTCTGCTGTTTCTATTTTTTTTATACAGTGCTAAAATTCCAAAATTGAAATCATCATCAATATAACAAATAGATGACCTAAACATTTGCCACGCACAACTGTTTTTCCAAGCTGAATATTCACTCTTACAAATGCTCTTTCAACGTGGTTGCTCAATTAGGATGATGCACGTTGTATTATAATAAAAGAGTCGTTTTCATTCAGAAAACCATGTACTAATGTTATTTCTAGGCAGTACAAATCAATTTGATAAAATCAATCACCCAGGTTTCACTAGCAGCAAAGGCTCATCTTTCTTAATTTCAGAAAAAAAATGTATTTTTTCGACATTAGATGAGTAATTTTGTGACCATATATTATAGATGATGAAAGTAAACCCTTCAAAATGAGGACGGACAAAGTCTTTGACTTGAGTGATGATGTGGAAACTAAGAAAAAAGAAGAGGAATTTAAGTCTGATAAGACATATAAGTTTTAATTAAGTTTTATTATTCCAAAGCTCTGTTCTGTTACTACATATAGAAACAGACAATAATCTCCGGAAACAATGAACTCACCAATCGCCATTGATACCACACGAGATAATGCAGCCAACCCGTTAGTTGACACTGTAATTGCCGATTAATCTGACGTAGAGCTTCAATTACCTATAAACAAGATATTTACTTTAATATAATAACTTTAATGTCAACTCCGTAAAAGTAGTTCGAGTCTCTTAAAAGATATAAAACATTACGATGTACATATAATCTGTACGAACAAAAACAAGTTAAAGAAGCGGAAAGCGACTTTACATGATCACATGTTTTTGTAAAAGGAACTTGCGATTTAAAGAAAACCTCATACTTTAACTTTATTCAGGTGGGACTGTAGTTTTGTTCAAAACACGGAGGAATCCCATTTACTTATATCCCCAAAGTGTTTACTCTTTAAAAATAGAGTCAACGTCTTTAATGGTCAATGTCCTCCAGTGTATCCAAATGTGGTCTGTACACGAACAATTGACCATTATTTTATGGCCTATGCAAACTGCCATACATCTCCAAATTGGTACAAATGGCATAGTTCACGGACAAAGTTACGATTGTATTTAACGATCAATCACATTTAAGTAACATTTTCCAATTATTCTATGTCTTGTAAGAGATCTACTTAAGGAATTAAAATACCCACTTCGTAGAGATAGACCCCTATAAGAAATGAATGAGTATTCTATCTGTCTAGATAACATAAATTTTGTTGCGGATGAGTTGTAAGTATTGGTGGATGGTCTTGCGTCAATAGTCAATCGTCCTGCGCTCTGTTGCAATAGTTTCTACTCTGAAACTCCTGATCGGAAAGATACCAAATATGATCAGTATTACCCTTGCATAGATCTCTATCAAATAATTTTCGATTATTAAAGTTGCCTTAAAAGTGATGATTTTTTTTTCTCATGATACGCTCATTGAATCTTCACCAAGCCTTGTCTGTATCATCATTATAAAGAGTATAATCTGTAAATGAAAAAAGAAAGTGACACTGCTTACAAAATGTTAGAAAAATTCATATGATAGTAAAACGCAAATGTGTATAATTCCGGTTAATTTATTAAAGGACAAGGAAAGGCTGATAAGTTAATTTCATATGAATGCCATAGTCGAGCCTGAAAGAATTTTTAAAATCTGCCCACTTTTGAAAAAGGTATAGCAAATTTAAATCTAAGAAAATTATTGAACATGGAAACAGCTATTTTGTAAGGTTTTGACGTCGTGTACACTGCTGAATTCTTGATTCAGTAAATAAACATTTTAATAGATATTTTATGTTTCCTGAGTGTAAGATGTAAAGAATGGCAATTTCTCTCATTATAGCTTGAAGAAGTAGAGGATTCTTTCTACAAAATTAAGTCAATACAATTCAAATATGTGTCTAGACATTTGATAAATCCGCCATTTTGTTTTCGTTGCCCTGGAAACAAAATGGACGCTATTTTGATCAAACATTTAAATGCTCATAGCTTCCTCATTTTTAAGTCGAGTTTTAAAATTCTTTTAGTTCAGTAAATTACAAAGATACCAGCAGATGGAAGATCAAAACATCACTACCTTTCCCTTTAATGATAATTCATCATTTATAAATTCGAACGAAAATCATATATAAAAACAATGTATATGTAGGGGCTGAGCCCATTATACCTAAGGTCAAGGTCACCAAGGTGTTGTACTTAGGTTATTTTTAAGGTTAAAGTTTTTCGACAACCTCTGTTTTTCTGTCATATCTTTGTTATTATTGCTTATATCTTACTGTAACTTCACATATACATTGTCCAGTATGCAAACAAAGTATGTACAAGGACTTGGCCCATTTTATCCAAGGTCAAGGTCACGAAGGTCTTATACTTAGGTTTTTTTAGAGGTTAAAGTATTTCGGCAACCTTTGTTTTTCTGTCATAACTTTGTTACTTTTGCTTATACCTTACTGTAAGTTCTCATAAACATTGTCCAGCATGCAGACATAGTATATGCAGGGGCTGGGCCATTATACCCAAGGTCAAGTTCACCAAGGAGTTATACTTGTAATTATTTTCATGTTCTATTTTTTCGAAAGCTTTATTAATAGACATATCTTCGGTACCTTAAAAGATAATGACTTGAAATTAAAATATTTGTATATAATCATCATTTGCATGTGTGGTTACATAGCCCATAACTCTAATTGTATTTTTGACAGAATTATGCCCCTTTTGTACTTATTTTTTGTTTGCAATCTTTCCTTTCTAGATATTACTTTAATGCAATATAAGATAAAGACTTGAAACTTAAAATGAATCTTTATCTCCAGCATCTGCATGTGTGGTAACAATCTCCATAACTCTGATTTCTATTTTTGACCAAATGATGTCCCTTTTACACTTATTTTTTTAACAAACTTCATTTTCTTGATATAACTTTGGTACTATATAATATGAAGACTTGAAACTCAAAATATATCTTTACCATCATCATTTGCATTTGTTGTAACAATCCTAATAACTCTAATTTGTTTATTTGATGGAATTATGCCGCTTGGTGTATCTTCCTTTTATAGTAGAGGTCTCTTATTCAGACATATATTCATTTTACTGTCAAATCCCCAAATAGTGGAGCGCGCTGTCTTACGGACAGCTCTTGTCTTTAATTGAATTTTTTTTCAAATTGCCATTAATTGCTGAGATATTTTTTATGAGTATTTCGCTCTAAAAAGATCAATATTTTGCTTCTTTAGTGCAATTATATTGAAATGTAATGCGGAATGTAAGAAAATGGATTTGGTAACTGAGGTTATTGGGAATATAGGTGGGTGAAAAGCTACCCATTACAGCCATTTTCAAATAAAAATTGGCCAGTTTAATTCGTAATACCTATTTTTCAGTTTCCGTTGATAATTTGTTACTTATATACTAAATCTAAACTCTAAAATAGCTCGAATTTCAGTAGAAAATTGTGGTTTCTTAAATAATATTGATGTTACCGTGAAAACAAATCCCGTGACCTATATATCTAAGTATAAAATCAAAAAAAAAAAAGCGTTGATGCTGGTCAATTTAAGGAACACAATTTCGGCATTTTATTTGCATTTCAACAACACCCTTGAGAATCATTGCAGCATGCAAAACGATTTTCCATAAAAACAAGAACGATATTTAGGGGCCTCCGTGTCAGAGTGGTTACTTGCCCCTCATCGATGTGGGTTCGAGCCTCACTCGGGGCGTTGAACTTTTCATGTGAGGAAGCCATCCAGCTGGCTTACGGAAGGTCGATGGTTCTACCCAGGTGCCCTCTCGTGATGAAATAATGCACGGAGGGGCACCTGGGGTCTTCCCCCACCATATAGTCGCCCTATGACCTATCATGTGTCGGTGCGACGTTAAATCCAACCAAAAAACAAAGAAACTTAAGATATTTTTATGTAATATTTTTACCAGAAATTACGATTTAAATTAAAATATAAGGTATTTTAAACATCCCTGTTGCCATGGTTACTTACGCTTTAAGAAAATAAGGTACCATATTAAGGGCTGGTATTTTTCTAATAGTATCACCCAAATATTCCCTGTTGGTCATTAACGGAATGACACTGAATACGTCTTAAAACCCGTTTTCATACATAGCTGTTTAAAACTGAGAGAAAATGCGTCACCATGGAAACACGAGCCCCGCGACGTATGCATTTTATGCTTATATTAGAAAGCTAACGCGCATACCAGTAAAGTTATCAATTATGCAGACTTCTACGGATAACAGTGAAACCAAAATACACTGAAAATTTTAAATATCTGTAATTTTCTTCTTCTGTCAATAAAAAATACGTTTAAAAGGTCATGTACTTCAAACCTTAATAAAATTTAACTTGAAGGGACAGTAATAAATGAAATTGAGATTGTAGCAGTTAAAACATTACATTACACGAAATTTAAATTTACTAATTTGAATTTACCCTGGTTACAAGGTAACCTACCTCCTGAATAAAGAATTTGCTTGCATTTACATGAAAAATCAAAATATCGCTCACTCATTAACACCATATATAACATTTCCGCTGGCTTTTGTCTACGCAACTTTGAAAATTTTGCATCTGGTGTTCACTTGTGAAAGATATTTCAATCATATAATATTATTGTTATTATTATTATTATACCACATTTATATATAACACTCTTTTCATGCACATGTACACATTCAAAAGTGCTTTACAGAATAAATTGCAAACAATACAAGCAAATACGCATACAAAATAATGCATTCCACATTAACAAAAATCCTGAATGTAAAACATATATATAAAACAAGACAAACATATATACATAATTAAAAGTACATTGTATTTAAGTGACCCTAGGATAAAATACTGCTCTACGCTGTTTTATGAAGAAGAAAAAAAAAACAATGTATCGGTCAGCTAACAAAATATTACACAAAGAAGTGGGTTTTGCAGGCTTTTAAAAGCGGCTAGTGTGTGAGCTTCCCTGAGCTTGACGGGAACAGAGTTCCAAAGCTTTAGAGCAGTGAACGAAAAGCTGCGATTGCCATACATCATTGTTGTAGTTTTTAGCATAACCATTTTAGTCTTACACTAAAACTAACAAAAATCCACTGTCTTCTTTTAAGCCTATAGTAAAACACTTGTATGCTATAATAATGCATGTATTAAAAAGAGTAGTGTTTATTGTAAGTTAGGTCTGGCTGACATTTCCTTATCGTATAATGTTGTCTGTATACCAAGAAAAGATAAAAGCTATCACTTGCACTACATATTTTAATGACTGAAGTAATTATACGTTTTACGGTCCATTCAGGTACAGATATGATTACAGATTTGAAGTGATATAGTTTTTGTTTGTTAATCACGTGTTGCAAATATATTTGACAGTATTTCTGAAAAGAAAAAAAGCAATTATCAGATGCTATAAAAACATACAAACTCTTTATAGTTTTTGCTGGACATGTTTGTTTTATTTTCTGGTCATTTCGGATCAAAGAGAACATTCAGTCTGGCCGTAATAGAATTCCATTTAAAGGTATACTAGACCCAAGTTTCATATTTGAAAACATGAAAAAATACTACCAGTAGTTTATATAAAAATAGAATAAACAAATTTATGTGTATCAACACTGCTATGATTTGGTTTAAAAATAGTATACCTGCACAGCTGAAAACAGTATAATGTGTACTACCATAAAAAAACTGGAAGTTTTTTAATACAATCAGCTGTTACTGTATGACATTTGATTATGAACGTAGACCAATCTGGACAATTTAGTCATATATTTAGTGAAGTTGAATATATTTGATGAGGATTATCTGCATTAGAAGTAAATATCTTAAAGTTATTCTATATTTGTTTTATCCATCCAATCGCGAATGTTCATTTGCAACACGTGACCGTACAATATCTTACGGTATTTGGACGCACGTGCGTATAAAAAAATCCTGTATTTTCTCTATTTCGACGCACGCGCACACAAAAATCTTATATTTTCTGTATTTTGACGGTTCAACAGTCCCATGTTAAACATACGATAAAGCCATAAACGCGTGAAAATGTTCCGAATGTAAATCGGATGTAGTAGGCTATGTACATAGTTTGATTATGCGTCTTGAAATCAGGATTTAATTGTCGTTTTTAGGCTAGCGATATTCGTCAGACTATTATAATTATTTATCAAATTTCTACAAAGTTCAACAGCTGCTGAGACTGACAACACAAAATATAATTTCATGCGCAATTCAAATAGTCCGCTACGTTTATCAGTTTTGCCATAGAGTTGTATTATGATTGTTAAACTTACCTGTTTCAATAGATCTATTTGCTCAAACATGTTATAATAATGTTTTATTTTTCTAACGGTATATATTTGAAAGTTAACGTTAGAAAATATTACATAATGATGGTAAATTAATTCGCCTCAGTCTATGAATGAAATGTCCATACGAATGGAACTTTTCGTAACTTAACGTTGACCGCTTCGTTATAGATTATGACCCCGGTCTATAAGTAGCTAATTAAACAAACGCTGGTTCCGAAAAACAATAGTCGATATGAGTTATACTGCGCATTATTCGACAACATGACATAACGTGGAAAATAAGAAATATGAAATATCAATTAAAATTAACTTATAATGATATGAGTTATGTCAGGTCTTATATTAAGGGCTTATGTTTTAAGAATCTATTCTTTCAGATCATTTGCTATAGATACTACGTGACGTAATCGCTGCGTCATTCTCATCCATCAGAGGTTCGTCAAAATCCCGAGACGAACCTCTGATTTATTTCCATCGTTTACTTGGTGAGCATGCGCACTGGTAATTACTATCGGGAGTGGTTTCAGCCAATCATTGTTCGCCATCATTTGGAACTCCGAATTGAAACTTCAAAAAATATGTAAACAAGATACTTGCTTACGATGGATAAAGGCTGTATTCCATGATTGCGATAAATAAAGATATATTCCTGTAATTCGACGTTAAGAGATTTACATCAAGAAATAATAATATTCGTCGTAAATGGACATCGTAGTCCCCCGATAATATGATAAGGACATGGTCACGCTTTTCACGGACGATTTTGATTGGTTCGCTACGATTTGTCGCGAAACGACGCTGATTGGCTGAAACGTTTTACCTGTAATGTAACCAAACCATAAATATCGGCGAAATGTGCCAGAGGTTCATCCGGGGAACCACGGTAGACCTCTGGTATGCGAGAATGTCGCTGCGTGGAATTGCTACAGTAACGTGAGAAGAAGCAAATGACCACATTATAGCTTTTTTATGCTATTTTTATACTAAATTCGTTTTAAACATTCTGACGGATACTGAAACATATAATGTAAAAAGTGCCTTGTCACCAATTTGCTTAAAGGGTGGGGCGTAGATGTAAGCGAGTTTTGTTTAAACACATGTTTTAACTGTTTTCAGGATATATTAAGATAGTGGACCCGTACTGGTAATGTTTAACAATTGCATTAACTTGATACAGTCCTGAAGTTAATATATTTTCGCACTGCAATTCACCTTTAAACGACTTTTACCGTGTCGTTGTTATTTGTTTGTTTGTTTTTTATTTGTTAATTTTGTATAAATAATGTCTTTTTTCCTCCAGTTGAAACAGAGACAAATCAAAGTAATTGCCATTGCGCAAAACGATCGCAGAAAATTCAAATTTACCAAATATTTTTTCTAAATGAAACCTCAAAGTATTGCGTAACAATTACAAAACGCAAATAAAATTGTCGAAAACAATTTTTCTGGGGAGCCTCTAGTAAAAGGATTTAATCGGAAAGAAATTAAGCTCCAACTCCTAAAAGTTATGGCCTTGCTCTCTGCATTCATAAAGAACCATAGGGCAGAAGTAAAACCTACCTACCTACATTTCTTCCAAACTTTTTAAACTAAAGAATAAATACAAAGCCAAGAACTTTTACAAATGTAACTTAGTAATTTTCAATGATGTCTAAACATTCACCCTTCAGGTTAATTTCATTTGAAACAGCAAGAAATGGCTAATCAAATAAGGCATTTCCGCCTTTGTATGACAGATTAATAAATAAGTCTTGAGAAAAAAACCAAAAGTGTATCTTACTTAAAAATAGAAATATAATGAACAACGTTTGGTCCTAGTGGGGCTTCAACCTACTCCCTCCTGAAAAATTAGTTAAAGTAATCTCATGGTAAAATACTCTTCAAAAAGGAGTACACTATTACGGGTACGTCACTTTTCCTAACCATTAGATCTAAGGAAGGTACATGACAAGACAATACTCATTAACAGTCTGGTTTATAGCGCATCGAGCCCAAAATTTCCCTCATACCGACAATAAAATCGCCCCATCTGATCAGTGTTCATACATTCATACATGTGTGTGTGTGTGAGTGGTGGTGGTGGTGGTGGGGGGGGGGGGGGGGACTGCATATTGAAATATAGATATTGTGTTTGTTACCATTATATTTTATTTGATATGATGTCCCTCAATGTTTATTATCGCTTCTTTAGAAACATATCCTTAGGACGGCCAGCACATATTTATGCGATTCTGGCAGGCATATATATGTCTTTAATAATATATGAAATGACGTCACTCGACTTTCAGCTATTTCTGGAAGTGAAGAAAATGAAGGTAGAAATGCTAAACTTGAAAACAAAAGCCGAAACACGCAGCGGTCACCCCGTCTAAATGTATGCGCGTGTACTTTTTTCTTTCTTTCTTTCTTTCTTTTTATGCCCCCGAAGGGAGGCATATAGTTTTTGAACCGTCTGTCGGTCTGTCGGTCTGTCAGTCTGTCGGTCTGTCAGTCTGTCGGTCGGTCTGTCAGTCTGTCCGCAATTTTCGTGTCCGGTCCATATCTTTGTCATCGATGGATGGATTTTCAAATAACTTGGCCTGAATGTGTACCACAGTAAGACGACGTGTCGCGCGCAAGACCCAGGTCCGTAGCTCAAAGGTCAAGGTCACACTTAGACATTAAAGGATAGTGCATTGATGGGCGTGTCCGGTCCATATCTTTGTCATCCATGGCTGGATTTTCAAATAACTTGGCATGAATGTGTACCACAGTAAGACGACGTGTCGCGTGCAAGACCCAGGTCCGTAGCTCAAAGGTCAAGGTCACACTTAGACGTTAAAGGATAGTGCATTGATGGGCGTGTCCGGTCCATATCTTTGTCATCCATGGATGGATTTTAAAACAATTTGGCATGAATGTGTTCCACAGTAAGACGACGTGTCGCACGCAAGACCCAGGTCCGTAGCTCAAAGGTCAAGGTCACACTTAGACGTTAAATGTCATTTTTCATGATAGTGCATTGATGGGCGTGTCCGGTCCATATCTTTGTCATTCATGCATGGATTTTAAAATAACTACGCATGAATGTGTGACACAATAAGACGACGTGTCGCGTGCAAGACCCAGCTCCGTAGGTCAAAGGTCCTAAACTCTAACATCGGCCATAACTATTCATTCAAAGTGCCATCGGGGGCATGTGTCATCCTATGGAGACAGCTCTTGTTTTTTGCTTTTTTTGGAGTGAATTTTCAGCACTTTCATACAAATTGAAGTTACCTGGGCATAAGTACTGCATGTCAGCTTTTCATCTACAAAAAGATATATGAGCTTGAATAAACACAAATCCCACAGGGGTTCGTAAGGGACCAAGGGTACATTAATCATTTTGGAACTTCGTCAAATCGTTCTAAAGGTCGTTTTTGATGTTGTCTGAGAGTGTCAGTATATGCCTCGGATGCACGATATAACCGTATCTGAGAGCTGCAGAACTAGACATTTCAGAAATGTTTTCAATAGATTTCGTGTAATAAAGGTTGATTTTACGGAAGCGTGAAAGGGCCATCATTCGCTAATACGTTTTAATATGTTAAGGCTGCGGAAAGGATATATAAACGGTTATGGCACGCCCATTCAGGGCCGTCGCCTGCTTCGAAAAAGTGGTCCGGCCATATGGGACCTTGATTGCCGAAAGCAGGGATTTTTCCCCTATCTTAAGGGGGGGGGGGGGGGGGGGGGGGGGGGGGGGGGGGCGGGGTCGGGAAAATTTTAAGATTTAGGATGTTAGAAAGTGCGTGCATTTTGAAAGCATATTTAGTTATGATTTCGGTCAATTTCGTAGTATTTTGTCAAGTATAACTATCCAACATTTGCCAATTTTTTAACAGTTTATGTATTTTAGTTTCTGAGTGTCAGCAAAGACATAGAGAACCAAACTACTATTTCGACCCCTCTGTGAGTCTCTTCAGACGATGACATCAAACTTAATGCAACGGTTAAGTCTGATACAAATATCCCACCTGTAGTTTTTTTTCCTTCTTAGTCCAAATAATCAGAAGGGAAAAATACAAATGTTTCCATTTTCTTAACATACGGGCATGTTTTATTATTAATTATTACTATTTTTCATTATTTGTTTTTTTTTAAATCATTAATTTATAAAGTTTTCCTCCTTTCAAAATCATACCGGAATAAAGTCCATCAGGTAAGGTTATTTAAGAAAAAGTGGGATATATTGTTCGCATAAGAACGAAAACCTGTTTTTCTACGAAAATCAATTGGAATTAATTTTTTCGATTCTAACATGACATACCAGTATCCAGTTTTTAGAAAAATGCTGACTATTTTTATGCCGTGATACGCGCGGGGTCGGTTTGATTTCATTGCACGTAAGGGGTTTTTATTGCAGATAACGAGTAGATTTGCTCTATATGTATATAGGTTTTTTGCTGGTCGTGTTAGAATTAAGTTTAAATTTCCGATAGCGTGGCACGAACTGTGCCGAACCGTTGTTTTTCATAACCTGCGGGGAAATCATGACAGATACGCTTGTTGTGCATAACTGCATTAACAAGGCAATATTACGGTACTTTTATTCAAAGCAAAAGACGAAATTTAATTCGAAAAAAAAAACAACCCCGGTACGGCCGATTTATTTTCGGACAAAGTGGTTCGGCGGCCCGTTGGTCCAATAATAACGTGAACCAAATGTTTACGGAAAAAAAACTAGGATAACAATAGATAACAAGGATTTTCGACTTTAAAATCAGGGTTTTCTTTATACGTACCTATTTTCGAGCGAAAATTCCCCCCCGGAACCGGTTTCAACTAGGTTTTTCAATTAACTTTTGAATTGGGCCCGGGTTATTCTTAGTTACGAGCGTACCTTTTTTAGGGAGCAACCGGGTTCACGAGTGTAAACATGTTTACGAACGTTAACATATTAACGTCGAGAACTTAGGTTTACGAGGGAAAACATGGGTTTTACGACTTTTAAAACATAGGTTCACGTCGTGAACATAGGTATAATGCCAAACATTCACGTTTTGTTCGAGAAATCAAGTTTTTCGAACGTGACCTAGGCTAGGTTCACTTTCATAAACTATGGTTCAATTTCGTAAAAAAAGTTATAGTCGTTAACCTAGGTTCCCGTCGGTTAACAATGGTTTCGGCAACCCAAATTACCCAAATACATTTTAATTAATTTTTGGGTCGAAAAACCAGGGTATCGACATATTACTAACATAAATTTCCCGAAGGAACAACTAGGTTTAAGCGGAAAACTAATTTTACTTTCTTGAACCCATGTTTACTTTCCGATAAACTAGGTTCTTCGTTAAAATTTTAAACTTGGATTCACAAGTTAACCCAGATTGTTCCCCCCCCCATCACAAAAATCTATGCCGCCTTATTTGATTTGGAAATCCCAGCACTTTTATTCGTTTTTTGGGGTGCCACCTTTCGATTTCAGTACTTTGATTATTTTTTTAACCCGACACAAACAAAACGATTAAAATGACATTTGATTATGATTATAGCTCAATATAGACAAATTTATTTTAATATTGTGAGTTGAATACATTTGATGAAATTATCCTGCTTGAAGTAATATAAATTGGTTTAATGAAAGATGAGCAGAATAATCTTTACCCCGTCTGAATGTTGCGCATTTCATAACCCCCCTTTGAAAGACTTTTTCAACTCTTTTTACAACCCACTATGAAAGGTTTAAAACAAATTAAGCACGAGTAAACTTGTGTCTGTGGTCGTTTTCTCGCCTGTATTTGTCGTAGAACCGGTGTCTCCTTTTTGCATGATTTTTTTCCCAAGATCCTTGGGCAAGACCTACAAACTGACCTAATGGCCCGCCAGGGTAAAAATAAAATTTCTTTCCCCGGTGTACATAAAATGAAATGTATCTAAAAGCGGGTTTCAGGAAGTATCTACTTCCTTAATAAAAGTACCGGGATACTGACTGATACATACAATTGTAATTTTCTACCAAATAGTACATGCTATCATTTACTTAGATCGTTTCCAAAAAGACTGTCGGTGAAGGTTCGGCTCCAGAACGAATCATACTGGAGGTATGCAGTATTAATGAAATGTTCAAATGTTCATCAGCAATATTTTCTGTTATGTTATTATAGTAGATGTCAGCATTTTTTTTAGTTTAAGTTAAAGCATTTATTGTTCTTAGATTAAAGTTTGATTAGTTTTCTGTAAGAATTAGATCAGCTTGTCATACACTGTTGTAGGTCTCTCGATCGTGTTTTGAAAATATAAATCTTTTCATGAGAAGATTACGAAGTCACTTTAAAACTAAAACACGTTGGGGAATATTCAGTAGGTGTGAAGAAGAAGTGGTACTCCAGTCATAAGGGAAAATTGAAGTATCCCTAATGGCAGGATTCTTCTTACTGATTGGAGGAACATTAATCTGAAGATGCTGGATTTCGTTTAAACGGTCAGTTCCTGCATTCTTCCTGAGTGGCCCCATTGTGTTAGTTATATTGGTAACGATACAGCTGTTGTCGGTCTTTACGACGGACGTATTGTGTTTGTACGTGTATCAGGTGACTTGGTGATTGAAAGGTTGCTAAAGCTCGACTATGTCAGTTCTGTACACAGTCTTGCTTTCTATGGTGAAACGCTATATATTTATGATGCAGCTGGTACAGTGTATACGTCTACTACAGACGGACATCTGCAAAGAGTTCTTTACAAAACACACGAAAGTCTTATTTTTCCTTTGGGCAAGTGTATTGCCATATTGATGCCCGGCAATGATTATCTTAACATCTATGACCAAGGACTGTAACAATTAATACAAGGGAACTCATTTATAACTCTTAAGCTGTAGTCCATGTGTCTATCTATTATTGTTAAGTGGTTGTACATCTTTGTGCTTGGGGCTGACTGCAGAAGCTTTTTCAGTTGATTATGGAGGAACAAAAGTTTAAATGTTGTGTACTTGTTCCAGTTGGTAGATATGAAGCGATGTTTGTATTTGAAACATTCGACTTTACTGTTGGTAGAAATGTTATATACGCGTTTTGACATCAAAATAAAGATCAATTTTTGGCATAAAGCCATTTAGTGAACTTCGTCAGTTTTCTCTTCTAATTACACTAGGAAATTGATAATTAATTTCCAGCAGCTAAAAAAAATTTAATCCTGCATTTTTAATTTAAGTCTGTGTGAATGCGAACTTAAAACTTGCATTTTTATAGTGTAGGGTGAAGAGACTGACTGAAAGTTTTATGTAAAATAAAAAAAAAAAAAGAAAAAAAAAAAAGAAAACAAACTTGTATATAATCAGTATAAATTAGTACATATTACATATGCTTTTTCCCTTTTAAAATATTTGACTCTTAGAGGTCCCAAGGAAAGTCATGTTTAAGTTGAAATTTTGCCCTTAAAATGAATAGTGAAATCATAAATTACACTCTGTTTTAACTTTTTATTCTCGAATTTTTGTAATTCCTTTTGATGGTTTATCGTTATGTTATGTATGCTTTTTGAATAAGTTCATTCTGTAATGTATGTACATTATAAAAGAAGATATTATTAAATTTTATCAATATTATGCAAATACAAACAAAAAAAGTGCAAAAAATTCATTTGCTTTCCTATTTTATTTAGATTAGTTGATATGACAAACTTTCGCAAAATAGTTGTGTATCATGATTTGTTACACTTTAACCGACAGGTTATTTGGGACATAATATATTAAAGACGCACGGAAAAAGGTTGAATGATTTTAGTTTTCGATTAAAGGGGAAAGGCTTTCACAAATATGATTTTATATGTATGGGCATAGCCTTGCTTTTGTGTAATTAGTTGTTTATTAAAATATAATTACCCAAAACAAGTGTTTTTGCGTTGAATAATATAAGTTTTGAGCCCAGTGCGAATAATTATATCTAGAGGGATGAGCTGAGAGATATTTTGGATACTGTCTGAAGTATATTTGGATTCAACACAGTACCAAAGTCTTTTAAGTATATATGACGTCCTCATTTATTGCTGTTTTTTGATAGTTTCTTTCAAATGCGCGCTAATCGCTGTAGGGTATGCGTAATAATTGTGTCCAACAGTGAATTTGTGGTTTTAATAAATTTGTAATATTAAGCTGTTTGTTCGGATACGATTATTATTTTAGGATGACATAACATAATAGTCCGATTTTTATCTGAATTGCATTTAAAAACTTCATACTTTTTTTTTTTTTTTAGAAATTTTTCCAGATAAATTTAGCTCTTTGTAAAAAGCTTATAACAGCCAAAAAAAACTGTAAAAAATTATGCACTAATTTTATTGGGAGGAAATTTTTGAAAGGCTGACAAGCGTTTAACGATATTAAATTAAAAAATATGTTATAACACGAAAGGAAGTTTCTAGCAATGTTTATTATTTTTATCAAAATCAAGTTAGTTAATGTTATTCGAAAAATTAGGAAATGGTTTTTTTTAATGTCGTTATGAAATTGTCATTCCTTATGCGTTTATTGTTAATAGTGTTGGTTTGTTTTTCTTTTAAACTTTATAATTTAAGTAAAAAGTATTGTTCCCTTTGAAGAAAACACTTAGATCTAATTGAATATTTAAACAATGTTATGTAAGGAGACATGTGTTATATCATGAATGATGTTGAAGATTATTTGTTTCTGAAATCATGAGGTAAAATTTTATTTTATGTAAAAAGTACCTTGATAAAATCAAATTTCTTCTTTTGAAATTGTCTTAACGATTTCGGTTTTTTTGCTAGTAAGGCATATCCATTTTCCCAGCGGTTTCTATTTCATTATTGTGCCCATTTATGTTTTCGTCGGGTTTCTAGTGAAGCCTATCATTAAAGCAAGTTTCGCGCTATTAGAAAACATCATTTACGTCATTTTACTGGCGGACTAACATTCAGCAGAGTTTCTGCACTACATTTTACGTCATATTCATCAAATAGCTGTGTTTTCGTTCAGTTTTACAGCCCCGCGGGTGTCATTTTTTTTCGAGTTTTTACTTAGGCACGCCCTCCAGATTTGGCCAAAAAAGGGTTTTTCCCTTAAGTTTAAAAGTTTGTCATTTTATAACATAAGAAATAGGTTGTGTTGTTAACTATCTTTAAATGCTAGATCAAAAGACAAAATCCCGTTCAACGTTAGTTATTCCCCGGCGATGAAATCGGGAGGGGGTAATTGAAATGGCGTTGTCCGTCCGTCAGTCCGTCCGTGCGATCGTGCGTCCGCCCGTCCGCAACATTTCCAGTAACTAGCAGGTTAGAATTTCATGAAACTTGAATAAACATAAAATTAAACATACTACGATGATGCCCGTCAGTTTGTTTTTGATTGGTAAATTTTCTTAGAGTATTGCATTAATTTAAATGAAATGCCCAAAATGTCCGTCGAGCCATTTCTCTTTACCTAGCAGGTAGAATTTCATGAAACTTGATAAAAATGTACAAAAATACCAAAGATGCCGTCAATGTTTTTTTGGGATTGGTCAATTTCCTTAAGTTATTTACCTTAAATTTAAATGAAAATGCCCAAAAATGTCCGTCCGCGCCATTTTATAAATATCATAAAATTTAAAAAAATTGAAATAAACATAACCAATACTGCGATGATGCCCGTCAACTTTTTTTGGATTGGTCAATTTCCTTTAGAAATTGCCCTTGATTTAATGAAAAATCCACTTGCAGCCATTTCTCAATAAAAATGTAGATTTCATGAAACTGAAAGAAATGTGAACCAAAATCTTCAATGAGCCTGAAATTTTTTTTTCAATTGGTAAATTTTTCTTAGGTTATTCCCCTTTAATTGTTATAAAATTACACCATCCATTGGTAGAATTTCATTAAAATTCTTTTTTTCTTATCCATGAACATTATCATAAACGTGTGAATTTTTGTCCCAAAAATTGGCACACTTGCTTGGTCACCCCTCCCGTTACCCCCCCACCCCCACAAAAAACCCAAAAAAAAAACATTCCTTTTCATTAGTATTAAACCTCCATGAAATTTTAGATGGCAAAGTTAAAAACCGTTCCCACCTCATCTCCACTCGGTTTTGTCACAACCGATATGATCCCATTCCCAAACCATTTTTTCATTTCAAAATTTTTATTTATTAATATCAAATGTGAAATTTTGTTTCGCAAGTAGCTGCTATCTCCCCTACATAAATTCAGAGGTGGAGGATAAAGATTTCAGTCACAAGTTCTGGAAATCGTGTAAGAATAGTATTTAACCCAAAGCACGTCCCACCGTTTGGGACATTTATACATCAAATCGGGCTTAAGTAAACTGTGGGGGAAAAAGTTTAAGCTCGAACAGCATTAGGGACATTAGATAGTGAAGTGCACAGTACGATGGCGAGCGGAGAAACGATGTTGAAAGGGGACGTACGGCTGTTCACATCGTACTGTCGCGTTTTGCATGAAAGTCGCGTCGTCACCCATGTCGTCTGTAACAATCGAAACTGTCGGGCTTATATCGTACGTCGGGCTTTGCCTTCGTCCGTGTATTTCGCATATCGTGTTCTCGGGTAGGAAATGATTAACTAAACCCGTAGTTTATTTATTTTTAATCAATTTCATAATATCTAAAATGTTTAAAAGATCGCTGAAATTCAATGCAAAAAGAAAGTTGTTGGTGCTATCGTCGATGATGCAAATTTTAGCCTGGTGCCGAAACCAATATCCTTAAAGGGAGTTGTCTCCTTCTAGACACATTTGAAGCAATCCTCAAGTCTACAATTTTTCCCTTTACGTGGAATTATGCCTTTTTACATGTTTTTATTTTTTAATTATGCAAAGCAAAGAAAGCCTTTTAGGCGCTAGCCAAAATATAAAAAAGAATAAAAAACTTTCCCATTTTATTTTAAATTTCATGTTTTGGGAAGAGCTAAACGATTAAAGCCCGATTATTTTTCAAACTAATTTTTAAACATTTTAAAAGGATAACCCAATGACACGCTAATTCCCGGGTTAGTAGTCTATATTTCAAAAGTACTAACGTAATTTGAGATTCTTTTTGGGCCCTTTTACTTTTGCAAACTTTGAAGGTCTACGTTGTAAAAGGGCCTAAAATGTAGGGAAAACCCGACTTTTAAACTTAGAAGTGGATTCTTTTTTTAAATCATCATATATGTACCGAACATGTGGGCAAACTAATTAAAATGCACAATGCATGACCTGAAACCATACTAATGTTTCCATTCAAACTGTATCCTTCCAGATATGGTCAAATAGTAAAACTATTTAAGTTAAACCTTCCGGTTTACATCTAGACCTTTGCTAAAAATTAGTTTTGGGTCCATATACCCAAACTTGGCAAGACTATATACACTATCATTAAAGGTATGTCAAATTCTTTGACATGATATGGGCTCAAAGTAGGTCGAAACCTTCTGAAATTTAAACATGGTAATAGGCCCCGGGGTTTTTCCCCCAAAAAAAGGTAAGAACCCCCATAAGTTAAATTGTTTTGGTGCAACAAACCAAAAACCATTCATCCTAATGAAAATAAGGTTTATCTAGTGATTTTTCTGAGAAAAACGTCCATTCATTAATTATTTGCCCTGTAGAGCTCCCTTTTTGGTTTACACCAGGGGCCCGTATCAAAAAGGGAATAATATACGTTTTGATTAAGTTAAGTTTTACTTAAGTTTGGGGTGTTTCAGCTAAGTCTAAGTAAAAATTAGTCTAGTCAAAACAGCTAAAATTTAAGATACGTAAGAAATGACATAAGTCAGAAATTTAAACAGTGTTGAGTACGATTAAAGTGTTGTTTTTCAGATAAAAGGCACTTTAAACAAAATTGTGCATTTTGTATCCTGTTTGAATTAATGTTTTTTTTAATGTTTTCTTTCCCAATAAAAAAAAACAAAAATTCTTATAAGCTGTTTTATATCAAATTTTTAATAAAAATTTCTAACCTAAGTAATACTTAATTAAATAATCAATTTTTATACTTAATCTCACCAATCGATTACTTTTACGTAAAAATATGACCTACAACTCGAAATGTTGAGATAGCACTCGAATTTCGAGATATAAACTCAAATTCGGGTAATAAATACATACCTTGGACTAATGTCTTCCTAGGTAGCCGAGTTTAGCTGGTTTTTTTAACAATTTTTCATTTAAGAGAAAGTGCCTTTAGACTGCGCAAATCCCGTACTTTATTGTGGTTTTAAATCACTGGAATTCACTACTTAGATACGTAGCATTGTACCAATAACATTTTGATACTGACACCGGGCTGACCAGTCCCAGACCTATCGTGTTAATGCTGAGCGCCGGGCAAGGAAGCTACTTGTAACGTTTGTGAAGTCTTTGGTGTGACGCGGCCGGTGAGCGAACTTACGACCTCCCGCGCTAGAAGCGAGCGCTCTACCACTATGCTTTACGATGCTGTATTTCATTCTTTGTTTTGTTTTTGGTTTCAACAGTATTTCAGTTATGTAACGGCGGTTAGTTAGTGTTCCTGGATTGATTCCGTACCAGGACAAACTTGTTCTCCGCAAGTAGCTGCCAACTTCCTCACATGAATCAGAGGTGAAAAACGAATGATTTTCGAACAAAATGTCTCATCATTAAATCATCACGGAGAACAAACGGCCGGCCCGGGGATCGAACTCGCGACCCGGCGATTCGTAGATCTGCGCTCTGTCTATTTAGCTATGCGGGCCGGTACAATTAGTGCCTTTAAACTTTGTATGGTCCAATTAATTTTTTCACATGTCTTGCAAGTATCGGAATCGAAAATATATTGTTTTAAAAGGCCAATACTTTTTTCCCTAGACTAGTCTTTTTCTTCCGCAATAAGTTCTTCATAAACAGCTTGCAAACCATTAACCATAAGAAACATTCAGTGTCAATATGCAATGTCCAGTCTATTCATTCAATAATATCAATTTTTTTGTAAATATTGACAAATGTTATAAATTTAAAGATAAGTGCACCTGAAGAAAATATTATTTTAACGGATCTTGTAATCGTCTATGATATGCATTCCTGATGTTTAAGTTCGAAT
The DNA here is from genome assembly GCF_021730395.1 of Mercenaria mercenaria. NCBI lineage: Eukaryota > Metazoa > Mollusca > Bivalvia > Venerida > Veneridae > Mercenaria > Mercenaria mercenaria. Next base: position 14,730,053 of record NC_069376.1, on the reverse strand, counting down.
CTGTTGAATTTTATGCTTATTTTTTTCTGATCAAGAATTTTCTATTTTCAGATAAAGCAAATTTAATAAAATTTCGACTATTGAAGCTAATCTTATGCATTGTTTATTAAGGGGACGATATTGCTACATTTAAGTTCTACAGAATTGCGGAAGGGGGGCATTTCAAGAAATCGATGGTGGGAAAATTAAAAAAAATATTCCTAAACTGATATAATACTGTAGACACACTGTATTCGTATTTTGTGATAAGGTGTTGTATATTAATGTAAAAGGAAACGAGGTCTTGTAAGTACATTCAAAACAAATTATTAAGCTTTTGTATTAGGAATAAACAGGTTTTTTTACAACAGTGTTCCCAATAATGTTGAAGGGATGAGATTTTTTTCTAACACAACCAGGTTTTCTAAAACATGAAAAATTTAACGCCACATCATTTCAGTGGATGGGCGCCATATTTTCCAATTGATAAAAAAGTAAAAAAAAAAAATCAGAGTGGATAGCACTGCAAGGGCTATAAAATGACATTTACACTTATACTTTAAAAAGATATCTAAGATGATACACAGGTCAGCGGGTTTTTAAAATGCATAATGCGTTTACTTGAAATTATCTTAAAGGTGGTTTATTTTGTTTATTTACATTGGTTTTTTAAATTTTCCACGCTTCTCGGCGATTACTCAAAAAGTATTACGCCCGGCGAAGTAACTCTAATAAAAAAACGAGACAAAATTAGGTGTCAGGTGTACGATTTTAAAAAAAAATGGTTTCTGTTATAATTTCTTATCAATAATGAAACTATTTAGTATTCGTCTTAATATTAATAATCTTAATTTCATTGGGATTTGTCAAAAAATTTATTACATTGGACTATTTTTTCGCATCAACTGGTTTTTTTCCCCTTCAGTTGTGAGGCACTTCGTTACCTTTTTTCAACAATAACAAAACACAAAATGAAATCAGTAAAGTCATTTAAAACCGACTGTCTTAAATCAGTGTAATAAAGTTGTTATTACAAATTTTAATGTTCGTTACGTTATGAGATAAAGTTATCTTTGAACTGCATAATCCATTAATTACGTTTAGATGATATTGCATTTACAACTTATTTGACCCTTTTTTACGGAATGACAGCATTCTCGTGACTCGTGCAAAAAGTTTGAAAGTATTGGTTAGAATTCAGGGCAAAATTTTAAATGCTTAAGTGAGGTAACTTTTTATATTCGTCCAGAATTGATTTATTGAAATGCCTGCTGTTTTATTAGTAACTTTTGTGAAGATTAGTGTTTTTTTGACTATCACAATGATTGGCCTTCAACCAATTCATACTTATTTTTGGATTTTAAGACAATACATTTCAAAAGTTTGTTGAATGTGTTTTGATTTTAAATGCATGTAGTTCTGAATACATAAAATTAATAATGGCAACATTCTAGGCCCTTATTTTAAGCCTAGATTCGTAACGATAAATGTTTAATGTTTTAAGGGGAAAAAATTTTTTTATTTGGAATGTGGCATTCCTTGAAACCCCTATCCTTTCTTATGCACTACTTGTAAACAATTTAATAATTTTTTGCTTCATTGCCAAATTTAAAAGCAAGGAAGTGACCTATTTCACATTCTTTCTTTAATTAGATCTGTAGGGTTGTAAATGTTTTTGGAAAAAGGTAGCATATTTTTTCGCACCAAAAAGTCTTAATGTTGACTTTGAATGTACACAATAAGTCTTATGTAATTCAACAATAACTTTCTTGTTTCATTTTTCTCATTTTATTTTATTGGGAATCCTTTATGTACTTAAAAACAGTTGAAACAATATCATTCATGTACCAAAACCTTGTACTTTTTTGCAGGTAATTTTATCATACCCACCCCCTTTTTTCTAATTCAAAGTAGGTCCTTAATATGATATTCAAGAATCAAATATTTTAAACAAAATTTAACAGACGAATAGGACGAGTGTCGTTTTAATTGAATATTAAATTATTAAACGAGTTGAATAAAATGAAAAAAATGTGAGACTCTGCGAGTATTTCATCGACTTTATTTAACGTTTAATAAATAAAATGTGATATGTCACAAATATAATATTCTTTTTCTAACATGTCAGTTGCATTTACATTATTTAGTTTAATCTAATAAAGCTGATGTGATTATTTAGATAAACATGTCTGAAAGATTCAGAAAATTATATTTCTATATGGTTTATGTAGGTAGGATAAAAGACAAATTTGTCATATTGGCGATATAACTGGGTTTAACCTATTGTTATTTATGAACAATAACTTCCACCCTACAATTACAATGAAGCCAATTCTGGAGCGGAGTCAGTGGTCTAGTGTTTGACTATGAAACCCCAGTTCGTTCAACTTCAGGTAACAGTCCCGTATATGAATATTTTACACGTGCTAAATTGAGATTGCTATTGGGTTTTTGGCGGCAGCTAACCACGCAAAGCCGTCGGACACACAATGCTTTTTAACTGATTGGAAAGTTATTGCCGTGCTGTCCAAATACCTAACACGTGTAAGTTTTTTTGTATATAGTGAAAGGCTAAGCGATATAAGACAGTGGAAGGTTTGTGCATTTTTTTGCCGATACATTATCTACAACTAAAATGTAAGGGTTAAATGTTATGGAAAAATAAGCATGAAGAAAATGTTTTTAAAGTCAGTAAATTACTGTAACAAGATAGTAGTGAAGCAAAATGGTGCAAAATTTATTTAAAAAGGTTTAAAAACGATTATTTATTATAAATTTGCCAGCTGATAATAAAAAAGTATAAGAGCGCGCCATTTAGAAACCAAAAATATTTCTTTGCGATCAGCATGAATCCGACTAGCCTGCGAATCCGCTCTTTCTGGTTAGTCCATCTGTGTTTACAGTTTCCCTAAATTTTAATAGGCTTTAAAGCGCCGGGGCGGAATGGCACGCTGGATCCATGCTGGTGCAAAGCCACCTAAGTTGTTGGTTTTTTGACATGGTTATATAATTTCTTCTTTCTCGTTTTGTGTGATCCCTTACGGTTGCAAGTGCAACTGAAACATTACAGGTTTTGTCCGTTTTTAATTACCAGCAGGTTGGCTGGAATTTTGTTTGTGACTAAGCGAACAAAATATGCGATATTAACTCCACAGAGGTAAATTACATTAAAGAATAAATATTAAAAAAATATCTATAATACAATAAAATATGTCTTCTACAACTGACAAGATGTTTGGGTTTTGCGTGACTATGATATGATGTGGTGATGATGATTATAAAGACGATGATAATAAGATTTATTTTACGAGGAAATATCTGAGCAAACCTTGTATGGTATGACCGTAACAATAGCAAAAACCAAAACATTTACAAAAACCATTTAAATACCATAAACGTTCAAGAACAACCAATTTACCTTTTCTTAATAAATTTTTTATAAAAAAAAAAACTTGTCATTTTCAATTTCAAAAGACCATTTATTCTTTAGGCGCATGCCCAAATGATACGGACGGAAGGCAGCCTGCAGATCATGGTCAGGCACAAAACAATGGGTTAAAAAAAAATAAAGGACTTAACAAAAATTAGTTTATATTTTGATGAGGATTTCCATTCTAGATATTCAAAGGGTTGTAAAGAACAGAAATTGCTGATGGGGAAGGCATTTTATATAATGCTCCACAACGGATTAATGACTTCCCACATTGTTCCCCTTTTCGTCTGTGATGTAAAATTTTAGATCAAAATGTGATCTTTTACAAATTGAAATGAAAAGTAAATGACTCTTAATGTATTACTATCGTGACTTGTCAATATGTAAAACACGTTAAGTCCCGGGGTTTAATACTTTGGATCCGCCCAATTGTGTTTTAGTCGCCCAGGAAAAAATTTTCATTTCTCCTTGAATGTTATTTTCCCCTTATTCATAAATTTTCTTAAAAACACCAAAAAAATGGGTTTGATATGTTTAGACTGAAAAAATGGGCAAATCAAGTTTATCTACATGTGGGTTATTTTTTTGACTTTTTTAAACCCATTTGACAGGTCACCGGGAAATTTCCAAAGAAAAACCCGAATGGGCCCCCCCCCCCCCCCCCCCCCCCCCCCCCCCCCCCCCCCCCCCCCCCCCCCCCCCCCCCCCCCCCCCCCCCCCCCCCCCCCCCCCCCCCCCCCCCACCACCTTTTCCCCCCAAAATCCCCCCCCCAATCCCCCCAAAAAACCCCCAAAAAAAACAAAAACCCCCCCCCCCCCCCAAACCCCCCCCCCCTAATTCCATTTGTTTGTTTGTTTTTTTTTTTACTTTATTTCAATATTAATATTTCGGCTTTAAAACCCCCCATCAAAATAAAATTGAGTCCACAATTTTCAAAATAATAATCGGTATGCTTTCGTTTAAAAAGGTAAAAAAAACTTAAGGAAATAAACTTTTTTAAAAGGGAAAGGTAACTAAAAGTTTCTAAATAAACGACCCAATAATGCAAAACATTTTTTAAATAGAAAAAATTAACTAAAACAAACATTATTTCAATTATGTAAAGGTGGTTTAACTTAAACAGTGTTCCGGGTTCGTACAATACAAAAAAATTTTTCCGCAAGTAACTCCAAATTCCCCCCAGAATCAGAGATGGGGGGAATGAAATTCGACACAATGTCTTTTATCAAAACGTCACGGGGAAATACGCCCCCCCCGGGCGAACTCACACCCCCCATCCGTTGATCGACGCTCTACCTATTGGAATAAGGCAAGTTATTCGGCCGAAAATGTGCTTCCGTAGTGTAGAAAATCCTAATATATGATCCAATTTTTTCCACTTTTGCGCAAAATTTGTGTTTAGAACGAGGCTTTTTTTCTATTTTTTCCCTACTGAACACTTTTTGCCTGAAATGAACGGGTTTCTGTTCATACACCCCCAAAATCGAAACCGAAAGGGTGTTTACTGCTGGACGGAGCAATTTTTGCGCCATTTTAAGGGGGGAGCAGACCCCAAGTGACTGGGGATTTCACTAGGGAAAAAATCCCCCTATTTTTTTTTTTTTGCGTTAAAATTTTAATTGAACTTTTATGAAAAAAGTTTTGGAAAAAGTGATGTTCTCTAAAGTTTCGTAAAGAGATTTAAGCTGTCGTTTTTTTTTTTATTTATGAAAAAAGAAGATTTGAAAAATGACCTTTAACCTATTGAGATAAGCGGCGGCTCTGTAACATGCCCAAAATGTCGTTTGGAAAGAAGTAAAAATTTTGAAGATATTTTAAAAAGTTCTCCGTGAAACGGGTTTGCTCCTTACGGATTTTTGGCGAAATAACAAAAGTGTGCCGAATAGGGAAAGTGATGTTGCTGAAAAATTTTCGTCGACGTCTATTTGCCGCCTTTTTTTTCTTCCGTCAAAGTCGCGAATTTCTATTTTTTTTTTTTAAAATTTTAAAATTTTATTTTAAAATTTTATTTTTAAATTTTGGTGTCTTATTTTAAAAAAATTTTTTTATGGAATAATTTCAACTTTGTTTTATTTCCAAAAAACGCACCCTAGCGGACAGATGCTTCGGCAGTGAATACAAAAATTCATTTGATTGCTAATTTATCCCATCACTCAAAAAAAAATGCAAGAAAGATTCGTTGCTAAAAAAATATTTTTTTAAAGATCAAACTTGGCCGAAAATGGGAAAAATGCTTAAAAAGCATTAAAACCCAAAGAACGCGGAAACATTAAAAACGTGCCGGACACCGGTTTTTACGTAGTATTCGCTGTTAAGGGTTTTGAACTAAATTTTGTTTCTTTTTAAAATGAAAAGGGTTTCCCCGAATTATTTTAAGTAGGAATAGTTTTTTGTTTGGCCTACCAAATTGATATTTTGTGTCGGAACTACCGCACAATAATTTCATTCCCCAGAAAAAAAAAATAAAAATCACCCGCCCCCACGTACAAAAAATCTCCGAAAAAAAAAGTTTTTTTTTTCCCATTACGCGGTCCGGAATAATAACGGGAAAAAAAGGTTTTTTTCGCCGTTTAAAAGCGTCAAAAAGGGTATTTTATCGGATTTATACGTCCGTAATACATGTAGCTGTGTCCCAACTAAAAAGTCAGGAATTTTGGGTTTTTTCATCATTTGTTTTAAATTGGGGGTCTGTGTGTGCCCCAAACCCCTGGCCTTTTGATGTGCCGGGGTAATGAAGTAGGCCCAAAAAAAAAAAAATTTATTTTTTCAAACCCCGATGTAAGAGTCCGGGGAGCTTAAAAGTATTTGGAATTTGTTCAGATATAAAGTTTTCAAACCTTTGTTATCAGTTGTTTAGGTCAATTTTTTTTAGAGCCCAAAGCTGGGCCAATTATATCTTTAAAAAAATTTTTTCAAGTCCCGACCCGACCTTCAATTGTCTCGCCCAAAACTTTTTTCGTAACTTTTTTGTCAGCATCAGATATTCACAAAAAGCTTTTTTCAATTTAAAAATTGTTTTTCTTTTCAAATTTTGAGGTTTATATGAAAAAATTTCTAACAAATCTGTCCTTTTTTAACCCCCTTTTTTCCTGTTTGTACCATAGCCAGGATATATTTAAAGGGGTGTAAATTGATTAACGAAAAAAAAACTGAAAAAAAAAACAGACCCCCCAACTAAATTTTGTTCGTCAAAACCAAAAAAACCATTTTAAGGTGGCCTTTTTGGGGTCATTCTTGACCGCGTTATCTTTTTTGCCTGAAATGATTTTTTCCACAAAAATTAATTGCCTGATCGTTAAAAATTTTTTTCCAAAGGGTTTGAGCAATGTCAAGATCTGTTGCCCAACCCCTTTGGTTTTATGGGCGGGTTTATTATTCCCCCCAATTTGGGTTGGAGTTCCCCTAGGGGCACAATTGTTCATTGTCAAAGCCATTAACTGTGTTTTAGAAAATGTTTTTTCCCACACGTGTGTTTTTTTTCTTTAAAAAAATTCCCCATTGTGCCGTTAAATTGGCCCCCTTCAATTAATGAGAAAAAATCAAAATTAAAAATAAGAAAATAAACCCCTTTGTAATTATAAAAACAAAATAAAAAAAAGTGATTCAGTGAGTTTTGGCAAGAATTTTTTTGCAAAATCTTCATGTAGTCTTTTAAAAAATATAGAAAAGCATTAGTGATACCCCCATGTAAATGTTTGATTTCTGTGTTTTTTCAAAAAAAATGTTAACTTCATGTATAACATAAACCCCCCCTCAAAGGTCCAAACTGGGGAAAAAAAAAAAAAAAAAGCCCGCTGCTCCATGTAAAAATTACCCCCCCTTGAAAAAATCAAAAAATTTAGAAAAAAAAAAAAATAAAAATTTCGCTCGCCCGCTCCTATTTTTTTTTAAAAATTTTCCCCAAGAAAATTTAATCAATTTGGTATGGCTTAAGCTACGCTCGCCAGGGCTTTGCCTTTTTCATATTATAAACATGATATTTTTGTTTTAAGTACGACGTATGGTTGCAATTAAAGCAAATATGATGTAATATGTAAACGGTTTTTGGGGAAAAAAAGCGAAAAAGTAAAATGGAAAATTTTAAATTTTTATCCAAACGCAAAATTGTTCCCTAAATTTTCAGATTTTCCAAAAAAGTTGCCGTTTTCCTCAACTGAATAAAAGGGGGAAAAAGTTTATCTATATACTACAAGTGTAGATTGCCTGTTTCCGGCTTCACCGCGGAAAATACATTTTGACCCAATTTTGCAAAAAATTTCAGTTTTCAGTTTCTTGAAAAAAGGGAGCCACATCTAAAATTTCCATTCTAAGGGAAACAGGCAAGTTAACATAAACAAATACTCAAAATCCCAGTCGTATTAAATTATCTGAGTGTGCAGAATATTTAAAACTGTCGTAAACCACATGTAATGTTACCTACACGATACGCAATGATCTCATGGCGTTTCCAAAATGAATTAACGAGAACGGTACCCCCTGAGGTGATCTGCGTGATCTAAATTTACAAACATTGTCAAAAGTTCGACACAAATCGGATTATATCATTCCCGCATTTAGATAATTTCATTAAAAGCAAACTTTCATAGAATAACAGTGACATTCATGAAAACACAATTCAACGAAATGTAAATGTTTCCTAGCAAAACATATTAAGCCGCATTTTGTGTTGGTTTTCTACTCGGTGTTTATTATGTGTCTCTGTCCAGTTTTCGCGGCTGAAGATGACGCTGAGAGAGTTATTTAAGGCACCTTTGTCATAAGGATTAGACATCCATAGGCCGTCTGGATAATTTCATTACATAGTGAAAAAGTTAATACCCTAGCAAAATCGTACCACAGCTCCTATCAAACTCGAATCGACTGCCCCTAGCAAACTCGAATGCACAGTCTCTAGCAAACTCGAATCTACAGTTCCATCGAAAAAAAAGAAAAAAGATTTTGAATCACATTAGTTAGAGTACATGCATGTACATAAACTTTCTGTGTTCAGAATTTCAATAATAAAGGATTGATAAAAAAGAAGAAAAAACAGCTACAAAAAATAATAATAATAAACAAACAATATTAATTTTCCAAATTTAAATCAGACTTGACATTGCAGAAGGTAGTTCCGCGCGTTTGTACGGAAGTACGGAAAGGAAAGTCAATCTAAGTCATACCATGTGTACATATATTGAAACGGCAATATTGTATTGCGTAATATATCATGGATGTTGATTTACATAATCTACATTGTAAAGTTTTAAACTATCAAGCATACGACCCTATATTTTGTATTTGCCAAATTTTCTTTGTAAACAATGAAGTTTTGAACAAGCAGGTTTTAATTAAATTTTAACCTTTGGAAAAGTGCGTCTTAGTAACTCTCAGAATTACGTTATAGGCAACGTAACAGCCATTAGATGTATGTGGCATAAAAGAATACTTTAATTGTCGCTTTCTTCTAATTTCAACAGATTTATTCAATAAAATTGATATTATTTCATATATCGTTTAACACATATCCCCGAGATAGATTTCAACGTGTTTGACAATGGAGGCTTTGCAATATGTTTATTTCCCAGATAAATCTACTCCTAAATATCGCCGCTGGACATTAAACTCACAGGGCCTAGATTGCAATTCCAATGTTAGAAATACATTCGACAATATAGATAAACCTGTCATTAAACAAAAAAGTACTTAGCTATAAGCGTATAGCTACATTTTGATTTAAGTTGTTTAGGTCATTTATATTATGTGTCATGTTATATCTAGAAAAGCGACTTCAAATCACTTGCCCTCATCGTTGTGGGTTCGAGCCTCACTCGGGGCGTTGAATTCTTCATGTGAGGAAGCCATCCAGCTGGCTTACGGAAGGTCGGTGGTTCTACCCAGGTGCCCGCTCGTGATGAAATAATGCACGGAGGGGCACCTGGGGTCTTCTTCCACCATTAAAAAAGCTGGAAAGTCGCCATATGACCTATCATGTGTCGGTGCGACGTTAAATTTAACCAGAGATATATCTAGAAAAGAAATAATTGAGCCGCACCATGAGAAAACCAATATAGTGCATTTGCGACCAGCATGGATCCAGACCTGGAGCCAGTTGTTCGAAACTTCAACTTATAGATTAATATTTTTACACTTTGGAAAACTTAGCAAAACAAATGTTTGACTTAATCATACTAGTGTTTCCCACCAAGACTAGTATTATGAATCAAAATTTAACAGGCGATTAGTTTAACAGGCTGTTAAAGTTTCGAACAAATGGGCTCAGCCTGCGCATCCGTCGCTGGTCGCTTTCAAAGCCTATTGGAATTAGGGAAACTGTAAGCGAACAGCATGAATCCTGACCAGACTGCGCGGATTCATGCTGATCGCAAAGCCACTATGTTGGTTTATCATGGCGCGGCGCCTATACTTATATATTAAGCAGCTGGCAAAATTTATAATAAAGTAATCAGTTTTACCTGTTTAGTAATGTTGCACCATTTTGCTACGCTATCGGTTTCTCTAATTGCAATAGGCCTCGAAAGCGAACATCATGGATCCTAACCAGACTACGCGGATGCACAGGCTTGTCTGGATCGTTCCAGGTCGCAAACGCATTATGTTGGTTTTCTCATGGTGCGGCTTAATATTATAACGAATACTAAATATTTCTAGCGCCTTTAAGTCAGTCTTGGAATATTTGTGGCACATTCCAGACAAGTTGATTATATTGATACTCTTGCGGGACGTTAACCACTTCAACTTCAACGCTCTCTTCACAACGGTATGTTAACACGCCAATGTGTATCACTGGGGGCCTCCTTTGCCTGTTGCTTAAGGTCTCTGATTTCGAATCACTCTCTCACCGATTTTAGCTCGGGGCATTAAAGTCTTCATGTGAGGAAAACATGAAGCTGGTGAAAGACGATGGTCCTACCCAAGTGCCCGTCCGTGATTAGAATACATTTGTAATGCACGGAGACTGCTGCGGTCTTCCTCCACCATCACAGCTCGAAAAGCACCATATGACATATTATTGTGTTGGTATTTAGTTAAACCCAACTAAAGCAAAAGCAGATAAAAGAACAAAATAAGCAAATACTAGGTATTTAGCATATGGTTTAATGACAGTTTGATCACGTTTGACATGGTTAGAGAGAGTGGAAGAGTACAGATATTCCATTACTTAATGTGACAAACATGACCCTCCAAAAATGTATAGCTAACCATTAAATTTATGTATTTTTCATATAAATACAAAATCCAATGAGACGTATGTGAAATTTATTCTACTGTATATTATACCATCCTTAGCATGGTAAGCATGATGTTTTTTCTCTGTAGAATCGTTGACGAATAAATGTATCACAATACGAGTTTTGAAAGTTACTATAGGCTCTCCGCAATCTGACTAAAGTACTTGATCTTCTAAACGAAGATCTGAGAACGACCCATTCACATTCGTCTTCTGCAGATTTTGGATTTCCAGTATTGCTATTTTTATTTTCGCAAATCTATTTTTATTTGAACCAATCACAGGACTCATTTCAACAAGCATTAGGCAGAACTATCAAAATGGCGACGATCGATGAATTGTTACACGATGCTTTGAAAAAATTTAAAATTGACAAGTTTAAACCAGAGCAAAGAATAATATTTGATGCGATATGGTCAGGTAAAGACTGTGTTGGGGTTCTCCCGACAGGTTTTGGGAAATCTCTGCCATACCAAGTGTTATCTTTGGTAGAGCGGAAGTGGAATGGTAGCCGGACAGTACCGTCACCAAAGATAATTGTATGCTGTCCTCTTATTTCATTAATGATGGACCAGGTCGGGCGACTTAGAGAAATACCTGACGTATCAGCATTTTATTTAGGTTAGTTTTTATCTTTTGTTTCCTTTATTTAATAGATATATGTATTTTCTCTTTTGTTTTATGAAAATGTGTATACATGTGGCTTATCAATCAAGGCAGTGGCTATTCGTACGGTCACGTAGGAATAGCCTCGCAGGCTATTCTTACGGCTCTCCCATAAGAACAGTGAAAAGCCTGCAGGTTGTTATTCCTACGGCAGTTTTTATTGCAATACATAGTACTGAAGTCATTCAACTGATATATTTTCAACCGATTTCGGAAATTACGTGTAAACACACTTGGTCTTTGTGTTACAAATAATTTTGTCAGGTTTGAATTGCTGCAAACATGTCAAGCTGATCTGTGACAAACGTCCAATTCCTAACTAATGTTTCTGTAAATTGATTCCATGTTTTAAACTGAAATAAATATGGTTTAAAACTAAGTGCTGTTTTGAAAAATTTGCATGCATACGAAACGAAACCTGCGATGAATAATTCTCTAACTATTTAGGTATGAAACGCTTGGTCAATATTTTGTAAGTGTTTCACATATTAAAAATCTGTCCACGTATAACATCTATGCATCTATACAACCAACACTGTCAAATTTCACTTAAATAGGATTTATACACTAACGACAAAAATAATTACACAGAGCCGTAGGAATAGCCACAGACGGGCTTTTTTCAACTATTCTTACGGAGAGAGCGTAAGAAAAGCCGGTGAGGCTATTCCTACGAGACCGATAAGAGATACCACTTCCATCAATCACAATATTTTATGTTCAGATGTTTTATTACCAGGCAATGTTAACATATAAACTTAAAGGGACCATAATAATGAGAATTTAAATCAGACAGTACACCTCCGATGTACAGTTATTGTTTCAATGTGGCAAGTTCTTCAGGGCTGGATATTGGCTAGTATTGCATTCAGAATAGTCATTTACCAAACAACTGTTGGGTGCCATTAATCAAACAAAATAAAACTAAACAACAATTTTTAAAATATTACTGAGGTAAATTGAGAAAACTCACTGCCAATGGTACACAAAAACATGATGCCCTTTAGGGTGAAAAATATATATATAACTGCTAGTGAAACAGTTCAGTCAGACTTCCCCAGAAAATTACATCTGTGTGGTTGAAGAATACGGGGTTTTATCCGAAGCGGTAATGCAAGTACTTGTATACATATAACTGTGGATTGCCAAACATACACTACATGAACTTTCACAATGCTACCACCAGGGTTTTTTGTAGTTTAATTTGGGCACATAGCCTATAACCCCCTACACCAACCCCCAAAATTGGGCATTATGAGTGTAAACTGATTCCAAATTTGGAAAATAATTAGTCCCGTAGGAAATAGAAAAGATGAGTTTAAAAGCATTTTTTTTCGTCATACTGTAACATTTGTTTCACATTTTGTCACCCTTTTTGACATACTTATAGCCATTACAAAATTTGTCCATAATTTGGTCAGTGTATTTTGCAATTTCGATTAGATTTTTTTTCAGGATGTTAAATGGGAAATATTTGCACTCATTTTTGGGACAAAACTACTTTTATGGCATTGGAAATATAGCCCAATAACGGCTAGAAAAACAGGAAACAAAAACCCTTAACACACAAGCCTTTCTTATCTTGAACTAGTACACACTGAAAGGCATTTTTCAGCAACGTATGAACAATGCAAATAAAGTATTGCTAAAATATAGAAATTTTAAAAGAAGACAATGCTAATGGCCTTCAGGTAGCTCAGTTTGGTCAGCGGCAAACCCAGACCATGTTTTTTATAAAGTACTTGTTTTATGGGGAGGTCCCAGGTTCGATTCCTGGCCTGACGAAGCATGCTTTTATTTTTTAAATAATGATTAATTTAATTTGTAACAAAATTACCCAAACGGCTAACAGGATTGTTTAAAACCAAAATGGATAGCCTCAAACTTAAATTCAATATGGTAGGTTTTGTGTGAAGGGAGGGGTAAACATTTGGAAGCGTAAATTATATATGACCTATTTTCAATGTACCTGTAAAAAATAAGCTAATTTATTTAAAGGTGAATAGAGAAGAAAGTGATTTGCTTGATAAAGGAGGGGAAGTTTGACTATCTGTTTGTTCACACACCAGAGCAACTGGTTGGTGATGAATCATGGAGAAATGATATAAAAAAAAAACCTTCAACGTATCTACAATTGTTTGTAGATGAATTTTTCACAACAATCACATCATGGTATGTTTTATAGATTACAGTATAACCTTAGATTAATGATTAATGTGTGTAATATTTAATTAGAATACATTTTTTGTACAAATTACATTTGTTTTTATGCAAATCTTTCTGGCGGAAACAGATTTTGCTACTTGCAAAAAAAAACCAGTACAAGACCAAATCAGGCCTGCACATTCATGGTTTTCAGTCTTTGGTATTCAGTCAGTACATTTCAGTGATTAATGCTTAAAATTTGTACGTTGTTAATTCTCAAAGTAATTGATGGACTAGTCCATTTCCAAATATAGACACAATAAATTCAATCCTCAAGTGTCATTGGCTATAGAAACAACTAGTGGCACAGTTACATATTTATTATTATATCATGACATGCATACATTCTTACAAAACAATTGCATTTACAACAGAAAGCAACAAATCAACATACCATCTCAAAAAGTGATTACAAACACACAAATGAATAACACAATTATTCAGTAAAGTAAGCAAAGTAGGCTTTTGATTGCACTAGTATGGTACATTCAACGTAAGACACTGAATAAAAAGAACTCCTACTGCAGAGCCATCACAAATGCTTTTATTTTTTTCCCTTTTTTTTTTTTTCCCAATATGTTAAAAAATGAACGCCAAATAGTTTATATAAAAAAACGTTTTCAGAACATCAAAATTTTAAACAAAATACAAATAACATGAAATATATTGCAGTTTTGGAACATGTGAGGATGAAGGAAATAACTTAGAAATAAGTGAAAGTGCATGAAAGCTTTAATTTGAAATTTATAAAAAGGAAGGCTCATTCATTAACTATTCGGTACAGACTTATGGCACTAGAACCGCGCAATATCGGTATATAGGGGGCACAGCAATTACTTAAAATACTGACATGTTTAAGAAGGAATGGTTTTAGGCAAAACAGAGCTCACTGATAACAATGCTTTGAAAATAAACATTAATACTGAGTACCATTGGGGCTTAATTAATTAAACATTTATGACAGATTTATGCTTGTTCTATCATAGACTTGGTGAGATAAGGATAAACTTTTATTAAGTTCAGAATAAAATCCATTTAAGTAAGATCACTTAACTAAGATTTAGTAAAGTAAAGAGTGGTGCACCAAAATTCCTATTTAAAAAAATGGGGGGGAATATCTGGAAACTTGGTGAATATCCTTCTTGTATTATGATGTTGTGATAATAAAAATAACTACATTAAAATAAAAGCAATCAATATAATAACAAGTACAATAGCTTATAAAACACAAAATGCCCAACCTTAATGCATTCATTAATTGGCACATGGAAACAAATTATTTGGTTACTGTGTCATTGAATTGTATTATACAGACTCCTCACAAGTCATTTACCTTGTCTTAGTTACATCCATATCAAATGATGATTGTTATACCAAAGTATTTACTAGTTAATTTGAACAAATTTTCCACTTTTTTTGGGTCACTGTGACTGACCTTTGGCCACAGACCCTCAAAATCAATAGGGACATCTGCTGAACCATGCTTCCTATAAATTTTTGTGATCATAACACTTTCCTAAAGTTTATCCTCTGGAACCGTTTAAATTTCCAGGTCACTGTGACATACAGGTTTGGACCAACTGGCCCTCTAAAATAATACGGTTCTAAATTTCATAAAAACCTAGACTTTCAGAATACTTAGGATATTGGCAAAATATTCAAATCTCCAGTAACCTTTTCGTTCAGTGTATACAGACAACGTCAATGACAATTCCAATTAAAAAAATATTCTAATCTTTATTACGGTAAACAACAGTTTTAAAAAGTACAATACACTGATAATTTAAAGTTTTCTTCGACTTTGCAGGTTTACCCATATTTTACATAAGACATAATACGCATGAAGTTTTGCAATAAAATAATACACAAATATAATACAACCCCTCCCTCATACCCCCCAGAGAAAAAAAACAACACAAATCATCATAACTAAACAATCAGGTACATTTTGCAGGTTAAATATCAGTAAACAATTTATGTTATTTTTTGAAATACTATTTATTTTCTTTCAGGGGTGAAGATGACCACATGAAAAGCATTCAGAAGTGGTCATCACTTAGGGGAGCACAGATCTTTCCTTTCCCTTCAGCTTCTATATCAGCACTTAGTGCAACATGTAAAAATCTCATTAAAAAAAAGTTATGAAACACTAAACATTAAAGGAGATACAGTTTTGTGAAAGTGTCTCCTAACAGATCAAATATTAAAAATCTTAGTACATAAAGGTCGATAGCATTGAAAATGATTCTTAAAATTTTGATGCACTCCAGGAAAACATGATGCCGAGAACATTAATCACTGTTCCTCAATTAAAGATGTTTTCACTATTATAACTACTTACCAGTGAAGCAATAAACACCTTAACATTTATGGGCATGTAATCATTCTGAAACACCAAGTAAAACAAAGAAGAAATACTGGACAAATTAAAGGAACACAACAGACAACTTTGTAATAATTGCTTACAAATGCATTGGGCATGGGCATTGGACATAGTAAACTGTAACAATGTGATTATTTATGGGGCTACCCTATACAGTCCACCCGATTTCTGGCAACAAGTTGGACGCATTGTCCGTGACGTTTTCCAAATCAACTGCATCCTTGCCTATAATTCATAGCATTTTAAGATGTCAGCTTGATGAAGATGTCAAAATTGGTTTTCAAAAACAAAAAGCTGCATTAACGCATGCTGCAATAACTGAATTTCTAACAAAGCAGGAACAAAAGTTTTAAACGAATTAAACAGCAAACCATACTGTGCTGTGATTTCTTTCCTGTGGAGAAATCGTGGCACATGTGGTAAAATGCCACTTTCGCCTATCCACTGGAAAAAATTGTCTCATGTTCAAAATATCAATGACATAGAAGATAAAACTTAACTGACAATAGCAAACAATTTCATATGAATATTCTGATCCAGAAATATGATTTCAGTGACTGGGAGTATGGAGAACTGTCAATAAATGAACTTTGTTCGGGGTTTCAGAGGCATTTTCAACAGTAAAATGTCAGTTATGTAACAGTGGCAGTTTAAGGCATCATTAATTCGGTCAAAAATATGTTCTGTGGTATAAACCAAACTAAGTCCAAAGTAATAAAATATAATGCTCATTTTCAGAATTTTGTGTACATAGAACAAAAGGCTGATAACATAACTTTTTTTTCAATGCTAGAATATATTACAATAGAATAACAGGGATTCAATCTTATATACCCCAAGTGGGTAAGTTTTGTAGATCAAAATTGATTGTGCCGACAAGACCAAATTACCCAATTTTTTTGGGTAGCACAAACACCACAACTTACTGTAACTGGCATTTCACTAGGAACTTTTTAATAGCCTATATTCCTTTTCATCAAAATCAATATCATCATCTGCTAGTTCTCTGACCAAATTCCCATCAAATTTCAAGATCCAAGTACTAACAACAAAGAGTTATCATATGGCAACATATAACTGTTCTGGGTTACTGTGACCTTGACCTTTTGCCGTACTGGCCCTCAAAATCATGGTTTCATGATCTAGGCAACAAGTCCTCTTGAGCATAATCCAAATCCCGGGAAACCTCTTAACTGTTTCCAGGTCACTGTGGCCTTAACCTTTGCCAAACTGACCTCAAAATCAATAGGGGTCCTCTACTGGTCATTACCATCCTGCCCTTATCACCTTTCATTTACCTAACGCAGCGTTCCATGAGTTAATATACGAAAAACTCATTTAACTGTTCTGGGGTCCCACTGTGCCCTTAAACCTTTGACCTACTAGCCGCAAAATTAGAAGGGTTATTTGCCATGGTCATATCAACGGTCCCTTTAAACTTTCATGACCGTAAATGCCAAAGGGTCATTACTATCAGTCTGGAAACTTTAACTGTTCAAGGCAGTGTGACCATGACCTTTGTGGTGTGATAGACCCCTGAAAATCAGTAGGTGGTCCATCTGTTGGTCATGTCCAACCTCCTCTTAACTTTCTTGATCCTAGGCTCAAGCGTTCTTGAGTTATCTCATCGGAAACTACTTGTCTACATACCAACCGTCTCCGACGAGACTGAACCAACATCTCCAAAACAATATACCCTTCCTCCTTCTTTTCAAAGTGGGGGGTGGGGGATGGGGGGGGGAGGGGCATAAGAAATGGATTCTGTACCAGTCCAAACCTGTTCTCCTGCCAGTAACTGCAAAACTTCCCATGTAAACAAAGGTGGAGGGAAAAATACTTTCATACACAAATATCTTTATAATCATCAAGGATACCTCGCAACCACAGGAACTCTGAACCCCTATTTTATAGATGTAGGCTGAGCAGACAGACACATATACTGTAAGACATTGCAGTAAAACTGTACTTTTCATTCAAAGTGCAAGCATCTTGAATTATTCAAAATATATTAATAAGCTGCAGTCTTTATTCTTAACAAGTGAATGAAGTAATTGTCATGCTATACAAAGTCCCCCTACTGAGAGGTTCCTAATTTTTCCTTCTCAATAAGCAAAAAGGCATAATAAACCAACTAATATTCTGTTAAATGATGTATTAACAATATCTATACAATCAATATGTAATAACAAAGCAAATTGGCTTAAATTTGAATATGACCAGAAACGAACACTTTGTTTGATTTTGTTCATAACATCTATTATAAATTTATAAACACCGGGTGCTACAATTCTCAATATATGCCCATCCTAGCTATACTCATATGGAAATTTTATGGCCCAATTATAAACAAACAGCTGTCAGAGGACAGCAATAATCGACCGTTAACAGTGGTTGTAATTGAAAGATCCAAACGGGGCATAATTATGTAAAAATTTTTGAAAAGTGTTTATGGAAAACTGCCCACAGACCTTATCAAGCTCAATACAGTGGACAAATGAGTGTGAAATTTGTTGGAATCGTTGAAATTCCCAGGTTAGTGGATACAGAGATACCACCTTACTTACAGCATAACAATTTAACTGCAAATTGTTAAGTGAAAAAAGGTGGCATAACATTTTGAAAAAAATGCAAAGTAGAGTTAAAGGAACATGCACAGTTATCATGTCAGATATTATGAATTGCAGTGAAGTTGTGTGAATTTAAATTCCCCTTCCCATTAGTGGATACTTAGATACCATCCTTACAAACAAAAAAACAAGAGGGTCATGATACCCCTGGATCGCTCACTGCCCAGGCCGAGTAATACGAGCTAACATGTTTCAAAAGTCAACACTGATGATTTTTAGAAGTTTTTTTTCTGGAAGATTTCCGATGATCGATACAGTAAACCCCCTGGCGGGCCAATTTTTACCCCGGGTTTCATGATTTGTGAACGAAGTTTCTATAAGTCTACTAGGCAAATTTATGAAGATTTCCTATGTACAATCAGGTAATCCCTGGGGCTGGGTAATTTGACCCTGGGGAGTCAAGATTGGACAAATTTTGTAGGGTCCCACTTAGGCAAAGCTACATGTCAAAAATAGCTAAGCTCTAAGGCCTCTGGTTTATTTTTAGAAATTTTTTTTAAGATTGTCCATGTAAAAGCAAGTGACCCCTGGGGCGGGGTAAATTTTGACCGACGGGGGTCATAATTTGCAAACAATTTTGTAGAGGTCCACCAGGCAATGCTACATGGTCAAATATCTAAGACTAAGCCTTCCTGGTTTATTTTTTAGAAAACTTTGAAGATTTTTCAATGTACCATCAAGTAAACCCTATGGGGCGGGTCAATTTGACCCCCCCATTGGGTGGACGATTTGAAAAAATTTTTGGTAGAGGTTCGTATTAGGCAATGCTACATGTTGGAAATATCTAAGCTCTAGGCATTCTGGTTTATTTTTTAGATTTTTTTGGAAGATTTTGCATATGTAAAACATCAAGTGACCCCTTGGGCGGGGTCAATTTTGACCCCGGATCATGATTTGAAACAAATTTAGTAGAGGTCCCAAATAGTCAATGCAAATGTCAAATATCGAACCTCTAATGGGCATTTGGTTTTTGAGACGATTTATACAGATTTTCCTCTGTAAAATCCAATGACCCCTGGGGCGGGGGTAACTTTTGACTCCGGTCATGATTTGAAAAATTTAGGTAGAAGTCCACTAGGCAATGCTTCATACCAAAATATCTAAGCTCTAACTAACGGCTTCTGGTTATTGAGAAGAAGATTTTTAAAGATTTTTTCCTTTCGGTGTTGCCCATCAGTCAACCAGAGTCTGCATGAAATTTCAATCTTTGAACGAATTTAGTAGAGCTTCACCAAGGAACATCCGTGAAGTTTAGATGAAATTGGCCAAGCGGTTTATGAGGAGATGTAGTTTAAAGTAAAGTTTTAACGGACAACAGATGCCCGAGGTGAGTGGATCAGAATAGCTCACCGTGAGCCATTTGGCTATGGTGAGCGTTAAAACATCATCCAAAGGACTGCTACGTGGAAAAAATGGCATTAATTTGAAAAAGAAATTGAAAAGGTAGAGTGAGGACCTAATTAGTGCATCCTTCAGTAATATTTGACCTCTAAATGATGTGACCTTGACCTTTCAGCTAATGGCCAAGGTGTTGGGCATGAGACACAATATCTCTGCAGGGAACATTTAAGCCAAGAACTATTGTTATCCCTAGATGGATGACAGAAATTCAGAACCCGACAGGAAATAAATGCTAATGACCTTTGACCTGCCAACTGTTGACCTTGACCTTAAATAAGAGTCCGATTTTTGTGCATGACCATGGACTGGTGTCTCATTATTGGGAACATTTGTCCCAAGCAATGTTAAAATTTCCTTCATGGATGGCAGAGTTATGACCAGGGACAGGAAAAAAGCCCTGTTGACCTTTGACCGCCAATTATGAACCATGGTGCCGGTTTAAACTATGTTTCCTTGGTGTTTTATATCACAATGACACATCACCTCTTCATGTGAAACATTTATACCAAGATATATAATTGTAATCCCCTGAAGGGATGACAGAGAGTTCTGGACCCGAGAGACAAAAACATATTGACCTTTTGACCTCCCACTTGTGACCAGACCTTTTAAGGAAGGGTTGTGGGTTTGGAGCATAACACATCCATCTCAATCTATGGGAACATTTGTGCCCCAAAAGGTTAATGTTAAAATCCCTTCATGAATGACAAGTATATGGACCAGACAGAAACAGACTCTGTACATGCCATGTAACATTTGACTGCAATGTATGCCTTGGACCTTTGAGGTAGGGGTCCTGAACTTTGCACATGAACATCATCTTATTTAACAGGACATTTGTGCCTAGTAAGATAAAAATAACCTCCATGGGTGGCAGAGTTATAGACCGGGACAGTGAAAAAAGCCCTGTTTACCTTTGACATGCAATTTTGACCTTTACACCTTTGATCAAGGTCCAGATTTTGCACAGGACACGTCCATCTCCTCATGGGAAACATTTTTTGCCAAGTATATGGATATCCCTGCATGAATAACAGAGTTGTGGATAGCAGGAATGACCGGAATGGACGGAAAACCAGAGCATTCTCATAGTCCCTGAAAATGGGTTTCCAACAAATAGGGACTAAATACACATGTAACTGAAGTGAAACAATTCTTAAATGTTTGTGTGCAGAAAATCTAGTGAACAAAGCCTTATACATGAAAAACAAAACTACTAAACATTTAATCGACTAATGCAAATTTAGTTTATTTACAACTGCAAAGTTTTCAAAAAAACATTTCCAAAAATATAAAGATATCTTACTAACTGAGGTCAGTCCCCTTTGCAAAATACATTTGCTTAATCCATCATTCAATTAAAGGATTTCAGTGAAACATAGTAAACGAAAATTGACAATGTGGAAAAAATACATAAAAATAAAGTTCGTCCGATTTTTTCACATAGTACCTAATATACAACTTCCAATAAACAATTTCACTGTTCATGTTACTGTGAACAACCGATTAAGCAGGATGTCATTTAAACGGGACTGACCTCCAGTTCTGAACTGACTCAATGGGTTCAGCACATCCTTGATGAGGTGATCAGTATGATCTAAGTTTCATGAAAATTCTTCAAAGGGTTTTTTATGAGGTAAAGAGCGGACATGAAATGTTAGCGGACGAACAGAACTTCACACCATATTTAAACAAAATCTGTTTGTCAACAAGTCCTCTGACACAAAGTTTGATAACTAGCCATAACTGACCTAGGGCACTTTGGAATTATGGCCCTTGAATTACTGAAAATCGCCCTTTTTTACTCTTGTCTGTGCGCTCTAAAATGAACATTTCTTCATCCGACCTTTTCCCCAAACACTTAAAAAATGTGTTTGTTCTATAACTCCACAGCCCAAGTTTCTAACTAGCCAAATTGGGCCTTAGGCACTTGTGCTTATGGCCCTTGAATAACCCTAAAGCAATCCTTCTGAGCTCTTCAATCAAAGTATATTTGAGCGAGTACAACAGTATGTAAAGACGACTTACCATAGAATTATTTAGCCAGTTTGTGGGAGACATGCCACTTTTTCAGAAAAGCAGCTCTACTTTTAAAGTTTGTTTAACAAAATGTTTTGTTCCTTAACCATCTGAAAAGGCAACACTGGCCTGTGTTCCTTAACAATCATTTCTGGACAAACCTTTGTAACAATCTTTGAAAGGATTGTTTGCTTGGACAAAGTTTTTCTACACACTAGTTTAACGACCTGAATGATCAGTGAAAGCATGAACCCTCACAAATCGGCAACAACTCTCTTTACATCATCCTCGGTATGATGCAGTTTTTATGGTACCTTTTCCCTGCCACGAATGTTACAAATTGTCATCTTACATGTTTTTACAGCATATATATTTAAATGCGGAAATTTCCTTTGAATGCTTAATAATGCTCTCCATTTTGTTTGGAATCCTTGACAAGTGTTTTTGGTGTCCCTGTTTAGAATTTCATCAACATATTCATCAAGAGAAATATTTGCCTGTTTTTTTTAAACCCCCAGTTATGTTAATAAACCTGTTGGCAATGAGTACTGTTTAGTCTGATAGAACAGGCAGAGTTCCATGACAGAAACCATTTGCAGTTAAATGAACTACCAATTAAATATTTGATTTTAAAGGGTTTTTATTAATAAATTGGGGGTAACAATATTTTGCACTTCTTACAACCCTATAACCATCCTCCCATATCAACTGCTGAATCCTAGATTTTTATGCAAAGCAGTCAGTCTGAACAAGGAGAAAGCACATCGTCCATGTATTCATTCAGATGCTTCTTTTTTTCAAATGTTTTGTCAAAATTTGTTTACACGGTTTGAAATCCGTGTTTTATTTTTTTTCATGAGCTTTAAAGAATCTACATATGAGTAACGAGCTGTTAAGAAATGAACATTTGAACTATCAATTTTCAAGTGAGCTAATCCAGTAATTTCTCATGGTCTGGATTTTGTTAGGATTTCTTTCCTCAACGCTACACTGTCCATAAACACTATCCAACTTTCAAAAAAAAGGCATTGTTTCACTAGATTTCTTGCAATACAGAATTAATCCAGTTTATTTAACACTCATAGTCCACCCAACAAAATCCTTAGCACAGGTAATCTCAGATTCAGCACTATCGAGTCCAAAATTATTCAAAAATAAAACACGCACATAGCATCAAACACAGATATAAAAAGATGTTTAATATGCTCTATATGAATTTTTCACCTCTCTTTTACATTCTTGCATTCAAGAAGTTCTTCTGTAATAATAAATTGTTCCTCTTGTCTCTTCTGGATGATTCTGTTTTGTATGTGGATCTATGATGGCCTGCAAAAGGTAACAATCGGAATTTAAAGAAATAAACTGGTCGAAAAAAAATGTCAGTATATTGTTTAATGGCTTAAAACAGACTTAAATACTGGATTTGATAAACTCCTGACAGGTATGATTAGCCAACCACCTTTGAATTATTTTAATGTAATGGTTACTTAAGTAAAAAAAAACAACCCGTCTAATAGCAAACACTTACAACACCAACGGTGTAAACAGAAACAGAATTGGTTAATAGTCTGAAAAAATAAATGACCTTTAAATTTAACTCTTTAAAAAAATTATTTATCCAAAATTAACTGGGGCCGAAAAGGATTATTTGCGCATGCTCAATGTCAACACATATGAAGGCTGACATGGGCCACTTCTCCAGTACATGAATCCAGAATTACAGTTGCAAAGCATTTTTAGAAGGTCCTGAAGATAATATTAAAGGAGAAAATTTTGTAAATTGACAAAATGGTAAAATGTACATACATCCCCAATTTTTACATATCCATTACAGACCTCACCTTACGTCTGAGCTTGCTTACTAAATATAAAATTTGCAGTATGTAAATTTTTTCAGTAACTGTTTAAGCTTTATTTTTCTAATACCTAAAACCACTGGATAACAACTTGCAGACATAAAAAAGGTTTACGGTAAAAAAAACCCATTTTCTGTCAGAGTTTATACATCAGTACAATAGAGGATTTTTTTCCTGAAAACCATATGACTTCAAACCACTTACTGTAAAATCATTTAAATTTGTTAAAAAAAAAATTGTGGTGTTGGCAATAACAGCTATATTCCATGAATTCTTGGATTTAAAAACATATTATTTTTTTCATACTTTACACAAAACATGTTGTTACATTAGAAACCTACAATGTGAAACAGTGCTACCCATGGTTTACTTAATAATGCAATACTATACACCGCAGGAGATCGTGAATGGAAATTTGCCAGTCCGACAAACCCGGTATAGCATATGACCTGTTATTCGCAAAACTGAATACAACAAATGAAATATTCAAGTCAGAACAGTTGGCTAAAATAAGTAAGTTCAAACCCAAAGCACCTGGATTTAGATTTCACATTCAGCTTCATAATCGAAAATAACTGCAAAAGTGATATGCTTGTGACATCCCACATTTATTTTATAAGTATGAAATACGGGAAAGTGAAATGATTGCATTTGTGAAAGGCATATAAATATAATAATTGTAACTTACTTTGATGTCAGTATGTATGTTACGGACCTATAAAAAATCATTGCTGACCTCAACTTGCATTCATATCGGAATCCGTCCAAATCATTTAAAACAGGTCCGTAAAAAACACTACTGACCTCGGCAAAAGTCCCATAACCTGTAATGATATTTTAATAGCAAAGTACTAGCATATACTATTTTAAGTCCAAAATAAAGGCTATGTATAAAGTCAGAGTGAGCTGCCGAAATAATGCAATTCTAATAATGACTGTTTCTGTTAAAACAACGCTTTTGAACAATCGAACAGTCATCTCATTGGTTAAAATAAAAACAGAGCATACTGGAAATCAAAAATATACAGAAGACGGATGTGAATTGGTCGTTCTCAGATCTTCGTTTAGAATATCAAGTAAGATTTGAGCATAATGAAAAAACAAATCCTACACCTCTAGGAAATTGCATCACCTAGAAAATCCTCAATTCCTAAAGGTGAGATTTTTTTTTTTCAATATGTCTCCATATCTTACTTGAAATTCTAAACAAGATCTGAGAACGACCAATTCACATACGTCTTCTGTATAATTTGATTTTCCAGTATTTTTGCTGTTTTTTATTTTAACCAATGAGATGACTTGTTCGAATGTCTAGAAGCCGGGTTTTAACAGAAAAAAAACAGTACATATAAAATTGCACTTAAGTGCATATCGTTCTGAGGAAAAGTATACCGCACTCTGACTTTATACACTACCTTTATTTGACTACATATAGTAAATGGCTAGTACTTGGACTATTAAATAACAAACAGTTATTGACTTATGCCGAGGTCAGGATGCATATTTTTACGACCTTGTTAAAATGATTTTGACCGAAATGCAGTCTGAGGTCCAGCATGATTTTTATAGGTCCGTAAACATACATACGACACTCAAGTAAGTCTACAATTATTATATTTATATGCCTTTCCACAAATGCATATTAATTTCACAATCCCGAAATTCATACATATAAAAAAAGTGATGTCACAAGCCATTATTCACTTTTGCAGTTATTTTCGAATTATGAATACGTATGTGAAAGGACATATCCAGGTGCTATGGTTTTGACCTTACTTTTTTTAGCCACCAGTTCTACTTGAATCATTTCATATTTTTATTTCAGTTTTGCGAATAACAGGTCATATACAATAACGCGGTTGTCGCCTGGCCAACTTTCCATTCACTATCTCCTGCGGTGAAGATTGCAAATTTCAGTAACCATGTAGCACTGTATTCACATTGTAGTTTCAAATGTAACAACCAGTTTTGTGTAAATTATGACAAAATAAAAAGTTTCAATCCAAAATTCAAGAAATAGCTGTTTTGGCCAACACACAATTTTTTTTTAACAAGAATTAAAATGAATTTTACAGTAAGGGTTTGATACATAATGGTTTTCAGGAAAAAATCCTTACATGGTACTGAAGATAAACTCTGACAGAAAATGAGTTTTTTTTTTACCTGTAACTTTTTTATGACTGCAAGTTGTAATCAGTGGTAGGTATAACAAATAAAGCTTAACAGTTGACTGAAAAAATTTACATAATTTCAAATTTATATTTAGTAAGCAAGCTCAGACGAAGTGAGTCCAGAAATGGATAGTAAAATGGGACTGTATGTACTATTTTTAAACCATTTTGTCATTTAACAAAATTTTCATCCATAAATATTAATCTTCAGACCGTCCTAAAAATGCAGCAACAGTACTTCTGGATCAAGTACTGAGGAAGTGGCCAATGTTCAGACCATCATAATGAGTTGACATTGAGCGAATGCGCAAAAAATCCTTTTCCGCCAGTAATTTTGGATAAATAATTTTTAAAGAGATAATTTAAGACATTTATTTGATTCAAGACTATTTACAATTCTGTTTTTACGTTTACACCAGTTTTTTTGGTGTAGTAAGTGTTTGCAATTAGACGGGTATGTTCTTTTATACTTAAGTAACCAATTACAATTATATAAATTAAAGGTGGTTGGTCTATAATCATCCTGTCTGAGTTTATCATCCAGTATTCAATGTCTGTTTAATCCATTAACAATTCTACCATTTTTTTTCAGACCATTTGATTTTCTTTAAATTCCATTGTTAACTTTTGCAGGCCAATTCATAGAACCACAAACAACACAGAATCCCCAAGACCAGAGGAACAATTTATTATTACAGAAACTTCTTGAATGAAGGAATGTTAAAGGAAGAGGTGAAAAATTCATATAGAGCTTATAAAACATCTTTAATATACAGTGTTTGATGCAATGTGCTGTGTTTTTATTATTTGAATAATTTTTGGACTCGATATGCTGAAATCTAGATACACTTTGCCTAATGATTTGATGGTGGACTAAATGATTGAACAATAAACTGGATTAAATTCTGTCTGCAGAAGTCTAGTGAACAAAGCCTTTTTGAAGATGATATGGTTTTAAGGAGATTGAGAGAAATCCTAACAAATCCAGACCATGAGGAAAATTACTGGATACTCACTGAAATGAAGAATCAAATGTCATTTCTGTAACACTCGTACTCATATGAGATTCTTTAAAAAGCCTCATGAAAAAAATCAATCACGGAATTCAAACCGGTAAACAAAATTCTGACAAAACATTGAAAAAAGAAGCATCTGATGAATTACAAGACTTATGTCTTTCTCTGTTCAGACTGTGACTGCTTTGCAATACAAATCTTAGATATCAGCAGTTGATATGGGAGAAGGTTTAATATGGTTGTAAGACGTATGCAAAATATAAACCCCCATTTATAAAAAACCCCATAAAATCAGATAATTTTAATTGGTAGTGTTCATTTAACTGCAATCGTGCTCTGGAACTCGTGGCCCTGTTATTCATCAACTAAAACGTCTCATTGCCATACAGGTTTATTAACATATCTTGGGGGAAAAAACAGCAATATTCTTCTTGAGATGAAATGTTGAAATTCTAAACAGGGACACCAAAACACTGCTCAGGATTCCAAACAAAAGAGAGCATTTTAAGCATTATCAAAGGAATTTCCGCATATAATAAATGCTGTACAACATGTAATGACATTTGTAAACATTCGTGGCCAAAAAGTTACCATAAAACTGCCATCATACCGAATGATGTAAAGAGAAGTTGTTGCCGGATTGGCTGAGTGTTCATGCTTTCACTGATCATCGGATCGTAAACAGTTATTAGAGAAAAACTTAGTCCAAGCAAACAATCCTTCAAAGATTGTTACAAAGGATTTGTCAGAAATGATGTAAGACATCAGGCCAGTGTTGCCTTTTCAGAAGTTAATGAACAAACAATTGAAACCAACTTAAAAGTGAGCTGCTTATTTCAGAAAAGTGCATGTCTCCCACAACTGGCTAATAATACAATGTAAGTCAGTCCTTTATATACTGGGTACTCGCTACAAAAATACCTTTTGAAGAGTAAAAAGGATGCTTTTGGGTTATTCAAGGCCATAATTCCCAAGTGCCTAGCAATTTGGCTAGTTTATGAAACTTGGCTGAGGAGTTATAGGACACACACATTTTTGTAAGTTTGGTGAAGGGCGGATAGAAATGTATCGATTTTGAGCGCAGACAAGAGTAAAAGAGTAAGGGGCGATTTTCAGAATTCAAGGGCCATAATTCCAAAGTGCAGGTCTTTGGCTAGTTATCAAACATTGGCTAAGGACTTGTTGACAAAACAGATTTTTTTTAAATTTGGTGAAGATCTGATCGTCCGAAACATTTCATGTCCGCTCTGTACCACATAAACCCTTTGAAGAAATTTTCCATGAAACTTAGATGCAAATGACACCTCATCAAGATGTGCAGAACCCATGAGTCATCAGACTGGAGGTCAGTTCCCGTTTAAAATGACACTGCTTAATCGGTTGTTCACAGTATATGATCAGTGAAAATGTTATTGAAGTAAAATTGTACAATGAGAAAAATCAGACACTTTTATTTTTATGGTATTTTTCCACAATTGTAACAATTTACGTTAATATGTTTCACTGATTCATTATTAATGATGGATTAAGCATGATATTTTTTAAAGGGACTGACCTCCAGATTTAGTAAATATCTTATTTTTGGAAATGTTTTGAAAACTTTGCAGTTGTAAATAGAACTAAATTTGCATTAGTCCGATATTTTAGATAGTTTTGTTTTTCATGTATAAGTCTTTGTTCACTAGATTTCGCACACAAACTTTAAGAATTTTTCACTTCAGTTTACATGCTGTATTTAGTCCCCTATTTGTTGAAACCCATTTTCAGGACTATGAAAGCTGTTTTCACGTCCATTCCGGGTCATTCCTGCTATCCACAACTCGTTATTCCCATGCAGGGATATCAATATTACCTTTTGGCAAAAATGTTTCCCCATGCTGAGATGACGTGTCCCTCCGCAAAATCTGGACCTAGGTAAAGGTCAAGGTCACAATTGCATGTCAAAGGTCAACAGGGCCTTTTTTCCTGTCCGGTCCTATAACTCTGCACACCCATGAAGGTATTTTAATATTACTAGGCCCAAATTAGCCTGAAATAAGATGATGTCTCTGTGCAAATTATTCAGACCCCTACCTCAAAGGTCAAGGTCATAGCATGCAGTCAAATGTTAACATGGCATGAACCAGAGTCTGTTTCCTGTCTGGTTCCATAACTCCGTCATTCATGAAGGGATATTAACATACTTGGCACGAATGTCCCCCAATAGATTGAGATGAGTGTCATGTCTCCAAACCCACACCCTTTCCTTAAAGGTCATGGTTCACAAGGGAGGTCAAAGGTCAATATTTTTTGGTCCTCCTGGTTCCAAACCACTGTCATTCCCCCCCTTTCAGGGTTACAAAATATATCTTGGTAAGTTAAATTTTCCCATGAAGGGTGATTGTTCATGTGAAACACCAAGAACAATAGTTTAAAACGGCCATGGTCAATAATTGGCGGTCAAAGGTCAACAAAAAGGGCTTTTTTTCCTGTCCTGTTCATAATCTGCCATCCATGAAGGAATTTTAACACATTGGCTGGGACAAATGTTCCCAATAATGAGACAACAGTCTGTCATGCACAAAACCGGACTCTTATTTAAGGTCAAGGTCACAGTTGAGGTCAAAGGTCAATAGCATTTATTTTTCCCTGTCGGGTTCAGAATTTTATGTCATCCATCTAGGGATACCAATATAACTTGGCATAAACTGTTCCCCCTGCATGAGATATGTGCCTGCCCAACACTTGGCCAATAGCTGACAGGTCAAGGTCACATGTTAGAGGGCAAAAAATTAACAGAAGGAAATGCACTAATTAGGTCCCACAACCCTCTACTTTTCATTTCCTTTTCTAATTTATGCCATTTTTTCCATGTACAGTCTTTGGTGAGTTTTTTAGCTCACCATAGCCAAAGGCTCACGGTGAGCCTATTTGATCACTCACCGTCCGGCATCTGTTGTCCGTAAAATTTTACTTTTAAACGACATCTCCTCATAAACCGCTAGGCCAATTCATCTAAACTTCACAGGAATGTTCCTTGGCTGAAGCTCTACTAAAATGTTCAAAGAATTGAATTTCATGCAGAAACTCTGGGTTGCTAATGGCAACCGAAAGGAAAATCTTTAAAAATCTCTTCTCAAGTAAACCAAAGCCGAAGAGCTTGATATTTGGTATTAGAACATTGCCTAGTGGACCTTCTACCAAATTTTTTATCAAATCATAGTCCCCGAGTCAAAATTTACCCCCGCCCCAGGGGTCATTTGATTTTACAGAGGATAATCTTAAAACACTTCTCAAAAACCAAAAGCCCTAAGGAGGTTAGATTATTTGACATTTGACCTTGCCTAATTTGGACCTCTACAAAATTGTTCAATCATTGATCCGGGGTCCAAAATTGACCCCCCCAAGGGTTCTCTTGATTTTACATAGCAAAATCTACCAAAAAAAATCCTAAAAAATCAACAGAAGGCCCTAGAGCTTAGATATT
This sequence comes from Mercenaria mercenaria, assembly GCF_021730395.1. Classification (NCBI taxonomy): domain Eukaryota; kingdom Metazoa; phylum Mollusca; class Bivalvia; order Venerida; family Veneridae; genus Mercenaria; species Mercenaria mercenaria. The sequence goes on along the minus strand of NC_069376.1, from coordinate 14,699,602 downwards.
TCACATTAGCATTGCCTAATAGACCTCTACCAAATTTGTTCAAATCGTCCACCCAAGGGCTCAAATTGACCCGCCCCATTGTAGGGTTACTTTGAAGGGGGTACATAGAAAAATCTTCAAAGTTTCTAAAGAAAAACCAAAAGGCTTAGTTCTTAGATAATTGACATGTAGCCAGCATTGCCTGTGGACCTCTACAAAATATGATCAAATATGAACCCCCGGGGTCCAAATATTACCCCGCCCAGGGGTCACTTGAATTATTACATAGGAAAATCTTAAAAAAAATCTAAAAATAAACCAGAAGGCCAAGAGCTTAGATATTGACATGTAGCTTTGCCTAGTGGACCTCTACAAAGATTTTGTCCAATCTTGACTCCCCAGGGTCAAAATTACCCACCCCAGGGATTACCCTGATTGAAACATAGGGAACTCTTCATAAAATTTGCCTAGTATACCTAAAAGACACTTCGTTCAATCATGAACCCCGGGGTAAAATTGGTCCCGCCCCAGGGGTTTTACTTGATCGTTCATCGGAAAATCTTCCAGAAACATACAAAAAATCATCAGTTTTGACATTTGAAACATGTAGCTCGTATTACTCGGGTGGAGCGAACACAGGGTCATCATGCCCCTCTTTTGTTTTGAATTGTAAGATGGTATCTATATCCACTAGTGGGAAGGGATTTAAACTTCACACAACTACAACTGCAATGTCGTATGATCTACCTGCCTGTGCTTGTCCTATAACTTACTTAGATTTGTTTTCATAAATGTATGCCCCATTTTATTCACTTAACCATTTTGCAGTTAAATTGTTATGCTGTATGTAAGGTGGTATTCTTGCAGTATCCACTAATGGGAATTTGAATTCAAATTTAGATACACTTTTGTCCACTGTCATGAGCTGATAAGGTCTGTGCAGATTCCATAACACTTTTTCAAATTTTTACATAATTATGCCCATTTGTATTCATTCAATTTGACAACACTGTTAAAGAGTCAATTATTGCTGTCCTCTCACAGCTGTTGTTGTTATAATTGGCCAAAAAAAATTCCATTGAGTTATTTGCTATGGATGGGCATAATATGTGTGACATTGTAAGCACCCTTGTTTATAAATTTTAATTAATAGAATTATGAAACAATCAACAACTGTACGTTTCTGTATATTCAAATTATCCCATTGTTTAGTTATTACATATAGATTGTATAGATAATGTTTACTAACATCCCTTAACAGATATTAGATTTAATTATGCTTATGCTAAAGAAAAAAATTAGTACTCCCCTGTAGGGGACTTGGTGTATAGCAAGACAAACTTCAATCACATGTTCAGAATAACGACAGGCAGCATAAAAATATATTTTGAATAAATCAAGATGCTTGCACCTTTGAATGAAAGTACAGTTTAAGCTGCCCACTGTCTATACAGTAAATGCGTCCCTGTCTACCGCTCAGCCTACATCAATAAAATAGGGGTACGAGTTCCTGTGGTGAGAGCGGAATCCTTGAGATTTTATAAAAGAATTTGTGTATGAAAAGTATTATCCTCCCCCTTTGATTTTACATGGTGAAGTTTGCAGTACATGCAAGAACAGGTTTTGTACGGTACAGAATCCATTTCCTTAAAAAAATAAAAAAAATGCCCTCCAAACCTACCCCCCCCCCCCCTCCCCCCCCCCCACTTAGCAGACGGCCCGGGACACTAGAATTTAGGCGCAATTGGTCAGTCTGGTCGTGCGGTTGGATGTAGACCATTAGTTTTCCGGATGATCACTCAAGAAACCTTGAGCCTAGGCTCAAGAAGATAAAGAGGGAGGTTGACTGACCAACAGAAGACACCTACTGAATATCAGGTCAATCACACACAAAGGTCAACGTCCCACAGGCCTTGAACCGTTAAACGTTTCCAGATGAAAGTATGACCGCTTTTGGCAACGTTCCTGAAAGTTTTAAAGCCCTTGATTCATGACCAGCAAATAACCTTTCTAATTTTGAGGCTGTAGGTCACAGGTTAAGGTCACAGTGAACCCAGAAAGTTTAAATGGTTTTCGTATATTAACTCAAGACACGCATGCGGTTAAGGTAATGAACGGTGATAGGGAGGCATGGTACTGACCAGTAGAGACCCCTATTGATTTTGAGGCAGTTATTGGCAAAGGTAAAGGCCACAGTGCCCTGAACAGTTAAGACGGTTTCGGATTATGACCTGGCAAGAGGACATGTGCCCTAGATCATGAACCATTGAATTGTGAGGCCAGTACGTCAAAGGTCAAGGTCCAGTAACCCGAACAGTTAACTGGTTTCCATATGAAACTCTTGTGCCTGGATACTTGAAATTTGCATAGGGATATTTTGACAGCACTAGCAGATGACTATGATTTTATGAAAAGGAAGATAGGGGCTATAAAAGATCACTAGTAGAAATGCCAGTAAGTTTGTGGTGTGCTACCAAACATGGGTTATAATTGGTCAAGTCGGCACAATCAATATTGATCTACAAAACTAACCACTTGGGGTATATAAAAATGGAATAACCCTGTTATTCTATATGAAAATAATATTCTAGCATAGAAAAAGTATGTAATCAGCCTTTGTACTATTACACAAAATTCTGAAAATGAGCAATATAATTATTTGACTTTGGGAACTTATTTTGGCTATACCACAGAAGCAATTTTTGACCAAAACTGATGCCTTAACTGCCCCACTGTTACCTAACAGAATTACTGTTAGAAACAATATGGCCAGAAACCAGAACAAAGTTCAGTATATTTGACAGAAACCGCGCCATCACCCAGTCACAGATATTCACAATATCTGGATCAGCCTATCAATGAAATTGTACTCTATCGTCAGTTAAGTTTTTCATCTTCTATGTCATTGTTAATTGAGACATGAACAATTTTTTCCAGTGAAGTTGAAGCGCATTTACCACATTTGCACGATTTTCTCACAGAAATCACAAGCACAGATGGTTGCCTGTTTCATTTTCGTAAAATCTTTTTTCCGTTCTTTTTGAGAATAATACAGCTATCGCAGCCATGCCGTCTGACAGCTTTTTGAGTTATGAAAACCATTTTGACATCATCATCACTGATCTAAATGATAGAATTATAGCAAGGATGGCAGTTGAATTGGAACCGTCACGACGCAATGCGTCCAACTTGTTGCCAGAAATCGTGCCTGTATAGGGAGCCCCATAAATAATCACATTGTTAGCAGTTTACTATGTCAATGCCCATGCCCCAAAGCATTTGTAAAGCAATATTATCACAGTTGCTGGTGTGTTCCTTTAATTATAGTCCAGTATTTCCTTCTGTTGTGTTTTTACTGGTGTATCGAATGATACATGCCAATCAATGTATAAGGTGTTTAAAGCTTCACTGGTAAGGCAGTTATAAAATAAGTGAAACCATCTTAAATTGCGGAACAGTTAGAATTAAATGATCTAGGCATCATGTTTTTCCCTGGAGAGCATCAACAACTTTTAAGAATCATTTTCAATGGCTAATGACTTTAATGTACTAAGATTTTAATATTTGAGTCTGTTTAGGAGACACATTCACAATACTTGTATCTCCTTCATGTTTAGTGTTTTCATAACTTTTTTTGTAATGAGACTTTTTTTATACATGTTGCAACTAGTGCTAATATAAAGCGAAGGGAGAAAGCTCTGAGCTCCCCCTACTGACCGAACCACTTCCTGAATGCTTTAACCTGTGTCATCTTCACCCCGAAAGAAAAAAATAGTTTTTAAAATAACGAAAAATTTTACTATATTTAACCTGAAATGTACAGATCTGCTTAGTTATGATGAATTGTGTTGTTTTTTTTTTCCTCTGGGGTGTATGAGGAGTGTTGTATTCATTTTGTGTCATGATTTATTGCAATAACTTCAATGCGTAATAAGTTTATGTAAAATATGGGTAACCTGCAAGAAACTTTAAATTAGCAGTGCATAGTACTTTTTAACTGTTTGTTTACCTTAAAGATTTGCAATATTTTTTTATTGAATTGTCATTGACGTTGATAATACACAGAACGAAACAGGTACTGAGATTTGGATATTTTGCCAATATCCTAAGTATATTCTGAAAGTCTAGGTTTTACGAAATTTAGAACCGTATGATATTTGAGGCCAGTTGGTCAAACCTGTATGTCACAGTGACCTGGAATAATTTAAACGGTTTCCAGAGTATAACTTTAGAAAGTGTATTAGTCCACAGGAAAATTTATAGGAAGCATGGTCAGAAGTGTCCCTATGATTTTGATGTCCTGATAGGCCCACTCAAGGTCACAGTGCCCCAAAACCAGTGGACACATTTTGTTTCAAATAACTAGTAAATACATTGTATTACATCACATTTATATATGGATTAAACATAAGACAGAAAATTGACTTGTGAGGTCTGTATAATACATTCAATGCACAGTAACCACATAACTACAGTTCCATGTGCAATTAATGAAAGATTAAGGTTGGCATTAGAGATTATAAGCTATTGTACTTGTTTATTATATGATTTGGCTTTATAAATAATTTAATGTAGTTAATTTCTTATTAATCACCCACATCATAATACAGAAGGATATTGCACCAGTTTCCTGAATATTCCCCCCATTTTTTAAATAGAATTTAGGTGCACCATTTACTTAACTAAATTTCTGTTTTAAATGATCACAAATGGGATTTTATTTTAACTAAATAACATTTATCCATATCATCACCCAGTCATATATATAACAGCCATAAAATCGGTCATATATGTTTAATTAATAAGCCCCAATGGTACTCCGAAATATAAGGTTATTTTCAAGCATTGTAGTTAGCTCTGTTTTTAGCCTAAAACAATTTTCTTAAACATTTCAGTTTTTAAGTTAATTGCTGAGCTAATCAACATCATTGCGCGTAAGTGCCATAAGTCTGTACCGAAATAGTTAATGAATGAGCCCTTCCTTTGTTAAAATTTCAAAATAAAGCATCATCACTTTCACTTATTCTAAGTTAGATCAATTTTCATCCTCAACAATGATACCAAAATGCATATATTTCATGTATTATGTATTTTTGTTTTTAAAATATTGGTTGTTCCTGAACGTTTTTAATCTAAACCTATGGCTTCTTTTTAACATATTGGGAAAAAAAGCATTTGAGAAGGCTGTGCAGTAGTTCTTTTATTCATGTCTACGTTGAATGTAACAATACTAGTGCATATAAATAGTACTTTGCTTACTTAAACTGAATAATTGTGTTTATTCATTTTGTGTGTAAATCACTTATTTATGAGCATTGTATGTTTGATTATGTTGTTCTGTTAGTAAATGCAAATGTTTTGTAAAGAATGTAGCCAGTCATGATATAATAATAAATATGTAACTGATGCCACTAGTTTGTCTATAGCAATGACACTTGAGGAATGAACTTTATTTTGCGATATTTGGAAAAAGGACATAGTCCTCAATTAACTTTGAGCATTACAACGAACAAATTAAAGCATTAATCACTGAAAAGTGACTGACTGAATACCAAAGAACTGCAAACCATGAATGGCGGCCTGATCAAGGTCTGTACTGGGATTGCAAGTCCGCAAAATCTGTACCCGCCAGAAAGATTGCATAAAAAAAATTTTTACAAAAAATGTATTCTTATTAAATATTACACACATTAATCATTAAAATAATGTTATCCTTTACTAAAAAACAAACCATGATGTGATTGTGTGAATACATCCACAACAATTGTAGATACTTTGAAGGTTTTTTATAACATTTCTCCTGTATTCATGACCAACCAGATGCTTCTGGTGACCAAACAGATATCCAAACTTCCCCTCCATGTATCAGCAATCACCTTTCTTCACTTTCACCTTAAATAGAATAGCTTAATATTACAGGTACATTGAAATAGTCATATAAGTATACAGGCTTCCAAAAGTATACCTCCCTACACACAAACCTACAAATATGAAATAAGTTTGAGGCACTCCATGGTATTGTTTAACAATCCTGTTTAGCCGTTTGTGTAATTTTGTAGCAAAATTAAATATAAACCTTTTAACCCACGCACCAAATCAATGCTTTTCGTCAGGCCAGGCATCGAACCTGGGACCTCCAGGGGGGGGGGGGGGGGGGGGGGGGGGGGGGGACATAACAATGACTATTAAAAACATGTCTGGGTTGCTCCTACACCACTGAGCTACGCTGACGGCATATAGCATTGTCTTCATATCAATACTCTCTATACTTTTAGCTATACTTCTAATTGCATTGTTTCCATACTTTGTGAAAATGCCCAGTGTGTACTAAGTCAAAGAAAGAAAGGCTGTGTTTCAGGGTTTTTTTTTCGGCTTTTTTTATAGCCGTTATTGGGCTATATTCCCAGATGCCAACAAGTATGTTTTTTTCCCAAAATGGAGTGCAAAAATACCCAATTTACATCCCTGAAAAAAAATCAATCGAAATTCCACAAACTCTGCCCAAATTTATGGACAATTTTGTAAATGGAAGTATGTCAAAAGGATTGTACAATGAGAAACAACTGGGGGTTTACTAGTATGAGAAAATGCTTTTTAACACATCGTTTTCTATTCCTACGGGATCTAATTAATTCCAAATTTGGAATTTACACGTCAAAATTCCCAATTTTGGGGGTAAAGGCTATGTTCCCAAATTAACTACAAAAAACCCTGTGTAGATTGTAGGAGAAGTTCCTTTAGGTGTAAAATAAGGCAAACCACAGTTAATGAATAAAGTTACTTGCATATATTGTATAAAAGCCTTATTCTCACCCCACAAGAATGTATATTTCTGGGACCTGAACTGTTTCACTAGCAGTATATATATATTTTTTTTTCACCCAAAGGGCAACATGTTTTTTGTGTACCATTGGCGTGAGTTAATCCACAATTTACCTCAGTAATATATAAATTGTGTACGATTTAGTTTTGTTTGATTAATGGCACCAACATTGCAAATAGACTATTCTGAATAATACTACCAAATACCCACCCCTAAAAACTTGCCACTTTGAAACAATAATTTACAGACGGTACTGTTTTTTTTTCTCATTATTCGGTCCTTTAATTTAATGTTAACATTCCTTTTAAAAAACATCGAACTCAAATTATTTGATTGAGGAAGTGGAAAACTGGTCACGTGGAATAGCCTCAACAGGCATTCTTAGGGCCCCCCCAAAGAATAGTGAAAAGCCCTTCTGGGGGCTATTCCTAGGCTCTTTGTAATATTTTTGTCGTTAGTGTAAAATACCTATTTAAGTGAAATTGACAGTTTTGGGTTTGTATAGATTGGGTTTTTTAAAACTGAAATTTTTTTAATATTAAAAACACTAAAAATATTGCCAAAGCGTTTTCAGCTAAAACAGTTAAAAATAATTCATCTATTTTCGTTTGTATGCATGAAAAATTTTTCAAAACACATTATTTAAACATATTTTATTTCAGTTAAACAAAACTTTCCAAACTTTATTTGGGAATTGGCTTTTGTCACAGATCATTTCTGTTGCAAAAAATTCAAACCTACAAAAATATTTGAACCGCCAAATTTGTTTTAACTAATTTCCGAAATGTTGAAAATTATCATTGAAGCTTCATACTAGTATTGCAAAAAAAACTCCCGTGGAAACAACCGCAGGCTTTCATTTTCTTATGGAACCTAAAATAGCCTGCGAGGCTTTTCCCGTGACCGTACAAACCACGCCTTGATTGATAAGCCACTTAACACATTTTCATAAAAAAAAAGGAAAAACAATATCATTAATAAAGGAAACAAAAGATAAAAACAAACCCAAATAAAATGCTATACTCGGTTTTTTCTCTAAGTCCCCGACCTGGCCATCATTAATGAAAAAAAGGGGACAGCAAAAATTTTTTTGGTGCCCGGTACTGTCCGCTACATTCCACTTCCGCTCTACCAAAGAAAACACTTGGTAGGAGAGTTTTCCCAAAACCTGTGGGGAGAACCCCAACACAGTTTTTACCGACCAATCCATAAATATTATTCTTTGCTCTGGTTTAAATTTTCAATTTTAAATTTTTTCAAAGCATTTTAACATTCTCGATCGTCGCCATTTTGATAGTTCTGCCTAATGCTTGTTGAAATGATCCTGTGATTGGTTAAAATAAAAATAGTTTTGCAAAAAAAAAAAGCAATACGAAATCCAAATCCAGAAGCGAATGTGAAGGGCGTTCCGATTTTTCGTTTAAAATCAAGTACTTTATCAGATTGAACAATTTTTTACCACCGAGTGGGGTCGCGTGCAGCACCGGCGTCAATATCTTCAATTTCCCCACACTTGGAGTTTAAAGGGAAAAATTTGGGGCTAAAATTGCCTTGCCCGGTTAAAAACTTCGCTTTGAATAGGATTAAAAAAAACCCTTGCACAATTTTTTTTTTTTGGACAAAATTTTCTCAGGAGATAATTCCCGTGTCCAACTCCCAGTCCTTTTACAGCTGGGGAACCTTTGTCCTAATTTATTTATAACCGCTTCCAGGGGCTTGTCGTTTTAGGCATACTACGTATCCATAAAGGAAACCCTCTGGAAGGGGTTACTGTTTTCGCTAACTACTCGATGCCATGATTTCCTACTCGTTTAATACTCACCGAATTTCGCGTTTAGGCCCCGTAGACAGCTTGTGACTACAAATATTTTAAATCATTTTAAATATCATTTCAACTTTTAATTTAATTTTGTACTGTATTCCATCTATATCGTATAACCCATTATTATACCGTTTTTCTTACAGATAAACAAGGGGCCCGGGACGCAGCTTTTGAGAACAAAAATACAGGAACTGGGTAAAAGGCCGGCTTGGATAAATATGAAAAAACCTTAACCCATTCTGGACCTTTTTTAAACCACACAGCTGATACTTGATAAAGTTAAACGAAACACAATTTTCCCGGGCATACCGGGACTTTGTGGTTCCCCACCCCACCGGACCAGTTCAAAGCAAAAATAGACAGTGTCCTCTGGGTTAAAAACCATTGTAACTGTCACACCCGGGGGAAAACGTTTTTCCCCAACAACGTAGGGTGCCTATACCAAAAATTACGTCACCATCCAACCTCCTGCTCCATGCTGGAAAAACAGATCCTCAGGGGTGACAAAACCTTTGGGGCTTTGAAAAATTTTTCAAAAATGCTCCGGGAAAATTGAAACAAACAAACAACTGATTGACCCCCTGGCTTGTTGCATCTTTTGTTTAAATAACATAAAATTTCCTCAACATACCGTGTAGAATTGAGGGAAATGATGCTTTTTAAAGGGTAAGACAATAATTAACTTTTGTTTTAATTTTTTTTTTCCCCTTCGAAAGAAGGGGAAATTTTTTTTTGCAGTTTCTGTGGGTCCGGATTAACCAATCCTTTTCCGGGACTTAAGAACCTTTGGCCTAAAATCATAAAAATTTGAAGGGGGTTGGTTTCACACCAAATGACCCTAAAAATTTGAGATCTGTTGTCAAAGGTCCAGTGCCCGTTTAAGAAAAAACGGTTTCCGGATGATAACTTAAGAACGTTTGGGGCTGGGACAAAAGTTGATAGGGGGGATGGTCATTACCAGAAATTACCCATATTGTTTTGGGGTTTATATGCAAAGGCAAGGTCACAGGACCAAAACTTAAAACTTTCCCGGATGTAACTCAAGAACGCTTGGGCCTGGGACATGAAGTTGATACGGAATTGGTCATGACCAGCAAACCCCACTATTTGGGGGTCATTTTGTCAAAGGTCAAGGTCACGTGACCGGGAAAACATAAAAGGGTTCCCGGGGCAAAACTCAAGAACCTTTAGGCCTAGTCAAAAAAAATTGATATGATTGGCAGCCCAGTAATACCCCTATTGATTTTTGAGACTTGGGTCAAAGGAAAAGGGTCACATTTGCCGGAAAAGGTTAAACTTTCATCTTCTTGTAAAAAACCCACAGACCCGGGGCTTTGAATTTTTGGCAGAAGCAAAAATCTGGGGTCCTCACCAAATTTTTCAGATTATTTCCGGGGGGCAAATAGGCCCCCCCCCGGGGGTACAGGTTATATAGACATAATGGGGAAAAAAACTTTGAAAAACCTCTTGCCCAAAAACCACGGGCCCTGGTTTTAATTTTTTGTATAACATTTCTAGTGTCCTCTCCCAAGATTCCAAATTCTCCCCTTGGGGTCAAATATGGCCCCCCCCTGGGGTCACATGTTTTTATGATTGTATGGGGAAAAATTTTTTAAAAAACTTCTTGTCCAAACCCACAAAACTGGGGCTTTTATATTGTAATGTAGCACTCTAGGGGTTCTCTACCAATTTATTCAAATTACCCTTGGTCAAATATGGCCCCCACCCTGGGGGTCCATGGTTTTTATAGATTTAAAAATAGGAAAAACTTAGAATCTTCATTAAAATTTGGACCACTTATTTTTTTAAATTGCAAGGTGAACTTTGCCCAAGTGACTTTCTTTCACTTTTCTTAGCAACAGCCTTCAAATTTGGCCCACGTCATGGGTTTGTGTACCGAAACAAAACGTTGACCTTGTTATTGACCTCGGACCTACTTTCATTTTTGAAGGTCAGCTTTAAATTTGGCCCAAACCTAGTTTGGTTTTGAAATGAAATTTCCCTTTAATTTTGAGCTTGACCACTTTCAATTTCTAAAGTACAGCCTTAAATTTGGACCACATTATAGCTTTGTTACCAAAAGGGGATTTCGATCTTCTGGTATTGGGCGGTGGTTTGGTATGCTGGTGGTAGGGGAGTAGGCGGGGTAGGGGTGGGGTACTGGTATTGTTTGGGGGATGGTGGGGTACGTATTTTTAGCGGGGGTTTTGGGTGGGGTAGGACTAGGTTGGTGGGGGGTGGGGGGTAGGTAGTAGTGGGGTGGTAGGGGGTGGTACTGGTTTCTAGTGTGGTGGTATTTGGGGCGGCTGGTAGGGGGGTGGTAGTGGAGTGAGGTGGTTCTGGTACTTTGTGGCTGTAGGGGTGGGGACGGGTATATGATATACTGGTAGTGGTGGCAGTTGTACTAGTTTGGGGGAGTGGGGGGGGTACTGGTATGGGGGGCGGGTATGGTAGGGTGGTATATGTTTAGGCGGGGTGGTATGGGGGGTTTACTGACTATGTTAGGTATGGGGGTGGAACGGACAGCGTGGGGTACTGTAGTAGTGCGGTGTAGGGGTAGGTGGTGGACGGGTACTAGTGTTGGGGGAGGTGTGGTACTGTTGTAGTGTTGGATAGGGTTGGGGGTACGGGTACTAGTGTTAGGCAAGGGGTTCGGAAGTTTATGCAGGGGTTGGGTTTGGATTGGGCGGGGGTATGGTACGGTATATTATGGTGTGGTGGGGATGTGGGTCAGGTTGTGGTATTGTGGTGGTACGGATAGGGGCGGGGGAAGTGGTGTGGGGTTTGGGTGGGGGTGTATGGGTGGTAGGGGCGGTGGAATGGTGTGGTGGTGGGGAGGGCGGGGGTAGTGAGTGGGGTGGTCGGTATTTTAGTATTATGCAAAGGTGGTGTACGGGACTATTTTTGCTAAGGGGTTTTATGGTATTGTGCGGGTAGGGTACTCTAGTGGTATATAGTTGGGGGGTACTGTATACTAGGTTGGGGGTATTGTGGGGGTACGGTAATTGGGCTTTGGAAGGGGGTGTGGTGGTAGTGGCGGGGATGGTATGGGGGTGGTGGAAGGGCGTGGTTTGGGGTTGGAGGGGGACTATATGTGTTGGGGGAGGGGTTGGGGTACTGGTAGTATTTGTTTGTTTTTTTGGGGGTTTTAAAAACGCCTTTTTTAAACAGTATTTCAGTCAGTAACGCGACAGTTAACCTAACCTGGACGGGTTTCGTACCAGTACTAACCTTTTTCTGCAAGTAACGCCAACTTCCCCCCGAACAGAGGTGGAGGACTAATGATTTTTACACAAGTCGTTTATCAAATATCACGGGGAAAAAATACCCCCCGCCCCGGGGTTTGAACTCCGACCCGCTCTTTGACAAACGCCACTTACTAACGGGGGGTGGTACTGGGGTATGGCGGGGTAGGGTCGGTGGACGGTACTAGTGTTGGGGGGTACTGGAGTATTTGTGGAGGGTGGACTTAGTAGTTGGGGGGGTAATTAGAAATGTTGGGGGTTGGGTGGGACGGTAAAAATTTCGGTAGTAGGGTAGTGTACGGATGAAGGCGGGGTAATGTATGGGGGTTTGGGTTTTGGTAGTAGGGTTTGGGGATGGGGGTACTGGGTGTGGGGTACTGGTACTATGTTGGTTACAGACAAGTGTTAATGGTAGTGGGGGGTACTGTATTGTTGGGTAGTGGAAATGGTTTGGGACGTACAAATGTTGTGGAGTGTCGGGGTACTGGGCATGTTTGGGGGGAGGGTAGTGGTGGTAAAGGCTGGGGTGGGGATGTAGGGAAGTGTTTGGGGTTTTGGGTGGTGGTGTAGATACAGTGTTGGGGTAGTGGTAGTGTGGGGTACTGAAAAAGTGTTGGTGAATGGTAGTGGGGGTGGTCTGAATGGGGGGGACGGGTTTTTGCGGGGGATGGTAGTGGGTGGACTGGTACTATGTTGGTGGAGTGTGGGTACGGAAAAGTGTTTGGGAAATTTGGGCGGGACTTTTGGGATATTGGGGGGGTTTGGTGGGAGGGATAGGGGAGTGGAGTCGGGGAACTGGAATGTTTGGGGGATGGTGGGGGATGGAGTTTGCGGGGGTTACGGGATGGTGGGGGCTGGATTTTGGGGGGTGGAAATGGTAGTGGTGGGGTACGTTAGTAGTGTTGGGTATGCAATTGGTGGTATGGGGAGAGTTGTGATGAGTGGAGTGGGTGAAGGGAGTAGTGTTGGTGGAGTAGTGGGGTACTGGAGTAGTGTTTGGGGGTAGTGTGGGGTTGAGATGTTTGCGGGGTTAAGTGTGGGGGCGTTACTGGTATTAGTGCCATGGGGTGTATTGGTGGACTGGTATAGTGTTTGGGGTACTGGTAAGTTGCGGGGTAGTTTAGTGGGGGGTACTGGAGTAAAATTTTGGGGGTAGGGTTTTGTAGGTACTAGGGTGGGGTAAGGTAGTGGGGATGGGGGGACGGGTGTGGGGGGGCTGGAAAAGGTTGTTGGTAGTGGTTTTTACGGACTAGTGTTGGTGTAGTTAGTGGGGTGGGACTGGTACAGGGTTCGCACAGGCCTTGAAAAGTCCCCTTTAAATTTGCCCGGGTTTTCCCCCCTGAAAAAAACAAAAACCCTAAAAAACCTGGAAAAATACTTTAATTTTGAAAAAAAAACCCCTTGAAATTGACCTTTCACTCCTTTAAAAAATTCTTCCCTAACTTTTTTTTGCAAAAAAAATTAAAACTTAAAAAAACGGGGTAAAATAAAAAATCGGAAAAGCAGGGAAAGGCCCCCCCGAAAACTATTTTGGGGACGGCCCCAAATTTTTCGATAATTCAGAGTGAATTTCTAATTTTTCACCGTTTGATGTTTCCGTTTTTGTTTAAAAAAATAGGGGGAAAATAATGCAATTTTTTTGCTTTTTCATTTTTTTAGTGAAATTTTTAAAAGATAAAAAAAAAAACCTGTTTTTCTCAGTAACGGGACAAAAAACGAATATAAACATGGCTGAAAGCCCAAAGGCAAAAGAACGAAGTGAAAATTTTCGTCTGTACAAAATTTTTAGGGGACATTTGAGGATGGGCTAAAAAACACAAAAAAGGGTAAAAAATCAGCAAAAGTGAACACACAAACTAATAATCGAAAACGTATTTCAAAGGTTTTACAAGTGATGGGGTTTTTTTTTTTGTTACTAATAAAATTTTCAGATTAATCGTGGTTTTGAAAAAAAATGTCTTGAAAATTGTAAAAAGTCCTTTTAAAAATACTTTGAATTTTGTCTCTGATTTCTGAAAAAACCAGTTGTACTAGGTTGGGGTATGGTGGTGGTACTGGTAGCCGTTGCGGTGGAAGGGGAGTGTGGGAAAATCTACCTGCGACCACAACAAAACGAACCGGGAAAAATAAAAAGCATTGTCCACAGTACACTGTAATAAAAAAAGCATGCTTTTTTAAAAGCGTAAAAAATATGTATAAACAACAAGCATAAACCCAAACCATACTTTCACATACATTGTGATTTAAAATTTACTCTATGAAAATGTGCATTCTTAGCTGACTTTACAAGTTTTTTGATACATCAAATATCATGGGTGTTACAGATCTGTTAAATTCGATTTGAAACCTTTAACAGTTATTTACGCGAAAACAACCTGGAAAACAATACCTGCATCTAGAAGAGTTTTTGCCCCCTTTTTAAAATAGAATATTTTTTTTTAAGTTTTTTAAAAGGCCAAAGCTCTTCCTTTTAAAAATTCTGACTAATGCCCCCTTTTACTGGCAAAACTCGATTCCCAAAAATCGGCATGGTATTGACACTCTTTTTTTTACTTTTTAAAATTTTATAATTATTAAATTTGTTCAACAAAGTCTCAAATTAAAAACTAAATGGAAAATTAACGGGATTTACATTGCTGCTAATGATTGGGAAAAATTTTAAATCGAAACGTTCTGAAAAAACCATAATGAAAAATTTCCCTTTCCCCCCCAAATTTGTATGCAAAAGCGATCTTTGGACAGGAAAAAAAAAACAGATAAGTACATGCATCAATATATTTTCCCTACCAAAAATTAATTATTATCAAATAAATTAGTATCTTTTCTTTACCCCGTTTTCAATGAAATAAATCATTTTTTTGCATGTAATTTTGGAAACTTTAAGAAAATGGGGGTAACTGCATCAAGGGGAAAAACTTTAATGCAAATAAATATAAGTTTTGATTTATTAAGACGATTTGCTAGTATTATTTATTTTGATTAAAATCCATCTGAAACAATCTGGGGTGAAATTTTTAAACTTAAACACTTTTACGTCCGTAAAAAGTAGCCATCAAAAATTTTTGGTTGATTTTTTTCCAATTTGGGGTAGCGCAAGCCCCAAAAAATTCGAAAAATACACGGCAAAAGCATGAACAACATTTTTTTGGTGAGGCCTTAAAGAGTTAACATTGAGCATTAAAACCCTTTTTAAAACAGATAGAATTTGTTTTGCTTAAGATATTTAAATAACAGTGAGAGCATTAATTTTTCTCATTCGGGCGGTTGAGGATTATTGTATTTTTTCCGATTACAAAAAAAAAAAGCAAAAAATTTAAAAAAGGGTTTTTAAATATCCAAGTAGAAAGCTCTAGGGTTAATTCAAAAAGAAAAAGAAAATATTTTTAAAACGCCAAGGTGCAACCGAAATCACTTACCTGTTTGCAGATCAATTGCCCTTCCGTTTTTCTTAAAAAAGATAAACTTTACCTTTTCAGCATGCTGGAGCTATTTTTTTATCTCGTCTTAAGGTAACCCGCCTTTCCATACGGCAAAAATTCGAAGAACTTTTTTCTAGACTGCTTAATGGATTGTAACGAGTATAGAACTAAACTTCATTTAAAAAATTTTAAAAGAAACTTGCCAAATGCAAACTACATTAGGGGCGTGGGTATAAAAAAGACACCCCCTTCAGGGGGTAGGGCAGTTTAACTTTGGGGGGGGGGGAAACGTTTTTGACCGGGCCCGGGGGGGGGGGGGGGGATGCCAAGGTATCCCTGAGATTAAATACAAGCCTCAAAATTTGTACAGGGGGGAATGGGCCTAGCCCCCTCAAACCCTATGTTTGCAATATTGATATTCTGTGATCCCAACGACAGGCACTGAACTTTTTAACTGTCATATTATGATTTTTTCTAATTAAGTTTTGCAATTTTTTTACATTCTTTTTGTGAACCCTGGACAAAAAATCAATTTTGCGCTGCTTTGTCTAATTGGATATAAAGTTTTGGGAAAATCATTTCCCCTTAAATGGGTGGACAATCAAAAACAAAAAAAAAAAACGTTGAAACATCGTAAACAACTTAATAGTTTCCCCAATTTTTTAGCGCTCAAACCGGGAACCCGTGTGATTCGCCAAAAAGAAATTTTTATTTTTTATAAAATTAATCAAACAACCTTGGGGGGGCGTCAGTTCAGTACTGACACCGGAAAGAGCAAATCAGAATACAAAAAAAGCCAAACAATAAAAAAAAACAGGTTGAAAAGAATTTATGATCTAATAAATGTTATATTAGACTGCAAGTTTTTATCTCTTTTTCCAAAGTATTGGGGGGGGGGGGGGACTTATGTTTGGCCCCCCCCTTTTTGCTTTGGGGGGGGGGGGTGGCCCCCCCTGGCCCCCCCCCGCCCCACGCCTAGCTCTTGTACATTACAGGCCTTTTTCTGCCTAAAATTTTTGAAACCTTTTTTGCAAATTTTTTTAAAAAATGTACCCCCGTTTTGTTTTTTTTTTAACAATAAATTTTAAAACGTGCTGACCGAGTTTTTGGATTCCTCATTTGATTTAAGGGCATAACTTTTGATTCCCCGGAAAACCGACCAGCTTCCTTAATGAAAAAAAAAGTCGGGAATTTCTTAGGAATAGTTTTCTTAGCTAACTATTTGACGATCCTAGAAACAGTTACGAAGTTTTTTCCACTCGAAAAAATTTTTCTCAAGATTGATACGTTATATTTTTGACTGGTTATAACAACTACTATTTTTTCGACACATTTCCATACACAGGTTTATTTTTAGGTTACACGCCACGCCTATGTCATCGACATTTTTTTATTTACTCCATGTACTTACTATTCGCATTATGGTTAACAATTTCGTTTTACTGTCTGTTTTTAAATTGATGGCATTTTCTTCTTATTAAAGATTTTGCTATTCTGTTTTTGCCTTTTCAGGCCGAAAGTCCAATTTTATTTTTCGCATTGATTTCAATTTATTTACTTATAAGACATAATAGCTATTTCACGGGTGGTAAACGCGCAACCCAATTCCCGCTGGGAATACGCTTAAAATGGGTTGCGCGACGTCCGGTGCTAGTGTTGCGCGTAAAAATAGACGAAATTGAGGTATGTGAAGTCATGATTTTGCTTAGTATGAGACAAGAATAATTTTTCTCGAAAAAAGGAAAATGCTATTCGACACAAATATGATGATACATCATATATATAAAATATCTGGTTTGTAATTTATGATTCGGCTCTATTATCACAAAAACTCTGGCGACACGAAGCGTGAAAAAAGTATGAAATCAACAGAAATAGCAGTTTCTGACCTCATATGCCTTATCTGAGGACACCTGATGCTTTTTATGATAACTCAACTGTTATGAAATAACGGATATCAAAATAATTTGCTTCAAATCCTGCTCACGGGGACATAATCGACAAAAATATCATCGGGAATGGGGTTGCGCACCGGGAATGGAGTTGCTCGTATACATCATAATGTATATAATGTATACGCGCAACTCCATTCCCGGGGCGCAACCCCATTCCCGATTGTTTTTTGCCAATCTTTTCCCCAAAGCAACATTTCATTCAAGTGTATGTAATATTCATGACTGTCATACACTGTATACTGTACACGTGTTTGATCATTAGAAGCGTCACATTTTCAGAAAGAAGGCACAAGAGTTAGAAAATTTGCATTTTTCATGATTCCAAACTTTTTTTGACAGATCCAGCCAGCAGAGTTTTCATGCAGGGCTAATTCTTAAATTAATAACTTGGTATTTTAAACATATGATCTTTATTCATTTTTGTGTCGAATAGCATTTTGTTTTTTTCGAAAACACTCGTAAATGTGTCATTATTTAAAAAAACAAAAACCCACCTACCTCGATTTTGTATATATTGATGCGCAACACCAGCACCGGAAGTCGCGCAACCCATTTTAAGCGTATTCCCAGTGGGAATTGGATTGCGCGTTTACCACCCGTGTATTTGCGATCGCGCTGTATAAAATTTTACCGGTAAATTTATGAAAAATCGGCCGTTTTTATGTAATTTTGATTAGTTTAAAGTTTGTATTTTAATGAAAATGCCCTAATATTCTAGCTACATCTATCTTTTATCGACGTTGAAAGTTTGAAGCAAATCTGTTGGATATTAAAAGCTCCACACACGTTTCCTGTGTACGGGACACCTAAATTTCGCGGTATTATTCTTATCTAAAATTTACCTGGTTACCTGTTTTCGGTTGCCTGTCGTCGTCTGCTTGTTTATTGTACGTTTTCACTACTGGATTTTCCTATGGTGACTTCTTTCTTATATCCATTACTCTGCTCTATATGTTGTTTATGCCACCGTAGGTCCCTAACATCTATTTACAAATGCTTGCCTAACTTTACTGTAAATGATATTTTCTTCCTATGTTTACTGTTTGATTTCTTATAGTTGTTTTATTACCTTTGTTTCAGTTCTATGTAAAACATGTTAAAGTTGTTTCAAATTTTGGTTAAAACTGTTAAAACTAGCTAAAATATGATAAAATTTTATAAAATCAGCATCGGCGTGTGCAAGCGATAAAACCAATACTGTAAGTACTGCGATTTATCCTCAATTATTTTGGTCCTTTTAGAGTGACCTTCACAAATATAAAACAAACTAAACGCCGAATTATTTTGACTTATGTGAGTCTATAACTGGTTCTTTCCATGAACGAAGACTTATCAGAAGGCTTATCAACTGACTGTACGTTAACAACTGATATAGTGTTTAAACGACTTCAAATAAATAGTAGATAAATTCACATAGTTTTACACGTAAACCCCACCAAAAAATAAAATTAAAAGAAAATCAAGTAAATCAGTTTTTATGGATATAACAATTACATTTTCTATAAGTGTTGCGGAGCTTGAAGGTTCAATGATCAATGTTACCTTTCTATAAAACCATGTATACTTTTGCATGGTTAGAAATTTCGTCGATAATAATTGTCATAACACAAAAAACGCTGTTTTTATGTGAACGTAGTTGAAATATTCTATATTCTACTTTTGAAACAATATATATGATTATCTATTATCTCCTTATTCATTGCACTTTACAATGTATGCAAGTACGGCGATACTTCAAAGATAGAGTCAGAGCGCGCGCTTTGTGTGACGTCAAGATAAAGAAAAAAGTTTCACCACAAAGTGAATGAATGAGGCGGGGTTAACCTGTCAGCATTGCTCCAAAAATAGCTTCAGCTTCACGGTTTTTGTGACGTAAAAGAGTAATCGATTTCAAAAAGGAGGAAAGGGCAATTTGATCTGCAAACAGTAGTAGATGTAAGCTTCACAAATGAACATTGCAAATAGTTTGGCAAATTTTCATTGTTCAGAATAATCTGAACTATTCTATGCTATTAAGATAAAAGTTACTCGGAAATCAAGTTCTTGCTTCCAAAAAAAAAATAATGTACAAATCCTTCCTGCATGAAGTGTACTTCAGACTTTTATCTAAAAAAATTCAAAGTATAAACACCAAAAGAAAATGAACAAGTCCTTCCCGCTTATATGAAGTTTACTTCAGACTTTAACTTATAAAAAAAACTAAGTATAAATTCCAAAAGAAATTGTACAAGACTTTCCCGCGTATATGAAGTGCACTGCACAAATTTCAAAGTATCTGCGGTGTACATGCAGTGTACTATTTTCTTGTACAAGTCCCTCCTGCGTACATGCAGTGTACTCCTTAAATTTTCAGAGTCTGTGCTGCGTACTTGAAGTGTACTAGTGACCTCCTGCGTACATGCTGTGTACTCTTCGAAATAGTACGCGGCATGTACGCGGCATGCGGTGTATGTAAAATGTACTCCTCTGCCGTACTACTGTGTTCGCGGCATATACACAGCAAATACGCAGCATGTACGCCACAGAGGCTTGCTTCTGTAAGGGATGTCCCTTCTTTAGAATTACTTCCCTTTGATGTTATTTTCATTTTTTGTATATATATCTTAAGGTATACGTGGTAAGGAGTTGTTTTGTTTTTTTTACTTAAAAAAAAGAATTGCAATTAACCAGAAAATGAAAAATCCATTTTTGCAAATACAGGTGCTAGTGTAAAGAAATTTGATGTGAAGGGCGTATATTGTGACTTTCTGGCACTCTTGTTTGGGCATAGGTTTTGTTCTTACTGTTAGCCTTACTGACTATCCCCCAATGTCTTGTCAGTGTTAACTCGACAGCCAACTGACCGCCACACGAACGCAGCCGAGAACTTTCTGAACCCTTCGATCTTTAATTGATCAAACATACATGCAAATTGAAGAAATAAGACTGATCATCCCGAGCACACTCCCGAGCAGGATAGTTCAGTTCTTGAACAATGATTTGGAAACGATCAGCTTGGTCGGCCTTGTGAATCTAGCATTAGCAGATTCTATGTGACATAACTGAGATGTGTCATTAACATTTGATTGTTTTAAAAATAACCTTCTTTCTAAATTATGATAATTTGATGTATTCGTTGAAGATTTCTTTTTCTTTTGCCTATTTCTGCATGTGAGATATTTGTTTTAGTTTGCCTCTGAAAGTCCATCGTATACGTATAAGTGTGTACTGTTTTCGATCGAATATATCGCACATATATCACACATAATCACACGTGTGATCTTTCCGGTCGAAGTTTTCACTCGTGATATATGTTTGGTCTGTGACATATACGGCTCAACACTTTCATGATATTTCATCTTGCAGTGCTGTTAGAATCGAAATAATTTAGAGTAAATCTGTATTTGAATACTTTTATGCACTCCTGAGATTAAACATCGCACCACATAATTTTACTCTGGCTGCGCCCACGTGAAATTTTTACGCCCGACGTAAAGCCACCCACAGTGTTAAAGTTATCTCATTGAAAATGATTTTTTGTATCATATTCTTTATAATGCCCTCTCCCCACTACGAAGAAGGAGGGGTATATTGTTTTGCAGATGTCGGTCGGTTGGTCGGTCTGTCCGCACACCAATCGGTTTTCGGGTGATAACTCAAAAACGATTGAATCAAGGATCATGACCAGTGGTGACCCATTGATTTTAAGGTCAGTGGGTCAAAGGTCAAGGGTACAGTGACACGGAATAGTTAATCTGTGTCCGGATGATAACTCAAGAATACTTGGGCCTAGGATCTTGATAGGGAGGTTGGCCATGACCAGCAAATGACCCCTTTTTATGTTGAGGTTAGTGGATTAAAAACCAAGGTCGAAGTGACCGGGAATAGTTAAACCTTTTCCGGAGAAAACTTAATAGAAAGGTTGATCATGACCATCTGATGACTTCTTTTGATTTTGAGGTCAGTAGGTCAAAGGTCAAGGTCACAGTAACCCGGTAAAACCATTTTTATGCCTCCGAAGGGAGGCATATTAGTTTTCAACTGTCGGTCCGTTCGTTCGTTCGTTCGTTAGTTCGTTCTTTCGTTCGTTCGTTCGTCACAACGTTAACTTTTTGCATGAAGGCACTTTACTCGCGAACCACTGCACCCAGGACCTTCAAACTTCACGTGCTGATAGTACTTATTGAGTATACCACCCCTACTGACTTTGGGGTCACCAGGTCAAAGGTCAAGGTCACAGGGGCCAACGTTAACTTTTTGCATGAAGGCACTTTACTCGCGAACCACTGCACCCAGGACCTTCAAACTTCACGTGCTGATAGTACTTACTGAGTACACCACCCCTACTGACTTTGGGGTCACCAGGTCAAAGGTCAAGGTCACAGGGGCCAACGTTAGCTTTTTGCATGAAGGCACTTTACATGCGAACCACTTCACTCAGGACCTTCAAACTTCACATGCTGATAGTACTTATTGAGTACACCACACCTACTGACTTTGGGGTCACCAGGTCAAAGGTCAAGGTGCTGTGGGGGCATTTGTCCCCATTAGTGACAGCTCTTGTTTGACAATAATTGAGAACGCTTGGTACTAGGATCACGAAACTTTATACTGCGGCTGATCATCACGAGCAGACAACTCCTAATGATTTTGAGATTTGTAAGTCAAAAGTCAAGGTCATATTGACCCAGAACAGTAGAACTTTTTACTAAATGCATGGGTGAAAGTTTTCCGTATTATGACGGAATTCCGTATTTTGGACCTTCAGTATTTTCAGTTTTCTAACTTTCACCAATGTAAATGACTAGAGAATGCTTTCTACTAAGATCACATTTGATATGGAGGTCATTTATGACTGGTAAATTAGTACTGTTTTTTTTTTTTCGTGAATAATAGGCGATGTACTACTGCTAGACTTAGTAAAGTCTTCTTTTTGTTCAGTTCTGTCCTGTTCTGTTTTACATACACATACTAAATGCAATGTTCATGACTTCAACATTTGTGATGGAAAACGTTTTGTGTAAATAATGTTTCTAAGCCTTGTTGATTTGTTAATGTATTGCAGGTACTTCAACACAGAAACGCCATATTTCATTGTAACAATATGGAAGTAGAGGACACAGACATTGCAAATTATATAGATGATATGATAGAACTGCTGCAAGATGATAAAGAAATCAAAGATAGACAGGAATCTAAAAATGCGGCCAAGAAACTGCTTGAGGTAATATTCCCTACGCAACTTGAGTTCCTGAGTTCAAATAACTGGAGTTTTTAGCTCACCTGTCACATAGTGACAGGGTGAGCTTTTGTGATCGCCCTTCGTCTGTCGTCCGTCCACAATGTTTTGTGAACATGATAGAGACCACATTTTGCAAGCAATTTTAATCAAACTTGTACAAAACTTGTATTGGCATGATATCTCGGTTCCTTTCGATAACTGGCCAGATCCTATCATGGGTTCTAGAGTTATTGCCCCTTAAACAGCCAAAATTTGTGTGCGTGCGTGCGTCAACAATTTCTTGTCTGCACGATAGTGGTCTCATTTATGATTTTATTTTAACCAGACTTGCACACAACTTGTATCACCATAAGATCTTGGTTTCTTTCTTGAACTGGCTAGATTCCTTTATTGGTTCCAGAATTATGGCCCCTGAAAGGGCCAAAATTAGCTATTTTGACCTTGTCTGCACAATAGCAGGTTAATTTATGATTTGATTTTTACCAAACTTGCACACAACTTGTATCACCATAAGATCTTGGTTCCTTTCTTGAACTTGCCAGATGCCTTTATGGGTTCCGGAGTGATGGCCCCTGAAAGGGCCAGAATTAGCTATTTTGACATAGTCTGCAAAATAGCAGCTTCATTTATGATTTCAATTTAATCAAACTTGCACAAAACTTGTGTCACCATAAGATCTCGGTTGCTTTCTTGAACCAGGCAGATCCCATAATGGGTTCCAGAGCTATGGCCCCTGAAAAGGCCATAGTTGGCTATTTTGACCTTGTCTGCACAATAGCAGCTTCATTTATGATTTGATTTTAACCAAATTTGCACACAACTTGTATCACCATAAGATCTCAATGCCTTTCTTGAACTGGCCAGATTCCATTACAGGTTCCAGAGTTGTGGCCCCTGATAAGGCCAGAATTAGCTATTTTGACCTTGTCTGCACAATAGCAGCTTCATTTATGATTTGAATTTAATCAAACTTTCACAAAACTTGTGTCACCATAAGAGCTTGGTTCCTTTCTTGAACCGGCCAGATCCCGTAATCATAATGGGTTCCAGAGTTATGGCCCCTGAAAGGGCCGAAGTTAGCTATTTTGACCTTGTCTGTACAATAGCAGTTTCATTTATGATTTGATTTTAACCAAACTTGCACACAACTTTTATCACCACAAAATCTTGATTCCTATTTAAATGCCCGAAGGGACATATTATGTTATTGCCTCAGTGTCCGTCTATCCGTCTGTCTGTTGGTTAGCAATTTCCCTTCTGCTCTGTAACTCTTGAACCCCTTGAAGGATTTCCAAGAAACCTGACACAAATGTTCACCTTATCGAAACGACGTGCAGAGCGCATGTTTTGGATGACTCACTTCAAGGTCAAGGTCACACTTAGGGGTCAAAGGTCATATGACCTTTTTTGTGTGTATATTGCTCTGCATTTGCCTTGCATTGCGGTTCTCCTGTTTTTATTTGGCAGATCCTTCTTTTGTTCACTTGCAATATTTTTTTTAATTACTTCCCTTTTATGTTACTATAAATAGCTTCTTGTCCTTAAGTGCAATGATAACAGGTGAGCGATATAGGGCCATTATGGCCCTCTTGTATAATGAATATGTTATTTAGACTAAGTATATAATATTCTTTCCGCATGCATATATACTTTTGTTGTTTTAAATTTCGCGCTAATTTCAGCTATTTTTAGTTCTCCGCCACGAGTGATAGGGGTTCTAGGGGGTCTCTGTCCGTCCGTCCTTCGTCCGTCCGTAACACTTTTGTGTCCTCTCTATATCTCCTAAACCCATTGAAGGATTTTCATGTAACTTTGTTCAAATCATCACCTTATCAAGACGATGTGCAGAATTTATGAGTCAGCCATTCCGGCTCAAGGTTAAGGTCACAACTCAAGGTCAAATGTGTTGGCCATTTTATGTCCGCTCTATAACTCCTATACTCCTTGAAGGAATTAAATAAAACTTGGGTCAAATGATAACCTCATCAAGACGATGTGCAGAACTTGTAAGTCAGCCATGCCGGCTCAAGGTCAAGGTCACAATTTAGGGTAATTTTTTTAACCTTCCATTATGTGTCCGCTCTGTATCTCCTAAACCCCATGAAGGATTTTCATCAAACTTAGATAAAATGATGACCTCATCAATGATATATGTAGAACCTATGAGTCAGCCATGTTGGCTTAAGGTCAAGGTCACAACTCAGGGACAAAGGTGTAAGCCTTCCATTTTGTTTCTGCTCTGTGTCTCCTAAACCTGGGTCAAATGATCACCTGTACAAGACGATATGCAGAACATATAATTCAGCCATGCCGGCTAAAGATCAAGGTCATAACTCGAGGTCAAAGGTTATAGCCTTCCATTTCGTGTCCACTCTATATCTCCTTAACGCTTGAAGGAATTTTGTAAAACTTGGGTCAAAGGATCACCTTATCAAGACGATGTACAGAACTTATGAGTCAGCCATGCCGGCTCAAGGTCAAGGTCGCAATCTAGGATTAAATGTTTAAGCCTTTCATTTTGTGTACACTCTGTATCTCCTAAATCAAACTTCGGTCAAATGATCACCTAATCAAGAAGTCATGAGTCAGCCTTGTCAACTCAAGGTCAAATCACAACTCAATGTCAAAAGTTTGAGCTCTCTATCTCTTAAATCTCTTTAATAGATTTTCATGTAACTTGGGTCAATATTGATCTCCTCATCAAGGTGATGTGCAGAATTCATGAGTCAGCAGCTATGCCAGTTCAAGGTCAAGGTCAAAGTTTTACCATTTTACTATCCATCACAGTGGCTTGGAATTAAGTGGTTTTTCAGACTGTCTTGTTAAGTATCATTGTAGCTGAGTGCTATAATAAAGATATATTGTTCCAGATGATTTATTTAATTTACAGCTAAAGCAGGAAAAGTTTGTAATAACAACTACAGATGAATTGGAAGTCCGTCGTATTGCAATGGATGCAATCGAAGAGAAGGAAAAGAATCTTGAACAGAGAATAGTTGACGCATCGAATGAAATTGGAGTTAAAACTGATGAAAGTAAAACACAGATAAAGGAGATAGGTTCAACTATTAAAGATGAACTCGCACAGGAAAGGGTAGATATGAAAGATGATTTGAGAAAGACAGAAATCGACTTAAAAGGAAAACTAGAGAAGAGAGAGAAAGAAATCAAGGAAGCGATTAGGATGAAGGAAATTGAATCTACAGAGGCTATGGATAAAAAAGAGATGGAAATCAAAGATAATTTGAGAATGGTAGAATTGGAATCAAAAGGGAAACTAAATCAAAAAGGGAAAGAAATTGAAAAGCATTTAGAGCGTAAAGGAGAAGATATACTTAATCAGCTGGAAAGAAAACAGTCAGCTCAGATTCAGATCGAGGCCAAGCGTAATGATGATATTACTAAGGTAAAATTATATTGTATTCTTGATACAGTTATATGAAAAATATTGATCTCGAGAAAAATTAATAAAGACTGAGTCATTAGACTTGGTTGATACTCATGTTTCGAGGGTTTTATGTCTTGTCGGGAATGCAAGGTATTTATACCAAAAACATATAAAAGGTCTTAGCAGTTATTGAAAAGTTCAACATAATTGATTAATTAGATTGTTTAAATGATATTAAATATAAAATATCAACACAGATGAAATACAGACATAAAACTATATTTGTAAAAATTGAAGAAGGATCGTCCTCCAATTGTAACAAATTTTTGTAAGGCCTATTTTATCTTTAATTGTTTTGTGTCGCATCGTCAATTAGGTTAAGCAGCTAAGCAATGGTCAAACCTTTTTCAGTCTCAGTGTTACAGTGACCTTGACCTTTGATCTTTATAATAACAATGTGCTTTTACTGTTTACATGGAATCATCCTATAAAGTTTGACGCCTTAATCAGTTCTCAATTAGGAACCGTTTTCAGTCTCAATGTGACTACGAAATTGACCTTTTACTTATTGACCCTTGAAATTTTTGTTATTTTTTTTTCAAAGTCAGTTTTAAGTAACTGCAGAAACCTATAGTTGTATTAACTGTCGTGATACTATTGAGCATTTTGTTTAATATGAATTCACCAAATTAAAAAAAACAACACTGACTTGATTTATATAAGCGCTTGATCGTGGAAAAAAGATAAATACAAGCATTTACGTTGTTAAATTTCTCTGATATAGGCAGCAGCAGACGATTTAATGAAGTCAAGTTCTCGTGAAAGGGCACTGCAGTCTAATTATGAAAGAATGAGAGCAGGTAATTCTTACCTTTACTCAACATTTAAAAAACATTTTATATCATTATATTATTTGTATTATTAAAGTGTGAAAGTCCTATCGGTTTGTTGAATTTATATTTGTTTTCTTTAATCGAGTTGAACCATCTACTTTCCGTAGAAAAACAGGAAGAAAGCAATATCAGTTAGACTGATGTTGATCAACAGGTGTTTCAGATTGATGAACATTTAAATTAATTCTGTGTAGTAAGTTATGCAAACTGATGATATTATTTTAATATCTTTTTTTTTAAAATACAGTGTCAGAGACATATTAACGTAATGAGCTATATCTTTACAACAGAAAAAGGAAAAGTGTTGTTAGCTTTTATGCAACATTAGACTAAGTACGCTTGATTCAATACAGCCCTCTGAATTTACTCCTGTTCGCATCTTTCAGTTATATCTCTTTTCGGGATATGAAATTCTTGCTCCATATTTTATCAAGACAGCGATTTGAGCATGCAGTTTTCAACAGAATGCTATAAGTATATACTGAAACGTAGTATAATGAAAGAAAACACTTTTCTATCGAGAAAGGGTACGAGGAACCGAAGAATAGAACTATTGTATTTGGACAGAAGTAAGAAGCAATAATTCGGTCAAAGTTTGCTTCCATGGTGTCGAAAGTACCCTGTAGGTTAGAGACCACAAAGTGTTTTCCAACAGACTTCCATTATAGCATTGTGGTGTGTACGGCCTTAGATTTTTTTAAACATGTATATCTGGTACATTTTTTTTCAAGAACTATCTTAGTTCCACCGAAACATATGAAAAGTGATGCTACATTTAAGACATTTTGACACTCGACACGGCATATGAAAATTCAACACGAAACTCGTTTCAATAGTCGATATTGCGACGTGACATACTAAATTTGTACGAAATTGTATGCGGGAATGTCGCATTGTTGCACTGTCATATGTCGCGCCTTTGTCATGAAATGTCGCTGTAAATATCAAGTGTCGGGTTGTACTGTCGTGTATCGCGTCGCATTGTTGTGTTACATATCGTATGTCACGTCGCATTGTCATGTGGCATTTAGTGTGTCACGTTGCATTGTTGTATGGCATATCGTGTGTCATGTCGCATTGTAGTGTGGCATGTCGTTTGCCATGTTGCATTGTCGCGCGCCGTACCTTGTGTCACGTTGCATTGTCGCGTGGCATTTCGGGTGTCACGTCGCATTGTTGTGTGGCATATCGTGTGTCATGTCGCATTGTCGTGTGTCGTATCGTGTCTTGTCGAACTGTTGTGTGGCATATCATGTGTCACGTTGCATTTTCGCGTGATATATCTTGTGTCACATAATGTTTTCGTGTGGCATATCATGTGTCACGTTGCATTTTCGCGTGATATCTTGTGTCACATAATGTTTTCGTGTGGCATATCGTGTGTCACGTCACCTTGTTGTATAGCTTATCGTGTATTACGTCGTATTGTTGAGTGGCAGATACCTCAGTCGATTCTTAGGCTTGTTCCTTAATCTCATTTTTACATATTATTTTCAACATTTGTTTTACAACTGGCAAAGTTGCAACTGGTAGGGGTAAAGGCATTATAAATCCAATCCATAAATCCTCTACGACCGCCCCTAGAAATCCGATGTGCTGCCGTCGTATTAATTTGGCATCTACAATGTATAAATTATACTGTTCAGTGTTAAACCAAAGAGTTTCGCTATAGTTAGAGTGTAATGAAAAATTGGTTGATGGAACAAAATGGTTTTAGGCCTAAAAAAATTCTTTGTATCCGGTAACATGCTCAAAAAATTAGGGTAGGTAGGTCGGAAAACTTTTCTGGGGGGATTTTTTTTAGCTCACCTGTCACTAAGTGACAAGGTGAGCTTTTGTGATCGCGCAGCGTCCGTCGTCTGTCCGTCCGTTCGTGCGTGCGTAAACTTTTGCTTGTGACCACTCTATAGGTCACATTTTTCATGGGATCTTTATGAAAGTTGGTCAGATTGTTCACCTTGATGATATCCAGGACAAGTTTGACACTGGGTCACGTGCGGTCAAAAACTATGTCTGTAGGTCTAAAAATAGAAAAACCATTTGACCTTTCTAGAGGTCATATATTTCAAAAAACCTTGATGAAAATTGGTCAGGATGTTTACCTTGATGATATCTAGGTCAAGTCCGAAACTGGGTTACGTGGCTTTAAAAACTAGGTCAGTAGGTCAAATAATAGAAAAAACCTTGTGACCTCTCCGAAGGCCATATTTTTCATGGGATCTGTATGAATCAATGTTGGTCTGAATGTTCACCTTGATGGTATCTAGGTAAAATTCGAAACTGGGTCACGTGCGGTCAAAAACTAGCTCAGCAGGTCTAAAAATAGAAAAACATTGTGACCTCTCTAGAGGCCATAATTGTGAATGGATCTTCATAAAAATTGGTCAGAAAGTTCATCTTGATGATATCTAGGTCAAACTCGAAAGTGCGTTACGTGTCTTTAAAAAGTAGGTCAGTAGGTCAAATAATGAAAAAAACCTTGTGACCTCTCTAGAGGTCATATTTTTTATGGGATCTGTATGAAAGTTGGTCTGAATGTTTATCTTAATGATATATAGGTCAGGTTTGAAATGGGGTCAACTGCGATCAAAAACTAGGTCAGTAGGTCTTAAAATAAAAAAACCTTGTGACCTCTCTAGAGGTCATATCCTTAATTGGATCTTCATGAAAATTGGTCAGAATGTTTACCTTGATGATATTTAGGTCAGATTTGAAACTGGGTCACGTGCCTTCAAATACTAGGTCAGTAGGTCAAATAATGAAAAAAACCTTGTTACCTCTCTAGAGGTCATACTTTTCATGGGATCTGTATGAAAGTTGGTCTGAATGTTCATCTTGATGATATCTAGGTCAGGTTTGAAACTGGGTCAACTGTGGTCAAAAACTAGGTCAGTACATGTAGGTCCAAAATTTTAAAAATCTTTTGACCTCCCTAGAGGCCATATTTTTCAATGGATTTTCATGAAAATTGATCAGAATTTTTATCTTGATGATATCTAGGTTAAGTTCAAAACTGAATCACATGAGCTCATAAACTAGGTCACTTTATCAAATAATAGAAAAAACGACGTCATACTCAAAACTGGGTCATGTGGGAACAGGTGAGCGATTCAGGACCATCTTGATCCTCTTGTTTTATTAAGGGGGACTTTTTGAAATTATTTTTGTGTCAAAAAATGATTGCAAATAAGAGGGTAATGCCTTCAGGGCATCAGTAAGTTGATTTCTAACATCACTGGACATGTTTATTGCATAAAAAGTGCAGTTTTGCAACTTTTTGTTAAAAACTTGAAAAAAAAAAACTATTCTCCAAAGCCATAAAAACATTTAGGGTCGGGCAAAAAATTTAGGGTTGGTCGGGATACCGGAAACAAACAATTTTTTACGCCTTAGGCTTAATCGCAGTACAGTAGATCATATTTCCTCATTAACATCAATAATTGAAAAAAAATAATAGAAAAAAAGAAATTATTAAGCAAATTTCACCGCGTTCATAGATTAACATAGTTGGTAGCCCGCCCGCTGAGCTCAGTAGGTAAAGTTTCGGTCTACGGATCGCGGGGTCGTGAGTTTGATCCTCGGGCGGGACGTTTGTTCACCGTGACTATTTGATAAACAACATTGTGTCTGAAATCATTAGTCTTCAACCTCTGATTTATGTGGGGAAGTTTGAAGTTACTGGCAGAAAACAGATTTGTACTGGTACAGAATCCAGGAACACTGGTTAGGATAACTGTCAGCCATTACATAACTGAGATACTGTTGAAAAACGGCGTTAAACCCAAAACAAACAAAACAATAACATAGTTGTATCAAGTAATTTCTATGTTCAGGCTCATGCATGCAACCATTTTGCGCCAACGTTCAGTATTATCCAAGGTTAACAAAGTTTTGCTGCAAAAACAATTGTGTTCTCACTCACAGTAACGAAATAATATGTTGTTGATATCACTCGGATGAGGTAAATGTTTCTGAAGTATTATAGAGATAAATAGTTGATAAAGACAGTATCGGCAAAGCTAAACAGGACCTGCAAATGTAATGTAAGGGGAATAAGTCTGTTTGGTTCAGAGCTATTTGAATGGTTTAGTAGTCGCAACCACTGGCGCCAGATCAGAAAGAAAATGCCTCTGTACATGTTATACCCTACCCCTAGGTATTCTATAAGAACCATGGTCATGAACGGGAAAATATACTAACCCATTTCAATCGCGTATTTCATACCTAAAACACGCAGTTCAGTAAATGTGTACTATTGATATTAAACAAGCGATAATTTATCTTCCATCGTGCACCAGTCAAATTGTCTCAATATTCCATATTGCAGAGATGCTCCATATATTTTATGCTTTAGTCAACGTTACAGAAAAAACTTGCGTGAACTCCCCTAATGAACATCCGGTCTAGAGGTCACGGCAGTGTGCACATGTTAAGCGAAATGTAAACAAACAAAAACAGAATGCAATATATTCACAGTTTTACGATAAGACTCGAAATGATGAATGAAATTCATCTTGTATATGATTTTGAATTTGAAATCATACATTGGTATACATCTATTCTGTTTATTTAATTCATTTTGCACATTTATGCTGCATATAAACATTTTAGCGTACACATGTAGTAAAATGACGACTGACATACATTTTCACATCAGCCAATCAGAGTGTGTCTGTAATCTAGACCGGAACTTCACCAGGGAAGTTCAAGCAAGTTTTTTGTGTACCTTTGAAAAAACTGTAAACTACACGTTGTTTTTCTAAGATAAGAAGTATTGAAGCAATGTGACCGGTACACAACGGAAGATAAATTACCACTTGTTTAATATCAATAGAACACATTTACTGAAGTGCGTGTTTTAGGTATGAAATACGCGATTGAAATGGGTTAGTATATTTTCCCGTTCACGACCATGGTTCTTATAGAATACCTAGGGGTAGGGTATAACATGTACAGAGGCATTTTCTTTCTGATCTGGCGCCAGTGGTCGCAACTTGATCGCATTGCTCACTTTCAGTCGATTATTTCATTGAAGAAATAAAGGGTGATTATGGTAGCAATGTATGGAATAAATATGTATGCAGTGCAGTATCAAAGTATGTATACTCAATATTTGTAATAATTAGAACTTCGTGATTTCGGATGTCTGTAAAATATGGTGAGAGGTAATGATTGTTAATTCTTTAGAAAATTTATACAGCCGTTATATGTAAAATTCTGATGTCAATTGTAAAACTAACTGCTGCTAGCTTTTTATGAATTTAAATAATGAGACACATTTTCGTGGAAAAATTCAAATCACGAAAGGTATCTGTGCTTGTTGATTGGTACTCAGAACATTTCCGCTATTTTGTGAAAAAGCTAGCTGGATGGGCCCCCATTCCGTTTATAACCTGAAGTTCAGTAAGAACTTGCATGGAAATTTGAAAGTCAATAATTTGGCATTGTTCTTGCAGCGGGATCATTGCAGGCTGTTCAAAAGGTGTAAAATTGATGATTTTGGCATGTTTTTTTAATGGATGGTATAAAGCTTTCGTTTTGATAACTTTCTTTATTTTTGTATGAGAATCCTGATCTTGCCATTAATTTAAAGCACAAAACATGCACGCAATTTATAAATTGGCCAACCTGATTCTGCTCATAAGGGAAGTGCAAAACTGCGACTCGCTACAAGTAAGACTGTCCATGCCCAAAATTTTCGAATCTAAGGTAATCTAACATTTCCTCCAGTGTATATTTACAACTATTTCTTTCATTTTTATCTCTTTTTTAAATTTCTTTTCTTTAATATCATTTTTATTCACGGTTGATTTCAGTATACATGTATTACAATTTCATAGGTATTAATTAAAACAAGTTTTATTCAAGATTCAGTTTCGATCGCTATAATTTCAGTACGAAACACATGTTACCGTGAAACCCGTGAATTTTGATTTTCACGTGTCCCTTTGTAATTTAAAACATATAAACCAGTAAATAAATAAAAAAAAAAAAGAAAATGTTCTCACTTTTGGACTCGAACCAGCAATTTCCCCGCATAAAAGTCATGTGTTGTAACCACTGAGCCATCGATACGAACAACGAGTAGGGGCTTCACTTACAGTGCTAATAATGACATTTAGACACTTAACCAAAATTTACTTCATGGCCGAGTGGTTAAGGTCGCTGACTTCAAATCACTTGTCCCTCATCGATATTGGTTCGAGCCTCACTCGGGGCGTTGAGTTATTCATGTGAGGAAGCCATCCAGCTGGCTTACGGAAGGTCGGTGGTTCTATCCAGGTGCACGCTCGTGATGAAATAATGCACGGAGGGGCTCCTGGGGTCTTCCTCCACTATCAAAGCTGGAAAGTCGCCATATGACATATAATTGTGTCGGTGCAACGTTAAATCCTGCAAAATAAATAAATAAATGTACTGATAGCACCGAGGTTGGGCTGAATGTTATAATATCGAACGCACAGAGTGTATAATGTATGCAGATTTGACAGGTAAAAAATAGCACAATAAGTGCCTTCTGTTGCCTTTACGTATGTAAGGGTTTCACCTGACGGGGATAACTTTAATTTACACTGCCTTTTGACTTTGGAACATGATGGGGGTAAGAATGAGGTTAGGGTGCCCCATAAACCAGTTTGAACTCCCCAGGGATGGTTTTGTCACTGACCGTTCTAAGGCGGTGCCCAACTGTGTTCCTGTATTTGTTTGTTTTCTCCTTCATTTGTCCTTGTGTGTGTATAGTTTGCAAGTGTTGTTTGTGTGTGCCTTTCTGAGGCTGCGTTTTTGGAACGTGGCTTTACCTGTTGGAAATTCTTCCTTGTTTTAATAATGCAAGATGATGGATAAATTACCACAGAGAGCCAGTTACCGCGAATTATGGTAACTGATAATTTCCAGAATATAGCTGGCTTCAAGGTAATAGAGTAATAGAAAGTGAAAGTATAATTTGTAATACCTATTTTTCCGTTTCTGTTGATAAGTTCAACTTGGTTATTATACACAAACACTAAAATATAAAACGGTTCATGTTTCAGTAGATAACAGTGATATTTTGAACCAAATTAATGTTACCATTGGAACGAACATCGTGGGCACTGAGTCACACCTTAAGATGTCAGAAAGTGCTAAAACGTTTACTTGCTATGTCAGAGAACTTGGGAATTATTTTCTTCTCAACTCAAGTCAGAGAAACATTAAGGTTTAGCAGTATATCACAAAACAATTGTTTTTAAACGAATGAACAGCATCTTGACACACAACTTATCTGTCCAATACATATTTTACTGTTCTGTCCCACAGAGTTGGATGCTTAAAATATTCGTAATGAGTTGTCCCCCTTTAAATAAGAATGTCATTTGTAAAGAAATAAATGTAAACAATTGTCAAAAACGATGTTTACCTAGTTATGTAAAGTTTAAACATTCAAACGATGTTGCAAACGAAGACGTGTAACAGCTTTTAAAAAATATTGAGTTTTTAAAGGCGCTGAACTGTCCAGAAGTGTGGCCCCTTCATGCAGCTTCTTTCCAGAATTCAACTTATATATGTCTGTAAATTGACAATGGTTTTGTAGAATAATATTCATAATTTTAACATGTCCAAAACATTGTGGAATGATACTTATTTCACTTGGGTATTGATTACATTTTACTCGGACTTAATTATCATAGACTCCCTGTGTAAAATCTCAAACTTTTAACTAAAATAAAGCTATTAAATCGATATGATATTTCAATGAAACTTCAAAGTTTTGTCGTTTGTAGCATCATCTGGGACATGAGCAGTGAAAAATCTTAATTTGATTTCTAAAATGCTGTGATATTTGTTTCTAAAGTCACTATATGTTCATTGTAAATATACTTTGTTATACCCAAGTGGAAACTGGCAGGTACTTGAAAATGCAGCTCTCTGATTGGTCAGTTAGAACCCCTAATGTACTGTGATGTCATGATAAAGTTATGAATAAATGTTTCATGCGCTGTTAAATGTTCAAGTAAAACAATGCTTTCTTTCTATGATTTAATGACATTCGAACTTTTTCCTCCGAAACATGGACCTTTACCTTAAGCAGAAAAGGAACAGAATGAATTTCCATTCCCAACCGAGCACCACTGCATGGAAGATTGTAGGAGTGAATAATACGTTTCACAAAAATAGCGCTGAATAAAGTTCTAGGATGCTCCCTCATCACCATGGAAACAACTTAAACGGTCGTCACGGAGAGCGGAATTTTGCTTAGCAACAGACCACTAACTTAGGTGTCATTAAGGTCAGAGACCACCAATTCAAAAAAGTACAGGGAACTTACTGGGAATGAGGTAAGCGTATACCTGGGAATAAGGTAACGTCTGTGCGTTCTGATTGGTCAGTCATGTAAACAAACCCAGGAAGTGATTATTTTTTCAAAATTGATATATTTTCACTGCATTTACAGTATTTTATTAGCCCACCATCATCAGATGGTGGGCTATTCAAATCACTCTGCGTCCGTGGTCCGGCGTCCGTCCGTCCGTCCGTCCTTCCGTTAACAATTTCTCGTTATCGCATCTCCTCAGAAACTACCAGGGGGATTTTGACCAAACTTTGTCAGAATGATGTATTGGTACCCTAGTTGTGTCCCCCAGAAAATCAGACTGGTTCAACAATTTTTTAGTAAGTTATGGCCCTTTGTTTATTTCTATAATTTACATAGATTTATATAGGGAAAAACTTTAAAAATCTTCTTGTCCAAACCCACAGAGCCTAGGGCTTTGATATTTGGTATGAAGCATCATCTAGTGGTCCTCTACCAAGAAGATTCAAATTATTTCCCATGGGTCTAATATGGCCCCGCCCCGGGGGTCACATGGTTTATATAGACTTATATAGGGAAAAACTTTGAAAAACCTCTTGTCCAAAATCACAGGGCCTAGGGCTTTGATATTTTGTATGTGACATCATCTAGTGGTCTTTTACTAAGTTTGTTCAAATTATCCCCCTAGGGTCAAATATGGCCCCGCCCCGGGGGTCACATGGTTTACATAGACTTATATAGGGAAAAACTTTGAAAATCTTCTTGTCCAAACCACAAAGCCTAGGGCTTTGATATTTGTAATGTAGCACCATCTAGTGGTTCTCTACCAAGTTTGTTAAAATTATCCCCCTAGGGTCAAATATGGCCCCGCCCTGGGGGTCACATTGTTCATATAGACATATATAGGGAAAAGCTTTTAAAAACTTCTTGTCAATAACCTACAACATTCAAATTTGGACCACATGTATGGTTTTGAGTGGCAAGATGAACCTTGACATGAGTTGACCTTGATTTTGACCTAGTGACCTACTTTCACATTTCTGTAGCTACAACCTTCAAATTTGGACCACATGCATAGTTTTGTGCACTGAAAAAAACTTTGACCTTGACATTGACCTAGTGACCTACTTTCACACTTTTGAAGGTACAGGCTTCAAATTTGGACCACATGCATAGTTTCGTGTTCCGAAATGAAATTTGACCTTGATTTTGACCCAGTGACCTACTTTCACATTTCTCAAGCTACAGCCTTCAAATTTGGACCACATGCATTGTTTTATGTACCGAAACAAACTTTGACCTTTACATTGACCTAGTGACCTACTTTCACATTTTTGAAGGTACAGGCTTCAAATTTGGACCACATGCATAGTTCTGTATTCCGAAATACAATTTGACCTTGATTTTGACCTAGTGACCTACTTTCACATTTCTCAAGCTACAGCCTTCAAATTTGGACCACATGCATGGTTTTGTGTACCGAAACAAACTTTGACCTTTACATTGACCTAGTGACCTACTTTCACATTTTTGAAGGTACAGGCTTCAAATTTGGACCACATGCATAGTTCTGTATTTCGAAATAAAATTTGACCTTTATTTTGACCTAGTGACCTACTTCCACATTTCTCAAGCTACAGCCTTCAAATTTGGACCACTTGCATAGTTTTGTGTACCGAAATGAACTTTGACCTCAAGATTGACCTAGTGACCTACTTTCACATTTCTGTAGCTACAGGCTTCAAATTTAGACCACATGCATAGGATTGTGGACCAAAACAAACTTTGACCTTGACATTGACCTAGTGACCTACTTTCACATTTTTGAAGATACAGGCTTCAAATTTGGACCACATGCATAGATTTGTGTTGTGAAGTGAAATTTGACCTTGATTTTGACCTAGTGACCTACTTTCACATTTCTCAAGCTACAGCCTTCAAGTTTGGACCACTTGCATAGTTTTGTGTACCGAAATAAACTTTGATCTTAAGATTGA
Source organism: Mercenaria mercenaria (assembly GCF_021730395.1). Classification (NCBI taxonomy): domain Eukaryota; kingdom Metazoa; phylum Mollusca; class Bivalvia; order Venerida; family Veneridae; genus Mercenaria; species Mercenaria mercenaria. The sequence goes on along the minus strand of NC_069376.1, from coordinate 14,662,567 downwards.
CCTAGTTACCTACTTTCAAATTTCTCAAACTACAGCCTTCAAACTTGATGCACATGCATAGTTTTGTGTACAAAGAACGTTTTCCTTGAAATTGATCTAGTGCTAGTCATAAAGTCTTGAAATTTGGAACACTCAAAAATGGCACATTGGTGGGCGCCAAGATCACTCTGTGATCTCTTGTTGTACATTTTGACAAAATTTGCTACATTTTATGTGTTTTGAAAAGAAGTTTTATCAAACGAATTTCTCCCGCCATATCAATGATGTAAACAGGGGGTCATCTCATTCACACGAAAATTACTTAAATAAAGTATCACTATTCATATGTTTTGTCCGATATTTTGGTAGAACTAAGGTAGTTCTTGCAAAACTTGTAATTAGATATACATGTTTCGATGTATGGAAGGCCGTACACGCCGTATTGTAAGTATATGGGAAAACAATTGGTGGTCTCTAACCTTAAGCGTCGGAGACGTGGACCCATTGACGCAGTCATCTCTTTTCTGCGGCCAGACACTTACGCCACTTTCGTATAACACCACTGCCTTCGACTTTGAAAACCCATACAGATTTGACGAACATTCTGCAGCAATTACGATACATGCTTCTTGACCATTTCTGGAAACGATGGAGAAAAGAGTAACAGCACTGCGTGAAACTCATTTTTTAACTGATTAATATCAGTATTTCACTGAAAAGCATGAAATAAAAACGGAAAATTCTAAATTAATCTAAGTTACAAGTATGTCTACTCAATCAAACCGAGTCTGCAATGTTCATTATTTGTCTTGTTCTCGGTACTTCCGAGGGATCTACTTTTCAGATTATATTTACTTCACAGCAGCGGGTGTTAAGTGCTGTGTGGCGGCCGTAAAAAGTCGCCCCGACTTCATCTCAGTGTTGTTATATTTTCTGGTCCTTCGGGATCATTGATTTCAACTCATTTAGATTTGAAGATTGAATACTGCTTAAGCCGGTGCTAGAGGGCGTGGGCAGTGTTGCTTTTTCCATTAATGCCCATGAACAGACTCAATCAAACCGAGTCTGCAATTTTCACTATTTGTCTTGTTCTCGGTGCTTCCGAGGGATCTACTTTTCAGATTATATTTGTAATAATGAATAGTAAAGTACATTGTAGTAGATTTTCTTCAGATTTTAACACTGCAACCCAAAAATACTTCGAGAAAAAAAAAACAACAACGAAATGATATATTAACCGATTGCTTTTAGAAATAAAAAAAAAACATGAATTTAAAAAATGTGTAGCTTTTGAAGGATATGATCAAAATGTTTGTTAAAACGTTCGTTTTATGCATCAAAGAAATGTCTACATCAGTTCCTTTTTTTCGTAAATATCTTTTATCAGATATAATCATGCGGATGTGTTTTAATTCTACGGAGGAAAGTGTGTTTGAACATTTTTAAGTTTGTTTTATCGCTTTCCTGCAAAACAACTGATATATACAGCTAATTCTTCCAAGGAATCCTCTTTCCATAAGAATTTTTTTCTTATCAAATTTCACACCATTTTCATCTCTATTTTCACGAAAGATGTAATTCCAAACATACTGGCAAGTTTCATTGTGAAATTTCGAGATTTTAGAGAAATATATAGACATTTAATAGAAGCCACCCACTACATATTTACTGGGCTAAATTCTGGTCCTATGGTCCTATATCGTATATTTTGGTAAACGTTTCATTTGTTTGCATTATTTTTCACTGGGATTCTGAAATACCATTCATCATTCCGTCATGAATAAAACCCAGAATGATGCATTTTGCGCATTTTCTGACATTTTTGGAGATAAAATTTTGGCTTTTCAATCCCAGAAGTCGCTGCTGAAATAGGCGCATCTACTCAAAATTTAGTTAAAATTCAATTTTTTTTTTTCAAATTTCATTATTATTGTGCATTGGAAACACCCTTTGATATCATATACAACCTATTTATGACTATTAAGACGAACTGCGATGTGTTTCAAGAAAAGTCTTATTTTTAGCTTTTATAGGTTAAAGGTCAGTTATTCATATCCTTCTTTGTTTCATATAAAAACGACAACTTCAGGTCGTCTTTACGTATCTTTAGAGAACATCTTTTTTCCTACTCCTATTTTTCACGAAAGTTCTGTCACAAATTAACGGAAAAATGAAAAGAAAATAGGGGGTTATGTAGTTCCTAGTGAAATGCCAGATAGTTGTGGTCTGCTACCCTAAAAAATGGCGCATATTTGCTCTCGTCCGCGCAATAAACACCTACTTCCGCTTTCGATCTGCAAAATTTGCCATGTGGGGTGTATGAACATGAAAACCGTCTCATTTTATGCAGAATGTATTCTAGTAGTGAAAAAGGGTGATAAAGCTGTCGTTCTACACGAATATTCGCAAAAATGGAAAAATCAGGATCTATTTATTATGGACTTCTTTCGACTACACCAAGGAAGCATATTTTAGACCGAATTACTGACTATTATCCTGTACAACAGACAAACCACTTTCGAATTTTCTGTATATAAATAATTAGGATAACTGAACAGTTTTAGACTGAACAAAGAAATGTGTTCTTTTGAAGGAACTCTCCAGGTCACGTGATTTTCCTCATTTTTGTTATATTGTTCCAGAAATCCAACTGGCAAGACAAACTTGCTGAACGGTATCCAATGTCAAGGGTACGGCCTGTTCTTGTACGTGACAAATGTAAAGTTGCTGGCAAATTCAATAGATCCGCACTGACATTCGGTAATTTCCGTAAAGTAACGTATTTTCCGTAAGAGATTTCGGCATTTTGCTGATGGTTGCTCGTATAAACTACGTAAGCAGCCGAATGATGCCGAAATTGCATTCGGAGAATACGGAATCGAGCGACAATTGTCAAATGTCATCACGTGTCTATTACCTTAATCACGCAGATGGCGCTACTTGCTAGAGAAGTACTTTGCAACAAGATACACTCATTTTGCCATTTTATTTTAGCGTGACGTTTCTTAAACTATCATAGTCCAATGAATGTTTGTCTTATTATAACTACTTTTATTTTTTATTTCATTTTCATGATATAGTGTGTGTTCAGTTGTCAGTGTTTGACAACAGTTGAGTTCAACAGCAACAGTAACAACAAATGCTTTCATTTTGTCGTTGAGGTTATAATAAAGGGATAACGCATGTTTTTCCTGTTATAACATCTGCCGAGGGATTGTAATTGCCTAACCCGACAAAGCTTTGAAAACTAAATCTCTTGTTACCAGCGTTTCCTGAAAATAAATTTTACAAGAGAAAACATTTCAAATTCGTGAAATATGTTATATGAAATAATGTAAGAATAAAAGTAATGTCGACGACATTACATTTTATAGAATTTTGAAAAAATGGTCTGAAGTTACTTCGAACCTGTAGTAACGTATGTGAAAGTCATAAAAACTGTCTACTTCACCACTGTGTCATTGGCTTCCTTAGTAGATTTTGTTAGAAAATAAGATATGTTTGAGCCACACCATGAGAAAACCAGCATAATAGCTTTGCATCCGCGCACTCTTGGCCCATGCTGTTCGCTTACTTTATTTTTTCTAATTGCAAAATGCTTTGAAAGCGAACAGCATTGATCCTGATCAGACTGCGCGGATGCGCAGGCTATTTTGGATCCATGCTGGTCGCAAAGCTACTATGTTTTTTTTTCTCATGGCGCGGCTCATTTTTAGAATGTGAATATTGCGTAAACAAACGAAAACACCCGAAAATATTGTAGATAATTTATAAGTGCCAGTCAATATCGACTGTAATTATGAAGATACTTTAATCTTATCCTTGGGATAGCCTCACAATTTTATACAATCTCTCCAGGCATATATATATATATATGTTTTTGACATCACAGAAAATGACATCACTCGACCTTCAGTTATTTCCGGAAGTAAAGAAAATGAAAGTCGCCAAACTTAAAAACGAAAGTCACCTATGGATTGGTCGATAGTTAGGGGGCACGCACAGGGTTCATCCCGTCAGTATGTATGTATACGGAAGCATAAAAGGGCCACAAAATGCTAATACGATTAATTACGTTACAGCTGCGGAACGCCGGTTATTAAATGTGGATCTAATAAAGAATCTGGCGGTGTTTTCGGATCACGAACAGTGCGAGAACGAGAAGGTACAACTTTGATGTCAAAGAAACATCGTAGTGAAACAAACAGTTGATAGATTTATAAACAAATAGTACATAATTTGACTGAAAAAGCGCTGAAAACAACACTGTAAAACTCCACTCCCGGTATTACATATAGAGCGTACCGAGCTGCGTGATCCGGCTATACTCGATTCTACACTGTAAAAAAATACCGTAAAATATTACGGGAAAAGTCCCGGCAGCTGGTTTCCAGGACAGTTCCGTAAAGTTACGGGCCAATACTGTAACTACTATACCGTATGCAAAAGTTACAGTCTCCCCGTAAATGTACGCTTCTGTCCTGGAAACCAGCTGCCGGGACTTTACCCGTAAAAATCTAAAGTAACGGTTTTCGCCGTACACAAAAAAAATGTTACACTTCGCTGTCTCCTAATTCGGATACTTATTTAATAATTTGAAGCCTAATGTATAGTTACCATCCACCTAACATGACAGCATTGACATATAGATCAGTGATCGAAACTAGAGCGGCTTAGGGCGATTGTGTCGAGGTCAACAAACTTAATTTAATTTACATGCCTACAGATACATAACAAATTTTATTGTTATGCAGGTTACAGGTTTCAGTCAAATCAAAATCTGTTTAAATATTTATCTATTCTGTCGATATATAAATGCATTTTGTAACTCCGAAACACTGGAAAGAGTAGAAACACCGTTTTACCTGTCAACAGTTGGTGCCCTGGGCATTCTGCTGGTAGACACCATCTCACATGTGAAAGAATACCAAAGGCAGAGCAATCCACCTCACTTATCTCGTCACCCATGACGAACTTCTTGTTCCCTGTTATTGAATAAAAAATGTAACGTTTATTGGACAATTTTTTTGGTCACACGTTTTGGGGATATATTAGAACAGAATTTCATATTTGTAAACATGAATAATTATTCATAATATGTATGTAAACATAAAATAAACAAGTTTTGTGTTTTCACAGTACTATGCATTTGTTTTGAAAAAGTGCACACTGCATACATATATCTCTGAAAGAAACTGGCGTATTCTTCAAAATCAACCATTACAACATGATATTTTATTATGAAAGTAGCTGTAGACGTAAGTTTCAGCAAATATATTTATTAAAGTTTAATACATTTGTTGTGTATTTTATACATTTAAAGTATTCTTCTAGAGATAAAGTATTTTAGTGAAAGGCTGCGACTGGCTGGCATTTACACCGTTATATATACATACAAAGAACATATTCACCCGTAAAAATTACTTTTACGTTTTAGAAAAAAAATCAATTGTTAACATCACAATATAATATTGATTATATATATAAGAAAAATTTACAAAAGGTTCGCATGTAATATTACATTAACATTCAAATTTTTCTAGAAAATTGTCACCTATAAACATTACAATTTTTGGGTCTTCGGATCGTGTTGATATCCGTTTTTATGCACTAAATTATGAAAAGCACGATGTATGAGTAACGAATCTTTTACCATGTAGTAGTAGTACATATTTTTGATGAACCACGTTTTTTTTAAATATATATAGGTTCAACATTACTTAATTTTGCTTCAGTAATTTCTTTTTCATATAAAACACTTACTTAATAACGCTATTTAAGCCTAGATTTGTTTTAACTTCAAGCTTACCAAGCATATCGGCAAACTTCCTCAGATCTTCTACCAACATATTTTGAACCTGCTCGTCACTATGGCAACCGATATCAGATTCTTTTAATAGTCTCTTCTCGTACCATCTCGCTGGTCCTCTAATAAGCTTGTTGATTATTTCAGGACAATCGAACAAGTTTACGATTATGTCGTCCCAAAAAACATACCAACGTAAGTAATAGTTCACCCTAAAATAGAAAAGACTGTCAAAACATGAAAGGAGAAATTACAGAACAATTTCCAAACTAAATGACAGAACGAACAGCAGAATACTTACCAATGTAAATGGTGGTAAAATTTAAATGACAGGACGGAAAGCAGAGCACGCTCCGCCGTAAATGATAATATAACTTAAATGGCAGGTTGGACAGTAGGACACGTTACATCGTAATTGAAGTTGATCAGGAAATGACAGGACGGATAGTAGAAAACGTTGCGTCGTAAATAGAAATTGACCCTGAAATGACAGGACGGATAACAGAACTCGTTCAACCGTAAGCAGAAACTGAACGAGAAATGACAGGAAGGATAACAGAAAACGTTCCACGGTAAACGGTATTTGACTGTGAATTGACGAGAGATAACGGAGCACGTTCCGCCATAAACGGAATCAGACCGTGAAATGACCGGACGGATAACAGAACACGTTCCACCTTAAAAGGAAACTGACCCTGAAATAACATGTCGGGTTACAGAAAGCGTTCCATCGTAAACGAAAATTGACCTTGACATGACAGCACGGATAGCAGAACGCGATCCACCTTAAACAGAATTTGAATGTGAAATGGCAGGACAGATAACAAAATACGATCTGATGTTAACGGAAATTGACCCTTAAATGACAGGCCAATAAAAGAACACGTTCTGTAGTAAACAGATATTTACCCTGAAATGACAGGCCGGATAAAAAAACACGTTCTGCCGTAGGCGGAAATTGACCATGAAATGACAGGACGGATAAAAGAACACGTTCAACCGTAAACGAAAATTGACCATGAAATGACAGACCACGTTGCACCGTAAACAGAAACTGACCTCGAAATGGCTCCGTTAACGAAAATTGATCCGGTAAAGACAGGTTGGATCGTAGAAACTTTCCTCCGTAAACGAAGTGGACCTTGAAATGACATATCGTATAACAGAACAGTTTCCTACGTAAAGAGATTGATCTTGAAATACCATGGAGAGATAATAGAATACTTTCTTCCGCGAACGAAATTGACATTGAAATGACACGTTCCACTGTAAACGGAAATTGACCCATAAATTATAAGTCGGATAATAGGACACTTTCCTCCGTAAACGAATTTGACTAAGAATTGACAGGACGAATAGTAGAACGCTTTCCTTCGTAAACAAAGTTGACTTTGAAATGACAAGGCGGATAACAGAATACGTTTCGCTCAAAACGGAAAATGACCCTGTAATTACAGGAATTGTAGAACACATTCCGAAGTAAACGGAAATTGACTTTGAAATAAGATAACGGATAGTAAAACGCATTCCACAGTAAATGGAAATTGACGCTGAAATAACAGGATGGATACCGGAACATCCTGACATGAACGGGAATGGACTTTAAATGAAAGGACGAATAGTAGAACATGTTATACAGTAAACTGAAATTGACCCTGAAATTACAGGAATTAAAGAACAAATTCCACCGTAAACGGAAATGTATTTTGAAATTACAGGACGGATAGAAAACACGTTCCACAAAAAATGGAAATTGACTCTGAAATGACAGTATGTATACTAAAACACATTCCGCTGTTGATGGTGAGTCACCCTGAAATAGAAGACGGATAACATTTTCCATCGTAAACATAGTTCAACTTGAAGACAAAACAGGAGCTTTCCGTAAGATAACCAGTGCTCGACTATTCGAATAATTTTCCCAGAAGCTGGAATTTTACCCTAAATGTTAAATTATCAACAGCGTTTCAATCAAATATCTCCATTAGTTATAGAGACTGTAACTTGCATACAAAATTTAACCTATAAAGTTCTAAAGGGAACATGATTTGGTCAAAATACATACAAGAGGTATGGGATTTGATGCAATCAAATAGTTTTATAACTGCAAATAAGCATATAAAGCAATTTGTTATCTGCATTAATTTTGTTTTGCACATAAAACTTTAGCCAGAATTTTCTAAGCCAAAAAGGGGCATAATTTGCCTAAAATACATATCAGAGTAATGGGACTTGACACAGTGAAGTTGGTATTTGATCAAGAAAAAGATCAAATAAGTTATAGTTTGAATTTACTTGCATGCGAAACTTTAACCAGGATTTTCTAAGTCCAAAAATGGGCATAATTTGGCTAAAATGCGTGTCAATGTTAGAGTTAGGGTTAGAGCTATGAGACTCGATACTATCACCTAACATTACAACATCGAAGACATATGTGAAGTTTCGATTCAATATACAATATCTGCATCAGTTTTAGAGATAATAAAATGGAACAAAAAAAATCAGAAATCTGCCCGAAAATGAAGAACTGTTACAATGCAAAAGGACACGTTATAACCGTAAATATTCGTTCACGTACCACCGTAAATGGCAGTTAACTCGGACAAAAGCGAAAGAATGAGGAATATGTAACACCGTAAATAGCAGTTAATTCGGGAACAAATACCGAATATATAGAGTACGTTCCACCGTAAATGATAGTTTAATCTGAAAAGAAGGATGGAAAACAGAGCACGCACAACTAAGTGGCAGCTTACTCTTGAATAAAAGAATGGAGTCCAGAGTACGAACCATCGAAAATGACAGTTCATATCGAAAGAAATGACCATTTAACAGGTAGATCACTCTGAAATGAAGAACAGTTAACAGAACACGTGCAGCAACAAGTTTCTGCGTACCTGTACTCGTAAAATGTTTATACAGAGAACAAGAACGCAGCTACTGAAACTACTTTTACCTCTTGCAGCTTGTCAAAAATTTGATTTAGATTTAAACGTTTTGTTCAATGGAAATGTATAAAAATGTCTTAGGGGCCTCCGTGGCCGAGTGGTTAAGGTCGCTGACTTTAACTCACTTGTCCCTCTTCGATGTGGGTTCGAGCTCCACTCGTGGCGTTAAATTCTTCATATAAGGAAGCCATCAAGCTTGCTTACGGAAAGTGAGTGGTTCTAACCTGTTGCCTGCTCGTGATGAAATAATGCACGATTGTGCTATTCACGGAGCGGCACTTGTGGTCTTCCTTCATCATCAAAGCTAGAATATCACAATATGTACGATGGACCTACCAATATGTGCGTTCTTCCAGCAATTTCTGTATCTCAGAGGACTTTTCTTTATCAGTCGCAGTTAGATGTTTATTCAGATCTTTTTTCAAGGATTCTGATAAGTACTTTATAATGACCTGCGTATCCGCCATTCTTTTACCATTGTATTCTATCCAAGGTATGCATGATTTACTCTTAGGTCCATTTTCATGATTTTCATCTATCTGTGAAGTATATAAAGCGTTCCGAATATTTTTTTTATTTTACGTACTTAAACTGCCATGAAAATGAAATATAACCCTTAAAACCAGCAACATCTTTTAAAAATAATCAAATGACCTAGGCCCAATAGTTTCGACAATTGGGTGGTAAGCCATTCAATAAGTGATTTATTACATGACATAATAAATCAATTATTGCGGTTTTACTTATCAAACAGTCACATTTTGCCCCACGTTCGATTTTTTAATGTAGTGATTGACGTATAAGTTTAGAAAACGTAAGTGAAATATTGACCGGTCATATTGCACCTGGAGATTTACGTAAAGAGACATGAAATCAATATGAAATAACTGTGAAAAAGGTCAATTATTGTAACTATGGCACATGTAACGAAGCCGCATCAACATTTAAGTCATTAATATCCGACGGGCTAGCATTGGCTTGAACTGAGTTTTGGTTCCAAAATGGATCTGTATATCAGCGTGATGATATTATGTCTATATAGTCTACCATTTAGTTAAGTATTGAGAGCGTATATCTACGAACCATGTGCTCGTGAAATCAATTCTACGGCAAATAAGTTCTCCATCATTAATTTGTGTTGAGAACCTGGTAGTTACAGATTACTACCCACTGTTACAAAACAGAAATACTTACGAAACACAACGCTAAATGCAAAACCAATTAACAAAGTAATGTTGTAACAAAATTTCAACATCTTCTTTATAGTCCAGTTGAATTGTATACATGTGTGTGTCGTATTGCAAATAATAGTTTTGTCTTAACACACAAAATGTCATAATTTAACACTATTTTTGGCTAGGAACTACACCTCTATTGTTTTTGATTATTATGCCTCCCAAATATAATAATGTCTAGTACAAGAAGCCGGAAAGCAGAATATATACACAAACGGCAGGATGTAAGTAGTCCAACCATTGGTCACACATATATGCTTCGGTCCAATGGGAGTTTGCGTTTTTCTTTTGTTTGTTTTTGGGTTTTTTTATAGCTTATTATTAATTTGAGGGTATTGCACGTAAAATAATATAATAACAGTAACTTCTTGTAAATCAATTACATTTATTAAGATTTTATTGAAAATGAAGATGGATTCATTTCTAACTTTACACATTTATTTTTTTCATTTAAGTTAATTTTGTAAAGAATTTATGGATATTTATATCTGTCATAATAAGCACGACCCCCTCCCAGAAATACTTTAATCTGCCAAATGCGTATCTGAGTAGAAAATTTGCCGCCTGTTTTCGTGCTTGTGTTGTGGCAGAAACCATTGGTGTTTAGATATTAGACTGTCTCTGTGTTTTTACCGCTTAATTATATTTGCAAAAAAGACAGAGAATGCGACTACTAGTACTTCTTGTTTTGTCGGATTTAAATGGTAGCAAAGGAGTAGTGGAATTAACAGATACTTTTACACAATGTTTTCGGCTTAATGCTAACTGTTTAAGTTTGGATCATAAGCTTCAATATTTGCAGTCTTTGTTAAAATTCCTAGATTACAAAACAAGGCATGCCCTTTTTAAAAATAAACAAACTTTATACATTACTTGGTATGGGATTTGATTAATCCTCAGGTACGTCTCTAGCTTCATTGAGAAAGGATCTAGGTTAGGGATGAATTTCATTCGACCATATGTGTGAAGAATAACAGTATCGTTTGGATAGTCGACGCCACATACTCTGTATAATAATTAAATCATATTATTGTAAACATTAAAATATAAACAAAATACTGCCCATCTCTTATCTTTATTCTACATTTTTTAGGGATTGTACTTAAAGTTTGATTCATGTTAAAAACGGATGAAACAGCTGTCCAAATAGATATCGTGCATAATAATCATGGTTAGATAAGCGACACTTTTAATAGTGCACAAGTGCTTCTCACAGTTAAACCCGCAAAGGGAGGTTAAAACACGATAGATTTATAAAACCTTCTATTTGTCCATCAGTGTTTAGACCTATGACAAATATGTTCGAAAATAATTATCGGAAGTTATGTTTAAGGACAAATATCTATTTTATTTTCATAACGTAAAATGCGGCAGCCACATTTTAAACAAAGGCATTATAAGCCTTTAATTTAGATGTTCTTTTCGATGTGTTGTATGAATAGTCACTGCAGCTTGCTTATCTATAAAGACCTTTTGAAAAACAATAGCGGTCAATGTTGAGAACAGATGTATCAAAGCAAGTAAATGGCAGGTTTTATATTAGAGGCCTTTAAGCGGATGTGCTCTTAAGCGCAGTTTTATCAATAGCAAATTCCTTATAAATGTATAACAAATCTGATGTAAACAATTTATAACTTATACAGGGAATTGAAATGTGTAATCATTTAAAAGACTTAAATATGTGTGTTTTTAGCACCTTTTACAACTTAATCATATAATTCAATATTTGTTCACCCTTGAGATTAAGTTTCATTTTGATGTATTATTAGCCTTGAAACGCGAATCGAAACGTATTATTGTCATATTATACATGACAATGTTTTATTTGGGTTTAAGTGACTTCAAGTTTACCTTATTTTATCTACTATATACTTTAAACACTTCTGTAAACATGTTCGCTTTATAGTGTCATGCATCTATTATTTGATATTAGAATTTATGTTAATTTAAGAATGTATCATTATCTATCAAACCTTTATAAACGTGTTGTACCATTCATAAGCCACAGTCCCAAGACTCATTATAAACAATACAATATAATACAGCAAAATCTAAAAGATGATCCTTTGAAAGCATGTAATTAAAAAAGCAAAATCATAGCAGACTGGCTTTCCTCTAGTCGTTCATGGCGGGTGAGGGGAATGGTGGGGGGGGGGGGGGGGGGGGGGGGGGGGGGGGGTAAATGATAATGCGACGTACCCACTTCTGCCAACTAGAGCACATGTATAAGCGGAATTCAACAACATTGATAACGTCAAGAGATTTGTTTATTTGCACCGAATTAAATGAAATATTTCAATGAAAGATTAACAAACTATAATGCTTACCTTTGTGCTGTCTTGTGTTTGCATTTGATGTATATTGCTCCTGCTGCAGCCACACCCAGTGCTAGAAATTTCTTCTTGTGGTTCAATATGGTATTCATATTAGCATCGGTTTAGACTGGATTATAATTGACAGTACGTTAACTGAAACTATGCAATTCTAAAAGTAACACTGTCTCCATATATGAGAATCCTTTTAGCATTAAAGCAAAGAAAATTGTATGTCATTTATTCATTTCTATTTCAGTAAAACGGACACGAAACCCAATCGTTAATTTACATAGTAAATGACTGTCATACCCGCTCTAATTTCGTTGTAGCGGAACAATGTAAACAGTCGCAGTGGCAAGTATACGGGTCGATCTATTTTAAGCTACGTTATATGTATACATTTAACACAATAACTTGATTTAATTCAGTTATAATGATGTTTTGATAGCAGTGGTCAATTACCACAAAAGTCAATTACCTGCTAGTAAAGATTTTCTATTGACAAAACTCAGGGGAGCTTGATGTTCTTGATTGTGTACCAACAATGCTAATCGTGTAATTTCTCCAATTTTACATAAAAATGTGAACTACCTTGGTCACAGGTCATTAAATTGAAAACAAATACCGTTAAGCTGACTGCTCGACAAAAAAATTGTTGCTTTATTAAGGACGCTCACTACTGTTTCGTAATTGTTTTCTCAATAATATATTTTGATGAAATGTTTTGTATTAAAAGATCATGTTAATATGATGTATTGAAAAGTGAAATAAAAATACTAGGTCACCAGCTTTGTTTCAATTTAATTTGACCCTAGATATAGTGCTATTTTTAACATTTTTCAAAATTTCTATAATCCTAAAATCTATTTCAATAAAGGAATACTTGTTAAGCAGACCCAAGGACTATTTTTGCATATTGTTGTAAATTTTAAGTTGGTGTTGTTGTAAATTTTAAGTTGGTGTTGTTGTAAATTTAAAGTTGGTATTTCTGCTATTTTATCGAGTTTCAAATAATAAAATTTACGAGGGGTGTTCAATATGTAATGTTACTCCGTATGTAGTTCCGTAACCGCTTATCATTTTTAGATGCGGTTTTCGGCACATTATAAAGCAATTTTTTGGAAACAAAATGCTATATAAATTATAAAAATCGGCATGTTAAAAGTAAACATATAATCATTTTAGTGAGGTATGTTCAGGTATACTGGACCATAATTATAATTTAGGTTTGTCCTGGGCATCCAGAGTATCAGGAAAATAGAATGACGTGTAAAATCACAAAATTCTATCATTTTTCTACGAAGTACAGCAATTTGTGATGAGTTTGCTTTTGTTTTAAACTATTTATTGCATTTCTAATTTTACAACACAACTAAAAAATCTAAACTCGAGGTTGATTCAATCTAGAATGGGTGTTGAGAGCGATTAATCAAATTTGTCAGAACTAGTTTCGCAATCGGTAATGAAGATACTAGTATCAACTTAAAATACAAGAATTCTTTAAACGATGATTGTCGGGCCTGACAAAACTGCAGAGGCTTATTGTACTCACCTTATCATTTTTCGAGTAAAAATATACACACTAAATTTAAAACTGGTATAAACTTTTTAATTTTAGTTTTCATATGTTTTTGTGAAGATCATGATTTGTTTTACCTGTTTAAACTGAAAAATGAACTGGAGTTCTAGTTGTTGAATAGTAAAATCAAGGAATTGCATATTAGAGTCTCAGTATTTTGGACATAAAATTGCATAGTATACCCGAGTATACCTCACTCAAATGATTATATTTTTACTTTGAATCAATCGACTTTTTATAATTTATATAGCATTGTATGTGTTGCAAATAAATTGCTCTATAATATGCCGAAAACCGCATCTAAAACTGATAAGCGGTTACGGAACTACAAATGGAGTAACATTACATATTGAACGCCCCCCCCCCCCCCCCCCCACCGTAATCAAACTCTGCACATACATTTAGATATGTCTACCTAATCTAAAACAAAAAGAAAATTGATGGGTCACCATATTAGATTTAGCTTAAATCAAATTACAACGAGGAAGGGTGTGGCGGGCATTAATACAACGCAGGTTGATACGAAATACTCTTTCAGTGCTTTAGCAAATGACTTAGAGATACACTCAACAAAATTCCTAATTTGTTAGTTTATATTGTATTACTATTTTGTTAATAATGCATGTATTTACAAGAAATTTCACATACCGACAATTGAATAGGTACTGCAGCTAATTATTGATTTATTTTTGGCCGACTCACGGTCAGCGCAACCGCATTAGGCGCTTTGGTCAGTATTGCATATTTTGCACGTGCAGGGCATGCGCACCAATATGCACTTGTTAGTGAACACTTTTGGCATTACTGACGAAAGTCCTACTACAAAAACACATATCATTGTGAAATTGACACAAGAGCAACGCGCCCGGGCTGTCGGAATTTTACAACAAAATTCAAAATCGGTCACACTAATTGTCCTTGGGTTAAATTTTGCCAGACGAGCGCGGAAGGTATAGATAGCCAACGATTGACGGTTCATGTAAACGGAAACAAGGTTAAAAATGGAAATAACCATCAAAGTAACAGCTACAAACAAATATATCAAAATTCTTTTGAAATTGCAAAAATAATTACACACGTGTCGTAAATGTGTCCCGGCTAGCAACATTCCGACAGCTCGATCGCGTTGCTTTCGTGTCAATTTCACCATGATATGTGTTTTTCTAGTAGGACTTTCGTCAGTAATGCCAAAAGTGTAAACGAACACGTGCATGTTGGTGCACATGCCCTGCACGTGCAAAATATGTAATGTTAGTCAAAACGCCTAATGCGGTTACTTTGGCTGTGAGTCGCCAAAAATAAATTAATAATTAGCTGCAGTATCTATTCAAATGTCGGTATGTGAAATTTCGTGTGAATACATGCATTATTAACAAAAATGTAATACAATATAAACTGACCAATTAGGAATTTTGTTGAGTGTATATCAAATTATCAAACGGCAGACTTCTTAATATTAAGCGGATTTTAAGGTGTCTCTGAAGCATTTTGATGTCATAGAAGATGACATTTTCCGCCGTTCTCCTAACAAAATCTATAGTTTGCGAATACGGATGTACGGTATGGGTACGGTACGGGATTAGAAACAGCTTTTACTCAATGCAAAGTTGGAGCGCCGGTATAAATTACAGACTCCAGTATATGTCGGATTGAAGCAATTTGAACTAAAAGTACTTTAAATGTATATATTTTGTAACCATGGTGATACTTACCTGAACCTTTATTCAGTATATTATACATATTATACATTAAATGCATGCGAACATACAATAATGTGCGAATTTTTGCCGTACGCGACATTAGAGAATGACTTCCGGGCATGCGCAGAAGACCGCTCCAACTCTGCAATGAGTTACGCTGTCACCCCGGTATTGAAGTCCTTCCGGGTCGTTGTATCCTAGTTCTTTAAAATTTTAAAGTTCCCAGTTTTCCATCCCTACTTTGACATGTTAAATTCCAAACTTATTTATTGATACTGTGTACATTTTTTGTCATTTCTGAAGTCTTTAACAGTTGTTTTATGTGTGTTTTTCAGGACTACATTTCTGTGCGAAAGGATTAAAAAAACTACACCAGACTGGCGGCTGTGACAGATGTCAGTGGGAAATTTAAACATGGACTAGATACTTTGATGTGTAGCAAAAACGTTCATTGTTGATGCTGGTGTTTTTCTGTGATATATTGACTGGAATAGTATTAATCTTCAGAAATACAGAGCTGTCGATGCTGCATTTTTTGTTGTGAAATTCAAAATCCATGTCCAAAAGTGTTTGTTTTACTAGTATACAGCAAAGAAGGAGAAATTGTACTGGGCCGACACCCTACATCGATTAGAAACACAACCAAATTGGCACGGTGTTGGGGTGAAATATCAACCCGTCCGAAAAAAAACTGTAGCGAGCGCCTTTAAGAAATAGTTCGATACAGCTTGAGCGTAAATAAATGGGGATCGACCATGTTTTGTTCTAAATTCATATATGTATCTAAAAAAAATATTCAAAGTAAGTTACCGTTATACTCTAACTGTGACTTTTAGTTATATCCAAATAACATAGATTGCAAGTTTATGATAAAATAATGTTACCACTTGTTTATAACCTATATACAAAAGTACCAGTCACATGAACTGGCATAACGTTTTTAATTGCCATGATTTTGGCGGTATTTAACTGTCAGTTAAGAATTCATTAAAGTGTCACAATAAAAAAAAAACATTCGTTTCAATGCTTTAATAGATAAATGGCACAATGAGCCCCTCAGTGTTTTGGTACTAAACAGTATTGAGAGTTGAGCTCACGGAAAAGGGTTGAGTCTGGTAAGTAATAAACACATCTTCGTTATAGAAAAGCTGAATGCTACCTGCTCTGAGGCTAGAACTGATTGGTTCCCGGCTTGTGATGCTCATGCAGGATCTACAGGACGAAAGCAGTTTTAATTGTAAACATGTTTGATCAGTTACTGCTTACCTAAGTGAGAGTAGTTCTAATAGCGTGACATTGAGCTGAATTTTAGGTGTGATCGAAGTTGTATGAGATAACATATTGAAACAAATTTTTAAAGAAAAAATCCCAACTTTGCGTAGTGTATGTAAAAAATTAAGCAATATTACACAATTCCATCACAAATTATGCATGCAGTAAAGTCAAATTTAACATAAATGTAGATCTTGTATAAACATTAAGATTATTATATGCTTAAAGTGTATAATGTCACACATGCTCACACCTACTTTATACGATGCTACCTTTAAAAGTGGGAGTATAACAATTATGAACATTTGTAATAATAATGAATACACATGAATTGTCAAGATGCACTAAACTAAAATTTAAATCGACGAACTTGAGTTTGCTCTATATCCTGGCATATGTATCTATCTATCTCACATCAGAATGTATAGACTTAACATAAGAATTATGCGTAAATCCTGTTTGCAACAAATTAGTTTTTATTTGCATGTTATATCATGTACTCCTTTTTTCTCCCGAGTTTGTTTCAAACAGTTCACAATTTCACCAACGACCTGTCTATAAGCGCCAGCTGTCACCACAAATGTCCCTTTCGTGGCAATTCTAAGATTTAGATGAAAGGTGTATTTCATTTATCTAAGCAAAATAATTCAAATTTTACATTTGGCTGTTTTCATAATTTCGTCCCAGTCTGACCAATACATTTCCCTTATTCTGTCAAGGTAGTCCATAACATTCTGCATTTCACCGCCTGTAATTACAAAAAAAATATCTGAAATCACCTCTCATGTATTTTCGATAAATAACATTCTGTATTTTACCGCCTATAACTACAAAACAATATTTTTTTTTTGCATTCAACCACCTGTAATGGTATAACAAGTAATTTTGCATTTCGTCTCCTATGATATAACAACAAATTGTTCTTTTTTGCCCCTGTAATCCCATGAAAAGTAAACATTGCGCGTTTCACCTCTCGTATTACATTAAATAACATCGTCCCAAGTATTGTTTACATTGCATTGCAGTTTGTATTACGCCTTCTGTAACAACGCTTAAATTTCTTTCTGTGTCACCACATCAAACAAAGATAAAACAATTTTTGCATTGTTCCAGCTTTTAGTGTAACTATACCATAACAATATCCATATCTGACATTCTATCCGACAACGAATGTATGGAAAATCATACACCTTTCAGATTTCCAAAATTGTAACAACATAAAAAATTATACATTTCACCGCCTTTAATAACATAAAATATCATTCTTGTAATAACTCATCAGAAATACATATTTTACCTGTAAGAAGTTGATATCCCGGACACTCTGCAGGTGAGCACCATCGCACCTGTGACAGAATACCAAATGCAGCACAATCGACCTCACTTATAGTGTCACCCATGATGAACTTTTTGTCCCCTGTAATTAAATAAAAAAAGGTTACATATTAGATCATTGTTATTGTTACACTATTTACATTCTAGTTTATGCTAAACAGCGCCTGTAATATTTCAATTTCATTAAAAATAAGGATGGTCATAATTTTTGTTGAATATATTTTGCTTTAAAAAAAAAGTTATTCAGTGAAAAAACATCATGTAACACTAAAATGAGTGCTTGTCGAACTATATAGTAAAACTATATCTAAAGAACAAGAGAAAAGTTCAACAGAAAAATTCTACATTCAAAGACCACAGCTGCACATAAAGCACTGCACATGAAAAAGTTGCTTTTGTAAATTTAAATACATTCTCATCGACCAAGCACTTGCAAATGTACACAGTGTCTTATTGTAAGGGTGAATATTGATATATCTTCTGGTCCTTGGGAGTATAGGGTACATACAATTTTATAAGTATGGTAGAATCACAATTCAGCCGATATGTCCGGCTTTATGGGTGTTGCGCGTTTCATTATCTCTCATGAACGGATCAGTCAAGCTAATTCTATTATTATTTTGCTTTGTTGCTTTCCATGCTTCCAAACATTTTATGCTATCAATCCGAGTCTTGATACCAGTCTCGAAATGATATCACTTGTCGTCGGTGTACGTGTCATGAAGGAGACCAAACCGACAAATGCACTTTCAGTTTTGTAAACCCAGGCTTTCATCATTCTTACCAAGCGTATCAGAGAACTTCCTAAGATCTTCTACCAACATATCTTTCACCTCCTCATCGCTATGGCAACCAATGCCAGCTTCTTCTGTCAGCTTCTTCTGATACCATCTTGCTAGTCCTCTTACGAATTTGTTGACTATTGCCGGGCATTTGAACATATTGATGAGCATATCATCCCAAAATACGTACCAACGCAAATGGTAATGCACCCTAAAATTTAAGGCAAAACTCAGCTGAATGTTTGTTTCCGTGTTCAGTTTGTTTACAATGAGACCGATAAATATGCGTCTGTGTTGATGCTTATGTTGCAGAGAATCAAAATATTATCACCTGCTAAATTATTTGATTTGTTATTTGCAGATTACGTCACACTAAGTTTAGATAAATTATCTTGTGCATTAACTGCTAGTTACTTTTCTTTATCAACCTTGCCAAATAGTTTATTGTAGATTTCTAAATTTCATTTCATTTCTCTACAAAGAGGAACTGCATAAGAATACTAGTATTCACAAAGGACGAAGCATTTGAAGGAATGTATCCATTACAATTATAACATGTTGACTTACCAGTATGTGTGTTCCTCAAGCCAAGTCTGTATCTCAGTAGCCTTTTCCTTGTCTTCCAAGGGTAGGTGTTCATTTAAATCCTTATCCCATATATCTGATAAGTACTTTATAATCATCTGTGAGCCAGCCATCCTCTTACCGTTGTATTCGATCCAAGGTAAACACGATTTATTGTCTGGTCCATTTTCATGATTTTCATCCATCTAGAGAGTAAATAATGAATATCTCATGGTTTTTCATATACTTTGTTTCATAAGAATGATAATACATTGTTGGTTTTCAACAGTAAATACAAATACGAGTTCTTTCAGATGAAGTGTTTTCTCCATCGAAGCCACTCCTGTACAATTTAATTCAATAATATGTTTCCCTTTTTTACGTGTCGAATTGGAATAAAAACGGTTTTATATTTGTAAGAATACCCAACATAATTTCAAAACTTCTATAAATAGTAGACGGTTGTTTTTACCCTTAAAAGATATTCGAACATCAAATCAATTGCAATAAGGTTACAAATGTTGTAAGTGACAAAATGCTACTGTTAAACTGGACTGAAAGAACGACATATATAACACACTTATTTTCAATAGAATTGTTCATGCTATCATCAGCATCCAATATATCTTGAGCTATTTTGACTTGTGACACATTCTGATCGGAAATTCTATTCCCGGCTGGATTTTTATATCATCAGGATCACTCTACAACTATATAGCCAGTTGTATTTAGACCTGTCTCACGGGCATGTTAACCCTAGATACTGTTGCAATGTCTTTAACTTACATACTGTTGGTTGAGAATAATACAAATGTAGTGCAATAAAATTTTACATTACCTGATATGGAATTTGGTTAATTCTTAGGTATGTCTCTAGCTTCATGGAGAATGGATCCATATTTGGGACAAATTTCACGCGTGGCCATGTATGAAGAATAACCGTATTGTATGGATAGTCAACGCCACATACCCTGTGTAATAAATACATTTTTCATTATAAACATTGAATTGTAGTATATGAAATGCGACTTATTCGTAACTTACACATTTGCTTGTAAATGTTTTGCCTATAAGCACTGTTATTGTCTGTGTTTGCTTTGGCTTATCAATTGTATACTCCTTACATATCTTACATATCTTAAATGGTGTTAAAAATAGACAATCCAAAAAATAAACAGCGATAGAATCGTACTTTTTGAAATCATCTCAATGTAGTTAGATTTAAACTATTTACAGTGACTCACATATATTTAACTTGATATTAAAAAGAGGGAAAATATATTTGATAAAACTCCGACTATATATGAATTTTACAATCTTAAATGACCTACTGTTTTATAGTTCGTAATTATGTGTTCTATGTCGTTTAGCGGATACCGTTGCGTTTCAATGTAAGTTCGAAATATCGTTCTTTAGTGATCGTCAAGTGCAATACTTTTAAGTACGTTACCAGTGACAGACACATTTCATTGAGATAACATAAAATACATTTCACTATGTCCAATGATTCGTGAAAAAAAATGTAGTAAATAATTATATTCATTCCGACCACTTTACCAACAAGACTTATTAATATGACACATTCTTGAATTAGTTTCCACTACCTGATAGAGTTGTGTGTTATTAGCCTTGCAATGAGAACATAATGTTAACTACATGTACTTTATTGGTAACGCTCTACGGTCCATTGCCTTTACCATTCTTTATACTGAAAACTTGTTTATGGTTTAAAGTGTATACAGAATGTATAGTTAGGTTTCGAGGTCAGCGATGTTTTTGGTACTTTATGTGTTCTTCAGTATGATAGTGGTTCTTACCTAAATAAATCATGGTTCCCCAATCAGCAGACGAGTCTATAAATTGAACTCTCAAGCATGAAAATCAAACTGTAGCGTCAGATTTAGGTATTTATATTGCTCTAGGATTTATTTTTTAAACGTTATTTGTAAATATATTTTTGTATTTAATTTTACAGATCGATGCATTGTATATATAAATCAAAACTATTTTAACCCTTTCCTGGCCCCCTTTATCTGACGTTCATCAACTTTTAAAGAAATAATAGAACTCAACTGTTCCATGCAACGAATATCGTTAAAGAATAAACAAATAATGCAGTCTTACCTTCTAGTCCCCTTGTGTTTTCTGTTCACATAAATTGCACCAGCTATTGCCAAGCCAAGCGCTAGAAATTTCTTCTTGTGGTTCAGTACAGTATTCATTTTAATACTGGTAACAGCAAGTAAGATAATTACATATACTTATATATATAATATACTGTTTTAAAAATATATACAATATAGTGTTACAATTAAGGTTTTGTAACCTTAATCAAGCTTTTCTTGTTGAATATAATCAAGAATTATGGCATTTAAACTTATATGTCCTCTTTGGCAAAATTAAATATATTAAAGCATTTTGTATAACGACCATGTATTTATTCCTTTCGTTTCAGTTAAATGGACACGGCACCCAGTCGTTATCGTACACGTAGACAGAGTTGAAAATAGACGATTATTATTGTCACCCGCTTTTATTTCATCATTGCGGAACATTACAAACAGTCACAAGCGTGTAGTTCAGTCTATTTTTAGCCATGTTATACTAGCTTTTTACGGTATCATGGTATTGAAGTCTGTACTTTAAAATTGGTTATATGTAGAACACATCGTCATCATTTATCAATATTTATTCACTATACATTTTGTATAGGAAAAAATAAATATAAATTTATATAAATTTTCGTATTGGTGCATTTATATCAACAACTGCGATCTGACGACAAAAGTCATCGTTAAAGTAATATTTTTTAAATTCGGCAAAACTCCTGAACCGTTATTGAAGTTAAGCCAAATCTCATTTCTCTAAAAGATCAAAACTGATTAGCAAAACTATGCGCTTTTCTTTGGATGTAAGGATATTTTGACACAATCAAGAGCACTATTTCTATCGGAAGGCAAAGGGGTACGTAGGATTTGGGCCGATTTTGGCCCCCACCAAAATGATGATAAAATATGTGCCGTTTTTTACCAAAATGCATGTATTTTCCAAAAATAAACATTAAAATCTGCAAGGACAATTGTTTATGGAAAATCTAATGTTCACCTTATATGCTGTAGTGAAAGAAAGCATTAGCGTATCTTGGGGGTATACTTCAATAAGTTGGAAAAAAACAAAATAATAAATGATTACTGTTACAAATGTTTGATTAAATATGAATGTAAACACATCAGGCTATTCAAACATACATAAGCCGGTAACAGAATTGTCAAAGAAACGGTCTTAACTAAGGGAAATAACTCTTTGGAATCCTGAAACTAAAAATTTCTTAAAAAATCAATATTTTATTGTTTTAATTTTGTTAATGTTTCAAAGTATGATTTAAAATCATGTGCAGAGGTAGAATTCTTCGCCTGGTATATTTATGAGTATAAAATGTGTACTTTTACTGTTGGTTGCCATGGCAACAGGGCTAAAATTTAGCATTTTTTAACTTTTTGCATGTTATAGCATCAATATTTTGATGTTTGTACATTTAATTATCACTGTTACAATTGACATTTCATAATACTCCTGTAAAGAAAGCAGAAAAGGGCCTTTCAGTTGCCATGGCAACGAGGCTAAAATTTAGCAGATTTTAACTTTTTGCATGTTATGACTTAAATATTTTGATGTTTGGATATTTAATGGACTTATCACTGTTACAATTGACATTTCACAATGCTCATGTAAAGAAAGCAGAAAAGAGCCTTTCGGTTGCCATGGCAACAAGGATAAAATTTAGCATTTTTTAACTTTTTGCATGTTATGACTTAAATATTTTGATGTTTGGATATTTAATGGACTTCTCACTGTTACAATTGACAGCTCATAATGCTCATGTAAAGAAAGCAGAAAAGAGCCTTTCAGTTGCCATGGTAACAGGTCATTTGGTAATCTGTTTAATAATGTTTCCTTAGGATAAGTATGTTTTCATTATTTGTTGTCACAACTTTTAAAATTATAAAGATAAATCTGTTAGCAGAAATGAAATGGATTTAATTAACTCACATTGTTTTGCATGCGAAAAAAAAGTATAAAAATATTTCATTGCCATTGCAACAAAAGTGAAAATGTATGTTTCAAAGGATAGAGTACGTTTACTGGAAGAAAATAAGTAGAGACTGCACAATTTCGAAGAGGGCCAATTTAAGAGCTGGTCTAATAGCAATGGCAAAAGAAACTAGATTAGTGTCCTTAGGAACAGGTGCCCCCACTCCTGCCACTGTAACATGGTTTAATGACTCGGGTTAAACAATTTTTAAGATGTTTGCAACACAAACTTTCAAGAACCTTATGTGTATTTTTCGCTTAATTGGCCATAACTCTGGCCTAGATGAGTAAAATCCTAAAGTGAACACTTCATAGGCTATAAAACAATCCTGTAATGTTTTATGATCCTAGGTAAAGTACATTTTAACATACATGTTTCAAAAACTTTTTTTTTTAGTAAGTCTGGACAAGAAGTCTGGTCTTGTGTAGTGAAATAATGACTGTAGGTAAATATCTTCGGAGGTAAGTGCGACAAAACATTAAAATGACACTTTTTTCCTAGGTCAGGGGCCATTACTCCTACAATACTGAATGAATCAGGACGCGAAACCCCAGGTGTACAACTGCACATGCTGACCAACATTCCTGTAAACTGGTGACTCTAGGTCAAATACTTTTGGAGATACGCGAGACACAACATTAAAATGACCAATTTTTAACTAAGTCAGGGGCCATAACTCCTACACGACTGGATGAATCCGGATGCGAAACCCCAGATGCACAACTGCACATGCTGACCTACATTCCTGTAAACTTTGGTGACTCTAGGTCAAATCCTTTTGGAGCTACGCACGACAACATTAAAATGACCAATTTTGTACTAGGTCTGGGGCAATAACTCCTACATGACTGAATGAATCCAGACGCGAAACCCCAGGTGCACAATTGCACATGCTGACCAACATTCCTGTGAAGTTTTGTGACTCTACGTCAAATACTTTTGGAACTAGGCGCTACACAACATTCTCGGAAGGACGGACGGACAAGAGCAAATCTATATGCCCCCACCACTCATGGGGGGCACAAAATTATATGTCTCCCATGATGGCCTGTCAGTGGTGACTGGGCATGTAACTTGCATTTATTTTCAGTATGGTTTGAATTTGAACTTTGACCTATTTGCCAAACACTATAGTGGTCATCTACTGAACATAGGCATTCATGCTATAATGCTGGATGATCATAATAAGTGAAAGTGTTCTCAAGCTTATATAACCTCAGTTGTTTATCTAATTGTCAGTGACCTTTAACTTTTATCTACTGACCCAAAATTATTCATCCGTTATGAATTAAAGCCTGATGACCATGGTCAAAATAATCAACATAATATAATAAATATAATAATAAACATTCAGCTTTCCATCATAAAATATTTCAGTCTTAGGGTCACTGTGATATTGACATTTCACTTACCAGCCCCTTAAAGAAAGAGATCATCTACTAAACTACAATGAATTTTGACAATCATAAGCTAAAGCATTCTGCTATTTTTGATCAGTTACTGCTTTCAGTCTTCTCCATATTTTGTGTGTAATCATAAATTCCATTTATTGCCTTCCCTTTCCAGGTTATTGAAGGCCAAACATGAGATATGACCAAATGCTAACTATTACTTTAGAAAATGAATGCAATGCATTTTCAGTTGTGTACACAACTGACATAGAATACCATATAATTGTGGATACTTGCGAACATATATGAAGTTAAGAAAGGCAATATGGAGCATTTCCAAACATATTATGCAAGCTTTTTTTTTTTTCCTCATAACCAATCACCATTCAAAACAAAGAAATTGTTTAACAATAGCTCATCATACCTAATCAAATATTATTGCCATTAATAATTATTAATTTAATTTGTAAGCCATACTATATTAATTGTTAATTTCATCCACTCACACTATATTTATGCATCCCTTTAATATTATAGTTTCCAATAATTCATCCATGGAATATTTCTATAAAGAAATTTATAAATTATTAACTTTCAGTTATTAATTGCTTTTAATCAATCCATTGGCAAAAATAACCTATTATAATTTATGTCATTTTTTTTCTCTTTAAAACCTCATTAAAAACCACCAGGATATCTTTGCAAAACCAAATTTTGGCAAACTTCACTAACCATTTTCTAAGTGACTTATAAAACTTCTGTTTTTAGCTTGGATGGTAGTTTAGGCGCCCAATGAGCTATAAATGGTATAGTTTCGCATTATTTTTTAATTTTCTTAAGCACAAAAAAGTTGAAATTAAAAAAATTTGTCCAATTGGGATTTTACCAGTTCCAATCGGATATATGGCTCCGATTGGAATTTTTGAAAAACAATCGGAGTTTTTTTCCCATATTTTGGCGTGCTGATTTTTTTTCCGGCGGAAAAACATTTTATGTTCGGAAGTGTGTAAAAACAATTGGTTATTGTATAGAGTTGTATATAAGCACGTAATTTGTATCAAAGAGCGTCTCCTAGAACATTTCAAAAATCCAATGGGATTTTTTTTTTCCAACATTATTTAAGGAAAAATATCCGCCCGGACGAATTTTCCGATTGTAAAAAATTCCAGTTAGGTTTTTTTTTCCAATCTAAAAAAATGAAAACGGTCCAATTGAGTTTTTTTTTATGAAAACGTTTTTTTTTATTATTATTAATTACTATTGATGTTGTTGTTTTGTTTCGTAAACAAAATCGTGGAGTGTGGCTACAAATAAATAATTATATGAGGATAAACCCCCAGCAAAATTCGCGAACTATTCTTATTATTTCGGAAAGTAAGCGACGCAATGAATAATTAATTTTAACATTTTAACTGTTGGTATTCATACTCGACAAGGACTCTCTCTCTATATAATATTAGATGAATACCTCTCTTAAGGGTTTTGAGTATTCTTTACATAATTGACTGCAGTAGTTTTTAAACGACGATATAGCTTTTTAATTGGTGTGGGAGCATTGACGGGAAAGTTACATGAATTTAAAAGGAATTATGTTGAATAATTAATGGCGCAGGACTAGCGGCTAACTGTATTAAAAAAGGTCGCTATTTTCTTGGCCAACCCTCGAAATAATCTTTTAATTTCTGTTTATTATCTATTTTGATATTATTCTAATGTTTAATCTTATAAATTGATTATCATCGACAAATTAAATTAGACGACGATTGCTATCAAACAATATATTCAAACGATGTCTATAACAAATCTCCAGTATCACGCAATCCAGTTAATTGTGTAGTGTGATCATAAGACTCTAATGTTCACATGTCTATCAAAACGGAACTTGGTTTTTTTTTGTATAACAACTTAACAACAACTAGTAGGTTTTGTTTTTACACTTTTATGGACAATAAACGTAACCTGTCGTGATTTGACACTTAATATGTTAAACATGGCCAAAAATAATAACCAATTAAAACAGAAACACAAAAACGAAACGTGACAGTAACCTGTTAAATCAATACCTTGTCTCTCAAGTAGGAGATTTCGAGTATTATTTTATTTAAAACGAATTCAAACAGTCACTATTTTTCCGTATTCTTTTCATAAGTTGTGATAAAACTCTGAAATATGGTGCATTTCTGTCATTTGTAATAAAATGACATGCGGAATATAAAACCGCCTGATTTAATTTGGAAAATATGCAGATACTAAATAATTATCTATTCCATCACGTTTTTTTTTTTTTTTTTTTTTTTTTTTTTTCAAGCAGAAACGAGTAAAGCACATTAAGTAATACCTCTTATCCTGTCAATTGGTATAATTATATATTATTACTGTTGAATGTACAAATTTAGTTCCCAATTTCAAATACCAAATAAATGCATCTTGAACGAATCTTGAAATAATCCCTCATCTCCTGGTCTATTTAAGAACACATATTCAACATTTTAACTAATTTCACGCACAGCGGAATGTGTGTTGATTAAAATTTCTGCATACATACATTATGATTTCGATAATATGTTAGACAGGATGACTTTCTGTTTATGAAGCTCCGATATGGCGTTGATTAAAAGGTTCACAAATGAAAAATGACTCTGGAGCTATAGCCGTCGAATACCCCATTCACTTTGGTTCAATTATTTATCCTCCCAAGTGATTTGATTGTCGCATGAACGACAAGAGAAAAAAATCTCACCGGTCTTTAAAACAACGAATGCTCCGTGAGCTTAAAAAACAAGACTTTAACCATTACTGATTCCTCTTCTGTCCTGTTTTAGAATTAAAAGCAAATATTTCTTGAATTATATTATTCTTCTCTTCATTGTTGATAAAATCCAACAAAAATTCAAATGTTTATCCGAATTTATATCGCGAAAAATACTAGTATATTATTTGTAGCTTAGTCCAGTGAAAATCTCTGTACGCGGATAGAAACAGGACAGTGCCGAGAAAATCAGACTACCACCTAATCAGACTTGTCCAGCGAAGTGAAATGCGGTGGGTCCCTGTGTAGCAGCATTCATTTAGAAAGATAATATAAATACTAAAATAATTAGATACTCAGCAACGCAATCTGCTACCGAAAGTATAAGGCTAAAACTACGATAAACTGTGTGGCAACGTTAATGTCGCAACGCCTCTAAATGTCGCAACCACCGTTAAACTTCGTAGGATGACGTTAAATGTGCCAACACCTCTAAATTCGCAAAATCGTCGCCGCTAAATGTCGCAGATTTAACGTTAAATCCGCAAAAAATTGCCCACCGTTTTATGTCGCAACACCAACGCTAAAAAGTCGCACTTTCTATGACACTGTGACTACGATTCCCTTGTGTATATTACTTTTTTGAGTGAAGAAAAATTAACAGGTTTATGTAGTTTTATTTACAAATAATTTATCTTAATGATAAAGCTGTTCACGTATAGCAACAAGCGGGCCTTGTTGGCCCCTAGATCACTCACCTGAGTTTCCACACCTTGCTTGAACAGTCACGCAAAAAAATATTTATTATAATTTTGTAATAGGGCAAGTGTTTTAGAACAAAATATTCTGCGGTTTCTTTTAACTAAATACGATTGGGTAATGATGTTGTTATGTTTGTGGGGTTTGGTAAGGGTGCGGGACGATGTGAAAACGACCACAGAAAATCTAAGACACAAACAGCCCAGCACCAAGACAATTACATGTATTTGACTATGACTCCAGGAAGAGGACTGGTATTCATATTTGATTCATATTAATTTATTATGTATTCCTATTATCTCGAGGTGAATATTTGCAACATGCTGAAACATTAATGTTCTGATGGGTACCTTATCACACCTAAGGCGGACGTTCAGTCAGTGTTTAAGTTTAAAAAAGGGTCCATTCGCCCTTTCAGGTTAGCAGTATAGCATAGGACCCCTGGTATGTCGCCAGAACATACAGTTGAAGATAATTTTGAAAAACTGTGGTGAAAGAAAATTTTACCTGTCCACAGTTTCCGTAACAAATCAGCCAAAAAGTCCAAATAAGTGAGGCACTATCACGACTAATGAGAGCATAAACGACAGAGATTCTAAAAATGTGGGTTGCAGACAATTAAGGTGAATACTATTGCAATGCTATAAAAGCAAGCTTAATAAAGAAAGGACGTATAGTGCACCCTATAAACTCCTACCTTCCTATCACAGACTTTTCATATCACCCTAAGTCCCTCCGAAAATTCAATATGGTATGAAGTATATGTTGTTTTATTTACCTTTACCTACCTTCATGGTCTCCACAGTGCGTAAATTTAACATACAAAGCATATATTTGAATTTTAGAACATGATGAAGTTAGTGCAATGCATACCGAAACGAAACACACAGACTATCTTGTATCATGAAAATTTAAATACAAATTTAAATTAACACAACATTTCAGCTTAAGCTTGGAAGCAAATTAAACAAAGCAAATTCAGGGGTGTGTGGTGGGGGGGGGGGTCGGGTGCAAGCGGGGCTGACCGGGTGAGGGTACAAACATCACAAGTTGAAATAAATATTGATGGGATGGGGTGTGACCAGTGTGGGTACATCACTTCACTGTTTCTAAAAAATGTTTCATGGAAAAAGAAATAAAGAAGTTTAATGAAAATTCCAACCAATTGGTTGGTTTGTTATGTTTACAAATCTGTAGATTTTTTAAACAATTTAAAGGGCAATAACTCTAAGGAAAACTGACCCAAATAAGAAAAAAAGCCAGGCAATCATGGAAGTATTGTATATTTATTTCAATGTTTCATGAAATTCTACCAGCTTGTTACTGAGAAATGGCTGCAGAACGTGGATTTTTCATTAAATCAAGAGCAATAAACTCGAAGGAATTGACCAATCAACAAAAAAAATTGACGGGCATTATTACATTATGTTGGTGCATGCTTATTTCCAAGTTTATGAAATTCCAACCTGATATTACTGAGAAATGGTTGCCGGGGGGGGAAAAACGACATATCTGGGCCATTTTTCAATTAAATCAAGGGCAATAACTCTACGGTAAATTGACCAATCAAAAAGAAAAAAAAACTTGACGGGCATCACGCTAGTATGTTTTGCGGTCATGTCATACCAAACACGTGAAAAATGGTACCAGTTGCTCCCTTGCTTAGCGCTTAGCATGAAAAGGGAAACTGGCTTCTTCTCTCATACTCTCGTGGCGGTGGATTCCATCATGAGAGTGATTAATATAAGTTGTACAATCGACATAAAATAAATTATATATAAACTGACCAAAGACTACCTGCTTTCGGCAACTCGCTCTCTCTTATGTGACGTATTTTGCTGTTTGTTAAACGTATCTTAATGAACCCCGCCCCTGTGTTCATCGACTCTCTGTTATGTGACATTTTCTGCTATATGTAACAAGTATGTTAATGAATAAATACCAGCGACCCCTTGCTTTAACATGTTTAATATGTTAATAAATGAAAACCAGCGAATTATTCCTGTCGAAGACTACATCAATTACGTGGCATTGTTTGTTTTATGTAATAAGTTTGTCAAGAGATTAATACAGGCGACGACCTGCTCTCGGCGACAACATTACAAGATGTTTTTGCTTTATGAAATTGGTATGTTAAACGATCTCCTCGCATACGGGGCCATGCAAACATGTACATTAAACCAACGAATAGTCTTCATTTACCCTATCAGAAACCTAAATGATTTATTAACTTTCACGGGAAAAGTCTTTAAGTGCCGTTTGGTGGCTATTAACTTCTCTCAGTACTTGAATTCAGCGTTGGTATATTTCTCTTGTCCTTTGGGATCACGGAATTAACTCAATACCTGTGTCACAAAGTTTTGCTGATGCCGGTACTAGAGGTCGTGAGGGGTGTTTTGTTCTTTCTGTTACTTCTCTTGAACACACTTAATCAAACCAAGCCAAATTCTGCCATTGTTTTGCTTGGATGCATTATATGGTCTTTCACAGATTTTATTTTCATTAATCTTTAAAAACAATCATAATTTTATTTCATGGGTTTTTTGTTTAGTTTTAGTGTATGCTTCCATCAAGACTAAAAAGGCCAGATGCTTCCTAACATGTATCTACGAAAAAGATTTTCTTTGCTGCTTGAACTAAATCAAGGAGAATTCACCATTTTCCAGACAGTTTGATTATATAAATACTCATGCGGGACATCAAACACGCTGACATTTCCATGATTAAACGTGATTGCGAAAGGCATGACATTGCACTTGCGACTCCAGGGTACCCTAATGTTTCAGTCGGCAATATTGATTTGAAAAGAATTCAGACATAACTAGAAAATGCTATTTTTTGCATTTGTTTTATTAGAAAACGTCGCATTGCCACAATTATCAGCCAGCTGGATGACTTCCCCACTTGAAGAATTCAACGTCCCGAGTGATACTCGAACCACATAGGTGGGGGGGCAAGTGATCTGAAGTCAGCTGAGGCCCTATATCAAATATAAACATTAATACCAAGCATTATGTTGAATGATGTAAAAATATTCAAAGCAAAATTAGATGACTAACTGAATTACTCACGTTTTTCTACCGATGCAACTTTATTTATCATGCCATTTCTATAACAACTGCCTGATAAAGCCTGTCTGAGAAAAGCAGGCTTTCTCAGGTCAGTGACTAGTGAACACTTTGTTACGACACTGAAGTAGGTCTTTAAAATCCCAAAATATAAAAAAGCGAAAAAAAAAATGCTAACATTGTGTTTTGTAACCACCATCTCTGTTCTGCTGAACACGAAAAAATAATTTCAATTTGTTGCCAAGTGAAATTTTGTCCGAAATTCAGTTGCTAGACGGATACCCATTCT
Organism: Mercenaria mercenaria; assembly: GCF_021730395.1. Lineage (NCBI taxonomy): Eukaryota > Metazoa > Mollusca > Bivalvia > Venerida > Veneridae > Mercenaria > Mercenaria mercenaria. Next base: position 14,630,703 of record NC_069376.1, on the reverse strand, counting down.
CACCAAGCAAACGTTTGAAGGGATTTCAATACACACGCCATAGCGCCACTTGGCAGAAATCATAGGCAGTACCGTTTCATCTACCGTTGATTTTATTCCATAACAGTCCATTCCAGATGCAATATTTAATGATGTAAGTGCAGAGAGCTAAAATCCTGAACAAACGCTTCGCAAGAGTCATTTTCCGTTATAAAAACGCTCTTGTGGTAATTGCAAAAATGGTAGACATACACTATACATTAGTGGCATGGTCTCACGTACCTATTAAGAGCGCGTTTATAAAATAATCGCGTAAATATGTCTTTTAGCAGTTATTCTAAAAAATAGTCATTTTGAAGAAAAAAAAAATGGAAGCCGACCAAACAGCAAAATTTAGTCCACCCCTACTTTTTGCACTTTATTTCTCATAATGGTAGGATAAAGTTGTTAATAAATTATGGCATGATAAATAGAATTACAAGTTACTGACTTTTGAGAAAGGGATTTCTCAGACTCGGCTAGATATAGTCCGGAAGGAGCTCGGCAAACCACGCTCTTTCCAAGACCATATCTCGTCGAGTCTGAGAAATCCCTTTCTCAAAAGACAGTGACCTGTTATTCTCTATATCTCTGCCTTTTAAAAAAATATTTCTCTCAAACAAAAAATTGAAATTTATTTTACAAGTAAAAGTTCCGGGCGTTAAACCTGTAAATACAAATTGTATCGATTGACAGATATAGTGCAAAACTTACAGCATCCAGATCACCGAAAATACGATTGAAATTAACATATGTTGAATCAAATGTATACGCAATGTTATTACAATTACAAGCAATTTCTGCAAACCTAATTGCTACATAGTTAATGCCGACCAAAAGAACATTTTCTATGTTCTTGCATGCCACACGAGATTGTCTCGTGTTTTGCCGGTGCTGGAAAAATCTATGTTTGATTTGACTCTACTGATGACAGTAATGATAAATGCAAAATTCCATTCGCTACTACAGTAAACTTGTGCCTAAAAGAAAATAAAATTCATTTGTTTTATTCCTAATAAGTATTATTATTGAAATAATACGGTATGCAAGAAAAAAAGCTGTCATCTGTAGAAGGTACGGTTTGAACATTCAGCTGAGCCTCATTACCGCTTAACCGTTACTTTCCATAATACAATCCGCACCTTCATTCCGCAATTCTCAATTAAGAATATCGATGCTTTATTTTATGTTTACAGTGTTAACGTTTGTCCTTTGAGATCGGAGCAGTGATACAGTCAAATAGAATAATCGGATATACCTATGCTAGGCTTTTCAGCCATATCTATCTATTGGCAATTATGAATAGTTTAAACTTGCTATGGCCTTGTTTATATTGTATTTGTTAGACAATGATTATTTTTTATCATTTCTATTCCCCTTGTAACAGAACTTTTTCAATAAAAAGATGTTCACGCATTTTTTTTTCTGTTCATATTTAGTGGTAGAAGTTAGGCGCAATATATCCTTCACAGCGGACAACCATGTAGATGTCAGTCATCCATGTAAGATCAAATCGGGAACAGACTGAATGACTAATTTTAAATGAACTTGTGGCCAAGCCCTTTTACCTTAAAGTCCTAAAAGGTTTGTGTGGTTTTATGGTTCTATATAATATTAACTTTTGTCAAAGCTGGAAAGACGCCAAGTGTCCTATAATTGTGTCGGTGCGACGTTAAACCCAAATTATCTATAATTATAAAATATAGGACAATGTAACCATTATAAACAATATAATTGCGGATCACAGACAAATTTTATGTTAATAGAAATATGACGAGTCTGTTTGTTATCAGTACGGCTCTGTTTGAATTAAACGCAGCGATTCTGGAATTTCCAATATATCGTAAAAGAGATGTAATTTATTGTACAATATGCAATAGCAAATTATGGAAACTTCTGATCAACCGGAAAAGGAAGGCAACACTTTATTTATTGTGTGGTTCCAAATAAAACATTTGTAACTGCGAAATACAATTTAACAAGTACCCATAATAAATGATAAAATATTGCATGATCTTGCTGGGTTAAAACAATCTTTTTTACCTGCACCAAGAACGTGTGTATCCATTAAAATACATTTTTGTCATCATGTCTTCAGATTAAGAAAACATTGACACATTAGATTTATATAATAAATAGTGATAGAAAATCACACATTACTTTTTAGTACAGAAGTACAGATTAGAATGTCTCAAAAGATATAGTGTATATATAACGAAAACTCGAAAATTGTCTTATTTTAAATTAAATGATTAACATAGGTCTTTTGTTTGTGTTCCAAAGGTATTGCCTATTATAATATTATTCAGGTAAGGAGACAAATCCGATCGAACATGGACACTACAAAATTCTGCTTTTAAAATGTTAAGACAATGGTGTTCTTTCAATAGAGAAATAAGTATTTGGCTCTTATGTTGTAAGTCTATTGCAAAAACTAGTGTTTTTTATCAGAAAAATTGGAAAGTTCCTTTATATAGAGAGGAAAATTATGTCTTTTTAGTTTTCAGTTTTATGACAATCGAATGTGCAAAAGCATGCTATTACGAGCAACTACAGTTATCATTCATTTGGAAAGTTCTGTAATTTCCTTTATTTACACAGTTTAATTAAGTATTTATTTTGCCGCGGAAACACTCAGTGGAAACGTTGGAAAAAAAGGAAAAAATATTGATTTAAATTAAAGTTGACAAACATAAATTAGGTCGACAGACATTAATTGTTGCAGGAAGGGTCCAGAAAATGAATTTTGTAATGAAAACATTTGCAGTATGCAGACTATCATAAGTAAATGTTTTCCGTGAACACTTAGCATTTAATAACATATATTAGAATATTTGTAGTGAGATTAATAGTGTAACAACCCCAAAGCCCACTGGTACCGGTCTAAACGGAATTCAAAATAACGTTGAGTGGACATAGTGAACCAAAATAAATACAATAAGGTACAACACATGACTCAGCGACAACCACGTCACTCTTAAAGACTGCTGGTGTGGAGAAGAATCAAATTTATAAGGAGAGCCTATAAACGGATACATATTTTAAGGCTTCGTGTTGGGTAACCCCGTTTATTTTCTCCGTAGCTGGTATAATAGAGGTCGAAGAGCCATCCGCTTATTAACCTTTCAATATCGAAAAACATTTAAACATTTCAATAGATAATAAAAGTTATTACATACATAGGCAGTACCATATACAATGTCTTATCAGCAAAACAATTGGTGATATTTCTAATTTCAAGATAATAAACGGACCTCAAACACTCTGTATTAAGAAAAATGGGGAAACAAACAGACGAAAATATAAGGGAAAAATCAGAAAAATGTGTTGCCCTTTTTCTAGTATCACTTGATTTTACGTCTAACATTTTGTCAATAACAGATATTGTAATTTATTCCTCTTAATCAAGGATATGGTTAGTAATCACATATTAAGTTTCTTTATTCCTTCTCTTGAGAAGGAATATTATAGTTCAATAAGTCACACTTGACTGAGCTACTGATACCGAAAGCTGATGTCATTACAAGCTGGCCAATAAAACTCCGTGACCTTAGAAATAACCTCTGATGTTAGACTGTTCTTTCCTAATTGAGGCGAATGTCTGACTGAACGCGTTCCGTGGATTACATATTACTAAACCCGAGGATGTTATTTCCTCCATTCTTGAGGTACTAACATATATTCAGTCGACCAGATAGACATACATCAGCAAATTTAAATGTAATCAACTACATATTATCGTTACCCTGAAATGCATAGTTAATATATGAAAACAAACCCCATTGCGACCCTCTAATTATGCGCAATAAATTTACACATCGAATCGTAATTGATTTACCGGGTCAGTGTCTTATTGCCGTATTTACTCTACTGAAAGTGGTAACAGATTTAATTTGTTGTTGGATTTAACAATTTATGTTAAATAACTAGCGTAAATACTTACTTGATTTTTTTTGGCAGTATAAAACAGACATTGCAACCAAAATTTTACAAGATAATCATTTTATATTCATATAGATATGCCCTAGAAGGAACTTTTGGTATGCTTTAACTTGTAAAATGACCAGTTTTCATGAAAGTTATAAAGATCGTTGTTTATCTTGGCGATATACTTCATTGTTACGGATTTTTGTTTTAAGTATAAAACAAACGACGGAGTATTATAAAGTATAAACGCATACAAAGCAACACTTCAAAATGATAGCAGACTCGGAGCAATTGAGCTAGTCCATGAGAAGTAATGAAATCTAAATGTTAAAGCTTAGAATAATTTCTGAGCAATAATTGAATTAAGAAATAATAAATGTGTTCCTATATTTTATCAGTTAATAAAATATGGGCAGGAGTGATTTAATTATTCGCATCCAAACTCCTGCCCATGTTTTATTAATTGATAAAATTATTGAAACATATTTCTTATTTCGGTTCTAACAACGCAAATAATTCGCATTTTACAGTATTATATTTTCAACGTAATACGTCATTCGGGTAATAATTATGCTGTTACAATTTACCCCCTATGGTCAGAAAGTGCTGCATAGCCAGCAATGGAACGTATAGATATTTGTTTCTTTTTATCAGAATTTTGAGAATTGAAGTCGCTCGTAGAGATCAAAACGTGCTTTACGGTTCTACACATAGGTCAATTTGACTTTTTATCATATTTATGATTTTGAAATGCTGTTTTCAACCGTTTGGCCCTGAAATAATTCGTATGTAATGGAACTGAAGTAGAAGATTCATGTATAGGCGATTTCGCTATATGTTTTATATATATTGCTATGGATCGTATTAGAATTCTGAAGACTTTTGTAAGTTATCTCCATTTCATTCTCTCTGAAATAAGTAGGTCCTTTCATTTAAATAAAGTTAAGATATTGATCATTATGACTATTGATTTAATAATATCTTCAGCTACATATTCTATAAACGCACAAATGTCTTATTTTGACATTTCATGCCTCTGCTTTAAGGTAGTTCTGCACGTTTGATAAACAGGAAATGATGGCGTAACGTCATTTATCCGGAAAACGTAGAATAAAGCCTGGATTCGGGGTACGGAAATGAAAATCATTTTATGAATTAATCGCAACCTGTGAGTAAATTTATTACAATGGCACTTTTGCAATATTTGTAAAGCCAAAATATAGTATTGAAACATTCGACATGCTGAATAATTCAAAATTATGTCTTAAAATTAGCGTCAAATGTCCGGTTCACTTTAATTATGGTCAAATATCTTAACAATAAGCACACGGACCTATATATTTTATCTGATTAAATTATATGCCATGTCTTTATTCACAACTGTGAGAAGTTTCATCAAAATCTACATTGTAGAAAAAAAATCTATTATCCAAAATGTTATAAAAGTTGTGATTTTCCCATAGACACCCATTAAGAAATGAGGTCCATATTTTTCAAATCAGTCTAGCAAGAAATTGAGCACACAAACCCTATTTTTATTTGCTGAATTTTCTAGGTGTGTTCCCAAGTTTTGAAAAATCAGAGTTTAATCAAATTCTACATTGTAGAAAAAAACCGATCAAAACGTGCAAATCTACCTTAACAAAGATGCAAGATATCTCACGCCTCAGAACTGATATATCGTATAGACAAACAGCGATAAAGTCAAAGGATTCCAAATGATGAAGATATATTATTCTGGCTCTGATACGAGCTACCAGCCTTAGTAAGGCATCTCAAGTTGCTGTTGCATTTATCATCCCCATAATGTTCATATTCTGATGTTAATATTTTGTAATGGAAGCATAATTGTGAACATTCAAACTGTCTTATTGCTGGTATAATATTAAGGTTTCTCTAGTGAACGAAGATAAATATGTTGGTTTTACCAATATGCTTTTCAGTTATTCATTCTGACAGAACGGTGACTCTGTGAATGTTGCAATATGATAGTATAATAAGAAAATATTGAAAAGATTATTTAAGCCGTGCCATGAAAAAACCAACATAGTGGCTTTGCGACCAGCATGGATCCAGACCAGCCTGCAGTATGGTCTTGATCTATGCTGTTCGCTAACAGTATCTCTAATTCCAATAGGCTTTGAAAGCGAACAGCATGGATCCTGACCAGACTGCGCGGATGCGCATGCGCAGTCTGGTCTGAATCCATGCTGGTTTTCTCATTGCACGGCTCATTTAAGTTGACAAATACTGTAAGTGTCTGCACGTAATCAATCAAGAATCAATTCAGTTTGCAATAGCGTTTTCTCAAAAGATCTCTTTTTCTTTCGTTAAATGGTTTGTTTACTTATTGCTATCCATCACAAGGAAAAAAAGACATTTCGTATCGCAAAATTGTTTGTTACTCTTTTTCTTAACTGTAACAGGCAATTCACTTCATATTTATTACTTGTTAATCTGAAACACATTTTGTGATAAAAGGACGTTCAAAAACAACATTCATTTCTAAAGTATTATGCTCATGTTTGATATGAAATACTAGAGTTCCAAACATTTCTTTTACCTTTTTGCTGATGTATTATGGTTGCATATTATGTTATGTTTATACAGTAGTAAAATGCTGACATATGGGTGCATGGGTGTCAACGCTTTTAAGAATTTGGCAATTAACACATGTACGTTTGCAATATGTTTAGATCTAGATTACGCGAACCAACATTGTTTACTACTATTAACAATATACTTTTTAAAGACCAACCCCAGAATACTCGTTTTCTTTCATGTATTTCTACTGCTAATTATACATGATTCGTATAAACAAATTGAGAAGGACAAGTATCTAGTTAAGGTAGTAGATGTGTAATAGAGTACCTCCTTTTTGAAGAGTATTCAATTCCTAACATAAGCCCACTTTTACTGCAGTTCTCATGGGGCGTAGGTTCAAGCCCTACTGGGGCCAATTTTTTTTCTCTTATTTTCCGTTTTTTTCTGGTAAGCTTTTACTTCTTTCAAGATCTATGATTGATTTATTGTACAAAAATGGAAAAAAAATAATTTGATAAGCGATTTCTTGCTGTTCAAAGTGAATTTACTACTTAAACAGAAGGGGTAGAGTTACACATCTTTAAAAATATTGAGTTACATGTGGTAAAAGTTCTCTATTTTGCTTTCACTCTTTAGATTACATATTGTGGAAGAAATCTAGGTAGGTTTTACGTCTACCCCAAGGTCATTTTTGAATGAAGTAAGCAAAATTCAAAACAGAAACACAGGATTCGACCTTATTTGTTCAATGTTGAAGTTAGAATTCTGTATCATTAAGTCCGTTTACTCGAGGAACGCTAGATAAAATGATACTCATATTTTTATTTTGTGTTTTATACTTGTTTACCAATAGTTTGATGATTCTTTTATTAAAATAAATGGTAAACTGAGTTTTCTGCAAACGTTTTGTATATTGGTCATCACTTTGAAATTAGTTTCTACTTGAGCTAGAGGAGATACCGTAAGTTATACAAAATTTTGAAAAAACGGCACGGTAAATGTTAGTAAAAAATTGCAAAGCAGTGCGAAACACGGTCATTTTTAAGATTATACCAAGCAAATACTATTTTGTAAACATTGCTATTACACCTCTACTACCTTAAACATTGACGGTGGCATTAATCAGGTCGAGACATGTTAATATAGCAGTATGCTAAAGGTACAATACGGATTGTATTTGTTTGCCTGTTCATATTTAATTGTGAAATAAAAGCCGTTTTTTAAAACAGAATTTATAGAGGTTTATAACGAAGATATTTATGTTTTCAAAACTATACTGAAAAATAATTAATTTAGTCAGTAAGCAGCTTTACGAAAGGTCAATGTTGTTGCTAAGGTGTATGCCCCTAGTAAATGCCTGAATGCGCATCTGAAGTCCTTATTTGTCACAAAATGCTGGAAAATGGCCATATTACATAAATTGTGTCGGTATGACGTAATAGTTCAACCCGCTAAGAATAATCATATATACATACAATTACACGTCGTACGAGTAAATTGAGCTAGGTTTTGTCCGCGGCTAAAAATCCTTTTTAATGAGCAGCCGGTTATTTATTTACTAAAGTCTTTACTCGCGATATAAAACTTTACATATCGAAATGTGAAAAAAAGTTTCAAATTTTACTATGAATCAGTAGATTAAATTGATCATTCTAAAACTTTGATTGACCTATTATTAATGTTGGTTATGTGTCCTCTTGCCGGGACATTTTAAAGCCATAACATGTTTTATTTTAAAAACTGCTGTTTTGATAGTTTAGAAAACGTACACCTATTGCTAAAACCTCTAACATGTGTAACCAACGATTACCGAAACATGCGGACTAAATCACGACAGTGGTGCACTGATTGTGTAGAGTGCCAATAACGCTTGTAGTGTCGGCATGTAACCTGGTTATTGTATTGGGTCTCCGTTTAATAAACAATTGGAAATATAACAAGCAATTGTTAATAACTTTAGACAACGTTTCACTTATTTATAAATAGGCTGGATTTGTCCAAGAGTTCTTTCGTTCCTTCAGCTAAAGAGATACTATGGTATGTTCATTTATTAACTTTTGTGTATTTATGTTGTTTAATGACACACGAATTTTTTCTAGGAGTCTAGTAATCATGCTTTGATCTGTCAGATGTCGTGCAAAAAATCGTCATCTGTTAAGTGTATAATTAAACATTTTTTATGATTTTGTTTTGCTAAATCAAATGCTATGCATACATAAATGACACCCTTCACCATAAATTTATGTGTAATATAATTTATATATGCACGCATATCTATAATATAGACAGTCTTATAACTGTAAATATTTTGACGTAATTCTATTCTTTTATGTAGGTATTCAGGATAGCATTTCATCGAGTAATTTAAGACGTTTCAAAATAACATATGTAACTCTTACAATTCTGGTTTTAATGTGTTATTACTTATATGACATTTAAAGTCTATACACCCATAAAATGACAACAGATGAAACGAGAATAATATAATGTGTGTACTATTTATAAACATGTCTTATTATATGTTTTTCAGTAAATAATCGATATATTATTGTCAAATTTATCTGGTATTTTCACAGTGAAAAACTTGAAATATGAAATTGGTAAATTTATCTTAAACATGACATAAAAGGGAAAAAAAATGGTTTGTTTTACAGTTTAGATCAAAATATCTTTCACCCATGACCATCGTATCTCACAGACCACACATAAAAATATTGCATCTAACGTTCATTCGTGTCTTACACTAAACCTATATTTATTCATTGATAGCTAAAGAGGAATTTAAGTATATCAGTCCACATTTTTCATCTGCTTAAGTTCTTGAAAATGTTTTCGGATTATAGATACATTGTCATAAAAACGAATATTAAATATTAAGTATTGGCGCAGATTTATCCTTTATCTATTGATCTTTTTTTAGATGTAACACCTTTTGTTGATATAGCTGTGAAATAACCAGTAATTCCACTTATTGAGTTATTGATTTACAGAAAAGCTTCTAACTGACATAACAAAGTGCAAAGTAAAAAGGAATTAAATATTTATATTTTAACGTCAAAACAGATTTAACAGTTTAACAGTCTGACTGTACATAGAAGCATATTGGCGTAGTAAAAAGCGTCTGCATGTACAATCTCACAAGAAACAATTTATGTGCGACATACCACAAGAATTCACATAGTTATTCGTACATATCCAAATACCAGTCAAGATATAAATTGACTTGTATATGCGACACAAAAACTACTGTTTGATCCACATTTTTCGAGATAATGTTTTTTTTTTTTTCAATGATTTCTCTTTAGATATTTGACAATGCTTTTTATCTTATACGTCAGTCCAATCAGTCCAAAAGGATTAGTGTATATGTAATGGAAACGTTCTTAACTCTAAAAATATCTAGAAAAAAACTTGCTTAATTTTCTAAAATACACATATATTTTGAATCATTTTTGACTTTTTTAAAACTTTTTTTATTTATCGGCTGTTCTGTCAAAATATCTGAATTAGCATAAAGAGTAACAGTTCCATATAAAAAATCCAGTTAAAAATCATTTAGTTATCCAAAATCATAATAAATAAGGTATTTATGATAGTAGCTCGATCTGAGATGCTGTATTTGGCAAGATCGGATCTCATGAGGCGCGCAAGCGCCAAGTGTCATGTGACCTTGCCAAATCCTCGAAAACCGAATACAAAATCCCAGATCTAGCTGCTGGAAAAGTAACATTTTCTAGTTTAAATTTGAATGTTACTGATCAAGTACCGATAATACTTCTTTCTTACTAGATCAGTATTAAAATTGCTTGATACATTTTCGTTATAGAGTTACAATGTGTATATTACTATGTCTGTCTGGCCAGCTTTGAAAGTGATATAAAATAAAGACAAAAGCACATAACAAACTAACCGGTACTGTGCTCAATAACATGGAAGTATTTTAATTCATTTAATCTTGGAACTAAAGTTTTATTGTATTGCAAAAAGTTTTAAGTTATAAAATGTACTTGTAAATAAAAAGGCTTTAGTATATCGGTATAAAAATCTCAGTTGATAATTTGAACCTTATGGACACCAAGCTTTCCCGTAGAGAAAGGTTTTTTTTACAAAAGTGTTTTTTTTTTTTACAAAAGTGTTCATCTTGTTACTCTGAGGCTCGCCAATAGTAATAATCAATATCTAAAAACAATTCAAAAACTGACAAGTAGCAAGAGTTAAAAATGATTTGAAAATGCAATATCGTGCTATATTCCATAGAATTGTAGTTCAAATCTGCAGAGTGTTTGGCGTAATTTGATTATTGTCAATATCGTCGGAATTATATGTGCATCGGTAACGAGTAAAAATGTAAACAATAATTTTCATGTCTAGGAATCATTGGAGTCGATCTCATTTATAAAACTGATTGACAGCGAATGATGGTGAGAGTATTTAGTTTATAAATGTAATTTCCTAATGATTGAAATTCTCTCAGAACTTGTACAAATATTGCTGAAATTTGGACAAAGCCAACTGTCCTCGTCGTTCGCCTCCTGCTTAAAGGGCAAATGTAAAAAATGTGTCGCAGATCACATTTTACCGGTACTGACAGTTAGTTCATGACCTGTCTGAGAAATTTTGGCAGTTTTGAACGATATTCTTTAAAAAAAAAAATAGATTTTACTTTTTCTTTATCCCAAAAATGCTCGAACATGTCGTCCCATTTCACGTTATGTAGACGGGTTGACAAAAAAGTGTACTTTACCTATGTTTAGACTTTGCTTTGATAGTGAAGTGGTAGGGCTTCTGCCTTAGGTGTGAGAGATCCTGGCATGAGTCCCGGTCAGAGCTTAAATATTTACATTCTGTTACACATATATTTGAAAGTTACCAGACGGTTCTGGATGCTTGAACAGAAAAATGGACCAATCCCTTGCAATTCGGATCAGTGTTGAACGTAAAGTGAGATAAATAAATCCAAAAACAAAATATCCCGTATGTTATGTCCTTTTCTGCTATTATCTGATACATTTCCTTGATTACAAAATGTCTTTTATATGAAAGTATTTAATGTTCATAAATGTACTTTAGGTTAAAATATAATTTATATCCATCTTTCAGAAATATATGGCCATTTGCATGCATAATACCCCAGTCACACATACAGCGCGGATAGCTACGTCTAGCCACGGATAGAAACGTAGTAATCCGTATCGATCCTTATTGAGCCGTACCTGAGCCGTACCTTAAAGTAGTAACCCGTATCAATTCGTACCAATCCGTACGACTCAGGTACGGATTGGTACGAATTACTACGTTTCTATCCATAGCTTAACGTAGCTATCCGTGCAGTATATGTGACTGTGGTATTACAAAACATGTTACCTTCATACCTATGTATATAATCTCTACAAAGTATCGATAAGATAAAGTCGCCAAAAGTCAAAGAATAGTATGCAAAACATAGTATAAAGTCACAAAATGTCGATGAGTCATTATTGTAGTGAATCTTATTTAGAAGGCGGAAAATCATGTTAAGCATGCAGATGAAGTCATCATTAGGAGAAATGCTGATTATATGTAAATTATGTCCCCTGTGTATATTTCAGACGAAATGCTAACTAACCTAAAAACTTGATAAACGTGTCGGCTATGTATAAAGCGGATGACCGTATCTTGTAAATGCAAGTATCTGGCGGATTAAATGCATCATTTAGCCACAATAGTTGATCTTATCGTAGAATGCATACATAAAAAGATGTTCTGTCACCGTTAGTAATATTACCAACGTGGTTGAAATGTGCAGTGTATTAATCAAAAGCCTGATTTTCATGATTAATTTGATATTCTAACACGACAAACAAATAACCTATGAACACATAGAAGAGCATCAGTCAACGGTTATTTTGTGATAACCCATGCGCGTGCAGTGACGTCATCCGATCCAGGTGCGTAGCACGGTCGTAAAAAGTAGTTACCATTTTTCTCTAACACTGTTGATACTAGTATCTTGAGTTAGAATCGAATGTAAAATAACCCAAGTTGTTCGTTCTTATGCGAAACAATATATCATTCAGGGGCCAACGGCCTATGTGATATATTCTTACGCGTAAGAACGAAAAACACGGGTTATTCTACGATGAACCACGATTGGAAACTTATTATTTCTTAATAAAGAAAAGGATAATTAAAAAAAAAAAATCTTTAAAAAACTTGAAAGAATGCAGGAGTTGTGCTTCAATAATAATGACAGTTCCTGCTTTAAAAAACCCATTTCGTACACGACTATTTTAAAATTTCCGAAAATAGATTATATCCCATGCACGATTATTTTCTCGCATATAGATCATATACCCGAGTTATTCAAACTTGACAAGTAAAAGACATCAGATAAGTTGAGATCTCATGCATAGACCATTATAGTAGTAGTAGTTTATGTATTTCTTTCATAGATGAATATATATGGTAATATACATTTTTTATTAAAAGGAACGTAATACAAAATTTCATGTTTAGAAAATTGATCCCTAGTAAAATTTAAGTTTGAAAATATGACTTCTAACACGAACCGTTCATTTTCCTTTTGAAAAATGAAGACTGAAATTGTGTTTATCATACAATAATTCATTCGTTCTGACGTCACAATTATTACGTCATACCGTCAAACGACATAGCGACGAGCTGGAAAATAATTCAACAGAAAACAGGCATTTTTTGATGAATGTCATACAGGATGTACTTTAAAATCCTTGGTAACGCGATAAAATCGAAATAATATATCTGATTTAGTGATTTGCTTTTGAAAGCATCATTATTTGTTATCCAGATGCGTCTTGGGTTGCGCCCTCGTGATATAATCACTTCGCATCTGAACTCCAAACAGTGATTTTATTCAACGTCAAATCACAAACTGAGATGTTTCTTAAATAATTAAATTTTCATAAGAAAAAGATATCTATCACTAGACATACGGAAGTTAGGAAAAGTGTAACATATTTTATTTGTAGAGTACTTTAAGCTTGATATTATTATTACTTAAACTAATACATAATAACTTGAACGATTTCAAACTTAATTACATAATTTATATCAAGCTGAATGATTAAAAAATCTGATTCGTGATCAATCAATAGAATGATAAAAGATCTAATCAAAACAGTATTAAAATATTTATTATTCTCTCAAACATGTTATGTAGAATATATGAAAGAGAAAGGAATACTGTTGAAACATATCATTTTACTGATAAATCAAATTTTAAATTTCAGTACAATAAAAGGCAGTAACGGAAATTCCATACTGATATTTGAAATACAGCACGTGCTATATTGATTGGTATCAACGTATGTATAGAATGCATGCGATTGATACGATATGAAAGTTAACATGATATTTTTTTTAAATCGAGCATGTAATGGAAAAATATTGATTTTTGTGTATAACAACCCAGCTTTGAAAGAATGATCGGAACAATAAATAAATGAATTGCGTGATTAGCAAAACGTATATATAAAATATAACTCTAACAGGGTCGAGATGGATCAGGTACGGTACGGCATAGTATTTTCTTTCAATTTTATATAATGTAATTTCAAAACAAATTCATTATGTTTAATGATTTTCTTTGCATTTTTTATCTCATCTCAGTTGCCTGGCATACAAGCAAAACATTTTATTGCATAAGTCTGGTATTAAAAGCTTAAAATTACTATGTATATATGAACTTTTAAGATTCCAGGGTTTAGTCACTTCTTTGTGGCAGTAAATATTGTAAAAACTGTACTTTTCTAAAATTGTTTATAGCATAACAGTGTCTCCCTCAAATACATATCATGTCTACTAATTGTGTTTTCACTATAAAGTAAGTGAGGCGGGCACCTAGGTTTCTACAGTCTTCCGTTCGCCAAATCGTCAAAAATGGCGGCCACTAACCCATTATTAAACAACATAACGTATGCTGAGTATACAGATTACAACAGCATAATAAAAATATGTATAGTTATTTAATTTAGTTATATATATGGATGATATTTTAGAATTTAACACTACGTTTAACAAATACCCTATTGGCCAAGATCTTAGCCTATAATGTCATGGAAATTTCTACTTTAAAGGCTTCTCATAGTCACCCTCTATACTATTTAAATGTATATATTAAAACAGTTTTAAGAAATCCGGTTTTCTATATTATTATAATAATAATAATAATAACTTTATTTTAAGAAGGTGACATATTAAGAGTACATAGTATACATACAGCTTATTTCCAGTATGGCCTTCTACATAAATGTTAAAACACAGTATCTACAACAATAATAGTATCAGTAGCACAATTTTAACGACAAACACACTTTAAAAACAAACTCGATTTGAAATGATTTTACCAGGAGAATAAATCAGTGTAATTCATTTTGCATACATATACATTCATCCATCAATATCATAAAGTTTAAAAGCTACCCTATACGACATAAAATGCATGATAATTGATGAAGATTTGAGGGAAAAAAATGAATAAATAAATAACAAAAAAAGTCTCAGTATTAGTAACGTTGTTCTTGTAATAAATAATCCTTAATTTTTCGTGTAAACGTTAACAGATTATCTTGAAGTTTGATGTTTCCATAAATGTGTGGCTTTGTATGAGAATGTTTGTTTCAAGTAGTTTGTTCGGGGCTTTAACAAAGAAAGATCTTTACGAGTCGAGGAACGAAGATTATATCTATCGTTATGAGCAAAAGATAATAATTCAGACATATATTTTGGTACAAGGTTATGGTCACATTTAAAAAACCAGTACAGCCATGTAGTAATTGCATCTGTTTTCAAAAGTGAGCAGATTCAGATTTTTAAACACGCTTGTTATTTTTTGTTATTACACGAATTGCCCTCTTTTGTATATTATATATTTTATCAGTATCTGATTTACGGGCAAGCCCCCATACAGTACTGCAATAGTCCATGGTTGATATAATATATGCATTATAATACAACATCTTCATTTCATCGGTCAAAAAGTACGAAATTCTTTTTAAAAGTGCAATCTTTGAGTTAAGTTTATTCACAACATTGCAAACTTGTGCATGCCAGTTATATTATTATCTATACAGATTCCAAGAATATTTTGACTTGTTACATTTTCAATTATCGTTCCATTGATAAACAGTTCAAGATTCCTTGCTTGTTTCGTTTTATAATTTGTACTTAGAAGCATACATTTTGTTTTTTCCGGATGTATTGACATATTATTAATTTTGCACCATGTGTTAATGAGGCTAAGATTACTTTGGAGCTCTTGCTCTATAACTGAAATGTCAGTGTCGGATTTATGCACAGTGGAATCGTAAGCATACATGTCAATATTTACAAATTATCGCTTGATAAAAAGAGATCTTTTTTCTTAAACCACTTGAAACTTGTCATAATGGTAACCGATATCGCGGTTGCCGTGTATTACAGCGTGTGCTGTAATAAATTCTATATTGGAGTTTTAAACAAGAGCACTTGCTATTTCGAAAAGCTTTAAACCAATCGTCGACTATAGTTAATGGAAGGGCATTAAATAAATATTTAGGAAAATAGCACGGACATGTTAATTTATTTGAACGACCTCTCATTTCTGTACTACTTCATTGGATCAAAACTTCTTCATTTCATTTTGTCACGAAGTTCGTTCGGATAAAGGAATATAAATTATTATGGTAAGTCAAATTTTATATTCTAATGTATTTATACTTTTTGTTATATACGAATTTAGATTACTTAAGAAATAAGGCATGGGATTCTTTTATCTGTGAAGCATAGATCAATTTGTAGGTCTCAAATCAACTTAAAGCTTTTGATGAGCTGTAACACTTCTTATTTCCCTGTTCTATAAATTAAGAAAATTAGAATGTAAAATACTTACTGACTTCGGGTAGTTTATAACGCACATCCTTTCAGAAGTCCATGTTGGTCAAGAACTTCGTTTTACCATTTTTGAATTATGCAAATGGAAAATAACTTTTATCAGTTGCTAGTCGTACCAATATCGGTGTCAATCGTTTCAAATAGGTTGCACAAAACGCAAGTTTAATCTAGTAAAATTCGTAATACTATAATCATCGGATGATCATAATGCATTTATTTTATTTATTGATATTTAAGAAATAATAAGTTCCCAAACGGGGTTGTTCGTAGAATAACCCGAGTTTTGAGTTCTTATGTGTAAGAATATATCACGAAGGCCGTAGACCTGAATGATATATTGTTTCGTATAAGAACGAAAAATTCGGGTTATTCTACGATAAAACACACTTGGGAATTTATTATTTCGATTTTAACACGAAATACTAGTATCAACAATGTTAGAAAAAATGGTATATACTTTTTACGACCGTGCTACGCACCTAGATCGGATGACATCATTGCACGCGAGTGGTTTATTGCAGATAAACCCGAGAGAAACTTTGCTCTACATGTATGTAGGCTATTTGTTGGTCGTGTTAGAATAAATGATATACTTATATTGTATCTGAAAAATAAACAAAGTATTATTGTTAAATCTAAACCTGACTTTACATAAGCAAAGATGTGAAGGAATGAATTGCGCCTGTTCTATCAAAAATATTACCAACCTGTTTCTCTAATGGCTGCAAATGTGCAAATGTTATATATTCCACTTACTGAAAATTATTACCTATATCATTTTCAAATAAACTCTCTGAATCTGCAAAACAAAAACCGATTGATTGATTCCTTTTGAATATTTGACGCGAATAACAATGAAAATCAAAAGATTTAACAATCGTGCCTTATCCTGTTATTCAGGTGTGATATTATTATTTTCGGTCTAAGAGGACTGAAAAATATGATCGCGTTTATATAATCAGCGTAAGTCTATAAGAGAATTATGACATAAAGCTATTAAAGGCTATTTATTAAAATTGCATGTTTATCCTCAACAACGCGTCCAGCAGCTTACATTGTGTTATAAGAAACACACACTCCATATCTGCTTAAATACAGTTAAGCCACTTTCAGAAATTATTGATTTGCAGAAAGGCTTTCAATAGATGTAACAGACTTAAACTAAAAAGGAATTAAATATTCATATTTCATACGTGAACGAACTGATTTCACAGTGAATTGTCTATCTGAAAATTAACAAATGGTGAGTTTTCCGAATAGACTTCGATATTAAAGTAATCACCAATGTCGTGAGAATTGTTTCAGACATACGTCAGAGAAGTAATTATTTTACTACTTGTGCACCTCACAAATAGATTATTATCATTTTTTTGTTATGTGAGACGTCATTCTAATCATTTTCATTTGCACCGATTAAGTAACTGATTAATTAAAATATAATTTTCAAGTCTATGAAATCAGCAGTTTTATAGTCAAAAACAATTACACTTAGACTATTACATTATATGGTTTTCATTTGTTATGGTAATCACTTCTTATCCTTGTCATGTTAGCCTTACCGACTAGATTTTGAAGATATCATTCAAATTATTTAACAGCCGCAATGAAAAATGAATACAGATGTCATGTTTGCCGTCAATACTAGATTGTTCATTGCTTTGAAACCTTTTTGTTATATTTCAGTTTGATAAATGCGTTTGATGAAAAATAAAGATGTTGAGGTGACCTCAATGTCTATAACCCATCAAGTAAAATTGCTATATTTTTGTTGCTGAAAATAACATCATAAAATCCGTATATACGTTTATGTAACTTGATCAGTAAACGGGTAATAAAAGAATACAAGATCTGTTATTATCACTTTCAGGAAGATGTACATTTATATTTGTATGTGTTTACTGATTCAATAAACCCTAACGTGAATAAAATTGTATAATCCTTACACATTGTTAAAAAGTATTCATTCAGATGTCATCAAATATTTTCGTTTGTTTTTTTAGATACAATCCAAAAGATACAGTCAGGCAATGACAACGACCATATTCATTTGTTGTGTAATTTGATACTAACTTTCTACCGAAATGAATATTTTTCAAAACAGTTGTTAACAATTACGAATAATATAAAGCTAATTGCTTTGTTGTTTGAAATGTAAACTTTGCAATGCAATGTTCTTCCTAATGTCATTGAACTGAAAGAGTAATAAGTTTAAAAGACAATGTCCGCCCTAATATCATTGAACTGAAAGGTTATTAACTTTGTAAGGCAATGTCCACCCTAATACCATTGAACTGAAAGGGTATAAAATTGAATGAAAAGGATATTCAAAATATTTTCAACCATTCTATGTTTGAGATTTGAAGATAAATTTCAGTATTGATTACACCTAATGTAAATATTATTTGAACGGATATCTCTTATCGTCATTTCTTATATATTTATAAATCGAATCAATCGGATTTAATAATACCACCAAGTGATTGTAATTTGACTATTTTGCTTTAAATCGCATCCTCAAAAAGTGTTAAACAAATTTACATTTTTTAGTTTTATAAAGTTTAACAAATTCTTTCAAAATGTCATCAATTGATTATCTTTCGCGCTACTCTGATACGTTTACAAATCCAAACGTAGCGTCAATGACACCATTATTGGACAAGTCGTGATTTGCCAACTGTTTCCTGACGTATAATAAACTCGTGATCAGCTTCTATCCTTCAAGCTGGGTGATACAGTTTTGCAAGAGACAACAAGTTTTCTGTCTTAACTATAATAGTTGTTCAATTCATCGTATAAAATATATTTATTAACAGGAATTCTGACCTTTTTTACATTATACTTTTCTTTTGTGCCGCAGAAGTTTGCTTTATAGAAACACATGTTACAGGTAAATAAAATTGTAAACAAAACAACAGTTTACATTTCCAATTTGTCGCCGATAAATACCATGGAAAAAAAATGCGGAATCATCTTGGTTAAAACAATAATTTTGGCTAAATGTAATTAAATTATTATAGGAGCTACAATTGATTATGCGTAAAACAAAGCTAACTTCCAATATCTATAGAATACAGTTATATTTGATTATCCATAAAATATCGCATTTTAGATATCTCCTTATTCACTTTGTGTCAGTAATTTAACATGAAATCTTCAGGGTTAATGTACAAACAATAGAAAACAAAGCAAACTACTAGGTTAACCTGACTTAGTCAATCCGAGGTACATTATTTTTTTCTTCTTTCTTTACATTATCCTTTATGACTTTGTGCTGCTACAATACCATATGGTGTAGGCGGTAAAGCAAATATTTGTTTGATTTCTAAACAACAAATGTACCTCTTAAGAAAACGGAATAAATTTAATCGAGTGTGGCAGTCAAGTATGTAAGTAAATGGAAGTCTTTAAAGCGTACACCGTTTTAATATTTGAAACAGCTGTTAAAATTGGATCAATTAAATTTTCAATAAACATTTGTCATTGCCGGGTTTATTTGTGATGTACTCAAGTAGTAGAATAAATTTCTATAAGATTTTAACCGTTATCTGGTCCAGTTTTCTCTTTTTATATCTTGATTGAACGGTAAGACGAATGGTCAAACTGACACTTTGCAAGAATGAATTATATATTAAAATGTATTTAATATTGTGTAAAGTTGCAAGTTATTTCAGAAAAACACTATTCCTAGCTAAACAAGAGCTGTCTCCATAGGATGACACATGCCCCCGATGGCACTTTGAATGAATAGTTATGGCCAATGTTAGAGTTTAGGACCTTTGACCTACGGAGCTGGGTCTTGCGCGCGACACGTCGTCTTACTGTGTCACACATTCATGCATAGTTATTTTAAAATCCATGCATGAATGACAAATATATGGACCGGACACGCCTATCAATGCACTATCATGAAAAATGACCTTTAACCTCTAAGTGTGACCTTGACTTTGAGTTACGGACCTGGGTCTTGTGTGTTAACAATCTTTACTGTGTACACATTATGCCAATTATGTTAAAATCCATCCATGCGATGACAAATATTGGACCGGACTGCCAACATGATTCCTTTAACTAATGTGACACTTCACCTTCAAGCTGGGAACTGGTCTTGCAGGACAACTCATTTACTGTTAACTATAAGTATTGTTCATCCATCGATACAAAATATTGATACAGATCGACCTTTTACATATGACTTTCTTTAAGTCAAGTGTGCTTTGAACCTTTGGTAAGTAACAACCTGGTTTCTTCATCGCCATGAAACCGATCGACTACTTGGTAAATACAATTTAATTTGAAATGTAATATCATTATGGACACAAGATATGCGTAAACCAAGCAATGCCAATATCTATAAATGTTAAGTTGATTATCCTAAAAGCTACGCATTTTAGCTCGCGACACGTTGTGTCAGTGATTACACATAATCCTCAGGTTATTCGAAACATCATAGAAACAAAGCAATATGGAACCTGACTAGTCCCAGTACATTGCATTTTTCTTTTTTCTAAGTTACCTTATGACCTTTGAGTTACATACCATAGGTGTCTAAGTAGTGTGACTAACACGTACCTCTTAAGATGGTAACTAATCGATGCCAAGTATAATTGAATAAATCGCACCCATCGTTTAATTTTAAAAGTAAAATGGATCACAACGCCAATCAATGCACTTGCCTTTAATGTCTCAAGTGTGACCTAACTTTGCTACGATGGTTCGTTATCGGCACAGTCGTTTTATTTGGTACACTTATGCCAAGTATAATTGAAAGTCCAAACGATGACTTAAGAATGGATTGAACGAAAAATGTGACAAGAAGACGAAGACAAGACTTTCAAAAACTATATCCCCTGGGCTAAAAAACAACAACCTATGTAAGACATTTTATGGCTTCATCAGTTGAAATAATTCAACATCCCAAATAAATTTTAGAACTTATAATGTTGTGCAGTCAATGTTTTGAAATCAATGGCGTTAGCCAATGGAAGCAATAGTAATTCGCGCGTCATAATCAAAATTATATGAACGTAAGATATAGATTCAGTGTTGTACATTTTTTAAATCTTTGGGGTCAAGGAGAACATTCATTTTACAGTTATAGAATTCCGCTGAGACCATTGCTTGAGGGCAAGAGGGGTGTTGCATATTTCATGTCTTCTCATGAACAGAGCCAATCAAACCGAATCAGCTATTATGTTGCTTGGTTACTTTCCATGCCTCAAAATGATCTTTTCGCATATTGTATTTTTAATCACAACAACTGTCTTAAAATGACATGTGGCGGTCGTTTAAGGTCTCCAAGTTCCCGGAATCAGTGTTGTTTTATTTTCTTGTCCTTTTGTACCACGAAAAGCAATCATTTTATTGTAATAGGATATTGTTTAAACCGGTGCTAGTGGGGGCATCAGAGATGTTGTACATGTACAAACCTCTCGTGAATAGACTCGAACCAAGTCTGTTTTATATAGCTTGGTTACCTATTATATTTCCAAAATGTTTTTACACAGATATAATTAAGGATTTAGCAACGACCTCTACAAACACACTTCGTTTATAGATACTAGTTAGAAATGCCGTGCGAGTTTAAGGGGTGGTTAAGATGGAGATCCTTTGATGTTTGTAGTAATTCAACAAAGAATAATGTGAGATATTTTATAAGCCATAGTCGTCATCTATACTATTCAAATGTATATTAAGCATTTTCAAAATCTTGTGCTCTTTATTTACAGAGAATCACTTAAAAATGAAAGATTTTTTTTTCATTTAACCACTTGACACTTGTCACAATGGTAACAGATAATGGGGTTGCCGTGTTTTACAGCGCGTACTGTAATATATTCTATATCGGAGTTTTAAACAAGAACACTTGCTATTTCGAAAAGCTTTAAACCAATCGTCCACTATTGTTAATGGAAGGGCATTAAATAAATATTAGGGAAAGTAGCATGGACATGTTAATTTATTTGAACGACGTCTCATTTCTGTATTACTTAATTGGATCAAAACTTCTTCATTTCATTCTGTCACGAAGTTCGTTCGGATAAAGGAATATAAATTATTATGGTGAGTCAAATTTCATTCTAATGAATTTATTCTCAGACTGTTTGTTATATACGAGTTAAGATTTCTTACGAAAGAAGGTATGGGATTCTTTCTTCTGTAAAGCATTGATTAATTTGTAGGACTCAAATTATCTTAAAGCTTTAGATAAGTTGTAGCACTTTTTATTATCCTGTAAGTTGTTTAATTAGAAAAAAAGGAATGGCAAATTCTTACTGACTTCTTGTCTTCTACGACACACATCTATACAGAAGCATACTTTAATATCTCATCTTAACATATGCAAATGGAAAATAATTTTTGTCAGTTGCTACATGTACCAATATCTGTTTTCAATCTTTCCTAACAGATGCACAAAACAAAACGTTAATTAAGTAATATTCATACACCATAAGCGTCGGATGAAAATTATGCATTAATATTCCGTTCACAAAATAATAATATTGTATCAACAAGTTCACTGAAACATAACTATTTAATTAAAAGTTGATCAGAACTAAGCAAAGATGTGAAAGAATTGATTGCGACTGTTCTATTAAAAACATTACTTAAACCGTTTTTTCATAATGTTCAAATAATTATCATACGTTTTTGTAATTCATTCAAAATACGAGAATGGGGATGCTTTTCTAATATTAATGTCAGCAAATATTATATGTTTTACTTACAGAAAGTTATTACTTACATCACTATTTCTTATAGATTTTAAATAGATCTGGTTTGAATCTGGAAAAGAAAAATCGATCATCCAACGCCTTTTAAATATTTGACGCAAATAACAATAGAAATCAAAAGAATTAAGAATCGTGCCTTATCCTATTATCCAGGTGTCATATTATCATTTTCGGTCTAAGAGGATTGAAAAATATGATCACGTCGATAAAATCAGCAGAAGGCTATAATACTTATGACATATAGCTTTTAAAGACTATTTATTAAATTGCAGGTTTATCCACAACAACGTGTTCAATACCTTAACATTGTGACACTTTTGGTGATTGGAAGCGCTCGAAATATGGTTAAATGTAAATTAGACACTTTCAGGATGTAATTGATTTGCAGAAAGGCACCAATAGATGTAACAGACTTAAAGTTAAAAGGAATTAGATATTCATATTTCATACGTGAACGAACCGATTTTCCAGTGAATTGTCTATCTGTGAATTAGCATGTGAGTTTCGAATAGACTTCGAATGTCGCAAGAATTGTTCTAGACATACAACAGAGAAGTCTTTATTGAAGATGGTTTTCTTTTGTAAATATGAAACGTCATTCTAATCATTTTCGTCTACATCAATTGAGTAACTAGTAAATACAAATGTAATTTGCAAGTCTACGAAATCAGCAGTTTCATTGTCAATAACATTTATTCTAATACATATATGTCTTTGCAATGGTTATAGTAATCACTTCCTATACTTGTCATGTGGGTCCTACCTACTTGTAGATTTTGAAATTACCATTCACATTATTTAACAGCTACAATTAAAAATGAATACAGATGTCACGTTTGCCCAAAATACTAGATTTCTCATTATATCGAAACTTTTTTGTTATATTTGATAGAAAAGGAAAGATGTTGAGATGTTTTCGTTTTATTTATGACCTTTTCGATGTCTAAAAACCATCTAGCCACACAATATGTCATTTATTTATTTAAAACTAGGCAAGTGAAATTGTTATATATTTTGTCGCTGAAAATAATATGATAAAATCCATACATACGTTTATACTACTTGATCAGTAAACGAACAATAGAAGAATACTGGATCTGTTATTATCACATACATTAATGTGCATTTATAATTGTATATGTTTACTGATACAGTACACCCTAAAGTCAACACAACTGTATAATTCCTACACATTTTAAAAAGTAAGTCATTCAGCCATCTTTAGATAATTTCGTTTGATTTTTTTAGATATTTTCTCAACGAAAAACAGCTGTATTCATTTTTTTCTCTCACTTGGTACAAAGGAATTATTATCAAAACAATTGCAAACACTTGACAAAACAGATTATTTTATAAATATAAGTGTTCTGTAGTTTGAAACGTTCACTTAGTTAGGCAATCTCCGCCCTTATATCATTGAACTGAAAGGGTATTAACATTGTAAGGCACACTTATATCATTGAACCTAAAGGGTATTAACATTGTAAGGCACACTTATATCAATGAACCTAAAGGGTATTAACATTATAAGGCACACTTATATCATTGAACCTAAAGGGTATTAAAATTGTAAGGCTCACTTATATCATTGAACCTAAAGGGTATTAACATTGTAAGGCACACTTATATCATTGAACCTAAAGGGTATCAACTTTAATGAAAAGGAATTCACAATATTTACAATAATTCTTTGTTTGAGATTTGAAGATACATTTCAGAAGATTTTGCACCTAATGTAAATATTATTTGAACGGATATTTCTTATCGGCATTTCGAATATATTTAGAAATCTAATTATTCGTATTTAATGTTCCCCAAAAGTTATTGTATTTTGACTATTTTTAAATTACTTTAAATCGCATTCTCGAAAATGTTCTACACATTTACAGTTACAGTTATTAAGTTTTATAAAGTTTGACAAATTCTTTCAAAATGTCATCAAGTAAATACCTCTCGCACTACTGTAATACTTCTACAAATCCAAACGTAGCGTTAACGACACTATTTCTGAACAAGACGTTATTTGTCAACTGTTTCCTGAGGTATAATACACTGGTGATCAGCCTTTATCCTTCAAGCTGGGTGTTAGTGTTGTTACAGATAACATGTTTCCCGTCTTGACAGTAAAATGTGTTCAAATCGTCGTAGAAACTAAAAGAAGAAATTGGACAATTCTCAAATTATACTTATTTTCATTTATGTCAATGTACAGATGAAAATTTTAAAATTAAGTGCCACAAATTTATACCGTGAAAGAAAATTGCGTAATTATCTTGGATTGCTCTGTTTGTAATATTTATAATAATTTCTAAACTAAAAATTTACCTTTTCAGAAAACGAAATCAATTTAATCGAGTGTGGCAGTCAAGTGTGTATATAAATGGAAGCGTTTAAAGCACTCGCCATTTTATTATTTGCAAAAAATTGTTTAAATCGGATCAAATTAGATATTCAATAAACCTTAATGCTGGGTTTATTTGTTATTCGTTCAAGTAGTAAAATAAATCTTCTTTGAGTTGTAATAGGATTTTAACCGTTTATCTGGTCCAGTGTATATTTTGATTGAACGTTAAGGCGAATGCCTTAAATGACAATTTGTCAGAATGATTTATAAATTTAAAAAGGTATTTAATTTTGTAAAATATTTAAACATGCATAGGATAAAAATCAGTTCAAATTTATGTACGCTTTATGCTTACGTTACACGAACAAATCTTTTTGTCTGTACATGCAACACTGCTTCATTGCTGTTTACTTTGTTTTTATACAATGCGACGATACACATGAGTGGGGTTACAAGTTTAAACTAGACGATCACCATTGATATTTTCCGTTCTTTTGTCTGTTTTGAAACTCTCAACAAATTCGATGAATTAAATATACATTCAAGTCAATCAGGTACACAGTATTAGTAATATGAGGCTTATTTCGATATTTTCAGATCGTTCGGCGCGACTTCAACGTTGAATTATTGATACCTTTTAGTTTTCCAGCTTTAAAATTTGGTTGTTCCAATACTTACACAACATTGGGTATTGTGTTAACATCTCTTGGATATGGTGATTGCTTTTTAATTATATTCTTTTGCAGTTTCTTTGACATGCAAGTTCTGTTACCTCAGATCACAATTCACAATTTAAGTGTGTTTAGTTCTAGCAATTGTTTTATTTTCACCCGTTTCGGACAAACATATTTGTTTTAACTTGGGACCATGCGCCGCTTTCATTACATTACACACTGGTGTATTTTTGGAGGTTTCATACGCACCGCCATATGAAAACATCTGCGGATATCTGTAAATTGTGTTATTGTTTATTGTACTAGTACCATGTGTACATGCTGAGTTCTGCTCAACCCGGGGTAAGAGTGCGAGGACGGTAGCATGCATTTCCACTACCGTCCATGAACAGGCTCAGTCAAATCATGCATGCAACATTTTCATTTCAGTTATGCTGAGCGAAGCTGAGTTTCCACTTTTTACACATTCAGATATTTGAAATAGTTAAAACGCAGTAAATGCTATAATTTTTATTTTGGAGAAAGAAACATTTTAAACTGAACACCAAATATGTGTCCTCAGAATATTGGTCAATTTTAATAAAAACTTTGAAAATGCACAGATAGTGTAAATATGTTATGCACAGCCGTTTTTATACATGTACGTTAAAAATCATATCAATCTTGTATTTAAGACGTATATATAATCTTCAGGTATTCGTTTAAAATTCATGACATTGATCGTTTTTTATTTTGAAATACAGTTTGAAATTTACTACAACTATTTTATCTAAAATATAATCAAATGAAAATAGAAAAAATAATCCATCGGCAGTAGTCATCGTCTCTGTAAACGTGTTATGTCCAAACGTCCACAAACATGTAGAAGTATAAAAAAACGTAATGTTAAAGTCAGTGTTCAAAATTTCGATTTTCAGATTAACCTCAGAGTCTTTTCAATTTTCGTATATTAAGATTTGACTCATTTTCAGTTGAAATCCGATTCCGTTGAAAGTGATCATTTATAAATTCATGCATTCTATGCGAAGTCCTGCAGTAGCGTTTGCTACAACAGGGTAAGTTATAACTATAAGTTATCATGCTTTAGAAAGGGTTTTTAATTGTGATTAAAAAGCAGTTTTATTAATGTTTATTTTATTGTGCTTAATGTAGATCTAGATTTGATCATACTTAAAGTGGATCTGCAATAATGTGTACGTACGATGCAGCTTAATTCATACATGATTAAGTTAGACTTAAATTCAACAATACTTTAACAAGAATTAAAGTGTTCTGTCTTACAGAAGACTAAAGTTAATTGTGCGTAAGTATTATACTTAAAATAAAGCCGAGCTAATAAAAAGGCTAAATTAAACTATGCTTGAAATAGAGCTAAATTCAACTAATTTATAAATTTTCTTCAGCTGGTTCTTTATTCAGTATTACATAATAAGCTAGAGCTAAATTTTACATCGCTTCAACTTTTTCCTAATATTCTTTAGTTATTCTACAATCTAAATTAATTATGCTCAGAATGGAATTAAATGCCTTTATCTTTAAATCTATTTTACCTGCAAAGGGTGCTATTGTAGATATCTCCATATTATATAACTGTGCCAGTGAGTGAGCCTCAAAGCCAATTCAGTTTTTCAATCTTTGTGTCCGTAACATTACAAAGTACATTCAGGAATTATGTTGCCGAAAGCACAATATTAGCATGCCCCACTGTAACATTCTTCACAAAATTAATTAGTTACTTTTTTTGACTTTCTGTACTACATTATGTATGTTACTATGCTAAAATGCCATGTGGTGTAGGCGGTAAGCAGACATTTATTTCAGCTATGTGGGCAGATTAAGCACTCCTAACTGTCAAAAATAATGATTTATTCAAAGTTTAATAACAGAAACACGTACGTTATTTACGTTCTTTTTGCGGTGAGATGTATATACATTTCAAACATACTCCCAGCGTTAATAAGAAAATAAATTTTGCGGCTTGCTAGTGTAGTTATATAATTCTAGCAGCTTATAATTAAGTCTTTCCAGACAATAAAAAGGACACTTTGCTTACAGGGCTTGTGTTCTCTTTACTGTCGGTTTTACTCAATGATTATGTGTACATGTCTATCGGCAGACAGACAGACACTTATCTAGGGTTTTGTTGGGAAGGAAATTCTGCGTTCTGAGCAATGGCAACTTCTTTTTCCTATTTGATCATAGTTTTTGTAATGTGGGCTTATGGGACTCTTTTAATAATTATGTACAAATGACTTCTGCAGGTACGAATGTTTACAGTTTAGCCGTTATCGAAAGTTATTCCTTTGTTATTTTGCGTTTGGTTGGGAAGCATATATTATACTTTTTAGTTTTACTGATAAGTCCTTTCTTCTTAAGATAATTCAAAAAACCCGTGCTTTGTATTTTATCATTTGGCATTCTAACCGACTTTACAAATATTTACAAAAATACTAGGTATTTTTATAGTATT
Source organism: Mercenaria mercenaria (assembly GCF_021730395.1). Classification (NCBI taxonomy): domain Eukaryota; kingdom Metazoa; phylum Mollusca; class Bivalvia; order Venerida; family Veneridae; genus Mercenaria; species Mercenaria mercenaria. The sequence continues at coordinate 14,602,107 of NC_069376.1, read as the reverse complement.
CCGTCATAATTGACCTTATATAACCTAGTATAAACTAATGCCCTCAAACATTTGCGCAAGTAGAACATATCTGTTCAAAATGAAAATAAATATACATAAGGAGCAAAATAAACGTTTAATGAGGTAAGTGTTGTATGTTTTTTTTAAAGTAAAACGAGTAGAATGATGAAGCCCGTTGAAGCCTTTCAACGCAATCTTAAAAGATTATGTCAGTGTTTTGACTTCACTTGATAAGAAGATATGGAAATACATGTGTACGTTACGTATATCAGAAAGAAAAGGAAGTAAATACATATTTTTGTTATACAGTTTGTTGGGTTTAAACCCATAAAATGTTACAAACATGAAACACAATGATGTACATGTCAGTTTCCGAATTAATACGACAAGATCCGTATCCTTTGAGATCTAAATGTACAACAGATCCTACAATGGTCAATACAAATTAGATTACTTTCTTTCCTAATTATGATAATTTGTTGTTAGTAGAAATACGATTTGTTTCTTGCATACCAGACTGGGATTTCTGGCTTGAAAACTCCATTTTACACACCGGGGTGTCAGAGGACTCTCGTACTGTAAATGACGTATAACGAACTACATATGTACAGAAGATTTGTTTAGTAATAATAATGCTTTACGTAAAATGGAATAAAAATTAAATACCTTGATAGTTTCTCTAACAGTATGTACTTTAAAACATATTTCTCGATGCAAAAAAAAAAACGTCACAACAATATACATATTATAAACTAAACATATAACATATAAATGACATACCGTTTGACTGAAGATAATAAAACAAAACCGGAACTATTACGTTGTTTTCGTCTTTGTAACGGCATGACGTACTTCCTGTTCTCGGACGTAAAGTTCCCGAGCTTTATTAGTACGCTACTATAAGACAAACATTCTATAAGAAAAGCATTTGTTTAAATTTTTTTTTATTATTATTTGTTGAATATGGTATGCAAGAAAAGGATTCAGTCACTGGCTGTAGGTGCAGATGGGAATATCTGGCTCCCGGGTAAATGTTAACGCGACAACTCGGCTGGAGCCTCGTTAACGCTTACACAGTTACCCTAGAGCCAAATAGTCCCATCTGCACCTACAACTAGTTAGATAATCTAATAAAAAAAGGAATGCCATTATAGTAAAACGATAACTATAAAATAGCATATAACACTAAGTCGCGTGAAATTAAGGTTTCAGGCGAATCCTGGGTATTTAATTAATATGTTATTGTTTTGATCTTCAGTTTGAATTAAGGAGGACAGAAAGCAGCAACAATGAAAAACACTTGTCATCTGTTTATCATTGTAGCCACTAGATGGTACTGATGTTGACATTCAAAAGCAATCTTGGTATCTTAATCACTCTGACAAACGCTGAATGCCGGGCAGACTTCAATAGTATGTGTGTGTTCGGGTTTAACGTCTTTATCAACAATTATTTAGTCATATAAACGACGGGACTTCAATAGTAAGCGATTTGAAGACTCTGACAATGTCCTATCGAATATAGATAACAAATGACTTTCATGATAACATTGAAACTGAAAAAAATGCCAACAAAATATTTATTTAAATTCATTTACACTTTCCGTGTAAAAGTTCAACATCAATAGAGCGTTGCAAAAGTGATATTTAAAATTAGTGTATACTGAGTCATGCTGGACATTTCTCTAAAAGTAATAAAACGGTTTTTCCTTTCGACATGTCAGTTGTAGTAGATATGGTAATTACGCTTATTCAATGGGATTTTCAGCAAAATAACTCAGCGCTACTGGGACGAATTTCTTTTTAATTGTTTAGAACCTTCTCAGCAATGTAAGTGATTCAACCATTAATACATATCTGCAAAAATCTCGAATGCGCGGTCCTTCAAAGTGAACAATCCCATCTGAGCAACATTGTATGACATTTTTTTTTATTTTAGTTTATTATGTTAGATATTTATTCACGGAACAAAAAAAGAGCCATTTTATAGAGTTAGACCCTTGCAAGAAATGTATGGTTTTTTTGTTTTGAAATTTTGTATTAACACGCTTCTGATCCGAAATTACTGACAAACTGGAGTATTGCTTTTGAGTATTAACTCCAACGTAATCTAGGTAATATAAATAAGTTTACATTTGCATTTGATAGGTCTTGGAAAATTTCAACAATCTAAACCAAAATGCAAGTTTGAAAACCGTGTATAACTTCGGAATATATAGATTTCAAAACTATTCTGGTTACACAACCAGGATAGATAAGGACAGGAAATGATATTCTTACAAACTTTCATTTTTATTGAATTTCAGCTAAACATTTATTTATCACAAATATGATTCAACAGTTCTTAAATTCATATAATTTCTTAGACAAAGTATGTTTAATATATATATACATATACTTAAGTATTAATTTATATCTTGGATGGGCAACTATGACATGAAAACCAAATTTGTAAATTACTGCATGTAAAATTCTAACTTCGCTGAAACAGTCAATAAACAGAATTACGTTTATATGATTTTTTGTTAAACTGTCGACCAATCCCTTTCTGCACCAAAATCTGATTAACCACATATTACAACGGCAGCTATGTATATTTTCCAGATAAACCTGTTATTTGAATTCAAAGCGGTATATAATCCAACAAGAGTTTTGAATCTCATACAGATGCAGTCTGGGATAACAATTTGTAAAAATCGAAATAAATGCGGGATTGAAACTTGGTTTTTCTTTGATACAGAGAACCCGTACCAACACGAAACCAAGAGTGGATTTGCCGACGTATTATTTCATTTTGATTCTTTAAATAGACTCTATTTAAAGTGCTTCTATCAAAATTCTAACGATACATATTTCTTTACTTATATCAACAACAAAGTATTCTTCACGGCTTGAACTTAATCACGGAAGATTCGCTATTTTCCAGACAAATTTGATTATTGTATACACATGTGGGATATCAAGTACAACAGCAATGTCAGGATTGAAAATGAATGAGAAATTCACGACGTTGCGCCGTCCTCTCAATGGCACTTGCATCACTGATACACAATTGAGTTTAGACAAAAATACGTCATTGACATTTATTAAACGATAAATGCGAAATTTAGCAAACTAAATACACACTTCCAGAAGCAGCACTTGTAAAACGATACATTATGCGTAAAAATGCTGATCTGAGTTCTTAAAATTGTTTTTAAAATCAATCACTTTTCACATTGATACACATTAAAATATGACAAAGGGTATTTTCTCCTATAAATTATGAAATCACTACAATGTTGCGTTATTTAGTGGACAATACACATTGTAATGGAAATTATTTCTGCTAAAAGATGTTTTACATTTTTATTTAGATAACTGCTATATTAATACAGGTTAACACCCTTCTGCTATTAGAAATTCATTGAAACAAAAAATATAATCGTTACCAAAAATATCTACTTTTTTGAAAGCTACCATGGGAAATATCTAGCGGTAGGAATCGGCCAGAATTTCCACGTTGATAAATCAGTTCAAAATTTGAATAATCGCGAGCAGTTTCAGTTAGAAACTTTCCGATTTGAAGCAATAACATATTTTCAGTTATTTTAGTAGTATTGAATACAATACCTAAAGTTGTTAATTGTCACTAGTATGTCTAATAAGAAAACTTCTACATACATATTATTGTAACAAATATGTCTAATTTATGTTTGCTTTAATAGTTAATGATTTATTTTTTAAAAAAATGGTACTGGATTAAGCTTTTTTGTTTGGCATTATGATGACGTCACGGTGAAAATTTCGGCGATGATCACGCATGTGACCATTGAATTATAATTCCACGATGTCATGATTAATTATTACATCCCTAGAAATCCTTCTGAACTATTGAAAACAGTACTCAAATAGTTAGCCATTGTATTACTTACAAATAGATAATGTACGAACTGTCGAATATTAAACCCATTCAACGTTATTCTTTCGTTGTGATAAATGAAACATGCCTATTTAACATATATTTAAGGACAATAACTGTAATTAAATTTCACTATACTGTGGCCTTGAATGAAAAATTCTTCGCACAGGCAGATACTAGTAAAACTGTATAGCAAAATCCCTGGAAGTATTGAGTGCATCACCGCTACAATTATCATACAAACACGGTAACATGTCACTTAAAGACACATCAAGATCAAGCAACGGTACCAATATTTCAAATACATATTTCCGTAAAAAAGTTGATTCTGAATCAGTGAAATGATGTCCGTATGAACATTTTTGCCTATATATTCATATAGGAAACTGTCAGATATGTTTTTAAACTATTACTTGCATTAAATTTCAACGTTCCATAAACAAAAGGTCGTAAATGAAAAAAAATGCTTTTGACAGAGAGATGAACTAGTTTTTTTAACAGATCAAATTTCTTACCGAAACTTTCGTATTCATGTTGTAATATCGTTAAGAACGTTTCGAAGTACTAACAGTAACAACTGTCATATACCTACTGAGTTGATGATATCTAAGAGGATGTTAATGCGCCCTTTTGAAGTCGTCAGTAATTATAGGTCATCTTTGCAACATATTTACTGCATAATTGTTGTATCCAAATATCACATAAGGAGGTCATCCTAAATGCTTGTAAGTGACCGCTTCTGGCTTTCCCTTTCTGCAACAGAAAAACTAAAAATCTACCAAAATATGCAAAAGATACACTCTCTTTTCCTGTTGTCTTTCGCTCAATAAACAGGATCCTATAATCAATAAAACCTGTAAGAAGACCCTTAGATACACATAATGCAACCAAGCATAAAAAGAGAGAAAAGTCTGTTCATGATAGGTAGTAGCAAGTGCAACGCCCCTCACGCCCCTAGCAATTGCTTAGACCGGAAAATATAACAGCCAATCAAAATAATAGCAGGCTCGGTTTGACTGAGTCTTTTCATGAAAGGTAGTGGCAAGTGCAACAGCCCTCACGCCTCCAAGCACGTTATGGCCCTTTCGGTGCAGTATCTGAAAGTGGAAAGTGTTACATGTAACAGCTACAGTAAATTAATTTATATTTCTGAGACGTCATTGTTTCTATTTTCTTTTTACTTTTTTTCAAAACGTTTCATCGTAGATTAGCTAAATAATGAATATACGTGATATGTGATCACACAGAATCAGTTGATATGCTAACAGTTAGAAATCCACAAGAGTGGAGATATTAGGCATATGTCATGAGAAAACCAACATAGTGGCTTTGCGACCAGCATGGATACAGACCGGCCTGCGCACCCGCGCAGTCAGATCAGGATCCATGCTGTTCGCTTTCAAAGTCTATTGCAATTAGAGAAACTGTAAGCGAACAGCATGCATTCTGACTAGTCTGCGCGGATGCGCAGGCTGGTCTGGATCCATGCTGATCGCAAAGCCACTATGTTGGTTTTCTCATGGCGCAGCTCATATGATGTCTTTAAACCTAGTTGTGATGTCATAAACCCAAATTTAGTATATATTTTGTAATTTGGATTATTTTTTTCAATTATTAATTATGGGTATCTTTTCGTTTGTTTAATCTTTGCCATATTTAATATGGTTCAAGTATTCTAAATATTGAGTATTGTGTTCCTTTAATGTAAAACAAAATAGCTACGTAAAATGTAAATACATAATGATTGATCCGATACATCATTAATGCAAATAGAAACACGACGCGTCAGTTTGGTATCAATACGGCTTTGTTTAAATTAAACGCAATGATTCTAAATTTCCAATATATCGTAATAGAGATGTTCTTTATTGTATAATTTGTAATACAAAATAATGAAAATCTGCTGATAAGTGGGAATAAAAAGGCCATGATTTATTTATCGTATGGTTTCAAATACTAACATTTAAATTGCGAACTATTTTTGACAAATTCTCCGGATAAAGTGTAAAACATAAACATAGTCTTCTAAATTTATTTAAGGTAATAACAGATTTGCCAAAATGCCGATATTAAATGTATATTAGATCTAGTAACTTTGTCTTAATTGCGAACCTGCAATTAGATGGAAAATAAGTATTAAACAATTTTGAAAGATACAGTTATGCTTTATTGAAACTTAAGAATAAATGAAGTACATAATACTACTTAATAATATGCTGCTATAGGAGCATTTGTATACAGATCCGTTGTATATTCTATTTTTAGAATTGATAAGACAAAAGGGCAGACGCCGAGCGTCTATATTTTTTGTTAACAGTGATGTTTTTCTAATGGCTTAAACTTTCTTAAAACACAAATGATATCAATAATTTTTTGATCAACGGAAAAGATATAAATCAAGCAATTGATTGACAGCTTTTAATTATCATTTCGAAATAAAATGGATTATTTATGAACGCTTAACTTACAGTGCTTTTTCTAAATGCTGGAGCATCGCTACGCTGCTTTTAAAATCATTTTGCCATTTAAAACGGTTATTCATTTTCAAAAAGTATTTCAATGAAAAAATATGAAAATCGTAAGCATTTCAAAACTCTTTGAATTTTAAAATCCATAAATGAATGAAAAAGTTATTAAAAATTCCGATCCCATACACAAACGATATAATAATATTTGTTTGCCCACCACCAGATAAACAGATGTTGATGCGTGAGGTCAGGGCGATCTCTCCTATTAGGTATTTTAAAGAACAGGACAAGCTGTATTTTAGAACTGCAACATCACGTCCTTAAGTTTAAACTATTCAAGACAATTCTGACTACAGTTATATTTATTACTGCTTGTTGCAACATCAAGAGCTGTTTCTTTAGGATAGAGGACTTCATTTAGCATTATCGTCACGGTGACAGATTGTCGATTAATTCGGTGCTGGAGCGTAAAGGATGTGCACTTTGCATTACGTCTAATTATCAGACTTGCTAAGACCGAGTCTGCTATAATTGATTTTGCTTGGTTGTTTTTTATGCTTCCGAAAGATATTTTTGTAGATGCAAAGAACCAAATAATTCAATCCACCGCCTAAGTCACATAATATGACCTTTACGATAAAACCTGCATTGTCTCTTCTGTAGAGATGATGGTATTTGTTTACTAATTGAGAATAATTGACATTTTCATAAATGCTGCCAATAGGAAACAAAACCGATATATGGTGACGCATAATGCGTTTGGTATTAAATGTATTAGCTATTAATTGGTTTTATATATTGCTTTATTATACTAAGTAGACATTTGGCCATTTTGCACATCATTTTAAATGTCATCGGGATTATTAGGAGAAATGCAGTCAATTACTGCCACAGTTGTTCGATAGTGGTGCTTGGATTGAAAGGATAAATTGAAGTGACTTGCTTAAACAACACACATTCATGGATATTTAATGTTACAGTGGATTGACTATTACCTTGAATTTTAGTTTAAAGCATTGAAGGAATTCTAGGTTAAAGTAATAAAATTCATTAAATGTGAAATCTTAATAGTAATTACAAAGCGATGAGTGTTTTATATTTGCTACAAATAGGTGATTAATTTAACGTAGTGAAAAAAATAGAATAGAATCGAAAATGTGGTAATTGTTGATAATGTAAACGTTGAAAATGTTAAAAGATATTTAGGCCGACAAATTTAGATAATCTAATTTTAGTATCAATATTAAGATATTGTAAATTGTATTCGATATTATTTAATTGTCATATCTGTTTGATTATTATCAAACGTTAAAAGGTAATATGATAAGATCAAAATTCTTTTTCCCATTAAACTAGTCATACCATATTACAAAATAATACAAAACATGTTGATGGTCAATGACATATTTGGAGTATCGGGGAAACATTTCAAAACCCACGTTCTGTGTCATGTAACCTACACCAAAGGAATTAATGGTTGCATTTGAAATGCAACACGAGCTGTATTGATTATCGCATTATACTTTATCATAAAATAATACAATAGCGTGTTTTAAAGTTATTATTTTACTTTTCATTTATTAATAAATGATCTTACATTGCAACATGCTAACACATTTAACAATTAGCAAAATATATTGTCACAATTTCTGCTTTAAAATCAAAAAATTCTTTACATTTTCATGAAATCAGTTTAGAAAAAAAATTTAAAGAGTAGATAAACCAACAGTTTCATTTAATGAGCGTGCATCAAGCATGAACATGCGGGATGGTTCGATTCATTAGATATAAGATAAAGTTCATGTTGTCTTTTAAATTTGGTTTTCCAAATAAAGGTAAATCCATTCATTTAGATGATACGATTTGTTAGATGTATCTCTGATTGCTGAGTTACAGACCTATTCAAAAGTCTGTAATTGCTTTAATGCATGCAAAATTCAAATTAGTTTACTGTTCTACAATTGTCGCGTTCTGTTGTAATATGAGATATTTTTTACATCCATTTATACATGTAAATAAAAGATAACACGCAATTTTAAATAGTTAACTTATTTTCCTTCCAATTATATTATTTTCCATTTAATACAAAAGCAATATTGCGATACTTGTGTCAATTTCTTACACATTGTAGCTACAGTAATAGCTTACATCTACAATAAAGGTGGCATTTACTTAGAAAAGAAAACCGAATTTATATTCATTTAATAATAGTACGGATTCACGAAAATCACTATAGTATAAGCAGAATTTAAAAAAATTGATTATGGTTAAATGTCTGATGTATACTTGAAAACATTTTAGACATGCAGGTTTACGCAATATGTCTGTGGATGGTGATACAATTTGCTGCCATCATAAGTTCATGTTTTGCATGAAAAAGTTTACAATTAAAAAGCTTTACATCTAAATATCGTTTGGAATAATTTTGAGATATTTTCCTTTTATTAGATACAACTGAGTAATATTCCAAGTCTGATATTACATCAACACCAAATAATTATGTTTTACGCGTAACTGACTTTGATATAAGGTTCTTTATTTGTTTTTCAAATGGATTTGTTTTATAATTAGCAATGAAAAGATACAAAATCGATCAAAACTAAGGCAGGGAAACTTTCTGATAAATTAACACGACAAAGGCTTTCTACCAATAGAGAGAGATTTTTTCCCTAATTTGCAAGGTATTTGCAAAGAATTGCGCATGTAGTTTGCATTTAGGTAGAATATTTCAGAACTATTGTAGTTTTAATTACCTTGGAAAGTTTAGCGATTTCCTCTTTACACACAATTTTCTAATATTATTCAAGTTGGAATTGAAAAAGACTTTAGTTTAGTTATTCTTCGCTTGTAACGACAAGGTGACTGTAAATGTTTTTGAACCAATGTGTAACAATTATTTGTCACTAAACTAGACATAAGGAACACGATATACAATTTGACCAGAAGAAATGAATTGCTGCACAAAGAGTCCGGAAAAGGTAAATCAATATTGTAAAGAATTATCAACACATGCTTCTCTGCTATAAACGGAATTTAATGCAACATTTTAGGTATCCGATCAAAAAAAGTAAATTTTGATGCCCGATGACCCCATGTGTTTCCTTTTTGGTGTCATTTGGAAGAGTGTTTTCTGCTTATCATGAATAAGTTAATAAAATTACCACAGATAATAAGCACGAACCACTATAGTCACGTTTTTGACTGCGCAATAATTAATCTTACACTGAAATAACTGGATTTCTGTTAAGTATCTCTCAAGACTATAAAGTAAAACAATAAGAATCCTACAATATATTTTATGATGTAATTTAAATTTTTCTTTTTCAGTAGTCAATACACTCATAAATGACACCAAAATTAAATGAGCTTACCAGGCATCAATATTTGATACTGCATTTCACTAGCACTTTTATAGTTATAGAACTCGCTTTTTATGGACCGGATACCTTGCAAAAATCTATAAGAACACGCCTATAGTACCGGCTCAAGTGGTACAATACAATTGAATGAATTTCATAATCCTAAATGGATCACAAAATAACGACAACTACTGATTTGACAGAGGCGAAGAAATCAGCAACACTATTAATTTTACATTCTACACAGCTTAAAATTGTGAAGGGTTTAGGAATACTTATAATGATATTTACTTTTCATTTCCAATAAACTGTCTCATTTATATATTTTCAGGCAAGTGGTAAGCGTAACAAAGATTCACAAGAGAGGACAATGGAAAAAGGTGCGTATAAATCATATAATTATAAGAGTCATACACATTAACATAAGACAGTTCGAATATGAACAATACACAATTGACTACCACAAACCTTAAATTACGTTTAAAGGTAAGCAATTGACTTCTGTGAGTTCACCATTTAAATTTTTTTGTATTTAGAAAAGCGCTTTATGTCAATATACAATATTCTTACTTTCATTTGAGCAATTCAAATTCTCAAGACTACTAGCTACTGTTGAAGTTAAAACATCTAGTACATGTGAACCTCTTTAACGGCTGACAAATGTGTCCTTAGCTACTGTTGAAGTAAGGAAATCTTGTACATGTGAACCTCTTTAACGGCTGACAAATGTGTCCTTAGCTACTGTTGAAGTAAGGAAATCTTGTACATGCGAACCTCTTTAACGGCTGACAAATGTGTCCTTAGCTACTGTTGAAGTAAGGAAATCTTGTACATGCGAACCTCTTTAACGGCTGACAAATGTGTCCTTAGCTACTGTTGAAGTAAGGAAATCTTGTACATGCGAACCTCTTTAACGGCTGACAAATGTGTCCTAAGCTACTGTTGAAGTAAGGAAATCTTGTACATGCGAACCTCTTTTAACGGCTGACAAATGTGTCCTTAGCTACTGTTGAAGTAAGGAAATCTTGTACATGCGAACCTCTTTAACGGCTGACAAATGTAATGTGTCCTTAGCTACTGTTGAAGTAAGGAAATCTTGTACATGCGAACCTCTTTAACGGCTGACAAATGTGTCCTTAGCTACTGTTGAAGTAAGGAAATCTTGTACATGTGAACCTCTTTAACGGCTGACAAATGTGTCCTTAGCTACTGTTGAAGTTAAAACATCTAGTACATGTGAACCTCTTTAACGGCTGACAAATGTGTCCTATCATATTGCAAAACCGGTATTCTGTTAAAGAGCCATTTAGTAAATGACAATTCAAATCAGGTACACTAAGTTAACCATGTGTTAAGCACTCAGACAAGAGAAAAATAAAACATAGGCTGCTAAAGATAGATGGCTGCATTTTTTAAATAAGCATACTCGCTGCTTGAGGCAAGTTTCTGCTCAATACAATAGAATTGTATATCTACCTTGATTATTTGAATCCATACAAACAGCCATCTGTAATAAGTTGTATAGTAGTCGCAACTTGACCGCGATGGTTGATCTTAGGCTGATTATTCATTTCGATTAATTCTTTGTAGAAATAAGGGGTTGCATAAGGTAGCCGTACATATTTGTATGGAATTAGTTTGTATACAGTGCAGTATTAAAGTGTGTATACTTACATTTGATCAGTTAAAACTTTTTAATACACTTATTCATATTTACACAAATTTATATTTCCATTTTCTCGTGCAGCTCGTGTTTTTAATGCAAAGAAATGCTGCATTTTACGTACACTCCTTTTCTGTAATAGGTTTTGCCTCATGATATATTTTAATACAAATGTCAACCATCTGGGTCAAGTTGCGTCCACTATACCTATTGATGAAAGGCAAAACAGATATGCTCCAAGTTTCCAACATTATGAATTTAAAGTAAACCAAATTTATATGACGTTATATTCATAAAAAAATGTTCGTGGTCACCTATTCATATGAGAAACGAACAAATCTTGTTGGGCTACTTGTGGCGTTTTCATTGTTCTATTTAAATTTGAATTGTACAAACATTTGCACTTTATATCAGATACAATTAGCTTTTATTATTTTGGCTTTCTGTTAGGACACGACACTACAGACAAGGCAGAGAGAAATTTCGATTCAGGCAAGGTGTTGCAACGTGTTGTACAAATTTATAAATGTTGTGTTTTTCGGTTTTTGAATGCTTTTTTTTTTTGGGATTGTTTGCTTATTTCTGTTTGCTTTAGATGTGAAAATAGATAATTTTGTATGAAAAGAAGGATTGCAAAAACTGAAACTCGGAAGTTTTTGATATGCTGTTTTTACAGTATAATGGCTGTTCTGTAACTATCTTCATCTTTTAGATCTTAATATGTTGTATACAAGATCATTTGAAATAATTATTTCAGGTTGTGATCAAATGTACTACTCGTTATGAATTCATATTTAATATATTTGTATAAGTAAATAATATACACTACGTACCATAAATCTTTTGAACAGTACTGCCAGAGCTACTGCAAACAGTGTTACAATTTGCATGTTAATTATTAGAGACGGGGTCATTGTAACTATATAAATGTCTCTAATAAACTAGGACGTGTTAACTTCTCCTGACAAAGTTTCTTAATTAATCTACAAAATGCGCATATAAAAATCAGTTCTTCTATTTTGTTTTGGATTTAATAATAATTTAGTGGGCCAGTGATCATGGTAATATTGTCGACCTTTGGAAAAATACCGGCAGCCTCGGCCCCCTTCGATATAATCTCCTTTTGTCGACAAACTTAACTGTTCTATAGGGTGTTAGCTGGTTTCTTTGAATGTTGCCTGCAACGCACTCTAATGTTGATAGCTTTTTTTTTTTCAACATGTTCTCCTGTGTACTTGTATTTCATGTTGAATTATAGTGTGCATGCCGATTTGATTTTCTATGTCATACTTTTCTTCTCTTAAACAATGTGTAGCATTTTATATGTGCCACATGCATTTCGTACTTCTTTCTCAATTAGAGTAATAACATCTGGCAATTTTTCATCAGCTATTAGGTAAATATATCGGTTACAATATTACTATATATAAAGATATTCTAACTACTTACTGTAATTTTCAAAATGTTTAAGTTTTGAGTTTTGATCAAAACATTTAAAACACAAAAATAATCATGCAAGTTTATCAAACGTTCGTATGCATCACAAACTACAGAAAAATAGTACAATGCTTTAAATCTAAGCCTTATTTCTAGTTTCTTACATTCACATTATTAGTACGAGCTGTAAAATACTTATCTATATGACTTGTGTAGTAACTGTTGTCCAATTTTGATTTTGTTTTAGAGGAAGTGGTACTCGGAATTGAATAGCGGTTTGTATGCCATATTAGCCATCGAAGATCTTTTGTAATTTTGTAGAGCAACAGTTTGTGAATGAAAAAAACGAAGAATGCACACCAGAAATATACTACGCTATGACGCAATAAATATACCACTCTCTGGCAGTAAATATATGCAAAACTGAGGACCATAAAAATTAATAAGGTAAATTCAGTTCCCAGTTTGATATATGTTCTAAATAGCCATTCCTGTTATTTTTAATGGAAATAGTTATGTAATTACAGAAATACGAGAGCTGTTTCGACTGTTTGATACCAACAATGACAGATCTATATCAGCACAGGAGCTTGGCAAGGCAATGAGGTTTCTAGGTATGAGTCCTACACAACAGGAGGTATCAGACGCCATGAGAACACTAGATGTTAACGGTAACACATTACCTTTCTTCATCAATCCTCTAACTATTAAATTGTTCAATTTCTTTAGCACTACATTTCGTGGCTATGCCAGAAACGATTATTCTGTGTGATTAAAATTGAATGGTTTTCATGGACTTAAAATTTAGTGGTTTTAATGGACTTTAAATTTCATTGACTTAAAATTTTAAGCAGCCTGGCAATCAAACGGTCCATACTCGGATAGACAAGATAAAACGAAATCATGTTCATGCTTGATGCACGCTCATTAAACGAAACCACCGTTTTCACAATGCGGTCATGTGGTAGTCTTCAGTAATAAATCCTTCAAATTTCTTCACAATCTAGTTTTGCATTATTCTCCGCACTTTCCTAAACTTTTAATCAAACGATTTAAAAATCGAGATTCTGATAGCTGTGTGCTCCAGTTTAATACTGTTCAATAGGATTCGATTGGTATTTCTCAATGCTTACGGTGACTCAATAACGAAATTTAATAACAATGGAACAATGGAAAAATCTCTCTCTGGATATTCTGTAATGAAAATGTATGAAAGCTAAATTTGATTAAATTCTATGTTTACCCATCCATGTGTTAGATTACATAGACATTGGAATCGCTATATCGAGCCTCATGTAGGCAAACATTTTATTTCTTTCCGTTTAATAAAAACTTTACTATATGTTTGAATACAATATCCACTTTCAGATATTACTTACAAGTACTAAAGCGTTTTGAAACATCACACGATCAGTTCCGTCTAGTACTGTAAAAATTAACTATCTAATAAGAGTTGACGTACATCATGTTCATGTTCATAATGCTTTAGAGAAGAATGAAATGTCGTTTTGAATTGAAGAAGTGGACCTGTCAAGACACTCGTCATATTACGTATTCATCGCTATTGTTCTTTTCTTTCATTTTTGATTTGTCTTTAGAGGCAATGTGTAAGAATAGAATGGTCAGATTTTTGACAACCTTGGCCCATTTCTTAAGGCCAATATCCGGAGTAGAGAAGATTTTACAGTTAAAAACAGGGGTATACACTTAAGGAGGCACAGGGAGATTAAGACAATTCTTCAAAAAGAAAGTAGCACTTACGTAATTATCTTAGAAATCAGTGTTAGGTCATAAGAACTGTTTTTTATTAGATTTTCGTGATGTGTGTTGGGCTTCTTGATATCTAAGGAATGCAAAATTGCCTAACGATAATACATAATCACACTGACATTTCAAATTGTTATTACAAGTGTGTTATTGAAATATGAGTATAAGATTACGCGGCACTGCAAATAACCGGCTGGTGCAGAATATAATTTTGCAACACATAATTCCATTTGTAACAGAGTTCAGAAAAGGTCGCGTATTTGCTTTTATTTGATATAACGGTTAACAAATTCTAACCTTAATCAGATTCATGTCATGGAATAATTAAACAAAATTATACATATTTCACATTTTGTTCAGCGCATTAGGGAGAGCACAGACTTGCAATGGTACAGAATCCGGCAAAACCGGTTAAGTTAACTGCCCGTAAAAAAATAGCTGAAATACTGTTGAAATAAAAACGGCGTTAACCTCAAGGGAGACGTTATCTTGCTATCTTATAACCTGTTCTCTGTAGTTAATTCATCCAGTGTTACAAAAGCGTCAACTTTATTAGATTCTACGTCTAAATGAGCTGGACAAAAGGTAGACCTGTTTATCTTGTATATGTGTGTAACGAGAGTTAATATGTCCTCAAAAATGTTGGCTTGCCGTGAGCAAATATTCTTCGTTCCTCCTCGTTAGATTTCCTGTCTTGTATTTTCTTTTCCTGCTGTGAAGTTGAAAAATATTTCATTGTCTATGCCGATCATTTTACTTTTGTACTTATACAAATTTATTAAAAATAGATTTTTTTTTCATTTCAGGTAACGGTAGAATCGAATTTCAAGAATTTTACTCGTTTATGCAAGCAGAGATGTCTAAAGTCAGTATGTGCATTACTCGATGTTTTTTTTCTAGAATCAAATTACTCTTTTAACTACCAATATGATAAATTTTAACAACTTAAGTAATTGATAATACTGCATTAAAGTGATATACTTTGCTTGTGACATTAGTTTAAAGGCAATGTTCTAGATCACACTACGGTCTATTGTTGAACAGATACATTACTCTGCGTTGCTTCTGCAAAACGATACCACCAATCGATACAGAACGACATGCATGTTATTGAATTAAAATAAAACAGAAGGTTGATACCTGCTATCAGAGAAATGTTACCTGTCAACTGAAAAATGTGTACTACGATCGTATATCCTTACGCACAATATATATTTACATGGCGAATTGTCATTCTTGACCAGTTCTGCGCGGAATATACACATACAATCCTCAGTCGAGTGCCTAAACTGGTACAGACCATGTTTACTCTCTACATTCCGAAGCATCTGTATTAAAACAAGTCGGAGAATCGGGCAAAAGAATGCTTCTTGATCAAGAGTAGAGTTAAGCGTTTCTCAAATAAATTTGTTTCAAATTTTAAGAAATTTTTACAAAATAAGTTTGTTTATTGGTGATTAATTTCTTCCCCTTTGCAGATTGTCCTCTGGCTGGTCCCTGCTAAATCCTCAAAAATTTATTAAGAATCTATACTTTACAATCATTAAAAATCACCCCGACAATTCTATACAAATTATTTGAGTCCAGATTAAAAAGAAAACTAGAATATTCTGTAATCGGATGAGGAAAAACAATACAGCATTATAAATGAACGATGAATTTCAAAGAGCCACATAGTACTTATTTACAATGAAATAAAGTTAATAAGCAGTCTTTTATAAGATCTAATATGAACGATTATTTGCATTTACACATCGGATAGCTATGCTTTCCTTAAATAGGTTACGCATGGTTTGTACTTTAAAATGCAGGCAAATGTTATGACATATATAGCGTGTAATTATTTCATCATCAATAGGTTTCTTAGAAGTAATAATTTGTCATTAAAAGGTGATGGCGACTTTACGAATAAAGAAGAAGTTATACGTTCAGCCTTTAGAACGTTTGACAAAGACGGTAATGGTTTTATTGACGCCAAGGAGTTGAGGTATGTGTAACTAGCTATAAAACTAAACAAACAACATTAGATCTACAGACAAATGGCCACTGACGTGTTAAAGCAAAAATAAAGTATAATTATTGGTACATGTATACGAAGATATGTGATGATGTCATACCAAAATAACTTTAAGAAATGGTCAAACTTTGTACCATAAAGAACATTTAGAACAAAGTCCAACAATTGCTGTTTAGTTATTGAGGTTAAGACAATTGTTTTATAGTGTAATTACGTTTATGGCACAGCATAATGGCAGTCCAAGAGCGAAATCTCCATGAAAATACTGATTGGTTTAGATTATCTTATTTATATATACCGTTTTTTAACTTTAAAATGTTTCTTTGCTTTCTTAAAAATGAATAATTAGTATCATGCTATAAAATTTCTAAACAGCCTTTATCAAGAAAACTGGCTGATCTGACGATTTACGAGTATATGACAGCTTGTATTTAATACTAATTGTTTGGCTTCAGAATTACACTTGGTATTATACTTCATTTTCCAGAATAGCCATGAAGAAACTCGGAGAAAGTTTAACAGACAAGGAATTAGAGGATATGATGAAGCAGGCAGATGTTGATGGTGACGGTAAAATAAACTATGAAGGTAAAATAAGTATAAATATTTATACTATTGAAACGATAACTAAGGTCAAATCTCACTCGTTCTGTCACTTTGTGATTAATCAGAATGAATTACGATGAATAGTGCATGTGAATCACTAATTTGTTCAGAAATCAAGTAGTTGCCATTGTTAATTTAAAATGTACACACGCGTTTGCACGGTGGGTAACAGTGTAGCTTCACATAGTGACATTTGTAAGAAGTGACTTGCAAAAATAGTTGAAACACCTAAAATCGTTAAGATTATATAAGACTTAAACAAAAGTGTGGTGCAACTTAATAGTGTTACAATTAAAACACAATGGTTACATATTATGTTAAGTCATCCTATGTGGCTTCAGTTCAAGTAAAGGGAACTATCACATCTATAGAATTGAACGGATATTTATTAAACTTTTAATGTATAAATATCTTTGCATTGTTATATATGATTATTCGTTTAAACTGATCTAATTACATCTTTGTTATGGTTTTCAGAATTTGTCAAGATGTGGTGTGAAGCCACATAAACCTTCTCGCATAACAAACAGCAAGAAGAGGTCTTAAGCATATACTATTTTGCACTTATTGAAATCGGTATTAAGTGCAATATTATTGTATCAAAAAAGGATTGAAAGCAGAATTAAGTCTATCTCTGCTGTACGTTCAGTACATTAAAATACAGCTTACATTTGTCGTAAGCTTACGCTTATTTCAGTTTGTATACCTTCTAGATTAACTCAATACTACTTTCAGGTTTTGATCGACCTTGACAATCAGTGTTTAATAATTTTCACTTGTATTATGTCTATTTCCGTACTTTACAAGCTCATTTTAGTGTACATATCGAATTGTTTATTGTAAGGAAATGTGAACCAAAGACAGTCTTTTGTTTAGTCTAATATTGCATGCTAGCTAAAGATCTCCATTTCCTACTTTGTACTTTGTATTTCTTTCATCATATAAAAAGATAATGGATTTACTAAGGTATTAATTGTTCCCCCTTAATCATTTATTGGACTTTGCACAAGACGTATATACATATAAATTGTATTTGAAGTTGTTTAATTCGTTAGCGAGTTTGTAACTGAAGCATTATATAGACGATTTTACAAGATGCATCAAGTAATATACATTTGTGTAAGTATAAAAAAAACTTGTTTATTTCCTATTGAGTTTGCTCAAGTTAAAAAAGGTATATTATTTTTAATGTTAAAACTTGATTGGTGAGAGTAAATGCATTTGAATATTATCTGTCTTTTGCTCAGTAACTGAACGGATATTTTATTACATTTTACATTTGAAGAAGGTTTGCACGGAATGTTTGGACTCGTTGTTAATTTGGAGATTTGAAGTAATAATAATATTTAGATATTTATATTGCATTCATGAACATTTTGATTAAAAATGAATAACACATGTACATATTTGCTGATTTTGTATTATATTACTAACCGATTCTAGAGATTAAATGTTGTATTTTTCACATGATCAATGGCATTGTGTTTGTAGTAAACTGATACAGCAATAACCATGTTAAACAATTTACTTTTTATGTATTTCTATTATATCAGAGTAATTGGTATTTACCATATGCTGTTTATAGAGTAATACAATTGTCGAAATATGTGGCCTTTTTCACATGATAACGTTCAAAATGGCAACTTCTGTGAATCTCGAGAATGCACTTAACAGGGCAAATGAGCTGTTTCTGCCGATTTCATTCTAATGAATAGATTGATATATATTTACTGATATATTACTTATATTAAATGAAAATATATGAGAAAATTCCAATGTCATCGACATGATGTACAATCAATAAGAAACTGTATGTTTTCTCCAGCCGAACTCCTGCAGAAGTATATGAACTGATTTTAATATTTTTATAAATCTTCACAGAATTATTGAGAATGTAAAACGTACACACATCGAGAATGAATGTAGTAAATAGATAAATGAATAAAAATAAAACAATTTAACACAAACACTGGGACATTCCCTTTTTATCATGTTTAAAAATAGTCATTGAAACATACATTCAGAATGACTAGATTGTGCGGATCAACATTGTTCTAGCTTTTTATATTGATGAATAAAATTTATAAATATAAATATGCTTTTTTTATAACTGTATCAAACCAGGGCTCCATTACCAAAGATTAACGTTTGAAGTATTCATTCTCTGCACTGGTTAAGATGAAATTATAGTTGTACACATCTTTAGGTTTAGAGAATGATCCTTTGCTGAACGCTTCTCTTACACCATTTAAAGTGTATTGGTAAACCATTTTAAAATGTTGATACTCGACAGTTTAAACAAATATGAAGGTTGCTGACTTTAAATCTTTTGTCCCTCACCGACTTTTGCCTCAGGCCTCACCAAATTAAAAAGTTGTTCATCGGATTTGCCGCTCGTATATTTTCAGAAACACAAACATTTTTTTATTTTTTTTTTGTTTTTGGCTTGCGCTCGCCCCATTGAAAAAAATCAATCCAAAATTTTTTGGCGCGCTACTTTTTACGGACGTAAAAGTGTATAAATGCTTATACTTCCAGTCCCAGATTGTTCTCAAATGGATTTTAATCAAAATAAATACATACTTCGCACACATCGTCTATAATAAATCATAATACTTATATTTAGTTGCATTAAAGTTATTTCCCCTTTATGCAGTTACGCCATTTTCTTCAAATGTTTACCAAATTACATACTACAAAAATCGATTTAGTTAATTCCCCTTTATGCAGTTACGCCATTTTCTTCAAATGTTTACCAAATTACATATTACAAAAACCGATTTATTTCATTGAAAACTGGATGAAGAAAAACATACTAATTTGTTTGATATCATCAATCTACATTATTTTGGTAAGGGTAAATACTTATTGATGCATGTCACTTATCTGTTTTCTGTCCTTTTCTGTCCAAATCATCAGCATTTGCATACGAACGTTGGTGGGGTAAGGAATTTACATTACGAGTTGTTTTCAGGACATTTTTGATTTTCAAATTTTTCAATCATTTAGTAGACTAATGTTTATGCACGTTAATCTCCATTTCAGACTTTAATTGAGACTTTGTTTCAACAAATTTAATATGTTATGAAAGTTTAAAGTTAGAAAAAAGAGCTGTACATAAGACATCATGCTCGACTTTTCTAAATCAGAGCTTTACCAGTAAAAGGGGCATAATAGTCAGAAGCTATTAAAGTACAGAGCTATTGGTCATTATATAAAACTTAATTAAAAATATTCTATGTTAAAAAGGGGCATAACTCTGTCTAGGTTCAGACTTAAGAGTATTGTTTCTCATGGTGTAGACTTTGACAGTAAATAACTGTTCTAAGTTTCAAATCAGAAGCTTTAATAGATCTAGCAACACTCACATAGATATTTGATGTATCAAAAACTTTGTAAAGTCAGCTAAGAATGCTACATTTTCACAGCAGTAAATATTCGATTCGATATTTGATTACAGTGTATTGTATGACAATGTTATTACCTTTTTTCACGAGTTCGCTTTGTTGTGCGTCTGCGGGTTAGATTTTCTCAATCTCTGGGGACTTACTTTTTAATATAAAGTGCTATACATTCTATTTTAAGGTTTTTATTAGTCAGTCGAGAGCCAAATGAAGACAAATATATTTCTTCGCTCTTCGCTCGCTCCTAATTTTCTCAAAAACCAAAAAAAAATATTTAAATTATTTTTTCGCTCGCCGCCTCAAATTTTTCAGAAAAAAATCCGATGAACAACTTATCAATTTGGTGTAGCCTCACTTAAATTCTTCATGCATGGAAGCTATCTAGCTAGTTAACAGAAGTTCGGTGTTTCTACCCAGGTGTCAGTTCGTGAAATAATGCAATGCTTGGAGTGACATCAATGGTCTTTCTCTACAATCTAAGCTGGAAACTCGTCATATGACCTTAATTTGTGTCGGTGCGACGTTTAACTCAACAAAAACTAGAACAAACACAAACAAAAGGAAAACGTACGTACGTACATATACACATACATACATACATACATACAATCAAACACACATACATACAATCAAACACACATGCATACACATTTGAAAGGATTTTTGTTTTGGGAGTCTGTGCTGTTGTAAAGTAACTATTCCTACTGAATCTTTGACTTGATTAAATTAATGATGTCTCTGCATCTTTGTATATATATATATATATATTTATGACGTACACCATGATTTAGGGTTCCAATGTATTGGGGATGCGGTGGAACATTGTTGTTTCTATTTGATTAGTCGCATTTTTGTTATATTTTGTCTTTTGTAAAATATGACGAATGTGTAATTCATACAACAGACATTAAATAGAAAAAGACAATCTTAACATAGTTTGTTGATTTAGTTTATTTATTTTAAAGTTTCAATAAAGCAAAATTATTTTAATATTCATATTCCATCTAATTGCAAATTCGCACTTAGGACAAAGTCACTAGATCTAATTTCCATGCAATATCGGTATTTTGGCAAATCTGTCATAATCTCAAATAAATTTAGAAGACAATGTTTAAGCTTTACGATTTATCTCTGACGCACTACCTGGGAAATTTGTCAAAAATATTTCGCAGTTATAAATGTTAGTACTCGAAACCATGCGATAAATAAATCAAGGCATTTTATTCCCTCTTATCAGTAGAGTTTGATTACTTTGTATTACAAATTATACAATAAAGAACATGTCTATTACTATATATTGGAAATTCTAGAATCGTTGCGTTTAATTTAAACAAAGCTGTATTGATAACAAACCGACGCGTCGTATTTCTATTTGCATTAATGAGGTATCTGATCAATCATGTTTTTATATTATACGTAGATACTTTGGTTTACATTAAAGGAACACAATACTCAATATTTAGAATACTTGAACCGTACTAAATATGGCAAAGATTAAACAAATGAAAAGTTACCCATAATTAATAATGGAAAAAAATAATCAAAAGTACAAAAATATACTAAATGTTGGTTTATGATACCGCAACTAGGTTTAAAGACACCATATATTTATCACATATGCCTCATGTCTCCACTCTTGTGGATTTCCAACTGTTAGCATATCAGCTGATTCCGTGTGATCACATATCACGTTTATTCACCATTCAGCGAATAAATAAAAAGAAAATAAAAACAATGACGTCTCAAGAATATAAGATAATTCATTGAAGCTGTTGCATATAACACTTTGCTTGGTTGCATTCTATGTCTCAAAAGGATCACAAGATCAGTTTTTAAGTGACAGGTGGCGGCTCTTAAAGGATTTCAAGTACCCAGAAACAGTGCTGACACATTTTCCTGTCCTTTAGGATCATGAAATCAATCGTTTAATTGTAATAGAGTTCCATTTAAACCGGTGCTAGGCGTCGTGAAGACTGTTGTAAATATAATTACCTCTCATGAACAGACTCAATAGTACCTAGTTTGCTTTATATAGCTTGGTTACCAACTATGTTTCAAAAAGATCTTTTCACTTATTGTGTTGAGTTTTGTCAACGACCTCGTCAAACACATCCCGTTTATAAATTCTAATTATCAACGTCGTATTTCGAGTTTGAGGGGTGGGTGAAGATGAAAATCCTTTGAATACAAAAGGGTCAAATAATATAATATAACTAGTAAATAATGTATAGCAAACCCGTGTTTTAATGTTAATAATGCAGGAAAATAGATTATACGTCCGCGGAATACTTTCACGAGGGCGGAGCCCTGGTGCTTATTCTCTTGACGGATAAACGATTTGAGTGTTTCAGTTTGAAATAAATACGAATTTGCTATACATTATTTCGATTTTAATATGCTCTTAACATAAAACAGTAGATATGATTTATCCCGCCCGTTTAGCTCAGTAGGGTGAGTGAAGGTTTACGGATCAAGGGTTGCGATTTCGATCCTCGGGCGGGGCGTATTTTATCCGTGACGATTTGATAAAAGACATTTTTTCTGAAATCATTCGTCCTCCACCTCTGATAATTCATGAGGGGAAGTTGGCAGTTACTTGCGGAGAATGGCTTTGTACTCGTACAGAATCCAGGAACACTGATTAGGTGAACTGCCCGCCGTTACTTGATTGAAATACTGTTGAAAAACGGCGATAAACCCAAAACAAACAAACAAACTTTTTAAGATTAGATATCTTCACGCCCTTTCTCGGTCGCAGCAATAATGTTAATGTCATCGCACGTTAACCTGACGTCATTTTAGCGTAATCGTGTTTTAACAGAATCAAACATATTAGAAAACATTTCATGTATCTTTCTGCATGCTTGTAGTTTATATAAAGAACACTGATCGGAATTGTATAAACAAATGGCTTACTACATGACATTTAGTTGTAAAGCAGTTACTCACACAATTAGTGCTGAAAGTGTCTGAGTAGAATTTTCTATATCTAAATTTAATATTCAATGATAAAGTATGTTAGTGAAAATTAGTATATCTTTGACCAAATATACTATTGTATATAAAAGTTCATTTAATAATTTAGGATTATGTATCGTTGTACTGGTTCAGGTTCATCTTAATGTAAATATAAACTGCATATTTGAATAACTTATAGTATTTGAATTGAATGCCAACAACCAATGTACTGTAATAGAGATGACAATTTTGTTCAATTTGTAATAACTAATTCCAAAATATGACCTTACTAACAATATAAAAAGGCACGATAGGACCCTGATGAATACTTAATCTACTTTGGAACGTCTCAAAAATACTGGTAAATAGTGTTATTACACATATTAATATTACGCTTATTGTAATTAAATTTATCAACGGTTGTGAAACCAATATATCGGTTGTCGTGTGTAACAGCGTGTACTGTAACAAAGTCTATATCGGTGTTTTAAACAAGAGCACTTGCTTTAAACCAATCGCCTACAATTGTTTATGGTAGGGCATTAAATAAATATTTAGAAAATAGCATGGACATGTTAATTCATTTGAACGACGTCTCATTTCTGTATTACTTAATTGGATCTAAATTTCTTTATTTTATTTTGTCACGAAGTTCGTTCGGATAAAGGAATATAAATCAATATGGTAAGTAAAATTTTGTTCAAACGAATTTTTTTCTTTTTGCTATATACGAATTTAGATTCCTTAAGAAATAAGGCATGTGATTCTTTCATCTTTAAAGCATATGTAAATTTGTAGGTTTCAAATCATCGGAATGCTTACTTCGAATTTTCCTGTCTTATAAATAAGAAAATTAGAATGACAAATTATTGGCGACTTTATGTTTTTTATGACGGTCATCTATACAGAAGTCCATCTTCTGTCACGGACTTTGCTATCCGATTTTTTATATATACAAATGGAAAAAACACAACTTATGTCAGTTGCTAGACGTACCAATATTTGTTTTCAATCGTTTTAAACTGATGCAAAAAATAAATAAATAAATAAACGTTAATCTAATGATATTCATAATGCTATGAGTATACGGATAACAATCATGCATGCATTAATGTACTGTTAATCAATGAAACACTAATATCGTACCAGAAAAGTCACTAAAATTTAATTGTATGCATGTATGCATATTGTTATGAACAGGAAACTGTAAAGTTTATAGTCTAATTAAGTATTCTTCTATAATCATATTAGTCAATTAAAAATTCACCTGACATAAAGAAAGATGTGAGGGAATTAATTCTTCTTCATGTTCCAATAGTTATCATTATTCGTTCAAAATACGAGAATGGGGATGTTTCTCAAATGGCTGCAAATGTTACATATTCTACCTACAGAAAATTATTACATTTAGGATTTTCAAATAAACTTCCACTAGATTTGGTCTGAATCTGCAAAAAAAAAAAAAACGATTGACTTATGCCTTTTTGATATTTGACGCAAATAACAATAACAATCAAGAGAAATAAGAATCGTGTCTTATCCATTAATTTAGGTGTCATATTATCCTTTTCGGTCTAAGCGGATTGAAAAATATGACCACGTTTATAATTCAGTGCAAGTCTATAAGAGAATTATATACCTATGACATAAAGCTATTAAAGTCTATTTATTAAAATTGCAGGTTGATCACCAGCAACGTGTCCAATAGCTTAACTATGTGACACTTTTTGTGATTAGAAGAACTCGAAATCTGTTTATATCTAAATTAGCCACTTTCAGAATGTTATTGATTTGAAGAAAGGCTTTCAATAGATGTAACAGACTTAAAGTAAAAAGGAATTAATTATTTATATTTCATACGTAAACAAACTGATTTCACAGTGAATTGTCTATCTGTGAATTAACAAATGGTGAGTTTTCCTAAAAGACTTCGATTTTAAAGTAATCACCAATGTCGCGAAAATTGGTTCAGTTCCAGACATACATCAGAGAAGTCTTAAAGATGTTTTTCTGTAGTATAAAACGCCATTCGCACGTTTGCCCAAAATACTAGATCGCTTATTGCATTGAAACCTTATGTTTATTTTTTCAGTTTGATCAATTTTGATCAATGATTTTTATGAAAACTAAAGATGTTGAGATGTTTCCGTGTTGTTTTTATGACCTTCTCAATGTCTATAACTCATCTGGCCACACAATATGTAATACATTTATTTAAAGTATTTCCCAAGTAAAATTGCTAATATATTTTTATCGCTGAAAATAATATAATAAAATTCGTACATAATTTTATGTGTATTACTAGATCAGTAAACGAGGAATAGAAGAATATAGGATGTGTTATTATCACATACATGTAGATGTTCATTGAAATTTGTATGCATACTGATTCAATAAACACTAAAGTCGATAAAACTGTATAATCCCTACACATTGTTAAAAAATAATTCATTCAGTCATCATTAAATAATGTAGTTTGTCATTTTAGAAACTTTCTAAACAAAAAAATACAGCCATGCAATGCAAACGGCCGCATTCATTTTTTCTCCCAGTTGGTACTAACTTCCTACTGCAAACAATTGATACAAACGATTATATTAAGTATAGGTGTTTTGTCGTTTGAAATATTATCTCCACCCTAATATCATTGAACTAAAACGATGTTAACTTGAATGAAAAGGATATTCGCAATACATTGTATTTGCAATATTTTTATGTTTAAGATTTGAAGTATATTTCAGAAGTTTTTGCCCCTTATGCAAATATTTTTTGAACGACGGCATCTCGTATATATATTTAGAATAGATATATTCGGATTTAAAGTTAATTTATTTTGAATTATTTTTCTTTAATTCGCATCCTAGAAAATGTTCTGAACAAGGTATTCAAGGTTTAACTAATTCTTGCAAATTCTCATGAATTACAAATAGTATACGCTTTGATTTCTGTTTAACATTTGCTTTCCAGTTCATGATAATGACTGTGATTGATCATAATCTGAAAATTTAAATTTTAAATACGTTTTTCTACTTATTTGTTTTATGTTCCGCGCTATTTCAGCGTACTGTGATATGTTTACAAATTCAAACGTAGCGTAAATGACACCGCTATTGAACATGACGTGACATGTCAATTGTTTCCTGAGATATAATACGCACTTGATCAGCGTCTATCCTTCAAGCTGGGAGTTAGTGTTGTAAAAGACAACATGTTTCCTGTCTTGACAGTAAAAGTTGTTCAAGTTGTCGTATAAACTAATAGAAGAAATCGGATGACTTTCACATTATACTTTTCGTTTATGTCTTTATAGCAACACATTGTCGGATGAAAACAGGAAAATTACCTGACACAAATTTACGCCGTGAAAGACAAATTGTGTAATTATGTTGGATTACACTGTTTTTAATATTCATAATAATTTTCTAAACTATAAATTTACCTTTTCAGAAAACGAAATCAATTAAGTCGAGTGTGGCAGCCAAGTGTGTATATAAATGGAAGTCTTTAAAGCACACGCCGTTTCAATATTTGTAAAAAAAAATGTTGATATTTGATCAAATTAAATATTCAATAAACCTTAATGCTGGGTTGTTATGTTATTCGTTCAAGTAGTAGAATAAATCTTCTTTGAGTTTTAATAGGATTTTTAACTGTTTATCTGGTCCAGTGTATATCTTGCTCTAAATAACAATTTGTTAGAATGAATAATTAATTTAAAAAAGAAGTTTTTAATTTTGTAAGATATGTAAACTTACATAGGATAAAAACGGTTCAAATCTGTGAACGCTGTATGATTGCGTTATACAATCATGTCTGTTGTGTTTATATACCCAACAATTGCTTTATTGCAGTTTATTTTGTTTTTATAGATTGTGACGATTCACATGAGTGGGCTTAAAACTTTAAACTAGACGATCAACATTGATATTTTCCATTCTTTTGTCTGTTTATAAACTTTCAACAATGTCGATGAAATATATATACATTCAGTCAATCAAGTACACAATATTTAATTTAGTAATATGATGCTTATTTCGATATTTCCGTTCGGCGCGACTTCAGTGTTGAGTACCTTTTAGTTCTTCTGCTTGAACATTTCAGCTTTGATGGTTCGAATACTTTCGCTGCATTGGGTGTTGTGTCAACACCCCTTGGATATGGTGATTGCTTTTTAATTATATATTTTTGCAGCTTATTTGATATGCTGGCTTTGAAACCTCAGATCCCCATTCAAAATTCACGTTTGTTTAGTTCTACCAATTGTTTTTTACCCGTTTAGGACAAGCATGTTTGTTTTAACTTGGGACCATACGCCGCTTTTATTGTATTACACACTGGTGTATTTTTAGAGGATTCATACGCACCGCCATATGAACACATTTGCGGAATCTGTAAATTGTGTTATTGTTTACTGTACTACTTCCATGTGTAAATGTTGAGGTCTGCTCAACCCGGGGCAAGAGTGCGAGAACGGTGGCATGCATTTCCACTACCGTCCACGAACAAGCTCAATCAAAACATGCTTGCAACATTTCCATTTTAGTTGTGTTGAGCGACGTTGAGTTTCCACTTTTTACACATTCAGATATTTGAAATAGTTAAAACGCAATAAATGCTACTATTTTAATTATGAAAAAATAAACGTTTTGAAATGTACACCAAAAACACCAAATATGAGTCCTCAGAATGTTGATCAATTTTCATCAAAACTTAAAAAATGCACAGACAGTGCAAACGTGTTATGCACTACTGTTTGATGCTTATGTAATTCTTCAGATAGTCATTTGAAATTCATGACATAAGATCTTTTCTTTTTATTTTGAAATACAGTTTGAAATTACTCAAAATATTTAATCTCAAGTGTTAAAACGTATTAAACAAATGAAAATAGAAAAAAAATCCATCGACAGTAGTCATCATCTCTGTATGTACAGACGTCTACAGACATGTAGAAGTATCAAATACGTGATGTTTTTATTATTTGTTAAGGGCAGTTTTCAGAATTTTGATTTTCAGATTAACCTCAGTCTTTTATATTTTCGTATATTTTTCGTATATTTAGGTTTGAAATCCGATTCCGTTGAAAGTGATCATTCATTTATGCGTTTTATGCATAGTCCTACAATAGCGTTTGCTACAACAGGCCAAGTTATAATTATAAATTATCATGCTTAAGACAGGGTTTCTTATTATGCTTAAAAAATAGTTTTATTACTGTTTATTTTATTATGCTTAAAGTAGATCTAGATTTGATCATACTTAAAGTGGATCTGCAATAATGTGTACATAAATTGCAGCTAAATTTATATATGGTCATGTTAGACTTAAAATACAAGACAAAACAAGAATTAAAGTGTTCTGCCTTACAAAAGAGCTAAAGTTAATTGTGTGTAGGTATTTTACTGGAAATATTTAGCTATATAATAGAGCTAAAATAAACTATGCTTAAAGCCCTGCCCAGGCTATTCAAATTCTTTTCTGTGTATGCAACCCATGATAACAATAGGTAACAGTTAACGGCCAAGTGCCACACTTTAGCACGCAAAACCACATGTATTTCATATAGAATTTTAAATAAAATAGACTCTATTTTGACAGGCGTCACTGTTTTTAGTCAGGATTTTCATGCTTTTTCAGTGGCAATTTAAGGTTAAAAGGTAGGACGGGAGTAGGGCTTTAACGTAGTGCCTAATTCAACTAGGTTATCAATATTATGAATATTCAACTGGAACTTTAGTAAGTTTTACATTATAAGCTATAGCTTAATTTTACTTTGCTTCAGCTTTTGCGTAATATGCTTTAGTTTTTCTACAAGCTATATTTAATTATGCTCAGAATGGAATTAAATACATTTATCTTCAAATCTATTTATCCTGCAAAGGGGGCTATTGTATAAATCCCCTTATTCTTTTACTCTGCCAGTGAGTGATCTTCAAGGCCAATTCAGTTTTTCAATCTTTGTGTCCGTAACATTACAAAGTACATTCAGGAATAATGTTGCCAAAAGAACGATATTAATATGTTCCACTGTAACCTTCTTCACAAAATTAATCAGTTACTTTTTTTGACTTTCTGTACTACATTATGTATGTTTTGCTAAAGTGCCATGAGGTGTAGGCGCTATGCAGATATTTATTTCAGCTTTGTGGGCAAATTAAGCACTCATAACTGTCAGAAATAATGATTTATTCAAGTTTATTAACAGAAACACGTACGTTATTTACGTTATTTGTGTACAGACGCACATACATTTTAAACATATTCCCAGCCTTAATAAGAACATTGATTTGGTGGCTTGCTACTGTAGTTATATAATACTAGCAGCTTAAGTCCTTTCAGACAATAATAAGGACACTCTTTGCTTACAGTGCTTATGTTCTCTTTATTGTCTGATTTAGTCAATGATTATGTGTTAAGTCTATCATTTAAGCAGACAGACAGACAGACAGACACCGGTGTAGAGTTTTGTTGGGGAGGGAGTCTTGCCTTCTTAGCAATGCCAACTTGATTTTCTTGTTTGACTATAGTGTTTGGAATGATGGCTTATGTGTCTCTTTTAATAATGTACAAATGACTTCTGCAGGTACGAAAGTTATTCCTATGTTATTTTGCGTTTTGTTGGGAAACATATACAGGTTTCATTTTACTGATAAGTCCTTCTTTCTTAAGATAATTAAAAACCCGTGCTTTGTATTTTATCATTTATATTATTAACCGGCTTTATAAATATTTACACAAATACTAGGTACTTGTAGGACCTACTATTGCTTCATAATCGACCTAGAATAATTTAGTATAAACTAATGCCCTCAAACATCCGCAAATAGGACACACTTGTAAAAAATGAAAACCAAAAAAAAAAAAACATGAATGAGGTAAGTGTTGCATGGTTTCTAAAATATAAAACGAGTGAAATAATAAAGTCCGTTTAAACCTTTCAGTGCCATCTTGAGTGAATATTTCCGTTTTTTACTTAATTAGAAGTTATGGAAATACACGTAAACGTACTGTATATCATACAGAAAGGGAAGTAAATGCATAATTTTGTAAACAGTTTGTTGCTTTTAACCCATAAAATGTTACAAACATGAAACACAATTATGTACATGTCAGTTTCCGAAACGAATTAATTTGACAAGAACCGATCCTTTGAGATCTAAATTTACAACAAATCCAACATTGGTCAATGCAAATCAGATTACTTTCTTTCCTAATTTAGATAATTTGTTGTCAGACTAAGTAGAAATAAGTGTCGTTCACATATAGGAATGACATTGTAGTAAAACGATAATCATATACTAACATATAATATATAACATTTAGTCGCGTGAAATCAAGATTTCGTGTGATTCCTGATCTATTATGACCTTCAGTTTGAATAGCGGATGACAAAAATACTTGTCTTCTGTGTATTATTGAAGCCATTAGCTGGTACTTATGAAGAATTTCAAAAGCAATCGTTATACCTTAATTATAATAATCACACGGAAAATTGTAAAATGCAGGACAGACTTCAATGAAAAACGATTCGGGGACCCTGAGAATGTCCTTTCGGATATGGATGACCATAGACCTTCATGGTTCCATGGAAACTGATTGCAAATATGAAACGTTTACAAACTTGCATTTTTAATAAATTTCAGCTCTTAATGTATATAGTTGACGAATATATGCTAATTTGTTTTCTATCTCAGTAACAGGAAATCCAAAATTTTAAAGTTAAGAAAAATTCTAACCTGACTGAATCAGTAAAGATACAGAACTAGGTGTAAATGGGGGTTTCGTTTTGAGGAGGCTGCGTTTTTGGTGCGTGACATGCCCTGTTTGATATTTTTCTTTGTTTTTTTTTGTTTGTTACACTTTCGACCGAATCCATTTCTTAAACAAAATCTGGTTAACCACTTTTAACAACGAAAGCTTTAGATATAAAAATATGCATATTTCCCAGATAACACTTTTATATGATTTATTTGAAAAGAAAGCGGGATATATAATCCACAAGTATTGTGAAACTCATACAATCATAGTCTGGGATTGTATTTGTAAAGATCAAAATAAATGCAGGTTTGAGACTTAGCTTTTCTCCAATACATAAAACCATTACCAACACAAAACTAACAGTGGATTTGACGATGTATTATTCCGTTTTGATTTGTTAATTTAAAGAGACATAATTTATAAGTTTCTCTCAAAATTCTAATGATACTTGATTCCCTATCTATATCAGCAACAAGTATTCTTGACGGCTCGAACTTAATCACGAAAGATTCGCTATTTTCCAGATAAATTTGATTATTGTATTATTGTATACACATGTGGGATATCCAGTACAACAGCAAAGTCAAGATTGAAAAATAATAAGAAATTCATGACGTTTCGCCGTCCTCTCAATGGCACTTGCATTACTGATACACAATGAATTTAGACAAAATAGGACTTGGACATTTATTAAAAGATAACTGCGACATTTAGCAAAATAGATATACATATCCAGAAGCAGCACTTATATCACGGTACTTTATGCGTAAAAATTGCTTATTCGAGTTAAAAACATTGTTTTTAGAATCAATCACTTTTCACATTGATATAAATTGAAATAAGACATGATTTTTGTACTATAAATTTTGAAATCATTACAATGTTGTCTTATTTAGTTGACAATACACATTGTAATGTATATTATTTCTGCTAATAGTTGTTTAACATTTTGTTTAGAAAATAACTATTTCAGTACAAGTTAACACACTTCTGCTGCTAGAAATTCATTAAAACACTATATAATCGTTGGTAAAAATATCTACTTTATTTGAAAGCCACCGTGGGAAATATCTAACGTTAGGAATCGGCCAGAATTTCAACGTTGATAAATCAGTGTAAAATTTGATTTATCGTGAGCAGATTCAAAAAAACTAAATGTTCCGATTTGAAGCAATAACATATTTTCAGTTATTGTAGTAGTATTGAATACAGTACCTAAAGTTGTTAATTGTCACTAGTATGTCTAATGAGAAAACTTCTACATACATGTAATTGTAACAAATATGTCGAATATATGTATGCTTTAATAGGTAATGATGTATATTTTAAAAATGGTCCTAGATAAGTATTTTTGGCACTATGATGATTATGAGGACGTAAGATGAATGTGACATTCCATTCTTGTCGGTTTTGGATTGGATTATGAGACCAATTTGTCTACATTTACTTTAATTCCACAGTGCCTGATTAATCATCACCACCAGAAACCTTCGAACTATGTTGACATAAGTTATCAAATACTCGACCACATGTGGCAGTGATTTGAAGTCAGGACTAATGCACTGAAATTGCGAAAACATTAAAACACATTCAACGTTATTCTTTCGTTATGATAAATGAAACATACCTATTTAACATATAATTTTCAAAGACAATAACTTTAACGAAATTTCACTATAACTGTGTTCTAGTCCTTGAATGAAACATTCTCCGCATAGGCAGATACTTGTAAAACTGTATAGTAAATCTAGTATAGGGTGCATCACCGCGACTTTTATCATACAATGTACAAACATGGTAACATGTCACTTAAATACACATCAAGATCAAGCACCGGTACCTATATTTTAAATACATATTTCCGTATTAAACTTGATTCTCAGTCAGTGAAATGATATTCTTGTGAACATTTTATCCTGTATATACGTATAGGAAACTGTCAGTGCGTTTTTAAATTATTGCATGCATTAAATTTCACCGTTCCAGAAATAAAAGGTCGTAAATGAAAAACAGTGCTTTTTTGTGTTTTTGTCAGAGAGATGAACTAGAATTTTTGTTTTACAGATCAGATTTCTTATCGAATCTCGTATTCAGCTTCGTATTCATGTTGTAATATCGTAACGAAAGCTTTTAATGCGCCCATTTGAAGTCGTCAGTAATTAAAGGTCATTTCTGCTACTTGCGACTTATTTACTGTATAATTGTTATTTCCAAATATCACAAATCAATGTCATTCTAAATGATTGTAAGTGACAGGTCTGCCTTTTTCTTTCTGCAATAGAAATATTAAAAAAAACTACAAAAATTTGCAAACGATACGATCATTTCTTATTAACAAAATGTTATCTTTCGCTCAATAAAAACGATCCAATAATCAATAAACCTTTGGAAACACATGATGCAACCATGCATAAAAAGAGAGTAGGTAGTAGGTACACTCGCGCTCCCTAGCAACGGTAAGCGGAACTTTATTACCAACGAACATATTGGACTCCACGCTCCAAAACGACCAGAAAATATAACAACACTGGATCCAAGTGAGGAGAGACTTCCTACGGTCACCACACGAAACTTTGCTGTTGTGATAGTTAATACCATTTGTAAGTAGATTCTATGGAAGCATAAAATGCAACCAAGCACACTCGGTTTGATTGAGTTTTCAGGAAAGGTAGTGGCAAGTGCAACACCACTCACGCCTCTTAGCACGTTATTGCCCTTTCAGTGCAGTATATGAAAGTGTAGTGTTATATGTAACGACTTCAATGAATTATCTTATATTCCTGAGACGTCATTGTTTCTATTTTCTTTTTATTTATTCGCTGAATGATGAATAAACTTAATATGTGATCACGCGGAATCAGCTGATATGCTAACAGTTGAAAATCCACAAGAGGTACATGTGATAAATATATGGTGTCTTTAAACCTAGTTGTGATGTCATAAACCCACATTTAGTTATTTTTGTACTTTAGCTTATTTTTTTTTTTTAATTATTAATTATGGGTATATTTTCGTTTGTTTAATCTTTGCCATATTTAGTATGGTTCAAGTATTCTAAATATTGAGTATTGTGTTCCTTTTATGTAAAACAAAATAGCTACGTATAATACAAATACATAATGAGTGATCAGATACCTCATTAATGCAAATAGAAACACGACGCGTCAGTTTGTCATCAATACGGCTTTGTTTAAATTAAACGCACCGATTCTAGAATTTCCAATATATCGTGATAGAAATGTTCTTTATTGTATAATTTGTAATACAAAATAATGGAACTCTACTGATAAGCGGGAATAAAAAGGCTATGATTTATTTCTCGTATTGTTTAAAATACTTACATAATTACGAAATAATTTTGACAAATTTCCCAGTTAGCACATCAGAGATAAATCGTAAAACTTAAACAGAGTGTTCTAAATTTTTTTAAAGTTACGACAGATTTGCCTAAATGCCGATATTGAAAGGGTATTAGATCTAGTGATTTTAGTGCGAATCTGCAATTGGATAAAATATAAGTATTAAACAATCTTTAAAGATACAGTTATGCTTTATTGAAACTTTAAAATAAATAAACTACATACTACAACTGAATAATCTGCTGCCCTGTAGTATTTTAAAGAAAAAAAAACTGTATTTTAGAACTGCAACATCACATCCTTAAATGCAGATTAAACTACTCAATACAATTCTGACTACATTTATATTTATCATTGCCTAGTTGCAACATCAAGAGATGGTTCTTTAGGATAGAGGATTCCATTTAACATAATCGTCACAGTGATAGATTGTCGTTTGATTTTGTGCTGAGGCGTAAAGGATGTTGCACTTTGCATTACCGCTATCTATCAGACTTGCTAAGGCTGAGTATGCTATAGATTTTGCTTGGTTGTATTTTAT
Organism: Mercenaria mercenaria; assembly: GCF_021730395.1. Lineage (NCBI taxonomy): Eukaryota > Metazoa > Mollusca > Bivalvia > Venerida > Veneridae > Mercenaria > Mercenaria mercenaria. The sequence continues at coordinate 14,566,870 of NC_069376.1, read as the reverse complement.
GATTCGAATGGATATTCTTATAGATGAATAGAACCAAATAATTCAATCCACCGCCTTAGTCACATAATATGACCTTTACGATAAAACCTGCATTGTCTCCTCTGCAGAGATGATGGTATTTGTTTACTAATTGACAATAATTGACATTTTCATAAATGCTGCCAGGCGGAAACAAAACCGATATATTGCGACGCATAATGCGTTTGGTATTAAATGTATTAGCTATTAATTGGTTTTATATATTGCTTTATTATACTAAGTAGACATTTGGCCATTTTGCACATCATTTTAAATGTCATCGGGATTATTAGACGAAATGTAGGCAATTATTGCCACAGTTGTTCGATAGTTGTGCTTGGGTGAGAAGGATTAACTGAAGTGACTTGCTTAAACAACACACATTCATGGATATTTAACGTTACTATGGATTGACTATTAATATGGATTTTAGTTAAAAGAATTTTAGGTTAAAGTAATTAATTCATTAAAATGTGTTATCTTAATAACATTTATAAAGCGAAATATGATGAGTGTGTTATATTTTCTATAAATACGTGCACAATTTAACGAATTTAACAAAATAGCTCCGAAAATGCAGTAATTGTTGAAAAAGTAAATGTTGAAAAGGTTCAAAAATATTAGGTCGACAAAGGTAGATTTTTCAAATTTTAATATGAGTACTGATATAGTGCAAGTTGTGTAAGATAATATTTAATTTTCATATCTGTTTAATTATTATCAAACACCAAAAGGTAAAGATAAATATTATGATAAGATCAAACTTTTTTTAACAGGTCATGCCATGTTATAAAAATACAAAACATGTTGGTGGTCAATAACACGTTTGGAATAGCGACGGAACGTTTCAAAGCATGTAAACCTACATCAAAGGAATTTAATAGTTGCATTGGAAATACAACACGGGCTGTATTGATTACCACATTATACTTTATTATAGAATAACACAATAGCGTGTTTTAAGTTATAGTTTTACATTTTACTTATTAATAAATGATCTTACATTGCAACATGCTAACAGATTTAACAATTAGCAAAATATATTGTTGCAATTTCTGCTTTTACATTAACACATCCTATATATTTTCATGAAATTATTTAAGAAAATAAATTTAAAAAGTAGAAGAATCAACAGTTTCTTTAAATGAGCGTGCATCAAGCATGAACACGCGAAAACGGGTCCAATAAAGATACAGTTCATCGTTCTTTTTTTTTTAAAAAAAATGGTTTTCAGATAATTTAAATGATATGATTTGTTAGATGTATCTCTGATTGCTGTTAGAGTGGCAGGCCTATATAAAAGTCTGTTACTGCTTAGAATACAAATTGTTTAGAAATAATATTCGGTCGGGTGGTATTCGTTTGAATTACACCCTACCGGTTGATATTTTTTTTCAAATCTCATGAAAACAGTACAATGGTGACACTACATTGGTTAAGCGTGACAGTGTAATGGTGACACTAAAATGGTTAAGTTTGACAGCGCACCAAACAAATGTGGCTTAAATCAGAGCCAAACGGAAAACTGGAATAAATCAGAAATATCCTCAATTTTCTTCCGTTAACTTTTCATAGATCTATCTAAAAAATTTAAAGGTCGCACTCCACCTTAAAAAGCTTTACATCTAAATACCGGTTTGAATAATGTTGAGATATATTTCTTACAACAGAGTAGTATTCCATATCTGACATTATATCAACAACAAATAATTATGTGTTACGTATAACTGACATTGGCATAAGAGTCTTTATTTGTTTTTCAAATGTATTTGCTTTATAATTAGCAATGAAAAGAGACAAAATCGACCAAAACAAAGGCAGGGAAACCAGATTTTTTTCTCTGATTTGCAAGGTTTGCCCATGCAGTTCGCATTAAGGCAGAATATTTCAGAACTACTGTAGTTTTAATTAGCTTGGAAAGTTTAGCGATATCCTCTATACACACAATTTTCATTTATTATTTACGTTGGAATAGAAAAAGATTTGAGTTGAGTTATTCTTCGCTTAATGCAAAAAGGTGACTGTAAATGTTTTCGAACTAATGTACATTATTTATCACAAAACTAGACATAAGGAGTACGATATACCAGTTGGGCCAGAAGAAATGAATTGCTGCACAAAGAGTCCGGAAAAGGTAAATTAATATTGTGAAGAATTATGAACAAATTGTTCCCTGCTAAAACACTGACTTTCATTTAATAATAACATTTAAGGTATCCTATTCACAAATATGTAAAGCCTTTATGCCGTTTTTCTCTTTGGTATCATATGGAAGAGTGTTGTCTGCTGGTGCAGAATTTGTAAATAAAATGACCACAAACAATATGCACGAATCACTATAGTCACATGTTTGAATGCAAAGTAATAAATTTTACCCTGTAATTACTGGACTTTTGTTAAAGTATTACTGAAGACTATAAAGGTAAAAGATAAAACTACTATTACATATTTTATAATGTAATTTATTTTTTCTGTTAACAATACGCGTTTGGTGATAGCAAAATTATATGAGCTTACCAGGCATCAATATTTGATACATTTTATTAGCATTTATAGATTTCGCTTTTTATTAGACCGGATGCCTTGACAATATCTATCAGAACACGCCTTAAATACCGGCTTAAGTGGCTCAAAACATTAATTTTGACTGGAATTTATGAACCTGAAAGGATCACAAGATAACGACAACTACTTATTTGACACAGGCGAAGAGAAGAATTCAGCAATACTATTTACATTTTTTCTCAGCTTAGAATTATGAAGTGTTTAAGAATTGTAATAACTTTTACTTCACAATGTAAACGATTACTTTGGCATACTATATCTTAACTATTTTCTATTTCAATAAACTGCCTCATTTATATATTTTCAGGCAAGCGGTAAGCGTATAGACTGCATCATTTATATATTTTCAGGCAGACGGTAACCGTAGTAAACGGCCTCATTTATACATTTTCAGGCAAGCGGCAAACTTAATAAACTGCCCCATTTATACATCTTCAGGCAAGCGGTAAACGCAATAAACTGCACCATTTATGCGTTTTCAGGGATGCGCTAAACGTAATAAACTGCTCCATTTATATATTTTAGGCAAATGGAAAGCGTAATAAACTGTCCCATTAATATATTTTCAGTCAAGCGGTAAGCGTAATAAACTGCCTCATTTATATATTTTCAGGCAAGCGGTAAGCGTATAAACTGCATCATTTATATATTTTCAGGCAGACGGTAACCGTAATAAACGGCCTCATTTATACATTTTCAGGCAAGCGGCAAGCGTAATAAACTGCCCCATTTATACATCTTCAGGCAAGCGGTAAACTCAATAAACTGCACCATTTATGCGTTTTCAGGGATGCGCTAAACGTAATAAACTGCTCCATTGATATATTTTAGGCAAACGGAAAGCGTAATAAACTGTCCCATTAATATATTTTCAGGCAAGCGGTTAGCGTAATACTAGTAAACTAATATATATATTTTTGGGAAAGCGGTAAGCGTAATAAACTGCCCCATATATACATTTTCAGCCAAGCAGTAAGCGTAATAAACTGCCTCAAATTTTACATTTTTCAGGCAAGCGGTCAGCGTAATAAACTGCCCCATTTATATATTTTCAGGCTAGCGGTAAGCGTAATAAACTGTCTAATTAATATATTATCAGGAAAGCGTTAAGCATAATAAACTGTCCCACTTATATATTTTCAGGCAAGCGGTAAACGTAACAAAGAGTCACAAGAAAGGACAATGGAAAAAGGTGCGTAAAAAACATATGATTAAAAGATACATGTATATAAACATAAGATAGTTTGAATGTGAACAAAACACAAATGAATTTTTACCACAAACCCAAAATTACTTTTGAATCTCGGCATTCAGCATTTAATACAATTTTGTATTTACAATATAGAAAGCGCTTTATGGATACAAATTTTTCACTTTCCTTTTAGCAATTCAAATTTACAAGATTACACGCTACTGCTATCGTTAGGAAATCTAGTACATGTGAAGCTCTTTAACTGCTGTTTCTCTTGTGAAAAGAATTCTTCAAACTGGAGAAAAAGTTAAGCATGACATATGTGGCATATCATACTGCAAATTTTGATTTAGAACCATTTAGTTATTGGCAGTTCAAATCATGTGCATTCAGTCAATCATGTGTAAAGCAGCCAGGCAACGGAAATCAATAGTCTGCTTAAGGTAAAAGGCTGTTTAAAAGAAATCCAAAATTTAAAAAAATGTCTTATTTAAATAAGCCGATTTGCTGTTTGAAGCAAGTTTCTGCTCAATACAACTGAATTGTATATCTACTTTGATTATTTAAATGCAAACAGCCAACTTTAAAATGTGTTCCTATTGTTGGAAAGCAAAACGGATATGTTCCAAGTTTGCAACATAATGAATTTAAGGGAAATCAAATTCATATGATGTTATATCCATAAATATTGTTTCTACCCATAGAATTATGAAGAACGAACAAATCTTTTTGGGCTACTTTAGAGTTTTCATTGTACTGTTACAATTTGAATTGTACAAATAATTGTATTTTATAACAGATAAAATAAGTTTTCATTATTTTGCCTTCCTGTAAGGACACGACACTACAGACAAGGCAGAGAGAAATTTCGATTCAGGCAAGGTGTTGCAACATGTTGTAAACATTTTTTTGGTTTCTTGGTGTTATTTTTGTGAATGTTTGCTTATTTCTGTTTGTTTTATACGTATGTGAAAATATTTTAGTTTGTATGAAACGAAGAACTACAAAAACTGAAACTCGAATTATTCCAAAGTATGTAATATGCTGTTTTATTTTGAGAGTATAATGCATTTTCTGTAACTAATGTTATTATTTAATGCTTTGTAGGTTGTAAACAAGATCATATGCAATAATTATTTTAGGTTTTGACAAATGTAATACTCGTTATGAATTCATATTTAATATATTTGTATAAGTCAATAATACAAACTACGTATCATACCTCTTTTGACCAGTCATATGCTGCCCACCAATGGGCAATTTTTACTGTCAGAGGTACTGCGGTCAGTGTTACAATTTGCATGTTAATTATTAGACGTGTTCTTTGTAAATTTTTACATGTCTTCAATAAACTAGGGTGTGTTGACTTCTTCCGGAAGAGGTTTTTCTGTTATTTGACAAAATACGCATTTAAAAAATCAAATCTTTTATTTTGTTTTGGGTTTAATAATCATTGTCAACCTTTGGAACAATACTCGCAGCCTGGGTCCCCTTCGACAATAGTCTCCTTCAATCGACAAACAATTGTTCCACTTAGAGCAATATTTGTGTGATATCATATAAGCTTTTCATTGAAATATAAATTGCACGCACTCTGTCCTATCTATATAATCGGTTTAGTCCCGAACATTTGTATCGTATAATTGTATCATAAACACGCATATTTTGATTAAATAGTAATTAATGTGTTCGAGAAACACATTGGATATTCAATTTGTAACGTAAATTTAATGTCATGGTAGATTTATGTAATACACTGTGTCATATCTCACGCAGAACATAACAAAATTTGGTGTTAAGACAAGAGGTAGGTCCTTTACGTATGAGTCCAAAATGTATATGAAGGCCTAATTAGACTCTTTTGACGACTAGTATGTGTGATAAAGTATGTTTTCCTGAAAAAGGTGATGCATAGTGATGCATATAAACAGCTACTGGAGACAATCTGCTTCACAGAGGTCCTTTTCATGGATTACCAGCTGTAACTACCAGTAATGTGTTTTGTTTCCGGCTGAGCCTACTTTGAGAGTGATAGCGATTTGCTTTTCATGTTGTCTGCTTGTTGATAGCTATTTTGTTAACTATGTTCTCTTCATGTTAAAATATATTGTACATGCCAGTTTGAATTTCTATGTCATACTTTTTCTTCGTGAACAATGTGTCACATGCATCTTTTACTTTTTCCCCCAATTAGAGTAATAACATCTGGCAATTTTTCTTCAGTTACTAGGTAAATATATCGGTAACGATATTGTTACATATAAATATATTCTACTGCAATTTTCAACTACTTGCTGTAATTATCAAAATGTTTAATATTTTGACAAGTTTAAAAGAGAAAAATAATTCTACATGTTTATGAACGTACGGATGCATCGCAAAATAGAGCAAGACAGTATAGTTTTCTAAATAGTCATTCCTCTTTAAATGCCATTCTAATGGAAATAGTTATGTAATTACAGAAATACGAGAGCTGTTTCGACTATTTGATACCAACAATGATAGATCTATATCAGCACAGGAGCTTGGAAAGGCGATGAGATTTCTAGGTATGAGTCCTACACAGCAGGAGGTATCATACGCCATGACAACACTAGATGTTAACGGTAACGTATTAATTTTCTTGAACTATGAGCCAATTACTTAGTACATCAGTCCTCTAACTATTAAATCGTTAAATTTCTTTGGCACTACAATTCGTGGCTATGCCAGAAACGATTATTCCGTGTGATTTAAATTCGTGGTTTCCACTGACTTAAAATGATGTGAATTTTATGGAACTTCAAATTCATTGACTTCAAATTTAAAGCATTCAGACAACCAAACGGTCCATACTTGGATAGACAAGAAAAAAATGGAACCACCGTTTCTACAATTCGTGATCACTTGGTATTCTTCGATAATAAATTCTTCAAATTTCTTAACAATTTAGTTTTGCATTATTTACAGCACTCTTAGACTTCAAATCAAATGATTTTAAATCGAGATTCTCATTGCTGTGGGTTCCAGTTTAATTCTGTTCAATATACCTAATGGATTTTATTGGTATATCTCAATGCTAACGGTTTCTCAATGTGCCTAGCGAAATTTAATAACAATGGAAAACAAACTTTTCTCTGGCTATTCTGTAATGAAAATGTGCGAAAGCTAAATTTGATTAAATTAAATTCTATGTTTGCCCATTCCTTTGTTAGATTACATACCTAATGGAATCGCTTTAAGGAGCATCATTTAGGCAGACGGTTTTATTTCTGTCCTTACAAAGTTAGCCATACATAAATTTGAATACAGTTTCCATGACAAAATTTCACTTTCAAATATTACTTATACCCCAGTCTCACATACGGCGCGGATAGCAACGTCTAGCCTCGGATAGAAACGTAGTAATTCGTATCGATCCGTACCTGAGCCATACCTTAAAGTAGTAATACGTATCAATTCGCTCTAATCCGTCTATGTTATCAGATTCTACGCCTAAATGAACTAGATAAAAGGTAGACATGTCTGCCTTGTACCAGTTTGTAACAACCAATGCTAACGTCTCCCAACAAGGGCTGACTTGCCATGAACAAACTTCATCATATCTCCTCGTGGCATTCCCAGTCTTGTGTTTTCTAATTTCCTACTGTAAAGTTGAAATATATTTCCTTGTTGATACTGATTACTTTATTTTTAGTACGTTTTTTATTGGTCAATCACAAATTCATCAAAATAGAATTTATTCATTTCAGGTAACGGTAGAATCGAATTTCAAGAATTTTACTCGTTTATGCAAGCAGAGATGTCTAAAATCAGTATGTGCATTACTCGATGTTTTGTTTGTAGAATCAAGTTATTCTTTAACCAATATTATAAGTTTTAACAATTTTATAGTAATATATAATACTGCAATAAAATGGTATACTTTGTTTTTGACATCAGTTTTAGGGTCATGCTCTAGAAATCACGTTTCGCATTACGGACTATTGTCAAACAGATATATATTTCTCTGCACTGCTTCTGAGTTCTGAAAAACGATAACACCAATCGATACAGAACGACGTGCACGTTATTGTGTTTACATAAAACAAAAGGTTGATACCTGCTATCTGAGAAATGTTACCTGTCAACTCTAAAATGTGTAATACATCCTTATGCACAATAGATGTTTAATGTCGATTCGTCATTCCTAACAATTTCAAGCTATTTTATTAGTTATGCGGTGAATATTCACATAAATTCCTTAGTCGAGTGTCTAGATTGGTATGAACATAGTCTACTCTGTACGTTTCTAAGCGTCAGTCTTAAGTCCAGTTAGGAAACAAGGCAAAAGAATGCTTCTTATCAAGTTTTAATTGCCCAGAGTAGATTAAATAAATTTCTATTTTTTTTTCACATTATCAAAGAATTTTTTTCAAACATTTTTAAAATTTGTTTATCGGTGATTACTTAAAACAATGTTCCCCTTTGTATATCGACCCTTGGCAGGTCCCTGCTATAACTCTAAACATTTACGAAGTATCTATACATTGCAATCTTTAAAACCAGCCCGATAATTTTATTTAAAGATTTTTAGTCGAGATTTCTTTTAGAAAACTGGAATAGTCATAAATCGGATTAGGAAAAATAAGACAGTTTTACACATTAACGATAAAATCGATCATAGTACTTACTTACAATAAAATGTTATTCATAAGCAGTTTTTTTATAAGAATAAATATGAACCATCAGTGACATTTGCACGTTGAGTAATGATGCTGTCTTTAAGAAGGTTACTCACGATTTGTACTTAAAGTTGCATGCATTTTTCATGACATACATAGCGTCTAATTATATCAGCATCAACATTTCTTAGAAATAACAATTTATTATCAAAAGGTGATGGCGATTATACAAACAAAGAAGAAGTCATACGATCAGCATTTAGAACGTTTGACAAAGATGGGAATGGTTTTATTGAGGCCAAGGAGCTGAGGTCTGTATTAATATCTGTACAACTAAACCGATAAAGACAACATTAGATCTACCGACACCTGGCCACTGGGTTAGAGTTGAAGTGTATACTCACAAAAATATCATTTAAAAGAAAAAAATGTTAAAGAAAAGTCATGATAACTATAATTATTAGGGGGCCTCCGTGGCCGAGTGGTTAGAGTCGTTGACTTCAAACCATTTGCCCCTCATCGATGTGGGTTCGAAACCTCATTTTGGGCGTAGAATTCTTCACGTGAGGAAGCCATCCAGCTGGCTTACGGATGGTCGGTGGTTCTACCCAGGTGCCCGCTCGTGATGAAATTGTGCACGGAGGGGCACATGGGGTCTTCCTCCACAATTAAAGCTGGAAAGTCGCCATATGACCTAAAATTGTGTCGGTGCGACGTTAAACCCAACAAAATAAATAAATAAATATAATTATTAGTACATACGTACATAGATATTTGATGACGTTATACCAAAAAAATACTTTAAGAATTGGTCAAACCTTGTTACATAAAGAACATTTGGAAAAAGGCCAACAATTGCTGTTTATACATTAAAGTTTAGACAGATCTTGTTATAGTGAAATTGCTTTTAATGTCACAGCATATGGCAGCTCAAGAGCGAAATCCACACGACTTAATTCAAACAAAGATTGGTTCAGCTTGTTTTAATAATTTATACTGTTCTGTAAATTTAAAATGTTTTCTTTGCTATCATAAAATCGAACAACTGATATCATGCTATAAAATTTCGAGCCGACTGTTGTCAAGAAAACCGGCTGCTCCCCTTATTAACAAATATATGGCAGATTGGATTTAATACTGATTTCTTGGCTCCCGTTATAAACTTGGTATTATCATTCATTTTCTAGAATAGCTATGAAGAAACTCGGAGAAAGTTTAACAGACAAGGAATTAGAAGATATGATGAAGCAGGCAGATGTTGACGGTGACGGTAAAATTAATTACGAAGGTAGAAAAAGTGTTGATATTTACACCAGTGTGATGTTAATTATTGTCGAAATTCACTCATACTAAATGCAGTTTTATATTTTAATAAAGTATATTTTACCATCATTAGACCAGCTTGTCAGGTCCACGGCAAGATTTGATTTTATATCTAAGCAGCTTAAGATTTTTTTACATATCTATAGCTTTGTAAAATTGTTTAAAGATCAATAAGCTTCCAATCAGTGCATGTCAGAGGATTCCATAACATGGTATTTGTAAGAAGTGTCTTTAAAAATTGAAAATGAAACTTCTCAAACCAATACAAAAGTATAACAAATAAAAGTAAACTCAAAGGTTCAATGTAAATTATGTAAATTTCAAGTCACAAATAAAAACAAAACAAAAAAAAAACAACAAAAACAACAACAACAAAAAAGCACGTAATACACAAACTTAATCTGTTCTCATTTAGATCGAATATATTATTTTGTTTAACTTAAGCTAAAGAATTAAAAATATATAGAAAAGCAAATCACAGTTTTACGAACACCAATCTAAATATTATATGTAAATATATATTTGCACTATCACAATTCATACATATATGTTTGTTTGAATGGGTGTAATCATGTCTTTGTTTTGAATTTCAGAATTTGTCAAAATGTGGTGTGAAGCCACGTAAATCTTCAGACTATCTGCAGAATGGATATTCCTTTATTCAGAAGAAACAAGAACTCTTGAATGTATACCTTGATATATACAATTAAATTTAAGGTGTTGATATCTGCTTATAGTGCAATAACAAAACAATTGATAGCAGAAATGAGCAAAGCTCTTCTGTTCGTTTAGAACAATTATTTATTTTAACTTTATATCTAAATCAATTTGTATCTTTCTAAGATTAACTCAAAATTTCCTCCAGGTTTTTATCGACAATCAGCGTGTAACAATTTGCCTTGTATTATATCCATTTCTATACTTTACTAACTTTATTTGATTGTGTATAACTATCTGTTTATTAAAAGGAGATAGTAAAATATTTTAGTCCAATATTACAGACTAGCTAACATCCTCCAATTCCTATTTTGTTTTTAAAATGATCTTGCAAACAGAAAGTAAATTTTTACATTGAAATAAGAGTATGGATTTATGGAATAACTTCTCCTCAATCAATAATTGACTTTTTGCAAGGTGTATATAAGATTATGAATCTATTTGCTGGTAATATTAATATATCAGATCTGTCTCATTCATCAACAGAATTCTTTGATAAAGCATTACATTGTTTATTCCTCAAGATTTATCATACAATATATAGCTATCAAATCTAATAATTTCTTAATGATTTTGCTCAAATTTAAAAGTATATCGACGGTGTCGATAGAAAATCCCGAATAAAGAAAATGCCTTTTTCTTCTTTGCTGAAATAATGTTCAACGTTTTCCCGCGCACATTCTCACAAAATCTTGGGTCAGTTAGCCAATGGGAAAGGGGTGAAACATGTAGAAATAAAATACCGAATAATGAAATAGATAGTAAATGCGGAGTGAAGTCGCTGACTGGAAAAAAGCCGAGTAGTGAATTTCAAAATTTTCTTAAGTTACAAGGGTATTTTCAATAGTCAAGCATATAGCACATCCAAATACCGATCAGCATTGCAAATATGGATGTTCTGTGTCATTTTCTTTTTTCAAAAATTGATCTGAAAAAAAAAATACTCGGTATTTTTTTGTTTGATTTGGAAAAGGTGGAAAACACTTAAAATTAGTTTTTTGCCTCTCCTGAAAGCAACCTTTTTAATTTTTCGGGAATTTCGATCGACACCGTCGATATAGTTTTTTAATTGTACAGCTTGATTGGTGAGCGTGAGTGTGTGTGAAGATTATCTCTGAGATGCTAGTTTTAAGCAATTGTAAGAATATTTCATAACTTTTTACAGCTGTGATGAGGCTTCATTTGGGTTGTTTGTGCTCGCTGTTCAAAGTAATTTGACGTAAAATAAAATCCATGTATTCATGTGGTACCCATGCGCATTCTGATTAAAATTAATTAGCTTATGAAAAAAAATACTGTTTGTTTTTATCAAAGAAGATTTAGTTGTTGTATCTTAAACATGAGCAATGCTGTTATGTTCTTAGTAAAATGATAGCAATAATCTTGTACTTTTCTTAAGATACATTTTGTATTAGAGCAGTTGTTGTTCTCCCCGGAATGATGTTTATAGTGTAGTAAATACATGTATGTTATATTTGTTGTCGTCTGTGCAAAAATTATCACTATACAAAGTGGTTAAAGACGCGCTACAAAATAACTATATTCTTTTGTATTTCCGTGATGTTAAGTACACATGATTTGCATGGAAAATATGAGAATGCAAGTATTAAGTTTCAAATTGACAGTGATATGTATTCGACCAAGACATTATGTTTAAAGTCTAAGTATTTTATTGAATTAATGTAGCAATATACTAGCGTATTTAGTTTAATTTCAATCATATTTTGTTCGTACAGTGTGTGATGTTAATTCTGTTAATTCATCTATATTCTTAAACCATGCTGAAAAGAGACTGACTGGATAAGTTTCAGACGAAGTTGTAGAAACACATTTATTCGGAAAGGCCCTAAATTGCCCGTGTGAAAACTATAGTATAGCTGTATTTCAATATGATTTTCATGAAGTTTTTGTGGTTTAAAAATAGGTTACTAGGTCGTGGTGGGTCTTCAATATGACGACTTCTGAAAATTTTGAGAATTTACCTGCAAGGGCTAGTGAGCTTTTCCTGTCGATTACATTCTGTATGAAAAAGTTTATATATACATTTGTATTTATTACAATATGAAATAGATTCCATGACAATATATATAAACAAACCCGGGTAATCAATATGATGAAAGCTCAATAAGAAATGCTACAGATACGCTTTGATAATTATTAACTCTCCAGCCAAGACCTTACGGAAGTGCATGCATGTAGTTTAACATTTTCATAAATTTACTCAAAATATTGAAAATGTAAAAAGCACATACAACGAGAATGAAAAAGTGACAAAGTTAGAAACAGTGGGGCACTCCCATAGTGTGATGTTTAAAATGGACATGGACATATATACAATACTGACTAGATTATGCAGATCAACAGTGTTCGTGTTATCACAATTATATGTGCATTTGTAAATGCAAGCTTTATTTAACAAATAATCAAGGCCTTCGCGTTGTTTATCGTCTGATTGACCACGGTTCATAGTTCAGATGCGTAGGAATTGAACCACGAGGGCGTTAGCCCGAGTGGTTAAATACTGAAGCATCTGAACGATGAACCATGGTAAATAAGACGATAAATCACAAGAAGGCCTTGATTGTTTTCATTCTGACATGCACGTTGATATATTGCAATAAATATTATGCTGGAATTCATTTACGCGAGGAGTAATGTATCGGACGTCAGGCGGCTACATGACGTCAAAATTGACGTCATAATGCTCTCTTACCAGTCCGTGCGTCAACCAGTTTATCGCAGGATATATTGCGTTTGATTTTCTTCTTTGTTTAACTGGAAACCAAATCGAGCCATGTTAGAATAATGTATAAAGTAAGGCTTAACAACGTAACCATATCTGCATGCTTTGTTTATTTAGATGTTGCACTATTGTAATAAAATTGTATTTGTCTAATAAATTGCCTATTTCTCCATTTGTGTTTGTCATATTAATATAATGAAGAATATGTAATTGCTACAGGAAACCATAATTGATAAAAAAAAAAAAATATATTCACTTTGTTTTTTTAACTGCCTATGAAAGATAATCGACAGACAATGAATAAAAATAGTTTTCTAAAATTGGAGTTACTTTTTGAAAACTGATAATGAAACTGTTTGTCGTGACTACATTTAATCGTAGTATTTCCAAATACAAGCTAGTTATACTCCACCTCTGATTCATGTGGGAAAGTTGGCAGTTATTTGCGGAGAACAGGCTTGCACTGGTACAGAATCCAAGAACGCTGGTTAGGTTAACTGCACGCCGTTACATAACTGAAATACTGTTGAAAAAAACGGCGTTAAACCCAAAACAAACACACTTTTCTTATACTACAAGGTGGTTCTAAGGACACATTGACACATGTAATGTCACAATTTTCTGACTTTAAGTGGCGAAAGTAAACAACTGAACGAGTGGATCAAAACTTTGTCCATTGCGTAACATGTCCGCTGAATAACTCTTCTCCGTCTTTGTATCATGAATTATATTGATGAAAATGCACGTAATAACGTAAAATACTTTCGACGGGCTTTAACAGATTTAAAATTTAAAAGTGTCATTAGTTTTTCTCATTTTAGCGGACAGCATAATAGCCATTGTACGTCGCTGACGGTTTTGCGAGTTACGCTTAGCTGCAAATTTTATAATTCTGCGTTATGAATTTTGATAACAATATGGATATTTTGCTAAATAACAGTTAAGGCGGAAGCTTCGATTGCTTATTTAGAACGGGCCTTCTAAGAAACACATGTCACAACTCACCACGACTGCATTTAACAGAGCGTTTGTTTATTCAAAAAGAATTTGTTCATGCAGTTCAAGTTACTGACCGATCCCGATTATGGTCACTTCTGATTAAGCGCGCGTTGTATGCATATTTTATTCATATGACCTTAATAGCATTACCTGACTGACACTTGATAAAGTTTATCTTGTTTTGAAGTTGTTGAGAAAAATGTTGTCCTTTCATGCTTACATGCTTTTTACACTGAATTTAAACTTTCTAAAACATAGCGCGTCCAGTCCGCGCGGGACCGCCAAAGCTGCAAAAAGGAGACTGAAGTAAATCGCCCCCAGGTCTGATCCATGTGAAATTGCACATTACTTAAGTAGTATGAAACTAGGTTCAACAATTTTCCGTTGTCTAATTGAAAACAAATGAGCTATTATCTAAAAAAAAAAAAAAAAAAAAAAAGGCAAATTTTTGGGCGATTTAAGAACATCGACAATGTATAATAAGTAACAATAAAACTGGAAAACAACAGTGTAAAGAAAACAGTGGTGCACCGCCTTAGATTGACCAGCACCTTAACGGTACGCATATTGAAACACTTTTGGAGAAGTTTTGTCAGAACCCTAATGCTGCTTCTTATGTTAATCTCCATTCTTTAAAGACAATGAGTTCATGATCTTATAGTTGTTCAGGTCCGCTCTTTTATACCTTTCTGAAAGAACTGTTTTTTGTTCTATGTATTGTGCCTTTTGTTACTAAACTTTATGTAAAGGCTTTCACCTGGTAGAGATAATTATTGTTAACAGTATGTAAACATTAATTATCCCTACCAGGTGAATGCATTTACATATATAATGGTACCAAAATAACACAATATTTAGAACATAAAAATGTTCTTGCAGGTAGCCGAAATTTGGAGATAAACGAATTTGAGATACCAAATTTCAATTGTATAAGTAAACTATTATCTTACCCCTTTCATTTAAAAATATATTGCATTTAACTTACTTATAATTAAATCCATTTACTGTGTTCTGATAAAATAAATTTCGGGTTCTGTATATAAATACATTTACCATGCCGTAAGAGTCACGGGGGTAATTTGTCAGTATAAAACAGAACATCAATCAGAAATGTTTAAGGTTCTCATGGGTAACACTCTTAACGTCATAAGTTTCTCCTTCTTGATGAATCTTGATAGTGTTAGTGAGATTAATGTTCCGCACGGGTTTTCCGGAATCAAATTGTCGGAGAAATAAACAGATACTCATTGATTTAATAGGAATGTTAGAACTTAGCACGCTCATTGTGTAGAATTGGGACATGACGTTTGTTAGCCTAAAGGCTGAATGAGAGTCAGCATTATTCACAATTTACCAGCCAATAAAACCTAAGTGGCTGATTTACGAAACATTTACCAGGTTTTAATGGCAATCTATTCAAGCTTTTGGCCAGATTGCTAGCTAACATGATTGGGGTGAAAGACTGGTCTTCGTTTTAATAGATATAAATGCTGACGATTGATAGTTAGAAATGTTGAGTTAGAACTGTTGACGTTTGATAGTTAGAACTGTTGACGTTTGATAGTTAATAATGTCTATGTTTCATATTTCCTTCAGGATTTCAAACATCCTAAAAAAAGGGCGCTCGTCCGGTTCTGCCTTTGTGACAAGTGTAGTCTGATCAAGTTCTGCTCTGTTCGTTTTCAGTCAGTATTTTTTCGGGAAGGACCCCTTTTAACAGTTAACAGCACCGACCAAGTTGAAAGAATAGCAAGTTAGTTATAGAAAATTAGGGTGGTAAGGGTTAAAAGTATTAACAAATATCTAGAACGAAGTATCCAAATACGTGACATAAATTTGTTACAAGAAAGTGATATTTAGTCTCTGTTACTCTATAATTGCAATTCATACACACTTTTTATTCCCTTGTCTCGATATTTAGTCAATTTTCTGATAGTCTAAAAAGAATTTCTAAATAAGGTTAATTTTCTTTGGCTGTGTATCTTTAGATACAGAGTTTTTGCGCCTGTGATATTTTACAGACTCCGGTATATACCGGATTAACTAAATTTGAAAGAAAATATCTTAAATGTATATATATTGTAACCATGGTGATACTAACCGTAACCTTTAGTCAGTATATTATGTATACTATACACAAAATGCGTGCGGACATGCAACAAAAAAATGAGTAATTTTGCGTGCGCTGCAATTGATAATAATTCCGGCCATGCGCAGAAACGGCTGCACCAACTCTGCAATGAGAAACATTCATTTTCTTTCCATGATTCAGTTCTGTTTTGTAACGACTCGTTAACACATTTTAAGCGATTCTTTTGGGGTTTTTTTTTCTCAAAAAGCTATGAAATTTGAGTACTGTTTAAAAGAAATTACGTTGCACAAACATATTGACAAATGACTTTTGTATCATGTCCATGCAATTTACCAATTATATTGTGCAGGAGGGAGTAAATAATGTAAAAAAAAAACATTTCACTTGCATTTTTACCAAAATCTTATACTTACTGCCACTCATATTATCATTTTCAAGTGTCATATATAGGCATTCTATAAAATCTGGAAATTAGATCCCTCGGAAGCACCGAGAACAAGGCAAACAGTGAAAATTGCAGACTCGGTTTAATTGAGTCTGTTCATGGGCATGAAAAATGCAACACTGCCCACGCCCCCTAGCACCGGTTTAAGCAGTATTCAGTCTTCAAATCTGAATGAGTTGAAATCAATGATTCCGAAGGGCCAGAAAATATAACAACACTGAGATGAAGTCGGGGCGACTTTTTACGGCCGCCACACAGCACTTAACACCCGCTGTTGTGAAGTAAATAAAATCTGGAAATTAGATCCCTCGGAAGCATCGAGAACAAGGCAAACAGTGAAAATTGCAGACTCGGTTTAATTGATGCCACACGTGAGGAAATGAACATTTTGAAATGAAAGGCAAGCAAATTACGCATCAAGCAAACTTATGTCTGACTTAAGAGTAGAATTTGATTTTTTCTACGACTTTTGGCCCATCTACACGATCTGATGATATTATATCGTCTGTGTAAACAGTGCGACCAACCCACGTAATTTTTCTGTTTAGTACATATGGAGAACAATGTCCCGAATCAAGTAGCATTTTGTCTATACTTTTCTCATTACTTGACAGATTTCCATTTCTCATTACTTGACAGATTTCCAAAAGATAAGAGCTTCGAAGACAGAAATATGAGCGATATCCTCCGTACTAAACGTCTGCAATGGGCTATCAGTACGTTGCTCAAACGTATTTCGCACAACTGCGCATGTATAAACGTTATATCGAAAAGCAGTTGGACCAAATGAACAAACACAATTTAAGTTTATACGTTATATCTTTTTATCTTTGTTTTTGTTTCTTTTCATGCATGAGCAACGTGTCGTTTAGTCGTCTCTTGAGGTAAATGTAACATCATGTTTTCCCTTGATTAAGAGAAAAGATAGTATATTTAATTGATATTGGGCTTTGGTGACTCCTTCATATCTAAACGTTGTCTCTCAATGACATTTGCAAAACATTTGCTGTAGCAAGAATATTTGGAAAATGACACATCCAGAGATTTTAGAGACGTGCAACTTGAGAACTGCTGTATTCAGTATAAATCATAAATATCGTAAATAATCAAACCACTCTAGGGAAGTCAATGCAAAGTCGTAGCTCATTCCGGTACAAGAATAATTTGACGTTATTCGGTTGTACTAGTGCTGACTCGGGAATTGTATTTTTTAAATTGTAAAGTAATAGACCAACAGATGTCTCAGATATACGAATGAAACTGAAAGATCACTGGTAGACCATTGCCTCGCCGCGTTGTACGGCAGATTCAGTTATATAACCATGTCATTTACACAATCAAATATTTGCATTTAGTAACCCATACTATTGAAGAGATTTCTTTTATACTTCGTTTGCCACTGACATACATGTAGGAGGGACGGTCGGAAAATATCCGGAGTTTTCATGCTCCTGTCTTTCCACGTGCAACTGCTACCTACACATACTATACATGAGCGAAACTATATCATCTATTAATTGGTCAGTCATATATAGTTAGAATTCATTAACTCCTTCAACTGGCAATAGTTGTCCCACCATACGTGCAGCCCAGACCTTTCCCACTTCGACTTTCGTTTCAAGAATTAAAAAAAAAGGCTTTCTGGAAACACGCGGCTTTGATTTCAGTTGTAAATCGCTTACCTCGGCATTAGGTCCGCTTCATAGTTTATAGAGGTAATGACACAGCTCAAACGAAGAAGATAAAATGTTTATAGACATACGTCGGTAGGTGGGTTATTTTTGGAAACGGAATAGATAAATGCTTGAAAAAATAATGAACGGATTCTGACAAAACACAAGAAAATGAATCCAGATAAGTTCCGAAAGCCAATCGTATATTAGTTTACACTTATTACAATTTTTCTTTTAAAATTACCGCTGCGTAAAGAGGGCGAAATTATTTCAAGTTCGAATACGCAAAAACACTATAAAATACTAAGATAGAATCTGTTGATTGTATATGGCTGCGACAATAAAAGAATAATGTCGCGCCACTTTCTCAGTTACCGTAAGGCGATGAAATATTTATTTTTACTAATGTCTCTTTCTCCCTCTCTCCCCCTCCCCCTCTCTCTCGTACTGAATTTTTACTTTCAATAAAACCAAGTTTGTAATGTGTGTAAAGAGACTTTATGTTGAGGTTTTCTCCAGATACGCAGGCAGATATTATAACAGCATTTAATAATACATTACGCTATCCGGATTATATTCTTAATACGGATAATCCGTTTTTTGGTCAGTTTGTGGGTACTACTTATCCTAGGGAGCTTCAGTTAATTAAAACTAACAATTCGGATACCGATGCTTCTTTTTTAGATTTTACATCTCTCTATTTATGAAAATATTATCCATACCAAAATTTATGACAAGAGGGATGATTTACTTTTTAGTATTGTAAATTTTCCCCATTTGGATGGGGATGTACCTCAGGCTACATCTTATGGGGTATATATTTCTCAATTAATTCGGTTTGCCAGAGCGTGTAATCATGTCATGCATTTCAATGAACGTATTCAATTCATTACAAGTAAACTTCTTCAGCAAGGCTACCGTTATTACAAATGGCGTAAATATTTTGCTAAATTTTACTATCGTAATTCTGATATAGTTTTAAAATTCAATAGTAATTTAAAGACACTTCTGCGAGGAGGTAATTCTAAACCCGATTTTTATGGAGTGTGGTTTACAAACTTCGTAAGATCTTAGGTCATGGTAATTTTCCATTACATGTAAAAACGGTTACGAACCAACTGTTTTGAGACATACCGCATGTTGAATGTTCAACCCGTTTGCAGTTGGACGCTACGCTTCCCTCTTTGATTGTGTCTGACGGAAGAGGGGGAGGACTCTATGATAAGCAGTTTTTAAATCCTACCAGGACTAAACTGTTTTGATATCTGTTTTCTGGCCTGTTTCGTCGGGCCCTAAAGGGTGTTTCTCTTGTTGCTCTGTCTTCTGAAAAGGCATTGAGTACATACGTGTTTGGTTCTAAAGGGTTTTTTTTATTATATATTTATACACGAGCATTTTTGTGTTTTACATGCCATGCCTTTTTGTTTCCATTACGTGTGTTAGAGATTCACCTGGAGGGGATTACTTTTTATTTACACTGTCCCTTGTCTGGTCGGGGTAAGAGTGAGGTTGGGTGCGCGCCATGAACCGGTTTAAGCTCTCCAGTAGTGTTTTTGGCACTGACAGTTCCAAGGCAGTGCCCCACTGTGTTTCTTTGTTTGTTCGTTTTGTCCTAATGCATTTGTCTTTATGTGTGTGTGTGCGTGCATGTGTATATGTGTGTGTGCTTGTGTTGTGCACGTCCGTGTGCTGTGGATTTCGTTTTGCGGAGGCTGCGTTTTCGGTTCCTTTGCAATCCGTCTTTGATATTTGTCTTTGTTTTTTTTTGTTTTCTTTTAAATTCAAAATAAGTTCAATAGAATCAGGATGGGAAAATATTTATTCAAACATTTAAAAACAGTGATTAAATATAATTTTTCATAACTAAGTCTTGTATGCTTCGCAAAAATGAATATACATGTATAGTAATTGCATATTCAATGCTCACTGCAATAAAAAGCTTATTCAGCATTATGAGAATTTAAGTGGATTCGCAAAAATAATGTACAATGATCAGCTGCTATATCTTTTGTCAAATCCGCAATCACGAGTGGCTTCTGTGATATAACCAATTTAAAAATATAGTTTTGTTTTGATTCTAAATAGAAACTGATTTCAACGCAAACAATACGAGGTATATACTTCAAAAATCCATTTATGATATAGATGTGTTCGAGGAGTATAAACTGGTTTTCCCGTGTCCTTCATATACAATACAACACCTTATTAGTAAAACATTAACAAAAACATATGAAACAGAAAAAAGAAAAAAGTAATTTTATAATTAACAAAAAAAAGAGACAAGAAAAAAACAACAAACATACCAGTAAAAACGGAAATGGTAAACTATCGAGTGTAAAATTTAATAAAAATGCACAGTTCGTTCACATGACATTTCATAATACCTGAAAAAATGTATCCTGAACCGCCTTACGTTATCAATTACAATAAATGGTCACTTCAGCATCTTAACTGTCATACGCCAGTTTTGGGATAAAACCATCTGCATATTGCCAGACAGATACTGTCTGTAAACTATAAATCCCTGACTTATCTATGACAAATGCAGCACCATGTTTTAAGTTTCACTAATATCATATACATAGTCGCATCAAAAAATAGGGTTTTTTTTTTATTGCAGTCAGTACTTCTGCTGTCATCAGGTGCTTACAATATAACAGTCATTATTACGAAGGTGGATGTCGAAACTGCGTCGATGGAAGTCGAATGTCGAGACCACGATTATGAAGGTCGAAACTATGATTATGAAAAACCAAACGATAACGCTTTTCCATCATCGAGGTTTCGAGACTTGAACTTTCGCACTTCCATCGTGACTTCGACTAACACCATCGTGGTTTGGACCTTTATCGTTGTGTATTTGTGATTTCGACTTTCACGGTATTGAGTTCAGAAAAATATGAAGGTCAAAAAAGGGAACACATTTGTTTACCCAAGATAACATTTAATTTAAATGAACTCAAATTTAAGCTAGACATATACTAGTATTCTACTTTTGGCTGAGTTGTCTGTCCATACAATAATGAAATTGATATGTTAAAATATACGACACTCTCAATAGAAACATATTCATTTTATGGATAATTTCAAACTATGACGTATGTGTTCATTATGGAACCGATATTCCTGCCTAGTGCTAATTGTTTGTCACACTACGATTTTAATTGAGGTTATGATTGCTGATATGGAAATATGTTTTCTTCTTTGATCTTTGTTTCTAAGGTGGCATCGTTGCAAAACAATTTGATCCATGTATACACTGTATATCAGCTATGTTGCTTCACACCATATCTTGACAAATTCTGAAATTCAAAAGTCAAAACTTACAGCGATATAATTTAATCAATCCAAGTTAGATTTAAGATTGTATGCATTTGTAACTGAAAAAGGGTTATACATTTTTTGATTGGTTGTGTAGCAGGTTTTATCATCGCAAACTGACTAGAACATTTTTAAGTTCATGATTTCTTAATGTAACTTTTAATTTCCTGAGTTTGCGAAAATTTTAAGAGAGATTATACATTAACTGTTATATAAGCGGCTCTGTCATACATGAAATAAAAACACGAAAATTTGAGACACAACAAGAATTAAACACATACTTTACCACACATTTGTCGGGAGGCAGCCTACATGTAAATTTACTGAAACCTTAAAGATGTAATAACAATGATAAAAAATGAAACAAAGGAAAAAGCAATTTTTAAATAGCTACCTTCGTAGTTAATTTTACCATCACCATCAACATCTGCCTGCTTCATCATATCTTCTAATTCCTTGTCTGTCAAACATTCTCCGAGCTTCTTCATGGCAGTTCTAGAAGTTAGATTTAGAATTAATACGAGTTTAAAACTAATTACAGCTATAACAGTCTGATACATCCTGATCTGAGCCAGTGTTCCACACTGTTTGATTCGACTGACCTGTGAAAATGTTTTTCAAAAAATGAGACTTACCATTCTTATGGTCTCTAGGGGTTGTATAAGGACCGTTATAAACGTTTTTAGATATCTCGGATAACTTCCAAGTAATAGTCCATTTAAAAATTAAAGCAACACAACAATGAATATTGTAGAAATTTTGGCTTAGTTTCTTACTATTTTATAGAAGCCGCTGGTGAAGAAAATTCTATGATAATCTCTGTAGACACGTCATTCCTGATCGAATCTCTCACGAGAAGCTACTATATGTTTTTGCGTCTTTGGTATGACGCGGCCGGGGCAGACTTGACACACTCAAAGCTGACGCTCTACAATTTGGCCATCATAACGGTTTTGTGCATAATTGTTGCGTTTTAATGCTAACTTAGATATCCTGACAGTTTCATAACAAACCGTACAAAAATGTGTTAAAATTACTGATATTTACAATAGACAATATCTGTTTAAAAAAAAACAAAAACAAAAAAAAAACAAATTGACAATAAATTCGATGTTAATCAATTTCTTAAATATTTTCTATCGCCTCTCCCTGAGCCGGTTTCAGTGATGTAATAAATAAACGATTTTCCCTTGTATTTCAAGAGAAATGAAGAGAAACCTCTGTTTCGGAAATGATGGACAGTAAATGTCAAGAAACAGTTATATAAAGACAGTTATCAATAGTATTAAAATAAAACCCTAGTTTAGGCTGACCAAAATGTATTTTAATCATATCAATCAGCAGTTTTGTACATGAGATTTGAGCAAAGGCATTTTCAAAGTTGATCAATTGTTTAAATAATTTTATTGCTCTCGTGAAATTCAAATTCAAATTCATTCTATCAATAATTAGAATTTGTCTTCTTTTTTCAACGTTTTTTTTTCGGGACATAAAATCATCAAAGTGATTGTTATGATATACTGATTCAAATGCTAATATACACTTTCGCCCTCCCTCAAACCGGAATGCTCTATTCTGCATCCATTGATAAAATATGCTCTATACATGTTAAAAATTTAAAGGACCAATGCCTTTTCACCGATCCGAACGTTTAAGAAACTAATACATACCTCAATTCCTTGGCATCAATAAAACCATTTCCATCTTTGTCAAACGTTCTAAATGCTGATCGAATGACTTCTTCCCTGTTCGTAAAGTCGCCGTCACCTTTAGAAAAAGAACATAAACATTGTTTTTATTTCGTAGATCGTTGTTTTCTAGATCTAGTTGATAGATATTCGGAGAGCTTCGTTTAACACATACTTCCGTTATAGTTTCTGATTGTTGATGGTCTAATCAGCGGTGTTTCGCTTTGTCCAATTTTAATACCTAAGTGCTGCCAAAGGCTTAATTTATACATTCTAATCTAAATATCACATATCCTGCATATATTACAGGATATCAAGAATACAATATTTTGCAAGTATGGTTATATCCTCGTACAATTTAGTATTAATTCAATACCAATATTAGTTATATCAAAGTAGCATAGTCTTGAAATGAAAACTTAACCTTTCTAACAAGTGTAATAGGAACACTGTAACATATAATGCACATGGACGTTTCTAGTGGTGCCATTTTAGAGACACTTTATTTTATAGTGTCACTCATCCGCATCGTTTGGCATCAATGTCCAGAATGTCGTTATACTCTGTGTAGTATAAGCATAAAATGAGCATCAACAAGGTATATAAACAGACAGAAAGACAGACTTATACATTCTTTCAGTTTAACCTGCAGTAGAGATTACCTGTATTGAGCCTGACCCTGCTTAGAATTGTCACATTAACGTCCGACCGTTGGAATTTTATGTAAAATGACCATATATTATATACCTAGACGCAGTCTAACATCGTCAGCAACCAGTGTAAATGTCAGCAAAATTATTATGTCCCTAATAACTAAGTAACTAACTAACTTATATGTTAAAAAGTTGATGTCAAAAATGAGTAAAATGAAAGTTCTGTCTTTTGATTGTATACATAACATAAAAGTATTTTCAGCTGAAAATTTAAAAAGAAAATCCGAATCTTCACAAAGTTTCGAAACATAAAGAAATGCTAAACATATATGCAAAACTAATTAGTAAAGTAAGTGTACAAACTGATTTTCGACAGCTCTGTTTGCATAAACGCATAGAACTCCTGAAATTCGATTCGTCCATTACCTGAAAATGAAACATTATTGTAATATTATTTTATGGTATGACTTGTTTCCTAAAGTAGTAGTTCTGATTCAGTATACTAAACAAAAGTTGCTGATACCATAATTTAACTGAATTAGCCATGACAAGAACACGGACTACACTGCATGGTCGTACATTTAGCAAAAACACACCACCCAGAGAACATGATGACTTAACTTAGTTAAAAACTATAGCATGACCAAAGTAATCAACAGAATCAGGAGCCTTATTGTCTTAAAACAAACTCACAGCGTGGTCATAGACATTGCGTATTAGATATCTTTCAAGAGAGATATGGTGTATTCGATACATTTCAAGAGAGACATGGCGTATTCGATACCTTTCAAAAAAGATATGGCGTATTTGATACCTTTCAAGAAAGATATGGCGTATTTGATAAATTTCAAGAGAGACATGGCGTTTATGATACCTTTCAAGAGAAACATGGCGTATTTGATACCTTTCACGAAAGGCGTATTTGATAACGTTAAAGAGAGACATGACGTATTTGATAACTTTAAAGAGAGACATGACGTATTTGATACCTTTAAAGAGAGATATGGCGTATTTGATACCTTTCAAGAGAGACATGACGTATTTGATAACTTTCAAGAGAGATATGGCGTATTTGATAACTTTCAAGAGAGACATGACGTATTCGATACCTTTCAAGAGAGATATGGCGTATTCGATACCTTTCAAGAGAGACATAGCGTATTTGATACCTTTCAAGAAAGATATGGCGTATTTGATAACTTCAGAAGTATGCGTATTTAGATAACTTACAAACGACAGAGACGTAATTCGATACTTTCAGAGACGATATGCGTATTACGAAACCTTTCAAGAGAACATAGCGTATTGATAGCTTTCAAGAAAGATATAGCGTATTTGATCATTAAAAAGATATGCGTATTGATAACTTTCAAGAGAGACATGGCGTTTATGATACTTTCAAGAGAGATATGGCGTATTTGATAACTTTCAAGAGAGACATGACGTATTCGATACCTTTCAAGAGAGATATGGCGTATTCGATACCTTTCAAGAAAGACATGGCGTATTTGATACCTTTCAAGAGAGACATGGCGTATTTGATACCTTTCAAGAAAGATATGGCGTATTTGATAACTTTCAAGAGAGACATGGCGTTTATGATACCTTTCAAGAGAAACATGGCGTATTTGATACCTTTCAAGAGAGACATGGCGTATTTGATACCTTTCAAGAGAGATATGGCGTATTTGATACCTTTCAAGAAGATATGGCGTATTTGGCGTTGATGATACCTTTCAAGAGAAACATGGCGTATTTGATACCTTTTAAGAAAGACATTACGTATTTCATACCTTTCTAGAGAGACATGGCGTATTTTATACATTTCAAGAAAGATATGGCGTATTTGATACCTTTCAAGAGAAACGTGGCGTTTAATTGAGATACTTTGACTTTCAGAGAGAAATGGGGTATTTGATACCTTTCAAGAGAGACATGGCGATTTGAATACCTTTCAAGAGAAACATTGTGTATTTGATACCTATCAAGAGTGACATCTCGTTTTTAAACCTTTCAAGAGGGACATGACGTATTTGATACCTTTTAAGAGAGACATGGCGTTTTTTAAACCTTTCAAGAGAGATATGGCGTATTTGATAACTTTCAAGAGAGACATGGCGTTTTTTAAACCTTTCAAGAGAGACATGGCGTATCTGATACATTTCAAGAGAGACATGGCGTTTTTTAAACCTTTCAAGAGAGACATGGCGTATTTGATACATTTCAAGAGAGACATGGCGTTTTTTAAACCTTTCAAGAGAGACATGGCGTATTTGATACATTTCAAGAGAGACATGGCGTATTTGATACCTTTCAAGAGAGATATGGCGTATTTGATACCTTTCAAGAAGATATGGCGTATTTGGCGTTGATGATACCTTTCAAGAGAAACATGGCGTATTTGATACCTTTTAAGAAAGAATGACGATTCTACTTCTAGAGACATGCGTATTATACTTTCAAGAAAGATATGGCGATTGATACCTTTCAAGAGAGACATGGCGTTTATGATACCTTTCAAGAGAAACATGGCGTATTTGATACCTTTCAAGAGAGACATGGCGAATTTGATACCTTTCAAGAGAAACATGGTGTATTTGATACCTATCAAGAGTGACCTCTCGTTTTTAAACCTTTCAAGAGGAACATGACGTATTTGATACCTTTCAAGAGAGACTGGCGTTTTAAACCTTTCAAGAGAGAATGGCGTATTTGTAATTTCAAGAGAGACATGAGTTTTTAACCTTCAGAGAGACATGGCGTATTGATACTTTCAAGAGAGACATGCGTTTTTGATACCTTTCAGAGAGACATGCGTATTTGATACATTCAAGAGAGACATGGCGTTTTTTAACCTTTCAAGAGAACATGCGTATTTGATACCTTTCAAGAGAGACATCGGCGTATTGATACCTTTTAGAGATATTGGTACATATGTAGTATATGTGTTCTGCTTAAGCGGTGCTAGGTCGTGATAGGTGTTGACATTTCTTACTTCATGAACAGACTAATCAAAACGAGTCCTCTATTATCTTTTTGGTTGAATTTATACTTCCAAGGATTGTTTTAAGGCTTTTTAGACTGGAAACCTGCAGAGAAATACGTATTTGATACCTTGCAAACAACATGGCGTAATTCGATACTTTTAAGAGACAGGGCGTATTGATACCTATTCAACAGAGACATGTCTTATTGATACCTTGCATCGAGCTACGGCTTGTTGAACATTTCGAGAGAGATTTTGTGTATTCATCCATTTTATGAGGGATATTGTGTTATTTATCTACTCTTGAAACATGTTGTTTATTTGATCTATAATTTAAAGACAAATTTTGATATTAATAAAAATTTGTCACCTCCACATGAGAATATGGTAAAGTTATCATTCCGTGACGTATATGGTGTAAATAGGTCATTGTGTGCCTAATTCTAAGTGTAACAGTGGCTTCTTAAATATAGCCACTCGTGTTATAAGTAATTTCCATACCCAAATTTCTTTAATAGAGATTAATATTAATAAGCTTGACGTATGCTGCCATAAAGTAAATAATCAACTCTTCAGAAGCTTATACGTTACCGTTAACATCGAGTGCTCTCATGGCGTCTGAAACCTCCTGCTCTGTAGGACTCATACCTAAGAACTTCATTGCCTTGCCAAGCTCCTGCGCCGATATAGATCTGTCATTGTTTGTATCGAACATTCGAAACAACTCAAGTATTATGTAATGTATGTATCCAGCTCAAATACAAAGGAATTTGAAATTTAATGTAACTTGTATTTAGCTCAAAACAGGAACTTGTAAGATTTATGGTAACGTAGTACTAGTCAAAAAAGGAACTGTACGATTTTATGTAACGTTGTGCCTGGCTCTAAAACAAGGAACTTGCAAGATATAAGGTAACATAGTTCCTAGCTCAAAAACAAGAACTTTGCAAGATTTAAGTAACGTAGTTCCTAGCTCAAAAACAAGGAACTTGCAAGATTTATGGTAACGTAGTACCTAGCTCAAAACCAAGGAACTTGCAAGACCTAAAAATTAGTTATACCTAGACGAAAAACATGAAAAACTTGCAAGATTTAGGTAAAAACTAAGTATTCTAGCTCAACATAGAACTTGCAAGTTTGAGGAAACGTAGTATCTAGCTCAAAAAACATAGAACATGCTAGATTTTAAGTAAAGTAGTTCTAGCTCAAAACAAGGAATTGCAAGATTTAGGTTAAGTAGTACTTGGCTCAAAAACAAGAGACATGGCAAAAAAAGTTACGTTGACTAGCTCAAAAACATGTAAACTTGCAAGATCTAAGTAGCGTTTCCTAAGCTCAAAACATGAATATTGAAGATTTTAAGGTAACGTACTCCATAGTCGAAAAACATAACTTGCAAGATTTATGAACGTAAGCCAGCCTAAAAATGGAATGCGCAAGTTTAGGTAACGTAGTTTCCTGCCAAAAACCTTTGAACTTGCAAGATTTAGGTAACTTAGTCCCAGCTCAAAACATGGGAACTGATAGATAAGAAAATTCAGTATCTAACTATTAAGTACTAGGAACGTAGTAAAAGACTCTACATAAAATTGTATTTAGATGCTAATATTAAGCTTCTTTAAAACTGAAATTTAACTTTTAATTTTGAGGCTAATAAGCTAATTATTTTTGCGACCTTTTTATGGAAACGAATACTAATAATTGAAATCTAATACACCTTGGCAAAACAAATAAGTCTATAAGCTTTCTCAGCAAGATCTGCTACATATATTTATTAGTATACATTAATTGTTCAAGGGAGAGAGGACGATAGTATGGATGGTATGGAGCAAAACAATACACTATAAAATGCGACAGACGTTTCTGATTTTTTTCCCTCTTCAACGAAATATAGTATTTCCTTTAAAAAAGCTACTTTTAATACACATAGTTAATTTATTAATATGATTCATTCAAACGTGATTTGTGTCAAATAGATCGAGAAAATACATATATTCTAGTTGTAATGACAACGAAAGAAAAAAAAAACACTTTTGTTTTCCTTATATATATGAACAGCACAGTGAATGCTCTACAGTTACTGTAGCAGAGTGAAAATATGCAAGAAATGTGCAAATAAACGTTTCACAACATCTCGGTAAAACCGTCATTGTTCTGTTTTCTAAATATTAGACATTTAAAGAATGGTATGAAATGTATAGACAACGAAACAATATGAGGATTTTTTAACTATTTATGTATTAATAACATGTTTCTCGATTCGCTAAGAATTACCAAATGCCAATCTAGCTGATGAAAAGAATATAGTTTGTCTTCTGACTCGCATTATTAAAGCATCAGTTATGAATAGACGAGTGAGTTTTAACGTTTATAATTATTTTATAATAAGTTTATTATTTTCCCTGTGTTCACGGAATATTGCGAATTCTAATAGGCTTGCCTCTGTTAAAGCACTCTTATGCTAGAATGACGTCACATTAACGTGCGGTGACGTCAAAGGTTTTGTTGCGACGAAGAAAGAGCGCTTCTATATTTTATCTACTATTTTAGTTGAAGGGCATATAAGAATCGAAATAATTTATAGCACAAACGTGTTTTAACACTATTTATGCACTCGGGTGGTGATACGTCGTTCAAATAATTTCACTCGGGCTGCGCCCTCGTGATATTATTACGCCCGACGTATAACCACCCATCGTGCATAAATAGTGTTAAAGCACTCTTTTGCTATAAATTATTTCTTAAATCTACTACAGGTATTTCGGGCTCACCTGTTTCAAATGTAAGTATAGGTCCAGATATATCCAACAATAAAAAGGAAGGTTTCCATTAAATAAAAAGAAGATGCATGCAAATGAAATATTTCACATAGACAACACATGAACTTGGGAAATAAAAGGTTCACAAAGGATTACAACAGAAATGAACACCTTGCCTGAATCAAAGTTTCTATCTCCCTTGTCCGTTTCATCTTGTCCTTAGAGAAAACCAAAATAAAGTTTCAATGGTTACTAAAAACATCTACTGACTTTTTTTGACACAGAAAAGTTGGAATGTTCTAATCATATTGTCATATCCATTTGGTCTGATAATATTTTCACAAAAAATTTGTCTGTTCATAAAATCATATCAATCTGGTCTGGGTATACTGTCATATCACTTTGGTCTGATCATACTGTCATATCACTTTGGTCTGGACATACTGTCAAATCAATTTGATCTGATCATACTGTCATATCAATTTGGTCTGATCACACTGTCATATCAATTTGGTCTGATCATACTGTGATATCAATTTGGTCTGATCATATTGTCATATCGGTTTGGTCTGATCATATTGTCATATCAATTTGGTCTGATCATATTGTGATATCAAAGTGGTCTGATCATACTGTCATATCAATTCGTTCTGATCATACTGTTATATCAATTTGGTCTGGTCATACTGTCATATCAGTTTGGTCTGATCATACTGTGATATCAATTTGGTCTGATCATACTGTCCTATCAATTAGGTCTGGACATACTGTCATATCAATTTGGTCTGATCATACTGTCCTATCAATTTGGTGTGATCATACTGTCCTATCAATTTGGTCTGATCATACTGTGATATCACTTTGGTCTTATCATACTGTCCTATCAATTTGGTCTGATCATACTGTGATATCAATTTTGATTGATCATACTGTCCTATCAATTTGGTCTGCTCATACTGTGATATAAATTTGGTCTGATCATATTGTGATATCACTTTGGTCTGATCATACTGTGATATCAATTTGGTCTTATTATACTGTCCTATCAATTTGGTCTGATCATACTGTGATATCAATTTGGTTTGATCATACTGTCCTATCAATTTGGTCTGATCATACTGTGATATAAATTTGGTCTGATCATACTGTGATATCACTTTGGTCTGATCATACTGTGGTATCAATTTGGTCTTATTATACTGTCATATCAATTTGGTCTGATCAAACTGTCGTATCAATTTGGTCTGATCATATTGTGATATCAATTTGGTCTGATCATACTGTCCTATCAATTTGGTCTGATCATACTGTGACATGAATTTGGTCTGATCATACTGTAATATCACTTTGGTCTGATCATACTGTGATATCAGTTTGGTCTTATTATACTGTCATATCAATTTGGTCTGATCAAATTGTCGTATCAATTTGGTCTGATCATACTGTGATATCACTTTGGTCTGATCATACTGTGATATCAATTTGGTCTTATCATACTGTCATATCAATTTGGTCTGATCATACTCTCCTATCAAATGACCTGATCATATTGTGATATCAATTCGGTCTGTGCATATTGTCATAAGAGAAAGAATCTTCGTATGCCTGAGCACGTATCATTTTAACAGTGTACAAAAGTGGCATTATTTGCTAAATTGCCTGTTTTCTAAACAGTTTTTTAACTTTTAGTATGAGCCTTCGTCATTAATGAAAACGAGGATTTTCCTTACTGAAATATATGAACGGGCATTTACTGCGAGCTTGCAAGGTCAGGTAACATTGACAGCTCTTATTTCAAGTGAGCAGACTCTAACCACACTCCAAATAATCTGTTTTAGATTTTTAGATTGTCACTGTAACATCTGTCACATTTGTATGATAAAACAAAATGTTTGTTAACATCATTGTCAGAAGAGATAAAGCAGGAAATGTTTTTGATGTTGCCTTAATTGTTGTCTCTTAAAAGAACGTAGATGAAAGCCACTCTAGGTTGATAATCAAAGAGTATCGACCTGAACGTCGCACTAGTTTGATAATCTAACAGCACTGACATGAACGTCGCTGTAGCTTGATAATCTAACAGCACTGACATGAACGTCGCTGTAGTTTGATAATCTAACAGCATCGACATGAACGTCGCTGTAGCTTGATAATCTAACAGCACTGACATGAACGTCGCTGTAGCTTGATAATCTAACAGCATCGACATGAACGTCGCTGTAGCTTGATAATCTAACAGCACTGACATGAACGTCGCTGTAGTCTGATAATCTAACAGCATCGACATGAACGTCGCTCTAGCTTGATAATCTAACAGCACTGACATGAACGTTGCTGTAGTTTGATAATCTAACAGCATCGACATGAACGTCGCTCTAGCTTGATAATCTAACAGCACTGACATGAACGCCGCTGTAGTTTGATAATCTAACAGCATCGACATGAACGTCGCTCTAGCTTGATAATCTAACAGCACTGACATGAACGTCGCTGTAGTCTGATAATCTAACAGCATCGACATGAACGTCGCTGTAGTTTGATAATCTAACAGCATCGACATGAACGTTGATCTAGCTAAATAATCTAACAACATCGACAGGAACGTTGCTCTAGCTTGATAATCTAAGAGCATCGACATGGACGTCGCTCTAGCTTGATAATCTAACAGCACTGACATGAACGTCGCTGTAGTTTGATAATCTAACAGCATCGACATGAACGTCGCTCTAGCTTGATAATCTAACAGCACTGACATGAACGTCGCTGTAGTCTGATAATCTAACAGCATCGACATGAACGTCGCTGTAGTTTGATAATCTAACAGCATCGACATGAACGTTGATCTAGCTTGATAATCTAACAGCATCGACATGAACGTTGCTCTAGCTTGATAATCTAACAGCATCGACATGAACGTCGCTCTAGCTTGATAATCTAACAGCATTGACATGAACGTCGCTCTAGCTTGATAATCTAACAGCACTGACATGAACGTCGCTGTAGTTTGATAATCTAACAGCATCGACATGAACGTCGCTCTAGCTTGATAATCTAAAAGCATTGACATGAACGTCGCTCTAGCTTGATAATCTAACAGCACTGACATGAACGTCGCTGTAGTCTGATAATCTAACAGCATCGACATGAACGTCGCTCTAGCTTGATAATCTAACAGCACTGACATGAACGTCGCTGTAGTTTGATAATCTAACAACATCGACATGAACGTCGCTCTAGCTTGATAATCTAACAGCACTGACATGAACGTCGCTGTAGTCTGATAATCTAACAGCATCGACATAAACGTCGCTGTAGTTTGATAATCTAACAGCATCGACATGAACGTTGATCTAGCTTGATAATCTAACAGCATCGACATGAACGTTGCTCTAGCTTGATAATCTAACAGCATCGACATGAACGTCGCTCTAGCTTGATAATCTAACAGCATTGACATGAACGTCGCTCTAGCTTGATAATCTAACAGCACTGACATGAACGTCGCTGTAGTTTGATAATCTAACAGCATCGACATGAACGTCGCTCTAGCTTGATAATCTAAAAGCATTGACATGAACGTCGCTCTAGCTTGATAATCTAACAGCACTGACATGAACGTCGCTGTAGTCTGATAATCTAACAGCATCGACATGAACGTCGCTCTAGCTTGATAATCTAACAGCACTGACATGAACGTCGCTCTAGCTTGATAATCTAACAGCATTGACATGAACGTCGCTCTAGCTTGATAATCTAACAGCACTGACATGAACGTCACTGTAGTCTGATAATCTAACAGCATCGACATGAACGTCGCTCTAGCTTGATAATCTAACAGCACTGACATGAACGTCGCTGTAGTCTGATAATCTAACAGCATCGACATGAACGTCGCTGTAGTTTGATAATCTAACAGCATCGACATGAACGTCGCTGTAGTCTGATAATCTAACAGCATCGACATGAACGTCGCTGTAGTTTGATAATCTAACAGCATCGACATGAACGTCGCTCTAGCTTGATAATCTAACAGCATCGACATGAACGTCGCTGTAGCTTGATAATCTAACAGCACTGACATGAACGTCGCTGTAGTTTGATAATCTAACAGCATCGACATGAACGTCCCTCTAGCTTGATAATCTAACAGCACTGACATGAACGTCGCTGTAGTCTGATAATCTAACAGCATCGACATGAACGTTGCTCTAGCTTGATAATCTAACAGCATCGACATGAACGTCGCTCTAGCTTGATAATCTAACAGCATTGACATGAACGTCGCTCTAGCTTGATAATCTAACAGCACTGACATGAACGTCGCTGTAGTTTGATAATCTAACAGCATCGACATGAACGTCGCTCTAGCTTGATAATCTAAAAGCATTGACATGAACGTCGCTCTAGCTTGATAATCTAACAGCACTGACATGAACGTCGCTGTAGTCTGATAATCTAACAGCATCGACATGAAAGTCGCTCTAGCTTGATAATCTAACAGCACTGACATCAACGTCGCTCTAGCTTGATAATCTAACAGCATCGACATGAACGTCGCTCTAGCTTGATAATCTAACAGCACTGACATGAACGTCGCTGTAGTCTGATAATCTAACAGCATCGACATGAACGTCGCTCTAGCTTGATAATCTAACAGCACTGACATGAACGTCGCTGTAGTCTGATAATCTAACAGCATCGACATGAACGTCGCTGTAGTTTGATAATCTAACAGTATCGACATGAACGTCGCTGTAGTTTGATAATCTAACAGTATCGACATGAACGTCGCTGTAGTTTGATAATCTAACAGCATCGACATGAACGTCGCTCTAGCTTGATAATCTAACAGCATCGACATGAACGTCGCTCTAGCTTGATAATCTAACAGCACTGACATGAACGTCGCTGTAGTTTGATAATCTAACAGCATCGACATGAACGTCGCTCTAGCTTGATAATCTAACAGCACTGACATGAACGTCGCTGTAGTCTGATAATCTAACAGCATCGACATGAACGTCGCTGTAGTTTGATAATCTAACAGCATCGACATGAACGTTGATCTAGCTTGATAATCTAACAGCATCGACAGGAACGTTGCTCTAGCTTGATAATCTAAGAGCATCGACATGGACGTCGCTCTAGCTTGATAATCTAACAGCACTGACATGAACGTCGCTGTAGTTTGATAATCTAACAGCATCGACATGAACGTCGCTCTAGCTTGATAATCTAACAGCACTGACATGAACGTCGCTGTAGTCTGATAATCTAACAGCATCGACATGAACGTCGCTGTTGTTTGATAATCTAACAGCATCGACATGAACGTTGATCTAGCTTGATAATCTAACAGCATCGACATGAACGTTGCTCTAGCTTGATAATCTAACAGCATCGACATGAACGTCGCTCTAGCTTGATAATCTAACAGCATTGACATGAACGTCGCTCTAGCTTGATAATCTAACAGCACTGACATGAACGTCGCTGTAGTTTGATAATCTAACAGCATCGACATGAACGTCGCTCTAGCTTGATAATCTAACAGCATTGACATGAACGTCGCTCTAGCTTGATAATCTAACAGCACTGACATGAACGTCGCTGTAGTCTGATAATCTAACAGCATCGACATGAACGTCGCTCTAGCTTGATAATCTAACAGCACTGACATGAACGTCGCTCTAGCTTGATAATCTAACAGCACTGACATGAACGTCGCTGTAGTCTGATAATCTAACAGCATCGACATGAACGTCGCTCTAGCTTGATAATCTAACAGCACTGACATGAACGTCGCTGTAGTCTGATAATCTAACAGCATCGACATGAACGTCGCTCTAGCTTGATAATCTAACAGCATCGACATGAACGTCGCTCTAGCTTGATAATCTAACAGCATCGACATGAACGTCGCTGTAGCTTGATAATCTAACAGCACTGACATGAACGTCGCTGTAGTTTGATAATCTAACAGCATCGACATGAACGTCGCTGTAGTTTGATAATCTAACAGCATCGACATGAACGTCGCTGTAGCTTGATAATCTAACAGCACTGACATGAACGTCGCTGTAGCTTGATAATCTAACAGCATCGACATGAACGTCGCTGTAGCTTGATAATCTAACAGCACTGACATGAACGTCGCTGTAGCTTGATAATCTAACAGCATCGACATGAACGTCGCTGTAGTCTGATAATCTAACAGCATCGACATGAACGTCGCTCTAGCTTGATAATCTAACAGCACTGACATGAACGTCGCTGTAGTTTGATAATCTAACAGCATCGACATGAACGTCGCTCTAGCTTGATAATCTAACAGCACTGACATGAACGTCGCTGTAGCTTGATAATCTAACAGCATCGACATGAACGTCGCTCTAGCTTGATAATCTAACAGCACTGACATGAACGTCGCTGTAGTCTGATAATCTTACAGCATCGACATGAACGTCGCTCTAGCTTGATAATCTAACAGCACTGACATGAACGTCGCTGTAGTTTGATAATCTAACAGCATCGACATGAACGTCGCTCTAGCTTGATAATCTAACAGCACTGACATGAACGTCGCTCTAGCTTGATAATCTAAGAGCATCGACATGGACGTCGCTCTAGCTTGATAATCTAACAGCATTGACATGAACGTCGCTCTAGCTTGATAATCTAACAGCATCGAAATGAACGCCGCACTGCATTGATAATCTAACAGCATCGACCCGAACGCCGCACGACCTTGATAATCTTACATAATCGAAATAAAACGCCGCACTAGCTTGATAATCTAACAGCATCGACCTGAATGTTGCACTAGCTTGATAATCTAACAGCATCAACATCAATGTCGCTCTAGCTAGATAATCTAACAGCATCGAGACGCGATCGCCGCTCTAGCTAGATAATCTAACAGCATCAACATCAATGTCGCTCTAGCTAGATAATCTAACAGCATCGAGACGCGATCGCCGCTCTAGCTTGATAAGCTAACAGCATCGACATGAACGTCGCTCTAGTTTGATAATCAAACAACATGGACATGAACGCTCTATTAGGTCGGTAATATAGCAGCATCGACATGAACCCTAGCTGGATAATCAACAGCAAAGACATGAAAGCTGCTCTGGCTTGATAATCTAACAGCAAAGAAACGAACGATGCTCTAGCTGGATAATCTAACAGCATAGAAACGAACGCTGCTCTAGCTGAATAATTTAACAGCAAAGAAACAAAAGCTGCTCTGGCTGCATAATCCTACAGCAACGAAACGAACACTGCTCTAGATGGATAATGTAACAGCAAAGGCACGAAATCTGCTCTGGCTGGATATTGTAACAGAAGAAAAACATGAACGCGGCTCTAGCTGCATAGTCTAACAGAAAGACACGAACGATGCTCTAGCTGGACAATCTAACAGCAAAGAAACGAACGCTGCTCTAGCTGGATAATGAAATAGCAAAAACACGAACGCGGCTCTAGCTGGATAGTCTAACAGCAAAGACACGAACGCTGCTCTAGCTGGATAACCTAACAGCAAGGACACGAACGCTGATGTAGCTGGGTAGTCTAACAGCAAGGACACGAACGCTGCTCTAGCTGGATTGTCTAACCGCAAAGACACGAACCTGCTTTAGCTGGATCATCTAACAGCAAGGACACGAACGCTGATGTAGCTGGATAATCTAACAACAAGGACACGAACGCTGTTCTAGCTAGATAGTCTAACAGCAAGGACACGAACGCACCTCTAGCTGGATCATCTAACAGCAAGGACACGAACGCTGCTGTAGCTGGATAGTCTAACAGCAAGGACACGAACGCTGCTCTAGCTGGATCATCTAACAGCAAAGACACGAACGCTGCTCTTGCTGGGTAACCTAACAGCAAGGACAAGAACGCTGCTGTAGCTGGATAGTCTAACAGCAAGGACAAGAACGCTGCTGTAGCTGGATAGTCTAAAAGCAAGGACACGAACGAACGATGCTCTAGGTGGGTAACCTAACAGCAAAGACACGAACGCTGCTGTAGCTGGATCATCTAAAAGCAAGGACACGAACGCTGCTCTAGCTGGATAGTCTAACAGCAAAGACACGAACGCTGCTCTAGCTGGATAACCTAACAGCAAAGACACGAACGCTGCTGTAGCTTGATAATCTAATTGCAAGGACACGAACGCTGCTCTAGCTGGATAGTCTAACAGCAAGGACAAGAACGCTGCTGTAGCTGGATAGTCTAAAAGCAAGGACACGAACGAACGCTGCTCTAGGTGGGTAACCTAACAGCAAAGACACGAACGCTGCTGTAGCTGGATCATCTAAAAGCAAGGACACGAACGCTGCTCTAGCTGGATAGTCTAACAGCAAAGACACGAACGCTGCTCTAGCTGGATAACCTAACAGCAAAGACACGAACGCTGCTGTAGCTTGATAATCTAATTGCAAGGACACGAACGCTGCTCTAGCTGGATAGTCTAACAGCAAGGACACGAACGCTGCTCTAGCTGGATAGTCTAACAGCAAAGTCACGAACGCTGCTGTAGCTGGATAATCTAACAGCAAGGACACGAGCGTTGCTGTAGCTGGATAGTCTAACAGCAAAGACAGGAACGCTGCTCTAGCTGGATTACCTAACAGCAAGGACACGAACCTGCTCTAGCTGGATCATCTAACAGCAAGGACACGAACGCTGCTCTAGCTGGATTACCTAACAGCAAGGACACGAACGCTGCTCTAGCTGGATTACCTAACAGCAAGGACACGAACGCTGCTCTAGCTGGATAACCTAACAGCAAGGACACGAACGCTGCTCTAGCTGGATAGTCTAACAGCAAAGACACGAACGCTGCTCCAGCTGGATTACCTAACAGCAAGGACACGAACGCTGCTCTAGCTTGATTACCTAACAGCAAGGACACGAACGCTGCCCTAGCTGGATAACCTAACAGCATGGACACGAACGCTGCTCTAGCTGAATAATCTAACAACAAAGGCACGAACGCTGTTCTAGCTGGATAGTTTAACAGCAAGGATACGAACGCTCCTCTAGCTGGATCATCTAACAGCAAGGACACGAACGCTGCTGTAGCTAGATAATCTAACAACAAAGACAAAAACGCTGCTCCAGCTGGATAATCTAACAGAAAGAACACGAACGTTGCTCTAGCGAAATAACCTAACAGCATAGAAACGAACGTTAACCTAGCTGAATAACCTAACAGCAAAGACACGAACGCTAACCTAGCTGAATAAGCTAACAGCAAAGACACGAACGCTAACCTAGCTGGATCATCTAACAGGATGAAGACAAATCTTAACAGGTTCGACACGAACAACCATCCCGAACAGCATGCAGATTATTACAGTTCGACTGATTATTTAACAGCATCTATACGAACATCGCTCTAGCTTGATAATCTTATAGATACGAACATCGCTCTAGCGTAACAATCTTATAGCATCGATACGAACATCGCTCTAGCCTGATACTCTTATAGCATAGATACGAAGATCGCTCTAGTCTGATAATCTTATAGCATCGATACGAACATCGCTTTAGCCTGATAATCTTATAGCATCGATACGGACATCGCTCTAGCCTGATAATCTTATAGCATAGATACGAACATCGCTCTATCTTGATAATCTTATAGATACGAACATCGCTCTAACGTGACAATCTTATAGCATCGATACGAACATAGCTCTAGCCTGATACTCTTATAGCATAGATAAGAAGATCGCTCTAGCCTGATAATCTTAAAGCATAGATCCGAACATCGCTCTAGCCTGATAATCATATAGCATCGATACGAACATCGCTCTAGCCAGATAATCTTATAGCATAGATACAAACATCGCTCTAGCTTGATAATCTTATGGCATCGATACGAACATCGCTCTAGCTTGACAATCTTATGGCATCGATACGAACATCGCTCTAGCTTGATAATCTTATAGCATCGATACGAACATCGCTCTGGCTTGATAATCTTATAGCATAGATACGAACATCGCTCTAGCTTGATACTCTTATAGCATCGACACGAACATCGCTCTAGCTTGATAATCTTATGGCACCGATACGAACATCGCTCTAGCTTGATAATCTTATAGCATCGATACGAACATCGCTCTAGCTTGATAATCTTATGGCATCGATACGAACATCGCTCTAGCTTGATACTCTTACAGCATCGA
The DNA here is from genome assembly GCF_021730395.1 of Mercenaria mercenaria. Classification (NCBI taxonomy): domain Eukaryota; kingdom Metazoa; phylum Mollusca; class Bivalvia; order Venerida; family Veneridae; genus Mercenaria; species Mercenaria mercenaria. The sequence continues at coordinate 14,526,848 of NC_069376.1, read as the reverse complement.
TACGAACATCGCTCAAGCTTGATAACCTTATAGCATCGATGCCCGCCCGCTTAGCTCAATAGGTAGAGCGTTGGTCTACGGATCGCGGGGTCGTGAGTTCGATCCTCGGGCGGGGCGTATGTTCTCCGTGACTATTTGATAAACGACATTGTGTCTGAAATCGTTAGTCCTCCTCCTCTGATTCATGTGGGGAAGTTGGCATTTATTTGCGGAGAACAGGTTTGTGCTAGTACAGAATCCAGGGACACTGTTTAGGTTAACTGCCCGCCGTTACATGACTGAAATACTGTTGAAAAAACGTCGTTAAACCCAAAACAAACAAATAAACATATAGCATCGATACGAACATCGCTCTAGCTTGATAATCTTACAGCATCGATACGAACATCTCTCTAGCTTGATAATCTTATAGCATCGGTACGAACATTTCTGCAACTGGAAAAAATCTTACAATGCCGACACAGACGCTGCTTTAGCAGAATAATCTATAGCCTGGAGTCGAATTCCGCCCTAACAGGATAATTGATCTCTCTTTTAAAGTAACCGACATCAAAACATTGTGCAAGTAAACATTATATGTTTATCATCTAAAAGTCGTCAAACAATAATAGTTCCGGCTATTAAGTAGTTTACATATTCACATTAACTGATTACGCGTAGAACGGTTAGGGATATATGTGGAAGAGTGGTTAAGTTCTTTGACTTCGAATCACTTGCCCCTCACCACCGTGGTCTCGAAATCTCGCTTTTTGGTATAGAATTTATTCATGTAAGGAAATCATCCAGGTGCCTTTCGGAAGGTCGGTGGTTTTGCCGATGTGCTCGACACACCTGAAATAATCCTTAAGGGACACATGATACCTTCCTCCGCCATCAAATAGCGGAAGGTGACCATATGACCTTAAAGTGTGTTGTTATGACGTTAAAACCATTAAATATAGGAAATAAATGTTCGGATGGAATTTTATTTCCAAAGGGTGTTACACAGTTTGCATGCATCATACCAATATGCTTGTCTCTGTTTAAACATTCTTACGACAGAATGACGTCACGTAAAGTTTTCGTTGGCGCTTCTATATTTTATCTACTGTTTTAGATTAAGGGTATATTAGAATCGAAATAATTTCTAGAAAACTGTGTTTTAACACTATTTAAAAACTTGGGCGGTGACACGTCGCACAAATATCACGTCAGACGTATAACCGCCCATCGTACAAAAAAAGTGTTAAAGAACTCTTTTGCTATAAATTATTTCTTGGTAATTTTAGATAATGGTGCGACTCTTGTTTAAAAGCATTTACTCTTTAGTCACATAATAGAGGATATTACATGGGTGTTGTTTTCATATTGAATTTATTAAACGAGTAATTATGATATCAAATTGATAAAATGCTCGGCTACGAGCTTAGTAAATTCAAGTCAATAATGTAATTATTTTTATCACATGCTAGCTTTTTCTGCTGAAACGTCAAAAATTCAACTTTCTTTAACTATAATAAAAAGTAAATTTAACCAACGTCTGCTATACTTTAAAAGACGTCGGCGTCAAAGCTTTATTACACCAGTGTACTAGTATCATCAATTTTTATGTACTGGCTTTATTTTGCTCCCGTGATACCAAACAAGTAATGTTTTAAGTTTATACACACCTTTCTCCGTCGTCTTTTCTTGTGAATCTTTGAGACGCTTGCTACTTGCCTGAAAATATAAAAATAATATATGAGCCACGCCATGAGAAAACCAATATAGTGCATTTGCGACCATCATGGATCCAGACTAGCCTGTGCATCCGCGCAGTCTGGTCAGGATCCATGCTGTTCGCTAACGGTTTCTGTAATTGCAATATGCTTTGAAAGCGAACAACATGGATCCTGACCAGTCTGGCCTGGATCCATGCTAATCGCAAATGCACTATGTTGGTTTTCTCGTGGCACAGCTCATATCTCATAATACCATTGTCTTCATGGTAAATATCGATTTCAAATGTCTTTTATTCCCCGTCGTCATATTTCTTAAAGTATATTGAAGATATTATGTTAAAGACTATATTACTGATGAAAGTTTAGTAGTGATTTTTCGATTTATTAATTCTAGAATATCTGCTATACATTTGTTCGTATGTCGCCAACGCTTCTTAGTTATAAAAAAATTAGCATTTAACAAATTACAGTTTTAAATAATATTTTACATCTTTATCCGCCTTTATCGCACAACAATTCATTTCTGTCGGCTTAACTTATACTTCTACAGGTTGTCGTTTACAGAACTATAGAATATAAACACTAAACTTGGAACAAAATGCAATATATATATGTTGTTGAACCAGAGTTCTAAGTATCATTTTTATTGGTATGTCCGTATTACTCTGACCAGAGAGCTTTGTATTTTCCTAGAAAATATTATGCACCATTAAATTACCCCTTAAAAGTGTTATAATTAAATTACCCAAATTTATCTATGTTATCAGATAAAATCTGTCCCAGTTTATTTTATTTTGCGAAAGTAGAATGCTATTATTGTAGTTGTGTGAACATGAACGAAGCTCCATATCAAAGATATGCCATAGTTCATAAAATTGCTTACTCATTGTACCTGCTTATTAATGTTGGAATCAAAAGATCTATTTGTTTGTTTCTGTTGTCTTGCTGTCTTTTATTGCAGCAATTTTCAAAGTGCTAGTATTGATTAACAAACGCGGCATGATTATAACGGCAGAATATGCTACATGTATTTTGATAAAACACGCCAAGCGTTTATAAAGAAATATATGACAAAGATTATAAGCTATTTATAATATTATGACTAAAGGATGTGGACATGTAATAGAACTTGGCAATTTCCAAGTAATATACATATTTCCGTTAGGCAATTCGGCACTCTTCGGACGTGAATGTAGTTCAACACGCGCATGGCTTTCAGGAAAAAGCCGAAAATGCCGAAATCGCATGAGGAGAACACGCAGTTTGTTGTTCTGATATTACGGATTCAATGGCACTCGGCTATTTCTGTGCGATTACGTATTCCCTTTAAGCGATTCGACATTCTTTGGACGTGAATGTAGTTCAACACGCGCATGGCTTTCCGGAAAAAGCCGAAAATGCCGAAATCGCACGAGGAGAATACGCAGTTTGTTTTTTTTATTGATATTACGGATTCAACGGAACTCGGCAATTTCCGTGTGATTACGTATTCCCTTTAGACAATTCGGCATATTTCGGACATTAATATAGTTAAATGCGCGCATGGTTTTCTGTAAAAGCCGGAAAATGCCGAAGTCACACGAGGAAAATACGTAATTTGTTGATTGACTTTATGAATCCGGTACCTGAAATGGCTGCAGACGAGAGCCTGTGCACATAAAATAAAACCACACCCAGATGCAGTCGTATCATTTTGCCTCATGATATTACATATCTCCTTCTATTTTATCATATCAAAACAAACATACTTGCACTATTCACGGTAGCATCTACAAAAAAAGACAAATTTTACCTCTGCAGTAAGTCCTTTGGCTATTAACCGAAGTGCTTCCATTTTAAAATCAGATCAAACGGTGAATTAATCTCAATACTTCATAGCAACAATATTAAACTTATATCAGCAGTTGTTCAGCGGAGACTGACGTATGTGATTTCGCTCTGTCATTGTTAAGGTAACATGATATGTATATTGGCAGTAATAAATACCAAATCACTTTCTAACGAATAGAATAGAACGGAATATAGTTTTAGTTCCATAACTTATACGAAGACAGAATGTTGTTGCATGCAGATAGCTTTAACGTCATAGTCACTTGAACAACATGTACAAATGTAAAAAAGAGAAACGTATGCTATATTTTAGATATTTTTCGCGGGTGAAAAATAAATAATAAAACATTAAGCAAATATTATTACCTTACATATAACATAACTGTTACTCATCGTGTATATTTGATTGGTTACTAATTTCCATATACACCCGTATATGAGATTGATTTGCACAATGGATTAATAAAATTGTATGACCCGAAAAGTGATGCTCCTGTCGCATGTTCGATACAAAATGGCGGCTTGAGAATATTTTATCCCGAAAAATGATGCTCCTGTCGCATGCTAGATAAAAATGGCGACTTAAGAATTTTATGTCCCAAAAAATAATGCTCCTGTCGCATGCTAGATAGAAAATTGCAGTGTTAGGATTCTATGTCCTTGAAAGTGATGCTTCCACCACATGCTAGATAAATATGGCGGTGTAAGGATTTTATACCCCGAAAACTGATGCTCCTGTGGCATGCTAGATAAAAATGGAGGTGTAAGGATTTTACATTCCGAAAAGTGATGCTTCCATCACATACTAGATAAAAAAAAAATGTTGTTATGTCCCGGAAATTGATGTTCCTATCGTATGCTAGATACAAATGGCAGCGTAAGAATTTCACGTTCCGAAAAGTGATGGCTCCTTTCGCGTTCTAGATAAAAATGGCGGCGTGAGAACTTCATGTCCCGATAAGTTACGGCTACTTTCGCATTCTAGATAAAAATGGCTGTGTAAGAATTTCATCTCCTGATGGGAGTCATTAAAGAAAGCCAAACGAAGTAAATTAAGACCAGGTTATCTAATGAAAGGTACCTTTTTATACAGAAAGTAAACTTCTCCCATTTCCAATAATTATTAATAAATTAGTTATGTTCAGGAAAAGTGCTCTATAGAAATTGATTATTCTAGAAAGTGTCAAATAATGGTTTAAAAAAGTCATTTTATATAGAAATAAAAACAGACCGGATTTAGTAGTGTATAAACCTATACGAAATATATCCACAGAAACTTAGAATTTCTGTAAGTCTCATAAAGTACAAGTGAATGACATGCAGTTTCTTTAACTTGCATGATCAAATTTGTTACGGATTTAGTATAAAAAAGTAACAATATGTAAAATATAAAGAACACACTCTTTTGTTATACAGTATATTGATAATCAATATCGCACGTGCAGTATTTCAAATACAAATATGATAGTTCTGTTATTTTCCTATTAAAGTACTTGAAAAAAATCAGGTACTGTGACCTTTGAATTACAGGAGGTTCTCAGAGATAGGGTTAAATAGAACATTTGATACATATATAACGCGTTTTCCTATTAATAATATCCTTTTTCGCTTAATCATTCTATATATATTCACTGTTTAATAGGAAATTAAAAACTTTAGTGATGTTTAACTGTCATATTTGCTGCTATTTTATTAACTAATAATAAAGCTCATTTTTTGAAAATTATTTTTGGGCAGTATGTTAAGTCTTGGCACTAAAACAGTGTTTGTCTCACCCTCTGTTAAACAAACTCTCTTTTTATCACGATATATATATATATATATATTATAACTTTATTTCATACTAACAGCATCACTAAACTGTCTATTATTGTTTTAATATAATGCTAAATTTGTGGTATATTTCATGTTATAATGGACAAGTAGTACTTTTCTAATGAAACGTATACTGAAATACAGTTTCGAGAACAAAAAATATGTTTTCATTCTTAAACATGTTAAAATTAATGAAAGTGAAACGTTTATGATAATCGGCAATTTCCGTGTGATGGCGAAATCTCATATAGAGAATGCCAAAATCGCATATGTAAATTACCAAAATTACATACGAAGAATGCCTAAATCGTAAACGGAGAATGCCGAAATCACATACAGCAATTGAGAATGCCGAAATCGGATACGGAAAATACCAAAATCGCGTACGGAAAATGCCGAAATCGCTTACGTAAAAAAGTGAAATCGCACACGTAGAATGCCGAAATCGCATACTGAAAAATCGAAATCGCATACGGAGAATGCAGAAATCGCATACGGAGAATGCTTAAATCGCATAGTTATTACGTAGAATGCCGAAATTGCATAAGGAAAATATCGAAATCGTCTATGAAAAATACCAAAATCGCATACGGAAAGTACCGAAATCGCGTACGGAAAATGCCAAAATCGCATACGGAAAATGTCAAAATCGCATACGGAAAGTACCGAAAAATGCCGAAATCGCATACGGAAAATACCGAAATCGTGTACGGAAAATGCCGAAATCGCATACGGAACATGTCGAAATCGCAAACAGAGAATGCCAAAATCGCAAACAGAGAATGCCGAAATCGCAAACGGAATATGCCGAAATCGCATACGAAGAATGCCGAAATCGCATACGGAGGATATTTGACTGAACGGAAAATGCCGAATGTCAATACGGATAAACAATCAAAGTATTGAAAGAAATGTTCACGCTGAAAAAAAACAGTGTACTAGCAGTAATTCTGCTTTTTGAAGTCGTTTAAAGTCATCAGTACAATCCCAGTACAATGATTAAGCTATTCAGATATTGCTTGTTATTTCTAAAACAATCTTTTAGGAGGAGTCTGCGTGGTCGAGTGACTACGGTCGCTGACTTCATTCACTTATTTGTTTAAAATTTTAATTTTGGTGTAGAATACATTTATTTGAGAAAGCAGCTGGAATGCGGAAAATCGGTGTTTCTGCCTAGGTGCCTGCTCAAGCCGTATCATAAAGGGGGCACCTATGGTATTACTAAGCTATTACAGCTGGAAAGACTCCATATGACCTGTAATGTCTAAAAATAAATAGATAAATAAATTTATACATAAATAAGATATGACGATATTTCATATAATGAGGAAAGTGTACAATTGTGTTTTAGTACTTACCATATTCAAATCCTTTTTAAAGGTCATTAATCCCTATACTATGTATCGTAACTGTAATTGCTTCCGTAGTGTTTACAAAAATTATTATTCAATTATTGTAATTAGTAAATATAAATAATCATCTTTATAATACATTCCACTTGAACTGTATCGAAGGCAGTTGAATTAATTAATTGTTACATTTGTCTTAAGCCGCAGTTTTGAAATTTAAAGTAAATCAAATCTGATAAGCTTTAAGAGTAGATAAACTGGATTGAAAATGTCAGAAATTAACTATTTTCAAACTACATTCATATATTGTAAATTTTACGCTTAAATAAATATTCTCCCTGAATTAAAATGGTGTGTTAATAAAATCATCAACTTTGATTCGTACCAAACATTGGATTTCTTAAGTTAAAGGAGTCGTAATGACCAAATAATTGGCATTCTCTGTTCAATTGGAAGTTTTCCGTATGCGATTTCGGCATAAAAGATATTTTCTGTTATGGCCGATTGATGCCGATTTAGCACACTTGTATGGAAATTGCCGATATTGCACATAAGAATACGTACCTGTACGGAAATTGCCGATATTGCATAATGGGAATACGTACCTGTACGGAAATTTCCGACCGATTTTGCATATGAGAATTCGTATTTGTACGGAAGTTGCCAATATTGCATATGAGAATACGTATTTGTACGGAAGTTGTCGATATTGCATATGAGAATAAGTACCTATACGGAAATTTCCGATATTGCATATGAGAATACGTACCTGTACGGAAATTTCCGATCGATTTTGCATATGAGAATACGTATTTGTACGGAAGTTGTCGATATTGCATATGAGAATAAGTACCTATACGGAAATTTCCGATATTGCATATGAGAATACGTACCTGTACGGAAATTTCTGATCGATTTTGCATATGAGAATTCGTATCTCCTTGTATTTACACGCATATCAAATCGTTACGCTTGTTAGAATATCATACAAAATGTTTAACAAGTTTCCTCTAATATTTTTATTTACGGTATTTGGCTATTTGTTAACTTCTTTTTTTACTACTTAAACACATTTTCAATCACGGGCACACACACACACAAAACGAATAATGATGTAAATAATGGCCTTTTTATTCGCGTTTGTAGATGGAGTCACGTCTTTTTACAAAGTGTACTATTTAAAATGGCATCTCCATTACAATATATTGGAAATTCTAAACTTATAGAGTTCAATTTAAACAAAGTAGTATTGGAAACAAATAGACGAGGTCCCGTTTCTATTTGCATTAAAATTACCTCTTAGCCTATAAAAGGAGTTACATTACCTTAATTTTTGTACATATTGATATACACTAACATAGCTTTGTAGTTCAATAGCCTATGGACCAAAGAATGCATAAATATCTTCCGGTGGTATTTTCACATTATAGGAGGTTTTTGTTAACATTTTCCTGTGTCGTCAAGTTCAGAGAGATTAAGTCGATGCTGATATGCAGGGATTTTATAATTTTACCGAGCAGTAATGTAGCTAGACAATAAATCGCTAGTGGTTGACAAAAATAGTCTATGAAGTAAAGCTTTGTTCTTGTGTGCACGGGTATTGGTGTTTCCAACCAAAGATCGCGAAGTACAAGCAACGTTATTCTTTTTAACAACACTTCTGATGTTGGCAAGGAAGCCAGACCCAAACGTGATTTAAACAAGCTACTACCTTTAAAACTTTATAAGAGTTAGTACCTTGTGTTTGCTGGCAATTATTAATATTAAAAATACTTCAAGGCAATTAGGAACTAAAAAGCAAAATTAGTTTTACTTTGTAGCCTTAACATACAAGTAAAGATCACGTTCGAGACACATTGTCTCATCATAGGGAATATTTGCGTGCAGTGCTAAGACAATCGACTAATGCACATAAATGTTATAAGGCGGAAAGAATTTTACTTGACCTACAATGATGACCTTGAACTTTGACTGACAAACTTGAGTCATGCGTATAACCACGAGGAACATTTCTGTGTAGTAATACAAAATATCCTTCAATGTAATTATTTTGTCACTATTTTGACGTTTAAACCAACGCTGAAAGTGATTGCAAGCGATGAAATAAATCATTTTTACTATTTTACTTATGTACTGACCTTTGCAAAATGCAGTATGGTCTTATTTGATATAACGAAAGAAAAAAAGCGTAGAGAACATGAGAATATCCTTTCTTGCACACCGGACTGGCGTTTCAGATGATTTTACCCGTGCCTGCAAAAACATTTAGCAACCCCTATGCCAGATGACTGTTCTGCTAACGATACTCGCCCTGATTATATAGTGTTTATGTAAAATACGAAACAAGATCAAATACCTTGATAGTTTCTCTCCGTTCCTTGAAGTATAGTTCACGATTTAAACTACCCTCAAACCGGATATGTCCATCTGCATCAACAACAAGTGGCATTATAAATATATCATATGGCAGCGTGTGTGACATTGACATTGTCAACCCGAGGGCAGAATGGCACCCGAGGCGAAGGCTGGGTGGTGACATTCCGTTTCGAGAGTTGACAATATTTATGTCACACAATCTGCCATATAATATTTATTTTATTATACCGAACAAAAGTAAGCACATAATAAAGTTAAAAATGTTTTTAATTTATTTAATTCAACTGTTTCCTCTTTAGCGCGGTAATCGCCTGTGTACACATTGAATGGTGACGTCATTATATACTATGTGTACAAGGAAGGCAATCATTTTATGATTTGGCAAAAAAATTGAAGCAGTTATTTGCCCTTATTTGACATTCAAAATATCAGAGTGGTCACATGACCTGACAGTCACTTTCGCTTGGTCACGTGTCAAAAAGGTTAAAAATGGTTCTGATGGTCAAAATATTTCTTTCTCGGGTACTGTAATGGGATTTTATCATTGTAGACAAAAGTGAGGTATAATTAATTATTATAATTCTATGAAAAGACCGTCTTTTATTGTTTGTAAATCATTTAAATGTGAACTAGACTTACAGAAAATGCCCTTTTGTATAAAACCTTAAGAAAACAAACTCTTAACTGCCGTGATTAGAAAAGAGTATGCTCAAATATTATTTTGTAACGCGAAACGCACTGTGCCAAAATATGTTTTGATTATTGTCTCAAGATGCTCAACATGATCCATAACCGTGAAAATTATAGTTTGCGAATGATATCTTCCCACTGATGATTAATGTTATCAGGAACTCGCGAATAAAACAGTGTATCAGACATGTCAGTCTAACGGATTTTAGAGAGAGAAAAAAACTGAACATTGAACTTTTTATACAATCAGTTCTGCATGCATAAAACTATTACGTCATATGTCATCACAAGTCGTTATTATAAATTCACAATTATTCAGTAAAGTAGACACCTTAAACGATAAAGTATCTATTCAGCCTTAAACAGTTCCATTACTTCTCGGACACACACAGATATGTCGCATTTGAAAATGTGAGGAATGGGGCGTGATATGAGAAAAAAATATGGCGCATCATCGCAAAGCCACTACGTTGGTTTTCTCATGGCGCGGCTCAGTTAAAGTATATATTCGTTCGACTGACGGTTAAAGATATAACAGATTAAGAAAACGACAATTGAGCAATAACTTCTTTAACATACCTAAAATAAACCGGACAATAAAATATACTTGAAGAATATTGAAAATAGACTTCATTCGTTATAACAATTTATTCAAATATTTACATGCGTTGGATTTTAAAAGTTTAGTCAAAATCTTTTCACTTGAGTAAACACTCACATGCCGCTCTCGGTCGATTTGATTTTATTGTTCTAAGCTTAGAGTCTCAGAGCAATTTCAGTTTAAGATTGAAATAATATCACACACTATAGTTTAAGATTAAGATATCATGACAGAATCAAAACTCTAAAACCATTATCGCTATTTGTACTTTAAACTTGTACTTATATGCATGTCTTTCAAGAAATGTATCTATTTTATAATTTGTATAATTGACAGTTTCTTATAGAAATCACTGGTCAATATTTTGTGCTATCGACTGGTTAGAAGTTCAACACACAATTTTGCCTGGTAAAAACACTGGCACGAGACCAGAAAGAAAGTTACATTTGATATTTTATATCCTATCCTTTAGTATACTACAAGATCAATAATACACAAAGGGAAAATATACAAGCCCAGTTCCATGTTCCATTTCCCATCCGAAAAAAAAAACCCGGAAAATTCGTTGATTTGCTGCACAAAAATTTTAGTCCTTTTGTAAATGTCAATTTGTGCTATGACGGTATAACTTACATTTAGACATGGATCTTGTTTTCTGACAACAACGCCGTATTTGTACAATTTTGCAGTTCTGGTCAGTGACTTTTTATATAAACTGCAAGCATGCATACAGATATATATTTTTATTTTATATACACTGACGAGATGTGAAAACACAACACACATAAGCCTGAATATACTTTTTACTACAAAAAGCACCACCATGAAATGTTTAGCGCATTTACATCTCGATACTCCTTCCCACTTGTGTTTATTTTACGATCTGTTGTGATGATTAAATTTGAACACATGGGCATAGAGTATCGAGATGCGTATGTCTTGAACATTCCAAGGTGGTGCTTTTTGTACTAAAAATATTTAGGCATGGGTTTGTTGCGTTTTCATATCTCGTCAGTGTATATTCTATTTGACCGTATTGTACTAATTATTCAAGATGTATGCCAAATGAGTTTTGCATATGTGTACTAGTGATTACAGTCGATGACTTAGAAGCACCGGGCCTTCATCATAATAAGTTCAAACTTCTCCAGGATTATAGATTTATTACATATTAGGAAGCCATAAAACTGACACACTAGATTATTATTTTAGTCAAGGTATACTCTCTAGCTTGAATAATGCCTGCAGATACAATGTGTGCACGTGGACCAAATTGTTCAAACCTTGCTTTGACTGTTCCAAACATCTTCCTACTGCCATAAAATAAGCAAACACCATAAATCAATGAAGATTGCTCCAACAACTGTATTCTAGAAACCCCTTGCGAGAAATTTAACGCACTAACAATGTTAAGATATACTAATTAGGAGAAAAATGATGTTGACCATGACTGCCATGAGAGTTTCAATCTTTGAGGGCCATCCTAACTGATTTGCTATGTAATTCTGATAAATTTATGGCATGTGAAATGTTTTTATGTTTTGTGAATAATTAACCAATTATATGTAAATTATCACACTATTAGAGACTACACGACTGGAGTTCGGAGGGTGGATGTCCCTATCAAAGAACTGTTGTTAGTGCATAGAAGTAAGCCAAATACCCAAAAATGTCACTGTTTGAATTAAGCTAAAACACAGCTCCATGCACGAAGTATCCGGACATTTTTAGTTGGGGTTTTCACAATAAAACAATTATAGAATATATGACAACTTTCAAGCTTTTGATAGTGGGGAATAACCCCGGAGTCATGCATTATTTCTGACAAGGGCGTGTAGGGTAGAAACAGCGGCCTTGCATCAGGAAGCTGGAAAGCTTCTTCATATTAGAAATTTCTACACATTCAAAACAGGCGGTTCCGAACCCACAGTGGCGACAATGGGTAAGCGACTCGACGCCAGGGATCTTTAACCACACGGTGGCGGATGTCCCAGCTTAAAACTAATAATAGTTGAGCAACTAAGTAACCTTTTCAACGGGATCCGGACATTTGCCCCCAGGACATTTGCCCCCAAATAAAAAAGTGGACTACTGGACATTTGCCCCCCAGTTGAAATGGTAGATAGGACATTTGCCCCCCAGTGCTTATTTCTACTGGCACATAGGACAGAAATATTGGGGGGCAAATGTCCATTCTAAAAATAAGAAGTGGGGGGCAAATGTCCTATCTGCCATTTCAACTGGGGGGCAAATGTCCGGTAATACATTTTTTCATTGGTGGGCAAATGTCCTGGGGGGCAAATGTCCTACAATCCTTTTCAACATATCATTATTGTACCGATGAAGATTATATTGATGGGAGTGTATTTATTTCATAAATAGACGCAAAAATGTTAGCTAGTTACTCTTTCAACAATGAAATGTCGATATATTTGATAAATCGTCATATTAACTTTACGTCTCCTTAAAAGAAAACCAGATTTTCCTTTCATTTAGAATTTAACGAAAAGAAAGTTTTTTTAAATTGATAGAGTGTTTCATTATTGACCTCAATTAACAAAACTGTACTGCTGCACCAACTTTTATAGGTCATCTGAAGCCACATGCATAATTTTTAATTTAATTAGGAACGCTATGAACGAGTGTCGCAACGGAATAATCATTCTAAAATTATTCCCTACGATCTTTAACTGTGGACTATCTAATGGAGTGATTTCATTAAATATTAATCAAAGTAATTGTGAAGTAAAACATTGATTAATAAAATTTTATTGGAACAGAACAATTTTCAGCACTTTAGGAGAACTAGCTGATGTGTTTAATGACCACCTAGGGATAAAATATCCGATCAAATGAAAATACGTTACAAAAACTTCTAAAAACGTGATAAATTAAGAAATCATTTATAAATTAGAATCAGTCATTAAACATTTTTAACATTTGGAGTACGGACAAATTACAGAATTTTCGGTGAATAATGTTCTTTGGGCCTACAGTTACCAATCGTACAGTTTTCTCGCTTATATAGAGTTGTGTAACCTATGCTGGCGGTATTTTGTACATATAAAAAATAATTATAATCTGCTTGAGAAGCAAGAAAAATTACCATTGCTATTTGCTTATGCAAAAACATAAAGTTATCCTTCTTTTATCGAAACATGCTATTGATGTGCGTCATCACGTGACTTAGTCGTCTTGTGAGCTATCGACACGGCATACGTGAAAAGGTGAAATTTAGCTCTGAAGGGAACCTATGCTGGCGGTATGTCATATTTATTAAACTAAAGCCGAGAAAAAAATTAAAAGGCTAAAAATGAACAAACAAGTTTATGCGAGTATAATTAGAACATTACACATTTATTATGTGAAAAACAAAAGAAATGAGCATGACATTTTAATAGTATGTGCCTCTATGTGTATATTTCTCTTACAGAAATGGAGTACATATTTTTTCGGCGGTAAACGTTTTTGTTTTATATAAACATTAGTCATTAAAGTTCATTTTAAAGAAAAATAATTTTGTTTTTATCAAACTAATTGGAAATTAGAAATTTCCTAAATATTTATAAAATACCGCCGTTTTGTGCTACGTATCAAATTTGAAAGTTGGACTGAGGGATTTATGAAAATTCATTATAATTCGTTATTGGATTTTACAGTTTTTTTTTTATCAAAGTCGCTCTTAAATATATTTCAAATCTAAATGTAATGCATGATTTCTAATATACTAACTTTTACTGGATGATTTTGACGTATTTGTCAGAGATTTGTGCTACGAAAACAGATTGTGTAAAATGTATCGACTCCGGAATACGTCACGTAAGCCCCACGCGGGGCTATCGCTACGTTTGTTGTAAAGGCATATGATCAATGGTCGGTGTTGAACATAGCATGATAAAATATTTTCATCTGTGCTTCTGCAAAGAGCGTATTTATTGAGATACCGCGAGCATAGGAATGCCGCGAGCATAGGTTCCACCACTCTAAAGTAATTGAGAGGGATTATCAGTAACTGTCATCAAGTTATGTAATAATATGCGAACATACTTTTTGATGTCTTAATGAGCAGATATCTGTAATTTTTTGACAACGCAACTGCATATCGAATACAGATTTCATTAGGTCAAATAGACATTGCTCCTACCACAAAAAGCAATAAGTTGAAATACGATTTTAGGACGACAGTGTAGAAAACACATTTTGTCAGGATTGCATTAATCAACAGAGTTTCATGATATACTTAACATTTAAATGAAAAGATGCGGTAAGATGCTGAGCGTTCAAGAAAAGACGCAGTCAAACTGAGTTTGCTATTATCATTCTTTTGTCATAGGTGTTATCGGACAGGTCGGTGTCTCCGTGTTATCATACAGGGCGATATCTCGGTGTTATCATACAAGCCGATGTCTCGATGTTATCGGTGTTATCGTACGGGCCGATGTCTCAGGTGTTATCGTATAGGCCGATGTCTCCGTGTTATCGTACAGGCCAATGCCACGGTGTTATCGTACAGGCCGATGTCTCGGTCCTATTGACAGGCCGATGCCTCAGGATTTATCGTATTGGCTGATGTCTCGGTGTTATCGTTCAGGCCAATGCCACGGTGTTATCGTACAGGCCAAAGCCACGGTGTTATCGTACAAACCGATGTCTCAGGTGTTATCGTCCAGGCCGATGTCTCGATGTTATCGTACAGGCCGATGTCCCGGTGTTATTGTACAGGCCGACGTCTCTGTGATACCGTACAGGCGGATGTCTTAGGAGTTATCGTACAGGCCAATGCCACGGTGTTATCGTACAGGCCAATACCACGATGTTATCGTACAGGTCGATGTCTCAGGTGTTATCGTATAGGCCGATGTCTCGGTGTTACTGTACAGGCCGATGTCTCAGTGTCATTGTACAGGCCAATGTCTCGGTGTTATCGTACATGCCGATGTCTCGGTGTTATTGTTCCAGCCGATGTCTCATTGATACCAGTATTAAATAGATTTTTACTACATACTCCAATACCGGCGCGGACTCTTACGATGATCATACTGGGCGTTTGCAAACATTTTATTGATAAAAATTGAAGCGTTTATGGCGTATCTAGATAAAATCTTTGTTTTGCTTCACTTCATTTTGACAGCACAATAACAAGTTCATTAATTTATTCTTTCATATTACAGAATAAGCTCTGTTGTCGTTTGCAAACAAAGCGCAGCATTTGTATTTTCAAATAATGATTACAACTATATGAGATGCCGCCATAAATTACCTTTTCAGATCAATAATGGAATGCCCAACACAAAACTCTGTATTTTCAAATACGTTGATAAACAAATTTTCTGTGTTCATGGCCGCTCTTCTTCTTAACTCCTACATAGTGTTATAAGCGGGGTTCTGTTTGGGTTAATCGTGTCAAACTGGAGTACACATTTAAGACTTATTCCTCTGTCTTCAAGGTCAAGGTTGTAATTTTGATGTCAATTATTTTTGACATCATTTTTCGTGGCCAGTCTATAACTTTTGTATGAACGAATGGGTTTTCAAGTACTTTGATACAAAGATTTACGCTCAACACGACATCAATGAAAATGTTACAGGCTTGTTTTGATATATTGAATAACATATCAGCAAAGTGTAACGGCCGTAGGTCAGATACTTTTGGCGATAGGTTAACAAATTTCTCTGACAGACAGGCGGAACAGAAGATGCCAATTCTATATTATCCGCTGCAATGTGGTGGCATGATCAGCCAGACATCATCACCGTTTTAGGTGCTCATACAATATGATTTATTATATTGAGATGCCCCCTTTGAAATATGTTCACACTCCATTTCAATTTAGTTCGCATGCCTATTACAAACAATGGTTATCTCGTCATCGTATTTTCAAGCAGCATCAAACAGAATACTATAGCTATTATACACTACTTGTAAATATGACGCCAATAAATTATGTGTTGTCGAGTTACTATTTTTCCAGGCACTTTAATGAAGTTCGCAAAACTGAAAACACTCTGTAGCTAGTTTTCTGTCTTACAAACATGCTAGTAAAAACAAGTTACACACTTATTTCTCAGTAGTTATTTTCGTTAATGAATTGCCTGGCTGTTTTCAACAATCATTTCGCTTTGTTTGATGAATTAGTACAACAGCATATGAGACATTTCAGGAAGTTAGGTGATAGAAATTGCTACGACATTGGTGTAAACTATACTACCAGCTGTCTCACAATAGCCAGTACATAATTGGATTTTTGATTTTAATTATTAAAATCTAATTCTACGTGATTTTAAAAACCTTAATTTGGTCCAATAGATGCAGGTTTGTATCCAATTCGGTTAATTATTTTACATGTTTCAAACAGTTTTTGCTTTTCTGATTCAATTTCAGAGTAACTCCGACAGTGAAACACTTCTTATTTGGGTAGAAATTGATGTTAAAGAATATTTCAAAAATTTAGATGACTTGTAATTAAGCTTATGGTTAATGTTGAATATTATCGATGAATTAACAATTAAGGTATGTGAGAGATTACAATAACATGTATATACATAATGCCTAAAAAATCTTTGTTTCCGGTAACATGCTAAAAAAATAGGGTAAGTAGGTAGGAAAATTTTTCGGAAATTATTTTTGTGTCAAAAATAAATACAAATAGAAGGGGTTTACCTTTAGAGCATCAGTAAGTTGATTTTTAACATCAATGACCATGTTTAATGCAGAAAATTCTCCAAGGCAATAGAAACATTTAGGGTCGGGCTAAATATTTAAGGTAGATCGGGATACCGGAAACGAACATTTTTTTTACGCCTAACGACTTACCTTGTAACATTTTTGTAATATATCGAATGATTATGCGAAATGAAAGAAGCTCAATGTTTTCAATGTGAATTAAATTAAAGTCTTCATCATTTGTGTTCGTCAACTCATTCTCGGAGAACTAATTATGTGTACTTTGCTGCCTTCTTTAAACTTTCCTCGTCAGTGAATATTTCATCAGGCTTTTATTGTGGTCTTTCAAAAATAGGTTGAAGTTGGAATTGAAATTACCACTGAAAAATACTGTCATAGGAGAATACTACTATTATAAATTGTAAACAACAGTATACCCGTGCATAATCAATCGACAGTATTTATTTCTATATGTCATTGAGTTATTTTGATATACCTCTATGACTTAGCGGTTAGTAAATTGGAGTCAAAAGCGAAAGGTCATCTGTTCATGCACAACACGGGGATAGACATTTCATATAAATATACTGAACGTATTTTAGACGTGATTTGAATTAAGGTCACATGTATGCGATTTACCCCTTGTAAGTTGTTGTTATATTTTTATGGTCCTTTGGGATCATGGGGTCTATTCAATGAATGTATAAAGGAGTTCCGCTTACGCCGGTACTTGTGGGTGTGGGAGGTTTTGCACATTTCATTGTCTCATTGTCTCGGTTGCATTCTTTGCTTCTAAAGGATCCTTCTACGGATTTTATTATGAACCAGCTAAATTTTGGAGCACTGTTTGTAACTTGCACTATCAAGAAAAACCTGAAATAATACTCTTCTAGGGGAGTTGTCCATGTGGCCAACACATACCACGTAACTACTATAAAAAAATAAGTAAATCGATACTCATTAGCATTTACATGAACTAGAAGGGTTATAGTTATACACTATTGCCAGTGGTTGATTGATTGATTTATTTCAGTATATAAAACACATAGAATGGTACAACACAAAATTAAAACACATTTCAAATATCACATATACAATGACTAGGAATTAAAACATATTGAAAGACAATTAAGAAACATTACTAATTTAAAATATCAAAAACTGCAGAAAAAAAAATGTACCAGAACATGTATTCATATACCCAGGATGACACAAAAAAGGGGAATGTGAAACCCCTTATTTCCATTGTGGTCCGATTTAACAATAATTTCATCATAAATACATTTCGTATTATCTTAAATCCAGCAAAATATAATGCTGAGTGTGGTCATAAACTGATCATAATGCAAAAAAATATAGACCTACGATTTACTAGTATATCATGTAATGCAGATAAACAGTGTTGTATAATATGATTACATGACATGTATTATTCAGTAATTACATACAAAATCGCTCCAAGAAAAGAACATTTAGCTCATGACTTCAGTAACTTCTAGCATTTATTTGAAAGAATAAATTCGAAGACAAACACTTTAATGGTTGACCACAAGACATACTTTCTGAATTATAGCACACGTTCTCGATAGATAACTCCGCCCACCGATACAATAATTCCTGGATGTTCTGTAACTTGCGTTTTGGGGCATATTAGGGACAAAGTTATGTATAAAATTTTTTAAACTGTAGTATACTGGCCAGCTAAAAAATCCTGCAAGGTTTTGTCAAGTATATGCTGACAATTCTCCGTTATCAAAAGAGTGCACTCAAACGTTAAGATATTCGAATACATGTTAAAATTAACAATTAATTATTACAGCCGTAACAAATCATTACATTTGTACAAAAAAAATATAGAATTTAGCTTGAGTTAAATAATCTCACTTGTTTTCGTGTATTTACCATAATATTGCACGATTTATTCATTGAATAATGACAATATCCTTTGAGACGTTCTGTGAAATATTAATTTGCTCACGGTAGGGAATGTTCGATACAAACCAAATTGATGCATCCCCTAATCATGATAAATAATCAAACTTTAAATTATCAGAGCAAGGGCGGTGTGGACTTTCATGTCATGAAATTATGACAGTATAGAAAAGTAATTTTTGACGTAATGATGCAATGGATGTAAAATGAAATTATAGCAACCGTAGCCATACATATTTAGTCACAGGGACTGTAATATTTTAATTTTCTCATCCTTTTTTATTTACGGCTAAGATAGGCGAAAAAGTGAACATTTTATCTATTGCAATTAAGTGTGTGAATAAAAATGATATTCAAATTGCAAAGGACTTCCATGCGTCATTCAGACGAATGCGTATTTCAGTAAGTTGAGTCTTACGTGCTGTGACTCCACAAAAAGAACACAACCCATCTATTCTTATGTGAGAGAGTTATTGTGCCTCAGTACGGAACTGTATGCTGACAGTTTGTAAAGTATGAGTGACCTACACGTTTGTATGTTTAATGATTCTTTACGAATTTCAGTATTCCTTTAACCTTCACCCTGCTAATTTTCTAACATGGATTGGTCCATCATTCAATTTGGGAAGTACCATTTATTATTCAAAGAACTGAAAATTTAGTCTGACTGAATAACGAACAGTGCAGACAATGATCATACTGCATGGAGGTGTAGGCTGATCTTGGCCTGCACTGGCCGCAAAGGCAAAATCACTTGCCACAAGCAGGCTAAATGTTAATATATTCATTTGACCATGGCAAGAGATTTTTCCTGAATTAAAATAACCTTGGTGTAAATGGAGTAAAGTAGAAAAAGTGTTCATAAACATAGCGTCTTTGTTTGTCGTGAACATAAATGTAAGACAATTCAAAAATGTGGGTGCGAAAATGTTATGTTGAGTTGCACCGTGTTGATCAGTCTGAGTGACTCTAGTTATAAAATGTTCTCTCTTAAATAGGAGAAAAAGTGATGAAAGATATAGTCAAATCCAAATCAATCACAAAACTTTTATGTTGAGCTGCACCGTGTTTGTCAGTCTAAGTGACACTAAATGCACTCTTAAATATGGAATAATGCAATTAAATCTACAGGAAATTCCGAATGAAATATCGACTTTTGAACTTTTATGTTGAGCTGTTTGGCTGACTGTGAATGACTATAAATATGTATTACTATACCGCTTTAAAATAGGAATAAAACGTAATGAAAGCTAAAGTAAAAATCAGAATGAATGAATTTATGTAGCACTGAACCTTGTTTTTAGACTCCAAAGGACACTTAGATATCTTTTAAAATACGGAGAAATGTAAATCAATCACTTATTATAATAACTTTTACGTTGGGTTACATCGTGATTTACAGAACACTGCCGCCCTGATAGAGCATACACAGAGACATATACATTTATGAAAGCAAGGCACTCACAAACACCTTTAAGTTTAAGTGGTAAAGATAGTGGTGTCTGGCATTAATCGACAACATTTTCTGACTTTGAAATATATAAATGTAAATTACACCAAATGTCACACACAATTTATGGTAATCAGTCAGTCTTCCGGGTATTAGAATGTAACGATACATACCTCACACAGCACATAGTGACAAATTTGTTCTACACTTTACTGAATAAGAATTAGAAGGATAATTATTTACTAGGAAAAATCTAAGGGTGTATGTACCAAAACCCTTATTTAACGGCAATGAGAGCCTGAGGTGTTTATTAACATGACTAAAGCTATATTCCAGGAGGGCATAGTCCGAGTGCCAGTTTAATTGTAGGTGATGTCTCATTTCTGAGGTGTCCTATTCATTTACTATAATCATACAGTTTCTGTAGGATAACGACGCTTAGTATTTATATGTTATAAGCTTTGCCTTCAGAAATCTGAACCACTAGTTCTGCGCGACTTAAACACCGCTAAAGAACGATATGAAAAGTTAATAATCTTTCTAGTATGTATGTACGTACATAATTTGGTATTTTATAAATACCATAAATTTGTTTAATAGTCAGAATATAATCTGACAATACTGGCGAAAATAAAAAACGGACGATGAACATAAAAGGAAATTCACGTACAAGATACAAAATTCAGACGTCATCGGAAGTTAGCGAGGTTTCCTGATACAATGTTATTTAATAGAGAACCCGCCCGTTTAGCTCAGTAAGGACAGCGTTGGTCTACGGATCGCGGGGTCGCGAGTTTGATCCACGGACGGGGCGTATGTTCTCCATGACGATTTGATAAAAGACATTGTGTTTGAAATCATTCGTCCTCCACCTCTGATAATTCATGTGGGGAAGTTACTTACGGAGAACAGGTTTGTACTGGTACAGAATCCAGTACAATTTTTTTAGGTTGACTGCCCGCCGATAAATAACTGAAATTTTGTTGAAAAAACGGCGTTAACTCCCCACACCCCACCACACACAAACACAAGAATAATAATAGAGAGTGCAAACGAAAATGTAACAATCGCGTTCGTAAATCATCTAACGCGACTAATATTCGCCGAGGACCATAGCCATAAATCATGCTGGTGCAGTGCTTGATAACTCGTTAGTGTTTAAAGATAGGAATGCGATAATTCACAAATCAGTTATGGCACACACCATGTATCTGTTTATCTTTTTGATAGTATCCAGGATATTTCCCTAGGCAGCTTTAAAATAAGCAACATTTCCATATTTCATTTTACAGTGTAAATAAAAGTCAATTAACAAAAACCTCAATTTGCAGTTTAGCTGAATTGATATTTCAAACAATAATTCAATGCAATTTCCGGAGACCAAAATCAAATGGTTTATATCATCTGTGGTGTCACTTACTGTATTATTTATGTACCGTCTAAAAATAAAGAAACAAATGAAAGTTGTATGTAGAATACATGCACATTGAATGTGAAATTTGAGTTATTACTGCTAAGATTTTTTTGAGGGTCTATAAATTGTGAAATGTAATAGTGCAATAGAAAGATGTTTGAAAGCAGAAGTAACTGTAAAGATACATGTACCATAGCATTATTTTAATAGCATCTGATTTTACCATATTTCGTCAAAAGAAACAGTTTTAAGAAACCCGAACATATATACATGTATGTATTATTATTTTTAACAAGTATACATGGTATCGTGTGTTATTTGTACGCAAATGATATTTCGTCCACAGAATCACATTTGTGTTAAGACTGAAATTCTTTAACGATACGGAATAGTATTATGTGCCTATAGAATAAGATATCTATTTGACATTAATATGATGTGATGCGACAAACGTGCAATCGTCTGAACTTAATATTGCACTAATAATTATAGGTTATTAGCTTTGTATCGGGAAATATGCACGAGTTCTTAAGAACGAGTGCATATTCCCCGATGCAAAGGTAATAACCTTTTTATTACCTACGCATCCACACGTATAAATATTATGTAAATATCATAAATATGTTCAATAGCCTGAATTGCATTGACAATACTGAACTAGATAGAAAAAATAGTGCAACAGCACACACTGAATTCGTCACGCACCCGATATGAAATTCAAGCGTCAGTGTATGGAAAAATATTGACGTTTCCGGTACCAGTGTAACTTAACGGGGAATAGAAACGAGTATGTAATAAGGGAGAATATACGCTATGATAAGGAAATGCATGAATAAAAACAGAAAGTTAAAATGTTTCCAACTTGTTCTCTCTTGAGAGTCTAGCTAGCGTAGATAAAACTACAATGTAAAATCAAATTATCAGGAAAATAAACATAAACCGTCTCTATCAAGTACAAGTCAAAAAGTACCTAGAATACCTAGAATCTTGTGTGTATGATAAAATCCGTTATGAAGTCTATTATATTTAGTCTTATTAAATACCATTTTTTCTCTAGTTATCTGTTGGTATAGAATCATAGCCCGGAAATATATTGTCGATATCTAGAAGTTTGTCACGTTAAAACGGGTACGACCTAGTTAATGACCTCTGTGATCATAAATTTTATTCAATTTAACTGTCACAGTGATTCAGTTCATAATTCGATGCAAGGTGCGAGAGGAGAATATGTCTTAAAGTTTATCTCTCATAGATAGATTCAGTCTACTAGCAGGTTTTTATTGCGTTTTATGTTTCCAAATGATTTTCTGCCGCTTTAATTTTACTCCCAGAAAACAAAGTCTGAGTGGGGGTGGGGGTTGCATATAGGAGTGAGCTTGGCAGTCGGCCGGTCTGTCGGTCGGTCCGTTGGTTCTCATGGTTTCCGGATGATAACTCATGAAAGGCTTGACCTATTTGAATATATTTTGGTACAGAAAATACAGGTTAAGTTCGACTTTGGGGTCAGTACGTCAAGGTCAAGGTCACAGTGACCCTGTAGAGTTAAATGGTTTCCGGATGATAACTTAAGAACGCTTGGGCCTAGGATCAAAAATGTTGGTACACAGGTATAAAATCATGAAACACAGGTCAAGTTCAACTTTGAGGTCACTCGGTCAAACGTCAAGGCCACAGTGACTCGAAACAGTTAAACGGTTTCCAGGTGATAGCTTGAGAAAGCTTGTGTCTAGGATCATGAATTTTTGTACACAATTGTGTGTAGCAAGATATAATACAGGTCAAGTTCGACTTTGAGGCTAGAAGGTCAAAGGTCAAGGTCACAATAACACGAAACAGTTAAACGGTTTTAGGATGATAACTTGAGAAGCCAGGACCTAGGTTTATGAAAATTGATTGATTATGATTAGCAGATGTACGTTAATGATTTTGAGATCAGTAGGTCACATGTCAAGATCACAGTAACCCGGAACATTTAAACGGTTTCGGACAATGACTTCAGAACACTTTGGACTAGGATCACGAAAGTTAATAGAGAGACTGGTCATGACACCAAATGACCTGTATTGATTTTGGGTTCCAAAGGTCAAAGTCAGAGTGTTTCGAACCATCTAAACATTTTCCGGACAATAACTTGAGAACGCTTGGGCTGAGGATCATGAAACTTCATAGGTAGGCTGATAATGACCCGCAGATGGCTTTTATTGATTTTGAGGTCAGTAGGTCAAAGGTCAAGCAAGTTAAGCTTTTACATTGACTTAGTTCTGTGAGAAGACCATATTGTTGGGGTATAATTCGTCACTCCTGTGACAACTCTAGATAAACAAGGAAAATTATCGCTTAGTTATTATTCTTGGCCTAAATTTAATGTTTTTTTTTCCTGTTAGGTCATTTTAAACCTGTTTCATATTTAAAAACAAAACAAATGTGTCAATATGGCATATGGAAATTTATATCCATTTCATTAAACGCTAGATGATTCAATATACTGTATGTGCCATTCGACAAAATTCACATTAACAATTTTTATTCAAAACCAGGGTTGTTGAATATGTTCAGACCATTTTCCTCAGTCACAGAAAAGAGGTACATAAATGGTATATTGTGAATGTAAAGTATTTTAATTGCAGGCTTATGCACGTTAATGCCTAAGTGCATATGTGTATCTTTTGTGTTCCTGTTGGAAGCGGATACAAATAAGATATTCTGAAATACATGGGGTGCATGTTCTTATTTATTAGATATGATGACAAGTCAATATAAAAGATTACCCTTGACATTTTTTAGTTACAAATATTACCGATAATTCATAAAATGTATTCAGGCCCGCCCGCTTAGCTCAGTAGGTAAGAGCGTTGGTCTACGGATCACGAGGTCGCAAGTTCGATCCTCGGGCGGGGCGCATGTTCTCCGTGACTATTTGATAAATGACTTTGTGTCTGAAATCATTAGTCCTCCACCTCTGATTCATGTGGGGAAGTTGGCAGTTACTTGCGGAGAATAGGTTTGTACTGGTACAGAATCCAGGAACACTGGTTAGGTTAACTGCCCGCTGTTACATGACTGAAATACTGTTGAAAAAACATAAAATGTATTAAAAGTCTTGGCACTCGGTAGTCAAGTAAAAGGACAAAAACAACACCGTTACATGACTGAAATACTGTTGAAAAATGGCGTTGCCCCCCCCAAAAAAAAAAAAAAAAAAAATGTATTCAAAGTCTTGGCACTGGGTAGTCAAGTAAAAAGACAAAACAACACTAGACAATAAAAAAAGTTTGAATAATCATTATGATAATGAAAATAATATTATATCAGCTATGCACTTACAAATCAATGCTACAAACCATAATACTGAAAGTGTTGCTAAAATACAATGTAACCATGACATCATATTTTCATAAAAATCACACCCTTGTTGCTACAGAAAATTTGCGTCACTCTATCAAAATAAAGAAATTAAACAGATTGATATTTCACGTCCGCCGATATTTTAAAATGAATATCTCACAGAATGTCTCGAAGGATACCAATCTTATTTGATCGGTTCATTTTGCATTATTCTATTGAATTTACATGTAGAACGCAACAAAATGCAATTATCTAAAATATTGTGCAAACAAAATATCACTTTATCTGATTACGTTTGACATGTTTAATTATTCCGGGTTATTTCATACTGATTTTATACTGATTTTCAACATTATAAATTGAAACGAAGAGAAAACAAAATTTTGAAGACACCAGAAAGAAGCTATATTGCCCACTATTTGTTTATAAGTGTTTAGTTATATTTTCATGAATTAATTGTTTATTTCTGGGACATTGATCTTGCAACACCTGTTGTCACTTTCACTTGGCACTTAAATTTGATTTACTGCATTTCGGAATCCTTAACCGCAAACGTACGATAGTTATGAATAAATAATCAACCATTATTATTCTCTACCCAGTCATTACATTAGGCCGCCTTTGTAAAATTCAACCCACTGGTACCCTTAAATCAAAGTAAAAGGGAAAAACACGGTGATTTGTTTTGATTTGATAGGTCAGACATTTAGGAAACACTTTATTGGAAAAAGTAAAAATTTTATAGGTATTGGTTTTATTAGAATAAGCGTTTTTAGGCCGCCTTTGCAACATTCAACCTGCATGCCTTCCTCCACAGAAAAATAAACTGGAAAAGAGAAGTCACAATATGACCAAACAGAAACAATATAACTTTCTTTTCATTCTTCAAATCATAATACAAAGCCGCCCCCACACGACCCAAAAAAACAAACAAACCCAAAAAGGTAGAGACATTATATAACAGTGTAAATGATTGTCATATATAATAAAAATGTTAAACACTTTTACAACAAGGACTATTAAAAAGTAAGTAAAACAAACACAGAAATACAGCAGGTGTATCACTCTGCAATTAACACAGATGGTATGTTTAAAGCGCCTGCCCGCTTAGCTCAGTAGGTAGAGCGTTGGTCTACAGATCGCGATGTCGGAGTCCGATCCTCGGCCGGAGCGTATGTTCTCCGTGACTATTTGAAAAAAAAAACAACAACAACCTTGTTTCTGAAATCATTTATTTAGTTCTCCACCTTTGATTCATGTGGAGAAGTTTGCAGTTGCTTGCGGAGAGCAGCTTTGTACTGGTTTCGAATCCAGGAACACTGGTTAGGTAAACTGCCCGCCGTTACATGACTGAAATACTGTCAAAAATCCAAATCAAACAAACAGACATTTAAAGCGGTTAACAATGCGCAACAAACCCATCAGATACATATCGCCGCTGATGCTTAAACCAACCAGATAGCCAAGTTTTCAAACATTCTGATATCAAAAGAAGCACTTGACAGAGACAGACAAAATAGTTTACAACTAAGTCGAATTGCCGTCGGAAATCTATGAATAATGCATAAATCAAACATACGATAAATAATCAAAATGCTCTTGGGAGGTTTTAACAATGATGTAGCTTACTCCAGTAAGAAATAATTTGGCGTCATTTGTTTGATGTAGTGTTCAGTGATGAATTGTATTCTCAAAGATTTCAAGAGCGACAAAAATAAGTTTCACAATGCCGTTAGGAAAAAACTGCTTGATGACTTGTTTATATATTTTATTTACAGATTCATTTGGACTTAAGTCTTTAGGATTATCGAAGCAACCCGTTACAGCTTCGTTTTGATTATGGCTTACTTTGCGCTCTATTTGGCTCTATGGTTTCATTTAGGGATATCTATGCTTCCGGGAAATGTATCTGTACCCTAAAGACTGTTCCGTTGGTATAAACAATATCAATAATATATATGTGTTTAGCATATGAAGCAGAACTCTTCGCCTAGCAGAAGCAGAGTTTTATTTTCTGGGCGAAAGTTATGATGCAATGTTCACTTGAATAATGATTTAATGCCCCACATGCTTATATAAAACCTAAAAATATATATATTGTGCCATTTCATAATATACCTAACCCATTTATTACTCAGCGCATACGAAATATTGTAAATATTTTTAGATTTATAATCATGATAATGTTAACAGAACGTCTATGGTTTTGTTAAAGACAATATTGCCGAAACTGAAAGAATTGGAGTAAAACCACCGCTTTGTAAATTTTATACAATGTGATACAGTTCAATACCTCTGGATGCAGTCCACTATTAGAAATTCCTAAAAGTGTACCTCTCAATTTCACACCAGCGTCATACATTAGCTGTCTAGTGCTTAAATATCTGTCTGTCTTAATGACTAAATGCGTATAATCTAGAGACATTTTTTTTTTCGCTTGCGCCTGTGGACCATACTTCCGGTTTCGAATAGAAACTTGGGGTTGCTTTGAATACCACAACTGCAGATTTACTGTCATTATATTCGTAGCGCCACTGACGGGAATATGTATAACAGAGGTCAAGCATAATGCTTAAAGCCCTACTTGAGTATGATATGAACGTCATGTCATCTGCCATGTTGGTGATGATATATATTAATGTTATACAGGCACATTCCGCAATCACTTTCTTGCAGCTTTTTAATTAAACCATCTATGAAAAGAAGATAGAGTAGTGGCGAACTTTTGCCCCCCTGGCAAGTGCCTTGTTCTACTTTGAATCATTCCGATGCAAAGTGTTGATTTTTTACACAACTGCTCATATTTGTGTACAGTTCAGAAAATGCTAAAAGTGTTGTAGAACCTAGCCCACTTTGGGTGAGTTTGTATAGGAGTGAAGAGTGCCACACCCGAAACTGAAAGAATTGGAGTTAATTTACATTTCTAAGACATTTATTTAACAGTGATATCATATTTTGCATTGCTACCTCCAGGCATTATTCATGTACAAATGAGCACCTACCTTCTGCAAATCAATCAATTATAGCTATGAAAATGATGACGAATGATCAACCAAACAAATTGATATTGTTATAAGTTTCATTTCGGAAACATCTTAATAACATTATCTGGCTACACATATCACAAACACAATTTATCAGAATTAAATTGTGAATTAATCAGAAAAACAACTATTATTGAGGTACTCATGGGAAACACGTTGAGCGTCATAAGTTTCTCTTTCTAGGCGAATCTTGACATTGTTAGCGCGTTCAATGTCCCGCGTGGGTTTTACAGAATCAAATTGCCGAAGAAATAAACAAATTGCAAATCTTCATTGATTTAGACAAAAGCTTAGATCACCACGCATGCCTAGAACTGCGGACATATAGACTTCTTGATTTAAAGACTATCGTTAAGGTATCGAGCTGGCGTTGAAAATAAGATACTTGTAATATGTTTAAGTATATTAAGTTTTACAAGTTTTACAAGTTTATTTCATTTTCATCCAGAAGGTCTTAGACCCATGTGGCATAAACAACAATATAGACAAATATGGCGACAAATCTTCAAATAATATCATCATAAAACAAGTACATATCCAATTACCTAAAAATTTCACGTCAATTATACACAACACAAAAGTTACATTTATTGTACCATACAATTAACATTTCACATGCATGTATAAAATTAAACATGTATTATTTAAATAATTGTGTGATCTATATATTCTATTGAAACATCTTCATTTTCTTTTGTAATGTTATTTTAGGCGTTATAAAAGTAAGCCCAATTAATACAATCAATGTGTAAATCAAGTAAGTGTTAAGAATGAAGTAATCGTCTGATATAAAACTAGAAAAGAAGAAGATTCAAGCAACCCTATAAGCACTCCACTTGGAAATAGGTATATAGCTGATGTAATTTGTCCTCCATGCCTGATACATGTAAAGTTTTTATTTTGCTTGCAACAAGGTCTATTTCTTCAGACTATATAAAATGTAAGCACGATAACTGTTTTGATATTTTACCTCTTCTGTAGAAACAAATTTGTTTTATTATGATTATCTGCAATTGTGTGAACAGGGTAAATATTTGGTAAATATTTGAACTCTACTTTTTCATTAATATTTCTTCAATTTGAAATAAGAAATGTTTCGTGAGATTTTGATCAATATTGAACATTTTACTTGGCTTTGGACTTCGATGAATTAATTAATCAACTCTTGATTGATAACGTACAAACACGGTGACTGTTGTAAATTTAGTTGAACATACCGAAATGGCAAAATGTGGATGAAACAGACCAAGAAGTCGATTTTTTTTGTGCTGCGTCTCTACTATAAGAGATGTCCATTGGCGTTTATAGTGCGGGCGCGTAATTTCAAACTATCGTTTTGATGCTGATATTTGGTATAAGGAGGTACGTGGGTGGGGGTAATTACATACCATTTTATTAAATCCGAAGATGATCTTATATGTTTAACTATCTCAACAATCAAAAGTTGTACTCACTGCTTTTTGTTACTTTAGGTCCCTTTGTTTACAAAATAAATGCAGTCAATCAATGCACTTTTATCATTTTAACTAAGACCTACTGAAGCCGGTGTTTTTGCCGTCGAACGCAATCCAGGGGTCAAGAAAATAACACAATAATTGCTGGAATAGATGGTCATCCAGGGGTCAAAAAATAACGCACGAGTTGCTGGTATCGATGGCCTATGGTTAAAGGCCTAGATTCACTACTATATAAGTGTTTCCCCCCCCCCCCCCCCCCCCCCCAAATCCAATATACAACTCCCATCTTATCTGCTGCTTATCAGCGATTATGTAACCGTAACAGGTTAGAGGGCAATTAGCACAGCAGGGACCTCCAGACCATGAAGATGTGTGCAGTGGAGTTGAAAGAAATTAATTTTTCTTCAGTGAATGTGGAATGATAATAATATTAATTACTATTTTGATATTATATAGATGATAATAACTATTACCTTAATGTTATAATAATAATAATAATAATAAATAAATAATAATAATTATTATTAATGTTATTATTATTATTATTATTATTATATTACATAAAGGATGATTAAAGATACAGTAATAATATTGAAAATAATAATGATAATAAAACACAAGTATAGTGAAAACTTCATGAGTTCTTTGTGCTGACAAACAATATTTTTCTAATTGGAAACTGGGTTTCTTGTATTCATGTAATCAACATTATTTGAACTTCAAATTATTGTGTTCCTTACTGAATTTTCATTTTCATTATGTTGCCAATAGTGACTTTTTTTCATGCTTTGCTTTGTAACTTTGAAATGCACATACTGTTTTCAATTTTTAGACAAATGTCATTTACAGTATTCTGCAAGCTGTGAAAGTCAAATTTTTCTGAAATATCACAATTCTCCAGACAGACTTTGAAAAAATAAAAACTTGCATATTTCTTTAAGTAAGTTTATCATTATTTCATTATTGTGAAAATAAGTTTCTGATTGTCTTATTATTGTGTTTGATCAACAAATATTTTTCTTTACATAGAAATGCAAAAAAAAACCTAGTATAACTTTAAAAGTTTTCAATTATATATCAATTTAAAATAAATTACATTGTTTCCCCTTCTCAGTAATTGATACACTTGTAAGGTAGACTGACTCTCCAATAAACATTGACCCTTGTTTATTGGAACCATACTGTGATGGTCATTAGCCCCCAACTGTGCCGGTGAAGACAGAAATCCCTTGGCCCACTGCCAAAATCTAGGCCTTTAAGTAATTCCTCCTTGTAGTCGTCATGAGTCTGTGATGGCCAATCCTCGTCATCCCATGAGCTTTCAATAGCCACTTCCGCCGGTATATCTGTCCGGACACCGACGTCTGCTACCCAATATATCAATGATAGATATATAAACATCGATGCTATGTGCTTTCTCCGTGACGGGAAGGAGAAGATAATAGCGTTGAGATCCATGCTTCGAAAGAATATTCTATATTCTATTTACTTGGAGAATAGATAAGCAAGATTCTTGGACCATACTTGTTACTTTTAATATTTTGCAACTAAATTCATTAGTGTTTCAAAACATAAATTGTTAATATAAATCTAGGATTATTTATAAATATTCAGGAATATAATAGTAAATGTCTTACATTTCAAACTTGTTTATCAATATGAACCTGTTGATTATCAGTTAATATTATTTGAAGTGTAATACTATGTTTTGTTTTATGCCCGTTTCAAGGTGAAATGATTATGATGTCATTTGAAATGGTCGGTTGTATAGCCTAATGTGTACTTCGCATAGTGAAACACTCATTCAGCTTGTTATTGTTTTTGTAAATACATAAAATCATATATACCCAGGCAGTACCACAGGGTTAGTTTGTTTTTAGCGTAGACAGTTGTATGTACTGGAAAGTGTTTCATTATACTGAGATCTAAGTTAGATAAAATGTATGTTAAAGAGATAATGCAAAAGATGATAGGTAACGGTAGATTTCTCGGAAGCACAGAACACCACAAACACACCTGTAGAGCCCTCGGTTTACAAATAGGCCCACAACAAAAAGAAGCTTTAATAGAAAAAAAATTATAAACGGGTTGCTTCAAAACTTGTTCATGAACATTTCGGATAGTTGTTCGTCATCGATGTTTGAAATGCAAAGTAATTCGTAGTTGTCAAATTAAATGCAGCTCATCAAGTTTGGTACATCGAAATACAACATTTATACCCGCTTTGAGAAATCCAAACAATATTACAAATCCGCTATTATTATGTCTTTTAATGCGGTACCCCTTTCCTATTTTTTTTTTAAATAATTCATCAAAAGTTCTCAAACAACGTAGCGATTCATAAAATTGGGTGGCGGATTTTAGTACATGTATACTTGATAGTGTCTGTGTAAGCTTAATGTAGGTTATTTAAGCGTCTGGTCAATAAATTAAAAAGTTTAAAGCAATCAGACAAAAGCTATAGTAATAGTTGTGGCATATGCATATCCACGATACAATATCTGACAGTATATGTTTACCGTTACAATTCAATTTTAAATTAACAGAATTTGCAACTATAAAGAGTTTTCAGTTGAACCATGCGCTGTAAACTTACTTGCTACTTCCTCAAAATCCCCAGTTAAATTGCTAATTATATAAAACTAAGCTATCATATACACTCAACAAAATTCCTAATTGGTCAGTTTATATTGCATTACTATTTTGTTAATAATGCATGTATTCACACGAAATTTCACATATCGACATTTGCATAGGTACTGCAGCTAATTATTGATTTATTTTGGCGACTCACAGCCAAAGTAACCGCACTAGGCGTTTTGACTAACATTACATATTTTGCACATGCAGGACATGTGCACCAACATGCACGAGTTCGTTTACACTTTTGGCCTTACTGACGAAAGTCCTACTAGAAAAACACATATCATGGTGAAACTGACACAAAAGCAACGCGATCGAGCTGTCGGAATGTTGCTAGCCGGAACACATTTACGTCACGTGTGTAATTATTTTTGCAAATTCAAAGGAATTTTGATATAATTTGTTTGTAGCTGTTAATTTGATGGTTATTTCCATTTACAAGAACCTTCAATAGTTGGTTATGTACCATCCGCGCTCTTTTGGCAAAATTTAACCCAAGGCCAATTCATTGAAGTGACCGATTTTGAGTTTTGTTGTAAAATTCCAAGAGCCCGGGCGCGTTGCTCTTGTGTCAATTTCACAATGCCATGTGTTTTTTCTAGTATGACTTTCGTCAGTAATGCCAAAAATGTTCACTAACAAGTGCATATTGGTGAACATACCCTGCACGTGCAAAATATGCAATATTGGCCAAAACGCCTAATGCGGTTACGCTGGCCGTGAGTCGGCCTAAAATAAATCAATAATTAGCTGCAGAACCTATTCAAATGTGGGTATGTGAAATTTCAAGTAAATACATGCATTATTAACAAAATAGTAATACAATATAAACTGACCAATTAGGAATTTTGTTAAGTGTATGGTGCTATAATGATACTTCATAAACAGAACGCTTTAAGATTTAAAAAGTATCACTGAGATATCAACTTGAGGTCCAAATAGCATCCCCAAGATATCTGCTCGCTTATCATATTTCAAGGTTAGTTAGTATTCCCTGTCAAATATTCGCATGAGATGTAATTTGCATATATTGTATAGATGAAATTTTCAGCCATTACATTTTGCCTTAATGATGACTAAATCTACGTGTTGCAAAATGAATTTCCTCCTACTGAATATCTTCTTCTGCAAGACAGACATGACTCTATAGTATGCCATTTTTTTGGACTATTAATCATCGACATTTTGTGACTTCCAAGGAACTTAGTATCACCTTTTGTTTAGTATCGAAACAAAAATACACATCTAAATCTGAGTTAGAATAACTGCTAAAATATTATACGAAGCATATAACTCCATCAAGTAGCCTCAGCGTGAATTTGAAAACCAATAAAAATAAAAGTTTCATAATATTTATGCTTACTTAATTTTATTAAAAGGAATTACTAAATATATATATGGTATAACAGGTATGGTATAATAATTCATTATATACCTTCATAAATCCTGTCAAAATTCAGATTGTATTTGACAAGTAAATATGACCAGGCTGAAAATAAATCCATATCGCACCTTTTGTATTGTATATTGCTGGACTACTTACATTGAATATGTATGTGCTGACACAGTTATAACATTATCGCAAACGAAAACATCACTCATTTCATTTTAACATCACCAAACATTTAAGATTTTGTTCTATCTAAAAATAACAAGAGGCGGAGGTATTTAATTAAAAGATCATTATAACAGTAGCTAGATCAGGGATTTCATATTCGGCTCGAGTAGATTCTGCAGAAACGGATCACACTGTGTGCTTGTGCACCTCGTGCGTTCCGATCTTCCAAAATCAAATCGAGCCTGTTATAATAAACAAATTGTATATTTATCATCATGATCATTCATAGCTTAATATTTATATGTATGTATTTGTAACATATATACAACATCGAGCTTTTGTAATTGAAAACGCCTATGAATTGTACAGTATTTTGTTAATATAAAGTCTGAATAAAATGTGTAAACTATTTTATGCAATATTGAATTTCTAAAACGACAAGAACATCAAGTAATGTGAGCTGTTGGTATAACAAACATTCACATCGAACGCTTTCCATGGAAATTCTTCGATAAATCCATATGCCAAGAGAGTATATAGTAATTACATCATCGGTTACAAAACCCGGAACATGTACTTCAACGTTTGAAACGAAAGCTGATACCATAATTAAATAGTAATAAGGTGCAAAATTCATAGCCTTTGAAAAAAAATCAATGTATGTATTTAATATACAACATGTGTTTTCTTTAACATGTGTTTTAAATAATAGCAGACATGTACATTTGCAAAACAGTTGACTACATAATGTTTCAAGTGGACCTCAACGTTTAAAATCCATTTGAAATTACATTGATGTAAGTACTAGTAACTTGATAAGTCAAAACCACTTAATTTTGAACGGTGAGCCCACAAGATCCATGTTGTGTTTTGTATACACATATATTCAAAATCGCTTATTATTCTGTAACAGTGCTCACAATCCAACATTAAATACAATGAACATTTCAAATACACTTGAGCAAAACCAGTAATGAGTAATAGAAACTCGATAGGTTAATATCACCTGGTGATTTGTGCGAACCAAGTAATGAATGTATCAGTTATAAAAATATTTAATGAAGGTGTCCAAACATATGCCAAGAAAAACACCATTCTCGGGACATGTTACATTCCTGAAAGAAATACATTTCATACAATATACCTTAGTTGAAAAGGGAGTGCCGTAAAATAGCAAACTATTGTGACATTTTAAATAGGACTACAGTTAGGCGGAGTTTGTCTCGGGACAAAGACTTAATCGGAAAAATAAAAGAATGAAATGTAAGATTGTCATTGCAATGAAACATCCTAATATAATAAAACACAAAGGGGCTTGTAACATATAAAAGATAGATATTGTTCAATCCAATAATGGTTGATTGTCAGTGCCGGTCAGAACAGTCAGCTATATCAGAGATTAATGAAAAAGGAATGCAACATGAAATATGTTTTAAACTACCTTAGGCTTAAATTGTCAAACGTGTACTTTAACGTATGCAACTCATATTACAGCCAAGATCCGCTCAAAAACCCTGTTTTTGTTTGGTAGACACCAAGACTTGTGCAGAATCCAGTAAGGAAAATATTGGTCCATGCTATTGTAAACATTTCACAGTGACGATTTATGTGGCTTCACACCATATCTTGACAAGTTCTGAAATTTATAAGAAATGATTATCTAAAATTAGCGACCTACAGTTATAATTATCATACAAAATTTCATTAAAAACATAAAATGTACTTGTTCACTCAGATCAGCCGAATAAAATATGAGTACTGTAAAAGTAAAAAAAAAATATATATTTTGATTAAATAATACTATCCTGTCCGACTGAAAGATTTGCAACACCTTACAAAAGTGGTCATGTGAACCATATGAACCTGTGATGTCACGCAAACATACATTTTTAATTGAAATGTGCAAAAAGATACATTTCAGCATCAGATTCTAGGTTTGTTTGCTTTCTGTTCAACTGACCCGATGATTTCTGATTAAACAATTATAACAATCTTATGAATAATTCATTTTAAGTTATAATATAATAATAAAGGACCTCAAAGTAAAAGTTGAATGCCAAAATAATAAAAAAAATGCAATGTTGTAAATTATTATGCTTATTCTACCTTCATAGTTTATTTTACCATCTTCGGCAACATCTGTCTGTTTCATCATATCTTCAACTTCCTTATCGGTTAAACATTCTCCTAGTTTCTTCATTGCCGTTCTGAAAATTATGTCAGATTTCAATATAAGATTTATATCACAAAAGACAGGCGTTCAATGAAAGCTATCTGTTTTATGCTTTTCGGTGCAAATCATGCAAATCAATTAATACTTTCACTGTATCAAAGCAGTGAAAGCATCAAATATATTTTCTCTCGTACGAGACTTCACAAAAATGTACTAACTTCCAGATCGTCCGACAACAAAAAGGTTCTTTTAAGACATCTGTAAATTAATGCTATATTTTTTATTATTATTATTATTTACCAGATTTTTATAGCGCTCTTTTCATCTATAAAATAAACGTTCAAAAGCGCTGTACAAACTACATATCACAGAATGATATGGACATACAATACAACACACAAAATATTAAATCAACAATAAAAGGTATTTAGCCTGAATCAGGTTTACTCTACATTTCAATTGTCCTGAATATATTTTTGTTTAAAGAACAATTAACAATAGGAAATAATTTCCATTGGAAAGCTTGTTTTCCTGTGCAAAGTGAGTTTCAATAAATCTTGAAGAAAAAGTGTGTTTTTCAATGATCGTTTGAAAGCATCCAAGCTTTTAGCGTCTCTAATGGTAGCCGAAAGAGCATTCAATAACTTCGGTGCAGCTGATGAAAAACTACGATCACCGTACCTCACAGTTTTGCTTTTTGGAACAACTAGTTGTTTTGAGTTGTTCTTGGATCTCAAATTTCTTGCTGGCTGATAGACTTCCAGCAAGTCTTTAACCTAGACCGGTGATTGGTCATGCAATGCTTTATATGTGTGAACTAGAATCTTAAAGTCCACTCTATGAGTAACTGGTATCCAATGCAGTTCTTTTAAAGGACATTCCTATAGTTTTTTATGCGCATCTTTCTGCGCAGCCGACACTTTCTATGGAAAACTGAATTGAAGTCAACATTTGTTGAAACATGTTACAGACAATCTTAAATATGAGGAATCTTGAATGAAACAACATTTTTGATAAGTTATATCAGTAATCAAATGTTGATACTTGTTTATGTTGTATTGACAAGTATCATGCCTGACAGGTATCTTGCTATTTCTGTGGTTGTGTTTTCACATCGCATTTTAGTATAAAGACAGTGTTGTTCATATAATGTAAGATAATTGACTTAGTACTGATAAGACAATATCACCTTTCAGATTATTTAGTATGCAATTATAGAAAGAATTAAGAATTTTTAAAACTTTTTTTAAACTTTTAGCAGACATACATGTAATCAATTTGGGCAGGTTCGCGCCATTTCCGTCCGAACAGATGTTGTATTCTAGCGGTCTTAACATAAAATTTAGCCTGGTGACCCATACATTTTTAGCCATTTTTATGCTCACAATACAATTATCTATACACAAGAAAAAAAAGGAAAAAATTCTATGAAAGAGTTTTTTTCAAAATTAAAAAAAAAAATTCTTCACTATGGGTATTTTTCATTGAAAAAAGTTCACAAAAGTAAATATGAAACAATATTTTTTTTTTCATTTGTACCCATCATTGTAAGGATAGAGTATTACAAATATGACTATGATATCAAGTAAGTATATGATAAAATCTGTAATAAGAAAAAAACCGTATTGTGCTGCCTGGATGTATATTTTGGTTGGTATTTATAAAAAAAGCAGAAAATTATGAAAATGTTGAAAAATCGCTGGCAGTTTCAGCAACAGTGGGTGTGTTCAAAGCAATTTTTCACAAAAACAAGCCTGGTAACCTATTATTTTTATTTGTTCATTGTTTTCAGCACACATTATCCTATCATATATGTGAATTTAAAAAAATTCTATGAAAGGAAAAAAACTATAGGGATTCTCTTTAATACCGGCGTAATGTGATCATAACGCGATATTCTCGTTATAACTCGAGCTGCAGTGTTCTGAAGACTTTGAAGTCTATTCAGCAAGACCTTCGGAACACCATACAAGAGTGCATTGCAATAATCAACGCGTGAAGTAACGAGTGAATTTACTAGAGATTTTGTAGCATCTGTATTAAGATATTTCCTGATGTGGCCTATTTGACGTAGCTGTCCGTATTTCTTAAGAATACTTTGAAACTTAATTTCTGACATACTATATGTTACAAATACACATAATCAGTTGTTTTTACTACTTTTTACAATGAAAATCGAAAAGCATTGGTAACGACTGTGGGAATATTTAGTATAATTGCCACGACGGTCCGGGTTCGATTCCCGATGCGATCACCTTTTTTCTTTGATTTGTCATTTTCAAAATAGTTTGAAATAAAGCCTCAAATTGGAATGTTCTTTTTATGAATTTCAAACAACAATTTGAAAGGCAGATATCTAGAGGTAGGGGCCTTTAATGTGAATCTTGAATATCCTAGATTTCTTATCAACATTTTATATCAATAAATACGCTAACTAGATGCATATAATTAAATAAGCCGCACCATGAGAAAACCAACATAGTGCTTTTGCAACCAGCATGGATCCGGGCAAGCCTTCGAATCCGTGCAGTCTGGTCAGGATCCATACTGTTCACTAACAGTTTATCTAACTGCAATAGGCATTGAAAGCGAAGGGCACGGGTCCCAACAAGACTGCGCGGATGCATGTCGAAAATGAACTATGCTGGTTTTCTCATGACGCGGCTTATTTAATTCTATGCATCTAGTTAGTGTACGCCCTTGTCCTGCTATATTTTGGTTCTTACAAACAGTGAATAGTGAACAGTGCAGATCGTGATCAGGCTGCACGAATATGCAGCCTGATCATTATCGCCGCTGGTTGCAATGGCAGAATTAGTTGTTTGCAGCATAATTATGCGTTAACATGATGAAACATATTTCAAAATTGAATCAGTTATGCTTATTTCCATTCTTTAGCTCTTTTCTTCATTGGAAACCATCAAATATTGTATCGAATTTTTTTCTTGTATTGCGCCTCAAGTTTAATTTATCTGTCTACAAGTACTTAAATGAACAGATGCATCTCAGCCTATTTCCGACTTCGTTACTCCAAGCTGTATATATTTAAACACAAACCTTAATTCATTTGCGTCAATGAAACCATTTCCATCTTTGTCAAATGTTCTAAAAGCTGATCGTATAACTTCCTCCTTATTCGTGAAGTCACCATCACCTATAAACAAACAAAATCTGTTTGTGCTCATCTAACAGGATTTTATAGGCTACAGTTATGCAAGACTGAGAATCTAGGGTCTTCCTCCACCCGCACATCTGGAAGGTCGCCAAATGGCCTACATTTTTCACAAGCCCGCTTGCTTTGCTCAAAAGAGAAAGCGCAGATCTACTTGTCACGGGGTCGTGGGTTCGATTCCCGATCTTAAAATAATGCAGTAAAACTCATATTATTCTTGCATTTGTACAAATATCTTACTTTTACTTTACTCACTGTATAATTTGACTTTGAACATTTTATTTCAAATTATTATTTAGTGGATGAGAGCATGTTGAAAAAAAAATGACATAAAGTACGCGCGCAAGAAAAAAACAACAATTTAATAGTAGTGTGGAATTTGATTGGTATATTTTTACAGTTGCCCATGTTTTGCACTTAGTTGCAGATTTTTAATTACTTTTACCGTGCCGTTTTTTATAAATTTTGTGTAACTTATGGTATTTCCTCAAGCTCAAGTAGAGACAAATTTCAAAGTGGTGGCCTTTATCCAAAACGTTTGCAGAAAATTCATTATTCCATTATTTTTTATGAACGAAACATTAAACTATTGGTAAACAATCATAAAACTTAAAATTAAAACTACCAGTATCATTTTTTTCTTGAGTTTCTTGAGTAAACAGATTTAATGAGACAGAATTCCAATTCCAATATTGAAAAATTAAGGTCGAATCCTGCGGGTCTGTTTTGAATTTTGTTCACATTTTTCAAAAAATAGTAAAACCTACCTACATTTCTTCCACAATATGTAATCTAAAGAATGAAGGCAAAATATAGGACTTTTACTGAATGTAACTCAGTATGTTTAAAGATGTCTAACTCTACCCCTTCTGATTCAGAGGTAAATTCACTTTGAACAGCAAGAAATCGTTGATCAAACTAATTTTTCCACTTCTGTACAATAAATCAATAACAAGTCTTGAAAGAAGTAAATATTTACAGAAAAAAAAGGAAATAAGGGAAAAAAATGGTCACAGTGGGGTTTGAACCTACGCTCCCCTGAAAATTGCTGTCAAAGTATGTTTATAGTAGGAATTGAATACTCTTCAAAAAGGAGGTACTCTATTATGGGCCTAATACCTTAAATTCATTTTGAAAAATAAATATTCATTAGAAAGACAGTACATTGATTATTATCACATCGTTTGCAATGCTAAAATATCTATACTACCTTTTCCATAAGTTTAGATAACGTCCATGAACTCTTCTTTGCACTATATACAATATTTTTACTCGTGCGAAAAATAAATGAGTCTAATTTTCTCATGTGCTAACCAAATTGCAATTCCAAACCAATGGGAATTAATTATTTATAACACATTGCCTTAAAACTACTGTTACGTATAATGTAAATAAATATTGTGAAAGCATTTATATTCGAGTGTATTGCATTAATAGGAAAAAAACATTTGAAGTTCATCAGATAACTAATTAATAAAAAAATATCGTAGAGAAAAGCACACATACTAATTTTTGACATCTCTGCATGCATAAAGGAGTAGAATTCTTGAAATTCAATTCTGCCGTTACCTGAAATAAAATATTCATTTATTTTTCGTAAGAAATTTTAAGTCATATATTAGAACATACTATTGAACAAATAGCTTGTCTGTCGCAACTTAAAGTAATGCTCAGTTATATTTTTAAGAAATAAATGCATGTTTTTATTCCATTTTACAAAATTTAAGGAAACAAATATTGAACATTTTAGGAATAAAATCTTTCTGCAGTAGTCGAAATATGACAATAGTTGAAGTCGCGAAAACATATAACAAAGAGTCAGATCAAGACTTTGACAGTCAAACTCAAATTATCTGTTCTCGTCCGTGATTTAATTGAGTCAAAGAAACAAGTAAAATTAGAATGTGCCTTCTTGGCAATTTTGTAAATGTAACCCTACGTTACAAAATTGTAAACAATCCAATGAATAATATTGTATATCTCTACCTCGTTTATTACTTTTTAGCTCATTATTGATCAAATATTAAACTGATGCATTAAAATAGCTTGCAGTTATTACTCTTCCACTCAGAGTCAAAACAAAAAGTATATATGATAAGTATTTTACTGTTTTCCAACATTTTGTTACATGCATATCTCATTCTTTGCTGTTATGATCCGTTATGCATTTACGATTCAGAAATCAAACCAGACTACTGCACACTTAATAAGCGCAGTATACTTATGACTGTGATACTGAAAACATATGTACTAGCGTGTTATTATTTATTGTTTGCATTCCATCTCGAAATGGATAAGAACATGTACGCTTATTGTTTCTACTGACTTTTGTTATAGACTCTACATTTCTCATGGTTTAGTTCTAACCTTTGTTAGATGCCTAAAGTTGTATTACAGGTAACATAAGTATTAAAAGTAGTCAAAACTACAAAATCTTTTTAAAACAAGTCACTTTATTTTAACCAACGTTTCGTACTAGCATGTTATTATTTATTGTTTGCATTCCATCTCGAAATGAATAAGAACATGTACGCTTATTGTTTCTACTGACTTTTGTTATAGACTCTACATTTCTCATGGTTTAGTTCTAACCTTTGTTAGATGCCTAAAGTTGTATTACAGGTAACATAAGTATTAAAAGTAGTCAAACTTACAAAATCTTTTTAAAACAAGTCACTTTATTTTTAACCAACGTTTCGGCTACATTAGCATTATTCAGGGTTCAAAATACCCATAACAAAGGAAGTGACGTCAACGTCAAACGACGTCGATGACGACACAATGTCAAAATTAAACAAAGAGTTTGGCGTAAAAATCATAAACAGGATCATAGTATGATACAAAATACTGGCGAAAAAAATGCATTATAAGTGCAATGATTAAGGAAAGGTAGCAGTAAAAACTGATTATGGAATACATACACAGTAATAATATATACGTATATAACAAGTACTGTATTTTAGAAAGGCATTAATGGAGAATTATTGAATTCATTCCTTGTGGAGACACAGTGCCCAAACGATACATCCAGTCAGTCTCTTTTAAAAGCCTTTCATGGTAACTTGATTATCATGTATATAATGATAACATGTAATGCATGGATTTAGATATGGTTGCACTTTACACCTACGCAATTATTCAGTTTTTTAGGTCGTAGCAATCTCTTATCACGTTAAACAACAACCTGTCGCAAGTGTAGTAGCATTAATATCTCAACTTGAACAACATAATTACAAAATAGTCAGTTAATTCATTAAGGTGTAGAACCCCCTAATATAACGGCTTTTGTAACACTGGATAAATCAATTACTGAGAACAATGTATGCTAGCGAGAATTAATCAATGGCAAGATAATGACGATAATGAAGGAACGAGTTTAATTTCAGGTTACTGATATTTTACATGAGTGTTTTCGATTGTTTTAAGGCAGTGGACCTGTACTGACAATCGGCATTCTCCGTTTGATTACGTATTGTCCGTATATGAGATCGGCAATCTCAGGGTATAAGGTACTGGACCCGAAATGACAATCGACATTCTTCGTTTGATTACGAATTTTCTGTATGTGAGCTCGACACTCTCCGGATATAAGGTACTGGACCCGTAATGTCAATCGGCATTCTCCGTTTGATTACGTATTTTCCGTATGTGAGCTCGACAATCTCCGGATATAAGGTACTGGACCCGTAATGACAATCGACATTCTCCGTTTGATTACGTATTTTCCGTATGTGAGCTCGGCAATCTCCGGATATAAGGTACTGGACCCGTAATGACAATCGGCATTTTCCGTTTGATTACGTATTTTCCGTATGTGAGCTCGACAATCTCCGGATATAAGGTACTGGACCCGTAATGACAATCGACATTCTCCGTTTGATTACGTATTTTCCGTATGTGAGCTCGACAGTCTCCGGATATAAGGTACTGGACCCGTAATGTCAATCGGCTTTCTCCGTTTGATTACGTATTTTCCGTATGTGAGCTCGGCAATCTCCGGATATAAGGTACTGGACCCGTAATGACAATCGACATTCTCCGTTTGATTACGTATTTTCCGTATGTGAGCTCGGCAATCTCCGGATATAAGGTACTGGACCCGTAATGACAATCGGCATTTTCCGTTTGATTACGTATTTTCCGTATGTGAGCTCGGCAATCTCCGGATTTAGGGCAGTGGACTCGTAATAACCATCTACATTTTCCGTTCGATTCCGTATTCTCAAATTCTTAGTTTGTTTTGAAAATAGTTTTCTGTTATGGCCAAGGTATGCACCCATTTTAACAGTCATTGGTACTGTTCAAGTTGAAAAATGGACAGGTTCATCACAGAACATTAGCAGGGTAATGGCTAAACATGATACTTATTAATTACTGATGTTATGATTTTATATAAGAAATGTACTGAGATCAAAATAGTTTGAATGCTTAAATGCCTTATTAGTCTTGGTACACGTTTATCGAACTTAATTAAGTGAAAGTCTAAAAACTACAGCTACCTCTGATTGATTGTTACTGACCACAGTTTTGAAACTGACAAATGACAATGGTGACCTCTGAGATTGAATAAACACATCTAAACCTAAGCTATAACATTTTGATTATCCTTTTACTACAACATATCAAATACATCGCTTGATAAAAAAGCCTGGATTGAACATTAAGTTAAAATATTGATTTCTAGTTTGATTTATACATTTGCGGTGTTTCTATTTATATTATTAATCATTTATTTAAGTTATAGTGCCTAACATATAGCTCCTGATGGCATTTTCTGATTGACACAACTTGAAGTCGTAACACGGTGATGTTGAACCTATGTAACACGGAAGAATTTCTGTTATTAATGTCATATGTCTTGTTAAAATATGTAGCACAGACGTTTATCCATCACATCTCATACGAATTGCTACAACCCATTAACATCATTAAAATTACATTAATGTAATCTTTGAAATTACAGATATTGTTTGCGTAGCCCAGTGTACATGCATCTTACAGTTCAATGTTGGTATATCCGCGCGTTAAAATCATGCAAATGTTTAGACTCATATCCTTTCTTTCGAGATAAATTTACATTCCCAATGCGTAAGGTCTCTAACATCGAGTTTTATTAAATTGTTGTATTAATGTTAACTAAAATTTGAGGTATATTTAATTCAAAATGTATAAATTTTCACGTTTTTACATGTGTGTACATTACCGTTAACATCAAGTGCTCTCATGGCGTCTGAAACCTCTTGTTGTGCAGGGCTCATACCTAGAAATTTCATTGCCTTGCCAAGCTCCTGTGCCGATATGGATTTGTCATTGTTGGTATCAAATAGTCGAAACAGCTCCCGTATTTCTGTAATTTCATTATTAATTTTAAGTTTATAAAATATGCATTGTAAGATAAATAGCTATTTCAATTATTCATTGCTCAAT
The DNA here is from genome assembly GCF_021730395.1 of Mercenaria mercenaria. NCBI lineage: Eukaryota > Metazoa > Mollusca > Bivalvia > Venerida > Veneridae > Mercenaria > Mercenaria mercenaria. Next base: position 14,482,208 of record NC_069376.1, on the reverse strand, counting down.
GGACTGAGAAAATATCATACATTATTTGTAGGCATGTGTTCTGTATTACGTTTAATGTTGTGTTTACATTGCATTTATTGACTTATTCTAGCAATGAGAAAAACTTATTTATGCAGAAAACAGAGATAAAATAAGAAAGGTCCCCTACTGGGTAATATATCACACACCCCAATATTCAATTCTGATAAATACTTCCACTAAACAAAATGAAAAATGGAGAAAACAACAACATATTTAAACGACTGTTAAAATAGATGGTATTATTTATAGTTCACCTTATAAATATAAGAAAATGGATCATATCAGGGGAGTTAACATAATAATTACTATTTTAGAAAGCTTATTTTTTCAGCGTTTTGTTCACAAAATGTTTTCCTTGAAATAAATATTCATGAACAAGTATTTTCTGAAACACAATTTCATTTGAAAATACAAGTAAAATAAATTTGTGAGCATTACAACAAGAAGAAATGAATTGCAATCTAGAAGCATGGCAATTATATAAATACTGGTGACAAATTATATGATATGTTCGTAAGACAAAATAAAACATAAGAATGTGCAACATGTCAAAATGTAAGAAATATAAAATGTTAACTCGGGCCCTCAGTATTGCTTTAAATTAAATGACAACATTTGAGTGGTTTTCAAACAACGTCGATAGTAAACCTGCTGTACTAATCGCTCTAACAGAAGCCATAGATGCCGGCATTTATACATATTGTTGTAAATTTAGCAGTCTTATTAAAGTTGATTTATTAATTGATTCTACTGATGTGAAACCTTGGCCTCTGCTACTAGAGATGTCATTCACCAGTTACCCTCATAAATTGCTTGGGACTGGAGTGTGTATCATTTTGTATCATTTTATCAGGGTATGTTGTCATCATGTACCATCGTAAACATGTCTGGTTTGTTAGAGTTAGAGGTAGTTCCATACTTGGGATGGTACCATCAGTCAACGGTTATCCTCATAAATATTAGGGGTAATCTTTGTCTTTCATCACTATGATACACTCCAAATATGGGAGGGTACCTGCTTTTGTATATAAACCTAGGTCAGAACTAGGGAGATAGATTTTTTTACTTTTGGCTCGGACTTTGAAAATGACAGATCATAGAAACAAGAAATGAAAAACTTTACAGTTATAATTATAAGTGACTTTAGACCAGATGAATGAGAGAATTATAATTTTGACAACTTTATTTCCATCATTTTGTCTATTTATCCATCACATAATAAACTGATGTAGTAAACTGGAGTTTAAGTGTATTTTATCTCTGGAGTATAAACACCCTCACCCGAACCTACGTTTTTCAACACTGGTGGCAGCGACGGAAACGGACTTATACACGTGCTTATAAGAAATTTGGACATATATTTCTATTCAATATATTTGTGGTGACAATTAAGTGACAACCATGGGACCTAAAAAGCAACAAGAAAAAGATTCTGTCACAATTGAAGATGATGATAGTCACGAACAATTGTTAGCTGAAGTTGAACTTTTGAGACAAAAACTTAAATCGGCAGAAGTTGATAACTTGACCTTAAGTGAGAGACTACGCAAGAATGAACAGGAAAGTACTTTACAAAGAGATGAATTAGTGCGCAGTTACCAACAACGAATCAATGACATTTCTATGCAAAAAGACAATCAGATAAGAAATTTAGTCAATGAAAGGGACACAGCTTCGAATGAAAACAGCAATATATCAAGGCAGCAAAATCAACAGATGAGAGGCCGTGATAAATACGAGGTTCCTCTACCTAGGCAAATTATCTTTGATGGCAGATCATCCTGGGAGAGTTTCATTCACCCATTTGAAGCTATGGTTGATGCGTGCAAGTGGGACAATAGTGAACGTTTGTTCCGCCTTAAGAACAGTTAACGGGGTGATGCTGCGGAATACGCTTTCAAGCAGCTTGGAGCTGACGAATTGTCAAGTTATGCGAAGATAAAATCATCTATGGCGATGCGAATTCAAGAAAAGCGCTCCACTTCTTCCTATCTGGCTGAGTTAGAAAACCGGAAATACAACAGGGAAAAAGAATCATTGGCTGAATATGTGGCAGAGGTTAAGAGGTTGGTAATAAAAGGTTACCCCACAGCAAACAACGAGACGAGGGAAACGATAAACCTTCGGCACTTTCTTAAGGGACTTCAGGATTCTCAGGCGGCTTTGTTCATTGGGATGCAGGATCCAAAAACTATCGATCAGGCAAGAGAATTGCTCGACAACTATTCAAGCATCAGAGATGACGTGAGAGGGGCGAGAATTAGGAACATTGACAAGGGCAGGGAACCTTATGTAACAGAAGCAAGACTGCAAGAATTTGGTAGGGATCTGAAATCCAACATAGGCAAAAAGATTGATCATCTCGCGAACCAGTTGAATGTTAAAAGTAGTAGATCAGCCTTGGATCGTAAAGTAAATCAGCGCCCAAGAAAAGATGTGCAGTGTTTTAGATGTCAGCAGTTCGGTCACTATGCGGACGAGTGTAAGGCAAACCTTCAGGAAGGTAACAAGTCGGAAAACTAGCTTCGACCAAGCCTAACGGCCCAGACTTGGTCAATAACAGTGAAGTTGAATTTAAGACTATTAAGTGTAGGAGTGCTAATACGGATGGTGTTTCCATTATATTGCCTGTAAATATTTTTCAAACTGTGCGCGCGAACTTAGTCATAGATACTGGTGCCTGTACTACAATTTTTTCTACTGCATTATATCATAGAATACCAGAGGATGTGCGACCTGAGTTGTGTAAAGTTGACCCTTCAATACGTCTTGAAGTTGCGGATGATGGTTTATTAGCCATAGATGGACAATGTGAATTTTCATTTAGTGCATCGGGTCAAACTTTTAATTACACTGTATTAATTGCACCTATTCATGAAGATGGACTAATTGGATTAGACTTCTTGTATGAAAATGATTACCAACTTAGTGCTAAAAAGGGATTAAAATTGAATGGGAAAATGTGTAGAACTCTAGTTGAAAAAGTTCCCTTGAGGGCAGTCAGAGTGACCACAAGGTCAAGAGTAACAATTCCAGCGAATTCAGAAACAGTAATACCTGGGGAGGCTATAAATTTCGGTGCAATTAATTCATTATTGGGCATCATTTACCCTTCAGAGAATAAACAACCGGCTAACAATGTTTTGATGGGAAGTGTGCTCATTGCTCCAAAGAGAATTCAGGGTGATTCAATTCCCATTAGACTAGTTAACACCTCTAACAGAAAAGTGAAATTATCAAAAGGGTCATTATTGGGATATTAACATGAAACTAAACAAGAGGATTTATTGAGAGAAAATGTCGATTTAAATGACTGTGAAATATTGGACAATAATACCAAAACAAGTGAAAATGACATTAAATATGACATAACTAAATGGAGTAGTGGGTTAAAGGACTTGTACCATAGATCCTCTGAAAATCTCAATGAGTCACAAAAAGAAGCATTGAAGTGTCTATTGGAGAAACATAAAAATGCTTTTTCCAGTTCCTCCACAGATTTAGGGCGTACTTCATTAGTGCGACATACAATTGAGGTGACAGAAAATGTTCGACCTGTAAAAATACCACCTAGACGGGTGCCAAAAGCGTTCGAAGGCCAAGAAGAAAACATTATTCAACAACAACTTGAAATGGGAATAATTGTAGAAAGTAAGAGTCCATGGTCTGCACCTTTATGCTTTGTAAGGAAAAAGGACCCACAGGCAGGAGTGCGTGTCGTTGTGGATTATAGGGGCTTAAATGATCTAAGTAAAAAATGTGCCTATCCATTGCCGAGAATTGACAGTTGTTTAGAAAGTTTGGGAGGAAATAATTATTACATTTCATTAGATCTTTTGTCAGGATTTTACCAAATATAACTGGATGAGAGAGATCGTGAAAAGACTGCAATTGGCACCAGCAGGGGCGGTCTGTATCAATACGTTACTATGCCGCAGGGCCTTACTGGGGCTCCACATACATTTCAGCGGTGTATGGAATTAGTGATTAAGAACTTACAGTGGAGGACAATGATTATTTACATGGATGATATTTGTACTTTTGCTGAAACTTTTGATCAGGCATTGTTTAGGTTAGATGAAATTTTAACCAGATTGGAGAAAAATAACTTGAAATTAAAACCAAGCAAGTGCAATCTACTCCAAAGGCGCATAAATATATTAGGTCACACAATTGACAGTTCTGGAATACGTCCTTCAGAAGAGAAAGTTAAAGCTGTGAAAGAGTGACCTGTGCCGCGGAATTTAACTGAACTCAGAAGTTTTTTTAAGTTTTTGTAGTTATTACAGACGTTTTATCAAGGGATTTAGTGCTAGGGCGTCACCACTTAATCGCTTAACCGAGGCCGGTCGGGCGTTTATCTGGGGACCAGAACAGGATAGTGCTTTTATTGACTTAAAAACTGCATTGACAGGCGAAGAAGTGTTAGCATATCCAAAAGAGGAAGGCTTATTCATAGTGGACACTGATAGTAGCAATTTCTCGTGCGGGGGTTGCTTGTCGCAAATGCAATGGTCAGATACAGTTCAGGATTATGTTGAAAAACCAATTATGTTTGCGAGTAAATCATTTGACAAAACACAGCGACGTTATTGTGCCACAAGAAGGGAGCTGTTGGGTGTAGTGACATTTATAACCCAGTTTAGACACTTTCTGTTAGGTAGAGAATTTTTATTAAGGACTGACTGTTCCAGTTTAAGGTGGTTAATGTCGTTTAAGTCACCTACTGATCAAATGGCGCGCTGGCTAGAGGTTTTGTCACAGTATAACTTTAAAATCGAACATCGTAGTGGGAAAAAGCATATCAATGCTGATAGCCTGTCCAGAATTCCATGTGAACCAGAGGAGTGTCAGTGCTATGATGGGAATACAATACTTGAAAGTTTACCATGTAAGGGGTGTCAGACTTGTTTGAAGAAACACGATTCCTGGTCAGATTTTGCACAATTCAGTGACGTTGTTCCATTATTCGATAAAAACTTGAATATTGGGAATCAGAGTAGGCCAGTCATATTACGAGTGAAGGCTCAAATTAGTGGATTTTGGAGCAGTATTTTTGTGCTCATGCAGCTGCAAATCATGAAGTTGATAGGTTGTTTCAATACACTTTTCCATGGATTAAAACAGACTGGGAAGTACTTCCGAAATCGCGTTCAACGACTTCGATTCCATAATAGTCTGGATTTAAATGGTGCACAAAGTGGAAATAGCTTCAGCTTTGGTGACAATAACGAGGAGGTGTTGAACAAGGACGTAAATTCTATACTGGATGAACATGTTGCATTATCCGAGGATGCAGCGCAAACATCTAACTTAGGTTGTCTCAAACAGTTTAACACAGTTAATTGTTCACCTGTCAAAATGGCCAAATTACAGAGAGCTGACCCAGATTTAGGAATTGTGATACAGTGGCTTGGAGAAAACAGACGACCCCTGAGAGATAAGGTAGCTGGGAATTCACCAAGTGTGCGGAATTATTGGCTAAATTATGACGTGTTAACTCTGATTGATGGAGTGTTATTTAAAAAGTACATTGTCAGTGCAAAGAACCATCGGCTTTTGTTGATAGTGCCTAGAGTACTATATAAGGAACTTTTGATATCTTGTCATGATTCAATTACTGGAGCACATTTAGGAATTTCAAAGACATATTCCAAATTACATCTCAAATATCACTGGTATAAAATGAAGGAATACGTCCAGTTGCATATCAAAAGTTGTGAAAAGTGTGCATTCCGAAAAAGGCCGAAAAACATGCCGAGGGCACCATTAACAGAGTACACAGTTGGCCATCCTATGGATCGTATACAAACGGACATAATGGGGCCACTTAATGAGACAGAATCCGGAAATCGGTATATTATCGTGGTCATTGATGGATTTACCAAGTGGGCTGAGTGTTACGCAACCAGAAATCAGCTAGCAAGTACCGTTGCTCATAAGATTGTATATGAATTTTTGTCCAGATATGGTATGTGTTTGGACATACATTCTGATCAAGGACAAATTACCAATCCAAGTTGTTCAGTGAAGTCTGTCGGATTTTTGGAAATTAATCAAACTAGGACTAGTGGATATAGGCCAATGGCAAATGGTGGACCAGAGAGATTCAATCAAGTTTTGCAAAATATGATATCTACTATGTAAACTCCAATCAAACAAACTGGGATGAAAATCTTAATTAATCACCTCCGCATACAGAGGATGTGTCCACCAGGCGACCGGATTCACACCAAATTATTTAATGATGGGACGTGAAGCTATTATCCCGGTTGACATTTCACTTGGCTGCATTTTAGAGAATAAAATAAGTTCAGTGGACTATGCCATTCAACTACAAGAGAAGTTAACAGAGGCGCATCATATAGCACGAACTAATTTGCAAAAGAATGCTGTCAGACAGAAGCGTGATTATGACACCCGGATTTCAAAAACACATTTTAGTAAAGGACAGTTAGTTTTGTGCTTAGAGAAGTCTAGACATAAAGGAATCAGCAAGAAAATTGACCCTAATATTTGGAAGGGGCCTTATGTTATTACAAGGAAGATCACAGACCTTTTGTATGAGATAAGACTTTCCCCAAATGGCAAATCAAGAATAGTGCATCATGACAGATTGAAACCGTTTCATGGAAATAAAACGACCCATTGGCAATCAAACATGGTGAAGTCTAAGGAAAATAACCATAAATCAAAAATGAAAGGGTTCCAGCAAACTTCCAAATCCTGCCTGGACAGTACCAGTCATCAAGTGAGGAGAAGTTCAAGGAACAGGACTCAATACAGACCATACCAACATGGTACACAATAGTAATAAATATTAAAAGTGTTAATTGTCCTTCATCGTGAGGGTACTTCAAAGGCTAAGTGTTGGGTATATATAAGGGACTTGCACATTTGGGCAATCATTTCTAGACATTTAGCATTTCTGAAAACACCAAAATATTGAAAAATTAAACCTGGATTTTTAAATTTTAATGAACACGTGCACAAGCTGCAATAGGAATTTTTCTTTTCGTTCGGGATTAACCAGGCATAAAAGGCAGTGTTCATACGTCATGAATGACAATATTTTTGAGAATCTCACAGGGGGGACAGAAAAGAAGTTGCATCGTCCAGGATTCGTGCCAATTTCTCCAACACCCACCGGAGCAGTACCACAACCACCATACATGATGTACCTACCACCACCAGGACATACAACATTAAAATCCGCTAGCATGCACTTCCAGCAACCATCAATTGGAAATGTGGACATACCAAGTGCGCCTCTTGAAACAATGCCAGCAAATGCCAAGCGGCCAAGGTCAATGCCAGAAAATGAGGACATTTCTTCTATGTTACACCGACTAAACGAACACCTAGTAAGCATAGACAGGAAGCTTGACACTATGTCAAGAGACATACACGTCATAGCCCAGAATGTACAGGGGAAGGATATACCCTCAGATCTACTTTCTGAGCTGGATTGTCTCCGTCAGAAAATTCTGGATTTTAAGAAATGAATTTGTATCAAGGTCACTTTTGGACTTACTTCAAATTCCTACTGGATTTTAAGTGCTAACTATTATAAGTGTGTAATTATTCATTTCATTATTCTTTGTATGGATTTAATTAGTGGCTGCATTGGTAATAATAATCCCATTCAGCCTAAGTGTATTCAAATGGATTTATCATTCTTTGTATGGATTTAATTAGTGGCTGCATTGGTAATAATAATCCCATTCAGCCTAAGTGTATACAAATGGATTTATTATTCTTTATATGGATTTAATTAGTGGCTGCATTGGTAATAATAATCCCATTCAGCCATGGTGTATTCAAATGGATTTATTTGTGGGTTTCATTTTCAGATATGAAAATTTGTGCCATTTAATAAAATCATTTGTTGTATAATTAGATGCTCTTGGCACACAGGACTTAAAACTTTGGTAGAGACGACTACCATAGCCATATAAAATCAAACATTGTGCCTATTCCCCTTTTTCAAATTAATTTAAATAAATTAAAGGCACCAGGACTTACATTAGTAAATGGTAAAGACGACTACTATATCAATGAAATTAATCAAAATTGTGCCTATTTCTATCATCATACAGTGTTAATGTTAAAATAAATAAAGGCACCAGGACTTTGTGTGAAAGAAATAAACATTGTGTGAAAGTGCTTACCAAATATATTCACTTTATTAGACGAATTGAATTCAACACTGGATTTATTTTACAAGTGTTTTACTAGGACAGTTGGTGATATTTTCTTATACTTTTAATGTTTCATACATACATTAGTATAATAGTCATTTTATATGTATACTTCTTTGAGAAGTATTTAGTCACATAGTTCTTCCGAATTATAATCCTGAGTTTTATTAAAACACAGAGTATAGCATATTTGCTACTGTTCTAGACATTTAATCATTATATTGAGGAACAGTTTCAATGATATAATAGTTTAGGTATTACTTATGTATCTTCTTCATAGTATTTGAGAGCAAGAGTCTGGCTCAGTAGTCACTTATATTTTGATGTTTAAACTTAATTGGGGACAATTAAGAAGCTAAGGGTGGGGGAGTGTTGTAAATTTAGCAGTCTTATTAAAGTTGATTTATTAATTGATTCTACTGATGTGAAACCTTGGCCTCTGCTACTAGAGATGTCATTCACCAGTTACGCTCATAAATTGCTTGGGACTGGAGTGTGTATCATTTTGTATCATTTTATCAGGGTATGTTGTCATCATGTACCATCGTAAACATGTCTGGTTTGTTAGAGTTAGAGGTGGTTCCATATTTGGGATGGTACCATCAGTCAACGGTTATCCTCATAAATATTAGGGGTAATCTTTGTCTTTCATCACTATGATACACTCCAAATATGGGAGGGTACCTGCTTTTGTATATAAACCTAGGTCAGAACTAGGGAGAGGGATTTTTTTACTTTTGGCTCGGACTTTGAAAATGACAGATCATAGAAACAAGAAATGAAATACTTTACAGTTATAATTATAAGTGACTTTAGACCAGATGAATGAGAGAATTATAATTTTGACAACATTATTTCCATCATTTAGACTATTTATCCATCACATAATAAACTGATGTAGTAAACTGGATTTTAAGTGTATTTTATCTCTGGAGTATAAACACCCTCAGCCGAACCTACGTTTTTCAACAATATTCATTTTACATCGCCTTGTTTTGAGTAGGACTGCAAGATGTTTTATTCTTATTATTATACTAGATTTATATAGCGCCCTGTTCATGATAAACACGTTCAAAGGCGCTTTAAATACAGCTAACGCAGCCCCACAGGGCGCGAAATTCATCCTTTACTAGTACAGTCACAGAGCGATCTGACCAGAGGGACAGAGTGAGATAAAGCCCCCAGAACAGACATAGAGGACATTTTAGATACAGACGTGTCCAGTTAATTTAGCCTCTTTGCGAATAGACAGTCTGGTTCTTTAACTGCCCGGTGTATAGTACCGATACACACGAAGCCGTCTTTCCTTGGAAGAACCAGTACAAGCTTCTAGTTAGGTGGGAGACACTCAAGAGCAACTCAGAAATTTCCAGTGCCTGGTCCGGGATTCGATCCCCGGACCTCTGTATTGACAGTCAAGCGTGTTACTACCAGATCATCGGACCAACCTGTACTGTCAGCATGAAGAGGATACGGTCATTGAAGCACAGCTGTAAGACTTATCTCAACAATGTTACTCTCCTATTATATAAAAATTAATTGAATATGAACATTATCTCTTAATTGACTGAGACAATGTTTAGAAAGAACTATGGAATTTTGATCTATTAAAGACACATTTTAAGGCTCCTTTCAAAAAATAATTTGGTCGTAGTGAACAAACGCCCTGTATCTAACGGTGAGCAGTATACATACAATTATTAGAAATATAACGGTAATACAAGATTTATTTCATACCTGTGAAATAAGAGGCCTTCATTCACAACATAAACATGGGCTGCATTTAATTTTGTAGAGTCAAATAAGGCATATGACCTCGATTGATGTAGAATATTTAGTAACTTTTTGTGGACGATTGTTTTCTTCAATCTATTACTCATATTACATATGCTTAAAATATTACAAGCTTATTGGAAACCACGTATTGTACCTAATCAATTTCAAAGATGATTCCTAGTTTAAATAAATCAATATCTTTCCAACAACAAGGATTTGTTGGAATGCTGTAGAATATTAACATTTTTGCAGCCCCTCATTTTATACAAAAACAAAATATTGGGAAATACAAATCTATAAATTAACTGAATAAAAACACAATGATGCGGATGAAAAAAGGCTCACAAATGCAGTAAAAAAAAAGAAAAAACAAAATATTCACAAAATTTCACAACATGTTGTAACACCTTGCCTGAATCGAAGTTTTTCTCTGTCTTGTCTGTTGCATCGTGTCCTTAAAAGAAAGTAGAAATATTGCAAGTATTTACACAACTAATACTACAGAGAATGCAATTTACTTCATTTTTAATAGTAACTAAAATGTCATATTCATTCAGCTGTATAGCTATCGTTTACACGTCATATACAATAGACATCTTTTCATAATGATTAAATTTTGTTGTTCCATTGTTCTCGTTATAATCGGGCAATAAACTTTCTTTTCAGATTTGTTTTAATCGTTTACCATTTTCTACTCACATAATCTAAAGGCAAACATTTTCTGAGATATAAGAAAATAATATTTGGAGGTGAATATCAATTGCTCTTAAAGTACTGTTGTCAGGCAATAACCATACTGTAAACGTCAAGCGTTATATATGTCCTACCATAAGAGTAACTTTCATACTAACTTGAGTTGTTGTAGATATCCTTTGAACTAAGGTAGTGTCGGAGAAAAAATTAAATTTCTGTCAGGATACACCTTTGACCATAAACGGCAGTGCATATAAACCCTACATTATATATCCTAGTGTACCTGCCAAGGCTCAATAATACCAAACAGGTACGAAGTCTGCAAATTTGCTGCTTTTGTGGAACAGAACGAGTACAGAAAGAGTACATCATTATTTAAGAAGGAAGACGACTGCTAAGAACATTTCCACTTCAAACTGATTTACAATTCCACAAATAGTGATCGCATGATGATTTTGTCAGGTAACATTAATTAAGAAAAGGTTATGAAATATTTTTTTCAACAGATGAATTTTTTGTCTTGTTAAAACGTTAAACTAAAGTGTATGCACTTTTATGATGTTTATACTAACCTGTTTCCATTGTTTTTCCTTGTGAATCGTTTGTACGCTTACTACTTGCCTGAAAATAAATGAACAATTTTAGCATCTTAATGTTGAATATCGGTCGTGTTAATAGCCGTAACATTGCTCGAAGTCTATAGACATATTTTTTGAAAACACTCAGTTGAAATTTACTTTGGAACAGTCTGATCTGAAGTATTTTAATCGAAAGCAGATTATAATAAAATACAATGCTAGTCATGTGCCACAACAGTTTACAGCTGTAGAGCTTTATGGGTGATGGTTTTACAGCTGTAGGGCTTTATGGATGATGGTTTTACAGCTGTAGGGCTTTATGGATGATGGTTTTACAGCTGTAGGTCTTGACTCTTTAGTCACTACTACTCCCATAGATTTAGTCAAAGTCAAAGTGAATCTAAATAGCTTGAATGTTTTCTTTGCAAAGAAATTATTATATATTTTATTTAACTTTACAACAACATTGTTGTGATCTTTGATGTGTAAATAAAATCTGGAAAGTAGATCCATCGGAAGCTTCGAAAACAAGACAAAACGTCCATCGGAAGCTTCGAAAACAAGACAAAAAGTCCATCGGAAGCTTCGAAAACAAGACAAAAAGTCCATCGGAAGCTTCGAAAACAAGACAAAAAGTGAAAATCGCAGACTCGGTTTGATTGAGTCTATTCATGAGCAGTAATGGAAAATGCAACACTGACCACGCCCCCTAGCACCGGCTTAAGCAGTATTCAAGCTTCGAATCTAAATGAATTCAATGTTCCCGAAGGACCAGAAAATTTAACAGCACTGAGATTAAGTCGGGGCGACTTTTTGCGGCCGTCACACAGCACTTAGCACCCGCTGTTGTGAAGTAAATAAAATATGGAAAGTAGATCCCTCGGAAGCACTGAGTACAAGGGAAAAAGTGAAAATTGCAGACTAGGTTTGATTGAATCTGTTCATGAGCAGTAATGGAAAATGCAACACTGACCACGCCCCCTAGAACCGGCTTATAATAAGCAGTATTCAATCTTCAAATCTACATGAATTGAAATCAATTATAAGTCAAATGGTAATAGAATTCCACTGAAGTAGTTGCTGGAGGGCTTAAAAGATTTTACACATTAATGGAACAGTTGAGCAGGCCAATTCACTTGTTATCATTTTTGGCTTGACTTTTGCTCTTTTTTTTTTTTGTTGATACCAAATGAGACAATGCGGTTATTGAACAGAACCACATTTATAAAATATTATGTATATCGTTATCAATAAACCTTTGTTTGGTCTCCTCTTGTAAGAAATTATTTCTATCGATTTTATTTTTTCCATTTTTTTTGAATGGTGTGAATATTGTACATTTTTGTTATAAGATGTGCAGTTTTGAAGCTATTTTTTTACTATATAATTAAGCCTGCCCGCTTTGCTCAGTAGGTAGAGCGTCGGTCTACGGATCGCGGGGTCGTGAGTTCGATCTTCGGGCGGGGCGTATGTTCTCCGTGACTATTTGATAAACGACATTGTGTCTGAAATAATTAGTCCTCCACCTCTGATTCATGTGGGAAAGTTGGCAGTTACTTGCGGAGAACAGGTTTGTACTGGTACAGAATCCAGGAACACTGGTTAGGTTAACTGCCCGCCGTTACATGACTGAAATACTGTTGAAAAACGGCGTTAAACCCAAAACAAACAAACAAACAAACTTTATAATTATGCGTAACTATATAGGTTTTGCTTCCGGGTGGAACAGTTTTTTATTATACACATTGTTCTTAATTAGGAAATAAATACCCTCTTCTCTACAGAGCGGGATTGATGAAAAAAGGCAAGTCAAGTTTCCATTGACATAAAGATATTTCTGGTCCTCTTTAACTATACTGAATGTAAAGTAGTGGGTTCTTTGTTTTACTTTCATGACTATAAAAGAGAAAATAACACATGCAAACAATCAATAAACATGTTATATGATGTATGTAAAGAAGCCCGAATCTAAAGGTAGGCCTTTCCTATGACATAATTCACGATAATACAAGGGCAAGATAGGACTCAAATATCTGTTAAATTGTGTCATACTTTGATAAAACTCCCACAGCATTTATCATGAAATAAATATCATGCGTCTATTGAGTTGATGTTTGATTCGTTAATGCAGATTGAAAAGTTAGTGTACCCTAGTGAGACAAGCGCAGCGTCATTATTTTCTCATTCTCGTTCAATCTTCACATTATTTGTGCGGTTGATATCCAACTTGAGTATTAATATGATAATCAAATCGTCTGGAAAATTGCAAGTTTTTGTTGATTTAGTTAAAGCCGTCAAGACTGTTTGCTTTCAATATAAAGTGAGAATTGTTAGTCTAAGAGAAACTTTCTGACATAATTCACTTTAGAAAATCAAAATGAAACAATACGTCGGCAAAACCACATTAGTTTCAGATTGTTAATCGTTGTATGTTTGTTGTTTTGAGATTTTTTCGAACTGCAATCACACACTGTAACAAGAAAAGAAACATTGGAGAGAACGTCCGAAAACACGCCAGTGTGGCCCCTTCTGGACTTCAGTGCATATATCAGTAAATTGACAATGGTTTTGTTTAAAATGACGCTGGTTTTGTATAAATTGACAATGGTTTTGTATAAACTGACAATGGTTTTGTAGAAAAAAATATAAATGCTTTATTTGTCGTGTAATTTTCACGTAAAACAATTCTTTCTTTCTATGAGTTGATGGTTTTTTTTTTTTCTCTGAGACATGATCCTAACTCTTAAAGAGCATTATTATACAAAGGCGTTACAGATTATTCTGTCGTCATACTATATTACTTACGTAATCCTTTTAGCCCCATTGGATACGTGAAGTTGGCCACTTCCTCCACCGGACTCCTATCTATATCTATGGGGTTGGTACAGATTAATTCCATAGATATTGTCATTGATAATTAGCACTAAATACACTCAATAAATTTGTCTTGTGTAATGGTACGTTTTTCCTGACGGCTTCCAGACATGTTATTTGTCGAACAAATATACAACAAAACTGTGTGCCTCAAGAGGCGACAATTTTGTTTTGTTTTCACTAAATGTTTTGTTTTAAGTATGTTTCGAACAGTAGTCGAGTGGAAAATCATCCAAGACTGAATGAAAATGAAAGATAAAGGTACATAAAGGGAAGCAAAGAACTCCCCAAATACAGCCGTAAAGCCATGATTCGCAAAGATGGCCTGCACATTAAGTATAAACATACAAAACTCTTAATTTATCAGAATTTTTTTATGATATTTGCCTTTTCCTCAATTTTATTTGGTGTTTAATCTCAATGGCACGGAGACTTCCTGGTTTTAATGGAAGAGGAAGACAACACAGTCTGGCTGGACAATATAGCCAGAAACGTTTGGTTGTCGGTATTTTAGGCTAACAAGCCGGAGGTTTTCTTCGAATTCAACTGGAGTTTCAGGTATCAAAATTTGATTTGTTTGTATTTGTCTTTGACGTCTTAATAATTTGTTTATCTCTGTATTTTTTGTAAACATTTACTCATTCATACAAACACTACTGCATGGTTTCGTTTTTTTAGAAGGTTCTTTACTGAATCAGTGACTTTGTCTTTAGGTTAATTTCAGATAATCGTTGCAAACACATATAAAGATTTAAAAATTATAAGCAATGTAGGATAAGAAATATACACGAACAATAATAAAAGTCTTAGTATAAAATAGAACCTTAATGACTACTTTAAAATATGGATAGTATATTTACATATATAGAGATCAAAAGGTTGTGGCAGAAACAATTAAAACCACCGATACACTATAGCCTCGTATGTTCGCCATCCATTTGCACATAAGGACCATATTTCATATAGTTAAGGTAGTTCTGCACGTTTGGATCGAAATTATTTCTACAATGTAGAATTTGATTAAACTACGATTTTTCAAAACTTCAGAATATACCTAGAAAATCCAGCAAATGAAAAGGATAGGGTCGTGTGCTTGATTTTTTGCTAGACTGAATCGAAAATTTTGGACCTCACGCAATTTTTCATAATGGGAGTCTATGGGAAAATCATACCTTTCATAACATTTTTGCAAATAGAGATTTTTCTACAATGTAGATTTTGATGAAACTTCTCACAGTTGTACACAGTCAAATGGCCTATAATATGGTAAAATAAAATGTATTGGTCCGTTTGCTTATTTTCGAGATATTTGACTATGATTAAAGTGCAGCAAATAGTCCAAGCTGATTTTGAGAAATTATTTGAACTATTTAACGTGTCATATGTTTTATAGCATTTTTTGACTTTAGAAATATAGTAACAGTGTCATTGTAATAAATTTACTCACAGGTTGTCATTAATTCCTAAAATGATTTTTATTTCCGTACGCCGAATTCAGGCTTTATTCCACGTTTTCCGGATAAATGACGTTACGCCATCACTTCCGGTTTATCAAACGTGCAGAACTACCTTAACACCAATTTGTCTATTACGGTTTAAAGTAAGTTTTAGTAGAGAAATTGAATTTAAAATAATCGACACCTTATTCAACATTGTTCAATTAATACATAAATGCACTAATCTCTACAGACTTCCATTCTGTACATACATGACTGTCATACACAAAGACTGATTTCGTTTTCTGAAGCGGGAAACAAACTATAGTTCGGACCTTTAATATCTTGGACAGGATAGTTCCACAATTTATTCTTCTATGATATTCATTGGTTTAAATATGAAACGTTGTGTATGCACTTTATATTCCGTGTCCCTCTTAATGTAACGCTCCTGTGAGTGATACATGTTTAATGTTTATGTAAATACCGTCTGGACTTTTTCGCCATCTTATTTGATGATTACAATCATAACTATTGTCAAAAGAGACGGAAGGCATTTATCACAGTGAAAGACATGCGAAGACAGAAGCATAAATGTTGATTAGGAATGAATTTAAGCTTTGACAAGTCATGCTTTTGTGTAACAATAACAACTCAATACTAATCTCATTTACTATGAATCTGACCAAGACAATGTTTATACAAATAAAAAAATCGTTATTTACTACAATCAAACAGCTTTTGCTAGCGAGCAAGGGTCCGTGCTAGAACAATTTTTCCCATATAGTCGAATATGTTTTAGCTATCTCAAATAAATCATATGATAAACGTAATAAATAAAGAATTACAATGACAATTGTATCGCAAAAGAAAAATAATGCTATTGTATCTGTTTTTGTAACAAAACCTCACACTTCAAGTGTTTTTTTTATCTGAAATGAAATAAAAAATCAATATTTTGACTACTTGCTTTTCTGATAGCTCCTTCTAGCCAGTTCTCTAAAATGCACCGACAAAGTCTAACATCAATATTTGAACTTTGTCTTTACATGAGCTTGAAACAGTCACTATGAACTTTAATGTAAATCAATAATTAGAAGTAATAGTGGCTTAATTGCAGTCTGGTGCTTTTAACACACACACCAAAAAAAACAACTTCTGGACTTTATCCAGTGGGACACGTTTCTGTAAATGAACATCAACTATTTGATATTAGATATTCTTACCCTTGTTCAAAATACTATTATAAACTTTGTTTATAAGTTCTATAATAGGAATCCATTATTTGGTCCTCTTTGTCCTTGGTCCTCACAAATGTTGACTTAACTGCCTTATAATTGACGTGAATGTCTTTTGTCATATACACTTTCTAGACGATCCTTTGTTCATTCGATAGTATAAATTTTTAGACTTTTTCTTTGAAAAAGATAAATTTTTTAATTGTATACAAAGTTTAAGAATTGTATCTGATATGTTCTGTTATAAGAGAAAATGTACCATTCTTAACGAACTTTTGAATTTTTAAAGATACACAGTGACCGTAGTACGATCCCAACAAACACAACTTAATCTACGTTGCTAATAGGCTACCCTTTTGATATCGGATTGTTTAATATTGTATGTAAACTGTTTTGAAGAAGCTGAGTTCATTTCCCTCATTTATTTTATGCTAACTAATGAAACACTGTATTCTATCAGTTACATATTTTTTTATATCTCATTGTTCACTCTGTGAAAATATAAAATCTATATTTTCACACTGTGAGAGATATACTCGTAGCTCCGCCCCCTCAATTCATTGTGTATGAATTTTAAATTATTTGCTTAAAACAGGATGAAAATTTTAGTTGTACTTTGTTCTTTATAGAATATTTCTCGATTTAAACTCTTTTACTTAATGAGAAGTCCATAACGTTATGCAGCAAAAAATAAAATTAAATGAAACTTTATATTGTGTGTGTCTTTCTAACGTCACAACACATCTGACGTCATGTCTGTTTACGCGCATCTGTTTCCCGCGCTGAGATTACAAATTGTTGCAAAATGCACATCTCAACGTAATTGAGCATAAAATAAAATGAAAATTTGTTTGTTTTTCGTGAATATTGAAAATATCTCACCTCGAAGTGAGAAAATGTTCACATTTTCATTCGCGCTACGCGCTCGTGAAAATATTTGAATTTTTTCTTTTCTCAGTGAGATATATTCCATATTTACACAAAACAAACAAATAACCTCTATTTATTTTGAAATGTGCGAATTTTACCAAGAAATTGAAAAGAATAGTACTTAGTCTAGTAAAAATGTAAGTAACATGTAAATCAGTTAAGGTGTCATTGTTTAATAAACATGACTTTGATTAATAAACATGATTTTACTTAAACGCAAGATTTCTCGCAGCCCATCAAAGGTGTTCTGTTGCATAATTCTTCACAGCGCTTTGTCTCTTTGATCCTACTTTTCAGATATGTAAACCAGGAGTGTGATATTATTATGAGTGAACCCAAATTATTGCCCGAAATATGCAATGCTTAAAGACTAAAACTTCACTCACCATATTTCTTTAATTTCCTCTATCCGAACACAATGTAACTGTTTGTGAAAAAATCAAATGAAGAAATTTAAAACCAATAAAATAGTATAGATATGAAAGTTTGTTCATATGATTAAACATGTCCATTATTTTGCCTAAATATTTATTCAGTTATCTTCTGTTAACAATAATAAGCAAACTGGAAATAAAATGTGCTCCTATCGATACAAATTCTGCTATAATACACGCTCCGATAAACTACCACCGTGATATCTGTTATTTCTTTGACAAATCCGATGAGCTGCAAGAGCGAATATGTTTTAAATCGAGGGAAACCAGAGGAGGTCTAAGTGCATACAAATAAAGATGTCTTCTTTTGGATTCAAAGTGATTTATTGTAAATAAAAAGCGTAAACTTTAATAAAAAATCATTCTATCGGATTAGAGATAGACAAAAAAGAACATAATATATTGTTGGCTGTTGTATGATGTTTGTCTTTTGTTGACGGCTCAAGGTTTTACCAATGGCAGGATGTCAATCAGAATCATCATTAGAAATGTGTCTAGCAACGACATATCAAATCAGTCTTAAGATTATCCATATTATCATTCAGCTCCAAAAATTGTTCATGTCATTGGCGAACGTGATAGAACAGCATATGAAATAGACATGGAAGGTATGAACATTATGGGCATTATAAAAACATCATATTCAGTAGACAAGGAAGTTTTGAACATGAAATAAAAACACATTAAATAGACAACATTATCGCATAATAAAAGTCTACCATGGTTCCCTAGCCGAACCTCTGGCATATTTCACCGAAATGCGTGGTTTGGTTAAATTTCAGGCAACACGTTCCAACCAATCAGCCATTATCTTTATCCATTGTTAGTAAGTACCTTGCTTACACGTTGTTTGAAATGTAAATTTTGCTTGTAAAATAATGCCCACAATCAATTGGCAAGCACAACCGGTAGTAATAATGGGTGCACATGCTTCTATTAAATGAAATAAATAAATTTGAGGTTCATCTCGGGATTTTGACGAATCTCTGATAGATGGGAATGATAGACCAGCAAGTAACGAACACAACCAAATAATAATAATGATCAAAAAAATAATAAAAAAGAAATGTACATTTAATGGACGCGTGAGTTACATTATAAACATAAAACGTTTCAACAGGAGCTTTAATATGTATTGCACATAATCATATCAATCGTTTGCATATTTGGCCTCAATATTGCATCAGAAACCTTTGTACCTACAAAGAATAACAGATGCTGAGTTATACAATGAACATTAATGTCATATCATAGAGAAATACTCAAATTAAACATTTAACATATCGAAGTACAGTTTACAAACCTCATTTGTGTCTGGTTTAGGATATTAACTGTCAACACATTTACATAAACATGTACCTGTTAAAAACATGTTCGGTTTTAACCTACTTTTAATTTTGTGACCTCAAGTAACTGTAGCATTTAAGGACTAAGTGCATTTTTACTTTTACTATTATTGTTTTATTAAATTTTTTCTTCCAATGATCCCACGTGGTTGTCTTAATGTTTCCAAGTTACTGGCAATAGGTAAAGCATGGGTTCTAAAATGTATGAAAAATATGAGAAATTACACATATTTATGATTATAACTAATAAAACTCCAAATTTTGTACATAATAAGTATTTCGTTTGATCACTTGTATCATGTCAATATCGATAACTTTAACAAAGAAAGCCAAATATGTCGATTGCATTGGTGGAAAAATTATGCATAGTCATGCAGGTATTCCTGTATGCAAGATGTTCCGTTGTTTTACAACTAAATGTACATACATCCGATCTTGCCATGCGTAATAAGTGTCAAGGGCCTAGATTTCTTACATGTTGGCATCAATACTTCTGGTTACATTGTTTGTGTGCTCATGAGAAGAAAACGCAAAAATATGACTTTCACATTCTTCACATTGTTTGTGTAATTTATATTCCGCTTATATATAATATTCAGACAAATTGTATTATAATAAATTTGTATTGAAAGTAGCGAACAATTCGTGATTTAGTTGAAGCATCCAGGGTATCGTTTTCGTAAACATTAGTAGCGAAAATAGTTTTGATCTTTTACTTAGTATAGTTTGAGACAAACACTCAGATGCGATTCACTTAAGACATCATCTGTGTTTAAGCTATCATCTGTGTAATATTGTTGATTTCAGCAGCTTACAATTCGTTAATGGCTGTTAATTTTAATTGAATTTTATTTGTTTTTGGCACATCAGGAATACAAACACAAATAAATTAGACCTATCTACATATTTTAAGTTATATAGATGTTTAGACGAGTTAATGCCAAAAGGTTGTCAGTGTCTTCGTTTCTTATATTTACTAAGGACGTTCTGGCATTAACCTCTTGATTTGTTCTTCTTTTCACAGAATGGAATTAGCAGTAGTTGCCGAGAACGTAATAGTAATTAGCAATTATGTCTGTCAGTCATGCATTCGATGCTTCTTTGATTTAGCGACGATAACAATCTATTACACGTTTTATCGCTGATGATACTGAAATCATTTCCAGTTGAACCTCCGGATATCTCGAAGACATTTTCAAGTCCCGAATACTCGCGTACAAGACATCCTTGTAACTCGAATTTCGGTTTGATTGAGCAACACGCTCAAAACCTTGGCATCCGAGATACAGAGGTATCGTCTAGTATTACTATGCTGACAAGTATTTGTTTTTTTATTAGTTCAGCGAGATGTCCAGCGAAAGCTTTGACACCGGAAAAGCTGGTTAAATCACTAAAAGATAGTTTCCGTTGCAATTCAGATTCATGCATATGTTTTGGGTACTTTACTTGAATTTAAACTAAAACGTTTATAAATGCACGAAAAAAAGTTAAAACTGCGAAAAGGTTTTATCACTTATTAGACAATTTCCATTAAAGTTTCGATTTCATTTATAAATTATCATTTAAGGAGCACTATATTCGAATTAGCATAATCTAAAGTAGAAATAATTTGCTTATCTTTCTCTTTGATGTTTTAGGAAAACTTTGCAATATGATCTACTTTAACAAAATCAAAATCGACGTGGCATCGAAATTTGTGCATCATTTTTTTCAAAAGTTGCGTATAGGCTCTTTGGAATATAAGCTGATTTCAACTCCCGCATTTATTCCGAACTTTGCGTTTAAGAACATAACTGAAACAGATAAAGTTCCAAATAAAGCGTATAAAGATCAGTGTTAATTCCAGTTTTCTCACTTCAACCAATTTTAATGTATCAAGTCCGTTTTTTAATGATAGATCTATCTGGAAAATAAACATATGTCGAATCTTCTAATTTAAAACTTCAGACTCGCTTTTTAAGTCGCACAATGATATAGTCGATACATGAATGCTAATTTAACAATACATGGTAACATGGGCCGCAAGGGCCAAGTGGTTACGGCCGCTGATTTCTGATTTCAATTCACTGTCGCCTAACAGCTTCAGGTTCAAAACCTTCTTAATTGAAGAATTATTTTATGCTGGGTAAACAACCAGCAGGCACATTGTCTGTAGTTATATACATGTACCTGTCTTCCCGCTATAAAATAATTGCATTTTACGTCTTACGGTGTCAGTTGACACTAATTCAAACAAACAGAAATTTAAAGAACTGCTTTTCTCGCGCCATTGCTACAGTATATTAGAGGTTACTAAATGAAATGAAACTTAACATTTCAAGGGTGTTATTATATAAAAGTTGTTACTGATTATTATATCGCTCCTAATCAACGGTTAAAGCAGCGCGTTCCATATAATAATATATTTGCTGACGTCTTTCAGACTCGCTATGTGTTATTAAATAAGACAATTATGTTTATCTTAAATTGCGACACATTGTTTTACATGTAACATTTGTGACGTATTATCAGTTTTGTGAATTTTGGTCACTTTACTAAAGAATGTTTATCGATGAAATTGGGTAAACGTAACAAGTCTTACATGACCTGTAATGAAATAACATACTTTCGGCCTTTTTTTCTCTCATCGGGGTTTAAATAATAATGAATCTGATACAGGTATTATAGAAAAAGTCCACCTTAAATAGGAGAAAGAAGCAATATGTTGACTCCTCTAGAAAAAGTGTTAGCCTAGGAGCTAAGGGGCAACAGGTATGATAACCAGATAGAAAAATGTTTAGTTTAAAGAGTATTTTATGGACATAATTACATCTGTTACAATAAATTGTTAAATGTACAAACATATAGGATTGAGTAGAAAGCTATAAGCTTTTTTTGAAAAAGTCTCACCCTATAAAAATGTTTCTTAAGTTTTATGTCAACCGTGTACATATATTCCTTCAAAATGCACGATAGCATTACGTACAGTGTGCGTGAATACATATTCTTATTTCGATAATTATAGTGTATCTAATAAGGGTGAGAAATCGAAAGCTCGTACCACACATGATTTGGTGCTGTGGTTACAGCCATGATTTCTTTATACATTTCATTTTTTCTAGTAGGCATTACTCTCAGTAATATGATAAGCTTCAAACTTTTAATGAAGCTGCTGGCCCTGGCATGCAAGAACAAACAACAGATATTTTTGCCTTTTACGCGATCAGTTTCAAAATTCATGAGAGTCATGAGGTCCTCAAGACCAAATTGGTAACTGCTGCACCGATGCTTGGAAGCTTGAGTGTTGCCTTTGCCAAAGCACTTGATACATAGTCATTTTAGCGCGTGCGCTAGCGCAGTATTGATATTGAACGTTTGTCTATCTTTGTTAATTTATGTCTGTTAGGGTATCTCCAAGGATACCAATTAGTTTGGAAACATAACGTGAATGCCATTGAGTATTACGTTGTAACATTAGAAATATTTAATTGCATTTTTAATATTCTGCACACCAAGAAAATAAATGCATATGGGACTTGGAACATCAACTTCCTTGTTTCTATGATCTATGAACATTGCAGACATATAGTTTGCAGTCTTTCTAATGCGATGAAATCCACTGACTCACAAAACATTTCATAAACAGAATATAACACTTTTCAATACTTCTCGTAAATAGCCTCACTATTCTCCGGACCTGACATCTTCCACATGTAAACGAATGAAAGCAAACATTCATCAAATCGTCACTGAGCACTTCTGTCTCGCAATATTTTGTTGGAATAAAGCTAAACAGTAAATGTTAAACTGACTGAAAGAAAAAAAACAACGTGTATTGTACTACTTGAACATGTTTATTACATCACAAATAAACTGAATACTAGTATTAACCATTTCTAACGTAAACGTAAATCGGAAACGGATTACTGAATCCGTAAATGTTATTTGCAAATAATGGTCTAAGGGAGATACTATTGCATTACTATTGGATGAAATTGTCTCCCCTAGACCACAAATTAGCCTAAAATTTTACGGATTCAGTATTCCGTTTCGTAATTACGTTTACGTTAGAAAGGTCTATTTAAAACAGTTGCATTCAATTAAAACTGAAGTGAATAAATATGTTTTCAAAATCTTATTCCGACTTTTGAATACTTCGCATTTTAAAGAGGTTTGTGCATACCTGCCATGGGCCAAACTCGATTAAATCAATAAATGCTATGAAGATGAAAGTTTATTATAAAACTTACATGTATATATTTAAGATAGTTCCGCGATTTGATCTTCTACGGTACTTGTAACGGTATTCTCTGCAGCACTAGATTGTATATATGCTGTGTGTACTAATTATATTTCAACAATTTATAATGTAGCTCTACTGAATTCCTGTGACACATCAAAGAACAAACGTTTATATCGTTGGAGTTTCTTCATTATTGTACGCGAATATTTGAATACTCATTCTATTGAAATAAAAGACTTTTTTTCCGGAGGCAGACAAACACTACGTGAGAAGTAGAGGACGATCAAAAACATTTTATGCCCGCGGACTTTACTCGGGTTAAAAAGTCACGACTTGGTCATAAATAACAATGGCATTTATCTTACATTTGTATATTTAAATGCACGAAAGGTTTGCTTAAAAGCAAGACAGACAGGAATCTTATTTAATCTTAAACATATGGCGCGAAACAAATTTGATGCAGGCAAACACTGTCCTTTACAAGAAATGTGTGTGTGTTCGGGTTTAAAGTCTTTTTCAACAATTTTTTCAGTCATAGAAACGACAGCCTTTTGAATGTCTGATATAGAAATGCCACGTACACGCTAAACTTATAAAAGTGGAATGGCACTGTACTGTAAAATTAGTATAAAAAGCCACCAACAAGTAGTTCTTGGTTTGTTTTGGCTACAATTAATCAATTTACATAAAAAGTGATTTATTGATCTTCTTAAGAATTTTATATAAAAAAGTTAATTTAACACATTTATAAGAAAACAATCATTTGCAGACATAAAACTCACAGTGGGGGTAATACTTAGAAGTTTGAATATCAAGTTTTCAATAAGGCTGTAAAGTCAATTATATGATTTTCTTAGACTCAATAGATGTAAGCACTTTTATAACTCCTCAAACTCCATATGCATAGTCGTTGAAAAGGGGGCCATCCAATAAAGGACTTTGACACATTGTAAATAATAAATGTTCACATTTGATGAAAACATTTTTCAACGCAGAGCAATAACATGAATCAATATTCTAACATGGCTCGATTTGATTTCCAGTTAAACAAAGAAGAAAACCAAGCTCTGTATATTCTACGATAAACAACGATTGACGCGCGAGAGCATTATGACGTCAAAATATGACATCAAATTGCCGCATGACGTCCGATACATTACTCAACGCGTAAATGAAGTCTAGCATAATATTTATTAAAATATATCAATGACCATGTCAGAATGAAAACAATCAAGGTCTTCTTGAGATTTATTGTCTAATTTACCACGATTCATCGTTCAGATGCTTCAGTATTTAACCACTCGGGCTAACGCCCTCGTGGTATAATTCCTGCGCATCTGAACTCTGAACCGTGGTAAATTAAACGATAAACCACTCGAAGGCCTTGATTGTTTGTTAAATAACCATTTTAAAAAGGAATTACAGAATTGACAGGTAGCGATCCGACCTATGTAGGGATAATACACGTTTTTTTTGTGTATTAACGTCAGCAGAAGCCCGCGGTATTGTTTGTGACGTTTCCGGTACCAGTTAATTTAACGGGGAATAGAAACGAGTATGTAATAAATGCTGCTATGTGCCCCATTGTCATCATAATTTTTGCATTTTTACAAGCATTGTGTTGAATATCAAAACCTGAGCAATGGTAGACGATGTAGATATGATTTATCTTTACAGAGAACTTAAGGTTTCCTAATTCTTTCTTGATTTGTGGTCGTGACGGCGTTTACCAGCAAGCTGATTTAGCAGCGAATTTGACCGTGTCGTCATGAAAGCACTTCTTTTGTCAAATATTTGCAATTAATTGATATTAAGAAGCGCACCGAGTGGGCGTCAGATAGGGGTAAACAATGCATTTTGAAATAAATTTGTACTGAAAGTGGTTAGAGAGTAAAAAACATTGAGAGACATTCTTGTCGTGAAGGAGATATTCATGTCGCCAACGATTCCCTATAGTTAAACATATTGTAGAAAAACAAAGGTGGTTTACCGTATTATCTTTTAATTTGCAAACGTTTCACAACATATTTACAAAAATGGTCCAAAGTTGCAAATGATTTAGGCAATTAAAGTCAAACTAAAGCAGTACATAAATTGAAAGCTAACGGAAGTAATCAACATATCCAGGCTATAATTCCAGTTGTTAATTAATCGAACTTATATTAATCCACAGAAACCGGGTTTCTTGTTTGAAGGAAAAGTGTAGAGAATTAACTCTTAATGCCCAATGCTCTATCACTTGGTTTTAATAGAGAAATTATAAAGTCGATTTCATGTACTTGTTTAAAGTATGTCTCTAATAATATAGATAAATATAGCATCAAAATAACACTTTGGTTGGATGGTAAGAAAACCCCTGGAGGAAATATGTTTACCATGTTAACAGCAAAATGATAAAGACTGATAAAGAAATATTACATTTGTGTCTTTCTTTACTGAATTCAATATACTCGTAGATTAAACGACATGACTTCGTATTTCATCATTATATTTTACTCGTTTCAATAAAGTCGTTAGGAAAAGACACCCATGTAATATCCTATATATTTGTAGAGCTACATTAAAAATAAGATTTCGTTACATTTTGTAAAATAGTTCCAGTTTTAAGTTTCATTATATTAATGCTCTACTCATGTTTACATTTATTAGTACGCAGGAGTATGAACTGTGACCTGAATGGAACAATGTTTGCAGCAGCGTTGTTTGTGCCGTGTGGCGGCCGTAAAAAGTCTCCCCGTACATTCAATCAAGGCTGTTATATTTCGATCTTCTCAGATTGTTCAGCACGACTTTTATGTCGTGTTATCGGTACTGTTTAGTTTCTCAACATGACCATTTGGGCCTGGATGGTTCCAATAATCCCGCTTTCATAGCCTTGGGTATTGTATAATCACCCCTTGGATATGGTGTTGGGCGACCTGTGATGTTTTCACTTTTTTCTATTTTGACATTTGAAATCAATTGAAGCCAAGGTTTAATATACGCCTTAGGTGTTGCTGTTGTGAAACAGTTTCCAACTTTGATGGAAGAAGAAGCTCCAAGGTGCTTAACTACACTACGCGAGGGCATCCTACCTTCTGTAAGCAGCTGGGCGCCGTTCTTACAAGAAAAAATCAACACCCTGAGTGAGGGTCGTGCCGATCACGTGGAGTTTATCAATCAAACGCTTCCTCCCTACATATTCAAAGCTGACAGCTGCAATATGGAAATAAACACACTAGATAATTTCTATAAACTTCTCCTTTAACGTATGGTATTCGATTATTTCCAGCACAAGCGGATAGACGTTTACTAAAACACTCACTGAAAGTAGCTTTTTGACGAAACGCATAATCGTTAAACATACGATCATATTGTTATGTCAAAAATGGATTTAAAAATGCCGTTTCCTGTTTCTCGTCAATAACGACATTGGCTTTTTTTCTGTCGTGCGGGTTCCAGTAATATCATTTGTGTGACACAATAACGTTTAATGAGATACCAGTTATAAGATTTCATTGTGCCTAAATCTCATTGTCAAACCATGTACAATGCTGCATCTCCAAACATTTGATAAAACAAATTCCTTTTGAAGAAACATGTCACGGTTGTCTGTGAATTTAGCGATTTTACCATTTAATTATCGTTCGTTTGAAATATTCTCGTAAATTGTCTGACATTGCGGATTAAAATTAGACTGAAATCTTCTTTTTTTCTTCTCCCTTAATTATTATGGACATATTATGGAAAGTAGGTCTTTTCGAAGTGATAATCGTATGTAAATTATGCATACTCTTTATTTTGAACAGTTGTTTTTATCTGTTTATTTAATTAATAAGAGATAAAATAAAATAGCATATTGAACTTCGCTACAGAAACGCTCTCACGAATCATGTTATATTTTTCTTACAGTATAAGTAGTCCGTAGATGTAAAGAGACTTTAAGATATTGCTAAACCATTTGTCTTTATTTCCCTTGTGAGATTTAAATAACAATGAGATTAAATTAGTTCTTTCAGACAATTTTGTGTAACCAATTCTTCTTTAACCACACCGGGAACGAGTGATGCTAGATTTGATTAAATTCTATATTCGTCCTTTATTCTGTTAAATAATTTCCCATTATTCGCGAATTAAATTCAGCGCCGTAGAGGTATATTGTTTTACATTCTGCACATTTTAACTTACTTTGCTACAATATACGTGTGTTACTATTGATGTTGAGCTTATAGCATCTGTTCGGCAAAATGAATTTGAAAAATCTTTATGGTAGCACTCTGCTTTTTATCGACATACTTCGCACCGTTCCTGAGTATGCGGATTCCACTGATAATTTGTTGTAGTTTGTAGTAGTTTTTTTTTCTTAACTATTCAAGAAACAAATGTCTGAGTCGGGAATCGAAAGCTGATAGCCTCTGTAATAAAAGTTTTCCTACCATTTTTACCATAACACTGTTATGATGACGGAGAATGAAATGCTTAACAAATAACAAAATCTGTTAAAATTAATTTGAACGAATGAAACAGATCTTAGCCTTTACTCAGCTAGATTTCTGAAATGAACTTTTCTATCTTTCAATTTGAACAGTACCATCAGTCGTTGAATGGGGTGCTTACCATAAAGATATTGACGGAAAGGCTAACAATGCAGGTGTTGATCAGACAATAAAAGCAGAATCAATCCTGTTCAACCTGATAAGGGATAATTTTAATACAGCACGTCCAACATAAATTTCTGAATTTGAAGCCAAGCAGCAAATGTCTCAATAAATTTCATTTAAAATAGGATACCAAAAGCCATATTGAATAAAAACCTTCATGTTGATAGAAAATATGTATCTTTCACTGCAGCAAAAAAATCTGTTAAATATATAAATACAAAACGTACAATGTATATGATTTCTGCCAATCTTCAGTTCAAACATAAAAAATAGGACTCAAGAACCGTTAAATAAAAATTCAAAACATCTGATGCTTATAATACTAGTATTTGAAAACTGACTTTCCGAAGGTTGGTTGTGTAGCGATATATTCCCTCCGCGCTCGGCCCCTTGCTTGCATTAAACTTTGGAAACTACAATGGGACGAGTTTTAATTATAAATTGACGAGGAAAATGGTAAATATACGTGTTTATTGAAATACACTATTAAGACATAATCATAAAATGATTTCTGCAAACAGAATTGCAGTATAAAAACAATCTTTTCTTTGCTTTGCTTTTACTTTCAGCTTTAGTTTCCTGATTGAGGTGTAAAGAAACTTACGGGGCATGTGCTATAACTTTCTTTAAAAACTTTTATTGAAAATGTTTAGTATTTATAACCATTGTTTTAAACACATTAATTTGCATCAATATCTTAATCCACTGCAAGGGTAAAGTCAATTAGGCGGTATGTAAAGCCCCGTGTTTATACATGACCTTTATTATCATAACCGCTTTAGAATGCTATAAGACATTACTTTGAGAAAGTGTATGATGTCGATACAACACCCAAATATATACTAGTATTATCATTGTAAGATACGTCTCAACAAAACGTCTATGATTACCTGGGCCTGTTATTGGCTGAATGAGAAACTGTAACCATACTCGTACAACAGTCCGTCTACTCTCAAGACCGAGCGCCATATGATTTGTTTGCTTTTTCGGCAGGTTGAAAAACCTTGAGCTTATGCAAGTTCTAAAAATCAGGGTCTTCCGTAAGTGAGCAAATTAGGCCCCTTTTCGGCCTTTTGTCAGTTTTCAATCCTAATAGTCCTTTTAAACTTAATTTGTTTAAACGAATCTATCGAATGCAATTGCAGTAAATCATTTGTTTCTGTCATTAAGTGTTCTTTGTGATTTTTCATCATGAAAGTTAAAGTTAAAAGGAAATATGTGCTCATTTGACGGAACGCTTTTATAATTGGCTATCGATACCGATCGATATGACATGGAATCTGACTAAAAATGGGGCAAAAAACGTAAAAGCTGTCGTGCAGCTTGGTCGGTACAGATTTAGAAAGTTAGTTTTTGGCCCTGGGTTCAGACCCCAGTCAGGCTGCATGTTGTTTTTGGCCCTGGGTTCAGACCCAAGTCAGGATGCATGTTGTTTTTGGCCCTGGGTTCAGACCCCAGTCAGGCTGCATGTTGTTTTGGGCCCTGGGTTCAGACCCCAATCAGGCTGCATGTTGTTTTGGGCCCTGGGTTCAGACCCAATTCAGGCCGAATGTTGTTTTGGGCCCTGGGTTCAGACCCCAGTCAGGCTGCATGTTGTTTTTGGCTCTGGGTTCAGACCCCAGTCAGGCTGCATGTTGTTTTTACACTGTGGTATTTTGTACCCAACGAGGGACTGTTAATATTCTCCGAGATCATATTTACCTATTTTTTTCTGTCAAGCAAAACGTTCAAAAGCGAACTTTAATATTAGGTAAAAGTTTTCTGTTCTTAATTGAATGTATGCAAACATTTTCTTCAGAATGGTACACGCATATTTTACAGTTGAATTGTAACACAATTGTAGATAATTCTTGTGAGAAATACATATTCTAAACAAGCAAATGTTCAGCTTAAAGTGATATTTTATAGTCATAATCTACTGTTTGAAAATGTTCTATACCGTGATATATTTCTTATTTAAAGCCCCTTTAAGGTCACTTGAAGTATTTTATTAATTTATTATTATTTTTTTTTGTTGGATTTAACGTCGCACCGACACATGATATCGACGTTCCAGCTTTAATGGTGGAGGAAGACCCCAGGTGCCCCCCGTGCATTATTTCATCACGAGCGGGCACCTGGGTAGAACCACCGACTTTCCGTAAGCCAGCTGGCTGACTTTGTTTTATTATTAGGTCTTCTTACTAAGAGTGTTGTTCAGAATACTAAAGAAAATGTGTATATTTATTATAATTATACCTATAGAATATAAAATGCACTGATTTTATTGAATAGAAATATATTATTCGAGCCTCCTTTAAACATATTACGTAGATAAAAGCAAGATATCCTTTAATGACATTAAACTTCAAGGAGAGTTCGGAAACATTTACAGTGCTTCAGTCTATCGTTGATATTACTAAAGCATTCGTGTAAATTTCCCTTGTGAGATTTAAATCACAAGGAAATTAAGTTTCCATGTCCATACGTTTTCGTTAAACCAAATCTGCTATAACCCGGAAACAAGATCGAGGAAAAGGGTTGCGAATTGTGACTAAATTCTTTATTCCTCTTTTATTCTGTTATTTGGTATATTTTTTATTTAATAAATCAAACGTCTAAAATATGTGGAGGACCACTTAACTTCTATATTAATGCAGAATTTAACCTTAAAACATCTACAAATTTTTCTTTTTACCAAACTGTTTTTTTTTAATTTTTTTGAGGAAAAAATTTCTGTTCCCTTTAAAAAACCTGATGGACTGACGCGATATTATTAGCTTTTTATATATACGGCCTGCGTAGAAGATCATGCGACTGCCACGCAATAGATTGAGGGGTCCCAACACAGCCCGGGTTAAAAAAGTATTTAAAACCAAATTTTGAAATCAGATTGTTTTAGAAAAAAACTATTAAAAAAAACGGTAAACTGCAAGGTTTCGTTGGTCTTTAAATAAATAATAAAAAGCTCGTTTTCTCACAAGACTTCGAATAACCAATAGTTGTTTCGCCCCTTCGTGGTTTTTAAAATTAAACGTCAATGCCTTGCTCTAACTGGTATTTGAAATCTTTTGTAGCATCCAAATCTTTTTTGGGTCT
The DNA here is from genome assembly GCF_021730395.1 of Mercenaria mercenaria. Taxonomy (NCBI): domain Eukaryota; kingdom Metazoa; phylum Mollusca; class Bivalvia; order Venerida; family Veneridae; genus Mercenaria; species Mercenaria mercenaria. Next base: position 14,450,741 of record NC_069376.1, on the reverse strand, counting down.
AGTGGGTGTACGTTTTTAATCTTTTTGATTTTAAATTTTAGGTTTAAAGGGACTTTAAAAAAAAACATAAATTTGAGGATTAACAGTAAATTGTCTCACCAAAAGATTTATAATTTAAAAGAAGTTTATAGAGATATACCTAAAATTTTAGATATGAACAAGTAAAAAATAATGTTTTTTCCCTTTTATGTAACATTTATGATAAATATAGTTCTTCATTTTTGTATGTCTTTTTGAAGCAAAATTAAAAAAAAAAACTAAAACTTTTTGTTTACAACCTGTAGTGCTTTTGCAGATAGTCCACCTACCAATTCATAGTAATAATTATGAAACCCCCAAGTTAAACGAATTTCGAAAAGAACTTTTTTTTAAAAATTAAAAAGTTGTCAAATTACGATTTTGGTGTCGTCAGAAAATGTTTTTAAGTTAATAAAAAGAACCCCATTTCCACTAATTTGAAATTAAATGACAATGTTATTTGTCCCATATCACTACATACATAATTTTAATCTGAAAGTGCCCCCTCAAAAGCCCGGGAAACATGAAAGAAAATTTAGATTCGGTTTGATTGAGTCTATTCATCAGCAATAATAGAAAATGCCACACTGCCAACGACACCTAGCACCAGCTTAAGCAGTATTCAATTTTTAAATGTAAACAAGTTGAAATCAATGATCCCGAAGGACTAAAAAATATTACAACATAAAATAAACCCGGGGCGAGTACTTTTTACGGCCCCGCACAGCCTTAATACTTGTTTTGGTAGTAAAAAATCTAAAAAGTAATCCCTCGGAAGCCTCCAAAAATGCAAACAATTTAAAATTTGAAGACTCTTTTGAGCGAATTATTATGAGCATTGGAAAATCAACATGCGCCATCCCCTACCGGTTTAAGAGCTTTTCAATCTTAAAATCAAAATGAGTAAAACCCCTGATCCCGAAGGGTAGAAAATAAAACCCAAAACTGAGATGAAGTGGGGCGACTTTTTAGGGCCCGCCCCACAGAACAAAAACCCCCGCGTTGTAAATAAATAAAATTGGGAAAAATTAGATCCCTGGAAGAATCGAGAAAAAAAAACAGTGAAAATTCAGACTCGGAAAATGAAACGAGCTGAAACAATAAATCAAAGGGGCCCGGGAAATATAAAAAGCATAAAAGAAAACTTTTAAAAAATTTCCCCGGGGAAAAATTGATATTAAATGAATGACTTTCACCCACTTTTTTAAAAATAAATTTGTTTCCATTTTTCCTGATCGATTGATGGTCTATTACTATGCCCAAAATGTCCCAAGGGGCAAGATTAAACCCCATTATGTATAGATAGTCACAAAAAAATCCTTCAGTATTACTGTAAAATGTAGAACTTTCTTTTTAAAAATAAATGCTTTATCCCTCATTCCATTCCATCACAGGTCTGAAGGGGGTTTGATTGTTGCATGTAGTTTAATCTACCATACATGTAAAAGGAATGGAAGGTTGTTTGAGCAATTTGATTTGTTTTAAAAATTTTTTGTTTTTTTAAAAAAAATATGAAGTTTTTTTTGTAATTTTTCCCTTGTTTTTTTTTTTTTTTTTTTTGTTTCATTTCCAAAAAATTCCTCGTTTTTTTCTCTTTTTTTCCAATCGTTTTTAGGCAATTAAGAATCTTTTTACAATAAAACTTTTAAGGAAAAAAAAAAACACTTTGCTTAACCCTCGTAGCACATGCAGCATTGTTAAATTAAGTTTCCCTAATCAATTTACCAGGTGTTATGAAACACAGTTTTGCGTCTTTGCTCGTAAATGATTCGGGGCCTCTTTTTGTTGGCATGTATTTATGTTTGGGAAAAAATTAGCACCAAGCCTTTGGGCAAAATGAATAGTTCAAATGACAGACAATTGCCACGAAACGTACTTAGTACTTGGACTGAAAAAAAAAAAAAATTAAAATTGTCTATTTGAAATCAGCCCGATTTTGAGCGGGAAAATTGTATGAAAAACATAAAACCCCCAAATTGTATTTTTTTTAAAATTATTGTACACTTTTTTAAAAAATTTCGGAACGTTAATAATATTTTTTTTGGGGATCATTCTAAAATTAACTTTTACCATCATATAGATTTTTTATTTTACATTGAAAATTCAAAATGATAACATTTCACTTAATTTTAGAAATGCTACAATGGGTGTCGTATCAAAATTAAATGCACAAAGATTTTCGTTTAAATTTTAATTGGGAATTTTAAATGCAGTTTTTTAATTTTATTTAGTAAAACTTTTGGGAAAATGGGTTAAAGGTTGAGAAATCACATGAAACGACGAACAAACATTTTGTATTTACTTTTTTTAATTTTTTGGGTTTTTTGCGAGTTTATTTGTCTGCGAATTCAATATTGTTTCTAGCGTTTGCATACATCTTGCTGTCATATAGTATGCGAAATCGTTCATTGGAAGGCTTATATATTTTAGAAAAAAAAAAAATTCCTTATGAAAAAACTTTAAAAACACTGTAAAAATTAGTTAAGGTTAGGGGGAAATATGTGCATTCCAAGATTCACTCCCTACAGTTTTTTTTTAATTGATTTTTGACCACTCATACAGAGACAAAGGATATAGATAGATATATATTTATGCTTTTGACTATTGAAGTGATAGATAATAACTATTTTCAAATCGAACAACTTCAAAAAGAAATTTCCCTTATTCTGTTTTTTGTTTTTTGCAATTTATGGAAAGTTTTTTATTAAAAATAATTAACCCCTCTTTTGTCACAAATTATTTTTGTAAAATTAAACTCAATTTTAAAAAAGACGCTGAAACCTGTAATTTTTGGGAAAGTAAACATTTTCTGTTTTTTCCCTTTTCTCTTTAGCCCCAAGTTAGGAGTATAATTTTTTTCCAGACACGTACCCGGAAGAGTTATTTGGGGAAATTACTACACCACTTCAGTCTACAATGTATAGGGTTAGTCTCTATTCTCTCAATATTTTTCTACGGTGGCCTCCCCCAACGATCGCCATGTCTAAAAGCAAGCGGCGTAAGGTTTTCAAATTTTGGTCTACGCAAACAAAAACAACCCCTTAATTAAGATAAAACATTGCATTTTGATAAAATTTAAGTATGCCTTTGTTCCTTTTATATTTGTACATTTAATATGTAATATAATTAAGGATTTTACTTGATAAAAGAAATTTTTCTGATCTATATTAAGCATGTTTTTTTTAACTTCTTTGTAACTAAATAAAAATTTAAAACCCCTGAGAAACTATACGTTTAATTCACATGTGGAACAGATAGTATCGAAAAAAGCTCCAACCCTGTATTAACGTTATTCAGGAAATAAAAGTTAACAAAAATATAAATAGAACGGGGTTTTTTCCCCAGACGCTGTGACATGGTATTATATTTTTTACTGAATTTTGAAATCTGCGACTATAATGGGGTTTCTATTTTATAAACTATCGGGGCTTCTGTTCGTTAAAGCCGGGGGAAAATTATATAAAATCATGCGTTGATGAAAAATACAGCAATTGTATTCTCGTTAAAGTTAAAAATATTGTTGATAATTAATCATGTTTCGACTTTGAGCAACAAAAAGACTTTCTAGAACCTGGTGTTGATTGGGTTTGGCGGTTAAAAGTGAAAAACCAAAAGAAATTGAAAAAAAATGTAATAAATTTTGGGTTGTTTAATTAATGATCTTTTTGAAATATTTCAATTGTATTTTTTTGATTTTGGAAGAAAGGGTTTGTGTTTGAACAATTTGAAAAGACAGTCTTTTAATTTGTCATATTTAAATAGAGCGGTTTTACGTTTTTACTGGGTACATTGCATAAATAAAACCAGGTCGTACCGGGTTCTTTTAAAAATCGGGGTATTTAAAAGGTATTAGATCGTTACGGTGATGTTCTATATTAATTATTACAATGTACCTACTGACAGCTAATTATTTATTTAAGTGGTTCATTTAATTGAAAAAACCCCCTCATTGTTTAAAAAATGCACATGTATATATATCAAAAAAAATGTTGCTAAAAATTTTGATATTTACCTACAAAATTTCGCCGTTGGGAAAATTTTCTTTAAAATGATTTATTATGTCGTTTATAAGACTTTGGGGAATTGAAAACCCGTATAACACTTTGGGTGTTTCAATTACCAACGCACAAAATTTACCCAAAATATCGATGCATTTGCATGAAACTGGAAAATATTTGGATCAATCGACCCCTTATAGGTATTTTTTTTATTCTCTAAAAAGTCATTGTTGAAATTTACATGGTCTTTGTTGAAAGTACTGCCCATTGTTGAATGACAGACTGTAGTACTGTAGTTCGATATGCCTCCCATGAACCAGAATTTCTTTTTTTAAAAATTTAAGGTTTAGGGGTGTTTGATTAAATTTGAAAGCAATATATTCGGATGATCTTTTTCAAAAGAAAGTTGAATTTCTTTGATTTTAAATGCGTGGGTTTGAAAACATTCTCGTTTCTTCAAATTTCTAATATTCTTCTTTATCTTAATATAATCTATATGTTTTAGTTCCTAAAAATATCTTCAGATTTATAATTTCCAAAAAAAAAAATGAAAAAGATTTAATATATTTTTTATTTAAATTTTTCTTTTGGGGAAAGGCTCTCAAAATTTCCAAAATATTTGGGCTGGAGGCTTGTCCTGCCTGCTATATTTCGGCAACTTCAATGAATACAATTAATAAACGAAAGAATAAATGTTTGTACTTTTAAGTCACAAAAGTATTTTTGAAAAAATTAAAAGAAGATAACAAGGTCGATGTCAATCGGTAATTTCCGAATAATTTCGACATTCCCCGGTTTGACCTTATTTCCAAAAAGGGTAAAAAATCATAAAACAATTAAAGTAATTACTTTGTGTGTCATCCCCCAAACAAAAATTTGTTATTGTGTATTTGTCAAATAATTTTTGTTTTTCAAAATGTTTGTGTTTAAATTTTGTTCGTTGAAAAATGTAATATTTTTAAAACCCTATTTATATGATTAAAGCTCGTTTCAAAGATTACTGAAAAGGCCCAAGGGCAAACAACATGGATAACTTTTGGGGGAAAACATTTGGGGAGTTCAACAAATAAGGAAATTTAAAACGAGAATTTAAAAGGGTCAATATGAACGAACACTTGAAAACAGAAGAGAAAGCGACGGTGGTTACAAAAATTTGGTGGGGGGAATACACGTATGGTAAGTGCTGATAAATATCATTTTAAAAAAGACAGCTTTTTGTATTTTTTTTCTTTTTTAAAGTTCTTTAAAATTTTATAAGTACCAGTTTTGTTTTAAAGGGTTTTTTCTCATTTTTGAATTCTGATTCATGAATTAAATTGATGTGTTCCCAGCGCAATCTGAAGAAAATAATACGTCCTCCGATGTATGAAGTTATTTGTTCAAAACACATCTTATTAGTATCAAATTTGGGCCCGAAATAAAAATTGATTTCATATTTTCTTTGAAAACATTCGCATTTTTTAGAAAGGTAATAAATTTGAAAAAAAAATCCCGGGGGTTTTTGGGGGCCCCAAATAAAATTTAAGGAAATTAAAACAGCATATTTTTTTTTTCTATTTTCAGGAAAATTTCCCATTGTAGGTGGTATTTTTGGGGACCCCTTTTGTTTAATTTGGTTTGGGTCCCCACTTAAAAAAACTTTAAAATTTCCCTGAAAGGGGTGGTGGCGAAAAAACAGAAAAAGCTGTTGGATTGGTGTCATAGTGTGGGGAAGTAAAGGAAATGATGGGGGAAAGAATCCCCAAAGTTTGCTAAAATATTTGGTACGATTTGAATATTTGCGCAAAATACCTCTTTTTCAGCCTTAGAATTAAAAAATCAAAGAAAGTATTTTTTACAAAACAGAAATTGCTAAAAATATCCCAAAGGTTGGGGGTTAAAAAAAAATTGTAATGCCTGTAACAAATATTAAGTCTCAAAAAAAAATGTAAATTCGATGTCTTTTGAAAGACTGTAAATGAAAAAGGGAATTTAATATGCTTATTTGATATTTTTTTAACGTGGTTTTAAGGGGTTTTTTCATTTTACAAAGGGTTTTAAGTCGTATTCTTTAAATTTTCACACTTATCATTTAAAATTCATCTTTGTATGTTAAACTTTAAAAGGACTGATTTATTAAAAAAATTTTTTTTTTTCATTACTAAAAGTATTATGATTAGACATATTTTTTAAAATTACTTTATTTAATATCGTTTTACTTCTCATTTTATTTTTATTAAAAATTTATTATTATATTTTTTTTTATTATTATTGTTGTTGTTGTTTTTTACTTTAAATGTCATTTTATATAATATTTGTTAGTTTCATAATAAAATTTTTCAGGGGACAAAAAGTCAAATGGGAGAAAAATTAGCGAATTATTGCGCTCCCTTTTGGTTTCTTTTAAAGTGCGGTGGGTACACCAAAGCCCTGTCCTGGACCCCCAACTTTTGACGGTAAACAAAGGGAAAAGTTTGTCATTTTAAATTTTTGATCAAAAAAAGGGGAAAAATTTTTACAACCCTTCACAATTAATTTCGTAGTATTTTGCTAAAAAAGGAAAATCCATACTATTTTTCTGTGGGTAGAATTTTTAAAAAAATATGACGAGATTGAAAAAGCCCTTTCTAATTCATTAATATCTGTAAAACCCCTAAAATGTTTTTTTTGGACTGCAATTTTATGCATATTCATGTATTAAAAAGTACAAAAAAGCATCAATTACGAAAGGAAATGTATTCTATATTTTATGACGAAAGTTTTACAACTTAATAAAGACACATAGTTTTATCAATGCTTATTTTAAAACAGAAAAACGTGAAGTGATTGATTTGTACGGAAGAGAAGGTTTAAAACCAATGTCTCTAAACTGTTCGTGTTTTTTTTTATATTCCCCGTTCAAAAGTTTAGTCGTGTTTAGACCCGGTTTGTTCCAAAGGAAAAAACTCGAAACCATTCAACTTTTTATGTTACTTCCCTTTTTTTCTCAAAACGATTAAATTCAGAGCCAAATAAGATCGGAAAGATAACAAAGGGGGGAAGTTATAAAAAAAAAAAAAATTTTTCAGTCGGAACCCAAAATATAGAAAGTTGTACCATAACCTGCGTTTTTAAAGTAGGTTTTTACCTGCCCTTTAAAGTACTTTCTGCTAGTTAACCCCTCTATCTCTAAGTTTCTCACAAAATTGAAACTTTCTTATTAAACTGAATCCTTTTTCTTCATATCATATATTTTGGGGTTTTAAAATACCCTTAAAAAATTACAGAGGAAACAGCAAAAGTAATGGCTATTGGATAGAAAAAAGGACACATTTTGGCCAGAGGGAAAAAATTTTGAAGATGTAAAGTGTTAAGTTCGATCAGCTTATGAAAAAATTCTTCGCAATTCCCTTCTGGACGATTTGTTTGATATAATCTCCTTGGATCTGCATGCGGGGGTTTTCCCAAAATGACACTTGGGATCTTACTTTTTTTGGAAACCTTTTATTTATTTTATTTTATTTAAACACGTAGCAAGCTCAAAGCATGCAATCAAAGTCATGAATACGTTAGAAAAGAAAACATGATATGTGCAAGCAAACGTTCTCTAAGTAGAAGAATTTAAAATGGTGTGCCTTTCTTCCTTGATCCCATTGTCTGTGTTGTTCTATGTATATTTTTGTTTGTATTTATAATTCTGGGAATAAATTAATTAAAAAAGGTATAGAACTGTATTTGTTTTAATTGAAACTTACTTGGAATTACATGTACAATGTTACAAACTTCTCAAAAGTAGAGATAGTCCCTATTTTTTTTTTAAATGATAAAAAAAAGGAGAAAAATTTTGAAATAAGAAAATGCTCATATTTTCACTAAAAAAGAATATTGATATTTAAAATTGGGGCTATAATTATAAAAAATTTCATATTTTAATGTAAAAAAAAATTGGGTGAGCAAGGAAATGTAACTCAGCTTGAGCAGAATTATCAATGTCAATATATTGGATATTTTCTTTTTTGATTTATTTTTTTTTTCGCAGTGATTGAATTGCTAAATAATTTTCCCATTACACTGTTTTGCAAAAAAAAAAAAACAAACAGAAAAAAAAAACATGACCGTATAATAGTAAAAGTACAGCCATATAAGCGTGACCTGGGCCAACAGGACCTCTTGCACCTATGGCAGACGCCTTTCCCCTTTCTGTAAAATTAGACCTATCATATGACTTCCTCCTAATTTCTACCTAAATCTTTTCATGACCGGGAAAAGATTTGTGACTTAATAGTTTTTGTGTAATGTGAAATATGCGAATTTACTGTTTAAACTAGTAAAACAAACCATTTATCTAATTTTTCAAAAATTTTAATCGGTTAAAACAGCTAAAGGGGTTTTTTACATGTTTTTAAGTTGAACTTTCTAAGTGGCTGTACCAAGAGTATAACTACACCCCAACCAATTGACCGTTAAGCAAGGCGAACGGCAAAAACATGAAATTGTCCTAATTAACAATATTTTTACAGTTTCGAGCAAAAGGTTTTTTCGAAAAGCTTACAGTTGCATATAGAGTAGAAAGGATTTGCAGTAATTTTTGAAAATTTACGATTGTATTCATTAACTTCAATTTTTCGTCAGCACAGGTTTTTTTTTTGAATTTAAGGGTTTCCGGCACGTGAATAACCATTATTCAAATTTTAAAAAATCAAAGTACGCTTAAAATATACAAATAAAAGTCCCTCATATCTGGGGGGGACCATACGCTGAACGATTTTAACGTATTGCCTAATTGTTTTAACCCCGCATAACCTAAGAACCGAACGTTGTATGAGAAAAAAATTACCGGTAGAATATTGTTATTCATTTCGAGACAACAACACGGTGATTCTGTTGTGTTTTGTTATTTTTGTTTTTTTGTTTGTTTTATTGTTTTTTTTTAAAGTTTTTATCAGGATGTCTAGACATCAACTAGTCCCCCCAAAATTTCCGAGTCTTTATGTAAAACAATATGAAAAACATAATTTAGTACTCCCTTTTAAAAAACATAAATTAGAGGTGTCTCGGGTTAGGTTTTTCCGCGTTGGCCTTTCTTGTAGCATGAGCACTATGCCAAACTTTATAGTGCTGTTTCACCTACTTGCGGTAGGGAAATTTAAAAAAAATCCCTCCGGTTACATTTAGGGCCGGCTTAAAGTCTTGCACTATTTTTGAATGCCCAAACGATAAACTTTGTGACAATGTATCAAATTTTCTTTTTTGTACGCACGGCCCGGGGTAGTCCAACAACCCCACATCATTTTATTTAAAAAAATCAAATGTGGGTAAAAAATAGTGATTCAAAACTGTATGTTTCTTGATTTCCTTTTGTGTTAAATTGTCTAACAAATAGTTTTCTTTTCCAAAAAGGTTCGAATTAAAAACAAAATAAAAAATCTAATAAGCTACATTGAAGTTCAAAAAAAAAATTCATTACTGGGAAATTTTAGTTGATGTATGGTTCAACCATTGACAGTAATTTAATGTTAAAATAAAAGCGGGCCCGTTTCATTCAGGGAAGTTGCTTTTTCCCGTTGACTTGGTTTCGTATTTTTGCATTTTCTCGCTGGTACTTTACTCACCATTAAAAATTCCTAAAAATCTGCTAAAAAAAAAAAAATAAAAAAACAAAAAAACGTTGCATTTAATTAAGGATATGTTGCCCTTTTTTTTCATTTTTACTGCACATGTTGAACTTCAATAATACAAATATTTATCTAACGTGCACAGACACATTTACGAAACTTAAACCAAAAAAAAATTTACGTCATACTTAAATTATGTACGCGTTATTGTTTTAATGTGTTTAAATTCGTTTCTCAATTTCTTTTTAAGTATCGCCAGGCGAGTTTCAAAATACTTGATTTTTTATGAGTTTTTAAAAAATACGCCTTAAAAAAAAAAAAAACTGACAGGCAGTTGCTGTTATTTACAATTCGTCAAATGGGAATTGTCTTAAATGTGGGAACTGATGTGCGCAGCGGTGAAGCGGACGCAAGCCATAAAAGCATGAAACTGCAATAAGGGCAAACGTTAGCGGAAAATCATTCCTACAGCCAACATAATTTTTTGAAAAATCGACTAAAAAGTTTAAAATTTCAAAACGAGAAAGGACGTGTAAACGAAAGTATAATAAATCTAAATTGTCTAATAAAAAATTTGGCCCTTTGGGGCACCCCAAAACAAGGGAAACAGTGAAATTTCAAATCGGTTTAGAGTCTGTTCCGAGCAGTAATGGAAAATGCAACACTGCCCCCGCCCCCTAGACCCTGAAACTAATGTGTAATGTGAATTAGCCTGCTTTCCCTCTTTAGAAAGTGTAACATACTTATTTTCAATTTTTTTTAGTGCTGTTCTAACTTAATTCATAAATACACTTTTATAGTAAATATGTATACCAATTGCAATACTAGACCATTTGAAAATGAAAAAAATGAAGAAAATATACTAATGCTGTAAATAACAATATGAATTCATTTCTAACATAAATTTTTATTTGATATTTTAAAAATGTAGAAAAAAGCGTAACCAGCCTATATCGTGTGGGTGTAGAAAAACCCTTTTTTTTAAAAACCCTCCAGGACTTTTGGAAGGATCGTGGGGTTTACCCAGGCTTTTTGCCCCCTTTAAAAACCCTTTCCCCCCCCCTTTTCCCCCCCCCCCCTTCCCCTTTTAAAGGAATTTTAGAAAATTTTTTTTGTCAATTTCACATCACTTTTCATTTAAATTCTCTTTGTTTTAAAAATATTATTTTAACATGCTCAAAAATTTTTTTAAAAAATGTGATACATGAAAATTTTAAATTTTTATTGGCTTTTCCTATTTCCCCTTTCCCCGTCTGACCATACTTTGTCTTATTCGTCAGGTAGTCCACAAAAGTTTCATTTCCCCCCCCTTAGAAATATAAGCAACCCTTGATTTTTACGCAAAGTTTTAATTATTTAAAACCAGCATACGCCCCTTTTAATTACATTTAATAGATTTAGTTTTTTTGCCTGTATTTCATTTTATTAAAATTTTTCATTTTTTGTTTAATTACATTTTTGTAAATTTGCATTTGACCGCCGCACTACATTTGGGTTTAAATTTTGCTTTTCCCACCAAATTAATTAAGTAAAAATTCTGCCTTTTTTCAGCTTGATTTAAATTTTTTTCAAAATTGTGCATTTGGTGCTGTAATTTTATTTAATCCATATTTGCTTTTTGTCGCCTGTAATTGCATCAAATTTCAGTCCTGTTACATTATATATAAAAATAGATTTTCCACTAGAAAACATTACTTTTATGTTATATGTCTGTAGTTACGTTGATTCATTTTTGAATTTTGACGCCTGGAAAGCATAACTTAATAATTATAACAATATGTTTTTCACCGTCCATGGATACATCACATACAATAATAAAATTTGCTGTCTTCGGTCACATAGAATAATATTCTGCTTTTCACAACAGTTAGTTCCATATTCTCAGATTTTTTTTATCAGTTAAAACACGGAGGAAATAAGGAGTTGTGTCTCCGACGACAACCAGCTTTTGACATACGGTATGCTGAGAGGACAGTATTAAGTCAATAATAACCTAAAATACCCGCATGATGACTAATTCATTACTAACCGAATAAACGAAGTAAATACTAATTCTTATCATCAAATTTCAGTGGGAATATCAGAATGTAAATATACACTGCTCTCTTGCTGCTTATCGTTCGTTCTACCAAGGTTCGTAAGTTACATTCTAGAATATTTAACCTCTTGTGATTCAGTCTCTGTGAATAAGAAAATAAACAGGGCGAACACTTCGTTTTGTTACACCTTTGCTGTCTACCTAATTCGAATACGATGAATAATTTAAAGCCTTAGGTATAGTTATCGTCCACCTAACATGACAGCATTGACATATAGATCAGTGATCGAAACTAGAGCGGCTTAGGGCGATTGTGTCGAGGTCAACAAATTAATTTAATTTAATGCCTCGAAATAAAAAATTTTTTGTTTGCAGGTTTTGGTTTAGCAAATCAAAATCTGTTTAAAAATTTTTTCTATTCTGTCGTTATAAATGCATTTTGTAAATCCGAAACACTGGAAAAGTGAAAAACCCTTTTTTCGTCAACAGTTGGGGCCCGGACTTCTGCGGTAGACACCCTCTCACATGTGAAAGAAAACCCAAAGGCAGACAATCAACCTCACTTATCCGTCACCATGACGAATTCTTGTTCCCTGTTTTGAATAAAAAATTTTAAGTTTATTTGGGCATTTTTTGGGGCACACGTTTTGGGGATTTATTAGAAAAGAAATTTTATATTGTAAACATGAATAATTTTATATATGTTGTAACATAAAAAAAACATTTTGTGTTTTCACAGATATGCATTTGTTTTTAAAAAATGCACACTGATACATAATCCTGAAAAGAAACGGCTATTCTTCAAAATCAACCATTCACTGATATTTATTTTGAAAATACTGTAGACGTAAATTTCGCAAATAATTTATTAAGTTTAAAACATTTGTTGTGTTTTTTATAAATTTGAAGTATTCTTTTAGAGATAAAGATTTTAGTGAAAGGGGCATGGCTGGCATTTACACCCTTATTTATACATAATTTAGAACTTTTAACGTAGCATTTTTTTTTACATTTTTAAAAAAAAATCACCCTTTTAAACAATAAAAATATTGATTATTTATTAGAAAAATTTAAAAGGTTCGATTAAATTACATTAACATTTTAAATTTTTCTAGAAAATTCACCCAAAACTTACAAATTTTTTGGGCTTCGGACGTGTTAACCGTTTTTATGCACAAAAATTTTGGAAAGCACGATGTTTGGGAAAAAGAATTTTTACCATGTGTAGTAGTACTATTTTTTATGAAACCCCGTTTTTTTAAATATTTTAAAAGGTCAAAATTACTTAATTTTGCTTCAGTAATTTCTTTTTCAATAAAACCTTACTTAATAAAATTTAAGCCTAGATTTGTTTTAATTTCAAGTTACCAAGATAACGGGAAACTTCCCCAGTCTTCTACAGACATATTTTTAACCGCTCGTCCATGGCAAAAGATATCAGATTCTTTTAAAAGTCTCTTTGTACCACTGCGGTCCCCTAATAAGCTTTTTGATTATTTAGGACACGAAAAAGTTTACGTTAGTGTCCCAAAAAACATACCAACGTAATAAAAAGTTTTTTTTTCCCCTAAAAAAGAAAAGACTGTCAAAAAAATAAAGGAGAAATTAAAAAAAATGTTCCCCATAAATGACAGAACGAACAGCAGAAAAGCTACCAAGTAAATGGGGGTAATCCTAAAGAAAGGACGAAGCTTACACACTCCGCCGTAAAAGTAGATAACTTAAATGGGAGGGTGGCGTAGGGGCAGTTCCATCGTAATCGAAGTTGATCCTTAAAAAGACAGGGGGATAGTAGAATACGTTGCGTGTAATAGAAATTTACCCAAATGACAAGGATAACAAACCGTTCAACTGTAAGAGAAAAAGACCCAGAAAGACAGGGCGGATAAAGAAACGTTCCCCGGTAAAAGGGAATTGACTGGAATTGACGGGTAACGGAAAAACGTTCCGCCTAAAAGGAATCGATGAAAGACCGGAGGATACAGAACACTTCCCCCTTAAAAAGGAAACTGACCGAAATAAATGTGGGTTCAGAAAGCGTTTCCTGTAAAAGAAAATTTACCTTTACTGACAGCACGGATAGCAAAAGCGATCCCCTTAAAAAAATTTTAATGTAAAGGGGAGGACAGATAAAAATACGATCTGTGTTTAAAGGGAAAATTTACCCTTAAATGAAGGCCCGATAAAAGAACCGTTTTTGTAGTAAACGATTTTACCCGAAATGACAGGCGGATAAAAAAAAGTTTTTGCCCTAAACGGAATTTGACCCTGAAAAGACGGAGGAAAAAGAAAAGTTTTAACCCTAAAAGAAAATTGACCATAAATACAGACCGGATTACAGAAACATTCGCCTAAAAAGAAATGACCCCGAAATGGCTCCGTTTTTAAAGAAATTGATCCCGGTAAAGCAGGGTTTGGGTGTAGAAACTTTTCCGTAACAAGGGACCCTTTAATGAAAATATCGTATAACAGAACAGTTTCCGTAAAAAGGTTTTATTTTTAAAAATAGGAGAAAATAATTTCTTTCTTCCGCGAACAAAGTTGACACTGAAAGACATGTTCAACCCTAAAAGGAAAATTGACTATACATTTTAGGGCAGATAATAGGACTTTTCCCCCGAAACGAATTTGATAAGAAATTTCGGGGCGAAAGTAGAACGCTTTCCTTTTAAAAAAAAGTTGCTTTGAAATACAAGGGGGATAACAAAAAAGTTTGCTCAAAACGGAAAAAGACCCCGTAAATTCAGGAATTGTGAAAAACATTCCCAAGTAAAAGGGAAAAGACTTTGAAAAAAGAAACGGATAGTAAAACGCTTCCCCCGTAAAAGGAAATTGACGCTGAAATAACAGGATGGATACCGGAACCCTGACATGAACGGGAAGGACTTTTTAAAGAAAGGGGAAAAGTAGAAATGTTTACAGTAAATGAAATTCCCGCAATTAAGGAAAAAAAAAACAAAATTTCCCCCGTAAACGGAAAGTATTTTTTAATTACAGGACGGTGAAAAACGTTCCCCAAAAAAATGGAATTGACTCTGAAATGAATTGCATACTAAAAACATTCCCCTGTGATGGGGACACCCTGAAAAAAGAAGACGGAAACATTTTCCATCGTAAAAAAGTTCAATTTAAGACAAAACAGGAGCTTCCTAAAATAACCCTGCTCACATTCGAATAATTTTCCCCGAAACTGGAATTTAACCCCAAATGTTAAAAAATCAACGCGTTTCAATCTAATATCCTTTTTGTTATGGAGACAGTACATGCTACAAAAAATTTTAACCCGATTTTTTAAGTTTTAAAAAGGGGCATGGTTTTTGGGCCCAAAATGATATAAGGACATGAGATTAGATGCAAACAAACAGTTATATAATACAAAAAAGCATACGAAGCAATTTTTATATGATTTGTTTTGCAGAAAGTAACTGAAATAAACTTTTACAAATTTTAAAATCACAAAAGGGGATAATTTGCCTAAAATACATATCAGAAAATGGGATTGACACAGTGAAGCTGGTATTTGATCAAAAAAGATCAATTAAAAAGTTTGAATTTATTGCTGCGAACTTTAACCAGGGTTTTCTAAGTCCAAAAATGGGGTAATTTTCTAAATGCGTGTCAATGTTAGAGTTAAGGTTAGAGCTGTGAGACTCAATACTATCACCTAATATTACAACATCGAGGACATATGTGAAGTTTCAATTCAATATTCAATATCTGCATCAGTTGTAGAGATAATAAAATGGAACAAAAAAAAACAGAAATCTGCCCGAAAATGAAGAACTGTTACAATGCAAAAGGAATTTAACCGTAAAAATTTGTTAGTACCACGTAAATGGCAGAATAGGACAAAAACGAAAAATGAGGAATATTAAAAACCCAAATAGGTTAATTCGGGAAAAATAAAAGATTATAGAGTACGTTCCCCCGTAAAAGATAGTTTAATCTGAAAAAAAGGATGGGAAAAAAGACACGCAAAACTAAAGTGGGAGCTTACTCTTATAAAAAATGGGTATAAGACGAACCCTCGAAATGACGTTCATATCGAAAAAAATACCATTTAAAAGGTGATCCTCTGAAATGAAGAACGTTAACAGAACCGTGCACAACAAGTTTTTTGCGTAAGTATCGTAAAAGTTTTTACAGAGAACAAGAAAGCATATGAAATATTTTTCTCTTGCGTTGTAAAAAATTTGATTTAGATTTTTAAAGTTTTGTTCAATGGAAATGTATAAAAAAAAGTCTTAGGGGCCTCCGTGGACGAGTGGTTAAGGTCGCTGACTTTAATTCACTTGTCCCTCTTCGATGTGCGTTCGACCTCCACTCTTGGCGTTAAATTCTTCATATGAGGAAGCCATCCAGCTTGCTTACGGAAAGTGAGTGGTTCTAACCTGTTGCCCGCTCGTGATGAAATAATGCACGATTGTGCTATTGCACGGAGTGGCACTTGTGGTCTTCCTTCATCATCAAAGCTAGAATACCGCAATATGTACGATTGACCTACCAATATGTGCGTTCTTCCAGCAATTTCTGTATCTCAGAGGACTTTTCTTTATCAGTCGCAGTAAGATGTTTATTCAGATCTTTTTTCAAGGATTCTGATAAGTACTTTATAATGACCTGCGTATCCGCCATTCTTTTACCATTGTATTCTATCCAAGGTATGCATGATTTACTCTTAGGTCCATTTTCATGATTTTCATCTATCTGTGAAGTATATAAAGCGTTCCGAATATTCTTTTTTTTTAATTTTACGTACTTAAACTGCCATGAAAATGAAATATAACCCTTAAAACCAGCAACATCTTTTAAAAATAATCAAATGACCTAGGGCCAATAGTTTCGACAATTGGGCGGCAAGCCATTCAATAAGTGTTTTATTACATGACGTAATAAATCAATTATTGCAGTTTTACTTATCAAATAGTCAAACTTTGCCCCACGTTCGACTTTGTAATGTAGTGATTGACGTATAAGCTTAGAAATCATAAGTGCAATATTGACCGGTCATATTGCACCCGGAGATTTATGTAAGGAGACATGAAATCAGAATGACATAACTGTGAAAAACGTCAATTATAATTATTGTAACTATGGTACAGGTAACGAAGCCACATCGACATTTAAGTCATTAATATCCGACGAACTTACATTGGCTTGAACTGAGTTTTGGTTTTAAAATGGACCTGTATATCAGCGTGATGATATTATGTCTATATAGTCTACCATTTAGTTAAGTATAGAGAGTGTGTTTCTAAGAACCATGTGGTCGTGAAATCAATTCTACGGCAAATAAGTTCTCCATCATTAATTCATGTTGAGAACCTGGTAGTTACAGATTACTACCCACTGTTACAAAACAGGAATACTTACGAAACACAACGCTAAATGCAAAACCAATTAACAAAGTAATGTTTTAACAAAATTTCAACCTCTTCTTTATAGTTCAGTTGAATTATATACATGTATGTGTCGTATTTCAAATAATAACATTGTCTTAACACACAAAATGTCATAATTTAACACTATTTTTGGTTAGGAACTACATATCTATTGTTTTGATTATTATGCCTCCCAAATATAATCATGTCTAGTACAAGAAGCCGGAAAGCAGAATATATACAAACGGCAGGATGTAAGCACTCCAAAGATTGGCCACACATACATGCTTCGGTGCAATGGGTGTTTGCGTTTTGTTTTTTGTTGTTGTTGTTTTTTGGGGGGGGGGGGGGGGGTGTTGATTGTTTTTTATTAATTTAAGGGTATTGCACGAACAATATTATAATAACATAATGTAAATCAATTACATATATTAAGATTTTATTGACAACGAAGATGGATTCATTTCTAACTTTACACATTTAATTTTTTATTTAAGTTAATTTTGTAAAGAATTTATGGATATTTATATCTGTCATAATAAGCACATCCCCGAAATACTGTAATCTGTCAAATGCGTAACTGAGTAGAAATTTACCGCCTGTCAATGCTTGAGTTGTGGCAGAACTGATTGGTGTTTAAAGGGGTACTGATTTTAGACTGCCTCTGCGTTTTTTACCGCTTGATAATATTTGCAAAAAAAGACAGAGAATTCGACTACTAGTACTTCTTGTTTTGTTGGATTTAAATAGTAGCAACGGACTAGTGGAAAAACGGATACTTTTACACAGTTGTTTCGGCTTAATGCTAACTGTTTAAGTTTTGATCATAAGCTGCAATATTTGCAGTCTCTAGCTTCATTGAAAAAGGATCCAAGATAGGGATGAATTTCATCCGGCCATAAGTGTGAAGAATAACAGTATCGTATGGATAGTCGACGCCGCATACTCTGTGTAATAAATAAATCATATCATTGTAAACATTAAAATATCAACAAAAAAATGCTCATCTCTTACCTTTTTTCTACAATTTCTTAACATTTTACTTAAAGTTTCACTTATGTTAAAAAAAACAGATGAAACAGCTGTCCAAATAGATATCGTGCATAATAATCATGGTATGGTAGATGAGCGGCACTTTTAATACTGCACAAGAGCTTTTCACAGTTAAACCCGCAAACGGAGGTTAAAAACACGATAGATTTATAAAACCTTTTATTTATGTTTAAGAACAAATATCTATTTTATTTCTATAACGTTAAATGCGGCAGCCACATTTTAAACATAGGCATTATAAGCCTTTAATTTAGATGTTCTATTCGATGTGTTGTATGAATAGGCAATGCAGCTTGCTTATCTATAAAGACCTTTTGAAATGAAAATAGCGGTCATTGTTGACAAAAGATGTATCACCGGAAGTAAATGTACAACATAAATATTTTGACAGAAAGACAAAAAGTGACCTTCATAGCAGGTTTTATATTAGAGGCCTTTAAGCGGATGCGCTCTTAAGCGCAGTTTTATCAATAGCATATTCCTTATAGATGTATAACAAATCCCAAGACTCATTATAAACAATACAATACAATTAATAGAAAATATCTAAAAGATTATCCTTTGAAAGCATTTATAAGCATAATTCAACTACATTGATAACGTCAAGAGAATTGTATATTTGCACCGAATTAAATGAAATATTTAAATGAAAGATTAACAAACTATAATGCTTACCTTTGTGCTGCCTTGTGTTTGCACTTGATGTATATTGCTCCTGCTGCAGCCACACCCAGTGCTAGAAATTTCTTCTTGTGGTTCAATATGGTATTCATATTAGCATCGGTTTAGACTGGATTATAATT
The DNA here is from genome assembly GCF_021730395.1 of Mercenaria mercenaria. Taxonomy (NCBI): domain Eukaryota; kingdom Metazoa; phylum Mollusca; class Bivalvia; order Venerida; family Veneridae; genus Mercenaria; species Mercenaria mercenaria. The sequence goes on along the minus strand of NC_069376.1, from coordinate 14,431,877 downwards.
GACAGTACGTTAACTGAAACTATGCAATTCTAAAAGTAACACTATCTCCATATATGAGTATCCTTTTAGCATTAAAGCAAAGTAAATTGTCTGTCATTTATTCATTTCTATTTCAGTAAAACGGACACGAAACCCAATCGTTAATTTACATATTAAATGACTGACATACCCGCTCTAATTTCATTGTAGCGGAACAGTGTAAACAGTCGCAGTGGCAAGTATGCGGGTCGATCTATTTTAAGCTACGTTATATGTATACATTTAACACAATAACTTGATTTCATTCAGTTATGATGACGTTCTGATAGCAGTGGTAACCAAATTACAACAAAGGTCAATTACCTGCTAATAAAGATTTCTATTGACAAAACTCAGGGGAGGTGTACCAACAATGCTAATCTTGTAATTTCTCCAATTTTACATAAATATGTGAACAACCTTTGTCACAGGTCATTAACATGAAAACAAATACATTGTACTTTATTAAAAATTCATGAATGGCAAAAGTTAGTTCAAAGTTTCAATTAGTGCATAGGAGAATTGTCTTACTGAATAGAACTAAACTTCTTACAAAATCTGTTTTCAAATCTGACCACCTCATGTACTAAAACGAAAATAAATCTGTACATATTGCTATTTTCAGCATACATAAAAGTAGTGCAATGTGCGGACAATGATTTTTGTACGTATGGTGTACCGAACTGCCTAAAATTGTAAGACATGTCAGACTTAATGTGAACAAGATTTGGCAACGATCAAAAATTCTTTTCAAGGATTGTGCAGGTATAAGAAAGGTTTAATTTATTATAGTGGAATTTATGTACTTACGCGCTGCTTATTTCACGGAAAATTTGGTGGAAATGGAATTTTCGGCACTTCCTGGGGTAACTACCGAAATTACTTAACGTAAATTTCTCATTCATACGTGATTGTATATTTATAAATTATAAAAACAATCGAAATATTTGCTTTATCACGATATATGCAAATATTTTTAGACAATCTTGAAACATTAGGCCACAGTATTTCCGCATACTGGTCCGGGACGAGTTCGATGTGTATAGTGATTCCTTATTAGATGTTTCACCGTCGTAAACTAACCAATTTTGATCTATCGACTTTTTAAACAATATAAGAAAAATGATGCAGCATGTTTTTGAAAACACAGTGAGAAAAATCGCAGAAAAAATGTACAGCCAAATATGTTAGGAGGTAATACAATTTGTATACAGTTGTAGATAACTACGAAACATTTTACAAATTTAAATGCAATCAGTTGAACTTGAACTTGCGAAAACCGGATGATTAAAATCAGCAATCTCTCAAAAGTAACTTTTCTGCATCTTGGTTCTTCGTTAAACAATGATATTTTTTCACACTTTCATATATTTAAACTGATAATAAATGTGCATTGAAATTCCGGCATTGAAATGGACATTGACTTTACATTACTACGGTGTTGACAGCGGAAACAGCGGTCCAGTACTAAGACTGTCTACGAAACCAAGGATAACGAGTTCTTTATCTGAAAATTACGAACATTGGGATCAGTGTTCAGTATACACCTGAAAATGATAGACTTGCTATTTGCCGAGACTTGTTTTCTATCGTCGTTAATATAAAGTAGACTAGTAAATATTCGTACACATGCATAATCTCATAAACACTTCTTTAATGTATGTTCTCTGAAATGAACAAATAACTGGCTCAACTGAGACACCATACTTTAAAGTAAATTCAGTTTATTCACCACGAGTTTCAAAATGCACGGGAGTTTCGTGATAATACATGCCTTAAATTTCACATGGTTGAAGTGTAAACAAATAGTTAAATTTGCTTCGTTTTATTTCTCACGGAAAAGATCGGACGTTTTTTTATATTGGAATAATTATAGAACATCTATGCATTTAAAGTTGAAAGTTGATTGTTTTCTACAGGACGTAAAACTGAAATAAGTAACCACTTTCACTTTTTCAGCAATGTTCCTCAGGTGAACTTTGACATTGTTTACGAAGATAAATCAGTTTTGTGTCATCTTGAAATGCGTTGTTCGGCTGAAACGTATAGTTCCCGGAAAAGATCTGAAATGGTTTATTTTGGGGATTTTTGTTTTATTTATAAATTCAACACAATGTGCAATATTTCCAGTTTTTGAAAATGATTGAAATTCAACTTTATTTAAGAAAAAGTTTCGATCTTTCAGTAATATTTTGTCAGCGGATGCTTACAAATTTTAAGTGAAACGGCTTTCTTGTCCAAGGGAAGTGTGTAAAGCGAAAAACTATCATTACACATTGCGTTTATTCTTTAATGTGAAGGATCGGTAACAGATTAAGGAGATCGGACAGTGAAAAACTATACTAAATGGATATCTCTAACCATGAATAAGGAGACATACATATTTCAGTAAGAAAATCTCAGGTAAAAGAACAATCATATATTTTATTCCTTGAAATAAACATGGCGGCGAAATATTTTAGAAAAACTGTGTACGTGTTTTTGCGCATTAGAATGTTTAACGACATTTTCTTGAAAAAGTAACGCTCGTGTGCACTATTTTGGCATTTCTTTGATTTGAAAATAAATATTTTATAGCAATTTAGGTTGCATACGATACCAAAATTTTGCACCAAAAATGTTCACTCATTTTCTTCCAAAGCACCGTGGAGATAGGGTTCAGCGTAGCTTTCATGCTCGCAAAATTACCTACAGATATATCTTTTCAACTTTTATCATACATTTTTTGTGTCCTTGCATTTCGAAAGCTGTTTCGAGGGTTCTGATTTTTCACATGAACTTCTAATTTCAGTTTGCGGAAATACCTTAAATCAAATTACAACGAGGAAGGGTGTGGCGGGCATTAATACAACGCAGGTTAGTACGAAATACTCTTTCAGTGTTTTAGCAAATGACTTAGAGATATATCAAATTATCAAACGGCAGATTTCTTAATATTAAGCGGATTTTAAGGTGTTTCTGAAGCATTTTGATGTCATAGAAGATGAAATTTTCCGCCTTTCTCCGAACAAAACCTATAGTTTACGAATACGGATGTACGGTATGGGTACGGTTCGGGATTAGAAATAGCTTTGACTCAATGCAAACTTGGAGCGCAGGTATAAAATTACAGACTACAGTATATGTCGGATTGAAGCAATTTGAACTAAAAGTACTTTGAATGTATATATTTTGTAACCATGATGATAATTACCTTAACCTTTCTTCAGTATATTATACAAATATACATGTACATTAAATGCACTCGGGACGTTGAATTCTTCATGTGAGGAAGCCATCCAGCTGTCTTACGGAAGGTCGGTGGTTCTACCCAGGTGCCCGCTGGTGATGAAATAATGCACGAAGAGGCACCTGGTGTCTTCCTCCACCATTAAAGCTGGAAAGTCGCCATATGACCTATCATGTGTCGGGGCGACGTTAAATCCAACAAAAAAAAATTAAATGCATGCGAACATACAATAATCTGCGAATTTTTGCCGTACGAGACATTAGAGAATCACATCCTGGCATGTGCAGAAGACCGCTCCAACTCTGCAATGAGTTACGCTGTCACCCCGGTATTGAAGTACTTCCGGGTCGTTGTATCCTAGGAAGTAGTTCTTTGAAATTTTGAAGTTCCCAGTTTTTATCCCTACTTTGACATGTTAAATTCCAAATTTATTTATTGATACTGTGTACATTTTTTGTCATTTCTGATGCCTTTAACAGTTGTTTTATTTGTGTTTTTCAGGACTTCATTTCTGTGCGGAAGGATTAAAAAACTACACCAGACTGGCGGCCGTGACAGATGTCAGTGGGAAATTTAAACATGGACTAGATACTTTGATGTGTAGCAAAAACGTTCATTGTTGATGGTTGTGTTTTTCTGTGATATATTGACTGGAATAGTATTACTCTTCAGAAATACAGAGCTGTCGATGCTGCATTTTTTGTTGTAAAAATTCACAATCCATGTCCAAAAGTGCTTGTTTTACTATACAGCAAAGAACGAGAAATTGTACTGGTCCGACACCCTACATCGATTAGAAACACAACCAAATTGGCACGGTGTTGGGGTGAAGTATCGACCCGTCCGAAAAAATCTGTAACGAGCGCCTTTAAGAAATAGTTCGATACAGCTTGAGCGTAAATAAATGGGGATCGACCATGTTTGGTTCTAAATTCATATATGTATCTAAAAAAATATTCAAAGTAAGTTACCGTTATACTCTAACTGTGACTTTTAGTTATATCCAAATAACATAGATTGCAAGTTTATGATAAAATAATGTTACCACTTGTTTATAACCTATATACAAAAGTACCAGTCACATGAACTGGCATAACGTTTTAATAGCTATGATATTGGCGGTATTTAACTGTCAATTAAGAATTCATTAAAGTGTCGCAATAAAAAAAACATTCGTTTCAATGTTTTGATAGATAAATGGCACAATGAGCCTCACAGTGTTTTGGTACTAAACAGTGTTGAGAGTTGAGCTCACGGAAAAGGGTGGAGTTTGGTAAGTAATAAACACGTCTTCGTTATAGAAAAGCTGAATGCAACAATACCTGCTTTGAGGCTAGAATTAACTGGTTCCCGGCTTGTGATGGTCATGCAGGACCTGCAGGACGAAAGCAGTTTTAATTGTAAACATGTTTGATCAGTTACTGCATTACCTAAGTGAGAGTAGTTTACTAACGTGACATCCTGTCCTACTGTATAATATTTTAGCTGAATTTGAGGTTGTATTGTATGAGATAACATATTGAAACAAATTAAAAAAAAATATTTCCCAACTTTGCGTAGTGTATGTAAAAAATTAAGCAATATAACACAATTCCATCACAAATTATGCATGTAGTAAAGTCAAATTTAACATAAATGTAGATCTTGTATAAACATTAAGATTATTATATGCTTAAAGTTTAAAATGTCACACATGTTCACACCTACTTTATACGATGCTACCTTTAAAAGTGGGAGTATAACAATTATGAACATTTGTAACAATAATGAATACACATGAATTGTCAAGATGCACAAAACTAAAATTTAAATCGACGAACTCGAGTTTGCTAAATATCCTGGCATATGTATCTATCTATCTCACATCAGAATGTATAGACTTAACATAAGGGTTATGCGTAAATCCTGTTTGCAACAAATTAGTTTTTATTTGCATGTTATTTCATGTACTCCTTTTTCCTCCCGAGTTTGCTTCAAACTGTTCACAATTTCACCAACGACCTGTCTATAAGCGCCAGCTGTCACCACAAATGTCCCTTTCGTGGCAACTCTAAGATTTAGACGAAAGGTGTATTTCATCTATCTAAGCAAAATAATTCAAATTTTACATTTGGCTGTTTTCATAATTTCGTCCCAGTCTGACCAATACATTTCCCTTATTCTGTCAAGGTAGTCCATAACATTCTGCATTTCACCGCCTGTAATTACAAAAAAAATATCTGAAATCACCTCTCATGTATTTGTGATAAATAACATTCTGTATTTTACCGCCTATAACTACAAATCAATATTTATTTTGCATTTAACCACCTGTAATGGAATAACAAGTCATTTTGCATTTCGCCTCCTATGATATAACAACAAATTGTTCTTTTTTGCTCCTGTAATCTCATGAAAAGTAACCATTGCGCGTTTCGCCTCTCGTATTACATTAAGTCACATCGTCCCAAGTATTGTTTACATTGCATTGCAGTTTGTATTACGCTTTCTGTAACAACGCTAAAATTTCTCTCTGTGTCACCACATCAAACAACAATTTTTGCATTGTTCCAGCTTTTGGTGTATGCCATAACAATTCGCTGCCCATATCTGACATTCTATCCGACAACGAATTATCAAAAGTCATACACCTTTCACCTTTCAGATTTCCAAAATTGTAACAACATAAAAAATTATACATTTCACTGCCTTTAATAACATAAAATATCACTCTTGTAATAACTCATCAGAAATACATATTTTACCTGTAAGAAGTTGGTGTCCCGGACATTCTGCAGGTGAACACCATCGCACCTGTGACAGAATACCAAAGGCAGCACAATCGACCTCACTTATAGTGTCACCCATGATGAACTTTTTGTCCCCTGTAATTAAATAAAAAGGTTACATATTTAGATCATTTTTATTGTCACCCTATTTACTGTCTAGTTTAATATGCTAAACAGCGCCTGTAATATTTCAATTTCATTAAAAAAATAAGTATGGTCATAATTTTTGTTGAATAAATTTTGCTTTAAAAAGATTTAGTTATTCAGTGAAAAAAAAATCATGTAACACTAAAATGAGTGTTTGTCGAACTATATAGTAAAAACTATAACTAAAGAACAAGAGAAAAGTCCAACAGAAAAAAAATCTACATTCAAAGACCACAGCTGCACTTAAAGCACTGCATATGAAAATGTTGCATTTGTAAATTTAAATACATTCTCATCGACCAAGCACTTGCAAATGTACACAGTGTCTTATGGTAAGGGTCAATATTGATATATCTTCTGGTCCTTCGGGAATATGGGGTACATACAATTTTATAAGTATGGTAGAATCACAACTGAGCCGATATGTCCGGCTTTATGGGTGTTGCGCGTTTCATTATCTCTCATGAACGGATCAGTCAAGCTAATTCTATTATTATTTTGCTTTGTTGCTTTCCATGCTTCCAAACATTTTATGCTATCAATCCGAGTCTTGATACCAGTCTCGAAATGATATCACTTGTCGTCGGTGTACGTGTCATGAAGGAGATTAGACCAAACCGACAAATGCACTTTCAGTTTTGTAAACCCAGGCTCTCATCATTCTTACCAAGCGTATCAGAGAACTTCCTAAGATCTTCTACCAACATATCTTTCACCTCCTCATCGCTATGGCAACCAATACCAGCTTCTTCTGTCAGCTTCTTCTGATACCATCTTGCTAGTCCTCTTACGAATTTGTTGACTATTGCCGGGCACTTGAACATATTGATGAGCATATCATCCCAAAATACGTACCAACGCAAATGGTAATGCACCCTAAAATTTAAGGCAAAACTCAGCTTCAGTTTGTTTACCATGAGACCGATAAATATGCGTCTGTGTTGATGCTTATGTTGCAGAGAATCAAAATATTATCACCTGCTAAATTATTTCATTTGTTATTTGCAGATTACGTCACGTTAAGTTTAGATAAATTATCTTATGCATTAACGGCTTGTTACTTTTCTTCATCAACCTTGCCAAATAGTTTATTGTAAATTTCTTAATTTCATTTCATTTCTCTACAAATAGGAACTGCATAAGAATGCTAGTATTCACAAAAGACGAAGCATTTGAAGGAATGTATCCGTTACAATTATAACATGTTGACTTACCAGTATGTGTGTTCCTCAAGCCAAGTCTGTATCTCAGTAGCCTTTTCCTTGTCTTCCAAGGGTAGGTGTTCATTCAAATCCTTATCCCATATTTCTGATAAGTACTTTATAATCATCTGTGAGCCAGCCATCCTCTTACCGTTGTATTCAATCCAAGGTAAACACGATTTATTGTCTGGTCCATTTTCATGATTTTCATCCATCTAGAGAGTAAATAATGAATACTTCATGGTCTTTCATATACTTTGCTTCATAAGAATGATAATACATTGTTGATTTTCAACAGTAAATACAAATACGAGTTCTATCAACTGAAGAGTTTTCTCCATCGAAGCCACTCCTGTACAATTTAATTTAATAATATGTTTTCCCTTTTTTCTATAAATAGTAGACGGTTGGTTTTACCCTTAAAAGATATTCGAAAATCAAATCAATTGCAATAAGGTTACACATGTTGTAAGTGACAAAATGCCATTGTAAAACTGGACTTGGAAAGTACGACATAAATAATACACTTATTTTCACTAGAATTGTTCATGCTATCACCAGTATCCAATATATCTTGAACTATTTTGACTTGTGACACATTCTGATCAGGAATTCTATTCCCGGCTGGATTTTTATATCACCAGGATCACTCTACAACTATATAGCCAGTTGTATTTAGACCTGTCTCACGGGCATGTTAACCCTAGATATTGTTGCAATGTCTTTAACTTACATACTGTTGGTTGAGAATAATACATATGTAGTGCAATAAAATTTTACATTACCTGATATGGAATTTGGTTAATTCTTAGGTATGTCTCTAGCTTCATGGAGAATGGATCCATATTTGGGACAAATTTCACGCGTGGCCATGTGTGAAGAATAACCGTATTGTATGGATAGTCAACGCCACATATCCTGAGTAATGAATACATTCTCATTATAAACATTGAATTGTAGTATATGAAATGCAACTTGCACATTTGCTTGTAAATGATTTTGCCTATAAGCACTGTTATTGTCTGTGTTTGCTTTGGCTTATCAATTGTATACTCCTTACATATCTTAAGCAGTGTTAAAAATAGACAATGCAAAAAATAAACAGCGATAGAATCGAACTTTTTGAAATCATCCCAGTGTAGTTAGATTTAAACTATTTACAGTGACTCACATATTTAACTGAATAAAAAGAGGGAAATATATTTGATAAAACTCCGACGATATATAAATTTTACAATCTTAAATGACTTACTGTCTTTATAGTTCGTATTTATGTGTTCTATGTCGTATAGTGGATACCGTTGTGTTTCAATGTAAGTTCGAAATATCAGTCTTTAGTGATCGTCAAGTGCAATATTTTTAAGTACGTTACCAGTGACAGACACATTTCATTGAAATAACATAAAATACATTTCACTATGTCCATTAGGCCTAAAAAAAAATTCTTTGTTTCCGGTAACATGCTCAAAAAAATTAGGGTAGGTAGGTCGGAAAAACTTTTTTTTTTTGGATTTTTTTTTTATTAAGGGAGACTTTTCGGAAATTATTTTTGTGTCAAAAAATGAATACAAATAGGGGGGTTATGCCTCTAGAGCATCAGTAACTTGATTTATAACATCACTGACCATGTTTAAAGCATAAAAAGTGCAGTTTTGCAACTTTTTGTCAAAAAGTTGAAAAAAATGTTCTCCAGGGCCATAAAAACATTTAGGATCGGGCCAAAAATTTAGGGTAGGTCGGGATACCGGAAACAAACAATTTTTTTTTTACGCCCAATGATTCGTGAAAAAAAGTAGTAAATAATTATATTCATTCCGACCACTTTACCAACAAGAATTATTAATATGACACATTCTTGAATTAGTTTCCACTTCCTGATAGAGTTGTGTGTTATTAGCCTTGCAATGAGAACTTAATGTAAACTATATGTACTTTATTGGTTACACTCTATGGTCCATTGCCTACTGAAAACTTGTTTATGTTTTAAAGTGTATACAGAATGTAAAGTTAGGTTTCGAGGTCAGCGATGGTTTTGTACTTTAAGTGTTCTTCAGTATGATAGTGGTTCTTACCTAAATAAATCATGCTGTTTCGGCAGACGTGTCTATAAATTGAACTCTCAAGCGTGAAAATCAAACTGTAGCGTCAGGTTTAGGTATTTGTATTGTTCTAGGATTTATTTGTTAAACATTATTTGTAAACATATTTTTGTATTTAATTTTACAGATCGACGTATTGTATATATAGATCATCAACTTTTAAAGAAATAATAGAAATCAGCTGTTCCATGCAACGAATATCGTTAAAGAATAAACAAATTACGAAGTCTTACCTTCTAGCCCCCTTGTGTTTTCTGTTCACATAAATTGCACCAGCTACTGCCAGGCCAAGCGCTAGAAATTTATTCTTGTGGTTCAGTACAGTATTCATTTTAATACTGGTAATAGCAAGTAAGATAATTACATATACTTATATATAACAATATAATGTTTTAAAAATATATACAATATAGTGTTACAATTAAGGTTTTGTAACCTTAATCAAGCTTTTATTAAGCTTTTCTTGTTGAATATAATCAAGAATTGTTGCATTTAAACTTATATGTCCTCTTTAGCAAAATTGAATACATTAAAGCATTTTGTATAACGACCTTGTATTTATTCCTTTCGTTTCAGTTAAATGGACACGGCACCCAGTCGTTATCGTACACGTAGACAGAATTGAAAATAGACGATTATTATTGTAATACCCGCTTTTATTTCATCATTGTGGAACATTACAAACAGTCACAAGCGTGTAGTTCAGTCTATTTTTAGCCATGATATACTAGCTTTTTACGGTATCATGGTATTGAAATCTGTACTTTAAAGGTGGTTATATGTAGGGCACATCGTCATCATTTATCAATATTTATTCACTATACATTTTGTATAGAAAGAAGTTAATATTAATTTTAAACTACGTATTGGTGCATTAATATCAACCGTTACGGCTGCGTTCCACAAAAGTCACCATTCAAGTAACGTTTTAAAAACTCGGCAATCAAAACTCCAGAAACGTTAATGAACCCAAATCTCTTTTTTCTAAAAGATCAAAACTGAATCGACAAAGCTATGCGCTTTTCTTTGGATTTCAGGTTATTTTGAATGAAATCAAAAGCACTCTTTCTATCGGAAGGCAAATTCATTTTTAATTTTTATTTGGGTGTTCATATTTTAGTGATTGTCGCAATTTATAATTTGCTTTTCTAATATTTACGAAAAAATAATCTACGGTCTACGTACGTATTTCAACAAAAACACGTAGGGTCACAAAACTTTGCAGGAATGTTGGTCAGCATGTGTAGTTGTGCACCTGGAGTTTCGCGTCCAGATTCATTCAGTCGTGTAGGAGTTATGGTCCCTGACTTTGTAAATTTTGGTCATTTTAGTGTTGTGTCGCGCCTAGCTCCAAAAGTATATGAAGTAGAGTAAGAAAACTTTACAGGAATGTTGGTCAGCACGTGTACTCATGCACCTGGGGTTTCATGTCCGGATTCATTCAGTCGTGTAGAAGTTATGGCCCCTCACTTAGTTAAAAAATGGTCATTTTAATGTTGTGTCGCGCGTAGCTCCAAAAGTATTTGACCTAGATTCACCTTAGTTTACAGGAATGTTGGTCAGCATATGCAGTTGTGCACCTAGTGTTTCGCTCCGGATTTATTCAGTATTGTAGGAGGTATGGCCCCTGACCTTGGAAAATATTGTCATTTTAATGTATGCGGTGATGGACAGGTATCTAAAAATCTCAAGAAAGCATATAAGTTTATATGTACATTATGTATGGTTATTTTTTGCTTTTTTTAAAATAGCAACATATTGTTTTCCCAAAGTTGATCTGTGTCCTTTGTCATGTAGTGGGAGCATCTGAATCCCATGGACACATTTCTAGTGTTACAGTATTTTATCGCATCCACTTTTCTGCTAACGCCTTCATCAGGATAGTTAACATACTAGTATATTACCTAACGTTTTTATAGTAAGGAAGTGTAAAATGTAAATATAAAAAAAATGAATATCTATTTCGAGTACTCTGGTGCTGTTAACAAATCATCAAAGTATCTTTAGCCCAATTCGTTGATTTACAGGAATTCCTGTTATGGTTTATACCAATATTAGGAAAAAAAACAGTTACATGTAATCCTTAATTGTTCACGTGGTGCGAATACTGGCAACTGATTATATGTTGATTAGGTTTTTGCGAGTTAAGGATTATTAGTAACAGAACTAAAGTAATATTTTTTTTGTAAAGGAAATCACTATCACTCCTTGTATAATACGTTTACAAAATATAGAATATCTCAGGCACAAAAAGAATTTGTTTAGATATCTGGAAATTAGTGTTGTATTTCTTAAGAGTTCTTTGAAAGTTGAATACTGACAGATTATATGTTTGGGAAACACATGAGACTTGTTTTTACATACGATGAAAATTGAAAAGCGTTTGTAATGCTTCCGTGAGGTAAACTGCCTCAATTATAAATATCTATATTAAACGCGATATCCACTATAGCAGTATTGCACACATGGTAAACAACGGAGATACCTCTTTTTAAGGTATAGGTTAAAATGTACAGTCGCAACTTCCGAGGTTGTTTTGTCGCGATAAAAGCACGTCAACAAAGGTGAGTGTCATCACATTTTTAGTATTTTTACATTGTATCGCATTTTAGAAATCGGAGAATGGTAGGCGATGTAGATCGGATATAACTTTTCAGAGACCTTTAAGTTGTCTAATTTATTCCTGTTTGCAAGCTGATTTAGCGATGAACTTGGCCGGTTCGTTATGAAAACACTTTCATTGTCACATGTTTGCAATGTAACTGGTATTAAGAAATAAACCGAATAGGCGTAAGATAGCTGTAGGGTATGCAATGTATTTGAAAATTAAATTTGTACCAAAAATGGTTTGGAAGTAGAAATATTTCCTTTTTTTTTAGAGATAGGTAAATGAAGTTAGATCCCTACTCCAATATATATGTTATTTCTTTTCTTGATTTTCTAAGCTACTTTAAATATAAAACGTCCTAAAAAACAAAAAGGGAAAGTACACACGTTAAATTCACAAATAGGAGAGACAATTTCTCTCTATATGACTATGTAAATATACTTATGTAAATAAACCTTTTAAGCCAGACTTATAAATATATAACTCTGAGTAAGACTGACCGAAAAACATTGTGAATTCGGCGTGCCTAACATTAATAAATATTAACAAAATTGCAGTTTACAGGTTCAAACATTTTTTGAAAATAACACAGGAAAGCCAGTCTTGAATATCAAATATCGCTTTGTTATCATTCATTCAAACTAATTAATGCTTTGAGTATAAAACTTGTTCGGTCAGCCGTAAGATTTAGATATCACTTATCTCCATACGATTTTTGTTAGACCGGGCGAATAGGCTCTTGAAATGGTTTGAAGCCAAATGAGTGAGGCTGTTTCAAATGATACGAAAATTAGGCATCTTTATTTTATATGTTTGAATAGCACTGCCACCGTTAACTCGGTGTACAGTTTACAATACAGTTACTTTGAGTGCACACAACCTTGTCGAAATATCGATGCTTGTTTAAACATGTCTCCTTTTTTGTAATCATAAGTATAATAAGCGTTTAAAGAATGGGCAAAACATTTAAAAAATAGATATTATGTACTTTCTTAAATTACAAATTCACTAAGATTATAATTATAAACCCTTTATTAACTTGTTGTACTGATATGTCTTTAGTGTATTATAAATCTAGCGCGTTATCGATATAATTTTACCTCACGTTGGTTTCCCATTCGTTTACACCAAAAATAGAAATGGATTTTCAAAGCTGTTACTTAATTTAGATTATACGTAAAGCCAAAGGAGATTTGATTAATGTGCATAACATTTCTAATAACCTTAAGATACCGTGTTTAAAATAAGCTGGAAGAAATTGTATAATGTCGGATTTATAATAATAAAAGAAGGTAAGTGGCACGTTAGATATTATTTAAACGAGATAGTATAGTATACGTAACAGGTCATTCTAACAAATATTCTGCAAATAATATACGCCTTAATACGGATCATAACTTTAAAGATTTTTCACTCTATGAAATTACAGAGTGTGTATAAGAAATCTGTTAAAATCCCATTAAAGATTTTAACACTGTATGTAGATTAAATGAAGTGTATCAGTGATTTCTAGTCAGTATTTATATATTGATATTTTTGAATTTTCGGAAAATGTGACTAAAAAATAGTCATCCATTCTGGTACCCGCCCGCTCGGCTCAATAGGGAAAACGTTCGACTACGGATCACTGGACGACATTCCCCTGGTTGGGCGAATGTTCTCTGTGACGATTTGATGAAAGACAATGTGTCTGAAATCATTCGTCCTCCATCTCTGATATTTCATGCGGGGTAGTAGGCAATTCCTTGACATGTCTGTAATACTGTTGAAACATGGCGTTAGGCCCAAAACAAACAAACAAAATCTATTAGTTTTATCTGTGCATGTAATAAGTAAAACTCTTTTTTTAACTTGTGATTTTGTGTTACGTTGTAATTCTAACTTAAGTAACATCCAGTAATTGTCAGGTAACTTACCGAGTCTAACTCAGGTTGGATGATACTTTGTAGTTATAACTTTGTAAATAACGCACTCAGCTGTTTCGATAGAAGTCCGTAATGCTGACTCTCCCTGTGCGCGATCCCAGCATGCAACAACTCCCGCGTTGGACTGTGTCCCATATTTATGCCTATTTATAGAATAGTCGGGTTCGACGTCTACTACACTCCCTCCACTTTATCGAAATGGGTGACACTTTGTGGGCTGGACACAACCATAGACAGGGCATTGTGGCGCTAACGTCGTCATCCTGGTTCTCTGCACTGTTTAGGTAAAGGTTTTGGGGCCTAGCACCCAAACCCTCCTTGTTGACTCCTAGTACATGGTCCTTTACCATGATTTAACCATAAAATTTATGCCTCTAGTGTCTAACCCTCTTCGACTTTTAATGGTCAAGTAGACCATTACCACACTCCTCCCTGTCCTAGTGTCTAACACTATTCGACATCCTATGGTCCTGGACGACTTCATCTCTCCTTCACTCTTCCCCCTCCACGGCAAAGGCAAAGTGACTACACTTAACCTCTGCTCCCCTTAACAGTACAATCTTTGCAACGGTACTTATCAATATCCAGTGCTTCAGTGGCTGTAACATCTACACATGACCCGTGATACCATTTATCACTGTAGTCACAATGAATCATAAACGACCCTGCCATGGCTTTCTGCAAAAAACAGTACACCTCGATGTCATCACCGGAAGTGTCTACTCGTCCGGGATGGATTAGCTTTCCACTGCACAATCCACGCTGGTGGGGTTCGATCTCTACAAAGCTTTAACCTATCATGATTCACCACGAACACCGAATTTCTGAGCTTAACACGGAAAATGTTTGCTGAAACCTTGGTAACTATGACACAAGGACCTTTCAATGGTGGACATAGTTTCTTACATTTCTCTTGAGTACCGCTGTGTCCAACAGATACACGATATCTCCAACCTCGTAGTTCCTTTCCAGGATACGAAGGTCGTAGTTCTGCTTCATACGCTTAGAGCTAATCTTAGGCGTTGCCCTTGCTGTGGTAGTCCTATGATAGTTGACCAGACCCATGAAGCGTTCCACATCTTTAGAACATGTAGGTACAGGCCACTCTCGCACTACCGCCACATCAACATCAGACATCGCCAAAGTGTTGCTACTCACAACTCTTCCAAGGAAATCTACTTCCTTTTCGAAAAGTAAGCACTTCTTTGACTTCAACTTCAGACCATTGTCTCTGAACCGCCAAAGAGCATCTGCTAGATTAGTAAGATGTTCCTGGAACCTAACACTAGCACATCATCAAGGAAAGCTAAGACTGTCTTTCAGTTTAGCCCCCTTAGGACCAGATTCATCACTCTTGCATAGGTTGCCGGTGCATTACAGAGTCCAAAGCCTAGTTTCACATGCTCGTACAGTCCGTACTTCGTGATAAAGGCAGTCTTTTTCCTATCTTCTTCCTTGATATTTATCTGCCAGTATGCAGAGTTGGCATCTAACTTAGAAAACCACACACTGCCAGCCAAAGTATCAAGGCAGTCATTTACCAAGGGCAACGGAAATACGTCCTTAAGCGTGATGCCATTAAAGGAACGATAATCGACGCACCACCTGACCGATTTATCACACTTCCGGATCAGGACCGGTGTATTTTCTCTTCCTCCCCTGCAAAAGTAGCTGGGGTGCGACGCATACGCTGTCTAACAGCTTTTGCATTACCTGTGTCAATGCTATGTTCAATCTTAGTGAACTTCCCTAAGTCGAACTCATCCCTTGCAAATACCTCTTGAAACTCAGTCAGCAGCTGCGCTAACTGAATTTTCTGATCTTCATTCAAGTGCTTGCTTGAGTCCAAATACATCTGCTGCAAATGATCTAGAATACCATTGGTCAATGTATCGGATTCATCCGGACTATCCGGTGAACCCTCCGTGACCTCACACGCCCCCGATGTTTCATCACAGCTATCATGGTTGCTGTCTAGGAAACCATCAACTGGGTAGGCCAATTTCCATACCCTTCCGAAGCAACCGTTATCTATCACTGGTGTTCATAACACACATCAATGGCTCCGCCCCTGTACCACGGACTACCCGTGAAACAAGGACTTTCACATTATCAATGGGCTCTACAACATAGTCTGACATCTTCTGATCCAGGCTACATTTAACCCTCATGACTGATTTTGGCGGAATGACCTGACGCTTAAAAACTGTAACCCGAGCAACATCTGGTACCTCACCACGCTCCGCAACATTTAAGTTGATAACCTGGCTGTTAAACGTCAATATGCCCCGGCCCATGTCTAACATGGCAGACCATCGACGAAGTAAGTCGAAACCAAGCAGCATGTCTTGTTCAATCGGAGCTACGTATAACTGCTCCCTGTACCATTGCTCCCCTATTTTCAGTTTAACTGGGTCCACTACAAAATCCTTCATGCCCATCTTGCGGCCTGCTGTCATGAGCTGCACTGTGCGTAGCCTCTTAGGTTTCCTTTTCAGGGCGTCAAACACCTTATCTGATAAAATGGTCTCCTGCGCTGCTTTATCTACAACCGCAGTAACAGCTTGATCCCGAACTTGAACCTTCATGCTAATATTTATTTATATTGTTGGGTTTAACGTCGCACCGACACAATTTTATTTCATATGGCGACTTTCCAGCTTTAAGCTGGAAGAAGACCCCAGGTACCCCTCCGTGCACAATTTCATCACGAGTGGGCACCTGGGTAGAACCACCGACCTTCCGTAAGCCAGCTGGATGGCTTCCTCACGTGAAGAATTCTACACCCCAAATGAGGTTTCGAACCCACATCGATGAGGGGCAAATGGTTTGAAGTCAACGACTCTAGCCACTCGGCCACGGAGCCTCTCCCCCCCCCCCCCCCCTTAACTGCGAGGCTGACGTCAGCTGGCATACCTTGAACTCCTCAAGTTCACCACTGCCAGTCTCCTTTGGTCCCTCACCCTGTTCAGCACCCTTCAAGCCAGAATCCTTAGTCAACACTACTTCAGGCTGACCATTGTCAATTTTCCCCTGCACAACCGCTTCAGCGCCGCTACCTGTTTTACCCTGTAAATTCACTAATCGTAATGGTTCCAACACTGCTTCAGTGATACCTGGCACTGGACTATCCAGTTGACTAGGCTCACCAAGCACTGCCCCCTCAAATGCATCTTGCACCAATGCATCACCATCCGGCAGACTGTTCACTGGCGGATCCGGAGTGGGTGAATTGTCTGGCAATATGACACCTCAACATCCGGGTCCTTTTCGATTGCCTCATTTAGGCCTGGTCCCTTTCGGATCGAGTCTCGGCCTTCAAACTCGATCCTTTCTTGTTTAACGGTTGGTTGGCCGCACCCTTGTCTGCTCCCTTCGGACAATTTCTAATGAAATGCCCCTTTTCGCCAAAACCGTAACATGCTCCTGACATTAACCTGCTGTTTCAATTCAGCAGATACCTTCTCCAGCCCTAGCTGCAACTTCTTTTCTAATTGCTGTTGCAACTTGCCCATCATGCTTTCAAGAGAGGACAGATCAAAAGTGGCTGCACTTCCTGTCTCTCCCTTTTTGTGCGAAGCTGATTTGTCCTTCACCGCATACACTGCATAACGGTCCTCGTCAGTATCAACCTTTCGCTTATCGCGTTTCACCTTGCCAAACATGGCCTGGTGAACCTGTTGGTAACGGCGGACGCCATTTATTGCCTGCTCCATGGTCACAGGCTCTGACATACATACATGGTGGCCAGCTTCCCTATCACTCAAACCCTGACACAAGCGAGTTACTGCTTGCTGATCTGAGTAATGTTCCGGCAAATCACGGAACGCCTTTGTTGCCAAGGTTAAAATTCTATCTGACCAGTCCTCCAGGGACTCCCCCTGGGACTTTGACGTTTGCTGAAACCACACCTGTTCTGTAGCCGGAAGCTCTTTTCGCACCAAATCTACTTTCCAGCTTGCGCATCAACCTGTGGTAAGACAGATGCTCTCTACGATCAGTAAGGACTGCATAGAAATCAGCAGCCGTACCTGTGAGACTCGAACATAGACAATTTAAGCGCTTCTTTTTTGTCCATTCGCAAGCTTCTGCATAACGAACAAATTTTTGCTTAAATGCATCCCAGTTACCCTTACCATGATAACAAAGATTTCTTGGCAACGTGTTGATAGCATCCCTAGCGCGCTTCCGTCGCGCTAGAAGACCTTCATATGTATGTGTCTTTGAGCTACAACTACGGCCTGGCCGTGTACTAACTTCATCATCAGAGCTGCTTTCACTGTCCAAAGAACTCGATTCACCAGATTTGAATCTAAGCTGCTTCGGTGTTGTGTTCCTCACAGGAGTGTGTACCCTATATGTACGATGCACCCCTGTGGAAGGTACACCACTGGTAGCCATGCTAAATACTGGTATTGAACCGCCCACCATGGAAGCACGCACACTGTGATGTCGCACAGTGTAAGTGCAAGCCGAAGCGGAAAGTCCTGTACCACCGCTTCCACTCATCGCAGGGTTAGACAGGGTGGGTAAATAACTTACACTTATTTCAGGCTCAGGCAAACCGGCGAATGATGAAAACACCTTTGGTTTGGCTGCCGGTGAAGTTTCTTCACCGACATGGGGCTTAACCAAAGTGTTCTAAGGTTCCCATGTGTCTGATATATCAGTTGACTTCAATGGAACAGACGGAAGGAAGTCAAACTCCCCGACCGGAGGTGGACTTACCTCTTCCTCAAGACCAGATGTAAGTGCCTTATTCGGACGTTAGTCAACTCTATCTAAGGCATTTGTTTTCACTTAACTCCTAAAGATACTTACTAAAATCTCCGGTGTTATGTTTCCAGTTGCTTTCCCTTATCTGTACTATCAACTGGGCAAGTCTAGCTTTTATCCCAGGTATCTGCATCAATTCTGAAGGTGTCGCAATATTAATGCGCACCTTCTTTAGCCAGCTGCTTCCCAAATTTAATTTAAAAATTGGCGAGGACCAGGGGGGATGCACAACAGCCTGGTTGAGGTCACGACGATCCGCTTCTGCAATGTTTACTTGTTGTACTTCCGGCCTTGTTATCTGTTCCATTAGAAATTCGAAGACATTTATTTTGATTATTCATTCAATGTAGAAAGCTAGCGCACAAGTTAAGAACTGAATATTGTGTATTGTACCGCGAAGTGCGGATTTTCAAATTGTCCTTGTGTAGACTTTGGAAAGTTCCACTTTTCTCTATTTTATACCCGTATAAACACAGAAAAATGACATTCAATTCTGAAATAATTCACATGAATTATTGCAATAATTTTATCTGAGGGTATCGTTAACACAAAACTTAGTTCTGTAGTAATACCAGAGGGAATTAGAAACCCTTTATTGCTTGAATAGTTACTGCGTTATTATCTGAGGGCATTGTAAAAACCTGTCATTGTAGTAATTCCTGGTAGTGGAAACCCCTTATTTACATGAATATGAAAAGTGACATCTGTCAAAATAGAGTCTACATTTACAAAATTCTATATAAAATTACCTGTGGTTTTGTATGCTAAAGTGTGGCACGTGGCCGTTAACTGTTGCCTGTTGTTATCATGGGTTGCAAATTCACAAACGAATTTGAATAGCCGCGGAGCAGGGCTTTAAGGTATAGGCCCATGTTTGGGAGAAAAAAGTTCAAACGTCATTAAATCATAGAAAGAAAGCATTGTTTTACATGAAAATTTAACAGCGTATAAAACATTTATATTATTCAACAAAACTATTGTCAATGTACTGATACATGTATTGAAATTCGGAAAGGGACTGCATGAAGGGGGCACACTTCTGGACAGTTCAGTGGCTTTAAAAACTCACCATTTTTAAAAGCTGTTACATGTCTTCGTTTTGATGCATTTGAAACATCGTGCGAGTGTTTAAACTTTACATAACTAGATAAAACATCGTTTTTGACAATTGTTTACATTTATTTCTTTACAAATGACATTCTTATTTAAAGGGGGACAACTCATTAAGAATATTTTAAGTATCCAACTCCGTGGGACAGAACAGTAAAACGTTTATTGGACAGATAAGTTGTTTGTCAAGATGCTGTTCATTTACTAAAAAAATCTGTTGTTTTGTGGTATACTGCTAAACCTTAAAAAGTAATTATACGACTATACCCCAGCAGAGCTATTGAAAACGTGTCTTCTTACGATTGATAGAAGAAATTAAATAAATAAAACTGTCTTGTATGAACCCACTATCAGTTACAACCACTACGTTATGTTCGTGAACGAAGTCATAAACTGTGCCTGATGTAAAGAATGTTCATGTTCAACATGTTCAAGGTGGTTTAATTTTTGGCTATCTTCTGTTGAAAGTATCAATATTTGAGAGTTGCACTGTAAATAAATGTTGGTTTATAGCAACACGAGAAAGAATAATAAATTTTCACTTATAAACGGAACGACAATGATAGCTTTATATCGCAGCCAGCATAGAATAATACCTGACAAATTAAAAATTAGGTGGGCCGCGCCAGGTGAAAACTACGGTGTTCAGTTAGGGCCAGCAACTGTTCCTTATGAAGTCGAAGGTGAACTGCATTTTATTTGACCTGGCGAGGCGAGGTTTCGCGACGGTCGACTACATTATTGTGCAGGGTATGTAGAGCATGTAAGCAATGTAGAGTTGAATTTTATACCACAGTCAAACATACGTCGCGGATAGCTACGTTAAGCTACCGTTTTAAACGTAGTAATACGTATCGATCCGTACCTGGGCCGTACGGACTGGTACGTACTGATACGGGTTACTACTTTACGGTACGGTTCAGGTACGGATGGTGTCGGCCCGGTACAATTTCTCCTTCTTTGCTGTATAGTAAAACAAGCATTTTTGGACATGCATTGTGAATTTCACAACAAAATAGCAACATTGACAGCTCTGTATTTCTGAAGAGTAATACTATCCCATTCAATAAATCACAGAAAAACACCACCATCTACGATGAACTTTTTTTACACATCAAAGTATCTAGTCGATGTTTAAATTTCCCACTGACATCTGTCATAGCCACCAGTCTGGTGTAGTTTTTAACCCTTCCGCACAGAAATGTAATCCTGAAAAACACACATAAAACAACTGTAAAAGACATCAGAAATGATAAAAAATGTACACAGTATCAATAAATACATTTCGAATATAACATGTCAAAGTAGGGATAGCGTTAAATTGGGAAATCAAAATTTCAAAGAACTACTTCCTAGGGTACAACGACCCGGAAGTACTTCTGTACTGGGGTGACACCGGATCCATACGGATAACTACGTTTCTATCCGGCCAGACGTAGCTATCCGCGCCGTATATGTGACTGGGGTATTTAAGGCCTATGCTATTTTGAAATTATGAATTAGGTGGGTGGGGTACATGATATTATTTCTGATGAATTTCGAAGTTACTGTAAAACAAACGTTATTCCAATGTGACAATACATCAAAACCATGAAGTGCTGAAATCTTACTTTAATTTAAAAAGTAAAGAAGGAAAAGTTATCAGTATGTTCGTGTCACAATTTTCGGGGTAAGTATTCTATGTCATCGTTCATAACTGTGAAAAACTATAACATACATAATAAAGCTAAACTATCCGTGTAAATGAGCTGAGAGCTATATTTCCGTTTAATACTTTTCTAAACAAGTGGGCCAAGATGGCCCTAGGTCGCTCACCTAAGAAGCACTCCATAACAGTGTAAAACATGTTTGACCTAGTGATTTCATGGAAACAAATATTCTGACCAATTTTCAATAAGATTGGACCAAAAAATTGGTCTCTTGCGATAAAACAAGCATTTTCTTAGATATGACCTAGTTTTTGACCCTAGATGACCCATGTTCAAACTCGACCTAGATTTTATCAAGGCAATCATTCTGACCAAAATTCATGAAGATCAATGGAAAAATACAGCCTCTATCACATCAAAAGTTTTTTCTTTGATTTGACCAAGTGACCTAGTTTTTGACCTCAGATGACCCATATTCAAATTCGACCTAGATTTCATTAAGGCAATCATCCTGACCAAATTTCATAAAAATCAATTGAAAAAAACAGTATCTATCGCATACACAAGATTTTTCTTTAATTTGACCTGGTGACCTAGTTTTTGACCTCAGATAATCCATATTCAAAATTGGGCCTAGATTTCATCAAGGCAATCACTCTGGCCAAATTTCATGAAGATCAATTGAAAAATACATCCTCTATTGCATACACAATGTTTTTTTCGATTTGACCTAGTGACCCAGTTTCTGAACCCAGATGGCCCATGTTCATACTCGGCCTAGATTTTATCAAGGTAATCATTCTGGCTAAATTTCATGAAGATCAGTTGAAAAATACAGCCTCTATTGCATTTACAAGGTTTTTCCTTGATTTGACCTAGTGACCTAGTTTTTGACCCCAGATGATCCATTTTCGAACTCTGCCTAGATTTTATCAAGGTAATCATTCTGACCAAAATTCATGAAGATCAATTGAAAACTACTGCCTCTATCGCATACACAAGGTTTTTCTTTGATTTGACCTAGTGACCTAGTTTTTGACCCCAGATAACCCATTTTCAAACACGGCCTAGATTTTATCAAAGTAATCATTCTGACCAACATTCATGTAGATTAATTGAAAAATACTGCCTCTATCGCATACACAAGGTTTTTATTTGATTCGACCTAGTGACCTAGTTTTTGACCCGAGATGACCCATTTTCAAACTCGACCTAGATATCATCAAGGCAATCATTGCGACCAAAATTCATGAAGATCAAATGATAAATACAGCCTCTATCGCATACACAAGGTTTTTCTTTGATTTGACCTAGTGACCTAGTTTTTGACCCAAGATGACCCATTTTCGAACTCGGCCTAGACTTTATCAAGGTTATCATTCTGACTAATATTCATGAAAAAGAATTGAAAACTACAGCCTCTATCGCATACACAAGGTTTTTCCTTGATTTGACCTAGTGACCTAGTTTTTGACCCGAGATGACCCATTTTCGAACTCGGCTAGATTTCATCAAGGTTATCATTCTGACCAATTTTCATGTAGATTAATTGAAAAATACTGCCTCTATCGCATACACAAGGTTTTTCTTTGATTCGACCTAGTGACCTAGTTTTTGACCCGAGATGACCCATTTTCGAGCTCGGCCTAGATTTCATGAAGGCAATTATTCTGACCAATATTAAAAAAGATCAATTGAAAAATGCAGCCTCTATCGCATACACAATGTTTTTCTTTGATTTGACCTAGTGACCTAGTTTTTGACCCGAGATGACCCATATTCAAACTCGGCCTAGATTTCATCAAGATTATCATTCTGACCAATATTCATGAAGATTAATTGAAAAATACAGCCTCTATCGCATACACAATGTTTTCCTTTGATTTGACCTAATTGAAAAATACTGCCTCTATCGCATACACAAGGTTCTTCTTTGATTTGACCTAGTGACCTAGTTTTTGACCCGACATGACCAATTTTCGAACTCGTCCTAGATTTCATCAAGGTTATCATTCTGACCAATATTCATGAAGATTAATTGAAAAATACAACCTCTATCGCATACACAAGCTAAATGTTGACAGACAGACGACAGACGACAGAAGACGGACGCCGGACATCGAGCGATCAGAAACATATCTATTTGTTAAGGACGGTATGTTTCGCCCAGATATGTGAAAATATAAATTTGTTAAGTTATCTTTCGGCGTATTATTTAGCATGGATGATTTTTAACTGTGAATATATACTTTTTACACACACATATACATATATATTCACCTTTACCCTTTATACAATAGGAATATGTTTGTTTTACCTGTAAGACTAAAGCATTAACCCCTCGTGAAAAAATAATGCATGTGGCGTTCACTGTTGATATATACTTGTAATATTATATTTTGACGTTACACTGAAACAAACAAACCCTTTTTGCATATTCATTTATATAAAACAAACAAAAACGGGAACAATGTTTATTTTGTCTGATTGAGAGTAACAACGAAACGACACAATGAACTTTCCCCAGGTTTTGTTGGTGGGGAAAGGCTACAGGGGTCCCTCCAGACATTTTTGAGGCTCAGACTAGTACCCAGATCGAGACACTAACCTCAGTTGGATGGCTTCCTTACGTGAAAAGTTTCATACCTCAAGTGGGTTTTTGATCCCATGTCGGTGATGGGCGAGGAATTCGAAGTCAGCGACCATGACCATCAAGTTTTTCTTTTGCAAGTATAAAACATAAATATTCAATTAAATTTCGTAAACAAAACTGATACTCTCAATGACATTTACCGCGTCAGAAGTTACAAATGGTTTGCCGAATACACCATACTTTTAACTACATCAGTTTACACACCATGTGGGTCGGAAAGCACGAAAAGGTTCTTGAACGTATATGTGAATAGTTACCTTTGAAATGTAAACATAGGCATAAAAGTAACTGTTTTCATGTTCGTGGTAAGGATCGACTTGTGATTGTCAATGTTCCCGATACGGAATATATATGAATGTATAAACACGAGCAGTTTCATCTTACAGGACTTACAAGAACATAATAAGCAGTTGTTTATTTATTGTATTTATGTTCTAGTAACCTTTGACACTGATTTCGAGGACAGACCGGGTTTGTGACATATACATGTCTGTTGTTGTGCTGGAAAAAGATAGATCCAAAATTTGAACTAAAAGCTATATTGCATAAATGTTTCGTTATTTCTGTGCATACAATTCGGTTGTTTGAAGGTTAGAATATCTGAAAATTACAGGAAATAAAACATGTCTTTGAAAAAATGCCGATCTTTCATCATTTGTTTTGTTGGCGCATGATTACAAATTTAATGTTAGTAGGCCGTGATGTCCATGAAGCCGTGTAGAGTGATAATTTTGATGACACGTTGGTTTTATTTTGTAATTGTGAGTGATCGTTAAGTGATCAGAAAGATCGGACAGTGGGATGTTATAAAAAAGTGATGTTTTATTTAGATTAGAAAGCCAATCGTACTCTACAATAAGGAACTCCAAGGTAAAATACTTTTATTTCGTTCACTGAAGAAAACATGGCGGACATATTTTTGTAAAAGAGCGGTGCACGTGTGATTCGTGTAACATAGTATAACGGCGTTTTCTTAGAAAACTAACGCTCAGCTCATTTACACTGACATATCCTTGATTGAAGAATATATATGTAACCGGGTTAGGTAAACGAAGATTTGCACGGTTTAAACATTTATTTCGACGTACCACAGAGTATGAAAAGCCTGTATAATACACAAAAAACATACATAAGACATAGTACAAGACATTCTATACTTATTCCATAAATACAAATTACACACGCGAATATAAAAATATCACAGAAAGACGGTCCTACAGCAAAGTTAATTACTTAAGAAAAAAACAAGCTTACCAGGATCGTCTGTAGTGCCATTATTTAAATAAATACTGGGGTTGTGGTACCCATGTAGAATTAAATAATCATAGTATCTATATACCAAGATATTAATCAAGAGGGGTCTCGCGACCTTCCTCTCACTACTGAGACCAAGATGTGACTGCGCTGGGACAATGTATTTTCGGCGGGAAGTTAGTAAAAGGTTAAAAGAGTTCATGCACGTGAAAAAGATGAACTAAGAAAATATCTCACTCACTCCATTCGCACCATAAACACGAGATAATTACTGAACTGTAGTAAACATTCTACTATAGTTAGGCAATATCATAGTTAGGCAATACCATAGATAGGCGATACTACAGATAGGTAAAACTAAAGTTAGGTGAACACACATTACAATAACTGGTCATAACTAAAGGTGTTTACCCGTTTTGGATTAAATTGAGAACTAAGCAAGGTGACAGATTTACCAATATCATCTAAAATAATTCAAAGGGCTACATATTTCCCCTCTGTGAAGAAATGTCTCCAGACATTTCAAAATGCTACAACAGGTAGATCTGAAATAAACACTATGTATATCAATCAATACAAGACTGGGGTGCTTGTATTTTACCACTTGAACTGAAACTATGAAGTCTGTAATTAATTTGCTAGGTTAACTAAACATAATTCAAAATTTAAGAGTTAATTAAGGACTTAATGTGAAATATTTCAAATTACTAATATAACTGAAATAAAATGAAAATTAATTACTATATTGGTATGAATTAAAGGTTTTAATTCTAAATCTGAAAATTAAAGGTAATATCAAGTTTAGAGGTACTTAACCAAAATAGTTAAATTAAAGGTACTGTATGTAATCTAACATACTAAACTATTTTATTGTAATCATGTCAGTTAAGTCTTAGCGTACAATAACACTAAACTCAAATATATTAAAAGTAAGTAAAACGTAAGTACGAAAACAGATTTCCTCTGGTTTACTTCACGGTATTTGCCAAAACTCAGTTTCGGAAAGCAAAATTTAAAACAATAAAATCAGTGCATTTACTGGTTACTATCTGTTGCGTCCAACTGAAATAAATACAACAGTATTAGTAAATTCTAAATTTCAGACTTGAAGGCTGAAACTGTGCCATACAAATAAATGTTCATATATATATATCTACAATCAAGTACTAATCAATACAAAAATACAAATTACAGTACTGTTACAAAATTCATGTACTGTTACAAAATTCATGTACAGGAAATGAACAAAATTTCATGTACTGTTAAGAATTCATGTACAGGGTATGAACAAAATTTCATGCCTACACAAAAACTTCATCTAAAATGTCTGAATTGGTGACTACAATAGGATAAACCCATTCTCCAAGTCTGTCGGGTGGTTTTCGCTGACGAACTGGGCGAGGAGCTACCTCTGTTTCCACAGTTGACTCTGGTTCAGCTGGAATGGAAATACTGGCCGAAGGCTTCTCAGATGGTTCGGTTAAATTCTGTCTATCCACACTGACTTCAGAGGAAATGCGATCTTCTGATATAGAATATCCGGGCCCAGTAGAGGAAGTAGATTCCAGAGTCTGCGAAGTCTCCGGTTCTCTTTGGGTGGAATTCCTAACAGTGGATTCTACTAATTGTCTCTGATTTGGATGTTGAGGTTTCGGGAAATCTGGCTGGCGTAAAGGTGGTGAGACGTATCTCATGACACCTGAATCACTGTCTGACTCTGAACTACTGCTGACAACACTGTGATCAGTGGGGATTGGCCTGTTCAGTCTTCCAGGTTTCTTGGCTGCACTCTTACGAGTGTCGCTGCTGGCGGACTTAACAGATTCCTCCACTGGTAAATGATTAAAGGGCAGTAGCATATTTCTGTGAAGAGTCTTTATGGGTCCTTTCCCAGATTCCAACCTGACTCTGTACACTGGAATGTCTGTATTGGGTATGTCGAGAACAGTGTATACATCATGGTCCCAACGGTCAGCCAACTTCTGGGTGCCCTTGGTGCCTACTTTACGGAGAAGTACCCGGTTTCGTAGCTCAACCTTTGTCTCTTTGACTTTCTTGTCAAAATTTGTTTTGTTCTTGTCTGCTACTTTGCTGGCTTCTTCTGCCGCTGTCCGATAGGCAAACTGGAGTCTGTGACGCAACTTTGATGCATAAGTAGACTGGTCACCGGTATGTTCCTGAGCAGGATCTGTTCCAAGATATGCATCGACTGAAATGCGTGGATGCCAGCCAAACATTAAATAATGTGGCGCAAAGCCTGTTGCGTCATTTTTGGTGGCATTGTAAGCCTGGACAAGGGGAGCAATGTATGTTTTCCAATCAGACTTCTGATGGTTTTCCAAGGTTCCAAGCATTTTAAGGAGTGTCTGATTAAATCTCTCAGCTTGTCCATTGCCCATTGGGTGGTATGGCGTTGTTCTGGTCTTTTTGATTCCAGTTAGCTTACATAGTTCTTGTATGGTCTTGCTAAGAAAATTGCGGCCTTGATCGCTATGAAGCTTCTCCGGGAACCCGTAGTACCTAAAATAACCTTCATACAGTGCTCTTGCTGTAGTCCTAGCAGTCTGGTTCTTACAAGGAATAGCTTGAGCATACCTAGTAAAGTGGTCTGTAATCACAAGGATATTTTCGATACCACCTTTGCTTGGTTCTAACTTCAAAAAGTCTATGCATACCAATTCCATTGGCCTGGTGGATACTATTGGTACAAGGTCAGCACAAGGACGGTTTACTGGAGTTTTCCGTCTAATACAACGTGGACAACGTTCTATCCAATCGTTGATATTTTTCTCTAGACCTGACCAATAAAATCTTTGCTTGGCAAGCCAGATGGACTTTTCCTTCCCCTGATGTCCAGCATCATTGTGTATTCCACGCAATGCAATTCTATGATGTGATTCTGTAATCACCAGTTGTTTCACTTGTTGATTGTCATGTAAAGCGGTTCTGCACAGAATACCTTTATCAACAAAAAGTTTGTTGGATTCACGAAGGAGTTTCTGTACAGCTTTCGATTCTGATTCGAAAGCCTTATTCCCTCCTCTGTGGGAACCGCTTTCCAGTAAATCAACAACACGTGAAATACAGAAGTCTTTCTGTTGTTCGACTAGCCAATCAATTCTGGCTATATTGTCAGATGTTGACATTTCCTCACTGGCCACATGGGGACTTGCCACCTCTGAAATTGATTCTGCTAGAGGGGTTGCATTCACAGCTGCCTGATATATGGCTTTTCACTCATCGTTAAAAATATGACACCGGGAAAGACCATCTGCATCTGCATTTGATTTGCCACTTCTGTAAGACAAGGTGAAATTGTAGTTGGATAGTTGTTGAAGCCATCTGTGTTGTGTAGCATCCAACTTAGCTGTAGTTGTCACATAAGTAAGTGGATTATTGTCAGTCCTAACTTCAAAACTATTCCCATACAAGTAGTCATGGAATTTATCCGTAACACTCCACTTTAAAGCTAAAAATTCAAGCTTATGTGCCGGATAATTCCTTTCACTGGGACGTAAACTACGACTGGCATACTGGCATATTTACCGTCTTGCTGCTGCAGAAGCACAGATCCAAGACCCAAAGAACTTGCATCCGTATGTAGTATAAATGGCAAAGAATTGTCTGCATATCCTAATATAGGTGGAGATGTTAAATGTTCCTTGATTTCTTCAAATGCTTTTTGTTGTGCTTCACCCCATACCCATTCTGCAGCTACTTTCTTCTTATTCTTTGACTTCTTGGACCTTTTTTTACAAGTCCATGACCCTGAAGTAAAGCGTTTAAAGGTTGCACAACCTGAGCATAACCTTTCACAAATTTTCTGTAATATCCCGTAAAACCCAAGAATGTTCGCAGGGATTCAACTGTTGTTGGCACTGGCCATTCCTTTACGGCTGATAATTTTTCTGGATCTGTACCGATTCCTTGTTCAGAGATTAAATGTCCAAGGTATGTAACTGATTTCTTGAAAAATTCACATTTAGAAGATTTAAGTTTCAAGTTATGCTGTTCGAAACGTTGAAAGACTGCTTCTAGACGTTCTATATGTTCCTCAAAAGTTGTAGAAAAAATTAAAATGTCGTCTAGAAAAAGTCAGACATTCGCGAAGATGCATATCGCCCATGCACTTCTCCATAAGGCGCTGAAAGGTTGCAGGCGCATTGGTAAGGCCAAAACCCATGCGGTTCCACTCATAAAATCCAAGTGGGCACACGCTAAAGGCTGTCTTTTCCTTGTCTGTTTCCTCAATTTCAACCTGCCAATATGCTGAATTTTGCATTGGACAATACATCAATCGTGTCGTCAAAGCGGGGGAGCATGTAAGCATCCTTTCGTGTCCTATTGTTTAATTTTCTCCAGTCAATACAAAATCTAAGAGATCCATTTGTTTTTCTGACCAATACAACATTGGATGAATAAGGTGAATCAGATTCTCTAATGACACCAGCGTTCAACATTTCTTTGACATGCTGTTTAACTTCCTCATACATAGCTGGAGGGATGCTTCTATAAGGCTCTTTAAAAGGAGTGTTATCCTCTAACACAATCTTGTGTTTCAGTAAATCAGTTTTACCAGTATGTTTGGTTTCAGTACAGAATACATGTTTCCATTTTCCAAGAACTTGATGAAATCTAATAACTTGGTCAGGAGTTAAAGAGCTAGTATCAGCTAGATATATCCAAGTCTTGTATCAATGAGACATCTGCAGAGGTATCCTCTGTAGGTATAAATGAGGAAGAATCATCAACAACTTTGGCCTCTGAAATTTCACAAAGTTGTGATTTGGGTTTAAAACTCAAAGTCTTAACTGTCATATTACATATTCCGACAGGTACTTTGACAGTAGACTGTTGTTGAATTTTCACAATTTTTGGACAAACAGTATATCCAACAGTACATTCTGGGGTATCTGTAACAACAGAACTAATGTTGTTGTCAAAATTCTTCACAATACCATTTACTGTTGCTGTTTCATAAGGTCCTATGGAAATAGTTCTTTTTCCACAAGCCTTAACTGAAAAAGTCCTTGTATCCAGACTATCCACTGCAGTTTTCCATTCAACTGGTATCTCCAAGTCTTGATCCACAGACATAGATACATAGGTCTTGCAACGCCGGAGAACATTGGTACCAACAATTACAGGACAAGATGAATTGAACTCATTATCTGGGATGACAAGAATGGGAAGGTCAAGGTCAAAGGATGACAAGAAAGGAATGGAAATAGAACCTTCAAAGAATCCTAGGTATTTCATAGAAGAACCATCTGCAATGGAAAGTGATAGGCCAAGGGATTCCAAAGACAAAAGTGGTACCTTGGGATTCAAACTATTAAAAGCAGACTGACTAATGGTAGTGACCATAGACCCGGAGTCAAGTAAACTCTGAAAGGATGAACCATTTGTGGTCACATAATGATCATTTGAAGAACCAATCAAACGATTAACAAAAACTTCACTATTTGATTCAACGTTGTTTTGGGCACTGTTTTCACCAGCTTCAGTTTTGCCCTCAACTGAAGCGGTTAATCTTTTGGCTGACGATTATCCCTGTTGTTGTTGTTGTGGTTATTGTTGTTGTTGTTGTTGTTGTTATGGTAATTCCCACGTCCACGATTACCAAAGTTTCCAAAGTTCCTTTTCTGTCGATGTTGTTGCTGATTAGCAGACTGACTGTTGGAATAATTATCGAAATTCTGGCCTCTTCCTTTGCTTCGATAATTTTTGTTGAATCCTTGGTGTTGTTGTTGTTGAGAAGAATATTTCTGTTGTTGATCTAATTTTTTCAAAATCAAATCAAATTTACTGTCTATCTTTTGATCAACTTTCGTCTCCCAGGTATCCATTCTAGTTTCCATGTTTTCCATTTTGTTTGTTAAATTGGAAATTTGTTGCGGAATATCATTTTCTGCTGAAACAACATGATGTTGTGCTTTACTCTTTGAAGAATCAGAAGAGTGCTGACTTGAGATGTTGGCTGATGTAGAAATTTCCTTCTCAACTTGTTGGATTTCTCTGAGCAAGGTATTGTAATCAGAAATATAATCATATTCATGACGGGTTTGAGCCTTAATGACTTCTGAATAAAGTCCTGACCAAAACTTGTGACGAAGTAGATCATTCTTTGCTATAAAAGGTAAATGGCCTTTATTGATGATAGTCTGGAGAAGTGTCTCCAGTCTACAAGCATAAGCCGTCACTGACTCCGTAGGTTGTTGACAGCTATTGAAAAATTCTCTCATCAACTGTTCCCTTGATGATGTATTGGAATACATGGCATCTAGCTTGGTTAAAATATCGGCCACAGTAGCCTCCATATCAAGTGGAACTGTTAAAAGCCTGGCAGAACCACGAAGAGAAGCTCTAATGGCTTGAAGAACATGATTCTCCGTGTATTCAGTGTTTGCAGATAAGCACTGTACTTCATATCTCCATACCAGATATGGTACTTCACCCTTGGGTACTGGTTCATCACCCGAAAACAAGGGATCTTTGGAACAAATGGTTGTACCAGAGAAGTCGAAACATTAGGAAAGTGGAAAGCCGGAGTGGAAGTAGAAGTGGGCTTTGTAGACAACTGAGGTTGAGTATGGATCGGTACCTTTGGTATAGCACCAGTGCTCATATGGGTCAATCTATCAATCATAGATTTGAGAGGTCTAGTTGCCGCAATTGTAGATGCAGGCTGTTGTTTTGGAATTAATTCATAACGCTCTTCAATATATTTCAGAATAGACTCCATTTCCGGAGGAGCTTTGTGACTACCATCCTTACTACTACTACCACTACTCTCATTATCTTCGGAAGCCATATTTCAATACAGATTTCAAATTCAAAATCAATTTCAAAATTCTATTATATGCACTCAAAGTATACAAGTGTCCATATAATAATTCACAAAACAATATTCACTGTTTTTCACTAAGTATGTTTGTAATTTCCAATGTAGTATTTACAATAACTAATATTGTAAAGTACTATCAATTTCGCGAAAAGCAAAAATTTTCGAAACCGACACTTATCGCGATATATGAGCTCACGCAAAAAAAACAACAGAAAACGAGAATACCAGGCTTCAAATATATTTAAAACACTGACACTGTTCTGGACAATTACATAACAGTACCACAAGTGTCAAGTATCAACTGTACTACTACTGGTGTACTGTACACTTGAAACTAAAATCACCTATCCAAATATAAGTGTATGTGAAATTATTCACAAATCCAATATTTGGTGAAAATATTCACTATTATCTAGGTATGTGTCACATAAAATATGTCACACAAATTGAACACGTGTTATAATAACTGCAACTTGTAAATAAAATCAAAGATTCACTTTACACTATTCTTTGGAAATTATCAATCACGAAATACGAGTCACAGATTCCTACAAAATAATTCTAGATTTTATTTTTAACAATCAAGTACACTAGATTGTATATATTTTAACGAAACTTTACCATAATCAACTGTCACTTGACCTAATGCTAAACCCAAGTACCCAAGCACCTAGAATCTGAATTTATTTAATGCTATTAGGTTTAAAAAAGGTCCTCAAGTATTTATATTTTCAACTGCAATTTGAATTATATCAGACCTTTTATTTTTAATTTAATATAATTTAATTCAAAATTGTCTAAGATTTTAATTTATTTCCTCCCTATGAAATGCTGAAGTCAAATTGTCAAAATATTGAACTCAGAATTAAATATCAAAACAATGTCACATGATCAAGATAACACCACAGCTGGTTAGATTTATAATCCTACAACAAAAGGATGAAGTGACAAACTAGGTCAAATCCAGGTAAAGTTCCCAGCTCTGGAATGTAAACAAATAGTACACACAGGACCTTATGAATGAATGAATGGGCTGTAGTAAAATTAATGCTGAAAACAAAACATGTTTATATAAACTATTAAATTGAATATATGCTAAACTGCTGAAACAAAATATCTTGACTGTCGGCTACTACTACCTGGGTGCTGCAATTTTCTGAAAAGAATAATTTTTGTTAATCTGAAATACTTTGATCAACACCAAAATATTGTAAATACAGTTATATCTATCAATTCTGAAACTTAACTGTACAATACTTTATAGACTGAAGTAAGGATATTAAGCATACGGGTACACCTGTACTCAAAATATAAGCAAATACTTCAAATACTTATATAATACTGTATAACAACACTCTTACACTATCACATACCTTTCTGGAACACTCAGGAAAGAAGAAAGTTTGTGCAGGGTGCAAGCATGCAATGTGAGTAACACATTTAGTAAAGATCCTATTTGGGTACTGAGACTCGAACTTTTACGTCGATTTCAGGGAATATGGGTACTGATGCAATGGCACTTAATTTCGCAATTGTTGTTTTTAATAAATGATAGGACTTACTAATTTACCGACTGAGTCACTGACTGACTGTGACTGAGTCACTGATAATTGACCGGCTGGTTAACTCAGAATGACTGATTAACTGACTTTATAATTAGGTTTTAAGTGACTATTTGGGTACCACCTCTGATTTTAAAATGGACCTATCACATAATTACAACCGTTTCAAAAACTGAAATCAGATAAATATTGTCTGAACTTTCCAAGGTTTCAACGGCACAGACTGACTTTAAAATGTTTTATGAACACTGGACTTAAATGAATACTGGTGAAATCTCAAACATTGAGTTTGGTTGAGGGTACCACCTACAATCCAATTCATAATGGCTATGCTATCTATTTAGTTAGACAAAAATTTCTTTCTCTTATATTTCACCTACAAAAACAGCTGATTCTCTTTAAAAATAAAATAACTAAATCTGATAGATGCAATATGACAGTACTTTAACATTGTAAATTATCTGTCAGTGCAAAAAATGAATATTAATTTACTCAAGATTGCAATAAAACTGAAATTCTGTCTTTTTTTTAAAATTTACTTTTACATAATTCCTGTGAACAGGTGAATGACAGAAGGAAAAATAGCCCAGAAAAATTCACTGTCCAAATTACGATAAACAGCTAATTACTGAAAGAAACCTGTCCAATACGTTCGTAATTTAACTGAAAATACCTATTCGACAGCCTACGTACACACGCAAATGCAGGTATTTAGGTATTTAAAATTCAAATACAATCAATAAAATAATAAAAATACTTACAGAAATATCCTTAAATCCAGTTTTTCCAACATAAAGATTAAAATTACACTAACTACACTTTACACATATTGTCAGTGTCAATTCCTCCGCCGATTTTGTCAATACACAAATAGTCCTGTTCACGATGATAAGTTCAATCCTTCGCGCAATTAAATAGTTCACCAGAAATAGGTATAGGTCCTATTCTGTAAGATGGGGAAAAGTAGGGGAAAAGTTCAAGAATTTACCTTTGAAGGAATTTCTAGCTTTTAGTACGTACTAATTTGAAAGGTTCGTCCATAAATTGACAGCAACGGATCCGTTGTAGTTGCCTAACTCAGCACAGCTGCGGCGGCCGCTCTAGATATTTCTGTAACCAAGTTAGTAAAAGGTTAAAAGAGTTCATGCACGTGAAAAAGATGAACTAAGAAAATATCTCACTCACTCCATTCGCACCATAAACACGAGATAATTACTGAACTGTAGTAAACATTCTACTACAGTTAGGCAATATCATAGTTAGGCAATACCATAGATAGGCGATACTACAGATAGGTAAAACTAAAGTTAGGTGAATACACATTACAATAACTAGGTCATAACTAAAGGTGTTTACCCGTTTTGGATTAAATTGAGAACTAATCAACGTGACAGATTTACCAATATCATCTAAAATAATTCAAAGGGCTACATATATATTGTATATACAGTGCAACCTCTCCAGAGCGGCCCTCTCTACAGCAATAACCTCTCCACAACAGCATCACCAAAATTTCCCATAGCGGAATTTTACTATTAATTTAACCTCTATAGAGCAACAACCTCTCAACAGAGGTCAATATTTGCGTTTCCCAAAGGGTGTTGCTCTGCAGAGGTTGCACTGTATATATGAGAGACTTACGGTACCAAATAATTACCCCGAAAATTTATATGCATTTTCTTCTAGTGCACTGTTGGGACATGTTTTTGAGTGTCATTTATACTTTATAATTTATTCGGAGATACATTTTCTTATAATTATTAGTTTCTTTTCGATCCCGTGCATTTCTCGCGTTGTTACAACAATCTCAGTTTTACATAGGAATTTTGCATTGTCGAAATAGCATAGTCCTTAAGCGTTGGTTATCGAAAAATACGGATAAAAATACAGTTATATTGCTCTACCTATTTTGCTTGTTTTTTAGCTCACCTGAGCAATGCTAAGTGAGTTTTTGTGATCGCTCGATGTCCGGCGTCCGTCGTCTGTCGTCTGTCTTCTGTCTGTCTGTCAACATTTAGCTTGCGTATGCGATAGAGGCTGTATTTTTCAACTGATCTTCATGAAACATGGTCAGAATGATTACCTTGATGAAATCTAGGCCGAGTTAGAAAAGGTTTTATCTGGGGTCAAAAACTAGGTCACTAGGTCAAATCAAAGAAAAACCTTGTGTATGCGATAGAGGCTTATTTTTCAATTAATCTTCATGAATTTTGGTCTGAATGATTACCATGATGAAATCTAAGTCGAGGTTGAAAAAGGGTTATCTGAGGTCAAAAACTAGGTCACTAGGTCAAATCAAAGGAAAACCTTGTGTATGCGATAGAGGCTGTATTTTTCAATTAATCTTCATGAATTTTGGGCAGAATGATTGCCTTGATAAAATCTAGGCCGAGTTTGAATATGGGTCATTTGGGGTCAAAAAGTAGGTCACTAGGTCAGATCAAAGAAAAAGCTTGTATATGCAATAGAAGCTGTATTTTTCAAGTATTCTTCATGAATTTTGGTCAGAATGATGTCCTTGATAAAATCTAGGCCGATTTGGAAAAAGGGTCATCTAGGGTAAAAAATGAGGTCACTAGATCAAATCAAAGAAAAACCTTGTATGCGATAGAGGCTGTATTTTTCATTTGATCTTCATGAAATTCGGTCAGAATAATTGCATTGATGAAACATAGGTCAAGTTCAAATATAGGTTATCTGGGATCAAAAATTAGGTCACTTTTGTGTATGCCATAGAGGCTATATTTTTCAATTAATCTTTCTGAAATTAAGTCAGAATGATTGCATTGATGAAATCTAAGTCAAATTTGATTATGGGTCATCTTGGGTCAAAAAGTAGGTCACTAGGTCAAATCAAACAAAAACCTTGTGTATGCGATAGAGGCTGTATTTTTCAATTGCTCTTCATGAAATTTGGTCAGTTTGGTTCGATTATGGGTCATCTGGGGCCAAATACTAGATCACTAGGTCAAATCACAGAAAATACTCACTTATACTCAAGATTTTAGCTCCAATTGGTCAGAATATTTAATTCCATGAAATCACTAGGTCAAACATGTTTACACTGTTATTTTGTGTTATGGTGTGTTTCTCAGGTGAGCGACCTAGGACCATCTTGGCCCTCTTGTTTAGTTTTTTTGTGAGATCATCATTATTTGCATTTAATTAATCGTAAGAACCTGTTGCGCTAGGACAAACGACAATTTTATCCTCGGCTTCACCTCGGACAACGTTTGTGTTAGTTCTAGCCACTTGCACCAGAACAGAAAGAAAATGCCCCTGTACATGTTATGCCTTACCCCTTGGTATTATTTAAGAACCATGGTCATGAAGGGGAAAATGTACTAACCCGTTTCAATCGCGCATTTCATACTTTAAACACGCAGTTCGATAAATGTGTACTATGGATATCAAACAGATGGTAATTTATCTTCCATTGTGTACCGGTCATATTTCTTTAATACTGCTTATCTTAGAAAAAAACGCGCAGCTTATAGTTTTTTCAATTTTACACAAAAAAAAACTTGCTTGAACTTTCCTCGTGAAGTCCCGTTCTAGATTACAAAACCATCCTGATTGGCTGTTGTGAAAATGTATGTCAATCGATTTCAAATTAAAAATCATATACAAGATGAATTTCATTCAGTGACATCATTTCGAGTTTTAATGTTAAATTGTGTTTTTTGTTGTTGTTTTTTTTTTAATTCCGGTTTTGTTTATTTACATTTCGCCTAACGTGTGCATACTGCCATGACCTGTAGACTGAATGTTCATTAGGGAAGTTCACACAAGATTTTATTTTGTAACGTTCACGAAAGCATAAAATATGTTGACAATCTCAGCAATATGGAATACTGAGACAATGTGACTGGTACACATTGGAAGATAAATTACCGCTTGTTCAATATACTAGGTACCCATTTACCGAACTGCTCGTTTAAGTTTAGAAATGTACGATTGAAACGGGTTAGTATAATTCCCTCTTCTTAACTACGGTTCTTATAGAATACCTAGGGGGAAAGGTATAACATGTACAGAGGCATTTTCTTTCTGTTCTGGTGCCAGTGGTTGTAGCGAAGAACCCTAACCGTGAACTAAAGTAAGTAACCCTAACCATAACCCTAGAACGAAAAGTCGAAATGTAAGCGGTAATATCGCGAAAGTATCGATCAAAGAACTGGCACGAAAAGTAGAAGTTGCCCTGGAGGAAGTAGGACATATTTTGTGGTGAAATTTGTCAACAAACAGACGATTTTTTTAAAAAAAGTCTAAACCCACAGAATTTCACAAGGAGAAATATGTTGAAAAGGCTGCTGCTGGAAAAAGAACAATCTCAACTACCCATTAATACAATGTATGCGTCAAATTATAGGAAAAATATCTAGAAATACGAGAAAATCGAAGAAATCAATTTCAAGACTGTTAGATGCATAACTTTGTAATTATACATGGCATTTATCATAGATAGGTTACTTTTCCTTTGCACTGATATAACATGGGCAGGATTAGGATTAAGAAACGGTGTTCACGCAACAATTTCACTATATAATTAGATTGTTTCCCTTGCGTAAAAGAAGGCTTAGGGTAATCTCTATAGAATCTAGCGCAAAAAGTAGGAATTAAGAGAGCTAATTTCAACTTCTCGTGCTAAGATATTTCCTCGAAAAGTTGAAAAGTTGAAGTTTGTAACGCGACAATTGTCAAGCAAATGTCAACTTATTCAGTGAATTTGCTAATCCATGTGGCAAATATGCATGTTTTTTCATGATTAGAGGTAAAACGTGGGTAGTTTGGATGAGGTACTAGGTCAATTGTCACCTAAGCCTAAGTCTTTGCGGAGTTGTCTCCATTTTTTTTCCAAATATTTCATCCGGGATCATTTTTTTCAGCTCAAATAACTCTTTTTCGGGAAATGATATCTTAATATTTTTTTTCAGTCCTTGTATTCTGATGCAGTTAACTTAACATACATATAATATATATAGCTCCTACTTGAAGTTTGTATTTTCAGTTACAATGCCTAGATTCTAGGTCGAAAAGTTGTCGGGTCTAAAACTTCAAGATTTCGACCTTTTGCGGTAAATTTATAGCACGAAAAGTTGAAATTAGCTTAATTTCAAGTTTTTGCGTATCAGTTCAGCAGAAAAGTCGATGACAGAAACAGGATTCCGTAAAAACACATTTGTAGAAAAACTCGTACCGTATTTATTACATACTATAGCCCATAATTAACGGTTAATGCGAATACGATAATGTTACCCATCATTAGCAAAACGATAGTTTGCTACTGCGGAAATATTAAGTGGTAGTAATGGACTGGGAATTCATGACATGAGTAATATCTGAGCGTATCCTAAATACATAGTTTGTTTAAATTATTTCTGTGTATTGTTGAGTGAATATCTGAGGGTACGTTAACACCTATATAGCTCGAATTGTTGCCTTTGCATATTTTTAGGGGTTTGTTACACTTCGTAAAGGTCTAGCTCCCTTATTTTAATGTAGTTGTTTAATCAAATGGTATCGTAATAACCTACCTTATTTAATTTTCCACTGTATTAAATGGAGGATTTTGTATTCTCCTAAATCACTTGGATTATTTTTATTTCTCAATTTCTAAACTCTTGATAAATATATCAACAACAAATTTAATACCGTTTAACACATTAGATATCACGATCTTCGTAAATTAACTGTTGACAACATTATATGAAACAAAGAAATCCAATAATTATTCAAAATATAAATGGTGATTGTCAACGTTGGACTCATGTTTCTCGGAAAATGCATACTTTGTAATTTGACAGGTTGAAGTCTGTCTGTTTTACTGTGGCTGTGATACCTATTTCTAGTTATTTATTCTTATATTCATGTCTTCGATATCATCAATTTCATCATCATCCTTATCATCATCATCGTCATTTAGAACAAATACCGGTATACTTATGAAGTGTTGTAACCAACTTTCTTATCTCTGCAGTTGAATGTAAGAGTATAATGGGTTGAACGCACACTGCGTGCCTCTACGGTTACACATCCATACATCCATGCATGATACTTTGATTTAAGCTTTAAGCACTTTTAAAAATATTTACATAGTGACATAGAAACATAACAGCAGTATGACTTTGAAAAGCTGACCGTATAATAAAAATAACGTAAATACTCTCCTGGAAGTATTGCACAGCCTGACTTTTCCAAAATTTCGATTTTATCATGAGGGAAAAATTATTAGGAATTATATTTTAGGACTCTGATGGGAAGTCGCGCGCGTATGTGACTAGAGGTCAACTCTGATAAGTGAAATACAGGTACCAAAAGGAATATCGATATTCGAAGACAGAGTTCACATAACTCGGAGCAGATAACAGGCCAAGACCCAGAATTTTTGACGGGGTCACACCAGCTAGAACGAGGATTTCAGAAATCAAAGCTACTTGGACAAACAAATGTTTTGCTCTATGTAACCGAGGCGCATAGCGAGGTATTTGAGGGGTGTCTTTGCCCGTATAAGAGGGGTCGGGGCTTCTCCCCCGATAACAATTACATGATACATATGCAATGAAAACAATATGTTTAATATACCAATAATGCGTATATTGTTATTATTTCATTTTTTTAACTTAATGCTTAAATACCATCGCTTGTTTTATGCACATCAAGATTTTTTTGAAATCTCACATCAATCTCACACCAACTTTTCAAAAACACATACTTAAGTTTTTTTTATGTTTGTTTAAGAAATAATATATCTCATTTAGTGATTTGTCGCTGAATAAGTTATTATTTGGAGTTTAGATGCGCCGCCCGAGTGATATAATTATACGCATCTGAACGACAAACAATGATTTTATTTAAGAACATATTATTTCGATTCTAACACGTTACCAAGGACTTTAAAGTACATCCTTGACGGCATTCATTAAATATTTGTCCGTTTTCAGCTGGTTTCTTTCCCAGCGCGCCGCTATGCTGTTTGACGCAATGACGTAATATTATGACGTCAGAACAGTGAATTGTTGTATAATAATTCATTGTTTTCAGCCTTTTTTGTTTAATGGGAAAATGAATCGGATCGTGTTAGAATTGTAAATAAATCATTTTTCTCTTAAAATGATACCGTTTTAAAACTGTCTTTGTAGAACTGTTTCAGTTATCGAAAATGTCAAGTTCAAGATCTACATTATTTTGTTTAAGAAATTGTCTCATGTCTCTCCAAATTATTTGTAAAAAAAGATGTTCAATGAATTAGTCATGTATTTGACATAAATCACTAAGATTTAATTCGATATAAATCTGCGTATAGATTTGTTTTGGAAGCTTCCAAATGTACTATCTATCTTTAAGTTAGTTCTCAAGATATTTCTGTACATATTGATTTCTATGCTAAATCTATTTTGGAAGTAACATCTCCCATTTCGCTTCAGCTTTATTTTTGACTGTTTCTTTTTTCATCTGATGTTCAAACAGGAATTCATTTGTTTGTCCAAGTAGATTTGATTAGTGAAATGCAAGGTACATTTTCTAGCTTTATTTTGTACTCGTTCCGCAGGTACACGTTTTTTTGTTGTTGTTTTCTTTTCTTTTTGTATTATAGATATTCGTGCTCCGGAAGACTGTACAGACTTTTAACGTTTTCATATTTTTACTCAACTCGTGTAATAAATTCAAGATGATAGGACACTCGTGTAATGTCCTCTAAGTATGTGGACATTGTTTTTAAAGATTGGTATGAAATGGTAGCCACTGGTGCATTTTAGGGTCTAAATTTTGAGTTACGGGATACTAGAGGGTATACCCCACTCTTATTTGTTGGGGTCTCCGTCTAGAACATTGAAACATGCGAAAAGATCTCCTCTGCTGCAAGTTTCGGTCTAGATTTTGAGAAAAAATATTATTCCTTTGCCAAATTAGTGGTGTGTGACTTAGATTGGTCCGAGAGCTCACGGACTTTTACTGCAACAATTGAGGCGAAAAGAAGTTTATACACTTTTGGAAGCAATATATCATATCCTGCATGAAAACCCATTTCTTAAGTGTCAAAGCCGTGCCTATCTATATTTTGTTTACTTATGTTTGTGATAGGGGAGGTAAAACTCAATTGTAAAAATATTAGGGGGTAGGGTAAAGTTTAGGTCTACCAGTTTTTCCACTGATATATTACAGTAACTATCTGATTGTCAGTAAATGTATATATGTCAAACAATGACAGCAATAAGAATTTCATCAAAAAGAACTGAAGCGCAAACTGGATATTCAAGGTCAAAGGTCCGATTTATGTAAAATCTCAAAAATTGGCATGTTTGAAATTTATTTTTATTCTTAAAATATAGTTTGTTATCATAAGTCACTCATTTTTATTTATGCAATGTGTATATATCAGCCAAAATCAAAAATGCAAAGATTTGTATAGGTCACTTATTAGCCCAACGGACTCATTATCTGTCGAATTAAATGCGGTTCCCTAACGTGACCATAACGTCACGTACATTACGAACCTTACCAAAAATAATAACTCTAACTACAAATAACATTTCAGATTAATATTTGATAATCGTCATATACGAAGCACTTGCGAGGCGCAACATGAATAATACACAATTTTAATCATATTATTACAACAATTCATAATATTCAATACATTTATACATATAAATATATGTTTGGCATTAAACATATGCCTAATAACAACATGAAAGCGTATTTCTCTCATAATGTAACTTGTATATATCGATTTACTAATCATTAGTTCATCTATCCTTACTTCTCACTGCCAATAACGTCAAAACATTACTTAAATATAAAATTTAACGTGTGAACAGTTACGCCTCGCAAAGCTGAATGACCACTTTTCATAAATTATTACCGTTATTCAATGCGCTATGTATTATAGCGCATAATCAATTGTCCGTGACTATCTTACACATAAGGGAAAATAGTTTTCTTTTAATTCGTAAACTCAAACTCAGAAAACTATATTTCCCTAACGTGACCATAACGTCACGTACATTACGAACCTTACCAAAAATAATAACTCTAACTACAAATAACATTTCAGATTATTATTTGATAATCGTCATATACGAAGCACTTGCGAGGCGCAACATGAAGATTAAAGAACGGGATTATAAATTAAGTATATGAGATTTATATTCTAACACATATACAAACCGTTACTATTATATTATACAGTAAACAAAACAGAACGGAAATATTTAAATTGCCTTGCAAATAATATATAATATTAACTGACACACCAACTATATACTTTTTATAAGGAAGGACTTATATTTACAATCCCAGTGCTCTAGACACTGACAGTCTTTCCTTCAAAGAGTCCTTAATATATCCGTCCTTTGCACTGTCGCTCAACCAACGACCGTGCCTTTTAAATATTCTGTCTTTAATGCCATTTTGTGCCGCAGCAGTAGCCCCTCCTGATCTCAATGAGTGTAGACAATATTTCTTGATATTAGAAACATGAGGCGTCAGTGCCAGTTTAAACTGATCCCGCAGATTTGAATAAGACATCTTTTTATTACACTCTCTACTGATATATCCGCCTTTTACTTTAGATAGATTACAAAACAAATAATCCGTTTCTTTTAAACATGCCCATTGTATCAATTTTCTACATTTACAACAGGGCACAGTGCAGTACCGGTTCGGGATATCACAGTCCAAGCTCCGTCTCTGTATTTATCAGTTTTACTGGTTTCCATGAAAATACCCATGTACTCCTTGTCAAAAACAATATCAGATACTAAAATATTTAAAAGCTCAGAGCTTCTCAAAAATCCTGCAAACGCGATCAAACATGCACAAATTATTCGCTGATTTTTAGCGTTGTTTTCTTCATAAAGACGTTTATGCAAATCAAACAAAATCGAAATGGTATTTGGTTCTTTTTTGATAACAGGTTTAGCAAGAATTCTTTTTCCAG
The DNA here is from genome assembly GCF_021730395.1 of Mercenaria mercenaria. NCBI lineage: Eukaryota > Metazoa > Mollusca > Bivalvia > Venerida > Veneridae > Mercenaria > Mercenaria mercenaria. The sequence goes on along the minus strand of NC_069376.1, from coordinate 14,388,087 downwards.
CTTCCAATTCATTTTGGACCAGCTTTGATTCTGTCGGTGACTTAAGATCATATAAATCGTGGAACCATTTGATTCCGTAAAAAGCAGCAATAACAGAACTTGAACCATTGGCACTTTGAATAATTGAACACAAATATAATGATACTGATAAAGGTTTAGCCGGCAATATATCACCTCTTCCCAAACCATTACAATAAGCCCATTTTCTCCAACGATCAAAACTGTTCTTATACTTTTGACATGTATTTTCGGCTCTAGATTTCTGCAATAATTCCGGAAGAAGGTCCACCTTGCCCGCCAATACCTCTGGTAATTCTTCGATTTCGTCTTTATGGGCCTGGAAAAATAGATGTAAACAAAAGAACCGGAATTATTCAAAATCAATTATATAATTATGCTTCGAATAAAATAACTCTTACATTAAACTGTTTGAATTTCGTTGTCAAAACAATTTATACAGTCATCTTAGCACAGCCGATGAGACCACCTTTTTATGATTTAAAAACAGACGCAGTTGTCTCATAACAGGCTTTGCCTCCCTTTTTTAAATCTGAACAGACGCAGTCGTCTTATAACAGCCGGTGATGTCACCTTTTTATGAATTTAAACAGACGCAGCCGCTGATGCCACCTTTTTATGATTTAAAACAGAGGCATTAGTCTCATAACAGCCGGTGATGCCACCTTTTTATGAATTTAAACAGACGCAGCCGCTGATGCCACCTTTTTATGATTTAAAACAGGCGCAGCCGGTGATGCCACCTTTTTATGAATTTAAACAGACGCAGCCGGTGATGCCACCTTTTTATGAATTTAAACAGGCGCAGTCGTCTCATAACAGCCAGTGATGCCACCTTTTTATGAATTTAAATAGCGACAGTAGTCTAATAACAGACGGTGATGCCACCTTTTTATGAATTTAAACAGACGCAGTCGTCTCATAACAGCCGGTGATGCCACCTTTTTATGAGTTTAAACAGAAGCAATAGTCTAATGACAGTCATTGATGCCACCTTATAAATTAAACAAACACTGTCGTCTTAAAACGCACAAATGTTGCCACTATTTTCTACACTTAGTTTAATAAATCAAAATTACAAAAAACCTCATTATTAGTACAGCATAAATATACGTGTATTTATATAAACCATTTTAACATTAGCAATATGATAGGATATGTATACTATCAGTTACTACAAATTTGGTTAGGACAACTCGTACAGTAACAATGTGAATTATCATTACTCGATTATCTCCCTCTAAAGTCAATATAGAGTGCCAGCATTCTAAAAGCAAAATCAGTATTACCAAAAATACCTGATCCATTTTTACATTTAATATAACACTCTTTTCTCACTGGCAAATCAAACCATGCCAAAATATTTGGAATAAAATTCCCGTTTGGCCATATCAATGGCCAAAATATCGCTGATCTCCAAAGAGGTAATACGATAACGCCGTATCCTCTATCCACTTCGATTTTTCTAATCACATTGTATAACACAGATATTGGGGGAACAAACAAGCCTGCATAATCACCCCATGGCTCTGCAAAAGCATCTATTCCCTGACAAGACTCATTCCAAAATCTTGAATAAAAAATTGGAAGCTTGGCATTATGAGGCGAAGCAAACCAATCAACCTCCAACCTTAGATGAAAATGATCTTGAATCAAGGTCAACAAATCAAAAGAAATACCCCAATCATCATAATCAACGATTCGAGACAAATAGTCCGCTCTCTCATTTGATGTTCGGGGTATCCATTCCATTTCCAAGGAAATAGATTTCCTGAGGCATAAACTAAAAATATCTAAAGCTACACTTTGTAAAACCCTCTTCATTGAACCTTTTTTCACAATCGAGGTAACACCTTGGTTGTCAGAATACCATTTTACTTTTTGACTTGCTAAAATATGAGAAATTGCATGTAATACCCTATATACAGCGACCAACTCCCTCCATGTGGATGATTTTAACCTTTCTTCTTCATTCCACATACCATGAGATGTTCCATTGATTGTATTTACCTCATAACCTGCATAACCCGAGCTACTAGCGTCTGAAAAAACAATCTTTGAGCACTTTGTGGACTCAAACATACCCCGTTTATTAAGATAAGTCAAGTTCGACTCCTAAAACCTTAACTGATTTATACTATCATCGGACAATGCTATATACGAATCCCAATAAGGCGCCTTGAGAATGTCAATACTTAATGCACGTGTCATTATCTGAGACACGTGACCTGTGACAATGGACATTGATATCAATTGACCAACTATACTAGTCAATTTCCTAGCAGTCACTGTTCTATGAACTTTAATAGACAGCAAAATCTCTGAAATTGTTCGGAAAGCTTTATCTAACCTCCGTTTAGGAATACAAATGATTCCCGAATCAGAATCCAGGACAGTTCCTAGGAATTCTAACTGTTGAACAGGTTCCAATATAGACTTTAAAGCATTTGGAATAAAACCAGATAATAACAAATCTGTTTTTATTTGATTGCCAACATTTCTAGTAATTTCTATGATCTTATCACAAGCATATCCATCATCGAGAAACATTAAAACAGATTTTCCCTCACCTCGCCATTTTGAAATTAAGGGTCTTGTAATTTTAGTAAAAATATAACAAGCGCTTGAAAGCCCAAATGGTAAAACCAAAAATATATAAAACGACGTTTGTATTCCGCTCTTATTAGTCCAGGAAAACCCAAGATATTCTGTGTGTGGCTTAAAAATCTCAATAAAATGATACGCTGATGTAAGGTCAAACTTAATCATGCTGTGGCCCTTGTATAAAAACGACAAAGCTGTTTTTATATCTTCGAATCTAACAGATTGCTTCCAAATATGCGAATTTACGTTTCTCAAATCTAATATGAGCCTTTTCTTATCACTGTTCTGTATAGAAACAGTTAATGGGTTCACAATATACGGCTGAACATCACATTTTTCAATCAAACGTCTATCAAGTAAATCTGATATGGCTTCTTCAACAAAATCTGCCTCTAATAAAGAAGACTTATTGTTTTTGCAATGTGTTTTGGGGGGCATTGAAAATAAAGGTATTTTGTATCCATTTTGGATAACATCTAATATAAAGTCATTAGAACCAATGTCTTTCCAAAACTGGATATTTTCTCTTAACCTACCTCGAACTATAATGTGTTTTTGCCCCTGCTCGTACTCGTAATAATCGTGAGTAAATCTATCATAGTCAAATAAATACTCATCTTTTAACAAAGTCCCAACACTCTCATTCTGATTTCCCTCCGAACTGGATCCCGGCTGCACCGACTGATTTCTGCACTCGTGGACAGTACCTCCTGATGTGACCACTGTCTCCACAGGCAAAACATGGACCGGGGCTGCACCTCTTCCGACTGCCGATCGAAAGCCGGGAGCGTTGCCGACACTGCCGTTGAAGCCTCCGTAACTTCCGTAGCCACGAAAAAGACCTCTCCCATTAGAATGTCCTGTGCTCGAGCCTGCGATGGCTGAGCTCCCCAATGTAAAACGGCTGCTGCCAGACCGACCAATACCAGACCGACCCTTGCTAGAATCTCTCTTTCTCTTGAGTGCACGAATCTCCGCCTTAATGATTTTACTCTCGTCCTCCGAGTCACTTGCAATGGGATTTGCTTCATATTGTTTAACCGTCTCCCAACCTCCACTCGATGAATCAGCCAACCTTATTAATTCATTTCTTCGTTTTAACTTTTTCTGAAGTTCATCACACAGTTCCTTAGAATATTCCAATTTGTAATTGTTTATACTCCAAGCAACTTGCCCTACTGTGTCCACCAAATCTTCATTAAACTCGAATTGTATCTTATTTCCGTTGTACTTCCACACAATGTCTTTCGCCTTTTATAACTTTTTTACTTCGCTAGAAACAGAATCTGAATTGCCCTGAACTTCCTCTCTTAAACTCTGAACTTCAATTCTTTGCTGTCTTATTTCATTCATTAAATCCTTCATAGTTGGATCAGCATTATTTTGCTCGTTTCTATCAGCCATTGCCAGTAAAAATTATACATGTACATGTAATCGTATAAAATTTAACGTGTGAACAGTTACGCCTCGCAAAGCTGAGTGACCACTTTTCATAAATTATTACCGTTAATCAATGCGCTATGTATTATAGCGCATAATCAACTGTCCGTGACTATCTTACACATAAGGGAAAATAGTTTTCTTTTAATTCGTAAACTCAAACTCAGAAAACTATATTTTTCTATACGTCCGTTAATCAATTTATTAATCTGTTAAATAGTGTATTAGGTACCATAACAGTTTATAAGTTAAATATATTTATGTCAAATACGCTGCTACACCTGAAGTCACAGCGTTCCGTTGTTGTTGTTGTACCGACACTGAAATGTTACAAAAATAGCGTAACAACAAATTTGCGTTAGAAGATTACTTACGTACACTGAAATTATTAAGAAATGATAAAAATCTCCTTTCAGAATGCTAACGTCATGCTCTAAACATGATCACAAAAAAATAAAACCTTCTGCAAATTACTACAGTTATACACAACTACTTAATTTCATAAAAGATACTATTCAAAAATCGCGTTTAGTTTCTACAGATATTTATTAAACTAAATATTTGTATAGATGTAGTTTTAATACGTTAAAACATTCACGGAACCTGTCAGATAATTTAGTTAACAAATAATCAATGCCTTCAAGTTGTTTATCGTCTAGTTTAAAACGGTTCAGAGTTCAGATGCGTAGGAACATTAGCCCGAGTGGTTAAATACTGAAGCATCTGAACGATGAACCGTTGTAAATTCTACAATAAATCACAAGAAGGCCTTGATTGTTTTCATTCTGGCATGCTCATTGACATATTTTAATAAATATTATGATGGACTTCATTTACCAGAGTAGTAATGTAACGTATGTATGTCATGCGGCATTTAACATCATAATTGACGACAAAATGCTCTCTTACCGGTCCGCACGTCAAAATCGTTGTTTATCGCAGAATATACAGAGCTTGATTTCCTTATTTAACTGGAAATCAGACCGAGCCGTGTAAGAATTCTATATTTAGATCTATTAGCAAGTATTAAAATTGTAACTCGCTTTTAGACACAATGCCTTCAAAATAAATCGGAATGGAGAAGATATTGCGGATTACGCCAAACCCGGGGATCGAATTCACGACCCCGTGATCCGTAAATATTATCTTTTCCTTTTGAACTAATCAGGCGGTCTACATATTTTTTTTCAAAATTCTTCTTCTTTAGGGAAAAGGAACCTTTTCCTTTAGGAACGCATTCCTTAGGGGAACGTTTTCTAAGGGAACAATTTCCTACAGGAACTCTTTCCCACAGGAACGTTTTCTACGGGATTACTATAGGAATTCTATCCCATGGGAAAACTAAATGTACTTTTTTAAACAAAACAAAAAATAAACAACAAAGTAACATGTGCCATAAAATGTATTTTTTATAAAACAGCTATGAGGTGTTTCTGATAGTTTAAATGAAAATTAAAAACATCCACACTGTTCCCATAGCAATGTCATAGGAAATCGGCAATACCCCATATGAAATCGTATATTATTTTAGAAATACCTTCTTAAATAATAAAGTTTGACTAATGAAAGTTGGTGGGTGGTATATGGTAGATTTTGGGCTATCATTCAGTATGATTTCCTAGTTCAAAGACTTTGTAGAAGTACTTGGCGTTTTTGCTAAATATTGTCTGTGGCGACCATTAATAACAAACGGTTTATAGGAGAAGATATAAATAGATGTTCAAGTTTGTAAACTTGTCGTAAACTTCTTGGTTGATATGTGGTAATCAAAAATAGTGAGACGTATTAGTGGCCAATAATAACTTGTGAATTACATACAGAAATATCATTTGCAATATGATACCTTCTTCAATTATTGGCAAATTTTAAATGTGTTAGCTGAAGCTAAGTTTATATTTGTGCCAAAATAGATAATAGGTTAGATTATCGCCACTTGAAACAGTAAAATAAGTGTCCCGTTTTTAATCTAAAACAACTTTTAAAGACTTATTTACAGTTTAAGCGGGTAGATTTTTATTCATTTATCTAGATTTTAATCGTTTACATTAATGTTTGAATAGGTACGTTACTAGACTATGACCTCTGATAACAGGTCATAAATTTTATTTCAGGCTAAATTATGTCGGTATCTAGGCATGACACGTCAGTTTTAGCATTGAACATTACAGCATATATTTGTATATATTATAAATTAAAGAGAGCTATTTTCAATATAAAATTCAGAATTACATGTTAAATAAAAACATATACAAATGTATATGTTAAGGTTATAAAACAGATGCGGTTTAAGTGTAACAGTGTAACAGAAAATAAGTAACGTTTCTGTCTTAAACAAAATATGATTTAAAGACGACTTAACTTCAGTCTAAATCCCGACGTTTTTTTACTAAAGCTAAGAATTCTAGTATTTATTCAGTATTTGTACAAACATTTTGGTTCCCCTCTTAACCACATTACAAAATGATTTCAAATTCAACATTTTTATTGTGCTTTGTGCGCTACCGCAACAGCCACCCCCATCCCCATTCAAAAAAAACACACGAATCCTTTGTTTGGTACCTTTGATTAAATAAGACGCCTCACTAAGAAATCATTAATTCCACCAATCCCGTCACTTAATTAGTACAGATTCAATTATAGCCACTCTATCAGCAGTACATGAAGCGTCAATAGTTCCGCATATGTATGTTCAACTTTCATATCTGTAGCCTCATTTATGACGTCAGCTTCAACTCTGTCGTCGTGTTTAGAAGTTACTTAAAGTTAACATGTAGTAGTGTAGATGCACTTGTAATAAAAAGATTAAGTCGCGCAACATTTCCACTGCAGAACTTAGTCATATTTCTCGATACAAATCTAATGACCTATAATAATTGCATGTTTAATTAATTATTGTAGATTGCCAGTAGTTAGAATAAGGTTATAGAGTCAGTTTTTTCCATTTTAATTAGCCACCCTCTTTTTAAAAATCCAAAGCCGACCAATTAAAAAACAAAAAATAAACAAGTTTTCATAGTACTATATGAAAACCTATAGTAAATTATGATTAAACACTTCCGCCAAATATTTGCCAAAATCCTGCCACGAAAACAGGGTCAGTTTGACCTTACTTGGCCCCTTGTTCCTATTTTGTAAGTGCACTTTAACCTTACCCTAAACTTATAATACTAACTCGGTACACTTGTGCCCTCAAAATCTTTGGTTAAACCAAATGAAAACCTCTTGTTTACGGACGTAAGCAAGTTGAAGGGACCACGATCCACTCACACAATTAAAAATCACAGGTTTGTAACCTTACTTTTATTTTTTTTTTTTTTTCGTACTTTCGGAAAACCCGGTTATAAATAGCTGACATATTTTCTGAAAATGGCTATGTAGGAAACCACAAATTCAACACATCAAAAGCCTGCCATTTTTCTGCCATGAAGGCAGCAAACTGTCATTTGCTTTTACTTTGACAAAACCTTTGACAAAACTTTGGCAGAAATTTGGCAGATTAATTTCATTAATAAAATGTAAGGTATTTGATCTTATTTTCAATTAGTAAGTACATTATTAGACATATAAAATCATTTTACCGTTTGAGTATGACACACGCTTAAAAGTCCAATACACTTACGTTGTATACAAAGAAAACGCATCGGTTAACTTTATGAATGAAAGTATTTGCGACACCGGTGTCGTTTTACTAGTAGTACAAAGTAAAATATCGGCTAACTTTATGAATGAATACCACTTTTGTTTAAACTTCCCTGTTTTGTTTGATTTACATTTGATACGTTTGCTTTACGTTTTACAGCTGATTTAATATAAGTGTTCTATTAAATCTTTACGTTTTACAGCTGATTTAATATAAGAGTTCTATTAAATTTAAATACATATAATATAAATGAATCAAAAACAAATATATTGTGTAAAAGAAAGGAAATTTACTGATAGTATAAATCCTCAATATGTTACAACAAAAAATGGTAGACTTATGTTAAGAGCTCAGTGTGCATCCTGCGGCACATATAAAACACAGTTTGTTAAACGTTCTGGAGGTGCCATTGATATTCACAAAGCAATGTTACCTTTATTACCTAAAAAGGTTTAACACTTCCAGGATATAACTATTGCGGGCCCGAAAATGCTTTAGATAATGGACCCCTGTCAATGAACTAGATGCAGTATGTAAGACTCATGACTTTTGCTATGACAGTGGGGTACAAAATGGTATATGTGACGGGCAAATGCTTTCCTACTTAAATAACACCAAATCAAAAACATTTGGAGAAAAGATTGCAAAACATTTAGTTGTGAAACCTATAATTAAAACGAAATACAAACTTGGGCAGGGAAACAAGTCCCCGGGAGCAGGAAGCTCACTAAGACAAAAACGAAAGTCAAAAAACGGGAAAAGGGGGTAGAGTATACCCCGAAATAACATGGAGCGATGAATTAGCAGAAGAATTACACAAACCGATTAAAAGAAAATTTAGGAAACGAAGAGTGATTGTCCATGACATTGATGATACCTGGTCTGCTGATTTAGTTGATATGCAAGCTTTTTCAAAATATAATAAAGGAGTTAAGTACTTGTTAACCGTTATTGATATATTCAGTAAATATGCTTGGGTTATTCCATTAAAGAATAAAACAGTTACTGGAGAATCTGTTACAGAAGCATTTGAAAAAAAAAATTCTGGAGCTTCAGCTCCTGATGAGCTTCACGCTCGGCTTGAAAGCAGAACACCAACAAACTTATGGGTAGATGAAGGAAAAGAATTTTATAATAAAAAGTTTGAATCATTTTTGAATAAAAATAAGATTAACATGTACCATACATTTAATGCAGGAAAGGCTGTAGTAATAGAAATATTTAATAGAAGTTTAAAAAGAATAATGTGGAAATATTTTACAGCAAATAATACTTATACTTATTTAGATAATTTGCAGGATATGGTTGATAAATATAACAAAACAAAACACTCTAGTACAAAAATGACACCAACCGAAGCTAGTAAAAACTTAAATAAAGGTACTGTTTACTTTAATTTATATGGTAATTTAAAGATACCAAAGACAAAAGCAAAATTTAAAATTGATGATCGAGTTCGCTTAAGCAAACTTAAAAGACATTTTGAAAAAGGATATACACCAAACTGGACAGAGGAAATATTTATAATTTATAAAATTAATAAAACAAATCCCAGAACATACACTATAAAAGATTTAAATGATGAACTAATTCAGGGTTCATTTTATGAACAAGAACTTTTACCTACTACACAAGAGGTTTTTAGAATAGAAAAAGTTATTAGACGAGACTATCAGAAAAAACAAGCTTTAGTAAAATGGAAAGGTTACAATGAAAAATTTAATAGTTGGGTACCATTTAGTGAATTGGAAAATATTTAATTTAAAAAATATATTATATAAATGAGTAATAAAAATCTATTCTCTAATAATGGAATAGAAACAATAGATCAATTAATTATTCACTTAACTAAACTAGCTGCTGCTTACAGAAAAAGTTATAAATTTTGTGGGAGAGTAAGTACTGGGTTATATATTATAGCAGGTATCTTTGGTTGCTCAGCTGCATTAGCACTTGTTCCAGCTATTCCTATATTTGTAGCAGTTGCTGGCGCTGTTTCATCAGTAATTACCATATTTACTAATAGACTAAAACTTGACGACAAGAAATTTATTCTAAAAGCACATCATCACAAAATAAAACAACTAATAACAAAAGCACGAATTGGAAACGTAAATAAAGAAGAAGAGAAAAAAGTTATTCAAGATATTTTTACAATACTATTAGAAATGCAGAAAGAAAAACTCTATTCAATGCCTCTTGAAATGCATATGAAGAATTTAAACTTAACGGATATAAAAGTAAAAAAGAAGAAGAGTTGTATTAAATTTTACGTGCGTTTTTTTAAAGATTTTTTCTATAAGTATATTATATATAGATGGTTAATAGAAAGGTAGATAGAATGATTATGCCAAAATTATCTAGCACTTTAGGAGAAATAATGAATCCAGACAAAAATTCATATAAAAAAAGTTCTTAAAAGAAGAAATGTTATTAAATCAAAACTTGATCAAATAGTTAGCGATGAATATAAAAATCACGTTATTGATAAATTACAAAATGTTATAAATCCTTATCTTTTAAAAATAATTTATTTGAATGGAACTGTGGTTGTCTATTAACTGAAGAAGAAAATACCGAAAGGTTATGTGATTGTCCTAAACCGAATAATCACCGAAATAACCCTAAAAGAGTTATTGCAACCGATTGTGATACTAATGAAGAAAAAATATATAGAAGCACTTACGCAGCATCTAAAGACCTTGATATTAATTCAGGGTTAATAAAAATGTGTTATGAAGGGAAAAACAGAGTAAAAAGTGGAATATCAAAAACTAACGGAAAAAGATATAAATTTAAATATTTTTAACTTCCTTTTGTATTTTTGCTTAACAAATTTTTTTCTAAATATAATATATAGATGGAAATTGAGAGATCAAAAAATCAATATATTAATAAATTTGAAATTAAGATTGAATATAGACAAGATCCGAAGAATCAATTATATTTAACTATAAACGACTCTCATGAAATACTTAAATCTGAACTTAAAACTTTAAAAGGTATAAAAATAAACGTTGTTTTAAAATTAACTTTTGTAAAAAATGAGTGCAACAGATACAATATATAAATCAGCTTATTTTCAATCAAAGGCTTTAAAAATTATTAACACAAACGAAATAAAAAACACTTTACGTCAAGCCTTTGATGAAATAATAAATAGAATTGGCAACTGGATTTCAGAAGGAAGCGGCTGGAGAATAGAGTCAGTTAGTGCTCATTATATAAACAGATATAAGTATAGTCCATTGGCTGCTTCAAGTTATTTAGAATTACCAAGGAAATTACAACATCCAAGAAAAGGATTGATAAATATAAAGAATGATGATAATGAATGTTTTAGATGGTGCCATTTAGCTTACAAATTTCCTGTAACAAAACATTCTGAAAGAATTTCAAATTACAAAAACACATATAGATAAACTTCATTATAAAGGAATAAAGTTTCCCGTTACATTAAATCAAATACCTAAAATTGAAACTCAAAATGAAATATCATTTAATATATTTGGTTATGAAGAACCTACGGGAATTTATCCACTGTACATATCAAAATATCAATATTCCGAAAGATGTGACATGTTATTAATCAATAAAGATAAGATAAATGGCGCGTCACCAGCCGCTGTAAGTCATTATGTTTGGATAAAAGACTTTAATAGATTAATGTTTAATAAAACAAAATGTAAAAATAAAAAACATTTTTGTAAAACATGTTTACAATGTTTTACTCAAGAAAAAATGTTAAATGAACACATACCAAATTGTTTAGCTATTAATGGTACCCAAGGCGTAAAAATGCCAAAAGAGGGAAGTAAAGTACAATTTAAAAAATATCATAAAGGTTTAGCAGTACCTTTTATAATTTATGCTGATTTTGAATCAATAACTAAGAAAGTTTTAACTGCTTTACCATCATCTGAATCTTCATTTACTGAACCATATAAAAAACATATAGATTGTGGTTACGGTTATAAAGTTGTTTGTTGTAATGACGATAAATATACTAAACCAACACAAGTTTATAGAGGCCCTAATTATAAGTTTATTGAAAAAAATGCTTGAGGAAGAGGAATATTGTAAAGAAATATTTAAAGAGCACTTTAACAAAGAACTAAGAGTGTCTAAAAAAGATTCAACCGAATTTAAAAAACAAACGTTTTGTCATATCTGTGAAAAAGAAAGTATAGAAGGCGAAGTGCCGGTACGTGATCACTATCATATAACAGGAAAATTCAGAGGAAGTGCTCACTCAGAATGTAATATTAATTTTAGACTAACACACAAAATTCCTGTTATTTTTCATAATTTAAGAAGTTATGACGGTCATTTTATTATGCAGCAAATAGGAAAATTAAAAAAAAATAATGTTATTCCTAACAATATGGAAAGATATATGGCATTGATGATAAGTGATTTAATTTTTATAGATAGTTTTCAATTTATGTCTCAGTCATTGGATAACTTATTAAAAATATTCCAGAATTTAAATACTTATCTCAAGAATTTGATAAAAATATACAATTATTAAAAACAAAAGGTGTTTATCCATATGATTACATGGATTCATTTAAAAAATTCAAACAAACAGAATTACCTCCTAAAAAGAGTTTTATTCAATTTTATATGAAACACACATATCTGATAACGAATATGAACATGCTAAAAGTGTTTGGAATAAATTTAAAATTAAAACAATGGGAGAATATTATGATCTATATTTAAAAACTGACGTATTACTTTTAGCTGATGTGTTCGAAAATTTTAGAAAACTATGTTTAGAGTACTACAAATTAGATCCTTGCCATTATTTTAGTAGTCCTGGTTTAGCTTGGGATGCAATGTTAAAAATGACTGGAATTAAGTTAGATTTAAATATGATATTGATATGTATCTTTTTATTGAAAAGGGACTGAGAGGAGGAATAAGTTATATTTCAAACAGATACAGTAAAGCAAACATTAAATATATGAAAAATTATGATCCTGAATTAGAATCTAAATACATTATATACCTCGACGCCAATAACCTTTACGGTTGGACCATGTGTCAACCTTTGCCCTCTGGAAACTTCAGATTTATACCCGAAAAATAATACAAGAAATTAATTGCAAAAGGTAAAACTAACTTTATAATTGAATGTGATCTTGAATATCCAAAAGAATTGCATACTGTGCATAATGATTATCCTTTATCTCCTGAAAAAATTATTATACCAGACGAATGGCTTTCCAATTATAGTAAAAATATTAAAACAGAATTTGAAATAGGAAAATGTAATGTACAAAAATTAGTTTCCAACTTTAATGAAAAAACAAAATTATGTTGTTCATTTTAAAAATCTTGAACTATATACACAATTAGGGTTAAAAGTAACAAAAATACACAAAATATTAACTTTTGACGAAAGTTCTTGGTTAAAAAAGTATTTTAATTTTAATACTCAAAAAAGATCTAAAGCCAAAAATTCATTTGAAAAAGACGTTTTTAAGTTGATGAACAATTCTGTATTCGCTAAGACGATGGAGAACTTACGCAAGAGGGTTAATATTAAATTAACTCATGATGAAAACCTTTTATTAAAATACATAGCCAAACTATCATTTGATAGTTCAACGATGTTTAACAAGAATTTGTTTGGTATTCATAGAATAAAAGAAAGCTTGTTATTAAACAGACCTTGTTATGTTGGATTGTGCATTCTAGATTTATCATAATATTTAATGTATGATTTTCATTATAATTATATTAAGGAAAAGTATGAAAACTCAGCAAAGCTTTTATTCACTAACACTGATTCATTATGTTATGAAATAGAAACCAAAGATGCATATAAAGATTTTTATAAGGACAAAGATTTATTTGATAATAGTGATTACGATAGTAATTCAAAATTTTATTTCGACAATAATAAAAAAGTAATTGGAAAATTTAAAGATGAAGCTGCCGGCATTTCCATTGTTCAATATGTCGGATAAGAAGTAAAATGTATTCGTATTTATTAGAAAGTGAAGTTAATGTTAAAAAATGTAAAGGAATTAAAAAACGTGTTGTTAAGGAAACAATATTTCATAAAAATTACAAAGATACTTTGTTTAATTCAACCCAAAGTAATCACACCTTTAAAGTTATTCGTTCTGATAAGCATAATCATTCCAGTTATGTTATAAATAAAACATCTTTATCATGTTATGACGATAAAAGATATATTCTTGATAATGGTATTGATACATTAGCTTATTCTTAAATTAATTAAAACTTAAATTAAATTATAGAACCATAAATTGTTAACTGAATATTCATAACGTTTAAAGAATCAATATAAATAACATCATTTATTTTAAATTCATTAGCATAGTTAATAGAAATAGATTCATTTTTTTCTGTTATTTTTTGCATTGTAATTTTGAAGAATTATATTTTCGTTGTTTTTTAGTTGTAATTTAGCTTCTCCTTTATCTAATTGATTTGCATCAACAAGAATAATTAAGATGCAATTTTGTTTAATTGTTACATTATTACCATTTTGAACTGAACCAGGACTAGCATTTACAATTTTCCATTGAAATAATCCGCTATCGGTATCTTGGGTATAACATGTTAAAAACAATGGAGGTTTTCTTATAATTTGTCGTTCTATTTTATTTACATTTTCGTTTATATTATTGAATATTCCCATTATATTAATTATTCCAGTTAGGTAAAAACACAGTAATTAAAACTTAATTAAGGTATGATACTTCTGTAGATGATGAATCGTCGTAAGGATGAATGTCAAACATTGTTCTTTCTGTTAAATAAATTTTTTTTCTGATACAGAGAAAAACTGTTACTGACCCCGGATGTTATATTACGCTCCCAGAGGGAAATTCATCGATAAAACCATCTCGCCACCACCTAAAAACAAAATGTGATATTGGACATGTTTTCCCCACTCCAAACGCCGCTAATAAAAACCTGATATCTATTATATAAGTTCCGGCTTTTTTGACTAAAACACATTTTTTAATAGTACATCCGGTACAGCTAGTTTATATTCTTGGTTTGTGTTTATAAAATCTTTATGATCTACGACATTACCAGATTCCAAATTAAATGCATTAAAATAGCCCATACCACTTTTAATTGTATTATCATATAATGAAAATATCCAGACACCGTGGCGACCGAAACACTTTTTCATTTTTATGAACGAATACGTTTCAACGGATTTTGGTTCTGGTTCTTCAAGATAACCACTGTTGTATTCAAACAGAAACACTTCACGTCTTACTTTTTCTAGTTCTTCTTCTATTTTCCTGTCTTTCTTTTTAAGTTTAAGAATTACTTCAGCTAAATCATCAACTCGTTTTGTTGTAACTTCACCGGAACTTTTAATTTCATGATATATATTGTCTATTCTTTTTTCAAAAACAACGTCTTGTTTATCACATGCATCCAGCTGATCATTAATTATATTAATTGCTTCAGTATTGGTAGAATTTGATTGAGTATTAGTAAAAATTGCTTTCGTATTAGCAGTAATTAACTCTCTAACTGATTTTTCAACTAAAAGGTCCAGTTCATTTTTATTATTTTTAATTTTAGTATCGGCTTCGTTAACATCTTTTTGTAATAACTTTGTAAGATTACTTAAGTCTGCATACTGTAAATTGTGACGTACATCAATAGTACTTACCCAATTTCGAATTTGTTTTTTAAAGTCCTCTAATGCTGTGTCATGCTCATCACCTCTTTGTGAAGCTGTCTTTTCTAGTTCAGATTTATATTCTGCAAATTTATTTGAAAATGTATCGAACAAATCTTGGTGTTTTCTTGTAAAGTAAGTATTTAGTTTATTTACTTCTGTTCTGATTTCTAACTGATACATATTTTGTGACTTTTTCTCAGCTTCAATGATCTTGTCTTTTAGTTCTCAGTGTTTAATCATACTATCTTTTAATTCTTGATCTTGAGTGAATACATTTCAAAATTAACCCGTAATACTTCTTTCATCTGAATGTCTGTCAAATCAGATTTCTCTTCAAGTTCTTTAATAGAATCAACCATAGCTTTCATTTCTTCTTCAATTTTACATTGTAATTGAATTATTAATAATTCACTCTTTTTAAAATCTTTTGTTAATTCTTCAATATTCGTTACTTCTGCTTTTAGTGTCTGTTTTATACGTCTGATATCTTCAAGATTATAGTCATCTATTACAATTTGAAATTTTTTAAACACAAATCGTCTTGAAACTGCATCGTTGGGTTTATCTGGATCTCTTAGGTTGATTATTTCATTACCTCCCATATCTAATGCTCTGTTCATTGTGTTATCAAGTTCCTTATTTTTGTGAAGATACGATTCCGTTTCCTTTTTAAGTTTTTTGAATTGTTTTTAATAGAATAATCACTTAAATCAATATCAAATTTAACTTTGCTTATACTGTCAGATTGATTAATTTGTTTTACATCATTAAAAACTCCCATTATATAATTATTATATATTACCAGTAAAGTTTTTTTCTTAAAAACTTCCTTGGTTTGTCAACATATAAGAAATCATATTTTTGTTTTGTTGCATTAGCAAAAGAATCACGATTTATATTTTGTTCATTACAAATCATATCATTTTCCTTTTTACCTGGACTTTCAAACAAGATATAATGTGAACAGTTAATACGAATATCTTTTGGTGTTTTATAGTAAGACCGACTTAAATAAATAACACAACAGTTTTTGTGACGTCCTTGAAAGTATTTTGTTAAAAACGATAATAAAAATACTACGAGTGATTTTACAATCAGATTTAGTTGTTCTTTAATTTTAGATAAAAATAAAACATATGTTGTTGGTTTGGATAGTATTAACACTATGACTTACTCTTGGCGTAATATTAGTGATGAATATGACAATAAAAGAATCCGTTATAATAATGGTAAAGAATGGAAAGATATAATATTTACAAATGGTTCTTACAGTTATACGGACATCAGCAATTATATACGGGAAACATTAATATGTAATGATGATTTTGAATTTGATAAATCAGACATTGCTCCAATAAATGGGGAACTACAACACCAAATATAACTAACTCTGTGGATACAATTTACATTCATTGTGATCTTATTGATAATTCACTTGTTGATGGTAATTTTAGTGATATTATCTATGCTTTAATTACTGCAGATTTAACAAGAGCTTATCCGTTTACAAAAGAACCAAACAGAGTTGGATATTCTGAAATTAATAAATATATTATAAATTCAATTAGAATATATATTACAGATGTATTTGGTAGAATAATTAATTTTAATGGGGTTGAAACAAGTTTTACACTAATTTTAAAAGAAATATGAAATTATAAATTTTAGTTTTATATAATGTACAAGAAAGTTTATGACAAAAAAAGAGGAATATTTATTTATGTTGATGCCCACACGGGAGAAGAAAATGTACATGGTAGACCTGTGGTCTCCGGAGATTCCATCTCTGGTACAGGTATCTTTGACACTTTAACAAAATTTTTTTCAAGTGGAGTTGCATCTTCAATTAGCACAGCTGGAAAAAAAGCTCTGGAAACTGCAGGAAAAGCTGCGCTAGAAAGTGGAACAAAAAAGGTTGGAACGGAAGTTGGAAATTTAGCTGCTGATAAAATTGTTCAAAAATTTAAAAAGAAACCTTCTCCGGCAGTTGGTAATTTAATTGCTAAGGAATTACAAGAAAAGAATAACAGTAAAAATAATGAGGAGGATATTAATATGAGAATAAATAGAATATTGTCAGGATCTGGGACTTAAGCTCGACAAAAACGTATTAACAGGATAATTTATAAAAATAAAATAATATATAATATATACATGTTTAGAATAAAACAATATTGTGAAAGATACGAACTAACTCCTATTCAATTAGATACAACTTTAATATCTGTCTTGGGAAATAATGTTTAGCAACAAAAAAACGGATACCACTTTACAATTAATGATAGAAGCTCATATTTTGATTGGTAAATGGTTATTTTGAAGTAAGTTTTAAAGTAAATAAACTTGCTAATGGTAATAATTATGTTGATGGAGATCAAATTGCTTTAATTAATAATGCAGCTTCATTAATTGATCAGTTAGTGGTTAAACAAAATGGAAAAAATTGTTTATGATTGTAACAATTTATATAAGGTAGTAAATGTAAAAAATTTGGTTGAATTGTCAAAAGATTATGCAGAATCAACTGAAACAAATGAATTTATCTCTTTAGATACTTCTGCTGTTGCTGAGAGCAGGGATGATCAAGCTGGATATAATAAAGGTTTTGAAATTAGAAAGAAATTAATTCAAGGTGGTAATGAGATAAATGCTAAAATTCCATTAAATAATTATTCATTTTTTCAGGGTTTAGAAACTAATATTTTACCTTCAAGTCAAATTCAAATAACACTGCAGCTGACGGATGATGATGAATTAATTTTTAGAGCTAATGCTGCTGATGCAGGTAGAGTAATTGTAACAAAATTAATTATATGGGTTCCGCGTTTGATTTTTAATGAATTTGGATTTAATTTAATTTCTGAAAGATTTACAAAAGCAAGATGGTCATACCTTCGGGAAATGGTGGCACAATCGACTGATACACGACAAAATAATATATCCTTCAGAATAACAGCTAGTATAACAAAACCACAACATGTATTTGTTTATTTACAACGACCTGACAAAAGTAATTCACAAGAACATAACCCACATTTATTAGATACATTTAAGGTAATGCTAATAATTATAATTGCACTTTGAGCTCCTGTCGTCTTGAAGTTGGTAATGGTGTTTTTTATCCAGAAACAGAATACACAAGTATATCAAGAATATATGACGATGTAATTAATTATTATTATAAACAAAATAATAAGACTACTGGAAGTCTGCTAAGTAGATCAAACTTTTCTAATTTATTTGGATTTGTTCATTTTAACTTGGAATATTAAAAGGAAGTAATAACAGAAGATCCTAAGCATATTACATTAACAGCTAAATTAAATATTCCACCAGCAGCTAATATTCGTGTTTACGCAATTGTATTGTATGAAGAAACAGTTGAAATAAATATTATTGGAAATGAACTTTTTATTGTTTAAATAAAATAAATTTTAAATATATAATGGTAACAAATTATATTGAATATAAAGTTAACCTTACAGATGGACAAAAGAAAAATTTAGTACAAGCTTATAATAATAAAATTCCACATACTTTTAGATTAAAACATGAACAATTACGTGGAAACTTCCCTTTACTTTTAACAAAAACACAAATTAATCAAATTGAAAAGTCTATTAGAAAAAATAAGGGATAAGAAATTACAATTTCAAAAAACACAAATGTCCAGTCAAGGTCAAAATGGTGGATTTTTAGGAGCTTTGGCTGGTTTGTTAGGCCGGACAGTACTTCCGGTAGCTGCAAAAATAGCTCCAAAAATATTGGTGCCGTTAGGGGTTGGAGCCCTTTCTGGTCTTGTCAGTACTGGTGTTAGTAAAATACTTGGAAATGGTATGATTTCGGTAGCTAATGATAAGAGAAATATAATATCACCATATCTTACACCTAATCAAAGAAAGCAACTAGTAGGATCTGGAGTGATTAAATCAACACAAAAAAGCAGAAACAAAACGGTGGGTTTCTGGGTATGCTGGCTGCTGGTCTAGGAATACCTTTGATTACATCTTTGTTAAGTGGTAAGGGACATGGTAAGGGACATGGTCAGGGTATAAAGATTGATTCTCAACGGAGGCCGTACAGACGAATTCCTATAGTAAAAAAAATAAAATTTATAAACAAACCAATTTCTAACTTTGAAAACAATGGGTTCAACAATTAAAAAATTAAAAACTTTAGGGGTGTATTTAGTAGAAATAATTTACCAAGAGTGAAACTCTCGGAGACCGCGGGTTTACCAAAATAAAAAAAAATAAAGACCGAATGCGGAATAACCAATTTAGATGACTCTATTGGCCCTGGAACACATTGGGTTTGTTACTTAAATACTTTGTACTTTGATCCGTTTGGACTTCCTCTGCCGAAAGAAGTAATTAAATATATACCCGGAGTCAAGTATAACAACATACAATATCAAGACAAAACAAGTACACTCTGCGGATATTATTGTTTATTTTTCATTAAAATGTTACAAGACAAAGCACCGTTGTATGATTTACTGTATAAAATACTAAAAGTTAACAATAAAAGAGCAAATGAACAAACAATTATAAATTATTTTAATTAATAAGGACAAAACTATTGTAAATTGTTTTTAGTGTGGAGTTTAAATATAGAATCTTTGATTCTCTCAAAGTTTCCTTCTGTTTTTTTTTTCATTTTTTAGATATATGTTTTCTTCATTTGGTTAAACCAGAGGTTTTCATTTGGTTTAACCAAAGATTTTGAGGGTACAAGTGTACCGAGTTAGTATTATAAGTTTAGGGTAAGGTTAAAGTGCACTTATAAAATAGGAACAAGGGGTCAAGTGAGGTCAAACTGACCCTGTTTTCGTGGCAGGATTTTGGCGGAAGTGTTTAATCATAATTTACTATAGGTTTTCATATAGTACTATGAAAACTTGTTTATTTTTTGTTTTTTAATTGGTCGGCTTTGGATTTGTAGAAAGAGGGTAACTAATTAAAATGGAAAAAACTGACTCTATAACCTTATTCTTCTAACTACTATTGCCTGATTACATATCGGAGTAATGTAGATGATAATATATTGAATTTACGACAAAATATTTCTGCTATAACATTTTTGTTGATCTTTCTTTTTTCAGACTCCTGAACACTAAGCAGGATTGCGTTTAAAATGTGGAAAATATTTCCGGCTCTCATACCTAAATATAACGGCAGATTAAGATGAATCCCTCTTGCAATTTAAACATAATTGACGTTGAATTTCAAAATTTAAAGATGTTTAAAAACCGGTAATAAATGAAGTAAACTGAGCGAACCTGGACTTAACATTTTGTTTTACGTTGATTCAATAATTTTCTATTAATCATGGCTACTCCATTGTATGATCCTAAACTATCAGGAGCCAAATTCAAGAATTGGATTAAGGCTGGTTTAGGTGTGTTATTTACCAAAGAAGGTATTGAGCCTTTTGTTCATGATGAAATAGAACAATTCCAGCAGAAATGTTTGAGCGACATTTGCAACAACAATGGACTTGCTACTGGTACCACGTGTTCTTGTTGTTGCACAGAAAATGTTGTTGTTTGTCCTACGAATAGAATTTGTAATGCAAGACGTGGACTATGTAACTTCCATAGAAATTCTGCCACGCAATATCTCCCGTCTGGCTGCCCTAACAGGATATGTCATAATTTCAAAAGCGAGATCCAGCATGCCCATCGATACCACGGGCCGTCTTATAAAAACACTGATGCTACCAAATGGTGCAGCAACCCATGGGAAGTTGCTAAATGTTTTATGCCACCTGACGGATACACAGATGCGACGAATGCAGCGGACACTGATTTTAATGGAATCATCAGTGTTATTATGAACTATAAAGCATTTCAAACAAAAATTCACGACGACCTTTCCAAACCGAACAACATCTTTGAACAGGTAACACTTCATAAGTTTGGTTAGATTAATTAATCTGTTAGTCAGTTAGCTATTCCTACGGGCCATCCTATACTAACCTGGTCGGTAGCACTGCCATAAATCGAAGCATATAACTTGGCATAAATTCTCCTCATAACAATTTAATGTGTTCCTTAATCCACATTTTAAAGATCTACATTAATTTCCTTGGAGTATGGAATGGAAAACCGAGCGTTAACTTTTATTTACAACAGGCTTGTCACTTAACGTATTATCATTGTGTTTTTTTGTTTTGTTTTTTGTTGTTGTTGTTGTTGTTGTTTTTAAAAAAACACAACATTTTGCTGCAGTCTTCATAAAAACAACAAAAACACGACAGAAACATATGAAAAAATGCTTGAAATAAATATTTGCGATTTGAATTATGTATATACATGTATTTTGTTTCTGAAACAATTCTTTTGTGATATTTGTTAACAGGGTAGAGAGGTAGGCAAAGCAGTTCGACATTGCCCACAGTTAGAGATGGAAGATACAGATCTGCAACACATTTTTAGTGTCTTACAGAATCTGCTGTCAGATCCTGCGCACCTGTCTGGTAATACAGTTGCGCAGAATGCTAAAACGAAATTATTACAGGTTGGTGTTATTGTAAAGGTTTGGAAGAATCTTTCTTAGCTATAAGTTTCACTTTTTGTAGTGGACGCAACTTGACCCCGATGGTTTACCTTTGCATTATAGTACATAATGAGGCACAACCTATTATTGAAAAAGAGTGTACGTAAAACACGAGTGCACGAGAAAAAGGAAATATAAATTTGGAGAAATGTACATTATTGTATTAGAACGTTTTAAGTGATCAAATGCAAGTATATATATTTGATACTGCACTGTATAGAAACTACTCTAAGCACCCTTGATTTCTATAACGAAATAATCGATATGAGTAATCAGCCTAAGGTGAATCATCGCGGTCAGTTTGTGACTATTATAGTTGTACAGAAACAGAAAGACACAATCATTATGCATCTCTGTATGATGAGATGTAATTGCCTGTTTTTTCCGTCCGTCACAAAAAGAAATGTTCGAATTACTCTTCAAGTGCTATTTGTCTGCTCATCTGGAAACTTTATCGACTGAAAACATAGTAAATCTTTTGATCTGTTTTTATGCCTCCGGCATCTACTGATCATGTCATATCTGTAGTTTGAAGATATAACAAATTATACTAAATTTATTACATTACAATTGAATTATCTCCCTTTAAGCACAAATTACTACACTTTAAAACACAACATAAAATTTAATTTTCCATTTAAACTTGTTTAATACAGCATCAATATGTAACATACACAGTGCATACAGTACATTGTAAAACTTTTCTTGGTAAGAAAATTCGAAAATAGCGTAATTCGAGGCAGCCCATTTGAAATCAAGATGGAGTGGATAGCTCAGTGGTTTGCACGCTGGCTTTTCAATCCAGAGGTTCGAGGTTCGATCCTCGACAGATGCCTCAGGAATTTTCAGAAATGCTTTTCAGTGATTCCCACCCAACTAGAGGTGTACTTGTCAGAAACCCAGGCAATCCTCGCGTGTATTGGTGCTATACACCGGGCACGTTAACGAACCAAGGGGTCTATTCAAAAAGAGCTAGGCTCTGGTACCCGGATTCCCTTGTATCTCAATATATGTCTCTTCAACTAGTCTGCACCTGTCAGACACTTGTAAATAATGGTGGTGATAGTGTAAATATGTAAATAATGGCGAAGGCTTTAACGCCTTATTTGCGGTTCGTCTCATAAGGCGGAAAAGACAAAAGATAAAACATAATGGCTGCCAAAATAAAAATTAATGATGATAAGAAATGTAACTAATGGATTTTGAGAGGTTGGGTGTTTAAACTTTCAAAAAGAAAACACAACTTCGCCAAATATAGCAAATAAAATCACAAACTATTTTCGGACATTTCGACACAGACTATGAACTATCTTTGAAAAGTAAAGTAATAAAATAAAACAATGAGAATTCTATAACATATTCTGTCATGTAAGTTATGTTTTATTTTTCAGTAGAAAATACGCTCTTTATATGAGCCTAACAGACATCAATAATTCATATTTCAATAATACTGTTTTATAGAACCTGCTTATTTTTGGACCGGATATCTTAGCACAATTTATAATATGTGTATTGTAAAGAAAATAACAATTGAGCCGAACCATGGAGTCACTTGATTTTATCTATTTTAATACTTAAGACTTTAAAAAATCACAGAATAAGAGCTCATATTTCAATTATATTCATTAAAGATATGAGTAATCAGCCTAAGGTAAAATCGAGTTATCTAAAACATTTGTTTCAAACTGAGCTTTTTTAGGAAAGTGACCTGTAAAATAATTAAACTGACAAGGTTTTCGACAATTTTATTTCGTATTGGGTTAACTCGTCTTAACAAAGTTTTGACAAGAGTAATAAAATGTACATTTTGTGTACGATTTTTTCCAATATCAGAGACTCTTTCTGCAAACCAATCTTTATGAATTTGGATCAGAATGTTTATAATGATGATTTCTAGGTCAAGTTTGGATTTGGTTCATCTATTCTAGAATGAAAAACAATGTCACCCAGACAAATCAAAGGAAAAGCTTATAAGTACATTAGAGGAAACTGTTTTACTCAAATCTTCCTGAAACAATGTCAGAATGTTTCTTTTCATGAAATGGACAAGTTCGAATCTGGGGCATATGGGGTTAAAAGTAGTTCACTAGGTCAAATAAAAAAAATTGTCCAGTCTTACTGACAATTTGTCAGAATATTTGTCTACATAAAATCATTAGAAAAACATGTTTACATTGTTATGATGTATTACTAAAGTGAGCGACCTATGACCATCTTGGCCTTCTTGTTTTTAAATCGTTCATGAATATTAATCAACAATCAAAGATGTATCGCTCCTCCTTCCAGTCAACTCTGGTGAGCCATTATGACCCATCTTTGTCATTTCGTTAGTGTCAAACTTAATGAACCGACGTGTTCCCTTTATTTCAATTTGACAGTACTTATCATATGTCTGTCAGTAACAAAATTTGTTAAAGACAATACAATTTAATTGTATTTCTGCTATTGTCAAATATTGTGTATCTCTTAATCTTCCTTTTTAAATGAAGTAGTACTGGGAGAGATTTCCTTTTTGTAGGAATACTAATGTTTTACAAATATTTAAGTTTTATATATAGTGTCAAATATTTAAAATGAATTTTCAAAGCTCATATCACCAGGTATATATTTTTACAGATAGTATTGTAATAATTATTAAAGTGCAAAATTAATGTATCTATCAAAAAATATAATAAAGTTAAATAAAAATCATTATCTCCCAATATCTGGCTATAATCATTTGGAATCTATTTTAGCTTCAAAATGATACCTTAGTCATTGGTAAAGACGACGTCCGGAAAGTGCTGGATGATGTTTGTAAAGAAGTTCAAGATAAAATAAGGACTATTGACAGACATGGGAAAGTTTCAATGTCTCAACTAGATAAAGCATTAAAATCTGCAATGGATGAAATAGAAAAGCAAACAAAGGAATCGGTTATTAAAGTACAAGCTGAAGCAGGAAAACAATTGAAGATTATGGCGGAAGAAGGAGATACTATTGCGAAAAAGGTCATCGAAGGAGTTCAGGGAATTGATGCTGGGATAGGAAAAGTTTCAACAGAAACTGATAATGCTAAGAGAAAGATAACACAAGAGACTGATCAAGAAGTTAAAAGATTGAAAGCAGAGGCCAGTGCTAGAATAAATACGTTAAAAAGGGAAGCAAATACTAAAGTGAAAATGGTTTCATCAGAAGCTGGTAAAGCAGTTAAACAAATAGAGGGAGCCAAAGATGAAGGTTTGAAAGCAATGAAGACAGTAGCCGAAGCTGAAGTAAAAAAAATTAATTTAGAAACGGATGAAGCATTAAAGAAGATTAAGAAATCAAAAACAGATGGTAAAGAAGATATATACAACACCTTAAAAAGGGGTAAGTGTATTTTCTTTTTAACCTCAAGCATTTAGGCAAGACGTGTGAGAATTTGTAAGTTCCAGCTAAACATTTTGCTTTTGATTAACTTGAATCCTTATATTTAATGCAGAACAATAACAGGATAGCTTCTGTGTCACTTAAAATGATATCAAATGAAGCATTTCTCTTCTTCGGCAAATATTATAGTAATTACCTCGAATGCTTCAATGGCTGCCATATTTCAGTAAGCCTTTTCAATTTCACTTAGAAAAAAGCAATTTCTACATGTATTTCAAGACAGTAGAGGTTAACTTGATAAATTTATACACTTTTAGTAGAGATGGTACCTACCCAAATAAATCAAAGGGGGACAACTCTGAATTGACCAATAAACTGAAGCCAACATTAAACATTGATCAAAAGTGAAACAAAAATCAGATATGTCCTTTTTCAAACAACTTATCAGGCAGACAAAATATGACCTACATTTGTTTAAATCCCTTTGTATTATATACAATATGCATGCTTTTCTCATGACTTACACTGACAGTTATTTTATAAGTTGTAGTGAGGCCCTGATAGAAAGTTTAGTAATGCATGAAGATTATATAGAATAATGCATACATTCCTTTGAAGAAAATTAACGACATTAAGAAACGTTATTAAGTTCTGATCTTTTAGCCAAAGTTATTTATTTATTGTTCTCAATGGTGATACATTGGTTTACACAACATTTATATATCAAAATGTAAAATGTATATATCCAACAGTGAGAAATAACAAAAAAAGTTAAATTCATTGTCCTCAAATATAATTACAATGTTTTAAGGTAGTGGTTGTAATTACTACATGTTAAGGTAGCTGACAGGTAATGACTCTGTGTAATGTATTTTAAGCAATTCTCAATTTAAACATTCTCTGGAGGGAACTAGCACGATCATTTGCTTTCCTTGAAAAACGAATAAATGCTGAAAAAGCATATGGAGATTACTCTATTTGATGATTTTCGTTACAGGTCAACTACCCTAAACAAACTAAAAGGTGTTTTATTTATTGTTGAAAACAAAGTAATCGGATAATTTCAGATATCAACATTAATTTAAAACTTATACTGTTTACACAACTTGAAAAAAAGGTTTTTGTTGGGGCCTCTCATTTACAAATATATCAACAATTATCACCTGAATTGAGTGCATTCATGAGTGGAAATATTGATGGTAAAATAGTGTAGGGGTTTGTTTACAATATAAAATCTTTAATAACTTCTTTAAGGTACATTTTTGGTATGGTTTTGGTAAGCTTATAATAAAGAGCATGTCATTCTCTTTCACTCAGAATTTTTTCAAGCATTTTAGACTCTTGGCTAGTCTTGGAATTTGACTTTATTAAAAGACAAAAGGAAGTTCAGTATAGGCTCTTTCAAAATGTTGAAAGTAGAGCAAACTTACATTATACTCTATTGAATTTATTTAGCTGTGGGAGCTTTTGATATAGACTATAATTGGGGAAGTCCTAAAATCTTTGAAAAACGGTCAATACAAGAGTTGTCCATTTTGCTTCAGATATTTTGAGAAAGTCATTTTTTAGATATCAAATATTTCTATTTTTGACATGGAGAAGAGGGAAACCATAAATATATTTAGAAAATTGGTGCACTTAGCTATCATTTCACGCTGAAAAAAACCTGTTAAGATGAATTTGAATTTTTTAGGTACCATCTCTACTTTTAGTTCAGTATAACTATAACAGTAGCGTTGACGTGTGACTACACGTACCTTCAAACATAGCTGTTGTACTTTGATCTCTTCAGCTCATTTTGCACAGCATTTATGTTGTGTTAGTGTACTGTTTAAATTTTTAGCTTGATCATTTCGGTCTGAGTAGTTCTAATACTCCGGCTTTAAAAGCTTTTGATATTGTTGAATCACCCCTTGGATATGGTGCCCACTTTATATACGCCTTTTTGAAAAACGGCACGTATTATCATTATGGGAACGCTCCTTAGGGGCACTTGGGCGGGCGGCGACGACGGACGTTGTCCGAAGCATATCTTTTTCATGCATACATGGATTTAGATGAATCTTGGCACAATTGTCCGCCATCTTGATACGTAGTGTCTTGCGCAAGAACCAGGTCCCTAGGTTTAAGGTTACGGTCAAACTTAAGAAGTAAAAGGTCAGATACAGGAATAACTTTGTTCGGAGCATTTCTTCTTCATGCATGGAGGGATTTTGATGTAAATTGGCACAATTGCACACCACCCTGAACGTCATGCGTAGGTCTCTTCTTTAGAATAACTTCCCTTTGTTGTTACTATTAATAGCATATATCGTAACTTTTTCCTGACTAGTCGTAGGGAAATATCGAGACCACTTTTCTGTACTACAACATGCATGTTACATCAAATACCTGGTACGGATTTTTGTGTGGACTTACAATTTGTTTAGGGGGGTTTAAGATTAACTTCCCTTAGTTGTTACTATAAATAACTAATATTGTATCTTTTTTATAACTGACAGTAGGGAAAACCAAGACAAGTTATCTCTGGTACAACATAGATGTTACGTTCAAATTTTAGGTGTATTCTAAGTTATCTCTACCTGGTAAAGATTTTTATGGGCTTTAAAAAACAAAAAAATTACAAAAATTACAAAACAACGACAATGTTCCATTGCAAATACAGGTGCTATTTGCTGTGACAGGCGTATTTTGTGACATTCTGGCACTCTTGTTAATTTTGTAATTTGGCATTACTTGGCATCAATTCTGTAATATGCAGGCTCCATAACCACTGACCCCTTATCTAAATTCCAGTTTTTAAGTTCTATCAATTGTTTTCTCGTTTAAGGCACTCAGCCATTATTTTATCTGGGGATCATACAATGAATTTATGTTGAGTTCTGCACGTTAGAGGACGTGAACGGCAGCTTGCATATCTACTACCGTCCATGAACAGGTCCAATAAAACCAATTCTGCAGCATTTTCGTATGTCGTATTGGGCGACCTGTGGTTTTCCAACATTTGAATAATGCAAATATGGGTAAACAGTTCCTTCCTACATTTCCAATTACTAGGTAAATGACCCGAGTTTGTAATGGGACTTTCTGTTACACACATTTTGTATATTAAGAAAATTGTTATTATATTGGCAATAATGTATATTCAACTTTTTAACATTGCGGTCACTCTACAGTATGCATTACTTAAAAAAAACGCAAAATGTGTTTATTTTACTTTTTTATACTTTTAAGTGTTTACATATTTAAACACAACTGGGCATGCCTGATTAATAGCTTTGCTTACTGTTTGTAATTTTTTTTACATATGGATGTATATAATATATTTTGAGGTACTGGACATATGCTATGGAAAAAGTATATGTATATGATAAGAATAAACTCATTCTACAAGATTACTTTCCGAAATGACGTTTTCACACATAAAGGATATGAATTTATATGATTGACACACGCGTTTCCTTTCTTCCTTTTATATTTATAATTTTACAGGAATATCGGCCTTTAATTCCGGGTTGATTTGTTTTCTTAACATATCTAGTACTTATGTTAAAGGCATTTAATGCAGAGCCTTCATATAGATAGTTCATTTTCAGATATTTGCTATGAATATAGAATTCTCCATCAAAACTCAACTTTACTTAATATATAAATTGAATATGTATTCAACATTTATAATATTTTTAATGTCATGATGTTACTTTTTACAAGGATAACCTTTTTATACATACCTCCGGAGAGCTGAAACCTCTTTTCAAAGGATAGTGTTTCTATCTAGCGTTGTTAGATAAATATACCTTTTCAGAGCAACGACCTCAACAACAAATATTTTTTTTTTGTTTCTTACGGTGTTCCGTTGGGGCCACCGCAGCGAAAACACGATATTTTGACGCGTAAACGCGATACTTTGACGCAAAAATATGATGCTATAAGGCGTAAACACGAATAACAAAATATCGCGTTTTCGTGCTGTTAATATCGTATTTTCGCGTTTTCACCCTCGATCAGCTATCATGTTTTCGCCTTCGTAGTTAGAAGGGTGGAAACGCAACATTTTTTGCATCGAGTTTTCGAGATCTTGTATCGTGTTTTCGCGTTTTCGCTCTCTCAACTTTAAAGGCGAAACTGCGAAAACATGATGTTTTAACATCGTAAGTTCAACTTTAGGGTACCGATTTTATCGTATTTTCATATATTGAATATAATCTAAACACTATAATCTGATTTCTACATTGAAATAATTTCGCCCAAGGTTACAGAGATTTAAAGGGTTTTTTTTTTATTTAATTATACTAAGAAAACTGAAACAGCAGAGTTTATTTTAAAAAAAGGATCTACAGGAAAATATACTCAATCTCGTGATTTGGGGGTAGGGGTACCATAATGTAATTTTACGCGAAAAGAATTCATACTTTTATTCCTTCAATCGACAGAAAATAAAGTTTTCATTATCATAATAGTTTTTAGTCAAATTATAGCGTTTGGGTTTTACACGAGACAAGATTAAAGCAAACCTTGTATTCAAAACTCTGCGTCATATTTGTCGCTGTGGCGTAACTTTTACGAAAATATGGACTCAAGCGTTAAAAAAAACACAAACAGGAAGGCATAATACGACTAATACGGCCGTATCTGTCGTACCAGTTGTTCCAGGATCGTACCAGTTGTTCCAGCCACAAATTATATGTCATTTTAAAGACGTTATCAAATGAAATAATGATGAGTAATAAGCAAACAGATACTTGTTGACTGAATAGAACGAATTAGGAAAATAATCTGACCGATGTGACGGTGAAATCACAGTTCATCAAAAATGGACGTCAATGGTCATGTTTGAAGGTTTGCGGGGGGAAAGTTACAGAAATTTAAAAAATGTAATATATGCATTGTACGAGGAATATGCTGCATTTTACGCTTTGGATTTTTTTACGCAAGTGACACATCAAATATTATATAAAATGTTCTTATATTTTGCTTATTAATATACTTTTCCTCTCTGTTTTCACATTATTTGCGTCTTGCCGTTGAACGAAATGTTTGTTGTTGTTTTGTGTACAGATATTTCAGAACAAGTTTTAGTAAAATAACGGCGATTTTCTTTCCATTTGACAAATATTTGTCTGCGTAAGACAATGCTTTTAATATCAGCATAAAGGAAAAATTAATTCTCGTCGAATAGTGTATAATTTAAGAGCATTTGTTGACTGATGCCGATGCAGGCAGCTTTGACGTCTCGTGTACAAAAACTGTATGGACTGGTATAAAGTAAACATCACCTTGTTTGATTATGGAAAATCACACATGCCAATTTCAAGACGCTACTCGAAAGTTCGCAAAGTTCCACCTAAACAGAAACAATTATAACTATTATTAGATTAACAGAAATTGTGAGTATATCTGCGAAAAGTTAATTATGGGTGTTATTTATTTGTATTAATTTTTTAAAGATTTTTTCATGTTTATAAATGTAAATGTAGCATTTTGCAAAGGATCTATAAAAATTGATAAGCTCATTCTGTTTTCATTTTAAAGTTTGATAGGACGAGCCTCTGTGGCCGAGTGGTTAAGGTCGCTAACTTCAGATAATTTTTGCTTCCACCCTTGTCTGGGGCGTTAAATTCTTAATGTACTGAAGCCATCCAGCTGGTTTACGGAAGGTCCGTGATTCTACTCAGATTCCCACTAGATGGAATTATACCCGGAGAGGCTCCTGAGGTCTCGTTTACCATAAAAGCCTGTAAATCGCGATATAAAATATATATATTCCGGTGTGGCATTAACTTTTGTATGTTTGCATGTTTATAGCGAAGACAAATGATGTATTATCATTCCCAGTAGCGTTGTCATTGGACAAGATTTGTCTTTTTGAACCATTGCATGAATGAAATGGTACAGTGTGATTTAAGTATCTATATTTTGATATTATTCTATTATATTCTAATGATCATATTATGATCAAACTTTAATTTGAAAGAAAGATTAATTTTTAGCTAAATCTTGAGAGGTCAGTGCCTTTAAATAGTTTTACTCGAATGTTACTCGGGATACCCTTTGTAGCGACTGTTCCAACTATTCCGATAAGCCAAAACCATGACCGCCTGAATAAAAAAAAAGAAACAGATATAACGAGAATGATACAAAATAATTTCATTGAACGGTAATGGTCCTCATAAACCCTACAGACTTTTACATTAGAAAAATAAGGAAAATAAGAGGAAGGATTTTGATTTTTTGGTATCTGCATAAAAATAAAATGAATATGCCTATTTGTAATAATACAATAAGACAATTGAAATCAGTAGTCTGTATGAAAATTAAATTATCGCATTGACACTTACACTTCTTAATTATAAGGCATTCTTACCGGCAAATGTAATGTAAGGGGAATAACTCTTTTTAGTCCAGAGTGGTAAAAATGGTAGTTTTAGCTTCCCCTTATGTACCACTTTACAATAAAAGAGGAACCATCCGGAAGCTTACGAGAGGATTAATGGCAAACTAAATATGTTTGTATATTTATTCTTTAACATGTGCTAATATAATGAATAAATTACCATACAGACGCATTTTTCATGCGCACTTCATAATCTTCAATATCTTGAAAGTACGTAATTCAGAGTATTTTGATGCTTTCGGATTTTCAGTGCTTGTTCTGAAATGACACGCGTAATGTAAGAAAATGGATCATGGTAACTGGTGATTTTTAGAATATATCTGGCTTCAAGGTAACTTTCAAATAAAAAGTGGAAGTTGATTTGTAATACGTATTTTTCCGTTTCGTTGATAAATTCAACTTGGTTATTATACGCTAACACTACAATCTAAAACAGTTCATTTTTCAGTAGACAATATTTCGAAGTAAGTTAATGTTAACGGAACGAACATCGTGATCTACATGTGTATATCTAAATGTAGAAACCAAAGGCACTGAGTCCCACTACCGGTAGTAAGGTTTAAGTGTTTCTTGAGCCGAAGATCAGTTCCGAAGCCATGATGTCAAACAGTGCTAAAACGTTTACTTGTATGTCAGAGAGCTTGAAAATTATTTTCTAGTCAACACAAATCAGAAAGACATTAATCAGAAAAGGTGTAGAATGAAATTTCATCCTTAACGAGAATCATTGCATGGATGATGGTGGCAGCGACAAATAAATCTCACAAAATAGCGCTGAAATATGTTCCAGAATGCTCCATCATTACCATGGAAACAATTCAGATGGTCGTCACGGAGAGCGAAACTGTGCTGAACAAAAGACCGCTAACTCATCAAGCGTTGATGACGTGGACCCATTGACGCAGTCACACCTATTCTGCGGCCAGATACTGACGTCACTTCCGTATAACACCGTAGCCTTATCTTTGAAAATCAATTCAGATTTGACGAACATCCTGCAGTCACAAGCGGGCAAAATTACGACCTACGATTCTTGACAATTTCTGGAAACGATGGAGAATGAGCTATTTAACAGCACTGCCTGAAACACTTTAAATTTTATTGATAGAACTCAGTATTTCACGGAAAATATTTCATTGAAAAAAAAACACGAAAGATTTTGAATTAATCTAACTTACTAGGTTCATGTGTAACAATGAAAAGTAAAAAGCAGATTTCCACCAATTTAAAACACTGCAACCCTCGAACGAGAAGAATAAGAAGAAAACACAGCAACCTGCATATACTCTGAAAAAAATAATAAAATGAAACAATATAACCAACAGCTTGTTGAAACTTCTAAAACGTATATTTAATGGATATGTTGTAAAATTTTGCGAAAGCTTACAGCTTGTGAAGGCCAAGATAAAGGTGATCGTTTAAACATTCGTCATTTACGTTCTGCATCTGACAGAGCAAAAGTTTAAATATTTCGATATAATTGTCTTTGTTTAAAGGGTGCAGTTGTGCCTTAGTTGAGCGCCGATATTGTTTTACAATAGTATGACATAACAGTGAAGCAAGTAACAGATCAAAAGCTCGTCAAGTAAAAATATTTTAAATATATGCAATTACATCTTATAAAAAAGAAACGTGCAATATTTGTCTTTTACATCACCCTTTCTTGTTTTACCCCTTTTGTAAATGGTTCGTTGCTTCAATATTTTCTGCCGCTTATTGAAGCCTGACGACAAATGCTCATTAGATAAATTATAAGCTTCTAACACATTGATACAGTGGCTCCGTTTTATAAATGATAAGAATGTCTACAGTTTGCAAGACTATGAAACGTTTAGAGGGATACATGACAAAGCAAACGTATATTCTGGGAGCACAGGGAAAGGCATATTACGTTTGCGTACTGACTGTTTTTCTTTACATGAACTGAACAGTTCTTGATTTGAACAAAGAAATGTGTTCTTAAAAGGAACTCTCCCAGTCACGGGATTATCCGCACTGTATTTAATTGTACCGGAAATCTGGTGCACAAAACAAACTTGTTGTACGGTACCCGATGTCCAGACATGAGTCTCTTCTTGTACGTGACGATTGAAAAGTTTCTGGCAAATTTAATTTCAATATTGAATCCGTACTGACACTCGGTAACTTCCGTACAGTAACGTATTTTCCATTAGCGATTTCAGCATTCTGCTGATGGTTGCTCGTATAAACTACGTAAGCAGCTGAATGATGCCGAAATAGCATTCGGAGAATGCGGAATCGAACGAAAATTGCCGAGTGTCATCACATGTCTATTACCTTAGTCACTCAAATGACGCTTCTTGCTAGAGAAATACATTGCGCCAAAATACACTCATATTGCCATTTTATTTAAGGTTGACGTTTCTTAAACTATCATGGTCCAATGATTCATTGTCTTATCAGGGGATTCATCCATGGCGCGAAGCCCCGGGGATGAAAATCCCCGAGACAGTAACGTCCGTATATAATTATTCGTCTTTGTTGTCTGCATATACTGAGGCATTTTTTTTCGATATTTTCCGGTTCCGGTTGATGCACCATGCCGCAGACTGGTTGTCTTCATGAACATCCGAGCACCCCAAATCAGTCACAGAAATTCGTAAACCGCGCCAACATGCTTCTTTTACATCTTTTTTCGTAATGAAAACTGTATATGCAACTGAAAAACACTTTTAAAACAGCAAGGAAGTGTAAAGGACGTCAAGTTTCTGCGAGAAGTGCAAACAAACAAAAAATATCCTAAAGCCAGTGCGAGAACGCGGTGAATTACGTCACCGTCCCGGCTTCCCGTAAATTTTGCAAAGTATGATATTCGCTGTAAGAGGTATGATGACACTAAATGTAAACTTGGACCGAGGTTTCACTTTCTTTTGAGTGTTAAATATTTCTTTGTATGTTGATATATAAAAAGATAAATCCCCATGCTAGGCGGTGCCTTAATTCATATTATAACTACCGTTTAATTTTTTATTTTATTTTTATGATATATTGTGTGTTCAGTTGTCAATACTTAAACGCGAAAACAGCAGTTGAGTTCAACCACAGAAATAACAACAAATGTGTTGATTTTGTCAGTGAGGTTATAATATAGGGATAACGCATGCTTCCCCCCCCCCCCCCCCCACCCCCCACACCGTTAAAACATCTGCCTAACCCCGGTAAATCTTTAAAATAAACAAACAAATCTCTGGTTACCAGCGTTTCCAGAAAGAAGTTATACAATAGAAAACATTTAAAATTCCTGAAATATGTTATATGAAATAATGTAAGAATAAAAGTAAAATCGATGAAACTGCGTTATAGAATTTTGAAAAAAATGGTCTGAAGTGACCTCAAACCCGTGATAACGTGTGTGAAAGTCAGAAAACTTTCTACATCACCACCTTGTCGTTGGCTTACTTAATAGATTTTATTAGAAAAAAATATATGAGCCGCGCCATGAGAAAACAAACATAGTGGCTTTGCGACCAGCATGCTGTTCGCTAACGATCTCCCTAATTGCAAAAGGCTCATTTTTGAATATGAATGTTGCATAAACTAACGGAAACATCCGAAATATTTGAGAAGATTTATTAGTGCCAGGCAATATTAATAAATATAAAACAGGCTATACTATATTTTTTTTATAAGATGTACAACTACACATAGTGTTTTCTTTGCATGTGTGTAAAATGTATAAGATGACTCTAGGACTGTAATAAGTGAACGAATGCGTAAATCAATAAACTGCTATTTTATAAATAATGAAATAGCACTTTAAATGAAATGCAGCACTGGTGTTCCATTTAATGAGGTGATGTCTCACAAGCATCTTGGAGTTGTATTTTCAAACGATGGAAACTGGCACTAGTATCAGAGAGAGAAAAGGCGTGGAAACGAATCACAATAAATGAGAAGTTTAAAGTTTATTCTTGATCGCAAGTCTCTTGAAACAATCCCTTTTTTTTTTTAAAAATGTGTTTTATACTGCCTCTTCTGCCGTATTCTGTCCAGATGTCGGGTGGAATATCATAAGTTTATAACCTTTGAACAGTAGACATTTAGCCATATTTCTCCAGTTTACAATGGTGTGTTTTATTTAATGATACCATGTATATTCGTATGCAACGGGCCTTTTGAATAAATTACGCCAAAAGTGATGATTCTACTTCCCAAACAGGAAGCAAATTAAGTATTAAGTTTCCCTTCAGAAAGTAGGGAAAACCGAGTGGTTGACTTCCTGAACGGGAAGGAGCGCGAACAATGCAAGAACTTCAATGTCAAAGAAACATCGTAGCGAAATAATCATTTGATAGGTTTATGAACAAATAATACAAAATTTGATAGAAGAAGCCATCCAGCTGGCTTACGGAAGGTCGGTGGTTCTGCCCAGGTGCCCGCTCGTGATGAAATAATGCACGGAGGGGCACCTGGGGTCTTCCTCTACCATCAAAGCTGGAAAGTCTCCATATGACCTAGAATGTGTCGGTGCGACGTTATACCCTACCAAAAAAATACCATCGTCGATAATGCAAACAAGCTCCATAAACAAGACAAAACTCCACTTCCGATTCCCGGTATTACATATAGAGCGTACAAAGCTACGTGATCCGACTATACTCAATCCTATCCGGTGAATTAACGCTCAAGGGCACCCTTGAAAATGAAATAAAATAATGAAAATTATATTCCTAAGTAATAATTTCACAAGATGATTTTGGCTTAAAACCATGATTTATCGATATGTAAATTTGATAGATTTGATTGACAGTGCAAGATCAAGTTTTTGTCAGTTTACAGCAATTGATCTGTTCGCAGAGATCGCTGATTGGTTTAATTTTTTTTCTCTCGCCTGCTCTTAGTTTTTATCATTGGAAAATAGCTTTGAGTGTATAGAAACCAAATAAGCCAAAATTGCGCATTAAAGGGGACAGTATGAAGTTTGCAGCATTCATTAAATATAAAGTACTTTGTGTGATATTGGTGGATATAATGATGAACCAGACTTTGGTATTGGACTAAGTTAATCACACTTTTGTGAGTAGTTCTTATCATCTATCATTATTTACGCATCGTTATAGCTGAATTTACATAAAATGTATCTTTTGACCCGGCTTTCGTATTATTATTTTGTCTTTATACTTGTACGAAAAATTACCAAAACAGATATCTTCTGTTTTTGTAAGCTTTGAAGGAAAGTGAATTTAATCATCAGAGAATTATGACTATTGTCTGTTAGAATGCGTTAGTTATAGAGATATTGACACGCGGATAGAGGAAAGATTGATTTTGTAAACAGTAGCGAAATATAAACATCTCATTTTAATATAAAAATTGTCAGAGACGTACATGAAATATTATTGTGATACGTAGGCTATAATGATTGTTGAAGATATTATATACATCTATATCTTAGATATGTACTCTTGATACCAAAGTCATTTAAGTGTAACAGTAGTTGTTTGTAATAAAGAGATCAACCTCTTTCTGCCTCTTTCTGTATAGATCAACTTTATGCATCGAGGCGTGTCTATACTTTTAGCTCACCAAGGAAAAACCAAATATAACATCGGTCCTTTTCACTTAGATTCCTCTTACTTTTTCGTTTTTACCTTTGCCAAAGATGTTGCGGTTTATGAAAATAGATATGGAATATGTGTAGGTTTCTGGAATATTATTGTCATTGGAAACATTGATGATTAACTTACTAGAAAAAGAGCATAAAGAAAAAAATGTTGTTGATTATATGGCACGACTGAATCAAATTCAGCGCGAGTGCGCAATTGGGATGTTACAATCAGCGGCACCTAACGTCCAGAAGATTTGGCGAGAATTTCGTGCAAACTCACTGTGGCAACGTTAAATGTCGCAACGCCGCTAAATATCGCAACCACCGTTATATGTCGCAAGATTGACGTTAAATGTCGCAACCACCGCTAAATGTCGCACCTTTAACGTTAAATGTCGCAAAAATTTGCCCACCGTTATATGTCGCAACTCCAACGCTAAATGTCGCACAGCAAAATAAGAGTAAAACAGTCTTTATAACTTAGAGATAAGATAAGAGGTAATGCATGCTTGCATGCATCAGTATGCAATGTGTTGATTTGGAAGGGCTGAAATGACCTTTTACTCTAATCTGCACGTTTGCTTTTCAGTGGTCCCGCACCATACATACGTTATATATTCTATATCTAAAGGTTTGAGCACTAACGTAGTACTCGCCACAGTACCAAATTTATTTCAGGTCTGAACTATGTAATTCTATGGAGTCCTGTTTAGCTCATGAGATATTAAGCTCGCGCTCCGTATTGTCGCGCGTTGTATCGCATGTCTTTAGTCGACACAACAGCCCGGGGGCCAGAAATTGTTGATGGAGGAGGGGGTGGGGGTGGAGGCGGGTGGGGGACCAGTTTAAAACAAAAGCGTCATCGGCGACGTGCGGTAGGTACGGGGTTCCTCTATCCGTATTTGTGGGAAAGTTTTTTTATGTACAGGTATGAAATGCTGGCCTGTGGTGCATTTTTGTCTATTTTTTTGAGGTACGTACTAGAGGGGCACTCCCCTTATTTTAGGTGGTTAGGGTCTTTTCCCATTCACAATTTTGAAATACAGGTATGGAATGCTGGACTTTTACTGCATTTTTTATTCAAAATTTCGGTGTATGGGAGGGGTTATCCCTGCCATTTTCGAGGGCTCAGTGGCTCTCCCCGGGAACGTTTGAAAAACAGGTATAAAATGGTTGCCTCTGGTGCATTTTTTGTCTTAATTTTAAGGTACTGGAGCGGTACTCCCCTCATTTTAAGGGGTCAAGGGTTCTTCCCCCTGGGGAATTTTGAAATATAAGTATAAAATGTTCGCCTCTGGGGCGGTTTGGGTCCACATTTTGAGAAAATATTATTTCCAAAGTAGTCGGGTGCAACTTAGATGAGTATAAGTCACTACTAAGCCAACAAGGATGGGGCTGGGGTGGGGGATCGGCTCGGGCCGCGATCCGGCCCTGTTACACAACAAGATGTTTAACTACGCGACACGAAGACTGTAACTGTGTTTTGTACCACCTGTAGAAAACGAAAATTTTCTATTAATCAGCCATGGATTCTATTTCTTTGTTTGGAGGTCTACATTTCAAATCATAAGGTAACTATCAAGCTTCGATGGCGGAGAAAGATCCTATGTGGCCCTTTGTACATTTTTTTAGGTAAAGCGGGAATTTTGATATTATTTTACTTTTAGTCTCTTAAAATTGTTTGGTTTAGTCTCATTCCCCTAATTATCCTACTTTTCCGCCTACCCACACATAACCCCCTCTCTCTCTCTCCCCACCCCCTTCAGAAATGTAAATATTTATATTTTCTATTAATTGGTGCACGGCGTTCTTGGTGCTGTGTGTTTGTGTCTTAGATTTCTGTGTCGTTATTCACCCCGTTCCCCACCCATACCTAACCCCCACAAACATACAACATCATTACCAAATCGTATTTAGTTAGAAGAAACCTCAGAATATTTCTGTCCTAAAACACTGGTCCTATTACAAAATAATAAATATTTTTCTTGTGTGACTGTTCAAACAAGGTTTGGAACTCAGGTGAGCGATCTAGGGCCAACAAGGCCCGCTTGTTGCTATACGTAACAACACTTATCATTAAGATAATTATTTGTATTACATAACCCTGTTAATTTTTCTTCCCTCAAAAAAGTAAATATACACAAGGAATTGATAGTCATAGTGTCATAGTGCGACATTTAGCGTTGGTGTTGCGGCATATAACGGTGAGCAAATTTTTGCGACATTTAACGTTAAAGGTGCGACATTTAGCGGCAGACGATTTTGCGACATTTAGCGGTGGTTGCGACATTTAACGTCAACCTTGCGACATATAACGGCGGTTGCGACATTTAGCGGCGTTGCGACATTTAACGTTGCCACACTCACTGTACTGACTTCACGGTTGATTAATCGTTTTAAATTCAACACATGAAGTTCTTCAAATCGAATGCACAGACGCTTGGGGTTCGGACCTCCACACACTCCTCCGGCCCTGGTTATGTTTAGCCAATATATTTTAGCATTTTACCTTTATATGTAGTATGAAGAAATATTTAGTTATTATTATTGTTATTATTATTATTATTATTATTATTATTAAAATACTCCAGTTATACTTCTAGTTTCTTTTGCTGTTCAGTATATACTTCTTGGACATTATCAGGGGAAATAACTTACTAATGTTACCCATTGTCGCTGAATATGTTTTATCAAACGATCGGTCAGAATCTCTTCCGAATTTTATCAGTAGATCTACATAAATTCATTCAATTCAACGACATTTTCATTAAACGGCTAGCGGCCTCATTAGCGTAGTCCAAATTATAAAGCAACCAAGTACCAATTCATGCCGGGCATTTCTTCACCTGTGTACTTAGCGAACATTTTTTGCACCTGGCTAAATGCATTTTTTTTGTTCACGATCTTTAAACATATTTTGAAATCATAAATGTAGCTTTTCTCAATCATGGCATCCACATCGTATCAACGCAAACTACATTTACAGTTAAAAATAACTGTTCTTTTTTTATGACCCCCCCCCCCCCCCCGCCCTTTCATATTGTTTTGCAGATGTCGGTTGGTCTGTCGGTCGGTATGTAGACCAATCCGTTTTCGGATGATAACTCAAGAACGCTTGCCCCTAAAATCATGAAAGTTAATAGGAAGGTTGTTCATGACCAGCAGATGACCCCTATTGATTTTGAGGCCAGTATGTCCAAGTTCAAGGTCACAGTGACCCGGAACAGTTACACGGTTTTCGGTTGTTAACTCGAGACTGCTTAGGCCTAGGATTGTGAAAGTGGATAGGGAGGTTGGTAATGACATGCAGATGACCTCTATTGATTTTAAAATTTGTATGCCAGAGGTCAAGGTCACAGTGACCCTGAATAGTTAAACGGTTTCCGAATGATAACTAAAGAACGCTTGGGCCTAGGATCATGAAAGTTGATAGTGAGGTTGGTCATGACCAGCAAATGACCCCTATCTATTTTGAGATTAGTATGTCAAAGTCAAGGTCACAGTGACACTGAACAGTTAAACGGTTTCCGAATTAAAACTCAAGAACGCTTGGGCCTAGGATCGTGAAAGTTGATAGGGATGTTGGTCATGACCAGCAAATGACCCATATATACATTTTGAGGTCAGTAGGTCAAAGGTCAAGGTCACAGTGACCAGGAACAGTAAAACGGTTTCTGGGCGATAACTCAAGAACGCTTGGGTCTAGGAAATTGATAAAGAGATTGATAATGACAAGAACTTGAGAATGATTGGACCATGGGTCATAAAAGATGATAGAGATATTTATCATGACCAGCAGATGACCCCTATTGATTTTAAGGTCAGTAGGTCAAAGGTCAAGGTTACAGTGACCAGGAACTTTAGAACGCTTGGACCTAGGATCATGAAACTTGATAGGGAGGTTGGTCATGACCTGAAGACCTGAAGATGACCCCTATAAATTTTAAGGTCTGTAGGCTAAAGGTCAAGGTCACATTGACCCAGAACAGTTAAACCCTTTCCGGACGATACCTCGAGAACGCTTCGGCCTATGATCAGTAAACTTAATAGGGAGGTTGATCATGACCAGCAGATAACCTCTCTTGATTTTGAGGTCAATAGGTCAAAGGACAATGTCACATTGAACCAGAATCTAAGAACTTCTGTTAACAGTGAGCAAATAATTTCTGTTCCTTGTGTAATTACTGAATGCATCGGGGGGGGGGGGGGGGGGGGGGGGGGGGGAGGGAGGAGAGCATTTCGTGTCCGATGAGCTATTGTTACTGATTGATATTCATTAAGAAACCATTCCATTAAGAGACTACATTTTTTCTATATCATTTTATTATTCAGCCACACAATTTCGATCGTACTATTCAATATAAAAAGGTTAGAATAAACAAAGCTTTTTTCGACTTTGACAAAAACGGTGAATAAATGAATGAGGTTAGAATAAGTACGAGAATATCTTGCATTTATATCCATTTTACGAATCCATTTGCATACTTCTATCCGATACTTTTCTGAATATAGATATAGGATAGTCTTAGGAATATTTAATCTTAATTAGATAAATAATTGTGTGCTACACGAAGTTCGAAACGGCAAGACTCAATAATTTGGAAAATTGTAAATGAGACGCAAGATCACACCATCAAACAAGGGAATTAACCCATAGGCATTTTCAATAATGTGTTTAAAGGGTTACTTTCCCTTGCGCTGATACTCTAATTGGCTTACTTCTATACTAATATACTATTTTCAAGCGTCGGTTGTATTTTGTTAAACGATCATTATCTCTCACCTTAATTTATAGACATCCAAAATCACGAAGTTCCAATTATTACAAATATTGACGGGGTCAAAATTCGAAGTGTACCCTGCTATATTTATATGTAGTATAAACGCGTGGAAGAGTCTATCGAAGCGCTGTAGGACCACATTCGTAACAGATCGCATTTGTAACAGGTGTTACAACTGCGATCGCATACGTTACACCTGTTACAAATGAGATCGCATATGTAACAGAAATCAAGCACATATGTAACAATTTTTGAGACAAATGTGATCGATGCCGATTTTTGATGTGACATCTGATCACATTTGTCACATGTCATT
The DNA here is from genome assembly GCF_021730395.1 of Mercenaria mercenaria. NCBI lineage: Eukaryota > Metazoa > Mollusca > Bivalvia > Venerida > Veneridae > Mercenaria > Mercenaria mercenaria. The sequence goes on along the minus strand of NC_069376.1, from coordinate 14,345,724 downwards.
TTCAATCGGAAAAATGAACAAAAAAGTGCATTTTTACATCAGAAACACATTTGTAACATGTTTTAGCTCACTTGTACGAAGTGACAAAGTAAGCTATTGTGATCATCCTTTGTACGTCGTCCGTCGTCCAACCGTCCGTCCGTTCACATTTTTCTTGTGAAAACGACAGAGGCAACATTTATTATGTGAGTTTGACAAAACTTGCACAGAACTTATATATATCTATGATATCTCGGTTCCTTTCGAAAACCAGCCATATCACCTGGTTCATCTTGGCGTTATGGTCCCAGAGATGGCAATAATAACTGATTTTAGCCTTGTGAACGCGCTAAAAACCACCTTCTTTTTGTTATTTAAACTCAGCTTGCATACAATTTATCTTTCTATGAGAATTCGGTTCCTTTCAAAAACCACCGTATTACACCATTTGACTTGGAGTTACGGTCCCTGTATTGGCGAAAAAAAGAAGAAGAAGAAAAAAGATGATTAAATCCTTGTCAACACAGTAGAAACTACATTTATTTTTTGATTGTAAATAAAAATATATAGGATCTCACTTCCTTTTAAAATAGCTATATCGCGCCATTTGTCTCGGAGTTATGGCTGAAATGGCAAAATTTGCTTAGTTTAGTCTTGTGAACACAATAGAGACCATATTTATTACTTCACTTTGACCAAACTTGTGTAGAAGTTACATATCTATAACATCTCGGTTCCTTACGAAAACCAGCTATATAGCAACATTTGTGCTGGAGTTATGGCCCCTAAAATGACAAAATTTGCTAATATTAGCATTGTGAACATGACAGAGATCACATTCATTATTTGATTTTGACCAAACTTGCATTGAAATTATATATTATTAAGATCTTGCTTTTTTTCTTTAAGAGTAACCATATCACGCTATTTGTCTAAGAGTTATGGCCCCTAAAATGGCAAAAAATCACACATTTAATAATACGTATAGTGTTATATTACTCGTGTTAGCTATAGTGGGCCATGACGGCCCTTTTGTTTATTAGAGGGATATTTCCGGTCAGGTTAATATCTTGGTACTGGTTTGTTATCTGGCAATTAAACTTGACAAGAATACCATTATCATGGCTGGTCTGTTCATAGTAGCATGGTACTACATGTACATGTCACTTATAAATTTCCCATATCGGTTTTGGTTTGTAAGATTTCATTTTTACTAAATGCATGAATACTTGTATATGAATATGTATGATTAAAGGGGAAGATGCATACCACATGCAATCCCTGTTCAGCTTTTATAATCGGCAAATCGCTGGTTGTATCGCTTCAACAACAAATAAAGTGCACACGAGGGACACACATTAGAGACCGGGTGAAAACTACCCGTATTTGTTGCGATTTTCGGCACTCGAGGCTGTTTCAAGCTGGAAAGTTGTCGGTTACTAACATAAAGATACTGTTGTACTGATTTTAAAAGTATTAACATCATTATCATCATCATCATCATCATCATCATCATCATCATAATAATAATCATCTTGGACTGGTCCGTTCTAGAATCAATGGTAAGATTAACTGCCCTAAACTGTATTTCCTAAATACTGTTGAAAACAGGCGCTCTGAATCCAACAAACAAACATAATATTCATTAAAACCATTCTACAAGGTGCCACAATTTGAGACGGTTGGAGTAATAGGTGTAATATGATCACTACAGATTGTCAATAAATGGTGGTTATTTTTACCAAAGTATTTGAAAATCTGACCAAATCTGACCAACGCGAGTTATCTGGGCACACTGGTTGCAATGCCTCGAATATTCCTGAAGGTCCATTTTCTCATGATGCGGCTCAAATAATTTTATGACGTCATTGACATCGACGACGACGACACTAACTTGTGTTGGTGCTTATGGCAGTCATTTAGTGATGTTGCGATGACAACCAACTCATTGAACATTTGCAGTATAAAACTAAACATGATACATATGTGCTTCTCATGTCAACCCCCATGTTGGACAAACACACTCGTAACACATTTCACCTGTTACGAATGCGATCGCATACGTACGAAATCTGTTACAAATGCGATCTGTTACGAATGTGGCTTACAAAGCGCCGACATCAGCTGCTGTTCTTGTCTGGCTTCTGATTTATAAAGAAAATAATTTAAACAAATTAAGTAAATATTAACTGAGAAAGAAGTAATTGGCATTCTTTTTCTTCGTATTTGTAGCAGATGGAAAAATATTAAATCTAAAGCGACTGAGTAAAATATCATTGTCGTCACACAGGCATTGCTGCTGGAGATACGGCTTACATGTCATCTGGAGTCGTGTCTCTAGAATATGAGTCTGGATATAAGAGTCGTATCCCTACCCAGATCTAATTGATTTTGGCTTACAACATTTGACAAAACAGTGAAGATCTCAGATCTTTCATTTGCATTTTCAATGCCACTGAATGTCATAACAGTTTTATGTTTGCTTTTTTAAATTGGACAAAAAAATACAACAAAATATGCGAGGTGCACATTACAAAGCCTCTGCCAAATCACGCTGCAATAAAACAAACATTAAATTATGTATTTAGGACTGGTAGTAATCGTTTAAGGGACAAACGAGTTTTTCATTTGACTGCCGTTCACATTATCCAATCCACTGATCTAACTGCATTCAGCTGTACCAATATTTCAATAGTAACTGCCATTACCTTTACCCAAATCATCACCACGTACCAACTTCAAAAGTAAATATCTTTGTAGATAAAGCGAATCGGAAGCTGTTGTTTCGAATAATTACAGAGAAATAATAAAACTTTATCATGGAATATTTCAAATATTTCAGTTTTGCGGATAAAAATAATATTTGCGGTCGATTCATCAAATGACTCATTTTGTCGAAAATTTTCACACTCTTTCTGCAATTTCTTGATGGATAATATTTTAATAAATAGTTTGTCCCCAGAATTCTGTGGTTGTTTCCGAATTGAAACCACTGTAGTTTTGAATCCTTATTATTATAGTATTTTTCCAATCAAAATTATTATTCAAGTTCAGGTCTGCAATTCATTTACTTTTTGAAGTTGGTGCTGTTTCATTTTTAATATTGTGTTATATATTTTACGACAACTCTTATCAATACTTTTTATTAGCCTTAACAATAATAGCTGGATCGGATTAGTATCTTTAATTGCTGGGTGTGTAAAATGCAATCTGTCCAGCTCGGCTCTCAATGAATGTAGTATATTCTGATATTGAAGGAAATTGGTTTGAAAAATTCTCACAGGTGTAGAAGTCACAATTCCTATTTATAAGGTCATTTACAAATAATATTCCTGCATTAGGATAATGTCTGTAACAGACTCTAGCCGCCCCCATCCCCATTATAAATTTATTGTTGTACCATATTGGCATGGAGAGAAATTCTTCCCATTTTTCAGGATCCTTTTATTTGAAAGGAGAATAAAACCAGTAAACACATCTTTCTAACGGAAAAAAAAATTGTCATCAATAATCATTAAGTCTGTACAAGAACGTGGCGAATAGGAAATGACGTCACCATGACACCGGCTTTCCTGTACAATGTTTAACATGTTTCAAGTTTGTAAAACAAAGAGCGGATCCAGAATTTTGTGTTGGGGTGGGAGCGCAACCAGAGGGGTCCGGGGACATGCCCCCAGAAAATTTTGAAAATAATGGATCCTTCTGGTACATTCTGGGCGTTGAAAACAACTTTATTTGGTATTTTAAAAGGACAGGTTTTGTGACAAAATCAATCCAAATAACAGGCTAATTACTGAAGTACGAAGACGCAAGCTATTGTGCAATATATTCATCTACTATTGGAGTCATTAAACCCTCGAGTGACAGCTCCATTTTCCTCAGTTTTGCTAAGGTTCACTCTCTAGCATTGAAATAGTCGAGCGCGCTATCTCCTTTGACAGCTCTTGTTTATAACAATGTCATATATAAGCGAAACTTAAAAAAAAGCTTGGATGTGTCACGAAAAGTTTAATCAATTATGCTTGTTTTAGCTTAACACAATGGCGCTAGTTTGGATCTTTCACATTCTTTGTCCTGAAAAAAAATTGTGTTCAGAATAAATAAAATAATTATGGATCTTCTTGTGCGTTTATGTTGGTATATATAGAGTGACATTGAGTGACATTGAGACTTCTGGCAAATATGAGAATCACGTTGTGTTTAACTAAGCGACTTTCAAGTTTTGAAAAATTAAATTAAATCTTTGACATAGTCTACTTGCTTGTTTGCTTACTTGGGGATTGCGCCGTTTTTCAACATAACAAGCACACTATCCAGTGATCAGTACCGCGTATTGTTGATTTGGTTATAATGGTTACATTCTACCAATTCAGTTCCTTCTTTATTTCATATTAACAATTTAATATTCAGACGTCAGTTTCAGCGCTTTAGAGCGTTTCAGTGATATGAAAGCCATATAATGGTCATTTAGTACGACAAGTCTTCTTTTCAATCTTCTCAAAAATAGGAAAAAATGTTTACATGTTATGTTACATAATTATACAAAAAATATTCGGTTCTGAGAAAGATCACCTCTAAAAATGCCCCCCATGAAAACAGCCGTTTAGCAATTATGTGTATGTAGAAATTTTTCACAAAGAGTAAATTTTAATCCAGGAAATTCACAATGAAAATGGTCTAGATTTTTTTCAAATCATTAAGCAATAAAACTAAGGCCAAAATATAACTTGTCACCTCCTCATATCACTCATTATACCAAATTTCATCCATAGCATGGAACTACATTTGTGACTACTTCACTGAGTAGTCACTTCCGGTTTGGTGTAATCCGTCTTAATAGTAATAACATGAAAGCTTCCCACTGATATATTGATTTTGTTCCGGATTGCACTGTGAAAATCTGGTTACGCTAAATGCTTTTTTGAGCAAACTTTTAGCTTTTATAGTATGTTTGAAATCAAATGTGTGTTGTTTAGGTCTTCCGTTTCTTCACACATTCGTAGAATCGACTTTTATTACATGTTTGACGTCGCGGGAGTGTAATAAAGCCATTAATGATAATACACTAGTGTAATAAAGCTTTGACGTCGACGTCATTTATAGTACAGGCGACGTCGGTCAAATTGTCCTGTTTATATAGTAAAAGAAAGTCGATTTTTTGATGTTTCGACAAGAAAGGTTAACATGTGATAAAAAGAATATTACATTTGTGACTTTAAACTCGTTGAAAAAAAATAATAAAATGCTCGGCAAACCTCGCATTTTATAATTCTATTCAACTCGTTTAATAAATTCAATATGAAAAGACACTCATGTAATATCCTCTATATGTTGCATGAAATTCATTTTAGGTATGTAGCTCTCAATTAAGAAAACTTCTAACATTTCAGAAATTTACTGACGTTTTTAACCAACATCAATGAGGACCCTTAGAATCATACACAGACTTTCAAAAGAAATCTCCAAAAACCATTGGATCCGTTACGTATCCCTGTAGGATTTGTGTTAAATTCGAGTTTACGTATTATTTGGTTAATGAAAGTCTGTGTTGTGTATTTACTGTGTCTAATCTAAACTTAAAGATTGAAAGCGACTTCTAAAGATCTTTTAGTTAATCTAGCTAGTCGAAACGTTGGTCGAACGTGTGGCATACGCCCGTGATCTTACCGATTGACCTCGTTTTCCTCCACCTGAATGTTACAAACACTTCCAGGAACGGCTTTTTACGGAAGCATTTAATTGACTGAAGACATCTTCAGAGTGCATGTGTTAATCCTTACCATGCTGGACACGATTAATTCTTCCTTTGTAACCACTGTAGATCCAAGCAGTCTGATCATGATCTGCACTGTTCGCTATTTAGTTATCTTTTTGGTAAGCACCGCTTTTAACAACTAATGGTACTATCCAGTTTGGAAGGTAGACGAGTTCATTACGCAAATTTAGCATGGTAAGGTTTAAGACCTTTAAGTGTGGGTGTTAATCGTATGTGCGTGTTTTAAGTCACATACATGTAAGTGATTAAAAGAAATGACTCGTAACATTCGATATATGACTTAGTCATTTGAAAAACGTAGGAAAGACATTTAAAGATGTTTTTCACAATTATTTCTAGCGGACAGAATTTTCTATAACTTTGCATATTTATAGATTGATGTATGACAAGTTAAAATAAAAAATAAAAATTATAGGTACCCGTGCTTCTTTTTTCAATATTCAAAGTTTATTAAGAACACCAAATCGATATTTTTGTCTGAAGAAACAATACATACATGTCACAGTAAAACTACTGCAAACAATTATTTACTTAAAATTTCACTCTGATGTTTCTGTTTATGCATTACAATTAATGAAACCACTATAACTATGCATAAATTGTCAACATATAGATATATTAACTCAGAAAAAATTCTCTTGACAGATGTCGAAAATATCTGAAACTGAGAAAAACACGAAGTATTTCTTAATGATATGAAAAATCTAGCGGACAGAATTTTACAAAATTTTATATTATGTAAGCTAGAAGGAAGACAAAAAATTCTAAACCAAAAAAATAATATCAACCCGTGCTTGTTTTCAAGAAAAATTAAAACATATTCACTCCGCCCACAAAAGTACTTTTTCATTACCCCACCCACCTAAAAGTATGAACATTATTTTTTCTTACACAACAAATTGCACAATGTTATAATCAGTTTCATAACTATTTTTCTTACTCACATTTGGAATAATGCTCCTTTAAGTTTGCATGCCTCTAGGTCAAATACTTTTTGAGATACGTGCTACACAAGCTTTCACATGCCATTTACGTATATATTTGACCACGTCAAGGGACATAAATCTGTTTTTACTGAGTGAAACCTCAAATAAAAGCACTGGTGCACAACTTCGCATACAGAATTTAATTCTTGTATGGTTTCATGACTCTTGGCGCATATACTTTGGAGGTACATGCGACACAAATGTTTAGACCCTTTATGTACAGTTTGACTGTCAAGGGCCATAACTCTGGTCTTACTACGTGAAATGCGGGATGGGGCACAAAAAGTATAACAACATTTTTAGCAAGTCACATTTGAACTTGAAGGAGATAGATCTACGTTAAGATTTTCTGGAATTTGATGTGACTTGGAGTCGGCTGAATCATTACTGGACGAAATAGTTTACTTTGGCTGTCCAGAATGTATTCGATTCGAGCACTTCCTACGACTACTCCTCCAATAAAACACCATCACTTTTAAAGGTAAAATATGCATGACCTATATTGTCAGTACATACGATATTTTTTGCACCAGTGTGCTGCATATCCGACAATTGTGCACTTTCGGCGGCGAATCCTGAACTTTACAGTGGTTATCACTTGCTGCGCAATTGAGCTGCGCACAAAATATTGTGATGAACTCCTTTAATTCATTTTTTGTCTATGTCTCTAGAACGATTCCATAGATTTTGACACTTTGCAGACAGCGCTATTTATAGAACTACTGTTCATTTCATTAGACGCTGGCTGCAGCGTAAGTCAGTGTGTTGGTGTAGTCCTAGATGAGAGAAAATATCAATAAAATATTAATTTAAACGGCATAAAAGTAATCAAAGGTATGTAGATTCCTTTCAGATTCGTCTAATTCTTCTTTTTATGTCAGTATTAGGAAAATACAGGTTCTTGCTTTGGATAAATCCGTGTCGATAAAATGTCGGCTGCTTCAGATTAAATAGATAACAACTCAAACAACTGTTATTTTTACTTTTTTTATTTTCTTGATATGCTTTTGGTTTACTCTGAATTATTTTAACTCGATTGTGATGAAAAGCTTCGAACTGATTGGAACCACTCTCGAATCCGCAGTGCTGGTGTCATAAGAGAGCATATGGTCGTGGCCCCAGTGGGATTTGAATCCATTACCCCTGTACAATGTTCTGCATCCAACATGTGCTGAAGATACGGGAGGCATAGTTTTAATAACTGTTCGTCCGTGTGTCCGTCCGTCATATTTTCTTTCGTACTTAGGCCTAACTCCAACAGCTATGATCTAGTTAAAGTGAAGCAACATGTTTCTTGCAACACATCTTTTTTCTTTTTCCATTCATTTGAAATGAAGTTATTTTATTTTATTTTAAAGTTAAGCCTACTTTTATTATTTCGACAGGCATTTACAAGGATATGTGTCAAACACAAATGACATCATACTTGTTGCATCATTTATATCCGTGGCTTTTTTGTTCTTTTGATCCGTGTGCAGGTTGAATGCTCTCTAACAATTTTATTTGATGTACTTCTCGCATCCTTTCACTTCAGATATATGAGAAGAATTTTCCAGCGTCAGTATAAATGAGCCATGCCACGAGAAAACCAACATAGTGGGTTTGCGACCAGCATGGATCCAGACCAGCCTGCGCATCTGCCAATTGTAATTAGAGAAACCGTTAGCGAACAGCATGGATCCTGACCAGACTGCGCGGATGCGCAGACTGGTCTGGATCCATGCTGGTCGCAAATCCACTATGTTGTTTTTCTCATGGCATGGCTGAAATGGCTTGTTAGTCAATAAATAAAACTATTGTCCGAAGTACATTCAATATGTGTTTTATTAAATGATGTCAGAAGTTAATTTTCAGTTTTAATTTTATACTTCTGACTTTTTCAGCAAGTTTTTTTTTCAGTGGTGAGGGTCCAACTGTACCCTTACACGGACAAATATTTGTCTTTATACACGATTTGATGTGCATTTTTGTGGATATTAGGCGTTTACCAGTAGAAGTAGAAGTTTTTGTTTAACAGGCTGAAAAAGAACAGTACCGACCAGCTATGGGGACCGGGGTCATAAACCCCCTCCTACACACCCCGCCTTTTGAAAATTCTTAAAATCAGCGCTTTATTTCCTGCATTCTGGGCTATTTTAGGTGCATTTAAGAAAACCTTTTCCCATGCAGTTTCATATATAGTTTACCCCTTAATTTTACATTTGTATGCGCTCACTGTTTAATTTTGGAAAAATGATAAAATTAAATTTTCTTAGAGGTAAAGTTCCTTGTTTCTTGGAGATAATTAACATCGATACAAATAACATTGGGGTCTTATAAAGCAGAATCCAGATACACTTTGAATGCTATCATAATGTTGCAGAGCCCGCCCGCTTAGCTCAGCAGGGAGAGCATTTGTCTTCGGATCGCAAGGTCGCGAGTTCGATCCCCGCGTTGGGTGTATGTTCTCCGTGTCAATTTGACACATTGTGTCTGAAATCATTCGTCGTCCACCTTTGATAATTCATGTGGGGAGGTTTGCAGTTATTTGCGGAGAACAGGTTTGTGCTGATAGAGAATCCAGGATCACTGGTTAGGTTACATTGTAACTGCCCGCCGTTACATGACTGAAATACTGAAAATAAAAACGGGGTAAATCCAAAACAAACATAATGCTGACTTTTTTAAACATTTTCTTCTTTTCTTCTATCATTTTAGAATATGGAAATAAATGGTTTTTCGGTCAATAGAATACATCTATCTACCTTTTTATTGTCAGTAGTATGCACTTAGCTACCTCTGAAGCGGTCATTGATTACAACTATACTGGCAATGAAAATGATTTTTTGACACTCTTGACCGAAACAAATTCAAACCAAATCAATTAAAGTTTGATTAAAATTGATCTTTTATCAAGTTCTACGATATGCAGCCCGCCGTGCGTGATGTTACTTCATTTCAGTTGATCAATTATTTTCGAGGCAAAACATTTTTAACTTTTAAGTAAATACTTAGACACTTTATTGTCTGCAACCTGCATTTCTTCAAGTTCCTCACGGGAGAAATAGGGCATTACAATGAAGAATGGACTATAACTTATTTCTCACATAGATCCAGTGGGATAAATGGCCATTAATTCATTTATAAATTAGGGGTCAATAGTCATTTACGAACATAATAAGAAGTTAATCGCTAATTTTGTTAGGTCGCTTTCTTTCAGTATTAATCAAAACAGATTACAGCATTCATAATGATTATGTTGTGACGGACTATGTTGGCTTGAATTTTTGTACTGAAATGTTTGACGTCTGTTTCCCTATATTTCAGAGCTGAAAGACGACTTGGCTACCTTCTACAAAACAAGATACAGTACAATACCACTGTCACCGCTAGTCGAGGGACATGACACTCCACTTGTAGATTTTTACATTTTGCCTGAAATGAATTTCATTGAAAAGCAGGACAAAAAGCCAGCTGGGAAAGAGACTAAAACGCCTGTCAAATCGTTGTCGGAAGTATTCCAGTCTGAAAAACAGTTGTGAAATGTATTAACCGCTGATGCTGGATTTGGAAAAACTGCATTTTCAAAATACCTTGCTGCCACGTGGTGCCAGGCTCATCGTCCCGAATGAAATACAAAAAAGTACTTCTCAGAAGATTCGATTAACTGCCATGCGTGATTTGAGTTTTTGTTTCTTGTGTTATTACGGGATTCTTCTGATGATTGTAGTATTGATGATTTGATAATGAATCAAATTATACAAATTTGGCACAGTCTTCAAAAATGACATTAGAATCTATACAGGGATTCTGCGCCGGGAACGATTTTTAATTATTTTGGATGCTCTAGATGAATGGGTCCATCCTGAAAAGAAATGTGAAAAAGAGCCAAAAACAATCCCTCATCGTAATGCTCGTGAAAAATGTGTAATCCTTACAACAACAAGACCTTGGAAATTAGGTGTGTTAAATCTTAAAAATAGTGAAATAGATAAGAAAGTGGAACTAGTAAAACTAACCTCAGAGTCAGCACAGACATTAGAGGAAAGAGCGATTTCAAAAATAAAGAATCTCAATGTTGCTGAAGCAAAAGTCCTGGCTGAACAATTACAGGAAAATATCTATGAAAATGACCTGAGGGATCTGGAATCCGTCCCCCTTCTTTCTATGTATCTCATTAGTTTATGGTGTGAAGGTATTCCACTAGTACAGTCAAAGTGTGGACTATATGCAAGCATTATTGAACTCCTGCTGTCAAGAACTTTAAGCAAACATCGAAAATGGAAACAGCGTGCGAACCCTCCCAGATTGATATCCCACAATGCTTCAGTGAACATGAACATTGTAATCAATTACTGCACGTATCTGAAAGCTTTAGGTAAATTGGCATTTGAAACTTTATTCAGTGACACAAAGGAGAACACTCTTGTTTTTTTAAAGTCAGTGGCAGAGAAGTATCTCTCACCAATGTTTTTGAAATTAAGTCTTGACTCGGGAATATTAACACAGAGTACAGAAAAGACACTTATCAAACAAATTTCTAAAGTTTCGTTTTCGCACAAAACCATTCACGAATTTTTTTGTGCATTGTACATTAGCTGTCAAAATGAAAATGATGTCAAAAACATTGTTGTAAACAAATGTAAAAGTTTGCAAAGTATTCTGGACATGTCAACAGTGCTTGTTTTCATCAGCGGAATGAATACAGAAATCATTTCTTCAATATCACAGGAATTTCTTTCTGTTATCCGTGAAGATAAGATAACGAGCGAATACAGATCCACGACTGATGAGGACTGTGAACCTCTGGAAGACATACAAGACATGTACATTTCTTGTATGAAAGAAAACACGAGCGATAAGGAACTCAAACTTTTCTGTCAAGACTTTTTCTTTAGTGAAGATTGTGAAGAAGAAAAATACTTTTCATATTTAGCACAGCTCGCGGTACAAAATAAAAATAACATGGCGTCAATAAATATCTACACAGACGCCAGTGATCGTAGTTTACGTGAAATTATTGATTCTTGTGAATTGCACGAACTGTTCCAGATCAATAAAATAGTCTACCGGGGTGAAGAAGAAAACGCACAGCTTCCTGTACTGTTGGACAAGTCGTCGAAATGTGTCACTGTTATATCGCCTGATCAACCTGGTTCTTGGAGCCGTGAAATGTTGGAAACATTACAGAATAATTCTCTGTTACAAGCAATTTATATCTACGGTTTCTGGATGAGCCACGATGTACTGAATGACTTTCTGAATTATATTATAAACAGAAAAACAATGACGGAGATTGGATTGTGGGACTTATACTGTACCGAGCACGAGTGGCCGCGTTCGTGTACTTTCAGTTTAGATTTTAGTCAGCATTCAGATCTAAGGAAGTTAGAATTGTGGGAGATACCTGAAGTGTCACAATTGAAAGTTAATAGTCAAGTGAAACACGTGGGGTTGTACAGTATCAATCTAGGTGAAATGTCGCTGCCTCCTGAAATGGCGAATATTGAAAGTGTTGATTTGGGGAATGTAAACATGTCTGCTTCAACATTGCGTGATCTCGTTAAGGTAGTGGAGAAACTTTCACACAAAGTCACAGTAACAATACGCTCGTGGTGTAAGATAGAACCGTGGACAGAGTTTGAACACGTTAAACAATATATACACTCATCTCAGAATTTCCGAGTTATACCGCAGGATGATAGCGGGCGGTTTGTGTTTGAAACAAAAGTTGAAAGTGAAGTTACTAAATAAACTCAGACCGATAGTGTAAATGTATATATAAACATTAATTATAAAACATTCACATGTGTTTACACACTGATATATATGACATTAGTGTGACATACATATGTGTAAATAATTATAAATAGTGACATAGTGTGGACATAAAATTAATTATTGGAGGAAAGGATGGAGGTTCATACACATGGATTAATACACAAGTAAGTTATTTTATTTGCTTTTATTTATTATATTCTAAACGTAATTTAATATTTTTAACAGTTTTATAGAATTGGGCCTCGTTATGTAAAAAAGGGCCATCTTAATGAAAATAGAAGTTTCCTTGAAAACAGAATACTTTCATTGAGCTATGCCATCAAATTGACCCTAGTCATTATTTTACTTCTGGAGAAATTCAATGGATATATTTAAAAGTTTTATAAGCCCCAAACCCTCTTTACTCCCGCATCATATCCGGCCTGCATCTACTAGTCATACCTTCCGTTCTTCCCGTCCGTCCGTCTGTCCGTCTGTTTCCAATTGTTAACAGAAGAAAACTACAAACGCTTTACCATTGATAACTAAAGACATGTTTGGCCTACAGACGTCAGACTTCATAGGAAAATTTTCTATAGTCAGTAAATGACCCCTATTATTTTAAGGGTCAAAAAGTCAAAGGTCAAGGTCACAATGACCTGGAGGGTCACAATGACCTGGAGACTGAAAACGGTTTCACAGTGATAACTTAAAAATCTAAGACTTTGGCCAGCAGGCGTCAGACTTAATAGGAAATTTGTCTATGGTTAGTTAATGACCCCATTATTTTAACGGTCAAAAGGTCAAAGGTCAAGGTCACAGTGACCTGGAGACTGAAAATGGTTTCACAGCGATAACTGAAAAATCTAAGTCTTTGGCCAGCAGGCGTCAGACTTAATAGGAAATTTGTCTATGGTCAGTTAATGACCCCCATTATTTTAAGGGTCAAAAGGTTAAAGGTCAAGGTCACAATGACCTAGAGACTGAAAACTGTTTCACAGCGATAACTGAAAAATCTAAGACTTTGGTCAGCAGGCGTCAGACTCAATAGGAAATTTGTCTATGGTCAGTTAATGACCCCCATTATTTTAAGGGTCCAAAGGTGAAAGGTCAAGGTCACAATGACCTGGAGGGTCACAATGACCTGGAGACTGAAAACGGTTTCACAGTGATAACTGAAAAATCTAAGTTCTTGGCCAGCAGGCGTCAGACTAAAAATGAAATTTGTCTATGGTCAGTTAATGACTCCTATTATTTCAAGGGTCAAAAGGTCAAAGGTCAAAGGTCAAGATCACAGTGACCTGGAGACAAGACTGATAACGGTTTCACAGCGATAACTGAAAAATCTAAGACTTTGACCATTAGGCGTCAGACTTAATAGGAAATTTGTCTATGGTCAGTTAATGAGTCCCATTATCTTAAGGGTCAAAAGGTCAAAGGTCAAGGTCACAGTGACCTAGAGACGAGACTGAAAACGGTTTCACAGTGATAACTGAAAAATCTTAGACTTTGGCCAGCAGGCGTCAGACTTAATAGGAAATTTGTCTATGGTCAGTTAATGACCCCCATTATTTTAAGGGTCAAAAGGTCAAAGGTCAAGGTCACAATGACCTTGAGACTGAAAACGGTTTCACAGTGATAACTGAAAAATCTAAGACTGGCCAGCAGGCGTCAGACTTCATAAGAAATTTGTCTATGGTCAGTTAATGACCCCCATTATTTTAAGGGTCAAAAGGTCAAAGGTCAAGGTCACAATGACTTTGAGACTGAAAACAATTTCACAGTGATGACTGAAAAATCTAAGACTTTGGCCAGCAGGCGTCAGACTTAATAGGTACTTTGTCTATGGTCGAGTAATGACCCCCACTATTTTAAGGGTCAAAAGGTCAAAGGTCAAGGTCACAGTGACCTGGAGAATGAAAACAGATTCACATAGATGAAAAACACTTTGACCAACAGAAGTCATACTTCATAGGATGATGGTTTGTGATCAGTAAATGACCCCTGTCGTTTTAAAGGTCAGAAGGTCAAAGGTTAAAGTTGCAATGACCTTGAAACATAAAATGTTTTCCCATTGAAAACTGGCCTTGTGTTTACAAAACATTCTCAGTCTCAGCTGAATTTCAAAAACACTTTAATATACAGGCTTCAAACTTTAAAGGATGATTGCCTGTGGTCAGAAGATGACCTCCGGTTGTTTTAACGGTCAATAGGTCAAAGGTCAAGGTCGCAATGACCTTGAGACTGAAAACTTATCCTGATTAATAGCTGAAACAACTAAAAAGATTTTAACCTTCATGCGCCAAACTTTATAGGATAATTGCCTGTCGTCAGAAGATGACCCCTGTAGTTGTAAGGATCAGTATGTCAAAGGTCAAATTCGCAGTGACCTTAAGACTGAAAACGTATCCTGATTAATAACTGAAAAAGATATTAACCTTTATGCCACAAACTTTATAGGATGATTGCCTGTGGTCAGGAAATGAACCTGTAAGTTTTAAGGGTCAATAGGTCAAAGGTCAAGCTCGCAGTCCTATTGGGACTGAACATGTATCCTGATTAATAACTGAGAAGGTTTTAACGTTCATGTGCCAAACTTTATTGGATGATTGCCAGAAGATGACCTCTGTTGTTTTACTAGGCAGTAGGTCAAAGGTCAAGGTTTCTGTGACATTGAGACTGAAAATGTACCCTGATTCATAACTGAAAAATATTTTAACTTACATGTACCAAACTTTATAGGATGATTGCCTGTGGGCAGAGATGACCCCTGTAATGTTAAGAGTCAATAGGTCAAAGGTCAAGGTTGCAGTCATTTTGAGACTGAAAACTTATCCTGATTAATAACTAAAAAGGATTTTAACCTACATGCGCCAAACTATATAGGATGATTGCCTGTGGTCAGAAGATTAACCTGTAGTTTTAAGAGTCATTAGGTCAGTGGTCACGGTCGCAATCTTCTCATCTGGAGACTGGAAACGTACCCTGATTAAAAACTGAAAAAGATTTTAACTTACGTACGACAACTTTATAGGATGATCGCCTGTAAGTCAGAAGATGAACCCTGAACTGTTAACGTCAATAGGTCAAAGGTCAAGATCGCAGTCATCTTGATACTGAACACATATCCCGATTAATAACTAAAAAAATAACCTTCATGCACCAATCTTTATAGGATGATTGCCTGTTGTCAGAAGATGACCCCTGTTGTTTTACAGGGCACCTTTAGACTGAAAACGTGAATCAGTCTAATTTATAACTGGAACAAATTCAACACACATGTGCTAAGCTTTATAGGATGATTGCCAGTGATCAGATGATGACCCCTGTAGTTTTAAGGGTTAATAGGTCAAAGGTCGCAGTCATCTTGAGACTGAAAAATGTATCCTGATCAATTATTGAAAAATATGTTAACCTACATGCGCCAAACTTAATAGGATGATTACCTGTGGTCAGATGATGACCCCTGTTGTATGAAGGGTTAAAAGGCTAAAGGTCATTTTTGCCATGAGCTTGAGACTGAAAACAGTTTCACATTGATTACTATGAAATATTTTGGCTTACATGCGTCAAACTTTATTGGATAATAGCATGTGGACAGTAAAAGACCCTTGTCGTTTTAAGGACCAATAGGCCAAAGGTCAAAGTCGCAGTGACCATAAACCTGAAAATGGTTTCACATATATAACTGTAGAAAACTGGCCTACAGACGTCAGACTTCAAAGGATGATGGCATGTATACATTAAATGGCCCCCTGTTGTTTTAAGTGTCAAAAAGTCCAAGGTCAAGGTCACAGTAACCTTGGGACTGAAAACGGTTTCACAGCGATAACTCAAAAAGACTTTAGCCTACAAACGTCAGACTTCATAGGATGATTTCCTGTGGTCAGTAAATGACCCCTGTCGTTTTAAATGTCAACAGGTCAAAGGTCAAAGTCGCACTGACCTTGAGACTGAAAATGGTTTCCCTTTGATAACTGGCCTTGAGTTTACAAAACATTCTCAGTCTCAGCTGAGTCTAAAAACACTTTCTGATTAATAACTGAAAAAGATTTTAACCTACACCCATCAAACTTTATGACCCTTGTTGTATAAAGGGTTAATAGGCCAAAGGTCATTATCGTATTGTCCTTGAGTCTGAAAACGAAACGGTTCAACATTGATTACTTTTAAAACCTTTAGCATGTTCTTTGTTTTATATAAATTCCAGACACATCAGACCTATTTAATATACTTTCTAGATTTTCACTCAGTCATCGAAGAGCATCCATACATTTGCTTAAAACGAAAAGGAAAAGAGGTGTTGAATACTATGCAATCCTCATTATTGTCGCATTTCAGCAGTTCGTCCGCAGAATAAACCTAATTTCAGTAATTTTCTTCATATAAGACTTTTCTATTCAGACGGTTAGTAAGGATTTCCTTAAATGACTACTTGTGTAAAAATGTCTTGGCCACTTTCTGAAGTAAGTCAGAATTCATTGTTTGAGATCAGAAGGCACTTAATGTCTCCGCTACTTTTTTCACGTTTTTATTACATTTCCATTCTTCTACTTCTCGCGCGAGACTACCCGTTTCTGTAAGCGAACAAAATACCAGTAAATATGGGGTTAAGCAATTACACTTGGGTCACGTGAGTAAAACACGTGATGAAAACTCTAGTATTGCGCGGGTAGACATCAGGAAATATTTACTTTCACTTTACCAAGCATCTACTTGAAAAGCATATAAACAAAGCTTTAAACCATCCGCAGACATTTCTCTTTGAAATTAAACATTACTAAAGCTTATATCTGCCATAAAATATGATCTTTACAAGGCGGAAAAATGGCAATATATATTGATATTGACTACCTTCGAGTGGACCGCGGAGGCACATCCGGCGAATTACATCAACGCACACTTGAACCAGAACTACTACATTCATTAAGAATATGTATACATACGCGTAAGATTTTATGGGAGCATTTTCGCCCGCAACGTCACGCGCATTGAGTAAAGTCAAAAACAGCAACATGTCGTCACAATTGAAATATAAAAAAGTAACTTTTACATTGAATGTTTTGCATTTCTTTTGCATTTGATACTGCGGAACGCATATCTTTGTTTTTGAAGGTATTTAAGTAAGTACTCTGTATCAACATTATAAAAAACTAGCTGCATTTGATATGGTACTTAAAAATCGTTTAGTGTCTTCTCTAAATTCATATGAACTTAGGCTACACCAGAGGCCACAATCTACTTACATAAATTCAAAAATATGCCTGTTCCGTACCTACCACTCCCACCCCCACCCCACTCAGCGCTACGCGTCTGTGCTTTTGTGGCCGAGTTGCGACAATCACTTGCCCATCAGCTCGCTGGATTGGACCTTTGCTTGAAGTGTAGAGGAACTAAACAATCTACTTTACGGCAGGTCGAAGGTTCTGTCCAGTACCCAGTCGTGTTTGAAATAATCTCTGGACGTAAAAACGTTATTGCCTTTAGCCAACGCGTGAAATATTTGGTGTGCAGTTTTCATTTATCAGGATTGTTAATTTCATTGTTATATGTTTCAGGCTTTTTTATGTTTTTGGTAATAAATGTATGATAAAACCGTACGTCGTGACTGAGTGAAAACTTATTAATGACTTGAAAAGACTGCAGTTTTCAGATGTATTCTGTCTGTACTGATGATGCAAAACAATTCAAAACAGGTTGTGACATAAACATCACCGCCTTTATATCGCGCGTTTTGCGCTTCTCTAATCATTAAGAGGTAGATTTTTTTGTTAAATCGTAACCTTCGTATTAAATTACTGATTTTATTCTTCTTAATTAAATGCATCATTTGCACTGTTTAAAAAATTAAATGTACATGTAAAGTACAATTTAAACGTCTCTGAAATTATATATTTTATGCACTTTTAATCACGAGCGCGTTTCCACACTCACTAGTTTACCAGTGTGTATTTTTCTACATAGTCATAATTTTTGTACCAGCTTAGAGCTTGGCTGACAGGTCTCGGTAACTATCGTCTAGGCCGACATCCGGTGTAAGTCGTTTCCATGGATATATTGCCTGTAGCTGGTTCCGGTGGTTTATCTGAGCGTCTCCGAGCATAGTTCCACCTTTGGCTTCTGCGTAATAATTTCTCCCTCAAGATATCGTCTGTTTGTTTGTCCGTGCGTTTGTTCCTTTTGTTGTATTTATTTTTTTCAGAACAGATCAGATCAGAACATACCTTTATTAACTCAAAACCTTTACAGTTTTATAAGTATACAATGCAATACATTTATACAGATCCACATGACATGGTGATTGTTGTGTGTATACATGAAAAAAGATGTATACACAAAGGCATGGTACTATGAAAGAAAATGAGACACATTAGTAACAGTTAATCGCTCAAAACAATTAAATGCTTACAGAAGGAAACTGTGTAATAAGGACACAGGGGGGTGGGAGAGAGAAAAAAAAAGAGAGAGAGAGAGATAGATGGTTGTTGTAAAAAGTCATCACCAGCTCATGTATAGCCTACTTTGAATCTCATTATAAATTGACCGATTAATATCTTTAATATACACTTTACTGTTGGGAATTTTTTAATAGACTAAATTTATATACTATAATACAGGTATTATTGGAAGTCTATGACCTAGTAAAATAGCTGTGTAAAACATGAGCATTTGTTTCTGTTTTGGTGTCACATGTGCTGTTTTAAAATCGAATGTCATACGTTCATCTTGCTCGAAATGCAAAAGTATGCTAGCATATTTTTGTGTCTTATGTCGATCTGTGTCGATGTAAAGATTGCCCACATAAATGGATGCTGTATGTTATATGTCAACATTCTAAAGCGTTTTCATGGATTTGAATGTCGTATGCGAGATATGCTCAAACTAGTCTTATGCTTTCGTGAAATTTATATTTTGGAACTGATTATGATTTTTACATGGTTTACATATACGCAGTACGACGAGCATTCAGATGATAGTAAAAATGTTAATTATATGTTTTCATTGTCTTTTTCAGGTCCAGTTTCCCTTTATACTTAAGATAAAAGATCGACGACAACATCTCAAAACTCCAGACGTACTTCCCGTGGCCAGGGCTACGAATACATCGCCATAAAATACGTGGATGTACACTTTGCCGCAAATACTTCTGGAGCAAATATCTACTTTCGGTGGCTACGCTTCACACACCATAATATACTTGCCATGACCTCTTGTTTCCGGCCATTGGACAGAAAACAAACATTGCAGGACTATAATCGTATTATACCCAAAAGTCTGTGAGAAAAACTGCTTTTAATCATAAATATTTATTACCAGAGACAAATCATACTGAATTTCTTAAATCATTTGGTAAAGAAATGTCTGACTTTCACTTGTGTAAACATACCGCTTTTGAACTTATTTTTCTACTATGAAAAGTTAATTAGTAAAGTTTTGTATGTAAGTTAGTATTATGTGGAAGGGTATCAAAAAGTCACACGCGCTGTCATAAGGCAAATTACACTAGAAAGGACATGCTTTTACGAAAACCTTGTAGAGTACCTAGCGGACTTTTCATAATTTTGATAAAAAAGTAAAACTAGGAATTATTTTTGCTTCATATGATTGTGAAAAAAAAGTCTTTGATTAAACATTATATGAAAATTTTCCTACGTAGAGACTACTGGTATTGAAAACTTATTAGAATTACTAAATGAAAGGAATGACTAATTTTATATCTCTACTTAAAATTTTATAAAGTTTCACTTATTTCTATATATGTAACTGATAGATGTTGCAAGAGAAATAATATTTTCATCAACAAAATTTGGTATTTTACAAGACAAGGGGACTCCGGACTATTTAATAAACAGGAATCTGGTATTAAACTTTCTACACGTATAGTAATCATAGTAGGATCTGAATTCTTAGAGATATTGTTTCTTTGCATATAGAGTTACTTAGGTAGTATATATTGATAGACTATTGATGATATATTGTCTTCCCTAGTAATTTGTACTAATAACTGTTCTGAAGTTTAAGTTATTTGTTTTTGTTATAAGAATTACATGATATAGATAATGCGTTTTATTAAACATTTACAGTGAGTATTTCCATTGAAGTAAGTGAGTTATAATTTTTCTCATGTCAACAATATGGTTCACAATTTTGATAAAGATCAGATTTACCCTTGTAATAATCTGGGAAGATTCTATATGTAAATATATGATATACTAGTTGTAATTAATTGAACATTATTAATAAATCATGAAAGTGTCATATGAACATTATTAATATGTTTAATTAATTATGTTTATGAATGAATACATGATAATATATAATGCTGTTTTAATCGAAACATTGTTACTAGTGACACGTTATTTGCTCATTTGAGAGCTCAAAGTGAGTTATTGTGAACGTCCTGTTTCCGTCCTCGTCAACAACTTTGGCACAATTTTGATAAAAGATCAGAATGTTACCCTTGATAAAATCTCGGGCAAGATTTCTACTATGTCAAATAAATCATAAAAAGTATGTCAATTAATTGGAAACATTATTAAATAAATCATAAAAAGTAGGTCAATTAATTGGAAACATTATTAAAACATTATTAAATAAATCATAAAATATAGGTCAATTAATTGGAAACATTATTAAATAAATCATAAAAAAGCAGGTCAATTAATTGGAATCATTATTAAATTTATAGAGGCCCCATTTTCTATTTTCCATTCATAAAACTTTTCCAGATTGTTTACATCTATAATATTTTGGTCAAATTTGAGACCCGATCATTTCAGTTCAAAAACTAGGTCACTAGGTCAAATCATAGATAAACCAAATTAACACCTTAGTGACAACGTTTTCTACCTGACTTTCATAACACTTTGCGAGAATATTTGCACTCTGAAATGTAGACCATTTTCAAACTGGCTTGCCTGCTGTCTTAAAGTTACATAAGGCTTTTAATTTTGTAGATAATGCAGCTGTCCATTTAGATGTTATGCATAATTAAATGGTTTGAATGACACCTCTCTCAATGTTGCACATGAATTAATACAGTTAGGTCCATAAAGGGAGACAATCTTAAATGAGGGATTAAATAATATTTTCTACGATGTTAACTAATATTCAAACTTTTGGCAAATATATAAGAAAACAATTATTGAAAACAGGATTTAATAATAAACAGAGACATATTTGATGGTCAGAATAAAAAATGCGGCTGCACTATTTTGAACAAAGGCATTACGAGCCTTTAAACTATGTCAAATAATGTTTTCTACAAGAACATGATAAACCTTTGTCAAAGTCTTTGTGTCTGAAAAATCTAGGTCAATTTCTAAAACTCGGTTAGTTGAGGTCTTTAACAAGGCCTTGGGTCTAAAACTAGGACTAAAGGTCAAATTATAAAAAGAAAACATTGTTAACGCTCTAGAGGAAGTGCAGTGTATTGTATTAACCATAATTTTACCTTGCTTACCTTTTGGATTATCTCTCTTTTAAGCTCACCTAGGCGCACAGTGTTCGGGATGAGCTCTTGTGATCACCCACCGTCCGTCCTAACTTTTCTTCGAAAGACATATCCTCTGAGACCATTTGGTGGCCTTTACCCTTTAGCTCTTACCAAAGTTATTCAAATGTTAATTGTTCCCGGCAGATCTCTTGGTGCCATTCCACGGTAATGAAACGGAAAAAGCGCCTACATATTTTGGAATTCATGTTATATCGGGAAGGAACTTGGGCGCTACATTAGGGGCGTTTCACCTATTTTGTATCATTGTGCGTGATAAGGAATATTTTGGGTTTAAATGTTAAAGGTCAAGGTCACATTGACTCAGAGAATTAAAATGTTGTTTTTTGGAAGTTATAAAGTGTAACAGCTACTGTTTTTCAGAATTACATAAGGATATGGTAGATCTGAGGAATTGCCCAATGATTTGGGATCAGTGAATCACAGGTCAAGGTTGCAGGGATTAGTTTTCTTACTTTTCTTGATCACGAGGCACCTCTTGAAGAGGACAACTTTCTGTTGTTTGTTTGGTCAGTAGGTTAAGGGGTCATAATGACCAGGAAACTTAATACTGGTATCTGATTTCTAAGTAATCAAGTATAACAGCTTTGACTTTCAAACTTTACACAACAACGAAGTTCTGTATGAGGAATATCACTATTGACATTGGGATTGTGGCTTGTCAGAGGGATCTGAATGTCTGCTAATTGTTTTATTTCCGGGATCTGAATGACAAAGTGTAATAGCTACAGCTTTTGAATTTTATATCATTACAAAGCATCTCTTGAAGCGAATCTCTATTATTGTTGGGGGCAAGAAAAGAAAAGGTCAAGGTCACAGAAATATGGAGACTAAAATGTTTCCTAGACCGTACCTTATCAAGTATTATATATATATATATATATATATATATATATATATATATATATATATATATATATATAGCTTTAAGCAATGCCTTTAGATCTAGTATCATTCAGTGAACATTTCCAAAATATGAAGGGTCAGTGACGCAACAGGGCAAGGTCAGAAAGTATATAACTTTTGTTTCTTCAATTTAATTATTTGATAGAAATCACATCCTACATCCCCGCACATACACCACCCTTACCCCTATCCAGCCCTGTACATTTTTCCTGCCCTGTCTGCTACGCATGGTGTATTATGCTCGGTTAAGCGGTTATCCTTTTTCATCTTGACTTGCAGCTAGAGATAACCCCATACACCCAAAAGGTTTTGCTGCGTTTTGTTCATTTGTCCCTGCTTACAAAACAGTGGATATGATGTTTCAAACAATGATTGGTTTCAATTTCATGACCTTTTTGCATGATTAAAGGCTTTCAATTTCTACACATATAATGGTAAAGAATATTAACTTGAAGACATTTTATCAATAAGTTCTGACAGTTTTATCCCAAAGAGGGAATGTTGTATAAAATGCGGTGAGGCTTTTGGGTAGAAGGTGTCACTCATAGCTGTAAACCCTTGCCAGTATTGATCAATGGGTCAGAAATCTTATTCCTTACAGTGACTGTTCAGGGATTTAGAAACATTAAATAATGTACAGATTTATATTATATCTTAAATGACAAGAAATGCAAGCATTTTTTAATTTTACTGAATAAATTATCATTATGGGTAAAACGCTACCTTAATGATATGACTTGCTCTGCTCCTCCAGTCTATGACGCTGTTTGTGTACATGATATTTCAGCAGAATTGCTTCCCTTTGAAAGGGCTGGACTCCAGATTGTTGGCTTAAAAGTATTTTTATTTAAAACTGAAGTTTTCGCATAATGTAAACATTAGAACAGGAGTTTGTTTTTGGTTGATGTTTTTGGTGGTTATGTTTCTCAATTATTTTAGACAATGTTAAATCAAGAAGAAAACGGAATTAAACCATAGTTGCTTCGGCAGAAATATTTTCCTACTAACTTGAGAAATTCATAGTCAACGACTGTTTATCTAATTTAAAAGCTTTATAAATAAGGCAGTTTACTTGCGATACATCGTGAAAAAAACGCTTTGCATTTAGTAGAAACAATTATTTCCCGTATGTTTCAATAACATAATATGTCAGTAACTCAGCCTCAAAACCTTCTTAAAAAATAAAGCAATACATTTTTGATGTCGTAAAATTTTCTTTTTTTGTTTGTTGTCGTACAATCTGGAGGTCAGTTCCTTTAATATGATGAAGAGATTTATCACATGTTTCCTACTTAATCACCAGTGTATGTGTGAAATGTTACTTGATATAAATTGTTAGATATTTATAAAAATATATTGTATATATATATATCATATTGTTCTCAGGTCATAAGGTTATTTTGCAACTGAGTCCGCTTCCGGTACGGAGGACTTCGTATTGCATGGAATTGTTCGTTCACTTATGTGTAATTAGTTTAGTGTTTGCATTTGTATTTATAATTATGTCTCCCACCACACAGTGGTGTGGGAGACATATTGATTTACTCCTGTCTGTCTGTCTTTCACAAAGCTTGTCCGCCCTCTAAGTCGAACATTTCTCATCCGATCTTCACCAAACTTGAAAAAAAAATGTGTTTGACTATAAGAACTCGGCAAAGTTCGATAACTAGCCAAATCGACCAAGGCACTTAGAAGTTATGGTCCTTGAAAGTAACTACCAACAACTACCGGTGTACATTGTAAACTGGTTACTCCACTACCGATACAGCATTGTAGACTGGTGTGGCATTATAGAATTTTAGACCGGTAACTCCAACACTACCGATACATCATTGTAGACCGATTACTCTAACATGCGAATACCAAAATGCCACAAACAGTATACAAAGACAGACTTACTATTCAGATTATTATGCAGTTGTGAGAGACATGCGCTTTTCTCAAAAGCACCTCTAGTTCCTTTCACGAAAAACAGTAAAAATTGTCTGTTTTTGTATAAGTTCACCCTCAGACTGGCTTTATTACGTATAATTTTGATGACGTATGCGGGGCTTGGGTAGTACTCTTGTTTATCAAAGGTTCATATCTACATTAAATGTAATATTTTACATACAGGAAAAATGTAGTTCATTATATATTTAATGTTGTAACTATTGTCCATTAGTTCTTGATGGAATAAAGTTATTTGTATCCTACACATGTAAGTTTATTTGCATCTGTTCCGATGTCTTGTACATTATTATTTTGTACTATTATTTTGTATATAAATGAATCTATGTCTTACGTATATTGATCTTATATTATTCAATTTATTTTTGTCTATGAGCATGAATGATAAAAATGGATTTTAAACGGGTGCAGTTTCAGTAGTGAAGTTATTTGACGAGTTGAATTGATTAATATAGATCACTCGGTTAACATATAGTACCATTTAATCAACGAATTCAATAACTGTACTTCAATGAGAAGTTTTTTGAGAACTATTTTATCACAAAGAGAGAATACACGCCTTACACCGACACCAATACTTTATACCCTTTTCCCGGCGTTATTCCGAGCCCCTTAACTGGTATTCAAAGTCTTGTCAGTAACAACTTTTTAAATTTCAAAAGTGTTTTTACTATACAATGATACTCCAACATCTCGACTTAAAATATCCACATGTAGAAAAATTCTAGGGATTGTTGTCAATGAATAATCTAGGCTTTCACATGATGACCCTCACCCTCTGAAACAGCCAGATACTTCCTCGTTGAACCGAAACTAATGCGTTTGTGTAACAATTCTTTTTTAAATTACGAACAGATATTTAACTGTGCTTGCAGACGAAAATGTTTTACAAAACTGTGCTTGCAGACGAAAATGTTTTACAAAACTGTGCTTGCAGACGAAAACGCTTTACAAAAAGTGGTTTCAGTTTCTGTAAGGTTATATATTACCCCAGTGATTTAAGATAAGCAAATGTTTTGCCAAATCTTTTTGTTGTGTATGTATCTATGATAAAGTAAAAGATACAACTTTGTTTTTATTAGCTCACCAGAGCACAGAGTGCCCAAGGTGAGCTATTGTGACCGGTCATTGTCCGGCGTCCGCCGTACTTCGTGCGTCTTCCGTCGTCCTTCAACATTTGCCTTTTGAACACTCTAGAGGCCAAATTTGTAAACCAATCTTCATGAAACTTGGTCAGAATGTTAGTCTTAATAATTTCTAGGTCAGCTTTTAAACTTGGTTATGTGAGGTCAAAAACTAAGTTAGTAGGCCAGATCAAAGGAAAAGTTTGTGTACACTCTGGAGACCACATGTTTTACCCAATCTTAATGAAACTTGATCAGAATGTTAGTCCTAATAATTTCTAGGTCGATTTCGAAACTGGGTCTTACGGGTTTAAAAAAGTAGACATGTGGGTCAGATCAAAGGAAAAGCGTGTGAACACTCTAGAGACCACGTTTGTAAACCAATTTTTATGAATTTTGGTCAGAATGTTAGTCTTGATGATTTCTAGGACAAGTTTGAAACTGGGTCATGTGAGGTCAAATACCAGGTCAGTAGGTCAGATCAAAGGAAAAGTTTGTGAACACTCTGGAGACCACAGTTTTGACCCAATCTTTATGAATCTTGGTCAGAATGTTAGTCTTGATGATTTCTAGGTCAAGTTTGAAACTGGGTTATGTAGGATCAAAAGCTAGGTTAGTAGGCCAGATCAAACGAAAGCTTGTAAACAGTCTAGAGACTACATCTTTTACCCAATCATTATGAAACTTCGTCAGTCTTGATGATCTCTAGGTCAAATTCGAAACTGGGTCTTATGGGTTCAAATACTAGATCAGTAGGTCAGATCAAAGGAAAAGCTTGTGAACACTGTAGAGACCATATTTTGACCAATCTTTATGAAACTTTCTTAGAATATTAGTCTTGATGATCTCTCAGTAAAGTTAGAAACTGGGTCTGGCGGGTTTAAAAATTAGGTCAGTAGGTCAGACCAAAGAAAAAGCTTGTGAACACTGAAGAGAGGACATTTTTGACCCAATATGTATGAAACTTAGTCTTGATGATCTCTAGGATAAGTGCTTAACTGGGTTATTTGAAGTAAAAACTAGGTCAGTAGGTCAGATCAAAGGAAAAGTTTGTGACACTCTAGAGACCACATTTGCAATTCAATCTTTATGAAACTTAGTCAGAATGTTAGTCTTAATGATCTCTAGGTCAAGTTTGAATCTTAGTCATGTTTGGTCTAAAACTGGAACAGTAGGCAAGATCAAATGAAACATTTGTGAACACTCTAGAGACAGCATTTTTGACCCAATATTTATGAAACTTGGTCAGAATGTTAGCTTGATGATCTCTAGGTCAAGTGTGAAACTGTGTCATGTTGGATCAAAAACTAGGTCACCTGGTCAAATCAAAGTAACATCTTGTGAACACTCTAGAGGCCACAGTTGTGTCTCAGTATTTATGAAACTTAGTCAAAAAGTTTGCCTTGATGATTTCTAGGTCAATTTTGAATCTGGGTCATGTGTGGTCAAAATCTAGGTCACCTGGTTAAATCAAAGGAAACGCTTGTTCACGATTTAGAGGCCATAGTTGTAACTCAATCGTTATAAAACTGGGTCAGAATGTTTGTCTTATCATTTCTAGGTCAAGTTTGAATCTTGGTCATGTATGTTCAAAAACTAGGTCACTAAGCCAGATCAAAGGAAAATGTTTCCAGCACTCAAAGAGACCACAACTTAAGTTTGAAACTCATGAGAATTAGTGAGAATGTTTGTTTTGATAATCTGTAGGTCAAGTTCGAATCTGGATCATGTGAGGTCAAAAACTAGGTCACTCGGTCAAATCAAGGGAAAAGCATGTGAACACTCTAGAGGCGACAGTTGTAACCAAATCTTTATGATTTAATCAGAATGTTTGTCTTGATGATCTTTAGGTCATGTTCAACTCTTGGTCATGTGGGGTCAAAAACTAGGTTAGTAGGCCGGATCAACTCTGGTGAGCAATAAAAAGGACCAAGATGAGGAATATAAAGTATGTTATGATAATAAATTTCTTTCGTTTTGAAATACAGTTTTAGTGTGTTTCATCTAATTAGCGTGATACAAACAAGTCTGTTTATGCACTATAATAACGTTTATATTTCATTATGATGAATATTTTATGCATTATGTAGTATCGGTTCTAAGTCGATGTATGATATATCAGAATGGTATGAATACTGAACTGCATAAAATTTACGGAAATGATTAAAAGATGTCATTAAGTTCTGACTTGTGTTATTACTAAACATGTTTCATTGTGCACATTGAATATATATTCATGTGTACAAGGGCAATATTCATGTGTATAAGGGTAATGTTCATATGTACAAGGGAAATATTCATATGTACAAGAGCAATATTATATCATAGGTAAAAGAGCAATATATATATGCGCAATGGTAAAATCATAGGTACAAGGGCAATATCACTATGCATAAGGGTAAAATCATAGGTACAAGGGCAATATCACTATGCATAAGGGTAAAATCATAGGTACAAGGGCAATATCACTATGCATAAGGGTAAAATCATAGGCACAAGGGCAATATCACTATGCATAAGGGTAAAATCATAGGCACAAGGGCAATATCACTATGCATAAGGGTAAAATCATAGGCACAAGGGCAATATCACTATGCATAAGGGTAAAATCATAGGTACAAGGGCAATAACACTATGCATATGGGTAAAATCATAGGTACAAGGGCAATAACACTATGCATAAGGGTAAAATCATAGGTACAAGGGCAATATCACTATGCATAAGGGTAAAATCATAGGCACAAGGGCAATATCACTATGCATAAGGGTAAAATCATAGGCACAAGGGCAATGAGTAATTTTTCATACATAAAATAGCAATATTCATGCCTATAAGGATAATATTCATATGTACAAGGGTCATATATACAAAGGCAATATTCATATATACATGGGTAATATTCATAAGTACATGGGCAATACTCAGATATCTGTATATACAAGGGCATATTTCATATATACAAGTGTATCCTTGTATTCACAGTAATATTTATACAAAAGGCAGTATTCATGCAAAAAGGGGCAAATTGAATACTCTATGTACAAAGGATATATCAAACGTACTAGGGCACTATTCATATGTGCTTATTAAGTTCATCTGAGTTTTCTTCATGGAGAGCTGTTTGAATAGGTTGTAGATCATTTATTATCCCCCGCCGATGAAATCGGGAGGAGGGTATTGAAATGGCGATGTCCGTCCGTCCGCAGCCATTTCTCAGTAACTACCCGATAAAATTTCATGAAACTTAAAATAAACATGAACCAACAAACTGCGATGATGCTCGTCATTTTTTTTTCTTTTTTGTTTTTTTTTTGTTTTTTGTTTTTTTTTGTTTTCGGATTGGACTATTTCCATTAGAGTTATTATGTCTCCCCCAGGAGACATATTGTTTTTGCCCTGTCCGTCCGTCCGTCCGTCCGTACGTCACACTTCATTTCCGAGCAATAACTGGAGAACCATTTGACCTAGAACCTTCAAACTTCATAGGGTTGTAGGGCTGCTGGAGTAGACGACCCCTATTGTTTTTGGGGTCACTCCGTCAAAGGTCAAGGTCACAGGGGCCTGAACATTGAAAACCATTTCCGATCAATAACTAGAGAACCACTTGACCCAGAATGTTGAAACTTCATAGGATGATTGGCCATGAAGAGTAGATGACCCCTATTGATTTTGGGGTCACTCTTTGAAAGGTCAAGGTCACAGGGGCCTGAACATTGAAAACCATTTCCGATCAATAACTAGAGAACCACTTGACCCAGAATGTTGGAACTTCATAGGATGATTGGTCATGAAGAGTAGATGACCCCTATTGATTTTGGGGTCACTCCGTCAAAGGTCAAGATCACAGGGGCCTGAACATTGAAAACCATTTCCGATCAATAACTAGAGAACCACTTGACCCAGAATGTTGAAACTTCATAGGATGATTGGTCATGATGAGTAGATGACCCCTATTGATTTTGGGGTCACTCCATCAAAGGTCAAGGTCACAGGGGCCTGAACATGGAAAACCATTTATGATCAATAACTAGAGAACCACTTGACCCAGAATGTTGAAACTTCATAGGATGATTGTGCATGCAAAGTAGATGACCCCTATCGTTTTGGGGTCACTCCATCAAAGGTCAAGGTCACAGGGGCCTGAACATTGAAAACCATTTCCGGTCAGTAACTTGAGAACCACTTGTCCCAGAATGTTGAATCTTAATAGGATGATTGGTCATGCAGAGTAGATGACTCCTAACGATTTTGGGGTCACTCTGTGAAAGGTCAAGGTCACAGGGGCCTGAACATTGAAAACCATTTCTGGTCAGTAACTTGAGAACCACTTGACCCAGAATGTTAAAACTTCATAGGATGATTGGTCATGCAGAGTAGATGACCCCTAACGATTTTAGGGTCACTCTGTTAAAGGTCAAGGCCACAGGGGCCTGAACATGGAAAACCATTTCCAATCAATAACTTGAGAACCTCTCGACCCAGAATGTTGAAACTTCATAGGATGATTGTTCATGCAGAGTAAATGACCCCTATTGTTTTTGGGGTCACTCCGTTAAAGGTCAAGGTCACAGAGGCCTGAACATTGATAACCAGTTCTGATCAATAACTTGAGAACCACTTGACCCAGAATGTTGAAACTTCATAGGATGATTTTGCATGCAAAGTAGATGACCCCTATCGATTTTGGGGTCACTTCATCAAAGGTCAAGGTCACAGGGGCCTGAACATTGAAAACCATTTCCGGTCAGTAACTTGAGAACCACTTGTCCCAGAATGTTGAATCTTAATAGGATGATTGGTCATGCAGAGTAGATGACCCCTAACGATTTTGGGGTCACTCTGTGAAAGGTCAAGGTCACAGGGGCCTGAACATTGAAAACCATTTCTGGTCAGTAACTTGAGAACCACTTGACCCAGAATGTTAAAACTTCATAGGATGATTGGTCATGCAGAGTAGATGACCCCTAACGATTTTAGGGTCACTCTGTTAAAGGTCAAGGCCACAGGGGCCTGAACATGGAAAACCATTTCCAATCAATAACTTGAGAACCTCTCGACCCAGAATGTTGAAACTTCATAGGATGATTGTTCATGCAGAGTAAATGACCCCTATTGTTTTTGGGGTCACTCCGTTAAAGGTCAAGGTCACAGAGGCCTGAACATTGATAACCATTTCTGATCAATAACTTGAGAACCACTTGACCCAGAATGTTGAAACTTCATAGGATGATTGAACACGCAGAGTAGATGACCCCTATTGACTTTGGGGTCAGTCTATTAAAGGTCAAGGTCACAGTGGCCTGTTCTTGTAAAATCATTTTTTAGAAATAACTTGAGAATCACTTGACCTACAATGTTGAAACTTAATAGGATGATTGGACATGCAGAGTAGATGACCCCTATTTATTTTGAGGTCACTTGATCAAAGGTCAAGGTCACAGGAGCCTGAACAGTGACTTGACAACCACTAGGCCAAGAGTGTTGAAATTTAGCGGGATGACTGGACATGCCAAGTAGATGATCCCTATTGCAGCCAACCATCAGTGTCTCTTCGACTTTCGCTCCTGACCCCTATTGACTTCTTGTATAGGACTTTGCATTGGGGGAGACATGCGCTTTTTTACAAAAGCATTTTCTAGTTGCCCTTGATTTAATGAAAACTACACGTCCGCAGCCATTTCTCAGTAATAAGTTTGTAGAATGTCATGAAACTTGAAGTAAATATGAACCAACATACTTTGATGAACAACGCTTCAATGTCCATAACCTTTCGGGTGAGAGAAAAAGCATTCATTCTAAATCTGTAACCCGAATAGTCGGCTATTCCATGTAACTGTGATCTGAGTCCGTCTACGTATCCACACGTGCTTGTGGATGTATTCTATGTACGTATCCGCACGCGTTTGTGGATGTATTCTATGTACGTATCCACACGTGCTTGTGGATGTATTCTATGTACGTATCTGCACGCGTTTGTGGATGTATTCTATGTACGTATCCACACATGCTTGTGGATGTATTCTATGTACGTATCCGCACGCGTTTGTGGATGTATTCTACGTACGTATCCACACGTGCTTGTGGATGTATTCTATGTACGTATCCGCACGCGCTCGCTTTGATGTAGTCTACGTATTTGTGATCTGCATCTGTATAAGTACTAGTATCCACACACGCCTGTGAATGTTTCCCACGTATCTGTTATCTGAGTCCCTGTACGTATCCACGTGTGCTTTCGGATGTACTCCATGTATATTTGATCTGAGTTCTTTTACTTATCCACATGCGCCTGTGGATATATTCCATGTATCTGTGATTTGGATGGTTATCCACAATCAAAAAAAAATTGACCAAATTCCATGAAGATAGGATCATAAATGTGGCCTCTAGAGTGTTAATAAGTTTTTCATGTGATTTACTAGTAATCATTTAAACTCGTTTTTGACCCCACAAGACCCAAATTTTAACTTGGCCTATTAAAAAATCTCACGACAAACATTCCAACCAAGTTTCATGACGACAGGATCATAAATGTGGCATCATGAGTGTTAACAAGCCTTTCCTTTCATTTGACTTGGTGACCTAGTTTTTTACCCTTCATAACCCAGATTCGAACTTTTCCTCCAGATCATCAAAAGGGAGTTTACTATGTCTTTCTGATTCGGGAATGGAGTTAACTCTTTCTGATGAAAGATTCTACAAATCAAAAAGATTTTGAACATATAACGTCGAGGGGCAAGATTTTGTCAAGCCAGCGACTTTTAATTATTACTTGGTCTGTATTGGCATAGTGGTGATTACAAAATGGAAGGAAAATGGCGGGAGTCTGTCAAACTTATCAATACTTTTCCCGAACGTATTCAGATGACCTAAAAATCACATGATATAGGTTACTAGTATGTTGGCCGTCACACTTTAAGTGGAAGCGGTTAGACCCCATTGCTTCTGCGACCTTAACATGAAAGACTTTCATCGCATGAGATTTACGTGCAGAAATACCATTCCAGTAAAGTTGGATATAGCCCATGTCTTTACAAAACGTCTAAGATAAAAAAAAATACAATTTTAGTTGTATCTGTTAAGTATTTGGTATTATTGTTCACATCTCATTACACCTTTTTGTTTATCATCAAACCACAGACATATCTGATAAACGAAAAACATCTTTAACATAACTTTATCAATCCCCTTTATTTTTAGAAGTGCATGTATGTACAAAAAACACCTATGAGCCGCGCCATGAGAAAACCAACATAGTGCGTTTGCGACTAGCATGGATTCAGTCTGGTCAGGATCCATACTGTTCGCTTTCAAACCCTATTGCAATTAGAGAAACCGTTAGCGAACAGCATGGATCCTGACCAGGCTACGCGGATGGATGGTCTGAATTCATGCTGTTCGCGAACGCATTATGATAGTTTCTCATGGCGCGGCTCATATCTTTTATTTAACGAACAACAGCTTTACAATACATATTTTACTGGTCAGTCCCGTAGCATTTGATACTTATAATATTTCAAAAGAGGTTTCCCCTTTAAAAAAGAACACCATTTGTGAAGAAATAAAAGTAAACAAGTCAAAAACGATGTTTACCTAATTATGTAAAGTTTAAGCACTGTGACATTGTTGCAGATGTGTCAAAAGCTTCTTTTTTTAAAAAAAGATGGTAAGTTATTAAAGGCGATAAACTGTCCAGCAGTGTGATTCTTTCATTCAGTCCCTTTCCGCAATTCAATACAAAATTATATGAGTAAATTGACAGTGGATTGTATAATACTGTGATTACTTGAAATGCTGTTTCATTATTATTTAAAACAATTATTCCTTTCTATCATTTGTTGATGTTCGATACTTTTCTCCACTATTAACACAAAAATCCAATATTCATTAAAGCACTGTATAATGTACAAACTTCATGATAGCGAGGTTCGACCTTTTCCTTTCATCCACCGTTTAGATATAACTAAGTTTCTGTTCCACTGCTGAAATGTGTAACGTTTAAAAGAATTATCTTCTAAATAAGAAATAGCGTTTTGAACACATAATCATGTTGTGTCCCTGTGTTCAGATCTAACTAAAATGACAGAAACCTTATTTAACACCATAACCAGTCTGATTATATACCCTGCCTGCCAAACACTATCTCACTATGGTAGATTCACATTTATGAAAATAACTCAATGAATGAAAATGTATCAGCTATAAAATATGTTTAAAGGTCCATTACTAAGGGAAAGTGAGTTGGCATTTTTTTTCATAGCCAGTGCATAGACTTCTGCAAGACACTAAATAATGAAGATTGGCAGGTCAAAATTTACAGAAGGTCTTTGGAACTCAAAGAAATGTATGTGTATTATGTTGAAATTTCAATGAATCGACAGAATGACCCCCCAGGTCTTTTTAACTTTCTTCATACTTCATAGAAAAATAATTGTACATATACTGCGATTTATTTCGAATTTCTACATACCAACTTTCATTTTCCAATAAAATGAAATAGTTTCTGTGCTTTTTAAAAGAAATTGAAATGTTCACTTTCCTTAGTATTGGACCTTTAACAAAATATGACTCACGCGTCACATAAAACGAGGCCATACCAGGTTTTGAATGGTCTTTGCTAAGTGTCGTTTGGATACCGCATGAATATTATAGTATTTTAGTTTTTTGTCATTGAAAGATACGATTGAGGGGAGGTAATCACAATGCTATAATAGTCTTGCAATACTGATTGTTTACTCTTCGCGGCAAACAGCAACGTAAAACAGTCGCGTTGCCGTGACTGAGATCATATCGAATATCTCCCCTTCCGTCAATTCTCGTTAAATTCCAGCAACGTAGCCAAATAAACAATTTCTTTACATCAAACAAATGAAAAAAAGGTAGATCTTCTTTATTACTAAAGCCTACAATCACTTTACAGCGTGGTTTGCGAGAAATGACAACAAACAAATGTCAGACCCGAAATGAAACTGAATTTCACAAAAACGACAAAAAAATAAAATAAAATAAAATAAAATAAGATAAAAAAAAAGAAATTCGATTGGAAGTGCTTCATCCGTTCATCCGTGCAGCATGGCTGATTTCTTAATATGGGTCATTCAAGGATATGACTCATCTGCATGAATGCTCGATCTAAGACACGTTTGTATGAGTGTGGGAAGGTATTGCTTATTTTATTTTTTTATTATTGTTCATGGAGATGTGTGGAAGAGACTAAAGACAGACAACGCACATGTTCACGCTTGCGGACATAAAGTTACGACGAAAATCATAATTTTGTTCTACCAAACAGCCGTAAAAATAGGTACACACTTGTAAACAGAGGTTCACGTCCGTAAACTATGGTTGATGGCAACCCAATTATCCAGTAATTACGATATTGGTCGAAAAATAAGATTATCGAATTTATATACCTATATTTTCGAGCAAAAAACATAGGATAACAGGCGTAAACCATAGTTTACACTCTTGAACGCATGTTTGCGGTCGATAAACTAGGTTTCTCGATTGTTTCCGTTTACGACCGAAAATTATAGTTTTGTTCGAGAAACCTAATTTTTCGAACGTAAAACCATAATACACGAAGGTGACCCTATGTTTACGACCGTAAACTTGGGTTTACAAGCGTGAACCTACGTTTACGAGCGTGAACTATGGTTTACGACGTTTTGCTATGTTTTCTGTCGGAGATATAGGTTAGTATTCGAAAAGCATACTTTTACGTTCGAAAATCCTGGTTAATCGTTAATCCTAGTTTTTCGACGGTGAATCTGTGTTCACGTAATGTTTGGATAATTTGAGTGTCATGCACGTATAGAATCTATTCATTAACATACAGTAATCGAACGATAATTTGATATTTGTAAACAAACGCAGTCGGCCGTATTATTTACCAGTTTATGTAAATCACATAGAGACGATATGGATTAGTATCTCAAACTGAGACTCGATGAACAAAGTATTGTATTAGCGTTAGGCCACTAGGTATGACACCCGAGATGCAGAAAAAAAAAAGAGTTCGATACTGGGTTGAAGTAAACTTTTTTTTAAACTTTTTTTCAGCATAGATACAATACCGGGTTTTCCACTGGCTTTGAAAATACATCTAATACGGTAATACAGCATACACGGGTTTTTCTAGAATATCCATTTATACCGAATCAGTAATGTAGGTACAGTACCCCCATATTATACACTAACCTATTATTCCATAGCTCGGAATAGCGAACATTGAAAAGGCTTCTGATGAGCGATTTCATTATTCTATGGATTCTAGGAAGATCTAAAGGTTCATTGTAATTTTGAAATGATGATAATATAAAAAAAAAAGATAAGAAAAGAGAAGACAAACTGAGAATCAAACTGAAATAAAACAAAAATAAAGCAAGACTACATCATTTCCTTAGAAAATTAACCTCTTGCGAGTTTCGAACTCGTGCTATTTTTCGCACTGCATTGAAAACCGACAGCTTAGCCGCCTGAGCCAGTTCGCCATTCAAGTAAAGTAATTTTTACTTGACAAGTATCATAAGAATGACTATCTACTTTACAGTGATAACTGACCAACCTAAATTATCATTCTTAGACTCGCCTGACATTTTCGCGCCATTTTTATTATCGTTGGCCGACTGTAACTTCTAAGTTGTCTTTGTATCAATAAAAATAAATAAAAAACGATTCCTACCCATTTACAGCGGGGTTATTTTGTTGCATTTTCCCCTGTCGAGTTGGTTTTCATCGAAAACAAATTTCAGATTTAGGCAATCAAAATCTGCTTTCACTTTCACCGATATAGCTTTATCGGTGCTTGGGACACATGTCATGTAATTTTAGCCTGCATATGATTTTGAAGTTCAGGGCTCTCGTGATTGGTTAAGGTAGTTGAAAAATCATTTACATCTCACCGATGCCGGTTTGAGCCTCACTCGTGGCGTTGAATTCTTCATGTGAGGAAGCTATCAAGCTGGCTTACGAATGGTCGTATGGTGCCCGCTCTTGATGAAATAATACACAGAGTGTCACCTGGGTTCTTCCTCTACCATCAAAACTGAAAAATCTCAATATAGACCTTTCTACAAACGCTCGTTTGCTTTGATTTTTAAGCGCATGCGCTCTTTACGTGTGGCAAAAGAACTCTCAACGATAAGAAAACCTACATTAAATTATCATACCATTACAAATTAATTTGCCACTATAAAGATAATTCCAGTCAAGTAATTTATCATACAATATATTTTGATTAAAGACATGTATGTTTTTATTCATATCTTACCTGAAAAACCTGCTTTATTCTTATTTTCGTCAGAAAAGAACAAGCATTTCCAGTCTATTTCCACACATCATACACATATAAAACTTGTTCCTTGCAATTAAAAATGTCATACATTTAATTAGTATTTTTAAGTATATCGATCTATTTTTCCCACAGGTTCATATAGTTGTTGGATATATTTCATTCCGACTTAAATGGCATCTTCATACTTGGAGGACGCGGCTCCATGTCACAGAAGTTGCTGTTTTAAGTGATCTACCGGAAATCATTACGTAACTACTACGCAAATGACATGGTAAAAGACAGGACACCCAGGTAATCAAGACCCTTTCGAGGGTGACCCCTAATTAGAGCGGATCATAAACTTCAATGAAGCACATATAAGATGGCTTTGATATGATATATACTTTAATGCTTTCCGTCAACAATGTCATAATATAAGAACGCACTCGGATTAATATATCATGTGGCGGAGCTGTTTTTCGAATCAAAAACATGTGCATTTCTAGTATTTTAAAATCTATAGGAATGTATACTTTGGGACTTTAATGGACATTTCCTTTTAAAACGATGAAAGCGTAGTTACAACAAAATATAATTTGTAACATATGAATCAAATCAAGGGCTATATAACAACATATACTGATACTATTTATCTTTCTATACAGCTGGACTCCCCTCACGGGTATAATAGCCGGGTTGCGCGTCACAACCAGATAAAAGTTGGTTTAAAAGCAGTGAAAGGAAGGCTTCAAAAATGCAGATAGTGAGAGAGAAGATAAAAGTGTGAAAGTGTTAAGTAAGATGAAATATTCACAAGTTAAAAGGGGTTAAAAACATCCGCTTTGTGAGGGGTGGTAAGAGAGGACCGAGGGGTCAAGATATCGTTTGAACACCTCAAGGTCAGGTTTGAGTCAGTATGGACTTGACGGAAGGAGAGTTCATGCATATGCCGCGACATTCTCACAGGCCTTTCTAAGTAAGATGGAACTGGTACCGCAACTAAACCATACATGATCTTATAAAACATGATCAGTCGGGCTAGGTCACGTCTGTCCTGTAAACTCTGCCAACCCAACTCGTTCCGCATGCTGGTGACACTGTCATAGGTAAAATAATTATTTTTAACCCATCTAACTGATCTTTTTTGAACTTTTTCTAATTTATCAATGTTGGTATCTGTGTGGGGGCTCCAGACTGTAGAGGCATACTCTAATTGTCTTACCATGGTCTTATAGGCTGTTTCCTTAATATGTTGGTTTGTAGTCTGGATATTTCTACGTAAAAATCCTAATGTTTTGTTTGCATTGGATGTTATTTGCTCTATGTGTTGATTCCCTGAAAGGTCTTCAGATATATTGACTCCAAGATATATTGCACTGGGTACTGATTCTAATGTTTGGCCATGTAAGGTGTAATTGAATTGAATTTTGTATTTGGTACTTTTAGATATAGGAATAACAACACACTTGCTTGGATTGAACTCCATCTCCCAGGCATCCTCCCACAACACAAGTGTATCTAGATCCTGTTGGAGAATGGAACAGTCTTGCTTGTTGTTGATCACAAGGTAAACGGCAGTGTCATCAGCAAAAAGACGGACCTGTGAAGAGAGAGAGATTCAGAAAGATCATTAATATAAAGAAGAAAGAGAAGAGGACCAAGTACTGAACCTTGGGAGACCCCTGATGTAACCGGGACTTGTTTTGATGATTCTCCACCCAAGACGACTTGCTGAGTTCTGCCTATGAGAAAAGAATGAATCCAGTTGATGGTGACGGTGTTAACACCATGTTCCTGAAGTTTAAAGAGAAGTTTTAGGTGAGAACCTTTATCGAATGCTTTACTAAAGTCAAGGAGAATAAAGTCGGTTTGTTGTCCAAAGATGAGGTTTCTGGCTAGATGGTCCACAATCTGAAGAAGCTGAGTCTCACAA
This sequence comes from Mercenaria mercenaria, assembly GCF_021730395.1. Classification (NCBI taxonomy): domain Eukaryota; kingdom Metazoa; phylum Mollusca; class Bivalvia; order Venerida; family Veneridae; genus Mercenaria; species Mercenaria mercenaria. Next base: position 14,306,541 of record NC_069376.1, on the reverse strand, counting down.
GAGCGGCGTTCTCGAAAACAGTGCTGCAAGTCATATAAGATATTATGTTTATTAAAATGAGCTGAAAGGTTTGATGCTACGATGTGCTCTAAAAGTTTACAAGAGATACACGTTAGTGAAATGGGACGATAGTTAGCAGGGTCCTCTTTGTTTCCTTTCTTAAAGATTGGAACAACGTGGCTGATGTCTAAATATCTGGGAGTTTACCGGAGTTTAAGGATTTCTGAAATATGAGCTGCAAAATAGGAGAAATTTCATGTTTATGAGTTTTGAGAACGACAGGCTTGATGTTGTCTGGGCCCGCTGCTTTATCAGGAGAGAGGTTGGAGAGTAGCTTCTGCACCCCGTTGACACTGATGGAAATCTCTGGCATATCTGGGAATTTCCTGAAAAATGAAGAGATACAGGAGGACATGTTGCGGGCAGCTGAAAGGCAAGGCTGAGAGAGCGTTAAAGGGGACATGGGAGTAAAAACAGATTGGAATTGTTGATTCAAGATGTTTGCCTTGTCTTTGTCATCGGACTTAGTAGATTTGTCGAAAAGAGATGCTATGCCAGTAGCGTCTTGTTTGGCATTCTTGATGAGGCTGAAAAGTTTCTTAGAATTGAATTTTTTAGTATTAATGTTGTCTAAATCTTCAGGTTCTTCCTTGTTTCCTAAAATATATTCAAGGTAATTATTATATGAAATCTTGATTTGACATTTAATTTCGTGCTTCAAATTGAGGAAGGCTGTTCTGATCTTGCTACTCTTATCTCTCCTGGATTTAAGATATAATTTATCGCGTCGCCTCATCAAACGTTTGATGGACTGCGTAATCCAGGGTAGTGATCTCTTGCCGCTGATCCTCTTGGATGGGGCGAATTTGGATATGCCCTCCTTAATAGCATCTGAAAATAGTAACCAAAGTTCATTTACATTTTAGAGTGGTGATTTTGAAGGATGTTATATTTGACTTGACCAATGTATTCTTTAAAACCATCCCAGTCAGCCTTTCTATCTGATACAATTCTCTTTTTTCTATTTCTTATATTTACATGCTGGATCATTTTCATATCAAAAACGTATCGTGCGCAGGACAGACCTGGGGTCAATTACTTTAAAATGTAATTAATTAAATTACAATTACATTGAGAAATGTCCAATTAAATTACAATTACATTGAGAAATGTCCAGTTAAATTACAATTACCAATTTCCGTAATTTAGTAGAATAATTATGCATAAACTCGAATTCCACAGAGAGTAGAACAGATAAAAAGTTCAAGACTTAGTGTAAAACACATTGTTGGGGAGTAACCTGTAGAAGTAGAGGTTTCTTATTTTAGTAGTCTGTAACCAGAAAATTTTGTATGATGACATCGTTATAATATATTGAGACGAACATTATACCACACCGTAATAAACATGATCAACTTCCGGCGGCTAAATTCCGAAAGATTTATGAAAATTCTCTCGATTTAAGCTCCGGACTATAGAATTTGTCACAATTTCTTATTAGCTAAATCTTTAGCACATGTGGTAAATGGTACAGAATGGACACACGCCTCAAATTAACAGATGATTGCTCCCCACCCACCGCATTTGCTTGGTATCGAATGTAAACAAATATTTCATATGGCCTATACGGCATCACATTTTTAATATTTCAAGTTTTATCTGTAAAATGTCCCTGACTTATTGTAAACACATGAAAAGCTGATTAATTTTTCCATCTGTACCTGATTATAACGAAATTTCAACAGAGAATGGAAAAATCCAAAAGCAAACGCGCATTGAGAATCAAGATTATCAGTATGGGAAATGCTGAGGTTGGAAAGGTAATTTAATTAGTTGACAATGTAAAATTTGATTAATTGCTTCTTTATCAGATCTCAGGGATATACTTACAAAATCGGCAAAAAATGCATACCTGTCAAGACACACGCATTGCGCGTGTGTCACACGCATTTCGGCCCTAGATCACGCTCACACGCTTACTATTGAAGGTCACACGCATTTTAAAGAAATAAAGCAATCGGTTTTTTTTGTAGAAAATTATTGAATCAAACATGCGAGGCGACGTTGACACGGTGTTTTCATACCGTATAATACAGCTTTTACATTCACCGGTGCAACATGTTATTCCTACCGCATCAATAAACGTCACAAAAAAGTAAACATGGAGGGAGACTATTCAAAACCAGATCTGTTTTGTGTTAAAAATCTAAATTTTCCATGTGAGGGCGTTTCCGGCTTTTAGGGATCATCGCCCTCCAGACCCCCACGAGGGACAACCTTCCCTTCGAACACCGATCACACTCGTGGCCTTTGTGGGGCCTTGACAGCTATGAAAATGGCTGTGATCTTTTGCGGGACTGATAGTGATATGAAAAGTTTACACCATCATATCAGCTAATTACCAATTTAAGTCTATTCTCGATATCGACATTATAGGATAAATCCCGTTTTCCGGTATTAACCACCAATAAACGCCCGTTCACGGTTTTATGGTGAGTGGGGTATCGGCCATTACGCTACATGGCGGTAGTGTTTAGATTATCCTTTTTTCTAGTTTTAAACAAAGAAAATGAATAAAAAAGTATTACAGGTTATCATTCAGCATTGCTGTAAATAAGATGTAGCAAAAATATTCTCAAAGTTTATTTTATTTTTGAAATTGAATCTTTTATTCTACACTGCCATTCCGTGGCTCGATACCGAAGGTGTGAAATTATTCGCCTTTTTCAAAGTAAACAGATTATTTTTTGCAAAAAAATTGTTGCCGAGGTCGTAGAATAGTATTTCCATTGTGAGAAAGTAAGAACTTTCCTAAATCCTAATCTTCTGGCAAAAATAACAATATTGTACACGATCTTTATCGGTTAATCGCCAGCCCCACTGACCCTATTTACGGAAGGCAGTGCATGGCTAGAGAACCGGAATCGGTTCCCTAGACTGCGAACTTATTCGTCCGGAACCGGTTCTCTAAGCAAAATACCGTGCATAGGCTAGGGAACCGGAATTTTATTTCTATGCATAATGCTGCCGAAATCCACTTTGTTTCTTGGTAAGTGTCATGCATATTATTATCTTAATTAATTTTACTATTCCCTTGCATTTAACTGCGTTTACTGTCTCCAAAAGTGTACTCGCAACATATATACCGTGTCTGCCGTATTGGAATGATATAAACTAGTACGAATAAATGCGTGAAATACACTTCGCAGTTTTTAAATGTTATTAAATTTTGCTTTAAACTTTTACTATATTTAAATTATTTAAATATAAAATAATATTGATTTGTATTTGCGTCATTACATGTTTATAGATGAACAAATTAATTTAATTGCCCTTAAAACTTCATACAGATTCTTTAAATACTGGTTTGTAACACCTCGGCATTTCACGTTCAAAGATATGTAATCAACACTAATTAACAGAAATTACTTAATTTGTTTTAATCGTTTCTTTTATTGTCTTACACCTTTTAACTTGTTTAAGTTTAAATTTCAAGTTTATTTCGGCTTTCGCATTCATTCGTACTAGTTTATTTTATCATTCCAATATGGCGTACAGTATGCGGCGAGTACACTTCTGGAGACACAGTAAACACGAATAAATAACAGGGCATAGCTTGCTGAAATAGTAAAATTAATTAACTTATTAAGATAAGAACATGCACATGATACTTACGAAAAGAAACAAAGTGAATTTCGCCAGTTTATGCATAGAAATAAAATTCCGGTTCCCTAGCCTATGCACGGTACTTTGGCTAGAGAACCGGTTGCGGACGAATAAGTTCACCGTCTAGGGAACCGATTCCGTAATAGTTTGTGTTATTTTCTGGAGGAATTATTTTACAACGGCCTTGGAAGTGAACCCACTGCTCGCAGGCTCTATTCTCAAGATATCTGCCTTCAGTAGATCATACCACATTAGATGTTTTTCATTGTGAACATATGTCGGATGCAAGTGGGTTCTTTTATCAGCCTGGTCATATTTTTCGTCCCAGGTCCGATACTGTTGCCTGTGCTATAATATTGTAAATAAAAAGTATTGGTATGTGTACATGTTTTTGAAATTCTACAGCAGGGCTCCAGATACTAATAAGATGCATATTTAGCATAAATTATGCTTTGAAATAATCTATATTCGCATGTCTGATAATCGTAAGCATATAACAATGTATATTAAATTACTGAAACACATGCAAAGACTTTTTACTAGCGTAAACAAAATCTGGATCTTTTACGTTACAGAGCATGGTCAGCATTTATTCTTTCTCATTGAACGTACGCACGCATTGAATGCAGCTCTGTTAACATATGTTCAATTATATTATACACTCAATGTGTGCGTAAATCAAGATAGTTTTGGAATTAAATATAAAGCAGTGTCGATTTTAAGTATCAAATTCTGGAGTGGAGTAAACAACAAAACTGTCTCTTTAAGAATATAAAAAGTGAATGAACACTCTAGATACACATTCTATGAACCAACAAAAATTATCCCAAAAACATACATGTGTACATGTAGTTAAATGTAAATTGAATATTCTTTTGGATAAAGTAGAGAGCCAAGGGAGGAAAGAAAAGCAAACACTTGAATGCTGGATTGAAACTGAACTCCAAACAAATTCATGGGTGTTACACCTATCACTTGTCAATAAATATGTTATAAAAATGTTTTCTTTTCACATTTACATATTTTTAGGAGTAAAATTACTCCCTCCCAGTCAATTTAAGATTCTACCATTTTACTCATTCACAAAATTTGATGAGTACAGGGATTTTTTTACCATTTAGAAACTGGGGCTTGGGGTCCATTCAGTTGGGAAAAATGGCATGTAAAACCTGGAAATTGGGAAATACAAAAAATAAGTTTTACCACCATACAACCTTTATTTCAGCATTGCTATCGTTTGATGTCATATTACAAGTCTTTTGTTTGATATTTTTTGTCTTTTGAAAGTGCACATGTCTACTAAATTTTCTGCAATTTCTTTAGTGAGGAACTTGCAGACACGCTACAGTCAGTAAAATTTTTGGAAATTTAAACTTAAGAATTGGGAAAATAAGCAAATTTTTGCAATTGGGATGGGGCCCATATTCGGCCCCAAAATCAGCCTTAAAAGATCCCTGATGAGTAAATACGCATCTAGGCCAAAAAAATTATCTGGAGCCCTGCTACAGGAACAGGTTGGGTGCTCTGAGACACCACCAAAAGTGAGTGCCAAGGCCTATTATATAATGTATCAAAGTTGAAACACTTCTTTAGCTCCACTATTTGGAGAATTGGGGGGGGGAGCATTGAGTATTCTACTCGTCCCAGCGTCGGCGTGACCTTCTTGGTTAAAGTTTTTCGAAAACCTTTGTTTTTCTGTCATATCTTTGTTACTAATCTATTGCTTTATATCTTACTGTAACTTCACATAAACATTGTCCAGTATACAAACAAAGTATGTGTAGGGGCTGAGTCCATTATACCCAAGGTCAAGGTCACCAAGATGTTATACTGAGGTTATTTTTAAGGTTAAAGTTTTTCAGCAACCTTTGTTTTTCTGGCAGTAGACTGTCATAGCTTTGTTACTATATTGCTCATATCTTACTGTAATTTTACATAATCATTGTCCAGCATACAAAGCTAAGGATGTACAGGGGCTGGGCCCATTATACCTAAGGTCAAGGTCACCAAGGTGTTATATTTAGGTTAATTTTAAGGTTGAAGTTTTTCGGCAACCTTTGTTTTTCTGACATATCTTTTTTACTATTGCTTATATCTTACTGTAAGTTCTCATAAACATTTTTCAGCATACCCATGCAAAAACAGGGCCTTTGCAGAATATACTTTTTATCTTTGCCAAATATTTGCCATAACTTTTGCAGAACAGTTGCAGCACATGATTGCTGAATATATTCCACAGACGAGTAGAAATGGAACGAAACGTGCAACTATTCTGCAAAGCTTTTGCAAATAATTACGTACGCACACAGAATGCAAATACTTCGCAAACAATTTACAATTCGCAGCTGAAACTTCGGCAAATAAATCGCAAAGTGATAGCAAAGTAATCGCAAAGTGATAGCAAAGTATTTGCACCTTGCATGCAAATAATATGCAAAGTATTCGCAAATACGTAACAGATAGCAAAAAATGAATTTCTGAGGTTCAATTTAGAAAAGGACTTTATTTGATATCTAAAAAACAGATGTAAATTCACACAACCATTTGCAGTTTAAATAACTATTAAAAATCAATCATTGTAGTGATCATTCAGTAACAATAACTAAAATCATGTAATAATGTAAGTTTCAACAATTGCTTCAGTAAAAAGTGTTTTATATAACTATCATTGATTAATATTACCTTTCCACATGCTGCAATATTCTCTGGCTCTTGGAAGTCTTATTGCTTAACAACATGGTATTGCATTATCCTTATTCAACAAAGTTTATATCCAGAAAAAATAATTAGAATATAATCTGTTTAACACAAGTTTGCATCACCAAAATATTTCTACTAACTGAACATTTCCTCACAATATTTTCAAAAATCCTGCCATTTGAATATAGACCAATCAGAAAACAGAATGGTTAATTACTTCCTGTACCTAGAGTCTACCAGGAAAGCAAATTCATCTATGTTAACTATTTGCAAATGCTTTGCTCTTTCATTTGTGTACAAAGCATTTATTTGCAATACCTTTGCTAACTAAATGAGCTAAGTGTTTGTTTTAGCTTGACTTTTTGAAGAACAGTCTTCACTGAGCTTCGAATATTCTAGCTAGTCTATTCACCCTGGCATGGGCCTCACACCTTGGTTAAAGTTTTGCATACAAATAAATACATCTATCATTTAAAGGCATATAGCTTTCAAACTAGACTAGCCACTAGACTGATAATAACTATATTTCTATATTTTCCCCTTTTTTTTGATAAATTCAATTTCACAGAGACAAAAGCCAGTCTATTTTAGAGATTTTCATACAGGACTGATGTTGAAATTATCAGTCTAGTACAATCCGAAATGCTCTCAGAGAGATGACTGGCACCTATGGCTATTAGATTACCCATGGATAATTTGGTACATCATGCTAGTGGTCAAGGGTTAGGCTGCTGATCATAAATCTGTTTACCTAACTGATTTTTAATGGTGATAGTTGAAGAACCATTCTCATCTAGAATAAACTATTTTGCTACTTTTGAAATCTTGATGGGTCATCTTGCAAATATATTTATTAACAATAATATGTTTATTTTATTTAAAGGATTATTCTAATCATTAAAATTCTGAAACTGAAGAATGAATTTTAAAAGTTTATTACAGCATGTCTTTGTCAAAGGCACATTTATAAAAATATGTCGAGTTCAAGTTTATTCAAACAATAAAGAAACTGCCTTGTATAATACATGTCTAAAAAGAAGATTAGAATTGCTACCATATAAAACTTTTCAAAAGTGTTAATAAAACCGAGACTTGTTGTTCCATTGGAAAGCCAGTAGATATAGAAAAAATTTTTAGAAAGCTGTACCAAAATTAAAAAAAACCAGTTTTGAAAAAGATTTTATCATGAAAGCACCGTACGCGTCCGCGCACCCAAAAAAAAAGAGTTTATTTCTTAACAAAGATTTATAAAAAAAAATGAGGGGAGATATATGAGGGGTGACCTTTTTTTTTGCCCCATTTAAAAGTAATCGTAAATACAAATTCTTATTTAAAAAATGTGAAAAATTTAAATTTATGTTTAAAGTGAAAGATAATGAATTGCCATTGTTTTATGAAATAAGATTGTATGTTTTTGAGTTGATTTGAAGATTTTTAAATGCATGCCAAAGGAAAATGCGTTGATTCGTTTGTATGGGGGCGGGGCTCATGTAATTGGAATGTCAATTTTTAAGTAAAAGAAAAACTTTATGTAAATAATTTATTTTTAAATTTTAAAAAATGCCCGTTTTTATTAAAATTTTTGTATTTGGTTTGCAATTAGCAGGGTTTTGTCCCCAAATATTGTTTTTATGTTTGAAAATTATGAAAATTTTAAGATTTGATTTGGATTAAATATTTTTCATTTGGCATGTGCATTTTAAATGAAAAGGGGGGGTTATAAGTTAAAATCCAAAATTTTTTATTTTTGGAAAATTTAAATGTTTTTGTATTTAGGTTTAAAATTTTTAAAAAGTTAAAAGAAGTTTTTGGTTTAACAAGCCCCAGTTAAAACTATATTTTAAAAAAATGCAATAAATTTGGGCTAAAAAAAGGGGATACCAGGTTAAAAAAAAATACTTTATAGTATACTAAGATTTAACCTTCAATTTTACACTGGGATTAATTGAACAAAAATGTTTTTTTCCCTTTTTTAGAAATTAAAAAATTTTTTAAAAAATTTAAAGAGTTACCCTTTTTAAAAGCCAAAAACCCTTTTAAACCCCAAGTTCTATTTAAAATTAATTTTTTTAAAAAAAATTTTAAATTTTTATTATTAAAAAATTTGGCTTGCAAATCTTTTAAATTTTTACAAGTTGGGTTTTTGATTTGTTTAGTGTTCTAACTGGGGTTAATTAAAAGTTTACTATGAAATGGGGTTTTACAAAAAAGAAAAACAAAAATTAAAGTTTAAATTATATCAATTTGGAGTTTCTATTTCGGAAACCCCTTTTGATGCAAAAAAGTGTGTTTCTGTATTAATATAGATTTTTTAAAGAAAAAATTTCCCGGGGCCATGATTTAACAGAATACGGTTTTCAAAAAACGAAAGCATTCTGTGCTTTTTAGGTAAATTTGAGATTTATGTCTGTATTGTTTTTCACTGTCTTTCAAATAAAATTCAGTTGTTATTCCCCCCTAAACCGGTATTCATTAAGCAAAAGAGGTGAAAATATTTTATATTTGTTTCTGCTTTTAAGTTCAGGTTTTTAACAAAAATACCCAAAAGCTTTTTTCCGCTCCTTTCAAAAAAAACCATTGTTTTCTTTTTTTGTTAAATTGCGTTTAATTTTCTTATTTCATTTTATGACAACCCATGGGAAATGTGTACTTTGATTTAATTAACTAAGAAATACGAGTAAAAAAAATTATTTGAAAAAATTTTAATCGTCCCCTGCGTATAACCCAAGTATAGAAAAGAGGGTTCAAAAATTGCAAAAAAATGTGGCAGTAAACATGATTTGTCAGTTAGGTGTGGTCAGTTTTGACTTGATTTTAAAAAACCAAAAAAAGGGGTTTGTGAATTTTGGTTTTACTGATTGAATTGGAAAAGGATATAGAGGGGTCAGTTACTACATTAAACCCTAAAAATTAAAAAGATATATATGTTAGGATAGTTACTTTAAATTTTTTCTTCTTTTTTTAATCAATTAAAATGAAATAATATTGAAAACTAATGGAATTGAATTTAACTTCAATGTGTCTTTGGGGTATAAAACTGCAATAGCTAAATTGAAACTTGGCCTGCGTTTTTGGCCAAATTATCCCAAGTTTAAAAATTGTTAAAGTTTTGTGTTATAATGCAATACAGACAAATTTTTTTAAAGGCATATGTATGAAACGTTTTTTTTTATTTTTATTTGATCGTTTCCAACCCCACTTGGTCATCTTATAACATTGACATGTATATTTGTCAAATTAGGCCCCCTTTATGATTCTGAATTCTGGTTGAAGTTTTGCTTAAAAGTCAGATCTGCATAACAAATGCAGATATTGAATTGAAACTTCCCATGTGCCGATGCTGGATTAAAACATATTTTAACATTTAGGGTAGCATTGCCTGCTTCTTGGACAATAATTCAGTTACTCGAGCATTGGCTGTCTTACGGACAACTCTTGTTTATTTTTCAAAATGGATTACCAACTTCGCTGAAACATTAGTCCCATAACTGTGACATGTATTTTGAGCAAATTGCACCCCCTTTTGGACTTACAAAATCCTGGTTTAAGTTTTACATGGTAGTTTCTACCTCCAAAACTATTGCAGATATTGAATTGAAACTTCACATGTGTCTTCGGGGTTAAAAAACTAGTTGATAGCATAAAGTCCTATAATTCTGTCCTACACTTTGGCCAAAGACTATGCCCCCTTTGGACTTTTAAAATCTTGGATAAAGTTTTGTGTGCAAGTACATTATACAGCTCTTACTTAAAGGAATATAGATTTGAAACTTATTTTTTCTAATCAATTACCAACCCCCACCAGGTCAAGTCTGATAACTCTGACATGTGTTTTTGGCAAATTGTTCCCCCTTTAAAAAAAATAGACTTAAAAAATCCTAGTTTAATTTTATATGCAAGGCACTATCTCCAAAACAAATGCAGATATTGGATTGAAACTTCACATGTATCTTTGGGGTTATGAAAGTAGCTCAGATAGCATCAAGTACCATAACCCTGACCAGCATTTTTGTCAAATTATTAATGCCCATTTTTGGACTTAAAAAGTCCTGGTTCAAGTTTTGCGTGCAAGTACATAATATAGCTTTTACTAGAAGGCATATATATATTTCAAACTTATTAGATTTTAAACTTATTTTTTCATTTTCAAGATCAATTATCAGCCTCACTGGGTCAAGTCCTATAACTCTGTCATGTATTTTAGGCAAGGTATACCCACTTTTACTAAAACTTTCTAAAAGTTTTAGACTTAGAAAATTCTGGTTAAAGTTTTGCATGCAAGTTACTGTCTGCAGAATAAATGCAGATATTAAACTGAAACTTAACATGTGTCTTTAGGGTTATAAAACAAGTTGATTTCATCAGTTCCCATAACTCTGACATGTATTTTGGTCAAATGATGTCCCATTTGAACATAAAACTTCTGTTTAGGTTTTGCATGCAATTTACTATCTCTAAAACCTATGCAGATACTGTATTGAAACTGTATAGATATTTTTACGTTTAGGATAATATTTTCCTGCTTCTGTGACAATAATTCGAATAGTCGAGCATTGGCTGTCATAGGGACAGCTCTTGTTATCAAATATTCTACTTAAAACATGTTTAAAACCAAATTTGACAAAAATACATCTTTTAAGGTATTAGATCACTAATAGTAATTTTTACAAAATGGCCTTTGCTTGGTATATTCTGAAAGGTAACCATGTTTTGCACTATTTTGCAATTTTTAAGCAACTTTTACCGTGCCGTTTTTTTATAAATTTTGTATAACTTATGGTATGTCCACAAGCTTAAGTAGAGACAAATTTCAAAGTGATAGCCACTATCCAAAACGTCTGCAGAGAACTCATTTTACCATTAATATTAATAAAAAAAAGATCAAACTATTGGTAAACAATTATAAAACACAAAATAAAAATGTCAATATCATTTTTTCTATGGTGCCTCAAGTAAACGGATTAAATGAGACAGAATTCATACTTCAACATTGAAAAAATAAGGTCGAATGCTGCGTTTCTGTTTTGAATTTTGCTTACTCCATTTAAAAATAACTTTAGGGCAGATGTAAAACCTACCTAAATTTCTTCCACAATATATAATCTAGAGGTGGAAGCAAAATAGAGAACTTTCACCGCGTGTAACTCAATATTTTTAAAGATGTGTAACTCTACCCCTTCTGTTTAAGTAGTAAATTCACTTTGAATACCAAGAAATTGCTTACCGGTATAAGATTCATCTTTTTCCATTTTTGTACAATAAATCAATAATAAGTCCTGAAAGAAGTAAAAACTTACTAGAAAAAAAAGGAAAATAAGGAAAAAAAAATTTGGTCCCAGTAGGGCTTGAACCTACGCCCCCCTAAGAATTGCAGTAAAAGTAGGCTTATGGTAGGAATTGAATACTCTTCAAAAAGGAGGTTCTCTATTAGTGATCTAATACCTTAATTAAAATACATGTACACAGTCGGTTGCCTGATCTGTGCAGAATAATTCACCATCAGTTAAGCCCTAGTGAAACTGTTCCGTAAGATGTATATTGCTATTTCCAGTTTTGGCCAGTAAAAACAAAAGAGCGTGTCGACTTAACGTTTGGCGCCATATTTGCAGCCAATAAACAGTAATAAATATCATATTTTTTCTAAATTTTACAATGAAAGATATACATAAATTAGAATCTGAGTCTAAATAAGTTACAGCATTTTTAACCTGTGTTTGAAATCTATGCACTGGGGCTGTTATATATATTGTACGAAATAAGTCACTCAGGCTGTGTCTTCCTGAAATTATTATGCCCAATCAATAACTGCCCATCATGTATAAATGAGCCGTGCCATGAGAAAACCAACATAATGGGTTTGCGACCAGCATGGATCCGCACTGCGCTGGTCAGGATCAGTGCTGTTCGCTAACGGTTTCTCTAATTGCAATAGGCTTTGAAAGCAGACAGCATGGATCCTGACCAGACTGCGCAGATGCGCAGGCTGGTCTGGATCCATGCTGGTCGCAAACCCACTATATTGGTTTTCTCATGGTGCGGCTCAAATGTTAAAACATTGGTTTGCTATAATTATAATAATTTCTTACTGAACTATTTTACAGAGTTGTATCATAAAGCGTTATTGTGAGAAGAGATTTGTGCACAAGTACCTAGCCACCATCGGGATAGACTATGGAGTTTCAAAGTAAGTTTATATTTACTGTGAAGTCATTAATATTCAGGGAGGACTAATCTTGGTGGATTTTGTGGTTGTGTCAATTCACGAAATTTTATCCCAGCAAACAAGTAAAATTCCCATTCAGTTTATGTTCAAAAGTTGAAATCCATGAATTCATGTCCCCCCCCCCCCCCCCCCCCCCCCACACTCTCAAAATTGCCATTTTGACCAAAACAGACTTTCATGCCGACAAAATTAAATGATTTTACAGTATATTAATTTTTTTCGAAAATCAAAAACCTATCAGTGGACAGAGTTGATTACACTTTAAATTAATAATTTATGACTTATTTGTAAAGATCTGTACACATAATCTTGAAATAAGACAAAGTAAAATTAACTCTGTATAAAGATGGATGGAAATTTAACAGCATTTATTACAGAATTTTTTTTCATTTAGTTAGACTCTGTTTTTAGCTCACCTGAGCCAAAGGCTCATGGTGAGCTTTTGTGACCGCTCAATGTCCGTCGTGCGTCGTCAGTCGTGCGTTGTGTCCATCAACATTTTCTTAAAGCATCTTCTTCTTGAAAACCACTGAGCAGAATTACACCAGACTTCACAGGAATGATCCTTGGCAACTTTAAAGTAGGCAAAATTAAAAGTACCGGTACTTCCCATGTGTAGGAACATTGATTTCTTTTTTTTAGCTCACCTAGGCCAAAGGCTCATGGTGAGCTTTTGTGACCATTCATTGTGCGTCGTGCATCACGTGTCCGTAAACATTTTCGGAAAAAAATCTTCTTCTTGAAAACCATTGGACAGAATTACATCAAACATCATCTTATTGTCCTCTATCAAAATTGTGAAATTATGCCCCTGGGGTGAAAAGAGGCCCCTCCCTGGGGGTCACAATTTTTACAAAGACTTATATAGGAAAAACCTTTAAAAATCTTGTCTAAAACCACAAAACCTAGGCCTTTGATATTTAGAATGTTGCATTACCTTGTGGTCCTCTACCAAAAGTGTTCAACTTATGCCCCTGGAGTGAAAATAGGCCCAGCCCCGGGGGGGGGGGGGGGGGGGGGGGGGGGGGGGGGGGGGTCTCAAGTTTTACATAGACTTATATAGGAAAAGAACTTTAAAAATCTTCTTGCCTTAAACTGCAAGGCCTAGTCTATTGATATTTGGTATGTTGCATTGCCTTGTGGTCCTCTACCAAAATTGTTCAAATTATGCCCCATGGGTGAAAATAGGCCCAGCCCTGGAGGTGCCAAATTTAACAAAGACTTATATAGGGAAAAAAAATCTTCTTGTCCGAAAGTTCAAGGCCTAGGCCTTTGATATTTGGTATGTAGCATTGCCTAGTGGATCTCTAACAAGATTGTTTCAGATTATGCCCCTGGGTTGAAAAGAGGCCCCGCCCTTGGGGTAAATTGTTAAATGAGTTATATAGGAATAAATACTTAAAAAATTATCAAATCATATCTCCTAGATTGTTTAATTATAATTACCTTATGATCCCAAGTGATTAGGGGTCACTTGACGTACTGACCTACTTATTTGTTTTTTAAGATACAGCCTTGAAATTTGGATGACATGTACAGTTTCGCTCAAAACTGACTTTCAGTGACCATGCATGAATGTGACCTACTGGCCTACTTTCTTATTTTAGCATTAGTTTGGCATTTTAAACATGTGGCTCATATTACTCAGGTGAGCGATTCAGGGTCATCATGACCCTCTTGTTTCATTTTTAGCTCACCTGAGCTAGAAGTGCTTCAAGGTGAGCTTTTGTAATCCCTGTGTCCGTATTCCAGCGTCGTCTTCAAAAATTTGACTGTTAACACTCTAAATCACAATTTCGGCCCAATCTTAATCTAACTTGGTCAGACTGTTGCCCTCAATAAAATTTTGGATGAGTTTGATATTGGGTCATCTTGGGTCAAAAACTACCAGTAGGTCACCAAGTTAAATCAAAGGAAAAGCTTGTTAACATTCTAGAGGCCACATTTATGACTGTAACTTCATGAAACTTGGTCAGAATATTATGATGGACAAGATTGAATCTGAGTCATGTGGGGTTAAAAACTAAGTTACTACGTAATATTAAAGGAAAAGCTTGTTAACTCCCAAGAGGTCACATTTATGACCATATCTTAATGTGAAACTTGGTGAAGTGGGGCCTCCGTGGCTGAGTCAGGTTAAGGTCGCTGACTTCAAATCACTTGCCCCTCATCTATGTGGGTTCGAGCCTCACTCGGGACATTGAATTATTCATGTGAGGAAGCCGTCCAGCTGGCTTATGGAAGGTCGATGGTTTTACCCAGGTGCCGGCTCATGATGAAATAATGCACAGAGTGGCACCTGGGGTCTTCCTCCACCGTTAAAGCTGGAAATCATCATATGACCTATCATGTGTCGGTGCCACGTTAAATCCAACAAAAAAAGAAAAAGAAACTTGGTCAGAATGATAGGATAAAGAAATGTGTGTTTATCTAAACAAGTTGGAACCCTCTGTAATTTTTCCAATAACTAAAGAAGGTATGAACTTTACAAAAAGGTAGTCTTTTTAAGAAAAGTCAAACTACATGCAGGCGCATCATGCTACTTGAAGGTTACTGTTTTAATATTGAACAAAATTCAGTTATTTCTTTGTGATTACTCCCTTTCTGCAAAAACCAGAGAATGTTATGATTGCAAACAGAGAAGATATGTTGGAAGTGAAATTTTTGATTTTCAGTATTTTTTCACTACCTTAATTATCAATGTAATATTTCAGGGTGACAATCAAAGACAGAGAAGTAAAAGTGAACATATTTGATATGGCAGGTCATCCAATATTTTACGAGGTATGCTGTTTATAATTATGTCAATTTAACCTTGTGGTTTGTTTATGTATCTGAGCTGATAGCCGAAATATGTCCTGTCACAGCACTAGACAACTTTTGGGGACAGGTACACATACCCTCAGGAAGGGGAATTTTTCATCATTTTAAGACAAAAATGGGAAGTTTTTACAGCTTTTAATAATTTTTTGCAGTGTTTTCAATCATTTCTAACTAATGTAACTACATTGCAGCAGTTACCCTCCTTTAGAGACACTATAATAAAACTTGAAAAAGAGTTCAAATTTAGTTGTGTCAAACAACCTATTATCAGTAAAAAACGAATTATTTTATTGAGGGAATGGGACCCATATTCGGCTCCAAAAAGGGCTGAACATAGTACGTGCCCTGAATTCGGAGGTTGATTTGAAGTTTTATGTTATAGAAAAAGTCAGCATTAAATAACAATTCTAACATGATCCGGTTCATTTTCCTATCAAACAAAGAAGGCTGAAAACAGTGAATTAATATACAACAAATCACTGTTCCAACGTCACAATTATTACGTCATAGCGTCAAACGGCGTAGCAGCGCACTGGAAAAGAAAGCAATTGCAAATGTGCAAATGTTTAATGAATGTTGTCAAGGATGTACTTAAAAATCATTGGTAACGTGTTTGAATCAAAATAAAATATCTCATTTAGTGATTTGCTCTTGAATAAATCATTGTTTGTCATTCAGATGCGTATTATTATATCACTCAGGCTGCACCCTCGTGATATAATTCCTTCGCATCTGAACTCCAAACAATGATTTATTCAGTGACAAATCACTGGATGAGAAATATTATTTCTTAATTACACATCGGTATGCTATTATAGCATAATTTTAAAATAACAGACTTAACAAAGTGCCGGTAGTTACTTTTACATGAAATTGGGACCAGAAAAATTTCCTCATGTTTTCATACAATATGTATGATAATCTTATTGAAATACTTCAGGTACGGAATGAGTTTTACAAAGATACACAGGGTGCTATAGTGGTGTTTGATGTAAGTGATAGGACAAGTTTTGAGTCGCTTGACCATTGGTTGATGGAAATGCAGACAGAAATGGGAAATCAGGCAGAACATGACAATGTTGTCATCTGTGTTTGTGCTAACAAGGTAGGGTATATCAGAAAAAGCACGACAGTGTTATCTATATTTAGGTGTAGAAGAAAATTGTTTAATTCCGTCATCTCGACCTACCCTAAAATTTGAGTAAATTTTTCACCCAACAATAAATGTTTTTGTGTCCTTGGAAAAGTTGGGTTTTTTTTCAACTTTTCAACAAAAAGTTGTAAAACTGTACTTTTTATGCTTTAAGCGTGGTCAGTGTTGCTCTTAAGGCATAATCCCCATATTTGTATACATTTTTTTTTACACAAAAGTCCCACTTTATAAAAAAAATTGCCCCTCCCCTAAAACAAAAGAATATACATGTACCAGCCTACCTACCCTAATTTTTTTTAGCATGTTACCAGAAACAATTATTTTAGGTCATATGATAACCAGATAGGGAATGTGGCAGTTACCTAGATGATAGGGTTATCAGAAAGAACTTAGGAATGTTATCTGCATTAACATTTAGTGATAACAAGGGTGGTAAGTCAGAAAGAGCATGACAATGATGCCTGTGTGTTGGTAACAAGATAGGGAAATCAGAAAGTTACCTAAGTTTTTGCTAATAAGAAAATTAGACAGAGGGTGACATTACTGATAATTTTGTCATGTTTTCTCAGTGCTAACAAGGCATTTTAATCTATTTTTTAACTGAAACATTTTGTCAAGCTCACCTATCCGGAATAAAGCTCACCTGTCCTGAATCAAGCTAACCTGCCGCCCGGAATAAAGCTCAGCTGTTCTGAATCAAGCTCACCAGTCTTAAAAGCATATTTTTAATGGAAGACAAGTTAATTTAGAGATTACATATTTACAAAGTACTGATATTTTATTCAAAAATTAACATTTCTTCCAGCACAGATATATCTTATCTATACATTTGTAATACATACTTATCTTTGTTGCGAGCCCACCCACTTAGCTCAATAGGGAGAGCACAGATCTATGGATCTCGGGGTCATGAGTTTGAGCCCTGGGTGAGGCACATGTTCTCTGTGAGGGCTTGATAAAAGACATTGTGTCTGAAATCATTCGTCCCCCACCTCTGATTCATATGGGGAAGTGGGCAGTTACCTGCGGAGAACAGGTTTGTAATGGTACAGAATTCAGGAACACTGGTTAGGTTAACTGCCCGCCAATACATAACTGAAATACTGTTGAAAAACAGCGTTAAACCCATACTAAACAAAACAAAATCTTGGTTGCACCAATTGTGAATAAGGAAAGATTTTTATTCAGTATAAACTGTATGTGATAATATTATTTCCTATTTTTTCAGTGCGACAGAAAGCGACAGGTTGATGAACATGAGGCTAGACTTTGGGCAGACAGTAAAGGCTTCTTGTACTTTGAAACTTCAGCACAGACTGGGGAAGGTGTTAATGAAATGTTTCAGGTAAACTTTGAACAATTTAGGAGAAAGAGTTGATGATATGTTTCTTGAATTGTTTTTTTTTTTCTGTCTCTTTTATGTAAGAAAGGGATATGTTTATTAGGATAGCATTTATATATATATATATACCAGTATATATAGGGGATTACAGTACATTGTTTTCACTTTTTTAAGTTCAACAACAGACAATGTATGCAATTTTGATTAAATCAAGGGGAAGTAACTCTGGAGGTACTGGTCTATAAGTGACTGCTTAGTAACTTGAGTATTGTTTTGAGAATTTCAACCTAATTAATTTTAATATTCATACCGTAGATTGTATCACTGTGATATCTCAAGTAATGTGTGAATTACCTGTTGCCTGTTAATTTTTTTTTGAAATTACTTTCAAATACTACAATGTTTCTTTATCCTTAACATGCTGGACATCATTGGTCCTGTCATTACAACCAGTGTAGATTATGATCAGGCTGCACATCTGTGCAGTCTGATCTTGATCTGCACTGTTCGCTATTCAGCTAGTATCTTTTTGGGTTTGCACCCCTTTTAACAGTAAATGGTACTGCCCAAATTGAAAGATAGACAAGGTTATTATTGAAATTAAGCAGAGTAAGGGTTAATGTTGTGGACTCGTAATAACAATAGGCAAATAAATAACACAATTTCCATATCGGATTTCAGGGTTTTCTTGTTGTTATGGAAATTTAGCCACATGTGTGCAGTCTGATCTTGATCTGCACTGTTTGCTACTCAACCAGTATCTTTTTGGGTTTGCACCCCTTTTAACAGTAAATGGTTCTGTCCAAATTGAAAGATAGACAAAGTTATTATTGAAATTAAGCAGAGTAAGGGTTAATGTTGTGGACTCGTAATAACAATAGGCAAATAAATAACACAATTTCCATATCGGATTTCAGGGTTTTCTTGTTGTTATGGAAATTTAGCCACATGTGTGTTGAGCTACAGTTAATGTCAAATTGTCTAATCAAACAGAGTGTTATGATGAGTTACCTTAATTAAATAAAAGGCAATTAGATTTTTCTTCATAATTCTAATTTTACTGTAAGTCAAGTCATTATTATGCATGATGGACTAATTTATGTGAATTTCTAGGTTGTGTTGGTCTGTGAATTTAAAAATCATGTATACGTTAAATATGAAATCAGTAGGTTTAAGCCCCCTCCCCCAAACTCCCCCTCCCCTCCCTCCATGAAATGGTCATTTTAGTCCAAGCTACAAAATTTCTGGCCCACATTGTTAACCTTTAGCCTGCTGACAGCAAAGGATTCTGCCTTTACAACCAGTGCTAGACCGAGGCTCATCATTTAGTCATTAGGCTTTCAGCAAACATCCCTTCGAATATTAAATGGTATCTCCCAGTTTTAATGATGGACCAGTCCATTTTAGAAATTTAGCTGGCTAAGGGTTAAGTATGTTCACACAAGTTCTGAATGTAGATTTTAGTTTGCATCTGTGATTGTCTTGGATGAGAGCTGTTAATGTTACCCTGTTTGAACATATGTTACAGGCGTTGTTTGAAGGGGTGGTAACTGCTGTAGAAAACGGTGGAAAGAAGGCACCATTTCAGACACAGCTAGGATATACCAAGGATCAGATAGAGGCTATTCAGAGGTTGAAAAATGCCAAGGGAGATTATGAAAGACTTGGTCTGCTGAATGGTGCCTCAAAGTAAGTGTATATGTCTGATTTATAGGTCTTATTATTAATCCCCCACCACAAGTGGTGGGGGTTATAGGAATGGTCTCCTTCCGTCCGTCCGTAACACTTTTGTGTCCGTTCCATATCTCTGAAACCCCTTGAATGATTTTCATGAAACTTGGATCAAATGATCACCTCATCAAGACGATGTGCAGAACTTGTGAGTCAGCTTGTCTGCTCAAGGTCAAGGTCACAACTTAGGGTCAAAGGTTTGAGCCTTCCATTTTTTTATCCACTCTGTGTCTCCTGAACCCCTTGAAGAATTTTCATCAAAATTGGGTCAAATGATCACCTCATCAAGAACTCACGAGTCAGACATGTCAAATCAAGGTCAAGATCACAACTCAAGGTCAAAGGTTTGAGCTCTGTATCTCCTAAACCCCTTGAAGGATTTTCATGAAACTTTTGTCAAATGATCACCACATCAAGACAATGTGCAGAATTCATGAATCAGCCATGTCAGTTCAAGGTCAAGGTCACAGTTCAAGGTCAAAGGTTTACCTTTTCACTATCCATAACAGTGGTGGGGGATTTAGCTGTCTTTCAGACTCCCTAAAAAAGTTCCTTTGAATTCACAAGTCAAATTCTGTAATAAGTAAAAATGTAAGTAAATTGAAATAATATAAGTTCACTTTCAAAAAACAATAAGACCCTGCATAACAGGTCTACATTTGATTATAAATTTTGTGTGAAATTTGAGATTGGTCTCCAGTCTGTGACTGATCTACATTCTGAGACTGGTCTGCAGTCTGTGACTAGTTTACAATATTAGTTAATACATAATTTATTTTAGGTCGATTGTGAAGGAAGTTCTACAACTTATATTAATTACTCTCGACACCTCATTCCTGGTGGAATCCATCGCTACGAGGGTATAAGAGAAGGGGCCAGTTTCCCTTTTAATGCTTAGCACCAAGCAAGGGAGCTACTGGTACCATTTTTCATGTCTTTGGTATGACGCGGTCGGGGATCGAACCCACGACCTCCTGCACTTCAAGCGGACGCTCTACCACTAGACTGCTGAGGCAGTTTACAATATAAGACTTGTCTGCAGTCTGTGACTGGTTCACCATCTGAGATTGGTCTGCAGCCTGTGACTGGTTTACAATCTGAGACTGGTCTGCAGTCTGTGACTGGTTTACAGTAATAGACTGGTCTGCAGTCTGTGACTGGTTTACATTCTGTGACTGGTCTACAGTCTGAGACTGGTCTGCAGTCTGTGACTGGTCTACAATCTGAGACAGGTCTGCAGTCTGTGACTGGTTTACAATATGAGACTGGTCTGCAGTCTATGACTGGTTTACAATCTGAGACTGGTCTGCAGTCTATGACTGGTTTAAAATCTGAGACTGGTCTGCAGTCTGTGACTGGTCCACATTTTGAAACTGGTCTGCAGTCTATGACTGGTCCACAATCTGAGATTGGTCTGCAGTCGGTGACTGGTTTACAGTAAATGACTGGTCTGCAGTCTGTGACTGGTCTACATTCTGAGACTGGTCTGCAGTCGGTGACTGGTTTACAGTCTGAGACTGGTCTGCAGTCTGTGACTCGTCTACATTCTGAGACTGGTCTGCAGTCTATGACTGGTCCACAATCTGAGACTGGTCTGCAGTCTGTGACTGGTTTACAGTAATAGACTGGTCTGCAGTCTGTGACTGGTTTACAGTCTGAGACTGGTCTGCAGTCTGTGACTGGTCTACATTTTGAGACTGGTCTGCAGTCGATGACTGGTTTACAGTCTGAGACTGGTCTGCAGTCTGTGACTGGTTTACAATCTGAGACTGGTCTGCAGTCTGTGACTGGTCTACATTTTGAGACTGGTCTGCAGTCTGTGACTGGTTTACAATCTGAGACTGGTCTGCAGTCTGTGACTGGTCTACATTCTGAGACTGGTCTGCAGTCTGTGACTGGTCTACATTCTGAGACTGGTCTGAAGTCTGTGACTGGTTTACAGTATTAGAGTGATTCGGGTATGTGACAGGTTTACAACCTTTTTACTCACTTTATTAATCTTGCAGTAATGTGTTTACCTGTAATAGGATTTGCACACTGAAATTCTATCATAACTCAATTACAGGGATGAAGTGAATAAAGCATATAGAAGACTTGCCGTGTTACTACACCCAGACAAAAATGTAGCACCAGGAAGTGAAGAGGCCTTTAAGATTCTGGTTGCAGCAAGGACAGCACTCTTGAAAAGATGCTCATGATGACAATATACACTAGGATACTTTAAACCATATAGATTATATTTGTTTAAACACCAGTGACACAGTGGACAAAATAGCTTTAATCTAAATTTTGGAAAATACAAAGAAGACTGCTAGGGACCATTTGAATTACTTGAGCTAGCCCTGACCAGTGCACAAGCTTTGTTTCCCTGTAGTGTTATATAATTGAATTTTGGTGTTTGTTGCTATATTATTCAAGTAGAGTTTTAAGAATTGTTTTCATTATTGAGTTAAATGGTTTTTATTAGAAAGGAGGTAGAAATAGCATTTTAAAGAAAATGATGAGTTACCAGAATGTAAAGTATATGACTTTTTTTCTGTTCCTAAAATTGTATTTTAAGATGGTGCCTGTTAAAAATCTTGTTTAGAAGGCATAACTGTTTTAATAGACTGGGTTAGACAGGTTATGCATGTGTGACAATTTTTTGCAACCGGTTAAAGAGAGTCTCCATGGCCGAGTGGTTATGGTCACTGACTTCAAATCACTTGCCCCTCATCGATGTGGATTCGAGCCTCACTCGGGGCATTGAATTCTTCATGTGAGGAAGCCATCCAGCTGGTTTACGGAAGGTTTATGGTTCTACCCAGGTGCCCGCTTGTGATGAAATAATGCACGGAGGGGCTACTGGGGTCTTCCTCCACCATTGTTTTGATTAAAGCTGGAAAGTCGCCGTATACCTATCATGTGTCGGTGCAATGTTAAATAGAAAAAGGTAAAAGAGGAGCAGTGCAGACTTACTAATAGATTGTAGATAGAAGCAGTTGGAGTTCAAGTCAATTAGGTTCAGAAGATATTTTAATAGAGCCTACCTACCTCTCTTTGACTGGAACTTTAATACATATTATGCAGTTGCCATATTGTGAGATGCAGGATGAAGTAAACTTTGAGTTAAAAACTTTTTTGTAAGTGTTTAGTTGGGATTAAATCTTTTGTTTTTAAATCAGTTAACAATGTGTTTAGTTGCTAGTAACCCTGTAATACAAAATGTAAACTCATTTGTAGTCTTTCCTTTGATAAATGTCTTTTTTGCTTTCTATTAAAATGAAGTATTTGATGTATTTGGGCCAAGCATTTTGACCACAGTACAACTTTTCTTATTCCAATATTGAATGGTTTTAGATGTCATTTAGTTCTTTTTTATGCCCCCAAAGGGAGGCATATTAGTTTTTAACTGTCCGTACGTTTGTTAGTTCATTTGTCACAACGTTAACTTTTTGCATGAAGGCACTTTACTCATGAACCACTGCATCCAGGACCTTCAAACTTTACATGGTGATAGTACTTATTGAGTACACGACCCCTACTGACTTTGGAGTCACCAGATCAAAGGTCAAGGCCACCAGGTTAAATGTCACGGCGCTGCGGGGGCATTTGTCACCATTAATGACAGCTCTTTTTTTTATTTTGTTTTAATTAAAATTACTATACACTAGATACTCATTGTGACGGCTTTATTTTTGCAAATTATCACAAATAGTGTAACTTGATACATGTAACGCTGTATTGAAAATTACTGTTTCACGATACATGCGTATTACTCAGTATCGAAGACCTGTTTCATCATACAGAAATGATACAGTGAAAAGTATAAATATCAAAAGAAGACTTTCATATAATCGGTGATTGATAAAAATACTATTAAACTGAACAAATGTATCAACAATTTCTTTAACTTTAACGCAAAATTTAAAGTACTTCCTATGGTTAGGAACATTGATTTTTTTTTCATTTTGTCACACGTATGTTGCCTTATGGTACACAATTTGTATTGCGATATGCATCGTATCTTTGCATCTGTATGCCGATATGTATTACATTTTGTGAGACTAGCGTGTTGTTACACTTCTATTGAATTTAGAATAATCGACAAGGCTTGTTTTCAGTAAGTCTTCAGATAAATCTTGGTTATCACATATTTGACGTCATTGGAGTGATTAAAACCATTACATAGCATTTTGTATTACACTGTGGTAGTACACTAGTGTCATTAAACTTCAAATGACATTGATGTTGTTTTAAGACATTGTTCTAAGTTGCTTTGTCTATTGAGGTAAAAAATGAAGAAATTTTGAGAGTTCAGTGGGAAAAGTTTACATG
Source organism: Mercenaria mercenaria (assembly GCF_021730395.1). Classification (NCBI taxonomy): domain Eukaryota; kingdom Metazoa; phylum Mollusca; class Bivalvia; order Venerida; family Veneridae; genus Mercenaria; species Mercenaria mercenaria. The sequence goes on along the minus strand of NC_069376.1, from coordinate 14,282,586 downwards.
TTTATACAAAGAATATTATGTTTGTGTCTTTCCAAATTGAAGTTAAAATACTCCTCGAATGAAATTAACAGATGCTCGGCAGTGCCTCACATTTTATATCATTCAACTTGTCTAATTAATTCAATTTGAAAAAAGCACTTGTGTGATATCCTCTATATATGTTTTGCAAATAGAATGTGTTCAGTATATTTTAAGCATTGTTAATATTATTATTCATATACATGTACTTTTTTCCTGAAAAAAAATCATAAGGTTTGTGTTGCATAAGAAATAATATATCCCAAAAGGCGATATTGTCATCGAATAAAATCTTTGTTTGAAATTTATATATAAAGGAATTATGATACAGATGTGAATAACAAACAGTGATTTTGTTAGCTCTTCTGTTTTTTTGGGGGGTTTTTTAAAGTCCACGAGGTGTTGTCGTTACTTGATTGTCGGCAGTGGCATTGGTTTAAATTTTTTTTTAGGTCTGCCTTTCACAAAATCTAAAAGAGCTGCAGATTTGATACCTTGCATACTTGTTTATCATTAATAATGACTTAATACGCCAAGAACAATAACTCTTATATATCTTTTGTAAGAATTACGATCCATTCTGAATTAAGACTTTCTTGGTTAAAATTTTTGTTTAGATCAGCCTTTTCTCAAAAACTGTAAGAAGTACAGCTTTGAAACTTTTCACACTTGTTTATTCATCATTATCACATATGGCTGTCATTTAAAGGCATATAGCTATGAAACTTCCATTTTCTTTTTTTAAGGTCAGTTACCAACCTCACTGGGTCAAGTGCCATAACTCTGACATATACTTTGGCCAAATTATGCCCCCATTTGGACTTAAAAAATCCTGGTTAAAATTTTGCATGCAAGTTACTATCTCCTTATATCAAATGCAGATATTGAATTGAAACTTCAAATGTGTCTTTGGGTTTATAAAACTAGGTTGTAGCATCAAGTCCAATAAATCTGACTTGCGCTATGGCCAAATTATGTCCCCTTATGAACTAAAAACTTCTGGTTAAAGTTTAACTTGCAAGTTACTGTTTCCATACAGGATTGAAACTCTATAAATATTTTAACATTTAGGGTAATATTCCTGCTTCTGGGACAACAATTGGAAATAATCAAGCATTGGCTGTCTTACGGACAGCTCTTATTATTACAGTTTTTCCTGTAAAGAGAGGCAAAAAAGTCATCAATACTGTGTTAGTTTAGTGGAGTTTTGTGTGTAACTTACCAATCTATCTTACCTGTAGAAAATATAGTATCCAGAGTTGAGAATGTTTTAGAAAAGGAGTATTTTAAGGATTTATTCCAACTACTTGGACAAAAAATCATTTCAGCATTATAATTTCGTTTTGCAACTAGTGTATGGATGTTTTGGTGTAGTGCTTGTTTTTACTGTCACAGTGTCTTTTATATAATTATGTTGCTATGTATAGTTACCTCATGATTTTAATAGTTAAACTGCAGCCTAGCCCATTTACATTGGTCCTCTAACAGATCAACTGAAAAAGATCTGTTTGCCATGCAAGTATTTATTTTATTTTATTTTCTTTATAGTGTATTACTTTTAAGACTTTAAGTAGTATGATCTGAAAGTGGGTGTAAGGTTACATTACTTGTATATATGCAGTTTACTTTAGTGGTATTTGAAGGTAACTTTACTACATATAAATATATAAAGTACTAAATAGTTCATAAGGGTTGACATTTTGTATAACTTATATATTTATATCTGTAACTTGTACAGAAAAAGTAAAATTGCTTGTAAGTTCAGGATATGTCACATGACTTGTAAATTCAGGATATGTTACCAGTATAAGAGTTATATTGCTTGTTTATTCAGGTTATGTTACCAGTATATAAGAGTTACATTGCTTGTTTATTCAGGTTATGTTACCAGTATATAAGAGTTACATTGCTTGTTTATTCAGGTTATGTTACCAGTATATAAGAGTTACATTGCTTGTTTATTCAGGTTATGTTACCAGTATATAAGAGTTGCATTGCTTGTTTATTCAGGTTATGTTACCAGTATATAAGAGTTGCATTGCTTGTATATTCAGGATATGTCACATGACTTGTAAATTCAGGTTATGTTACCAGTATATAAGAGTTACATTGCTTGTAAATTCACGATATGTTACCAGTATAAGAGTAACATTTTGTTTGTGTATTCAGGTTTATGTTACCAGTAAAAAAAAGTAATATTGCTTGTATATTCAGGTTATGATACCAATACATAAAGTTACATTGCTTGTATATTCAGGTTATGATACCAATACATAAAGTAACATTGCTTGTATATTTAGGATATGTCACATGACTTGTATATTCAGGATAATGTTACCAGTATAAGAGTTACCTTGCTTGTACATTCAGGATAATGTTACCAGTATAAGAGTTACCTTGCTTGTACATTCAGGATATTTTGCTTGCATAATAGGCAGCTGCTGATAGAGGTGTGGTGGTGCATATCTTGACAGAGAAGAATATATATTATATTTAATATATAAAGAAATTGATGTATACATGTACTTAAATTATGATTTTATTTATTTGTTAAATCCGTCCAATACTTGTTACTATGACATTTATACTGGTAAAAGTTTATGAAGATGTTTCAGTCCTGTGCATGTAATATTCAGAAATTCAGTGTTTGAAAATTCAGATAATGATCTTTATATTTTTATGCCATTAGAAAAAATAAATGTTTTGAATTTAAAAGTGTTAATTTACTTGTGATTTACTATACACAAAAAAAAATGCATTGTGATACCCTGTACCACGATAGTTTAGTCTGTTCTGATTTGTCAGAAACCAAAAAAAAAAAAATGAAAAAATCTTAAGATGGCAGCTCAAAAACGTTAACAATTAAACAATTACCAGATATTCAACGGTTTTATATGTTTCTTAGGGTGTACCTCTTCCAAGATTGTTCAAACTAATCCAATTTTTGAGAGAGAAAAAAGCATGGCCTCAAGAGGGCTTGGTCAAAATTTCATTAATTATGCCATAGATGGTACTAAAATATTGTCATCAATCAACCTCGTATTCTATTTTGTGTACCTAACTCCTAGTTTCCATCCACCTCTCATTCTATTTTGTGAGCTCAACTCGTAGTTTCCATCCACCTCATATTCTATTTTGTGTACCCAACTCCTAGTTTCCATCCACCTCTTATTCTATTTTGTGAACTCAACTGCTAGTTTCCATCCACCTCTCATACTATTTAGTGTATTCAACTGCTAGTTTCCATCCACCTCTCATACTATTTTATGTACTCAACTCTTAGTTTCCATCTGCCTCTTATACTATTTAGTGTATTCAACTCTTAGTTTCCATCCACCTCTCATACTATTTAGTGTATTCAACTCCTAGTTTCCATCCACCTCTCATACTAATTTGTGTACTCAACTCTTAGTTTTCATCCGCCTCTTATACTATTTTGTGTGCTCAACTCCTAGTTTCCATCCACCTCTCATACTATTTTGTGTACTCAACTCCTTGTTTCTATCCACCTCTCATACTATTTTCTGCAATTAACTACTAGTTTCCATCCAGTATAAATGAAAATTTGGTCTACATTATTATCATGAAGCTGACATGCACACAAACCCCATCTTTTTGGACTTTACAATTTTTTAACAATATCTGTATTGTTGTGTTCTCAATCCCTCAATGGATCCTCTTTCTTGTTATTATTAGAAATGGATTCCTCCATGGATTCACTTGCTTGTCTTTGGTATTACTTAATGGATTCGCTTACTTGGTGTCTCTGCCATAACCTTATGTATTTCTCCTGTCTCGGCTTTAACTCAGTTGATTTGATTGCAGCATAATATAGAACTTGTTCCGTATTATCACCCAGATCAAAGACAACATTAAAACTCTAGGACGCATGTTTCATAAAAATTATGTGCCAATTTAGAATCCGATGATCATTTTCTAGATCTAAATACTACTGTAACTAAAAGAAAACTTACCAAGCCACAATATATATTACATGAATAACCAAGGTAGCTGGAACCAGTTAATAATGGCATATCGCTTTCACTAGTTCAGCGTGTCAGTGAGACTCTCCATGATACACATTCCATCTCTTCTTCAAAAATACACGATTTTAAGTTAAAATGTTTAAATTGCAAATGCCTTTGAGTAAGATTTTGACTGTTCAGTGAAAATAGATACCTCCTCAAAATAGTCATGATAGTAAAGCGGGCATGCATAGGAACCATAAAGAAAAATCAGCCAACAAGTTGTTAAATCTAATACAGAATCTACACTGCGTTATTGAATTTCATGACATCATATCATGGTCAATGACATCAAGACTCCCCTCAAAGTTCTTCATGCTCGGTGTTTAATGACATATCAAAGTTTTATTTTCATTTAACCAGGCTATTTACACGGGTATGAAACGTTGCCTGCGGCACAGAATGTGCCGCACTGAAACGAAGGCACCGTGCTATGGGGCGGCGTTTTACTATTTTCTAGGCATTTTTGATACCAAGAAATAATTCCTGATATCAAGAAAACGAATTTCTGATATCAAGAAATCAATTCTTGATATCAATGAATTTCTTGATTTTCTGATATCAAGAAATCGAATTCCTGATATCAAGAAATCGATTTTTTATATCAGGAATTCATTTTCTGATATCAAGAAATAATTTTTATTTCCTGATATCAAAAATTCGATTTTTGATATCAGGAAATGAATTTTTGATATAAAAAAATTGATTTCTTGATATCAGGAATTCGATTTCTTGATATCAGAAAATCATTTCTTGATATCAAAAATTCGTTATAATTTTTATATCAGGAAATCGAATTCTTGATATCTAAAAATACAGACTATTTTTTAATATCAAGGATTCGATTTCTTGATATCAAGAAATCATTTTTTGATATCAAGAATTCGATTTCTTGATATCAAAAATTTGATTACTTGATATCAAAAAAATGGCCAGTATTTCTTCATATCAAAAATTCCCGCTATTCTTAAAATAGACATGCAATAGGGATAACCCCTAATTAATTCATTCAGTGTGGGGTATGGAATGCCTAGACTGTCTTGACTTAATGATTATCAGTTTGCCATGTGCTTTTTCCAATATATTCGGAACAAATCATAATCTTTCTTGTAAATAAAGCAGTTTGTTATGTAGATTTACTAGTTTGTCCGGTACATTTTTTGTTTTATGTTGTGCATTCACTAGTTTGTGCTGTACAATTAATAGTTCGTCTTATGCATTTTCCAATACATTTGGTAGAAATTATAATTTGTCTTGTAGACAAAACTGTTTGTTATGTACAGTTACTAGTTTTTCCGGTACATTTATTAGTTTGTGATGTCCATACATTAGTTTATGCTGTCCAATTAATAGTTTATGTGTTTTTCCCAATACATGTATGTTCGGTAGAAATCATAATTTGTTATGTAGATAAAACAGTTTGTTATGTACATTTACTAGTTTGTCCTGTTGTGCATTCGCCAGTTTGTGCTGTCCAATTGATTGCTTAAAATATCCGATTTCATGTTAAATTACACAACGTGTATGTACCCTTACAATTTTTGTCTTTACAAGTGGATTCTCATACATACAACAACTATACTACTTATGTTAAATAAGTTCTTTTCAGTAAGTATCTATTTTCGGAAACTTTTGAAAAGGTAATTAATACATATCTGTTTACTAAAACATAACAAACTGCTTTATCTACAAGACAAGTTATGATTTGTACCGAATATATTGGGAAAAGCAAATAACGAACTATTAATTGGTAAATGCACAACACAAACTAAGAAATGTGCTGGACAAACTAGTTAATGTACATAACAAACTGTTTTATCTACACAACAAATTATGATTAGTACCGAACATATTAAGAAAAGCACATGACGAACTATCTGTTGGACAGTACGAACTAGTGAATGCACGACACAAACTAAGAAACTTACCAGACAAACTAATAAATGTACATAAATAATCGTTTAATCTATAAGACAAATTATAATTAATGTACCGAATATATTGGAAAATGCAGATGACGATGTTTGTATGTTTGTTTAGAGTTTAACGCCGTTTTTCAACAGTATTTCAGTCATGTAACGTCGGGCAGTTAACCTAACCAGTGTTCCTGGATTCTGTACTAGTACTAACCTGTTCTCCGCAAGTAACTGCCAACTTCCACACATAAATCAGAGATGGAGGACTAATGATATATGACACAATGTCATTTATCAAATAGTCACAGAGAACATGCGCCCCGCCCGAGGATCGGACTCGCGACCCGCGATCCGTAGACCAACGCTCTTACCTACTCAGCTAAGCGGGTAGAACTATCAACTGTACAGCACAAACTGGTGAATGCACAACACAAACTAAGGAATGTAACAGACAAACTAGTAAAATGTACATAACAAACTGTTTTATCTACAAGAAAGATTATAATTTGTACCGAATATATTGGGAAATGCACATGATGAAGTAACAATCATCATGTTAAGACAGTCTAGGCGTTCCATAGCGGGGATGTTACAATCTATATGATCCTGTTCAATCCATCTTTATTAGATCGTGAAGTGCCGAATTTTTTATATAAAAAAATAGGCTCGATTTCTTGATATCAAGAAATCGATTTTTTGATATCAGAAAATCATTTATTGATATCAAGAATTCGATTTCTTGATATCAAGAAATAACACGATTTTTTGATATCAAAAATTCATTTCCTGATATCAAAAATTCTATTTTTTGATATCAGAAAATGGACAGCATTTCTTGATATCAGAAAATGAATTCCTGATATCAAAAAATCAAATTTTTGATATCAGAAAATCGATTTCTTGATATCAGAAAATGAATTTTTGATTTCAAGAAATCGATTTACTGATATCAAAAAAATGTGACTGATTTTTTTATATCAAGAAATGATTTTCTGATATCAAGAAATGCAATTCTTGATATCAAGAAATCGAATGTTTGATATCAAGAAATGATTTTTTGATATCAAAAAATGCCTATAAAATACATGTAGTAAAACGGCGCCCCATACCGTGCTTCTGACGGCGCAGGATGTTTACAAAAACAATGAGCATGGTGAGAAAAATTGAACATTTTTGGTTATTGTCTTTTTAAAGTTTTTACAGTAAAAACTGTTTAGAAATCGGGGAATGCAGCGGGGTGTAGTTGTCTTGCCGACAAATCCATGTCTAGTTTTTGAAGAAATATGTAATATTGTTATTTTTCGCGTGTTTTTTTCATCGAATACAGTAACGTGATAGACGTCTAGTCTAATTACAAAAGCACTTGAATAGTCAGAGTCATTTCACCTCCAGCAGAAAAAAAGGAATGATGTATTTCTGTACTATATTATATAAAGACATGATATCTGCTCGACTGAGATACATACATGTCGAGGACAAGGCATACCCCCTCGTTCTGCTGACTTTTCAGTCCAGTGCCGCAGTCATCTCGATGGTGCCGCAGACATCGTGAGGGGCGCAGTCACTTGAATACTGTTGTAGTCAGTAGTACGTGTAATTTCGATCTTCTAACATGTATTAAGTACAAAAAATATCAATAATAATGTTAATCCTCCAGTTATTGTATAAGACAAATCTTCTAAATCCGAACTTTTTAATATTAATAGTTATAAGAAGTTTGCAATATTTTTTTCGCTGTTTTTAGCTCACCTGAGCAATGCTCTGGTGAGTTTTTCTGATCGCTCGATGTCCGGCGTTCGTCGTCTGTCTGTCGTCTGACAACATTTAGCTTGTGTATGCGATAGAGGCTGTATTTTTCAACTGATCTTCATGAAATTTGGTCAGAATGATTAACTTGATGGATTCTAGGCCGAGTTTGAAAATGGGTTATCTGGGATCAAAAACTATGTCACTAGGTCAAATAAAAAAATAACCTTGTGTATGTGATAGAGGCTGTATTTTTCCATTAATATTCATAAATTTTGGTCAGAATGAAAACCTTGATAAAATCTAGGCCGAGTTTGAAAGTGGGTCATCTGAGGTCAAAAACTAGGTCACTAGGTCAAATAAAAGAACAACCTTGTGTATTCGATAGAAGCTGTATTTTTCAATTACTCTTCATGAGTTTTTACCAGAATGATTACCTTGACGATATCTAAGTCAAGTTTGAATATTGGTCGTCTTGGATCAAAAACTAGGTCATTAGGTCAAATCAAAGAAAAACTTTGTGTATGCGATAGAGGCTATATTTTTCAGTTGATCTTCCTGAAATTAAGTCAGAATGGTTTCCTTGATATAATCTAGGTCAAGTTTGAATATGGGCAATCTTGGGTCAAAATGTAGGTCACTAGGTCAAATCAAAGAAAAACCTTGTGTATGCGATAGAGGCTGTATTTTTCAATTGGTCTTCATGAAATTTGGTCAGAATGATAGCCTTAATTAAGTCTAAGTCAGGTTCAAATATGGGTCATCTGGGGTCAAAAACTAGGTCATTAGGTCAAATCAAAGAAAAACCTTGTGTATGCAATGGAGATTGTATTTTTCAATTGATCTTCATGAATTATGGTCAGAATGATTGCCTTGATAAAATCTAGGTCAGGTTAGAATATGTGTTATCTGGGGTCAAAAACTAGGTCACTAGGTCAAATCGAAGGAAAAGCTTGTATATGTGATAGAGGCTTTTTTTCAATTGATTTTCCTGAAATTAAGTCAAAATGATAACCTTAATGAAATCTAGGCCGAATTTGAAAACGGGTCATCTTGGTTCAAAAAGTAGTTCACTGGGTCAAATCAAAGAAAAACCTTGTGTACGCGATAAAGGCTGTATTTTTCAATTGATCTTCATGAAATTTTGTCCGAATGATTGCATTGATGGAATCTAGATTCCGTTTGAATATGGGTCATCTGGGCTCAAAAATTAGGTCACTAGGTCAAATCAAAGAAAAACTTTGTGTATGCGATAGAGGCTATATTTTTCAGTTGATCTTCCTGAAATTAAGTCAGAATGGTTCCCTTGATATAATCTAGGTCAAGTTTGAATATGGACAATCTTGGGTCAAAATGTAGGTCACTAGGTCAAATCAAAGAAAAACCTTGTGTATGCGATAGAGGCTGTATTTTTCAATTGGTCTTCATGAAATTTGGTCAGAATGATAGCCTTAATTAAGTCTAAGTCAGGTTCAAATATGGGTCATCTGGGGTCAAAAACTAGGTCATTAGGTCAGATCAAAGAAAGTACTTACTTATACTCAAGATGTTTGCTCCAATTTTAATGATAATTGATCAGGATATTTTTTTCCATGAAATCACTAGGTCAAACATGTTTACACTGTTTAATATGTTAAGTTATGATGGGTTTCTCAGGTGAGCGACCTAGGGCCATCATGGCCCTCTTGTTTGGGAATGGGGTCAGGTCCCTTCCAGTTGAGAAAATCACGTCATTCTGTATCGGTATGGAATTATTTTCTCCTAAAATAAAAATATTCAATTACTAAACATTTTCATTTGTAACAATTCTTGATGCTTAGTTCAAAGCAAGATATGAAAAGCAGCATTGGAGCACAAAAACTGTCATAACTTTTTTTTCATTTTTCAACCAGTTTTGATGTTTTTGTTTAACAATATATTACATATTTCTTTACAAACAGGGCATGGATTTGTCGACAAAACACATCTACATCAGAAGAAGGGGATAAGACCCAGAACTGTGCCCTGGGGTACACCAAAGCTAGGTTACAGACACCTTCTTTGACATTTCTCCTTCAAAGAAATCCAATTGAGAGTAATGCAAGATACACCATAATATGTTAATTTATACAGTAAATGTTTATGTGGCACCTTGTCAAATGTTTTGGTAAAATCCATTATAATAATATACCCGTCTGGACGTTGCTGTTATGAATATTACTAAAGTTTTGGATGAAAGAAATGAGCTGAGTTTCACAATAGCGTAAAGCCATATGTTGCAAATAAAATAAAATGTTGTTACTTTCCAGAAAAAAGACATAACATCGCTGGAAATAACATGCTCAAATATTTTATTACTGATACAAGTTAGTGAAATCGGTCAGTAGTTAATGACGTCATATTTATCTCCCTTTTTAAAAACGGGACACGCATTTGCATGTTTCCAATCAAGTGGGATTTGGGAATGTGTATAATTCGGCTATACCCGGCCATCCGGATAGACTTTGACGGAAAATGCGGCCGTCCCTTTTTATGTCTTCATTTCTTTACATATAACAATAATTTATACATCGTTGTAAAGCTGACGTTACGCAGTTTATGAATATGTAAAGAACTTAATAATCCGACATTAAACGAATTTGTAAAATTATTTTGAAATTTAGTGTTTTTTTTGTTTTTGTTTTTTTTTACTGTGATCTAAATCGATTTCAGAAGGTGATAAAATACAGCCATCCCTATTTTTAGCTCACCTGTCACAAAGTGACAAGGTGAGCTTTTGTGATCGCGTGGCGTCCGTCGTCCGTCGTCCGTCCGTGCGTGCGTGCGTGCGTGCGTGCGTAAACTTTTGCTTGTGACCACTCTAGAGGTCACATTTTTCATGGGATCTTTATGAAAATTGGTCAGAATGTTCATCTTGATGATGTCTAGGTCAAGTTTGAAACTGGGTCACGTGCGGTCAAAAACTAGGTCAGTAGGTCTAAAAATAGAAAAACCTTGTGACCTCTCTAGAGGCCATATTTTTCATGAGATCTTCATGAAGATTGGTCAAAATGTTCAACTTGATGATATCTAGGGCAAGTTCGAAACTGGGCCACGTGCGGTCAAAAACTAGGTCAGTAGTTCTAAAAATAGAAAAACCTTGTGACCTCTCTAGAGGCCATATTTCTCAATGGATCTTCATGAAAATTGGTCAGAGTGTTCATCTTGATGATATCTAGGTCAGGTTCTAAACTGGGTCACGTGGGGTCAAAAACTAGGTCAGTAGGTCTAAAAATAGAAAAACTTTGTGACCTCTCTAGAGGCCATATTTCTCAATGGATCTTCATGAAAATTGGTTAGAATGTTCACCTTGATGATACCTAGGTCAAATTCGAAACTGGGTCACGTGCGGTCAAAAACTAGGTCAGTAGGTCTGAAAATAGAAAAACTTTGTGACCTCTCTAGAGGCCATATTTCTCAATGGATCTTCATGAAAATTGGTCAGAATGTTCTCCTTGATAATATCTAGGTCAAGTTCGAAACTGGGTCACGTGCGGTCAAAAACTAGGTCAGTAGATCTAAAAATAGAAAAACCTTGTGACCTCTCTAGAGGCCATATTTCTCAATGGATCTTCATGAAAATTGGTCAGAATGTTCACCTTGATGATATCTAGGCCAAGTTCGAAACTGGGTCACATGCGGTCAAAAACTAGATCAGTAGGTCTAAAAATAGAAAAACCTTGTGACCTCTCTAGAGGCCATATTTTTCATGAGATCTTCATGAAAATAGGTCAGAATGTTCACCTTGATGATATCTAGGTCAAGTTCGAAACTGGGTCACGTGGGATCAAAAACTAGGTCAGTAGGTCTAAAAATAGAAAAACCTTGTGACCTCTCTAGAGGCCATATTTCTCAATGGATCTTCATGAAAATTGGTCAGAGTGTTCATCTTGATGATATCTAGGTCAGGTTCTAAACTGGGTCACGTGGGGTCAAAAACTAGGTCAGTAGGTCTAAAAATAGAAAAACTTTGTGACCTCTCTAGAGGCCATATTTCTCAATGGATCTTCATGAAAATTGGTTAGAATGTTCACCTTGATGATACCTAGGTCAAATTTGAAACTGGGTCACGTGCGGTCAAAAACTAGGTCAGTAGGTCTGAAAATAGAAAAACTTTGTGACCTCTCTAGAGGCCATATTTTTCATGGGATCTTTATGAAAATTAGTCAGAATGTTCACCTTGATGATATCTAGGTCTGTTTCGAAACTGGGTCACATGCGGTCAATAACTAGGTCAGTAGATCTAAAAATAGAAAAACCTTGTGACCTCTCTAGAGGCCATATTTTTCAAGAGATCTGCATGAAAATTGATCAGAATGTTCACCTTGATGATATCTAGGGCAAGTTTGAAACTGGGTCACATATGGTCAAAAACTAGGTCAGTAGGTCTAAAAATCGAAAAGCCTTGTGACGTCTCTGTAGGCCATATTTCTCAATGGATCTTCATGAAAATTGGTGAGAGTGTTCAGCTTGATGATATCTAGGTCAAATTCGTAACTGGGTCATGTGCGGTCAAAAACTAGGTCAGTAGGTCGAAAAATAGAAAAACCTTGTGACCTCTCTAGAGGCCATATTTTTCATGAGATCTTCATGAAAATTGGTGAGAATGTTCACCTTGAAGATATCTAGGTCAAATTCAGAAGTGGGTCACGTGCCTTCTTAAACTAGGTCATTAGGTCAAATAATAGAAAAACCTTGTGACCTCTCTAGAGGTCATATTTTTCAATGGATCTTCATGAAAATTGATCAGAATTTTTTATCTTGATGATATCTAGGTCACATGTGCTCAAAAACTAGGTCACTATGTCAAATAATAGAAATAACGACGTCATACTCAGTTCAACACTGGGTCATGTGGGGATAGGTGAGCGATTCAGGACCATCATGGTCCTCTTGTTTCTAAGTACTTAATATTTTGCTATGAAATATATGTTTGTTGGAAGTTGACATTATGCAGATTACAAATATGTAAAGATTTGTAGAATCCGATATCAAATGACTTGTAAATACCGATTTGAAAATAGCTGATTTTTCCCCGTTGTCACCATCAGTTTCCATTGGTCGAAAAACACGGCCATCCTTGTTATTTTTTTCCTTATACCTTTAAATTTGACAATTATCTATTTATAATTTTAAAGATTGAATTCTGTAAGATATGATCGATCATATTTCTAGCGCCTTTGTAATACTTATTTGATTTTTGGTTGCGGGTTTATCCCGCTATCAAAGTTAAAGTGTATTTCTGGCAATCATAGCATCTTTATTTTATTCCGAATCACATCCAAAGGATGTTCATGTGCTACACAAAATAGTCCCATTCATGAACAATGCGGATGAATCTTCTCACACCTTTCCAACATGGCTTCCGTTCCAAACATAGCTGTGAGACTCAACTATTATCCTTTACACAAGAAATTTTTGACAATCTCCAATCTGGAAAACAAACAGATCTCATTGTAATGGATTTCTCGATAGCTTTCGACAAGGTCGATCATCAACTTCTTCTCTATAAACTCATGAAACTTGGTGTCAACAAAACATCTCTATCTTGGATTCAATCTTTTCTTAGTAATCGCTCTCAATCTGTAGTAGTTGAAGGCTCACACTCTGATTCTCTACCAGTTCTATCAGGGGTTCCCCAAGGTTCAGTGTTGGGTCCTTGTCTCTTCCTCTGTTTCATTAATGACCTTCCCGACTCTGTTAAAAGTAGAATACGCTTATTTGCTGATGATACCATCATATACCTCACCATCGACTCATTAGTAGACTCTAACAAACTTCAAGATGATTTGACAAAACTAGAAGAATGGGAACGTAAATGGTCTATGGAATTCAATCCCGATAAATGCGAAATCATAAGAATCTCCAAAAAAAGAAAAAATATCATTTTTCCATATAAACTACATAATCAAGAACTAAAAACCACAGAAAATGCTAAATATCTTGGGATTACTATTAGTGATGACTTTAGTTGGAAAAAACATATTGAAACTACATCTTCAAAAGCTAATAACACTCTCAGATTCATAAAAAGAAATGTACAATGTAATAACCGTAATATCAAAGAAACTGCCTATAAAACATACGTCCGCCCACAATTAGAATACTGTAACACCATATGGCATCCATGGCAGAAAAACTTAGCATATGAGATAGAGAAGGTGCAAAGAGCTGCAGCCAGATATGTTATGAATGATTACTCATACCAAAGCAGCGTAACATCAATGCTTGAAATTCTTAAATGGCAGACATTAGAACAGAGAAGAATACATGCATCTTTAATTATGTTGTATAAAATATCACACAACCTCGTCTCTGTAGATCATAACCACCTAACAGCCTCTAGAAATTTAAACTTTATCATTCCATCTTCAAGAACACAATATCATATGAACTCCTTTTTCCCCCGCACGATCAGATACTGGAACGCCTTGCCTTATAACATCAAGGACAGTGTGAACCTTCAGTGCTTCACATCTGACCTAGACTCGCATATGTACTAATGTCATCATCCTGTTTTTATTTTTAACAAAGCTGTACATATTACTGCTTTTACTCTCTTAACACATGCATATCATGTATCATGTAACATAGCAACATGTTTTTAATAACTGCCCCGACCTCCCAGTTATGATCAGAAATTGATTGTTGGGAGTAACCCCGTAGATGTAGATGTAGATGAATTATCAATGAACAAGCCGCTTGAGTTCTTATTTAACCTGTATCCACTCACACTGACCATTTATAGATTATATAAGATCTATTAATGATAAGGTATTCCAGCCCGTGGTTACATCACAAGCTGGGTCATACAGAGTTCATCTTAGATGTGAGGCACATTAAATTTGTATTTGTTTCTCATTCATGTATATTCATAGATTGGCATTTAAACAGAACATAAATCTACCAAAAACCCACAACCTTCAGACATTTCAAGGCTTTGATTTCACAAATGAATCGGAATGACAGTATCAATTTCTCACGGCTATGCATATTTTTGCAACTGCGATTATCATATAACTTTCAAGCATATAAACTATCTTATAATTATTTTCTTAAGCAGTTTAATAAATAGATAAATACTGTGTACAAACAGATTCACAAATTGATAGAAAAAAAATAGTTTAATATATCACATATTAAGTTCTTTGAGCAGAATCGTACTGCTTTCTCGTACACACTGTAGACGTATAGCCACACGTGCAACTTTATTCCCAACAAAAGATTACTAATTAGCGGCATTTTCATACTGGTACACTTAAAATTTTCGTTCTGTGTATCTTTTAAACTGGTAGTTTTTTTTTCAACAATTTTACTTAATTGAGTTATAAACTTACGTTTAAAGTCAGAGACCTCGAAAGGTAGTTACAGGAGTCTTATGTCCATATTATTGTATGACTAAAGGAAAATATCTTATGTCAGATGTAGCATATATCTACCGGTCACCGTGGCCCATTGGTTAAGGCGTCCGCCTCTAGATCGGGGGGTCGAAGCTTCGGGCCCCCCATGGGGAGCGTTTGTCTGTAGGATGTTTGTCATGGGACTCCTTCCGAAAAGGCCGGTTCGTGAGCTGCGAGCTAGTTAAATGAATGGTTACCGACTTCTATCCGCCTGGTGCCTGGTATAGCGGCAGGAGTTGGGAGGTAATTGGTACGCACAATAAAGGTGTCTCATGAGCCAAATTGGTCGGCCCTTTCAACAGGGGTGACACTATAATAAACAAGACCTTTACCTTTTTTACCTTTAATATTCTACGAGCAACCTTCAAAAGACGGCAAAATCTTAATTTACCAATAGTTGCATAAATTATGCAGTTTTGTTCTGTCCTATAAATTTAATTAATATTTGCGATTTCCTCATATATATGTATTCAAAGTACATGACCTTTAAACAAGGACAGGTAACGTCTGCGATATAACATATTTATTTTATCACTAATTAAAAAAGGAAGAACTTATTTTTAATCAAATCGTTTCATTATACGCAGCTACTATTACGTGACTGGATTATGATGAGATAATCCAATCAACTAAACACGTGCCGACAGTTGCTCAGTCTGATGGACGGTGATTAATCAACACTTAATCAAGGGTGCTAACATATTTTAAGGGTAACAAGTTTATAGATATTGGGTATTTCATGTCAGAATAATTAATCAGTTTAACAAATATTCAGAACGGTTTTTTTTATATATCCAGTTTCAGTTTTATTTATTAAGCAAATCGGCAAGTTATTTGCCTTTAGCCATTAACCATGTTAACATACATTTTGTAAACCTTCAGCAAGAGGCTTATTATAATAAATTATAGTGAGAATTGATGATATAATTTCTTGAAATTCTTTCAAAATTTTAGCATGTAATATTGTCAGGACTTGAAGCTTTATGTTTGTGAATAATTTAGAAATTCCTTTCTAGAGATGATTATGGCTGGCATTTTTTGATGAGGACTAGGACCTTGGTCTTGTATTTCCTGTGTTGTTACTGGAGTAGAAGCTTTTTGGATTTATCATTTAAGATATTAGCCTTTATAGTTGCATCTGCTTTTAGTAAGCCATTTTCACGAAGTGGGGGTATGGTAGATGTCATACCGGCAAAATACAGGTATCCGGGGTGCCCCGTGATATCTCTGGGTGTCCCGGGGTACACCGACCGGCAAAATACCGGCGTATACAGGATTTATCGCGAGCTAACCGCCCATGCAGATTTTTTTTCACTGTCTAACAAGCAGTGTTATTAAACGGTAACTTACATATATAGCAGATTACTACTTTGGTAAGAATGAATGTGTTGATATTTTTTGAGAACCTAACGTTGTACATCTCTATGTTTTAAAAGTGTTCGTAACTTGACAGTTAACTATATTTCGGATAGGCAGGTGTAACAGGTTTTCTACACCTATTGTTCCCAAAGTTCCTACTGTGTATATATTTGATAATTTCATGAATACAGGAATGCCTATAGAAAGTAATATAGAAGAGATCACCGTGATTATGGTGATGTCACTGGCGCATTAAGGTACTACTGTGTATATATTTGATAATTTCATGAATACAGGAATGCCTATAGAAAGTAATATTATAGAAGAGATCACGGTGATTATGGTGATGTCACTGGCGCATTAAGGTACTTCCGCAAATTGAAATTAGAAATTCATGTGAAAAATCAGAATCCTCGAAACAGCTTTCGAAATGCAAGGACACAAAAAATATATGATAAATGTTGAAAAGATATATCTGTAGGTAAACTTGCGAGCATGAAAGCTACGCTGAACCCTATCTCCACAGTGCTTTGGAACAAAATGAGTGAACATTTTTGGTGCAAAATTGGTATCGTATGCAACCTAAATTCATACATGTCAAGTTCCGTGGACAATTTTCCAGGGTATTTCAGTTCAAAATCCAGGATATTTGATGAAAATCCAGGAGATTTTTTCGACAAACGTTTCTTAGGAAATTTTTGGTCAAATATAATACAGTTGAATATCGTTACCTCGATATCGGTTAGCTCGATACTCCGGTTAGCAAGATGTGTTTTAGTCGGTCCCGATTTTTCCCTATATATTTTAATGTAATTATTTATCATTACCTCGATATGATTAGCTTGATATTTTGTTTAGCTCAATGAGAATTTTCAGTCCCGTCAACTTACCTGTACTGTTTTTACACCTGGTTTCGTCGATATCACAGCTTGTCAAAAAAATGTCCATGTTATTTGTAAGGTGTGAAAATCAACCTATTGTTGTCCGGCGATGTATTAATCATAATCGAGTTAGTTTATGTGTTTGTTTTGTTTGTAATTTAATCTTTAATCCAATTTAAATGTCAGGAAGTTTGCATTTAATTCCCAATAATTAGTCTTATAAAACAGTGTGCAAGCGGGCAAGCTGTTTTCCAATATAACAATTTGGATGAAATATTTTTCTGTTTGACGGTGTAAAAATCTACCATCTAGAATTGAGTAACAACATGCGTATTTAACTGGCAAATTTTCGTTATCGAAGCACAGTCAAAATGACTACTCAGCTGGGAACATTACCGCTGCATTCAGACTTGTTTAAGGAAGGAATAAAAATGCTAATGTTTACACGTATATTTTGAAAAATTAAAAGGTTGTATGTATGTATGTATGTAAGATGTTTCATTTGTCAATAAAATTAAAATTGTATTTACGTTTTATATTATTTCTTTCCCCTTTCAAATCCTCTGAAAAAAGCATTGGATATAATGACAATATAGACGTCCCACACAAGTACAAGGTAGTCCCAGATAGTCGATATCGTTACGTCGAACTTCGGATACGTCGATGCAGTTTTTACAGTCCCTTGAATATTGAGGTAACGGTATTCGACTGTACTATGTAACAGATAAGGTCGGATCTGGGCAATGTTTTTAGTTGCTCAAGTTGCTTTATAAAGCATTTTAACCTTTATCATGTGAATACAATTGATTCTGCCTTTGCGACCAATGTAAATTGTCCATGCAGTCTGATCATGATCTGCACTGTTTGCCATTTATCAGCCAGTATCTTTTTTGTAAGCACCCCTTTTAACAGTTACCATGGTTACTGGTACTGTCCAAAACGAAAATTTTAGAAATTCTGCAATGTAAACAAAAAAAAAAAAACCATACAGGTTTGTAGTAACTTTATTTAGTTATTACAGTATTCTCTGAGCAGAGAAATTTAAAGTTTTATACTGGCGACTTCTTTTATGTGAATAATCTGTAGGGTTTTTTTGTTTTTTTTACATTCCTTGATTTTTTGCAAATGAGCAGAAGCTAAAATAGATTGGAAATAAATCTATTTCACCGTTTTTAATCTACATTGAAAAATGCTTTTTACTCATCAAAATGAAATACAAAACCATGATAGCAGTGTAAAAAGAATGTTAAAACCTATCTCTAGTTGTTTTCTCAATTATGCCATCATTGGTAATGATTGCCATCATTCCAATAAAGGCTGGCTCTTTATCTATTCAAATGTATCTTTTCACACTAAATCTTCTATAAACAAGTTCCTGTCTTATCATCATATTATGTCAGTATCACCACTCGCCAATTAACACAATCTAAAAATAGCACAGTACACACCTGTTTGCAGAATGTCATCAGTGCGTGACCTTGTTAAACTCTTATCAATACTGGTCGGGGGCCACCAACCGGACACTTTTAGAGGTTTTTCGCCATTTTCTCTTTTATTTCCTTCATTACAACTGTGAAATTTCACATGAACATAGTTAGGTGCACCCTCAAGAAGCAAACTTAATTTGTTTACCCCTAACGAATGATTAATGCCCTTTCCAGGGCCGAATGTAGGGTCAACTAAACTACTTACTTTCACTGCTTCGCAGTACCGTATATCTGGACAGTTTTTTTTACAACTTATGGGAACCTCTGTACTGATGACATTTTGCTATGTAATGTAAAAACGAGTCAAAGTATTCATTATTGGCCTGAAAGATATAAATTTTATTCAGATTTTTTGGTTTGGAAAACTGCTATATGATAGTAAGAAATACAGTGCGGATTTCCAAATCCCCCATGATAGTTTCATGCTTCAGTATGAATGACGAAATCAAAAAATGAAATTTCCTCCTCAATAAGTTATTTTTGTCAGATATAATTCCACATCATTGTTAAAAAATCAAATGTGTGTTTGACTTATAAAAGATTGCTAAAAATACAGCAAACTTTAGCAACTACGAAACTCCGGTTTGGTGGTCGTCCGGATTTGGTGGTCCTCAACCAGTATACCAGTAGAGTGATAAATTACGTCAGGCACAGTGTGTAATTAGGGATTTTGTTTGATACAGGAAAGCATTAGCTTGGAATTTTGGATTTCCGAGAGAAATGATTGATTTCCGTATGTCCGGGAAATGGCCAAAAAATCCGTGAGATTCCCGGACAATCCGGGAAACTTGACATGTATGTAAATTGCTATAAAATATTTATTTTCAAATCAAAGAAATGCCAAAATAGTGCACACGAGCGTTACTTTTTCAAGAAAATGCAGGTTAAACATTCTAATGCGCAAAACACGTGCACAGTTTTTCTAAAATATTTCGTCGCCATGTTTATTTCAAGAAATTAAATATATGATTGTTCTTTTACCTCAGATTTCCTTACTGAAATATATATGCCTCCTTATTCATGGTTAGAGATATCCATTTAGTATAGTTTTGCCCTGTCCGATCTCCTTAATCTGTTACCGATCCTTTACATTTAAAGAATAAACGCAATGTGTAATGATAGTTTTTCGCTTTACACACCTGTCTTGGACAAGAAAGGCGTTTCACTTAAAATTTGTAAGCATCCGCTGGCAAAATATTATTGAAAGATCGGAACTTTTTCTAAAATAAAGTTCAATTTCAATCATTTTCAAAATCTGGAAATATTGCACATTGTGTTGAATACATAAATAAAACAAAAATCCCCAAAATAAACCATTTTAGAACTTTTCCGGGAACTATAAGTTTCAGCCGAACAACGCATTTCAGGATGACACAAAACTGGTTTCTCTTTGTAAACAGTCTTAAAGTTCACCTGAGGGACATTGCTGAAAAAGTAAAAGTGCTTACTTGTTTCAGTTTTACATCCTGTAGAAAACGATCAACTTTCAACTTTAAATGCATATATGTTCTAAAATTATTCCAATATCAAAAACCGTCAGATCTTTTCCGTGAGAAATAAAACGAAGCAAATTTAACTATTTGTTTACACTTTAACCATGTGAAATTAAAGGCATGTA
The DNA here is from genome assembly GCF_021730395.1 of Mercenaria mercenaria. Taxonomy (NCBI): domain Eukaryota; kingdom Metazoa; phylum Mollusca; class Bivalvia; order Venerida; family Veneridae; genus Mercenaria; species Mercenaria mercenaria. The sequence continues at coordinate 14,262,118 of NC_069376.1, read as the reverse complement.
CTATCACGAGACTCCCGTGCATTTTGAACCTCGTGGTGAATAAACTGAATTTACTTTAAAGTATGGTGTCTCAGTTGAGCCAGTTATTTATTAATTTCAGAGAACATACATTAAAGAGAGTGTGTGTGTGTGTGTGTGATCGGGTTTAACGTCTTTTTCAACAATTTTTCAGTCATATAAACGACGGTGTCTACTTGTAGCAGTGAGCACAATGCCCAACTTTATAGTGCTGCCTCACTGGAATATCATGCCGTAGACACGTGGCATGATACCCCACCTAGTCCCATTATACTGACACCAGACTGACCAGTCCTAGCACTATCCTCTTAATGCTGAGCGCCAAGCGAGGAAGCTACTAGTACCATTTTTTACGTCTTTGGTATGACGCGGCCGGGGATCGAACCCACGACCTCCCGCTCTCGAAGCGGACGCTAGATACCACTAGGCTACCGAGGCGGTTCATATATTAAAGAAGTGCTTATGAGATTATGCATGTGTGCGCATATTTCAAAGTCTACTTTATATTAACGACTATAGAAAACAAGTGTGCACTCGGCAAATAGCAAGTCTATTATTTTCAGGTGTACCTTATGTTTGTACTCATTATCCTTGGTTTCGTAGACAGTCTTAGTACTGGACCGCTGCTTCCGCTGTCAACACCGCAGTAATATAAAGTCAGTGTCCATTTCTATGCCGGAATTTCAATACACATTTATTATCAGTTTATATCTATGAAAGTGTGAAAAAATATTATTGTTTAACGAAGAACAGTAACTTTTGAGATATTTCTGATTTTAATCATCAGGTTTTCGCCTGAAAAGTTCAACTGATTGCATTTTGTTTGTTTTGTAGCTATCTACAATTGTATACAAATTGTATTACCTCATAACATATTTGGCTGTATATTTTTGTCTGCGATTTATTCTCACTGCGTTTTTAAAAACATGCTGCATAAGTAATAGTTATAGTATGTGTGAGAGTGTGTTACCAGGATATATCAGAGCTAGGGGTACATCGAGGGTATTTTTCTCTGCACATATCGTCGAGGCCGGTAGGCCGAGACAGATATGTGCAGAGAAAAATACCGAGATATACCCCTAGCTCTGATATATCCTCGTAACACACGAGCATTACATATTATAACTGTTTTATCGCATAGTTTTATCATTAAAATTTATATATTATTTTCATTTAAATTTGTTTATTATTATTTTTACTCTTTTGATTCCCTTTCTGCACCTCGCTGACTAAAACACTAAAACTTCTGTTTTAAAAAAATGTGTTCCCCAGATAAAAGTATCCAACAGATTTCTGCATTGGTTTTAAATCTTTGCATTTCATTGGCCTAACATATTGTAAAATTGTTGTTTTGTTTGTAAAAAAAAATCAAATTGAGAAATCTCAGAAATTCATATATTTCATGTATTTCTGAATTTGGCGATAACTATTGAGTTTTTGAAATATTCTAGTTTATTTATTCTTTTACTTTATACATGTAGGTGTTTGTGATAATTCTTTCTCTGTGAACTGTAAATTGGAGCTAAAATCATCTTTTCTTTGAAAGGAAAAAATTATACTCCCTTGATAGGACCTCAATAGAGAAAAAGTGTTGCGATATATATCGGAACAGTTTTACTGTGCTGATATATATCACAACACTTTTTTTTCTAATGAAACTCTATAGAGATTTCTGTGTTGATATATATCGTAACAGTTTTGTAAAATATCAGCACAGATTTTGTAGTATTAAAGGTCCATTACTAAGGGAAAGTGAGTTGGCATTTTTTTTCATAGCCAGTGCATAGACTTCTGCAAGACACTAAATAATGAAGATTGGCAGGTCAAAATTTACAGAAGGTCTTTGGAACTCAAAGAAATGTATGTGTATTATGTTGAAATTTCAATGAATCGACAGAATGACCCCCCAGGTCTTTTTAACTTTCTTCATACTTCATAGAAAAATAATTGTACATATACTGCGATTTATTTCGAATTTCTACATACCAACTTTCATTATCCAATAAAATGAAATAGTTTCTGTGCTTTTTAAAAGAAATTAAAATGTTCATTTTCCTTAGTATTGGACCTTTAATGTGTGTTACCATGTTTAACATACTGCAAAGATCAAAGGAAAACTGCCGCACTATGCGATAAATTCTCATAGTGTATAAAAAGTCGATAGATCAAAACTGGTAAGTTTACGATGCATGAAACATCTAATAAGGAATCTCTATACACATCGAACTTGTCCCGGACCAGTATGCGGAAATACTGCGGCCAAACGTTTCAAGATTATCTAAAATGTTTGCATATATTGTGATAAAGCAAATATTTCGATTGTTTTTAGCTCACCTGTCACATAGTGACAAGGTGAGCTTTTGTGATCACCCTTCGTCCGTCCGTCCGTCCGTCCGTAAACAATTTCTTGTCTGCATGATAGTGGTTTCATTTATGATTTTATTTTAACCAAACTTGCACACAACTTGTATCACCATAAGATCTCGGTTCCTTTCTTGAACTGGCCAGATCCCATTATGTGTTCCAGAGTTATGGCCCCTGAAAGGGCCAAAATCAGCTATTTTGACCTTGTCTGCACAATAGCAGCTTTATTTATGATTTAATTTTTACCAAACTTACATACAACTTGTATCACCATAAGATCTTGGTTCCTTTCTTTAACTGGCCAGATTCCTTATGGGTTCCAGAGTTATGGCCCCTGAATGGACCAGAATTAGCTATTTTGCCCTTGTCTGCACAATAGCAGCTTCATTTATGATTTGAATTTAATCAAACTTGCACAAAACTTGTGTTGCCATAAGATCTCAGTTCCTTTGTTGAACCGGCCAGATCCCCTAATGGGTTCCAGAGTTATGGCCCCTGAAAGGGCCAAAATTAGCTATTTTGACCTTGTCTGCACAATAGCAACTTCATTTATGATTTGACTTTAACCAAACTTGCACACAACTTGTATCACCACAAGATCTTGGTTCCTTTCTTAAACTGGCCAGATTCCTTCATGGATTCCAGAGTTATGGCCCCTTAAATGTCCAAAATTGGCTATTTTGGCTTTTGCAGCCATATAGAGACTTCATTTATGGTTTTATTTGATATAAACTTCCAAAATATCTTCAACAACAATAAATCTTGGATTCCATGACAAATCAGATCCAATCGTAGTTTCCAGAGTTATTTTATATCTGATTACCTCCCCTAATTGTAGTCAAAATGGATTTATATCCGTAAGTACTTACATGACTTATTTGAAATTTCATTATTGTCATTAGTTGGACCGAGCCAATCAGGGTAGATAACTATGGACTGATTTTATGTCAAATTACCTCCCTTTATTTCAAATTAAAATGGGTATATCTCCGTAACTAATGAAGCTACTGATCTGAAATTTCATTTATGTCAACATATTTATTTGGCAGATTCTTCTTTTGTTAACTTACAATAATTTTCTTTTGAATTACTTCCCTTTTACGTTACTATAAATAGCATATTTTTAGTAACTTTTTTATTATTGGCCGTAGGGAAAAACCAAGACCACTTTTCTGTGGTACAACATGGATGGTACCTCCAATTTTTAGGTGTATTTTGACATATCTGTACCTTGTAAGACTTTTGTTTTTCTTTTTGGTTTTTCTTTCCTTTGTTGTTCCTGTCCTTTGGACTTAGATATTTTTTCTGAGGACCTTCTTGTCCTCAAGTGCAATGATAACAGGTGAGCGATATAGGGCCATCATGGCCCTCTTGTTATAATTAATAAATATAAAATCACGTATGTGTGAGAAAGTTACGTTAAGTAATTTCGGTAGTTACCGCAGGAAGTTTCGAAAATTCCATTTGCTCCAAATTTTCCTTGAGATAAGCAGCGTGTTAGTACATAAATTCCACTGTAATAAATTAAACCTTTCTTATACTTGCACAATCCTTTAAACGAATTTTTGATCATTGCCAAATCTTGGTCGCATTAAGTCGGAGACTTTTCTTACAATTTTAGGCAGTTTGGTACACCATACATAGAAAAATCATTGTGCGCACATTGCACTACTTTTATGTATGTTGAAAATAGCAATATGTACAAATGTATTTTCGTTTTAATATATGAAGTGGTCAGATTTGAAAACAGATTTTGTAATAAGTTTAGTTCTATTTAGTAAGACAATTCTCCTACGCACTAATTGAAACTTTGAACTAACTTTTGCCATTCATGACTTTTTAATAAAGTATTTTGAAAGGATTTATAAATCTAACCAAAAATTTGGAAAAATACAGGTAAAATATCTGCTTTGTTTATTTCCAAATTTTAGTATCACTTTTTATACAGCTACTTTTAGTTCGGGTCTTGCAAACTGAGCTGTTTTTGTGCTACGGAACAGCTGCATTTGAAAGCTTTGATTCACTATATTTTCACACCTCAAATGAAGGTCACTCTATATTCAAGATGGTGGAAGTACCTTAACACCTGTTTATCTGGTGGTGGGCAAAACAAATGTTTTTACATCGTTTGTGTATGAGATCGGAATTTTTAATGACTTTTTCGCTAATTTATGGATTTTAAAAATTCAGAAAATTTTGAAACACGATTTTCAGATTATCTTATTTAAATATCTTTTGAAAATGGAAAACCATTTTAAATGACATATAATGATTTTAACAGCGGCATAACAATGCTTCAGAGTTTTAGAAAAACACTGTAAGTTAAGCATTCATAATTAATCCATTTTATTTCAAAATAATAATTAAAAATAATAAATAAACTGCGTGTTTTATATCCTTTCCATTGATAAAAAAATCATTGATATCATTTATGTTTTAAGAATTTAAAGTTAAAGCCGTTAGAAAAACATCACTATAGTGCTGTTTATACAAAAAAACATGGACACTCGGTGTCTGCCCACCCAGCATGCCCACTCATTTTTCAAGTTAAGGGTACATGTACCCCCTGCTTTTGCAAAATAGGGATACACTTGAAAATTTGGGGGTACACTACATGACAGATCTGAAATTTTTAGCTCGACTATTCGAAGAATAAGTAGAGCTATCCTACTCACCACGGTGTCGGCGTCACACCTTGGTTAAGTTTTTCATACCAGTCCACATTTTGACAAAGTCTTTTGAGATAAAGCTTTGAAACTTTCAACACTTGTTTACCATCATCATGGCCAGTTATAGGCAAGAGCACATAACTCCATCAATGATTTTGGCTGAATTATGGCCCCTTTTGACTTAGAAATCATGGTTAAGTTTTTCGTACCAGTTCATATTTTGACAAAGTCTTTTAAGACAAAGCTTTTAAACTTTCAACACTTGTTTACCATCACCATGTCCAGTTATAGGCAAGAGTACAAAACTCCATCAGGGGTTTTGGCTGAATTATGGCCCCTTTTGACTTAGAAATCTGGGTTAATATTTCGTACCAGTTCATATTTTGACAAAGTCTTTTGAGATAAAGCTTTGAAACTTTCAACACCTGTTTACCATCACCATATCCAGTTATAGGCAAGAGTACATAACTCCATCAAGGATTTTGGCTGAATTATGGCCCCTTTTGACTTAGAAATCTTGGTTAAGTTTTCCATACCAGTTCATATTTTTTGTAAAGTGTTTGACATATGGCTTTGAAACTTTTATCACTTGTTTAGTATACTGTAAAATCATTTAATTTCGTGGGCATGGAATTTCGTGGTTTTGGTCAACATGGCAATTTCGTGGGGATATGAATTCGTGGATTTCAACTTTTGAACATAAACTGAATGGGAATTTTACTTGTTCATTGGGATTAAATTTCGTGGATTGACTTTATCACGAAATCCACGAAAATTAGCCCCCCGCGAATGTTAATGATTTCACAGTAATAGTCTCTATCTGTAGGAAAGAGTACATAACTCTGTCATATACTTCGGCTGAATTATGGCCCTTTTTGGACTTTGAAATTGGTTCTGTTTTCATACAAGTCCACGTTTTGTCAAAACTATTTGACATATGGCTTTTAAACTTTGAACACATGTTTATCATTATGATTTCCATCTGTAGGCAAGAGTACATAACTATTTTGACTGAATTATGGCCCTTTTTGGACTTAGAAATTGGTTCATACATTGCCATTTAGTGCAAGAGTTATCGAAATCAAAGAAATACAGGAACATTGTTTGTCTAATCTATTTATTTCTTTTGTCTGAATATCTGTGGAAATATTTTGACCCCATTCTTCAATCAATTCTTCGAATAGTCGAGTGCGCTGTCATCAGACAGCTCTTGTTTAAACATCACAGTGAATAATCTGTTTATGTTTTTCAGGCTTGGAGAGCTACAATGCCAATCTTAAATTCCCTCTATGATCACCATAGAAACATCCTGGAGTACATGAATGAGGAGAGAAAGAAACAAAGCTTGTGTGATGTCAAATTAGTTGTAAGTGGAGAAGTTGTACATGCACATAAAAGTGTTCTAGCTGCAGAAAGTGAGTACTTCAGAACACTGTTTCATGGCCAGTTCTCCGACTCCAATCAAAGCGAGATTGATTTGACATCAGCTGTGAAAAATGCTGATGACCTGGAGAAGGTCGTAAACTTCATCTATACCTGTAATATTGAAATTACTGCCCAAAATCTAGCGGATCTTGCTAGACTCGCTTCTTTCTTTTTGATGAATAATATGCGTGTGAAAGTTAAAGATTATATGATGAATAAGTTATCAAGAGATACATGTTTGCAGTACTATTTGTGTGCAAAAGAAGTAGGATTTTCTAATGTTGAAGGAATGGCATCCTTGATGGTGAAAGCTGGGTTTCATAATTACCTCATCAATATGGACAAAACATTAGATGTAACACCTGAAGACTTGGAAGATTTTCAAGTGAAAGGATTTCTGAACTTCTGTGAAATTTCGCAGTTGGTGGATTTCATAGCTAAATGGGTGGGAACACACCATTCTGAGAAACATGCTACTGTGGCATGTCGTGTTCTTAAAGCCGTTATGGTAAGTAATAGCGACTTTGGGAAGTCTTCACTCACCAAGAAACAAGTAGAAAAATCATTTAAAAAGATGCTTACAAGCCAAACAGATGCTGGTCTAAAGCCTGACAACAACAGGAAAGTAGCTGATTTTGTAGACACTTTACAAAGAGCTTTAGTTGAAGGTTTTGGAAGTGTGGCAAAGCGTGAAATTGAAAATCGAAGTGACGGCAGTACCTCAACAAGTAAAGTGAAGAGACGGAAGACGGAACCTGCAGACAAAAGCCAAAACAAAATCGCGCTTGTAACTATTGGAAAGATCAGAGATGAAAATGATAATGATGATGATGATGAGAACTCAGACTTTGATTGGTGCAGTGATGATAAACCGTTAGATGTTTGTGTCTATGTGCCTAGTTCACAGTGTTGGTTTCACTACTGTACAGTTCCTGTCGAAAGTATTGCGTTTACCAGTGACTTTTATGAAGATAAGAAGATTGTTGATTTTTGCCTGATCAATGGGGATATTGTAACCTATAGTTACAATGACCATTCTTTGCTTTTCTTTAACCATAAGAAAAAGTCAGGTTCCACTGTAACAAAACAGACATTGGTTGATTCTCGAGGGCAGGGATCATTGTTGGACAGTTTTTTCACCGTTCATAATGATACTCTTTACATGATAAACAGGTTTTTGGAATATGAATCGTGTAGTGCGTCAGATTTGAATGAACAGCAAGAAAGGGTCCATTTAATTGGGTATCGTTTAAATGATAAAATGAAGTTTGTGAAGGTGTTTGAAACAGAACCGTTGTCGGTTACTGGTGGCTTTGAATATGACAAAGACTGTGGTCCTGTTAGAGATACACAAATAAAAATCAGTTCAAAGACGGATGAGGTGCTGATCATTCATTCTACATTTGACTGCATCAGTCCCGCTTCTACTGTAGTTTATTTAGCTAAGCTGAGAGCAAGAAATAGCACCGTGAAAGTGCTGTTAAACACCAAAGATGAGAAGAAGTTGTTGAGGGAATGCCATATAGTTGAAACGGATGATAGGTTTTTAATTGTTGGAGAAGATAATAAGAAGATAAGAGTTTTGTGCGAGTATGTATTCCTGTCTGAACAGATCAGCTATAAGACTGGGTATGTCCCTGGTGAACGACTGTACGACAGCTGTAATACAAAGACGTTTCCAAACACTGTCACTATCAATGGAACTCATTGCCTTTGGCATTTCGAAGTATATCTGCAAAAAGTGACTGTCCTGAAGAGTGCTGATTTCACAGAGGATAAGAAAATGGTCGTGTCTGAGCATGTGTCAGCACCTTTTACCAGAATATTTTCTGTTTATGAAACGAGGCTGCCTGAAGCCTTCTTGAACACACTGAAGAAAATGCCTTGATTGTCAAACACGATGCTGATTATACCATCTAAATGTTACATTCTGTATGAAATAGGCATTCATATGTTAAATATGCCTTCCATTTAATGTTATTGTATTAATAAACTTTGATAATGCGGCAGTTGACCTCAATACAATCGACACTGTTTATTTTCCAGTACAGGCAAATCCAATATTTGCTTTACAATGGATCTATGACGGATTATCTTTGAACACCACTGGACTTAATAGACTCAACTGCCACATTATCAAAGCTTATCAGTAATTTTGGTGTTTTTTGCTGAGTGTTTATTTACCATCTACCATATTTACCCATCTATAAGATGATTTGACTATAAGACGTGGTGCTGTATTTGCTTAAAAAATAATTGTATTTTACAGACTCTTTAGGTCAGTGATATGGACTCTTATATATTACACAAGCCAAGGTAGCCAAATAATTCTAAATTTGAGGGGGAAAGCCATGTGTATAGGTAAATGTGGGAACAGATTTCTGTAATATTACCATCATCATGAATCATGTATCACAAATCTAAACAGACACGATTTATAATAAGAAGGTGTGAGAACATGTCTAACAACATGTGATAGTTGAAATTTAAGACAAAATTGTAGTTTCTTCTGTTTGCCTCATTTTGAAAAAAAAAATGAAGTTTGTATCTTTCAGCACCGAAACAGAGTCCATGGTTGATAGCAATATTAACCCTTACTATGCTAGACAAGATTGATCCTGCCTTTATGACCATTGTAGATCATGATCAGCCTTCACATCCATGCAGCCTGATCATGATCTGCACTGTTCACCATTCAGTTTTGGTATGCACCCCTTTTAACCATTTATGGTACTGTCCAAATTGGAAGCTGGACAAGTTCATTATAGAAATTAACACTGTAGGGGTTAATGTCAAGGTTCAGAATGACAAATGTGCACATTGATAAGACACCTCTATACACAACTAACAGTTTAATTAGCTTGTAAATTCTTAAATTACCAGCAAATTTTTATCATTCATCATTTTGCATACATAAGTACCGTAAAACTCCAGGTAAATAGAGAATATTAGGTTACTGTCTGATAAAATTAAATTTATTAAGCGAGTTGAAGAAAATATATTAGGCGAGGCTGTGCCGAGCCTTATATTTTTTCGTAGACAAGCCTAATAAATTAAAAAAAATTCAGACAGTAATCTAATATTCTATTTGTCCTACCTGTTCAGAAAATAGTGAAAAAGTCGTTGGAAAGAGCAACAGCATGCAGACTTGACGTCATATATGACGTTTGCAACTTTTTTGTTTCTGGATAAAAACTTGATACTAGTATTACCACTTATTTTTTGTTAGAACATTTCCAATACAATGATAACGGATTCTATGAAAAATTCAGAAAAAAATGGTGTTTTCAAAAAATTCCGGCTGAAGTGCTGTAAAAGTGAAAAATAGCAATAACATTCTTGTTTCTGGATAAAAACCTATAATTTGACCACTCATTTCCCAAGTTCAAGCATTCCCAATACAATGGTGACGGTTTCAATGCAAAATTTTGATAAAATATGTGATTTCAAAAGTTCCCGCAAAAGTGATATCTTGACACTGACTAGATAAAGCAAAGTTTTTTAGGCAGGCCGATTTTGTGTTATATCTTGTATGAGGATAGGATAAATGTCAATAGTTTCCAGTTACTAGATGAAATAGATTGTTTAAATGCAGAGAAACTTTTAGGAGTTTTTTTTTCTCAGATATTTGAATTTTTAATGCGCTTCCTTCTTTCCCCATTTAAGGAGAAGAATTTTGCAGTTTAAAGATGTTAAACAGTTCAACACTTTGTGGTTCTAGGGCTTAAGTGTTAACCTTCCGTTTAACAAGAGATTTCCTTGTTTTGTTTAAATGTAATTTCAAAATTTTTGGAGGAATTCATTTTTTTCTTTTTAAACTTTCAGTTTCAGCATTATTTTTCGATATTAAATATAAAGGCTATTCAGGATAACTTTGCATTTATGCAAAATTATACGGTACAAAAGTTGTAATAAGGAGAGCGCAAATATTCAGATTGTACACATAGGGTCGCAAGTTCGATCCTGGGCAGGCCGTATCTTTTCAGGGACAAAAAGATAAAAGAAATTGTGTCTGAAATTAATCGTGTTCCACCTCTGATTCATGTTAGGAAGTTAACAGTAACTGTTACTTGCGAAGAACAGATTTGTACTGGTACAGAATCCAGGAGCACTGGTAAGATTAACTTCCCGCCATTACATAACTGAAATACTGTTGAAAAATGACACTTACCCCAAATCCAAACAAAAGCACTGTTTCGTAAATGTTAGAAAATGGATCTTTGTCTTACGGGGAAAAGTATTTTGTGAGCGTGAAATTTGAAGACAACTGTAGAGCATTCTTTCACAATAATTTTCGACAAAGCTGTGTCATGAATACATACGTTACACTTGCAATATGGAAGATTTTGACTTACGAATATAACAACAAAATGGTAAATATTGTCTGAGGCAGGTTTAGAATTGCATTGAAAAATTCTCTCTTTTTAGCTCACTTGTCACATAGGTGAGCTTTTGTAATCACCTTTCGTCCGTCCATCATCTGTTAATTTCTTGTAAAATAGATGGAGAAAACATTTTTCAAGCAATTTTATTAAAAACTTGCACACAACTTTTGTTGTCATAAAGTCTTATATATATCTCCCTCCAAAAACTAACTAAATCCCATCATGGTTTCCAGAGTTGTGGCCGTTTAAAGGTCCAAAATTTGCTATTTTGGACTCTGAACATAATAGAGACCACATTTTGCAATGGATTTTAATCAAACTAGCTTTCACACAACTTCTGTTGGCAAAATATGTCAATTCTTTTCGAAAACTGGCCAGAACCCATCATGGGGTACAGAGTTTCCGCCTATTAAAGTGGCAAAAATTGCTATTATGGCTTTTGCAGCTATACAGAGACTTTATTTATTGTTTAATTTTACAATATCTTTAACAACCATAGATCTTGATGAATCTGTCATATCTTATCTTAGGTTCCAGAGTTTCGGCCCAAGATTGACCCCTAAAAGCCAGTTTTGTTTATTTTTACCTTGTGAACACAGTAAAAGTGACAATTTACATTCGATTTAAACAACACTTATTGTCCAATTTATTTAACCTGTCAAAAATGGACCCGGCTTTTATTATATTCTGTTCGAGCCTATATGAAGATTAACATGAAAGCCAGGAACATATTTTGACAGGTCAATTAAATTGGACAATACACACAATCAAAATATGATCTGGTTTCCTTTTGAAAACCTAAGATTCGTTATAGGTTCTAGCAGGGGCAAAATCAAACATTTTGGCACTGTCAGCCATAAATAGGTTTCATTTATGCTTTGATTTGATACACTATTTGTAGAATACTTCAGAAGGTTAACTGGCTACAGTGCTTTTGAAACAGTTACTGGTTTTAAACCCAAAATTGTCTGTCACTGTGATTTTTTGAAACCCAGATCTCCCAGGCTGTAGTTATGTCAATTATCTAGATCAATCTGGTATTATACCGAATATGTGATAAGCCCAAATCAGTCTGACATACTGTTATTATGTTACACCCAGATCATGCTTGCATACAGTAATTGTGTTGATCCAAAATCACTTTTGCATACAGTGATCATTGTAGTCAAACTCCCATACCGTAGTTTTGTCGTTTACCTAAAACAGTCTGGCATACAGTAATTGTGCTAAAGCCAAATGAGCCTGGTACATTGTAACACATTACCCAGATCTCGCTTGCATACAACACTGCCATACTGTACTTGAAAGAAAATGTAAACACTGTGATATGATGAATGCTTTATTCTATAATTATTCTACATACAGCAGTGACAGGAATTCTCTAAGTCTGTATTCAAACTATCAAACTATCATTTGCACTTCTCATTGGAGTTATACAGACACAAATGCGTGCCATTTGAAGTGAGGAGTAATCTTGTTATACTACATACCGGTACTTCATGAGTGTGAAAATAAAAGAAGATATTCAACTAGTTTAAAGCATGTAAAAAAAAGTGCAATTTAGCATAAATGTTTCTCTTCCTATTGCAATTCTAAATAATCAGGCCATTAAATAAGCTGTTCTGGTAAAGCAGTTAGATGCTTAATAATTCATACAAAACTATGTCCTGCTTTTTATCACGGAAGTTTATGGACTTTTATTCAAAGCCACAGAAAGGATAAGTTAAGAAAAGCGAACAGAATCTTCCGAAATGAGAAAAAAATGAAGAATATACAGAAGGAAGAGAAGCCTTACTTCATAAGTAGATATATTCGTGGTTCAAAATCTTCCCAAATTGCTAATTTCAAACATTTTGATATAGTGAAAATAGTTGTGATTTGGCAAAAACTGAATTGACAATTGAGATCTAATTTTGTTTATCTTTACTTGACAGCAGTGACTTAACAGTGAAACGTTGAAATTTACTTGCAAGTTTTAGTTATTCAAAAATATTTCCTCGGTATGAAATTTTCTTTTTAATACAGTATAGACAGAATCCTGCTCAAAACGTTTGTGTCCAAAATCCAATGCCGACAATCCAAAAGTACTTTATATTCCATAACCTGAAATTAATATTTCATAAATATATTGTACATTTTATTAAGATGTATTTAGTTTTAAATAAAAGGCATACATTCTTAAAGACAATATTGTTCAGAAGTAAGAAATTGCGATCTTCTTGTGGATTTAATCGCTGCGGCACAAGCCATAAATAAATCGGGTACTTTTTCCTAGGAAAATGTCGTCTTCTTGGTTTTTGGTGTAAAAGAAAGCTATTCGTATCTATAAAAGGTCGTATCTATAAAAGAAAATTTTGTAGGGTCGAAATTTGGTGATTTTTGTTAAGTCAAAATGGTCATTTATCGCGGATAAATAAGGATAAATGAATATTTGAATAGAAAATGAATGGGAATTTTATAAGTTCTTCATGCATTGACTCAACTGCGAAAATTTGTCCCCTGTGATTTTAAAGACTGGACAGAATGTGATTCAAACCACAATGGAGCTAAAAATTACATGCAAACACTGGGAATTTTACAATGGATAAGAGGCTGAAATGACTAGTACATGTATATGAGCTGCACCATGAGAAAACCAACATAGTGCGTTTGCAACCAGGATGGATCCAGACCAGCCTGCCCATTCGCACAGTCTGGTCAGGATGCATGCTGTTTGCTTTGTTTGCAATAGGCTTTAAAAGTGAACAGCATGGATCCTGACCAGTCTGCGTGGATGTGCAGGCTGGTCTGGATCTATGCTGGTTGCAAACACACTATGTTGGTTTTCTCATGGCGCGGCTTATATAATTATCAGTTGAGTATAGCCATAATTCTAGCAAGAAACCATGTTTACCTGCACAAAACTGACAGCAGCGGTACTTCCAGTTTGGGTCAAGACACCAACTTGAAGGGGTGTAGTTGTACGTAGACAGAAAATAATCGGAAACCTTCTGACACGACCATGTACCACTAGCACAGCTCCAGCCAATATCTACACAGTCATCACCACTAGAGGGCGGGACAGGGGCTTCTGTTGTTGTTGTCGTCGTTGTTGTGGTGACAGCTTCCTGTCCACTACCTTAAAACAGTGAAACTTTTTTTCAACATGTTCAATGATGATGTGTTGTTACAGAAATAAAAAGGTCAATACCGCATACTAATCAAAACCGTGTCAGAATGTATTCCTAGTGAATGCCAAGAAAGTAGTAAACAAAGATTATAATCTTTCATTTAGGTTAACAGTGCAGATGGAAATATCTGGCAACTGCATGATTAGGAGGTTACGCAAAACAGTAACCAGGGAGATAGATATTTCCATCTATACCTTCAATAATAGTGGTAGATTCTTTTTCTTTCACATGGTATTCTTCAATTAATAAAAGAAATAAAATTAAAAACAAATGCTTTTCTTTTCATCACTACTTTTTACATAAGTATAGTAGAATAAAAAAAAATACGTATCCATTCATAAATTACAGCACAAACAAAAAAAAGGCAATTTCTATCTGGCATATTCACTCAGTTCTACACTTCACTCAGCTCTACAGCTTCGCTCAGTTCTACATCTTTACTCAATTCTGCTACAGCTTCACTCAAATTTACAGCTTCACTCAATTCTACAGCTTCGCTCAATTCTATACAGCTTTACTCAATTCTACTGTACAGTTTCATTCAATTCTACAGCTTCGCTCAATTCTACAGCAAAATTCTATAGCTTCGGTCAGTTCCTACCTGAGCAGTATGCACAGCAGTTATAATTCCAAGTTGGATCCATGCACCACTGTGATGGGGTTGCTCCATACGTGCTCAGAAAATAGTCCGATACCATTTGACAACTCCAGTCCTCCCATCCACGATCTATACATCCTGTACTTCCGCTAGTGGTTTGATCAGTATTTTCGGTTTCGGTCTCGACCTGGGTTCCGCCAGTGTTGCTGGAACCACTGCCTAAAATTAAAAGGCAAATGTTAGAAATGTGCCCATTTTCCATTTAGAATACGAAATATTGTCACAAGACTGATAATGTATGTCTTAAAAGTTGGTAGATTTATATGTAAAATACATGTTATTAATCTATAATTTGTGATTACAAAATGTAATGTGTAATGTGGTTAATAAGATTACTGATATTTGTAACCTTTATTTTATCAGTCGTAAGTTTCATTTAAAACGGTTACCATAGATCTACATGATTTGAACAAAAAAGAATATATACATTTTAACATTTAAAATAGGAATTTCTGAATTTAAGATAGAGCCTTTATGATTATGGACTCGTATCAGGAAAAGATTGATATAATAAAATGTTATCTAGTGATGGTTGACAAACAGTATCCGTACTGGACCAGTTTCTGGACGCATATAGTAACTGCTTTATTTAGGTGTTATTCGCACACTGTTTCATCTGGATCGTTTGTTCGTGTTTTATTCGCAAGGTGGGATTGATATGTAAACAGTCGAACATGCAATAGGGCCACCTGCGTTAAACAGCCACTTACCATAAGCAACCTGAGTCTGCTGACTTCCTAACTTGACTTTTTAGTTATTTCAACTGACTTTTGCCTGCACTTCCTTGTACTGGCTGCTTAATAATTATAGGTTTGATCTATCTTCTGCAGTAAAATCATTGATATTTGTGGTTTCCTAATTTTCGTGATTTTTTATGAGCGAATCCACAAAAATAATTCTCAGTATGAACCAGTACTATCTGCATTTTACATTAAAATCTCAAAAAAAGTCCACAAATTCATAACCATGTGAAATAGCCGTAATGGTCAAAAGAACCAAATTTTTGCCCACAAAACCTAATGATTTCACAGTATGTGTAGGAAGTGTTTGTTGATAAATTGGATACTTCCTATTTTACATGACACTTACCGTAGTCTCCACCAGTGTGACTGTCCGACTTGGCTACACACTGTCCGTCAATGCACCACTGTAATATAATGGAACCAAAAACGACATTCAGATTGAAAACCACTGAGCTAATGTTTTGACTGGGTATAGTTTGACTGGGTACATTTTGACTGAGTATAGCTTGACTGGGTATGCTTTGACTAGGTATAGCTTGACTGGGTATAGTTTGACTGGGTATAGTTTAACTGGGTACATTTTGACTGAGTATAGCTTGACTGGGTGTGCTTTGACTGGGTATAGCTTGACTGGGTATAGTTTGACTGGGTATAGTTTAACTGGGTATAGTAGATGAAGGATGAATATAAATATTTAGTTATTGGTATATTGTTTATTTCAATGGTTGGATACTTTTGAAGGGCTCATAATGCCTTTATTTTTAATGAGGCTGCCACATTTTCCGTTGTGAACATAAAATACATTAATTCTTTGTTAAATCCTGTCTGTGATAATTACTTTCTGTAACATTTGTCAAAGACTTCAGTATTACTGTATATACTAGGGTGTTTTATATAATCTTTCGTGTTTATTACCTCCATTTATGGCCTAAACTATAATCATTATTATAGTTCATGAGCAATAATAAAAGTAGTGCTTTTCTGACCATGTAAATACGCATAACATATATTTGGAAGCCGTTCCATCTGTTTGTAAGATAAAAAATTAAAGCATTATGGAATTTAATTTGAGGATATATATCAAGTGACAGTCTTTCACTAATACATTTAACTTTTAGATAGTTACTTAAAATGCAGAATGTCCTCATCAGATGAAAGAACTTTCACTAAAATTTCAAACGAAGCACATGCATTAAGATCTATATTTGTACATTTAAAGGCCCAGTTTATAACGGAAGTATACAAAATTAATACTGTATGAAGCTATACATTAACTAAATGTGCACAATCATCCAGATCGTACTAAAACAAGAAAAAAAAAAAAGATTTTTTTAGATATCAGAAAAATATTGCTATATTTCTAGGAAAACATAGAATCTTAGTTACTGACAGATTATGTGTTATGGAAGCACAGAATTATTTTTACTAACCTTTTCAAAGGTTTGTAACTGGGTACCAGAGGATAAGCTGCCTCAATTATAAAGTTTTATATTGAACGACCGTTAACTTAATACTCCTCCGTGGTGCATTGGTAACAACAAAAAACAAAACCGCAGTTATATTTTTTTTATTGCCGCGGAGGTACAGGTGCGATTTCTGACTAGTGAATCTTTTATTTTTAAGATAGTTTTAACACAAAATATCATGTTTTAATGTTCATATGACATATATGACCAAACTTTTCAAAGAAAAGATCATTTTACGCCAAAATCTGGAGTTCAGTACTTGCTTTAACATTCAAAAAAACTGTAAAACTGTTCAATAACACATCTGAAATCATGTATGACCTGTATTCGAATCTTTACAAATGAAGAAGACCAAGACTAAGGGAGGTAATTACCTTATTGTGGGAGACAGGTCCACACGGTGTGCCACGTGCAGCGGCATAATACCAACATCTATTGTCGTCACCTTTACACAACATTGTTGTACAAATGTCCTCGGATTCCGCATCCTTCAAAGTATAAGAAAAATAAATCAAATTTTTAAAAAGTCGTCTATAATTTTACGCTGTATAATAATATATATAATAATATATATTATACCCGTATAAACGTACAAAAAATAGCATTCAGGTTTTATTTACATTTTCTACACTAGTATGTGATATCGATAATTTTGTCATCTAGAAAGAACAGTAAAAAATACCCGCCCACGTTCAGTTTGAACACGCCTTCAAATTAAAATACATTTCCAGGTTTTTAATCTAAAATATCGTTAAATCCAGATTCAGTCTGATCTTTACCGTCAGAAAAAATAGTTTTAACTATAATTTACTGTACTGTTATATTTTAAATATTGCGTCAAAGTTTGAAAGAATTGTTTGATTGACACCAATTATTGACCTCAATGTGTTTTCAAGTTAGATTGCACGTGCAATTTCGCGGAAAGGGCCATCCTTGATATCGTTACACCAACGTTGTTTGTACGAATATATAAGCGTACAAAAACATACGTAAAATTACGAAAACACATACGGATAAAATGTAATAGAACCAAAACGGAAATGACGTACAGTGCAACCTCTAAAGAGCGGCCCTCCCTAAAGCAAAAACTTCTCCATAACAGCATCATCGAAATTTCCCGTAGCTGAAATTTACTATCAATTTAACCTCTATAGAGCAACAACCTCTCAACAGAGGTCAATAGCTGCGTCTCCCAAAGGGTGTTGCTCTGCAGAGGTTGCACTGTAATTGTCATTTCAGGACCACTGCCTTAAAAAGGCAAAATTTTGTTTGGATTTAATAAGATTGCCAGGCATGTTAACCAGTTAAAACATAACTGCTGAAATATTTACCGTACACTTCTGCATATGTGCACTTCATCTTATTTTAGGTTCCGACTGACATTAGGAAAAATCACCTATTTCTTATAAGTAACATACTATAGCTTAAATATTTGACATGAATATAATGAAACAAACTGGTCAATGTCACGGTGTCAATTCTCGGCTTGATAAGACTTTCGTCATTTCTTGATAATAAGTGATTTTACAGACACATTTCAACAGCTTATTGTAAATGCTGATACCTCAGCTAGTATACCAGATATGTTTTGGTGTTATTTATGTTCCTAACTTTCAATTTTTCTTTTGTATTTATTTCCCTGATAGAATGACAAGAAAGAGACCCTGGAGGCATTAATTTTTACACATCGAACGTTATTATTATACTCGGTGCATGCGTACATCCAATAGGTGCAGAATTAACGTTAGCCGCTAGTTTTGCAGCAAAAGTCAAAGGTCCTACCGAACACAGACTGGAACTGTCTCCTCTCACAAGCTGACATTGTTCATCCGGGGTATGCAGTTGCCCAGGCAACAGTGACACGTGACTGCTATACTCGGAAGCACTGTAGTAGTCGCCATGATCTAACAAACAGTTCTCGCTGAATGAAATAAAATACATCATGTATATCATATACAAGATTTCACAACAGGGCAGCAAGATATATTGCGCTGATACTCTGACTGACGGCCGGTAATTCGAGATCTAAACTTTTTCAGCTCCGGCACAATTGCAAGCACGGTGAACAGTTCTAGCAAGTGGACCAAATAAAATTTTCAGGCTTTCAGAACAAATTTGTAAACAATGAGTGTCTCAAATGAAATAAGAAATCGCAAATCACTTAAGAATATGCTATCTACATCGCAATGGTCTTAATAAACAGTCATTATTTTTAAAGATTCAATTCAATGACCATCCATTTTTCACCAGTAACCATGTAATTACGTATCAAATTCAAGCTTGAGAAAATTTCAGAAATTGTTGTAACATTATAAACATCATAAAACAAATGACAAAGGTTTTACGATGTTCATTTCCTTTTCAAATCAGTTTTACTAGCATTTTACAGTTGTGAAAAAAAAAATCCTCTTAAAACTTTTGCAAATCTTAAATCTAATAACTTTGTAAACGAAATCTAGGACTTAAAATAATTTTAGTGTTAGAAAATAATTTAATTACAAGACCCCTGCTACTTACGAGCCCATACTGCTGACGTAGCTTTTAAAAGCGTCTATAGAACACTGAGAGAATCTCCATGGGTTTACGGTATAAGCTTGTCCTGGATAGAAACTTGTTACCATGGGAGCCATCAGGTATTTATCATCGCTACCACAACTTGCTGACGTCCCACTTCCGTCATGGCTGGCACCCATACTATTTTCAATTGATAAATGTTACATTTTTATTTCGAGACTGCAAATCTGATTCATATATTTTACAACAATTGAAAAGAATTTTTATTTCACCACTGTGTGACAACTGTCTAAAAATCAACAGTTGTACCATTTACCTGTAAAAATATGTCCGTCATTACCACTATCTTTCCTTGTTTGGATTATTTCTCTTGTTTTCGTTCATTTTGTACATGATCAAAGTCACACTGACGCAATTCTGGTCACTTGTAGCCATTCCAACTTCCCACGGCTCATGTTTCTTTCCG
The DNA here is from genome assembly GCF_021730395.1 of Mercenaria mercenaria. NCBI lineage: Eukaryota > Metazoa > Mollusca > Bivalvia > Venerida > Veneridae > Mercenaria > Mercenaria mercenaria. The sequence goes on along the minus strand of NC_069376.1, from coordinate 14,242,240 downwards.
GAAATTATGGCAGTAGAGCGACCTATCTTCGGCAGGCCAGGTGGAGGATTCGTCACGTGACCACCTAGTCAGCAGGGCTCGGACTATTACGAAACTTTTTTCCCTTTTAGCGTAAAAAGACACATTAATGGACCTTATTTGAAAACGACATATGTACCCGTAGTAATATTCAAGATAAATTACCTATCTCACTCAACAGCGGAAATACTATCTAGAATTGCCGTTTGTTATAAGTGACCTAGATCTTCACAACAGAAAATAAAGACACGTATAGATTTAAGCACGTGTAACATACTTGTGTCCAATCTCGTGCGCAGCTACAGAAACAGTGACAAAGTAGGAACCATCTTCGTTAATGGACGTTCTGTAATTGTTACATACACCGCCAACCCAGGCTTTCCCTGCAACACCGTCGTTAGAGGTACTTCCCCCTGAATACAACTCGTACCTGAATTATAAATTGTTACTCTGTAGGCGCATTAAAATTTAGAAATAATTTATAGCAAAAGAGTGTTTAACACTTATTCATGCACGATGGGAGGTTATACGTCGGCGTAATAATTTCCCGACGGCGCAGTCCGAGTGAAAATATTTGTACGACGTGTTACCGCCCAAGTGTATAAATAGTGTTAAAATACGGTTTTGGTTTAAGTTATTTCGATTCTAATATGTACTTAATCTAAAACAGTAGATAAAGTATAATAGCGCTCTTTCTTGGTAGCAACAAAAACATTGACGTCACAGCACGTTTACGTGAAGTCATACTAGCGTAGGAGTGTTTTAACAGAGTAAAGCGTATTAGAATTTTTCATTATGTATCCGTTATCCAACTTCACTCTGATATTCTCTGGTACACAAGTAAATACACTGCACACAGATGGAATATAATTAGTGAAGTTTACCCGAAGCCTTAGATGCAAATTTCAGGGTCACCCATTGTTTGTTTTTTTTTGTTTGTTTTGTCTACGACTTGTTTAAACGTTAGTATACAGCCCTTTCCATTCTTAACGGAGAGTACATATTACGAAAAATTACGAAATTTCATTAATAAAGCTAAAATCAACCTAGCACAAGACTTGAAATAGGAGTAACCTCAGTTGGCGCACTTCTTTGAAACATTCTCTGTATGCGCCGAAAGCTCCGAAAAGAATCCTATACAGTTTACCTATCAACAGAACTCGTTGTAGTGCCTCTACAAATGTGACTCAAAACTAGGCACAGTCTGAATGATTCTTTAGTTATGGGAAAAGAAAAACATCTACACATTTTCATTTTGTTTTACTCAGTGCTCGCTTTTAATGTTACCTGTCATCCAAATGTCATTTCGGCATCTTCCATTCTTTTACGGAAAGTCACGAGCAGGTTGAGCTATATATGCCGAATTTCCCAACGAGATAACGTAATCATACGGACATTGCCGAGTGTCATTAACCTTTACCATGCTAAATTTCTAAAATGGACTGGTCACCATTCAATTTCGGCAGTACCACTTCTTATTCAAAGGACCTGCCCGATTAGCTCAATAGGGAGTGCGCAGATCTACTGATCACGGGATCGTATGGTCTCCGTAACGATTTGATAAAAGACATTATGTCTGAAATCATTTTGTCTTCCACCTGTGATTTATGTGGGGAAGTTGGCATCTACTTGTGGAGAACAGGTTTGTACTGGTACAGAGTCCAAGAACACTGGTAAGGTTAATGTCTGTCGTTATATAACCGAAAAACTGTTGAAAGTGGCGTTAAACCCACGACAAACAAACTTCTTATTCAAAGGGGTGCTCATTGAATATTTACTGACTAATTAGCAAACAGTGAAGACCATGATTAGCCTGCGCGCCGCAAAGACAAAGCCACCTCTTGCCTGCAGGGTAAAGGTTAAATGTTTACCCAGTAAATACAGCGATGTGATCGTTATGTGGAAGGTTCTCAAGACTGCTTGCCCATGGCGTCAAACTGTTGATGTAGACGTCAGCGTCCGCGTATTCTACATCGTTAACGTTAGGAATTTGTGTCGACGGTGGCAGTGGATTGGAGCTATTTATTGTCTGAAAATAAAATGATTCAAATTAGTTTAAACTAGTAAATCTACAGCTATTGCATATTTTCTCAGCTGATATTGACGATTTTGAAATTCAGCGCGCATGGACGCAACTTGTGCACTTAAACCAGAAAAGAAACTGATCTCATAAAGTGTTTTTATTCTCTATGGGGTAGCAAACGTTTTCTTTCTTTTTGAAATATATAAGTCATTATCAATAGTAATTATAATATTAGAGGATTGATAACGCTTGTATGCGAAGAATAAATAATGTATTTTCTTTCGTCTTTTCTACCGACATTTACAATTTTTTATTTATTAGATGTATACGCAGTCTGACTGTATAAAACCTGTTCTTATGGTGACTGATTTCTGTCAACTTGTTCTGACATGTTGACGTCATTTTATTGCGCCATCACGGCATCATGGCATAAATCGCTCACCATACTTTCTTAGAGGCTGATAAGCCTCCACGTGATATGACTTTACGAAAGTTTCCGATAGATTCAGAAGTTCCCGTGAAATGGGCTATACGTGAATATAAACATCACCTTGTAGAAAATGAATCCCGATAAAGTGACGTATATGTCCATCCCAGGATCCTCTATGGATTCATAGCGCAGACTTATCTATGAGGAGACAAAATATGTACAATTAGAAAATTATAATAGAATAAACTCAACCTATTGTTCAAAATCAATGTAATATAAAAAAATTTTTTAGCGATCATGCATTTTGAAAAAAAAACACCTTATAGACTATTAGATGCTGCACAACTAGGCAGCCATAACCTGTAAATGATATAAAATAGTAAAGCCATACTAACTCGATCATGATTCAAAGAGCTAGTTTTTAGTTTTTAGCAATTCTACATCAGGATATGGTATATGTTTTCAGTATCTGTTCATAGAATACAATTGAAAGGTATACAGTAAAGTCCCAAGTGCAATGTGGCTTACTGATACCAACTGAGTCAAGATGCTGCGTTGTTAATAATAATAATAATAATAATAATAATATAACAACAACAACAACAACAACAACAATAATAATAATAATAATAATGTAAATAACGATAATGAAAATAATGAGATTTACGTACCCCATTTATGATATGAGCAAAATGTTGTCTCAGACGAAGTTCAGTAGCATCGTTCCGGTTCAGTCCACCGCTTGCTGATGTCGTGTCGTAATATCTATAGATTTTTAAAATAGATTTCAGTTGTTGCTAATAACACTGTCAGTTATAAAAATTCCTACATTGATACTTCACTGAGCCCATTTTAGGAAATTTAATTTTAGGCTGAACACCACTAAATCCAGCTCTTCTATATTTTATATAAAATCCACTTACTTCATAACAGTTTTTCGACATTTTCTACCATATCAGATTTTCAGAGACTTATATTCCCATAAAGAACTACATCTCTAATTTAAAAAAACAAAAAGAAAAGGGGGTGTTAACTTTTATATAAGAAAACTACAGTTCGGTAAATACAACCCGCTGAATTTACTCCTTTTCGCTTCTTTCAATTTCTGTTTTCGATACATTAAATTCTTACGCCGCCATTTTTACCCAGCATGCGATAGGAACATGCAATAGAGTGCAGTGTGATACATATTGAAACACGGTAGGGTAAAAGTAAGCACGTTGCTGCCGAGAAAATGCACTATGAAAGGAATAAAGATTAGTACTATTTATATTTGGACTACTTGTGACTAGACCTGCGGAGGCTTACTTTCCATTTGGCTAGACCTGCGGAGGCTTACTTTCCATTTGGTAGTGATCAGCCTTTAAGGATTGTTAACCCGTAATAACACTCGGCAATTTCCGTGTGAATACGTATTCTCGTATGGCACTTCGGCATTCTTCGGACGTAAATAAAGTTCAACGCGTACACGGGGCTTTCCGTAAAGACCGAAGAGTACCGATATAGCTTACGGAGAATACGTAATTTGCCGATTGTCAATACGGTCAACTATCTGTAGTTGAACCCCTGTCAGTCGTTTTACAAGTTCTTTAGTCGATCGTATAGTGGACTTTATTTAGTGCATAAAACATATAATAAGGTACATAGTTCATTCAAAGCCCGAAATTATCCTGAATTCTAATACGATCCGATTCATTTTCCTATTAAACAAAGAAGGAAGAGAGCAGTGAATTATCATACAACAAATCACTGTCCTGACGTCACAATTATAACGTCATGGCGTCAAGCGGCATAGCGGCGCGCTGGAAAAGAAACCGATTGAAAACGAGCAAATATTTAATGCATGTCATCAAGGATGTACTTTAAAATCCTTTATAACGTGTTAGAATCGAAATAATATATCTCATTTAATGATTTGCTCTTGAGTAAATCATTGCTTGTCGTTCAGATGCGTATTATTATATCACTCGGGCTACGCCCTCGTGATATAATTCCTTCGCATCTGAACTCCAAGCAATGATTTATTCAACGACAAATCACGGGATGAGATATATTATTTCTTAATTAATCAATACATATACATATATCTAGATGCACAATTCACTGAAAGTGAATAATCTATCTTTTATAAATTAATTTATCCATAGGTCGGAAATAGTATTTCAAAATTGAATAAATTTAATAATAATATGATTTAGTATCTTAAATGCCAAAACTGAGAGACATCCATCATCTTACAGCTATGTCTGGTAGCTAAGGCGCTCTGCAGTTAACGTGCTGCCTATCTAATGTGCTCTCCACATCCTACATATACTAAGCCCTACAGTCTGTCACAGGGACCAGAGTTATATAGCAAAACCGTAAAGGATGATTTGTCAACTGCTGACAATTCTCTAGTCATTTTAGTGGTGCTAGTATATAATATATTCTAACAAGGTATATTCAAGGAAAGCTATCCAGTAACATCTTATACTAGAGATAAATATCCGCACGCCGAATAGATGCAGCATTGCTTATACTTTATCTAAAATTGCTGACCCTTAAATTAGTCTCGCCTTATAGTTGAGCAACTTTAAAGAAAATGAATATGATTTCAAGTTTAGAAAATAGATAAAATCAATTAAAACTGTTCTTAATAATTACCATAACGATACAGTTATAGTATTGTATAGTTCAAAAAACCTTTTGTTGGTTTGTCTTTAATTTTATACTTGTTTAAGTTTGCTAAAATTGGAATACTTTTTATCATGGTTTGCGCAAAGACTATATAATATATGTATAAGAGTTACATCTGTAAATCTCACTACAGTAATAGTTGAAGCCTGGTTTATTTAACATCTGTTAAGCTGGTACGGAATTGACAGTTAACGATTCAAACTGTTAACAGCAAACTGGTCTACTTCATTTATTTATTTATTTATCTATTTATTTGGATGGATTTAACGAATCGCCGACACAATTATAGGTCAAATGGCGACTTTTCAGCTTTTATGGCGGAGGAAGACCCCGGGTGTCCCTCAGTGCATTTTTTTCAGCACGAGCGGGTACCTGGGTAGACTGTACGGTAGAACAGCCGACCTTCCGTAAGCCAGCTGGTTGGCCTCTTCACATGATGAATTCAACGCCACCAAATTGGTCTACAGTTTTTTTTTTTTTTATTTTTTATTTTTTTTGTTTTTTTTTTTTTTACTTTCCGTTCCTAATTGAAAGCACCATTGCCGTCCTACAATTCGTTTAATCTTAGGTCCCATTTAATTAAAGCCGGTATATATACATTGGGGATTGTTACGTTCCTGAATTTAAAAATGGTTGGAATTTTTTTAAATCAATGTAAGATCATTCCTGACATGTTTTAACAAGTGAAATATTCTACTTTTTCCACAAAGCTGGATCGGCCGCAACTACGATCTCCATGGCATACAGCTCGTTTGCTCTCTTTCGTCTGCTAGATCTTCGCAGTTTCTGCAGAGTGAATATAGAATTTCAATATAATAAAAACCAGTTTTAAAGGGATTCGTCAACATTTAAAAAAAATGTAAACTGAAAGAGCCTCTTCATGCGTTGAAAAAAGAAAATAATTTGCGAAAATGAGACAGTTGAATAATAAATGTTAAAATTTTAAGGTAATACAGGTCTATGCAGACTTCTCCAAAAGCGTTCAAGGAAAGTAATGTTTATGTTTTCCTGGTGAATTTAAATCGAAATATTCATACTATAATACAAAAAAAGTAAACATTTTTTTCAAATGCGAAAATATATGCATTGAATATAATGCCCATTTGGACCCCAATTTACGCGCAAATGCTCGAAAAATGGAAAATTAGGAGCTGTTTATTAGGGACTTCTTTCTTTTTGACCGAATTACTGCACTATAACCTGAACATTACATATGGCATCCTGTCGCTTTTTTTATTTGTTTGTGGTACGGTTTGCATATTTATTGTTACACTGATCTCTGTCTAAAAAGATATGTTTTTTAAGAAAATATTTCGTACCTCTCTTTACTTTTGTTAATCAGTATCATTTATAACTATTAGCAAGGGTCCTAAGTTATCTTTCAGTCCATATATAAAACAATTACTAAAGATATTCGCGGGAAAGGACAGGTTTTCACGAACATGTAGAGCATTTATACTCGTCCATGATATGTTAGCCAGCAAAGTCATAACCTTGGCTTGTCGCTCGCACAAAATCGTGTTAAAACTTGCATTAAATAAATTACAAGTATAATGTTACCTTGGCAATAACTTCTCGCTGTTTCTTGCTAAGAAAAGACTTCAGTTCTTCCAGGAACTCCTTTCGCAGTTGCCGATGGCGGTCTACAAAACAGAAGTACTTTTGAAATGAACTTGCTCACATAAAATTACCCAGTGGTACAGACAAAACTACGCTTAAACCATTTTTGAACAGAACCCATATGAGCCGTGCCATGGGAAAATCAACATAGTGGCTTTGCGACCAGCATGGATCCAGACCAGCCTGCGCATCCGCGCAGTCTGGTCAGGATCCATGCTGTTCGCTAACAGTTTCTCCAATTCCAATAGGCTTTAAAAGCGAACAGCATGGAGCCTGACCAGACTGCGCGGATGCGCAGGCTGGTCTGGATCAATGCTGGTTGCAAAGCCACTATGTTGGTTTTTCCATGGCACGGCTCATATGTCTCTTAAGGTCAGCTGCTTTATTTCCATTAAACCCATTTTCAGTATATTTCAGCCTGCAAATACATGTAAAGAAAAATTTCTGGCTGTCCCATGTATGGCATTCGTAAACTTATAAATCGCGTATTTTTTGTTCTAAAATAAATCTGTTACTCACTTTTATAAATATTCTTTTGGATAAGATCATGCTTTACATAATAATTGTGACAGAACTAAAAATACCAACCTGGAATTTCTAAGAAATCTGCAACTTTAGCGCCAGAAGGATTGAGGCGGGGTCTGTCTTCATCCTCTCCGCTGGGAACCAGTACATGCGGAACATCCTCGGAGTTCTGACGACGCTTGCCATGCAGAGAAGGAACACTGGGTGCATCCGGTACAGGTTTTAACTCGTAACTGCGACCCGACATGTTGAAATTTCCATACTGTTACGAGGTAATTTGAAAATATTTAAATCTAGCGTTACCGCAACATTAAATCATAACATTTATCTAAATCCAAAACACTATTCAGATTTGGTGTTATAATCTTATTTAATTTTTCAGAAAATATTTGATTCTTGAAAACAATGACTTGAAAAAAGTGATAATCTTTCGACACGAAGTTTTAATAGCTACTAACATACCAATTTTCTTTGACAAGCGCCACCTGGTTGATTCTCGCATGTGACCTGGAAAGCGCCACCATTCTTCTTGTCTTGGTAAAACTTTGTCGTCTGTAAAAGTGGAAAATTATTCTATTTGTTTATAATAAATGATACAATGTTTCACCATAACAGAATGAAAATAAGGATCGTATACATCAATGTTTGAAAATTAGAAACATCATATATTCTGCTAGCCGTATCTTTCGTATAGGCTGAACACCACTAACAGTTTAGATTCTGCTGAGTCGTCCGTTGCAACAGAAACCGCAGTCACGCAGAGTTTCCTTACAATATACTCCAATTCAACTGTATCAGAAAAAAAAAGATCTGACTAGCTAGCATTAAAAACTCAGCGTTCTAACTTTGAAGAAATCTTGTCTTTTAGACGCCTGACACACGGCTAGAAGGTCTTCTGATTAAGTATAGTGGACGCGTAACGACAATCGACAATTTCCGTACGATTTCCGTATTGAGTAGCATAAAGGCCGAGGTGATCAGATTGTTACACGTACAACATTTTTGGTAATAACCGAGGAACGCCGAATTCGCAGACGGAGAATATGATAACATACGAGAAATGCCGATTGTCATAAGGGTCTACTTCAAAAGCCTTTCCAATTATTAAAATGATATTCAAATAGAGCAAGTTTTTCAAATTTCTTAGCAACTTTCTGGAATAAATCGGACATTGAAATCACAATATCGCCAGCCAAATGTATGAAACGCCGTAACAGTCTTCTGATGTTGATATAGCACTTCATGCAGTATGTATGTGCTATATACACCACGCAGTCAAATTAGAACAGTGCATATACACCTGAAAAGACCGCACAAAATGATTAAAACAGCGCATACACCGACGGAAAGCACCTCGTACAGTTTAAAGAGCTACATATTTAGGTATATTAAAGAACAGCACATATAAGTAGAGACACATTATATAGAGGATATTACATGAGTGTCTTTTTAGCCTCGCATTTTATTATTTTATTCAACTCGTTTAATAAATTCAATGTGGAAAGTCACAAATGTAATATTCTTTTTACCACATTTTAACCTTTCCTGTCGGAACATCAAAAATTCTACTTTCTTTTACTATATAAACAAGTCAATTTGACCGACGTTTCCTACACTATAAATTACGTCGACGTCAAAGCTTTATTACACTAGTGTATTATCATTTTTATTTAATGGCTTTATTACACTCCCGCGACGTCAAACATGTGATAAACACAAATATAGCCTAAAGTATAGTACAGAATATTATATCAACACCAGAAGCCATACAAATGAAAAAAAATCTCTTTATTTCATAAGATGCAAACCTTGATAGTAGCTGATTCTTTTCTAACCAGTCGTTGTTTACCGTTGGAGGTTGGTTCGACGTCAAACACTGGTGCGTTAGCATTGAGCCTGCGATTCTCTTCCAGATTGAGTTCGAGTCCTGGATCATTGTTCCCGCGGAAAAGTTCGAATCTCAAAGTAGAGGGTAAGCCTGCAGACTCAAGGTTGCGTCTTTCGAGGTCTGAGTTTAGATCTCGTAGCCATACTTGCTCCGGGACCGCTTTAGGGGGGAAAAACACATTTTTTTCAATATCTAGAATATTTAGGCCTTAATTATACCATGAAAAGATTTACATTTAAACTAGAAACAAAAATGACGATACATAATTAATCGTTATGTCTCAGTTTACAGTGTTTACAAGGCCATATAGATAAGTGTGTAGCCATACACGGGGGCTTGAAAAATAGAACATACCAGAATATAATATTTAAAAAACAATATAGATTCTATCTCATTTGATCATCTGTCGCTGGATCAAATCATTGTTTGGAGTTCAGATGCAAAGGAATTAGATGGATCCATGAAGTTATAAATAATCATAGATCTAGATATACGCATCTAAACGACAAACAATTAAACGACAAACAATTATCTTATAAAAGAAAGAAATCACTAAATTTGATAGGCCTATTGCTGTTCGATTCTAACATGTTACCAAGGATTTTAAACATCCATTGAATATTAAACTGTGTCTGTTTTCTGTTGGTTTCTTTTTCAGCTTGACGCTAAGATGTAATAATTGTGACGTCAGAGAAATAAATTATTGTATAATAACACACAATTTTCAGCCTTCTTTGTGTAATAGGAACATGAATCGGGTCTTGTTAGACGTATATCAATTATGGACCGTCGCTTGTATAGAAATTAATCAGATATAAATGCAACGAATCAAAGTTAGATAACCCATTCTTTCATACGAATATATTCTTTTTCTAAAATGTGTACGAATATCAGTCTAGTAGATCTATTAAATTTTTATCCACTTTTCTTATATACTGTAAATAATATTTTGCTTTTTTAACGGTCTGCTGTGATATAAGTGGCCGTCAACGGTTAAGTCGGGATGTTATTCTCATCTAAACCTAATACTCTGGGCGGGTATTCCTGACTTAATTATCTCGCGGTTACTTATGTAAAAGTTTACTTTTTATATCATTTACTCCAAATATTTTCCTTTGAAGAAATTTCAATTTAAACATGAACTAAGTGGCACTTCAAAATGATCTTTACACATTGTTTGATGTTATTTCTAATTAGAGTCATTACCAAGTTTATGGTGTACAACTTGATTTTAATGGTGAAGTGGTACTTCAGAATGATTTTTAGCTTGTTTGTACGGTTTATTATTGTTTGATATTGACCAACTTATAATTGGATCTTTTAACAAATATTTATTTTATTATCTAAATATGATCAAAGATCTCGCGACGTTCCTATTCCTTACAACTGCCAGGTCTAGCACTGATATTTAGTACCTTGTATGACAACGAGCTACTCATGAAATAGACAAAATTTACCAAATGTTCAAATACGACTAAGCAAAGGTACTCGTTTAAATGGTTCAACAGTGTTATTGTACTTATTAAATAGACTGACCCAGTTTATAGATTGGTCAGGGCTACGAATATGCGATATGTATTGTATTTTGTCATTATTTTCTAGAATGGATACCCTTCAGTTTGGAAATATCCATGTTTACAAACACGTTTGTTAATTTCATGAGGAGTAATTGCCCCGTTATATTACTCGGCAATTTCCGTGTGATTGCGTTATGCTGTTCGGTATTCTTCGTATGTAAATGTAACTGAACGCGCACGTGGCTCGAAATCACATACGGTGAATCCGTAAATGGCCGATAATAATTTAATTAGACTTTATGATATATGTTTAATACATATAATGTGTATAAAATATCTAATGTTACAGCAGTTTGGCGTAACGGTACATTGGCGAAGAAGAAATTACCTGTTTGACAACGTCCGCATATATATAACGATGTAGACCGAAAACAGTCTCGACAATCGTTCAAAGTTACTAGCCCACTGTTTAAGTTATATCGTCATTTACATATAGTTTTATATATAAACTTCATGTATAGTCACATTGATGCAATTTATATCTCATCAGATGTTGCCTTATTAGAAACACGGAGTGTCCGGTAACCAGAGCTTCCTTGCGCGGCGACATAGGCTAGACAGACTCGAACTCAAAGAGATGAGGTGCGAGTGAATTGTAGTCAGTGACCTTCCACTCGGCCACGGTGAGTCCATATATGATAGAAAGGTAATTGTAATAAAATGTGTATCTTAAGTTTGTTCATCGTTTTAAAATCTACTCTTTTTGAAATTGTTATGGAATTATTTGGAAAAATCACATGCCATTGTTAATATCATGCCGTTTTCATAACATACGATATATTCTCGAAAAACTAATAAATCTCAAATCTTGCTTCTGAGCTAAATATTCACTTAGACCAGTGGTTAATAGGTCTCTACCCTTAGAAGCAGGCGGTCATTTTCTAACTAATACGACATGCTACATAAAGTTAAACTTCAATTAAACTAAACTTTAACCAGATTTCAAACCTCAATTAATGGGAACATTGTTTAAAACCAGCAGTACATTTGTAATTTTTATTACATAGATTATAGGCATGGACGGCTTTCGAGAAAGCTTTAGTCCAATAAAAGTTTGGGTCAAATACTGACCAAGGTTAGAACTCATTCGCAATCATCAATGAAAGGACGCTATAACTGCTAAGTCTGGTATGTGTTATGTTGCCCGATTAAGATTATAATTTCACTGTAAATCCTTGCAATACCTGACAGTGGCTAGTCTTCTGGTTACTGTACGCCTGACCGCCAAGCTAGTCATCCGAAAACTGGGCGACTTTAAGCTTATCATCTACGGGTTTTCTTGGCTCAGATAATGACATTTTATTAAAAAAGAGCATATTTTGATTATTTATTTTGTCAGTAGTAGGTTCTATAATGTTAGACAGCATAGCGGTGCGCTGGAAAAGAAATCGACAGAAATCAGGCAAAAATTTGATGGATATCGTCGAGGACGTAGATCTTGAAATATATATATTTATTATACAAACTCTATTACACGGGCTGCGCCCTCGTGATATATAATTCCTTTGCAAATGATTTATTTCAACGACAAATCACTCTTTGGGATAGATTTTATATTGTTTCTTAAATAAACGATTCTAACACGACTTGATCCATTTTAAAATAAGGCTGAAAGATGTGTGTTATTAATTTTGACAACACTTTACTGTTCTCACGTCACAATTATTACATCGACAAACGGCATAACGGCGCGTTGAAAAAGAAACCAACAAAAAGCAGGAAAATATTTGACGGACGCCGTCAAGGGTGTACTTAAAATCCTTGGAAGTGTGTTAGAATCGAAATAATTTATCTCATTTAGTGATTTGCTCTTGAATAAAATCATTGTTTGTTGTTCAGATGCGCCCTCGTGATATAATTCCTTCGCATCTGTACTCCAAATAATGATTTTATTCAACAACAAATCACTGGATGATAATATTATGTATTATTTCTTAAAATAATCCCTCAACCTCACTAAATTTCCACGAAACACGCGGGAATGTCTGTTGTTGTTTTTTTCAGTTAACGTCATTTCCTTTTGATTTATCCGTTTTGGGGCCGTAACGCGTTTACACTTTACTACGAAACGTGCATAAAAAGATATTATAACAGCACGTGAGCGCGAGAATCTCTCTGTTAACACACGTTTTCTCTTCTGTTAAAACACTCCCGAAAAGTGATAAGAACAGTAATTCTATGTTAGAATTATTGTTGAGCGGTCTTTTGCCACAAGTAAACAGCGCATGCGCATTAAAATCATTACATCCTGTAAACATTGTCGTAAATCCGTCTAATGAAAGAATGACAAACATTAAGGAATGAACATCACAGTGTATAGACTCTCTGTACGCCCAAACGGAAGTCGCCAATAACTAGGCGTTCACTTTCGTTTTTCAATTTTTTGGAAGCTGTCGGTAGTGAGTATTTTTATGTTTTACTGCGGCTATTTGCAATAAATATTCTTGTTGTGTATATTTTTCAATGTATGATAAATGTCTCTACAACAAACTGCCGTTAAATAGACATTAACACATGAAATTAAAACGTATTTTCATCCAAAACCCAGCAGGTCGAAGCAAAAGACGATGCATTCAGGCTAAAAATGCCCATTATTTAGGAACTGCGAGTGAAGAACATGTCAGAACCGCTTCTAAATGTTAAATTATAAATCCATGCAAATGAGTTTATACCTACAAATATGAATTTACAATCATGAAAAGTTTAAATATTGTTTAATTCAACATGCATCTGAAGTATGCACTGACCGCCTAGTCGCAAGACTTTATAAAAAAACTGTCCCACTATTCGCCAAAACACTACGTCTATTCAATAAAGAAATGACGAAGTTTTTGGGCTTGTAGGCTCTATACACTGTACTTACTGAATTTATAAATATAAGATTTGTATTGTATTTTACTTGCGACAGTGAAATTGGTCTGTTTCACCAACGATGTCCTTGTCTTGGAAAAGAAATAGAATCTGTATATGAGTTTCCGTTAACATACGAGAAAAATATATATTTAGGGAGACAATCCAAATCCCCTTGATCAAAATCCCCTACACTGAAAATGACAGGGTGTTACAAAATCCCCTTCATACTTTTGCAGGGGGTATCATAATCTCTTTTGTGATTTTTACTTATTTCATGAAGTTCAAATACAACTATATACAACTTTAAAGTCTATAATGCATAAAGCACGTAAATACAATGCCTTTAGCAAACATAATGTAATTTAGAGCACTGATATCTATATATCTATAATGTTAATCACAGAGGGGATTATGATACCCCCTGCAAATATGCAAAGGGAATTTTGTAACATCCAGTCATTTTTCAGTGGATGGAATTTTGATCAAGGGGATTTAGATATACACTAATATATTTATTCCGCTCAGCTTGACAGGACACTTTGTTTTGCTTTTGTTTTTCTTTGTATTTTAGCTCGATTATTCAGGGAATAGCGGTGCTATTCTACTAGCCCCGGCTTCGGTTAAAGTTAAGTTTTTCGGCAAACTTTTTTCTGTCACATCTTTTTTTTTTTTTAACTTTTGCTTAATTGTAACTTCACATAAACATTGTGCAAACAAAGCCTTTTTATGCAGGGACTGCCCATTATACCCAAATACCCAAGGCGAAGGTCACTCAAGGTGTTGTACTTGAAATTAATTTTTGAATTTAAGCTCCGCAAACAGACAAACACGCTGTCTACATGAAAACTTTGTACAATCAAAGTGTCCAAAACGACTCCGCTCATCTGTCTTCCAAGACGGTGGTTAGTTATACATGTAGAACAACTGATGTAAACATTAGGAGCCAGGTCATTTTCATTTTGATTTGTAGCGATTACTGCAATAATTATTAATGCAAAAGAAAAATAACTGGATATTAGCTTCAATCTGCTTGATTTTGACTGATATCAGCGGTGATTTGGAGACGGATATTAAAATAAACAGAAATTACCAATAAGCGCGCCGACGGCAGCTGTTTCTTCTGTGAATGATGATAAAGTTCCCGAGGTAAAGTCCGAACAAGTCTCTGAGATGCCGGAAATGGATCAAACACTGAGTTGTGCCACGTAACGATTAAGTGAATGAAGCGTTAGTGATTTATGTGTAAAGAATCTAGTCATTATTACAAAAAATAATTTCAAACACTATGCAGGTTAGAGTTTATTAGTACGCATTTACCAAATTGAATTAGTCGCGGGGCTGTAACGCGCTAGACTAAATTAATTTGATAATTACTTACTAATAAACACTAACCTTTACGAAAAGTGGATTCGAAACTGCAGTAACATATAAACTGGTCCGTGACTGTTACGAAAACGAAAGAAATTATAACTATTACTTTATAACTGTTGGTTATCATAAAACAAAGTCAAGTTATTGAAATATATTAATGAAATGAAGTTTTGAATAGGCGTACAGTTTTTCGACTAAGCGTTCAGTCCGGATTTTAGAAATTGCGATTAGTGGGCCAGTAATGTATCGACTAGTGGGACAGTGTAATCGGCATATATGTCTCAGAAAAACACATTTTCCTAAAAACGCATTCGTTACCAAAGAGCCATGCTAGTATTTATCGATGCGTAAGATATTTATCTACGAAGTAGCAAAGGTTTCAATTCTTTGCAAAAGCTCAAGATACATGTATTTCAAAGAAATGATAGTTTCATTACAAAATCGAACAAATAGCCACACGTGATTTGACTTGAAATTAAGTATATTAAGAGTTTTAATATGCGTATTTGGTATCTACGTAAACAGTAGCTCTTACACAATACGTAGATTAAAAAATACGCTTACTTTAATCGATATTAACTGAATAAACAATGAAAATCCAAGCCATCCGCGACAGCAAACATTTGTGTTTTGATTTCTGAACGCCTAGTTTTTGGCGACTTCCGGTTGGGCGTACAGAGAGTCTATACACTGTGAACATAAGACACTAGGCATGTCGGTTTCAATTTTCAGGCTAAAACCTTTTTTCTTTTTTTTTCCCCTTTTCAATAGATATTGTATAATTGTATAACAAAAGAAAGAATATCAGTAAAACAATACCAGTTGTAATTTTAAACCATGTATCTTGAGAGGACTTAAAATAACCTCTTACCAATAAAAAGTGTGCGAAGTTGCCGCCGCTTTGAGAAAAATGTTGCACTCAAGACCACCAAATATTTTTTTCATGTTAATGCGGATATTACCAACATAGTTATTTTTTCAGTTGTGGGCGAATTGTGGCGGTGTCCGTTACATGGGGGAAATCAAAACAGAGGAAAAATTTTGTCGTTATGATACAATATTTTTCATAAATAAGTTACAATAGAAACGAAAATTAACTAAAATTATATTATTTCGTGTTTTAACGACATGCTTTAATATCATGTCAATCTTTTAAGGGTATTGGTTTGAAAGTTTTAAAAAAAGCTCGGGGACTTTTTTGTTTGTATTTTGAGAGGGAAATAGGACTGAATTTCGACCCAGTAAACAATGTACAGTCAAAACTCGGTATCTCGAATTTCAAGGGACCATGCTTTTTATTTCGAGATAACCGAAATTCGAGTTATGAGGAGGGACGTATATGACATTGATACACACATCAGTCCCATTATCCAAAGCGCGAATCTTTCTTGTAATCACTTGTTTCCTGTAATGGACTTTTAAGTTCCTTATAACACCTTGATCCACATGTGAATTCGGAGGAAGAAACACCAGCTTTACTGATTTCAGTCCATTAATCTTTTGATAAGCGAGACATTTGTCCACAACTGAAGATTGATCTCTGGTTTCGACACAATACGAAAAGATTTAATAAAAAATAAAAACTGTTTCCTTGATGCCGTGTATACTCTGCGCTGTCGGTCACGATTCCGTACAATTTGTGTTTACCAAAGTTTTCAGTTTTTCGAAGAATAAAAATGTTTTTGAGTCAAGTTTCCTTTCTGTACCATTTTCCTCTCCCGGAGGATTGACAGCAATTCGATTTGACATTTTGAACGAATGATGCTTTCTCCCAAGAAGTTATTTTTAAACAGTCCCATCGCGATTACTTCTAATTAATCCTTATTAAAGTCACAACTCTTCAAACTATTTAATTCATCGGTTTAAATCAAAAGCAATTTTCAGAACGTCTCAAAAACAAATGACCGCTGATTAAAGAAATCTAATGTTTACAGCATACAATTATCATTATGGCACATGCAAACAAGTATGACATCATCTTACTTTGAATATCACCGCGCCTTTGATATGTCGGCATCACGTGTTACTGGTTAGGTAATAAACATGGACATGTGTTAAAAACCAACCACATTCACAATGAAATGTGTGAAATTTTATCGCATAATTTTCTAACTTCGACTTACCGAGTTTACAATGCACTTGAATTGTATTGACGGGACTGAAAATCCCTTTCGACACATCTGGTGTCTCGGTCAGTCAAATTTTGACGTAACCGGAGTTGAATTACATATAATAAAGAAGGAAATTCGACAGGACTTGAAAATGTCTTCGACTTAAGCGGAATTTCGACGTAAGCGAGTTTGAGATACCGAGTTTCGACTGTAATTTGTAATGTTTTGTACACTGTTCCTAACCTCTTAAGGTTAATATTAAGACGTCGTTGACAGTTCAAAAGAAAATAAACTAGGCATTTTGTAAAAAAAAATAATAAGAAAGAACAAATTCCAAAATATTCCAAAAAAATAAAGTCATGATGGGCCTTAACATGTTGAAAAAAAAACAAAATAGACTGATCTGTTTTAACTTCTAACGACAATAGAGCAAAATTTTATATTTTAAAAAATGAGCCGCGCCACGAAAAAACCAACATAGTGGTTTTGCGATCAGCTTGGATCCAGACCAGACTGCGCATCTGGATCAGGATCTGTTCGTTAATGGTTTCTTTGATTGTAATAGGCTTTGAAAGTTAACAGCATGGATCCTGACCAGATGGCGCGGATGCGCAAAAGCCACTATGTTGGTTTTCTTGTGACGTGGCTCATATTTTATCAGCGTCACGGTTTTCTTTACCTTAAAACTTGACAAATAAAGCTCTCGGGCAGATAACTATTCTACACAAACAATATTTTTTTGCTAAGATATATTTAAAATCTTGAAACAAGTAGTCTAGAGAGGAACAGTTAAAATTATATCCTTGGTACTGCTAGAATGTTTTAGAGCATTTTTTGGGAGTTTTGCAAAATAAGAAACTCACTGAGATCGATTGATTTATTTTGAATTCAATAATTTATTTGACTGAGAGTTAAAGTTCGCGAGAATTTTTCAATTTTAAAAAATTTTGGTGTCCGACAAAAACTGTAATGACTGAAATGTAAAATACCCCACATTTTTACTGATAATTTAAAAGCAAAATGTATACATATAACCAATCCTAGAAATGTTTAGAATACTGGTAAAATATCAATATTATCGTCCAAGGAAATTACGAAATATGCGGGTCAGACAGGATATATACTAAACTACAATTTTAAAATATTATAACACTATTACATACCGGATACAACAGACAGAACTATAGCAACAGATAACAATAAAGTCCGGATCCTGGTAACCATCTTACAATCAATTTATATTCAATTCAGACTTAATTTCTCTTGCGCTTCCGACGAATTCTGAAAAGAAGGGGCCGATTTTTTTTCCTTAAATATCAAAATTTTAGATTTTTGTTTGCAGACAGATTTGAAATCTTTGTTGACGAACTCGCCCGTTTCCAAACGGTGCGTGCGTCAGTTCTGTTTATTTTATATACCTAATCGAGTTTAAACTGAAGGTGCTAAAATAATTTGAATCTTGGGGGATTTAATTAAATTATTCTTCATACTTAGCGAGCAAACAGTAACGAAGTGGTTAGTTTATTTTATTCTTAAGACGGGCTAAAATTAACATTTTGTCAGTTTAATTATGAATTATTATAAAAGAACCATTGGGGCGCATGTTTGTCACGGAGTTCTAAAAATAATCCTTCGCGTGTTAAGAACAAAATTCAGATCTTTTTAAAAAAGTTTACCACGCGTAAAAATATTTAAAAAAAATAATATAATAAAATGTTTTATTTAAGCTAGAATACTTTTAAATACAAATAAGTTCAAAGAACGTTCATGAGTTCTATGAAAAGATACTTTGGAAGCAAAAGACGCCACCTTACATCGGCTTAATGTACCCTAAAGGAGTACGGAATACATATGTAGAAGAAGGGGACTTTTTCTAGACTCTTTGTCTAACTGAAAACGTTTGGTATAATTATGGACAATTAAATATGTATGAAATATTTGTACTGTATGATTAATTGGCAATACGATGGCGTTGTTTGTTTTGGGTTAATCGCCGTATACAACAGTATTTTCAAAGAAGGCTGAAAACTGTGAATTATAATAACTGTTCTGACGTCACACTCATTACGTCATGGCGTCAAACGGCCTAGTGACGCGCTGGAAAAGAAACCGATTGAAAACGGGCAAATACTTAATGAATGTCGTCAAGGATGTACTTTAAAGTCGCTGGTAAAGTGTTAGAATCGAAATGATATATCTCATTTAGTGATTTGCTCTAGAATAAAGTCATTGTTTGTCGTTCACACTTAAATTATAATATCACTCGGGTTGCGCCCTCGTGATATAATTCCTTCGCATCTGAACTCCAAACAATGATTTATTAAGCGACAAATCACTAAATGAAATATATTATTTCTTAAGCAACGTTTAGTAAGCATGTTCGACAGTAGGCAATAAAATATGAGCCGCGTCATGAGAAAACTGGCAACACAGTGTGTTTGCGACCAGCATGGATCCAGACGTCTATTTGAGAAACCGTTAGCGAACCACAAAGCCACTCTGTTGGTTTCCTCACGGTGTGGCTCATTATGTTTAATTCTAACATGACCAGTAAATAACCTACATACATGTAGAGCAAAATCTATCTCGGGTTATTCTGCAATAAACCACTCGCGAGCAATGCCGTCATCCGATTCAGGTGCGTAGCACGGTCGTAAAAGTAGTTACCATATTTTCTAACACTGCTGATACTAGTATAACGTGTCAGAATCGTAATAATAAGTTCCGAAGTGTGATTTATCGTAGAATAACCCGAGTGTTTCGTTCGCATGTGAAATAATATATCATTTAGGCCAATATATTCTTACGTATAAGAACTCAAAACTCGGGTTATTCTACGAAAAACCACGTTTGGGAACTTATTATTTCTTAAATAAAAAATCAGATACTAACAGTTCAGTACATTCGTCTGTCTTACTACAAAATTGTTCAATATTTTTCTTTTATCCACACGCCATTTCTGGGTCATTGCTCATACTGAAGATCTATAAAGACGTCATTTGTTCGTCTTTAGAGATTGAATGTTCCATAATTATCTACTTTCAGGAGGAAAGTCTTTGGCTTTTCACAGTAACGGACATACAGGGTTATGATGTCGATGGCGTTATACTGGCACAGTATTTTTTAGCGTTTCTGTTGTATTTGTTTTTTTTGTTTTTTTTTTTAAGTTTTTCAGTATTATTACGCGATTGTCATAACAATGGAAACATGGGAAGACCTGTTAAAACAATTATAAACAAGAAATATCTTTAAAAATGATTGTCGGCGAATTGTAATAAGGAATAAGTTTATGAATTTTTCATCTAACATTCATCTTTCCTCTAACATTTTCAAATTGGGCAACTAAATCACCGCATTTTCTTTAACAATTTAAAAATGGTTCTCTTTTAAATTTTTCGCAAAGTTACGTAGGGTTGCAATTGTGTTTCGGTTTATTCCCTAAGACAAAATAATTACAGCGAAGTTTGATGAAGATTCATGAAGCCGGTTCATGAGAAGAGTCCATTATACGTGTTTATATTTTTTAGCTAAAATTGTCCCTATACCTCATTTTGTAACAAAATAGCAGGAGAACCTTACGATATTGTTACACTCGAGTTTGATAAAAAAACCCGTTACATTTCGTTGTTAATAGGCGAAGAAAGGTAATCTAACTTATAGCTAATAGTGGTTCCTAATAGGGCCCACGTTCCTATATAAATTTGGAAGAGGCACCTTATACTGATGCTCCAGACCCAAGTAGGGGAGAGGATAACGACAACAGCCGCGCATGGTATTGGTTAAGCGCATGTGCAAATATCGTGTAAAAATAGCCATCTAAAAATAGCCATCCCACATAACAATCTATTTTTAGATAACTAGCCGGGGGGCCCCGTGTTCCTGTTTTCAAATATCAACATCCTGGAAATCGTATTGAGGGAATTCACTATGAAGAATGACTTTTAAATCACTGTTTAATTATGTGGTCTATTGAGGCAGACAAAAACGTCATTGACGACTTGAATATTTTACTTCTTCCTCATTTTCCGGAAACAAGGACTGAACACGGTACAATGAATACTAATAGATAAACATGCCCAACTGTTGTCATTGTTTGGTAACAACAGCTGGAGCATTGTTATATATCAGTACTGAAAGTTAACCATGACCCTGCAGTGTGATAGCTAGCAACAGCTTGAGCTAGGGATATTATGAGATAACTATAGATAACTCATGTGCCCCCAACTGTTGTCAGGGTTTGATAACAACAGCTGGAGCATGGTATAATATCATATTACAAGGTAACCACAAGTCGGCTGTTTTTGTGTTTCAGTAACCAACAGTGGGACATGGGTAAATAGTAAGCATCTATAGAATAACCAGCCCCAACTGTTGTCATGGTTTGGTAATCAAAACAGGTAGAGCATTGGAAATCAGTACTATTGTAAACCATGTTTTTAGAGAAAGAGAGAGAGGAGCCGTTGTGGTCGGTCGCACCAGCGGGAGCGCGGTAATATTTGAGTAACTATAGTTAACCATGACAGTTGTACTGCTCCAGTAGCAACCGCTGGAACATGGTAACATGATTAATTTAAAAATAATCATGCACCAACATCTAGGCCTGGATTTGTATAAAACAACAGCAAATATCGTACATGCATTGTAGTTAACAATTTCCTTCCCAAATGGTTGCTATTGTTTCGAGAGCAAAAATCAGAACCCAGCTTAGTGAATCACCAACTGTAGCAATGGTTTTGTTTCATTTAGTATAGTTCATTCACTGTAATACCCGCTGGAGCAAGGGGTATAACGGGTATCCTGGAGTTAATCTAGATAACCAACATTGAATCTTTGCCGGTGGTTAGGTTACAACAGCTAGAGTCCTGCACAATAACATGTACATGTACTATATTAATACTGTGCCAAATAGTTGCCATTTGCGAACTGGAGCATGGTTTATAATATTATATATCCATGTTTCTGACTGTTGTCCCCGTAAACCCAGGCTGGAGAATGGTAATTACCAAAAAGAATTTATGGTCCATTACCAAACTGTATAATGATTCGGTAACCAACAGCTTGAACTTGGTATAAGACCAATATTATAGTTCACACGCCCCAGGTGTTGTCATAATATATACAGTACAAACCTCACCACAAGCGGCTCTCCCTTAAGCAAAAAAAACCCCTCTATATAACATCAACATCAAAATTTCCGCTAACAAGAAATATACTATCAAATATACCACTCCACAACAACAATCCTCTACATAACAGTCACTGTATAGAGTATTTTGGATAATATCGGCCATGACAGTTGAGCTTGGTTTTGAACCCGGCTGAAATATTTATCCATTACAGCTTTCTTTTTGATGTGGGCATAGACTAATGCTTACAAATGCGTAGCTCTGGGGCTGTGAGTATGGGGTACTATAGATAAGCCATTTCGACTTGGTTGTCGGTTGTTTTGGTTTAAGTAACCACCTGGAAGCATGGTAAGATAATCGCAACCAGAAGCAACAGACGAAACATGGGTAGCACATTTGGACCATGGTTCCATGGCTGTTGTTGTGGTTCGATAACAACTGCTGGATAATTGGTCGAATATGAGTACTCTAGATAACCCAGGCCCCTAAACTGTGTCATGTTTTGGTAACACAGTAGAGCATGGTATAATATCAGTATACAGTTAACCATGTTACGGCTGTTTTTAGGTTCCGGAACAACATGGGGAGATGGTCATTAGTAGCACTATAGATAACCAATGCCCCAACAGTTTTGTTGCATGGTTTTGGTAACCACAGTTAGAAGCCAGGTAAAAAAATCCGTAATTACCAGCTGACCCACTGGTCTGACTGTTGTTGTGGTTTCAGTAACAAACAGTGGGAGCAATGTAAATAGTAGTATTATAGATAACCATGCCCCCACAGTTGTATATCGCAATGGTTTAGGTACCAACAGACGAGCATGGTCTAATCAGTAATTACAGATGATCCAATGTTCCTGACTGTTGTTGTGGTTCCGTAACCACCGTGGGAAGCATGGGTAATCTAGAAATTATAGATAACCAAGCCCCAACTGATGGCCATGGTTTGGTAACAACAGGATAAGCATTGGTATATATCAGTATTACAGTATGACCATTTTACTGACTGGTGTTGTGGTTCAGTAACAAAAGTGGGACCATGGTAAAAATATAGTATTATGGAATTTCCAGGCCCCAACTGTTGTCATGGATTGAGAACAACAGGAAAAGAATGGTATAATCCGTATATACAGAATAACCAAGTTCTAACTCTTATTGGGGTTCGATAACCGTGGGAGCAATAGTCCTCTGTGCACTATAGATAACCATCATGGCACTGCTGATGATCATGTTTTGTAACAATCAGGTAAGCAAGATCTATATCAGTATATTACAGATGACCATGTCTGGACTGTTGTTGTGGTTCAGTAAACAACAGTGGGGCATGGTAAATAGTAATATACATAGATAACCATGTGCCGCCAACTGTGTCCATGGTGTTGGTAAACAACATGTAGAGCATGGTATATAATCAGTATTACCAGATGAACCATGTTCTGAACTGTTGTTTGTGGTTCATAACAACAGTGTGAGGGCATGGTAAATAGTAGAAATATAGATAACCATGCATGCGCCCCCACTGTTGTCATGGTTGTAACAACAGGAAAAGCATGGTATATAATCATATTTTCACGATGACACCAAGTTCTGGACTGTTGTTGTGTTTCGATCACAGTGGGATATAGGTAAATATGGGAACTCTAGAGTAACCCTGGCCCTAACTGATGTCCATGGTTTGGTATAACAACAGGAAAAAGCAAGGTATAAATCAGTCTTACAGATAACCATTTCTTCTGTTGTTTGGTGTTCAATAACAGTGGAAGCATAATATATAAATGTACTAAAGATAAACACCATAACCCTAAGTTTGTCACGGATTGGTATCACACGGTAGAGAGCATGTATAATAAATCCATAATTACCGATAACCATGTTCAGCCTGTTTCTTTTCTTTCTGAGGTTCAGTCACAACAGTGGGGCCAGCCAGGTAAATATGAGTACAACAAGATAAACCATGCCTGCCAACTGTTTGTCATGGTTTTGGTACCAACAGGAAGAGTCATGGTATAATAACAGTATTACAGAATAAACCCCTGTCCTGACTGTTGTTTTGGTTCATAACCAACAGTGGAGCATGGTAATAAGTAGTATTATATGATACCCATTTGCTGTGTTAGCCCCAACTGGTTGTCCATGGTTTTGTAACAACAGGAAAAGCATGTATTACCGGTATGCTCAGTATTACAGAATGACCATGTACGCCTGTTTTGTGTGGTCGATAACAGTGGGGAGCATAGTTAATATATATACTATAGATAACCATGGCTTAACCGTGTTGTCCATGGTTTTGGTATCAACAGGAAGAGCATGGGTATATATCAGTATAACAGATCTCCCAAATAATATCTGGACTGTTATTGTGTCAATAACAGTGGAGCAATAATAAATATGTGTACTATAGATAACCATGCCCTAAACTGTTGGCATGGTTTGGTATCAACCAGGAAGAGCATGGGGTATATATCAGTAGTACCAGATGACCATGTTCTTCTGCTGGGCTTTTTGAGATGTGGTATTCGATATACCAACTGCTGGATCACGATGAATATGATTACTATAGATAACCATGCCCTAAACCGTTGTCATGGTTTGGTAACAACAGGAAAAGCATGGGATAAAACAGTAATACAGATGAATATGTTCTGGCAGTTTGTTGTGGGTTCGATAACAACTGCCTGGATCAAGGTAAATATGCAGTACTCAAGATAACATGGCCCCAACTGTTGTCAAGGTTAAGAACGAAACAGGAAGACAAACGGTATATATCGTATTACAAATAACCATGTTCTGGCTGGTTGTTGTAGCAACATTTTCCCCCATGCTAGTTTTACTTTCAATCAAGAGCATTGCACCTATGAATACCAAAAATTCTAAGATAAAAACTAAAAGGTTAAAATTTACAGAAGAAGACCTGGAAATGAATTGTTTCTATGACCTACATTTCCACCTTTATCCAACTGAAACTCCCAAGAAGAGGAGCTTCTATAAAATCTGCTTTACTGGCCGATCTACAATGCAGAAACTTCCCATTATTTTAAAAAAAAGGAAGGACGCTTCTCCTAGCTGTTGTTCTGATGATACAAACAGCTTCCGCATATTTCCATCATTATTTCAAAGATGTTCATGTCTGAAAAGCAGCCAGAGACTAGCCAACAGAACCAGACCAAGTTGGGAATAAGAAATGACTTCTGATAAAGATAGTTTGATTATAAGTACCAAAAGTTTGATTTTGTTTTAAAGAGAGTACAATATCCTAGCAACCGAGGGGAAAATATTCCTTTTAATACAAATATCTAGACTGGATTGATTGAAACTTTTGTGAGGTGTAATTGTTATCCTTCCCAATTTAAAATTAAGAAGCATAATCTGTATTTAGACAGATAATCTTACACAAAATTACCAACTCAACATTTCTATTTGTAACTAAGTGGCACACCAAATTTTCCATTATCTATGTAAACATCATGTCATTATAGGGATTGATAGTTTATTTGTTTATAGTAGCACATGTGACAGTATGGCATCCAATAAAATCAACATTATTTGCAATTTTTTTTTTAGAGTACTGAAGTGCACTTAAACACAGGTGAATCTTCGAATTATTTGCAGTTTGTTGTATGCCCCAGAGTGATTAAGTTACAATTTTAACTATTATAAAACCCAATTAATTTAAAAGAAACCATCCTATATTTATTACAACAACAATGTTACTATAAATAGAACTACACATACCTAAATATTCCCATATCTATTTTGCGTTATAATCTTCCACTACTATTTGAAAAATGGACTATATATACCGTTCTGGGCGTTAAACACACCTTCGATATCGGTATTACAGATAACCAATGTACTGTCTGTTGTTGTGGTTCGGGTAAAACAGCTTGGAGCAAGGTATATATGAGTACTATAGATAACCAAGGCTCCCGACGTTTACAATGGTTCGGTAATAGCATCTGCCGCATGGTATGAATTCTGATACAGACACATGCTCCAACTGTTGAACCACAACATTACAACCAGTTGGTGCCTAATTATCTTATAGTACTGAAACTGATCTCCGGCTGGGTTGGTATCGGACCAATGACAACAGTCAGAGCATGTTTATATGCTATAAGTACTGATACAAACAATGATCTAATAGTTGTTAAAAAACAACCACGATGAAATAGTGGGGGTCCTGGTACAAACCCATCTGTAGCAGTTGTTATACAACCACGGACAAACAATTGTGGCCTGGTTACGTACTTATTAGTACGAAGAAAACCATGTGCTCTCTCTGTTGATACCGGCAATGACAACAGGCGTCGGATTTTACTATAATTTCAATTGTACTGATTACAGAACAACTCACAAAGCTGTTGCTAACCGGACCATGACAACAGGCCGGCGGAGCAAGGTTTTATTGTACTGAGAAAAAACCACGCACTAAGCTGTGTTTACAAACAACCAACGACAATAGATTTGGGGACCCTCGGTTATCTTAAATAACTGATACAAGAATCAAGCTGGTGTTTGTTGTAACCGACCATGACAACAGTTGGAGATAAAAGTACTGATACATACCATTCTCCAGCTGTTGTAACGCAACCATGACACTTGTTGGGGCCTGTATTATCTATAGGTACTAATACAGACAGACCATGCTCTATAAATACCTGTTCTTACACCAACCATGAGAACAGTTGGGGCCAGTTATCCTTAAGCAATGATACCAGACCATCATCCGTCCATTGTTTTCCGGCCCATGACAACAGTTCCAGCATGTTAACATAAATACGGCTACCGATCATGCTCTTACTTTAATTTTACTTATTTTGTTGGTTTAAGTCGCTAACCGACACAATTATATCGGTCAAAAGGCGACTTCCCCCCCACTTTGATGGTGAGGAAGACCCAAGGTGACCCCTCTGTGCTTTAATTTCATCACGAGAGCGGACCACTGGTAGAAATCACCGTCGACCACTAACGTAAGCCAGCTTGATGGCTTCCTAATCATAGCAAATTACAACGCCCCACCGTTAGGCTCCGAACCCCCCTCGATCATGCTTCTATACTGTTGTTACACATGCACATCCAGACAACCGTTGGGGCCTGATATCAAAAGTAGTGATGAGGCAGAACATAGCTCCACTGTTGTAGCACACAACCATGACAAACAGTTGGGGGTGCCATGTTATCTAAGTACGGGTACAGAAGATGCTCCAGCTGTTGTAAACAAAACCATGAAAACCCAGTTGGGCCCTGGTTACATTAGTGCTGATACAAACTATGCGCTAGCTGTTAGTTACAAACAGCCATGAAAACATTTGGGGCCTGGTTACTATAGTACTGATACAAACAGATGCTCTGTCTGTTCTTGACCGGTCCATGACAACAGAGATCCGAGCATCTTTATCTATGTATTGATATAGGACCTTGCTCAGAGCTGTTGCTTTCCTTGTTCTCCGGGACCATGACAACAGCCAAGCCGGTAATTGTACTGATAACGCCGGCCACATCCTCTGGCGTTGTAACACAACCATGTAGGGAAGTTGGGTCCTAGGTATCTACATACTAATACAGACCCATGCTGCGTAGCCTGTGTTAACCGGACCAAGACAACAGCCGGAGCATGATTCATACTATAGTACTGATGTACAGACCTAGCTCCACTGTTGTTGTCCGGATCATGACAACAGGGCGCTGAACATGTTTTATTCTATAGTACTGGCTCAGATATCATGATCCAGCTAGTTGTAAACGTCAAACCTTGACAATTGTTGGGCCTGTTTTATCTATAGTACTATACAGACCATGCTCTATACCTGTTCTTCTTTTCTTTACAAACAACCATGAAATCAGTTAGGGGGCCAGATTATCAATAGTACTGATGACAGATTAAGCTCCGTGCTCTTTGGTACCGAGAACCATGACCAACAGCCAGGAGCAAGTTTAACCTGTAGAAGTTGTACAGAACATGCTCTAACTGTTGTTACCCAACCCCTACAACCCAGGGGGGGGGGGGGGGGCCCCGGCCATGACAAACATTTTGAGTCTGGTTTATCTAAAGAACTAATACAGGACAATGCTCCAGCTGTTGTAACACAATCCAAATGACAACAGTTGGGGCCTGGTAGTCTAGAGTAATGATCAAAAAAAAACCATTCAATAAGGAGCGGTTGTCACACAACCATGGCAATAGTTGGAGGGGGGGCCTTTGTTATCTAAAGTACTGATACAGAACAAGCTCCAGCTGTTTTAAACAACCATGACAACAGCTGGGGGCCAGGTATCTAAAGTACTGATACACAGACCATGGATGTAGCTTTGCAAAAACAACCATAATCAAAAGTTTAGCATGTTTTATCATTCTAAAGTACTGAGATACAACAATGCTCCCAGCTGTTGTAAACACAAACCTGAAACAGTTGGGTCTGGTTTTAATTAGTAACGATGACAGATCAATGCCTTTAGGCTGTTGTCAACACAACCATGGACAACAGTTTGGGTCCATTGTATATCTACATTGTCTAGTACTTATACAAACCAATGCTCTATTTACTGTTGTAACAAACCGAATCATGACAACAGCCGGAGCATTTAAAAAACCAAGTAACTCTGATTTAATTATTTAATACCATACTCCAGCTGTTGTAAAAACACAACCCTGAAAACAGTTGGGAGGGGGGTTGGGGGCCTGTTAAATTTAGACCTGATTTAGGAGACCATAGCACCATAGCTTTTGTCAACCGGTGAACGACAACAGCCGCCGCAGCATATTTATATCTTATCTATTGTAATGAATAGGACTATGCTATCTAAATAGAAACTGTTGCTACTATATCGGGACAAAAACAACAGCGACCGGAGCAGGGTTTATCTATTGTAACTGATACAAGGACCATTGCTCTTGTTGCACTTGTACAATAGAACCATAAAACAGTTGGGGGAGTTTGGGTGGGGTTGGGGCCTTAGTTATTCTAGAGAAACTGATACAGACCTAAGTTTTCTAAGCTGTTGTAAACACAACCATGACAAAACAGGTGGGGCCCAGGTGTCTTGGGTGTGGGAGTTAGTAATAATACAGATTAAATCACCTCCGGCTATTGGTTACCGGACCATGTCCACAGTTAGAGCCTGTTTACATATATTACTGCTACCGAGAGACCATGCCCTAACTGTTGTTACACCAATCATGACACAGTTTGGGGTCTGGAATTATTCTTATAATACGAAACAGGGACACATGCTTTAAGCTGTTGTAAAGAACCGGACCAGACCACAAACAGCCGGAGCATGTTCAATCTATATTACTACATACAGAACCCATGCTCCAGGTGTGTACACAAACAATGAACAACAGTTTGGGCCTGTGTATTTATAGTAATAATAAATACAGACCATGCTCCATACTGTTGTTACCGGTCCATGTCAACAAGCCTGGATCATTTATCATTGCACTGATATAGTACCATGTTCTAGCTGTTGCTATGGCATACCGGACCAACCAGGCCGGAGCATGGTTATAAGATGCTATTGTACTGATACAGGCCATGCTCCTACTGTTTGTAAACACAACCATGACAAAAGACTGGGTCCTGGGTATCTGTAGTAAACTAATACAGAAAGACCATGCTCTAGTTGTTGTTTAACCCAACTATGAGAATAGTTGGGACGTGGGTCATCTACAGAACTGATGCAAGAGAAAATAGCTGGTTCTGTTGTTGTTGGCTAACCATGACCAAAAAACACCGTCAGCCTGTTTATATTAATCTATAGTACTAATAACAGAACAATGCTCTAGCTGTAGTAAACACAACCATGACAAAACCAGTTTGGGGTGGGCCAGGTTAATCGTTAGTACACAACATCTCACAGATCATTCTATATTCTCTACACAGGCGGCGGGGCGTGGTGCTGGGGATAGTAGAGGACCGGGTGGGGGCTACCGTCGGGGCCAACAGGGTCGGGGGGGGGGGGGGGGGAGCGTGAGGGGGGTGGGTTTGCACAAAAGGGGGGGGGGGTGGGAAGAACACAATATACGCCCACGATAGGATGGGGGGTGACAAACGAAGGGGGGGTTTGGGGGGGTGGTGTGGCACATAGCGATTCGTGGGCTATACACAGATTAGAGTGGAGGTGGCGGGGTGTGGTATTAACGTTTAAAAGGTTTGGTATTGTAGGTTAGACGAACCTTGCGGTAAAGAGGTGTGGTTTTAAATACATTTATAACGGGGGGCGGGGTTCGAAGTAGTGATGGATGACAAGACTGGTAAAGTGGGGTACAATACCAGGAGACAATAATTGGGGTCTGGTAGAGAA
The DNA here is from genome assembly GCF_021730395.1 of Mercenaria mercenaria. Classification (NCBI taxonomy): domain Eukaryota; kingdom Metazoa; phylum Mollusca; class Bivalvia; order Venerida; family Veneridae; genus Mercenaria; species Mercenaria mercenaria. Next base: position 14,211,719 of record NC_069376.1, on the reverse strand, counting down.
AGTAATGGATGCAGACCAGTGATGTAGCTGTTGTAACACAACCATGTAATTCTGGGGGGGGGGGGGATTGTTATGCTAAAGTACTGATAGACAATACTCCAGCTAATGTAACACGCAGAAAGCATTTGGGCCTGATTATATTTAAGACAGATACAGACCTGCTCTAGGTGTAAGTCACACAACCAGAGAATAGTTTTGGGGCCTTGTTTATCTACATTACTGATACAGACCATGCTGTAGCCTGTTGTAACCGACCATGACCACAGCCGAGCATGTTCATCTATAGTACTGAACAGGACCAGCTCCAGCTGTTGTTACAACAAACCATGACAACAGTTGGGGGGCCTGTTTAGTCATATACTAATACAGACCATGCTCCCATCTGTTTGTTACCGATCCATGACAACAGCCGGAGCAATTTTATCTTTTGCAACTGATATAGACCAATGCTCCAGCTGTTGCTTAGTCCTGACCATGACAACAGCCGGAGCATGTTATCACTAGAGTACTTGGGGGGGATACAGACCATGCTCCAGCTGGTGTTTTGCCGGATCATAACAACACCGGAGCATGGTTTATGTATAAGTACTGATAATATCATGCTCCAGCTGTTGTAAACGCAACCTTGCACTTGTTGGGAGCCTGTTTATTTATAGTACTAATACAGACCATGCCTAAGCCTGGTCTTAACGCAACACAAATGACATCAGTTAGGCCAGGTTATCATTAGTAACTGATACCAGATTATGCTCCAGCTGTTGGTAGAAGACCATGTCCACATAGTCAGAGCATGTTATACCCTAAAATTATAGCTTATACAGAACATACTCTAACTGTTGTTACCCAACCATGACAACAGTTTAGGGGTCTGGTTATCTATAAGACTGATGCAGACAATTCTGCAGCACCCAGACCCTCCATACGACGACGACACCAACCATGACAACATTTGGGGTCTGGTTAGCCTTAAGAATGATGCAGACCATGATGTACCTGTTTATAATTTAGTACTGATACAGAAACCATTGCTCTAGCTGTTGTTACCGGGTCAATGACAACAGCCGAAGCATATTTATCAATTGGAAAGATTATAGACTAGGCTCTAGCTAGCTGCCTACCGGACAATGACAACAGCCTGAGCAGGTTTTACTATGTACTGATTCAGACCAACCAAGCTGTTGTAACCAACCATGAGAAAAGTTGTGTCGTTTGGTATCTATATGTACGAAATACAGAACCATCTACTTAAGCGTGTTGTTACACAACCATGAGATTTGTTTGGGCCTTGTTACATTTTTTAACCGATACAGACCATGCTGTAGCTGTTTGTAACCGCCTCAATGGACAACAGCCGGAGGCATGTTCATCTATTAGTACTAATGCCAGACCATGCTCCAGGTGTTGTTACACAACCATGACAACAGTTGGGCCTGTGTATTTTATAGTAATAAGATACAGAACCATGCTCCATCTGTTGTTACCCCGGGGGGGGGGGGGGGGGGGGGGGGCCATGACAACAGAGCGGAGCATTTTATCTTTTGCACTGATACAGACCAGGCTCTTAGCTGTTTCATCTAGCCGGACCATACACAACCGGGGCTGTTTATCATTGTACTGATTTATACCCAAACTCCAGCTGTTGTAACACAACAATGACCACATTGTTGGGTCTGGATATCTATAGCAACTGAAACAGAGCATTGCTCTAGCTGTTGTTACCGTCATGACAACAAGCCGCCTGCATGTGTATCTATGTAATGATAATAAGGACCTAATGCTCTAGCTGTTGCTAACCGGACAATGACAACAGTCGGAGCAGGTTGATCTATTGTAAAGATACAACCATGCGCTAGCTGTTGTAACACAACCATGAAGAAAAGTTTTGGGCCAGGTTATCGTTAGTTACTAATAACAGATTATTCTCCGGCTTTATTGTTACCGGACAATGTCCCACAGTCAGAGCCTGAGTTTACATTATAGAACTGCTAACAGACTCATGCCCTACTGTTTGTTACAACAAACATGACAACAGTTGGGGTCTGATTTAACTAAATAACTGATACAGACCATGCTGTAGCTTTTTGTAACACAACCTTGACAACAGTTGGGGGGTCTGTATATACTAAAGTAATGATGTAGACCATCTGAACCGTGTTTATTGATGTACACACAACCAGACCAAAATTGGGGTCTGGGCATCTAAAGTACTGATGCAGCGACCATGATGTAGCTGCTGTAACACAACCATGACAAAAGTTTGGGCATGTTATCTAAAGTACTGATACCCCAATGTTCAGCTGATGTAACACAATCATGAAAGCATTGGGACCTGGTTATATTTTATTACAGTAACAGATCATGCTCTAGTTGTTGTAACACAACCATGACAACAGTTGGGTGGGCCGTTGTTATCTATAGTACTGATACAAACAGCACCGGTCAAGGACAACAGTCGAGCAGGTTTAACTATTGTTACTGAGACAGGACCATGCTCTAGCTGTTTTTGTAACTCAACCATAAGACAACGTTTGGTCATTGTATCCCATAGATACTAATACAGACCATGCACTAGCTTTGTTTTACACAACGCAGGAACAACAGTTGAAGGCCTTGTTTATAATCTATCGGGTACTTATACCCAACCAGTGCTCTATCTGATTGTTCACCCCAACCATGACAACAGTTGAGGCCTGCTATCTATAGTACTTATACACATCATGCACTATCTGGTTGTTTACACACCATGACAACCGTTGAAGGCCTTGTTATCTATAGTACCTTATACACACCCATGCTCTATCTGTTGTTACACAACCATGACAGCAGTTGGGCCTGGTTATCTATAGTACTTGTACAGCAGACCTACTTTAGCTGTAGTTAACGACCATGACAATCAGTTGGAGTCCCCCCCTCTATTTACTGTATTTATGAATACAGATCCTTGCTCTGACACATGAACACAGTGGGTGCATGGCTAAAGTAATTTCAAAACATAACAAACAACGATTGTGTAGAAAAAAAAATGATCAAATATGATCAAATTCTGCACAGTTTAACTTGTTGTGTTAATACCATCGATATAGCTATTCATAATTCAAACGTGAGTGCCGTAGAAAGTATTGTGATACCTTAGATCCTTCATATATATGTCAAATATTGAAGCATCCATTTCGAATGTAGTTGCCACAAAAAAGTAATTTATGAAACCGTAATATTTTGCCTCGTAAATGACTTATAGGCCTGCTCCATGAGGGATATGTCACTGGGTGAGAAAACTGTATACAGCGTAACCGGACTCGAACCGCGGGCCTTTCGCTTACAGGAACGAACTCTTTGACAGGAGCTACCCGGTCCCTTACCCACATTTTATCCACTTCAAACATAGTTTTTTGAAATTTAGAGAACGGGGGCATTCATTTTTCTCGTTAGTTTATCATAAGGGCAATGACTGTGAATTTAAAAGCAAAATAACTCAAAAAGACGCATATGTAAGATAGAATATTAATGCATAAAATCAAAAAACATCAGTAATTAGGTCAGGAAATACAAGCAGTTTTTGGCCTTCCTCTGAAGTGCAGGTCTAAACTAACAATTTAAACTTTGAAAGCACATGATGTCCTACAAAAGGAAAACACTAAGTATACAGGGAGTTTTGGGGGGGGGGGTGGGGTGTGGGCATATGTTTTATATTGATAACATTATATTAAATGTTCTGCTGGCGATTTTGTTTATTTGTATGTTTGTCTACTTGCTTTACATGAATTGAATATTTGAACCATACTGTGACTTCCAAACTTTTCTATTTCAATGTAATTAATATTTTGAACAAAATTGCATTAAACGTGCAGTTTCATGGTGTAAGCGTTAATAAAAGAAAAAATATCGAATTCAAATTGCCACTAAAACCAGATCCAGTTAAATGCAACAGAACATCGTTATTTCATTGTCATCCGCAGAGACGTGCCACTTGATAGTTTTCAAGGCCACATAAACGGAAAAAAAATTGACACCATCAGCTTATAATCATTTCGTTGTATGTTACATAACGTTTGACAACCCTACTAAGTCATAATGTACGGTAAGGATACGTCCACAATATGGAATTTAAATGAAGATGTATAATGTTGGAATTTTCCGACATCTATAAAAAAGTAACCAATTGGGGACGGCATGCGTGGCGAGGCGGATGTGCAGCAGCTCCAAAAGTATTATTTATTAATTTTTTCGTGCAAGCCATGCGCGCCTGTTGTCGTGTTATCCCTCTCCCGACATAAGACAAGATCCACCAAGCTGTTCATGAGACGCTAATAAATGGCTCAGCAGCCCCTAACAGGGTCAAATGTATCCCAGCATGAACAAAAGTTGGCCAGCGACCTAATAAAGATGCTACAAATCAGTTTTGATTAGAATACATGAGAAAAAATCAATTAAAGGATTTTTTTTTATTTATTATTATTATTTATTTCTAAAATAGGCCAACTGATCCCGCTTTAACGAATGCATATTCGCTTTTCATGAATCTTTGGACAATGACGTCACACCTACAAAAAAGTGAAGGTCAAGCAAAACATACAATTGTAATTATTTCAATATTTCTGTTTCATAAACAAAGTTCGACCGTAGTCATATCACATAGATAAACTGTATGCAGCGTACCTTCATTTCAGTGTAATGAGATTCAGTCATTATGTAGCATATATATAATGAAACAGATTTCAACTGAGTTCAATATTTGCATACCATACTAAAGACAAATATTCATTTATAATAAATCAGTTAAATAATTTAACAAATATATCAAAGCAAACAAGTACTCATTTTAATATGCAATCTGAATAAGTCACAAAAGCAAGAAACCTTTTCATATACAGACGACAATTGTAACAAGGAAAATCTTTTAAAAAGCACTTCTCTACATAAAAGACTCTTATCACACCCTTATTCATGTGATACGCAGACCGTATTCAGCTCTTTCTTTAATTTCATATATGTTGGTATTTGAACAGGTTTTTATCATATTTATTAAACTTACTTATCATTTTGAGATATATCAATATTCTTGCTAAATATACTGAGCCAAAGTTAGCTTTAAAACTGTGAACAGCGTCGTTTAGGATAAACGCTTTGTCTACATTTCACTCAGCGTAGCACAATCAACAGAGTGAAAGAAATTGACACTCTCGTCCAATCAGGAAGAGTGTTGCATAAATCTTCCATTTTGATAAATTATCTATAATGCGTTATCAAGTAGTTTGATTTGCAAACTGAAGTCACGTGGTATAGGTAACGAAAACGAATTTAGACGGCGTCACTGAAAAAAGATGAATATACAAGTTAACACATTTAATTTGTCGTTAAAGTTATCGATATTTTTTTTGCCCGTTTCCGTTTGGATTTACAAATAGAGCTCTGTTTAAATTTTTTACTAGCATTTACATGATGATCGTTTACTCAACATGTTTTTAAGCACAGTATCTTGACGACAGATTCAACATCAAAATGAAAGTAATTTGATCAATCATATTGCCATTGTCCGTTATGGATGAAAAAGTAAACATTCACTATATGGACACACACACTCGGATAGAAAGTTAGTCCGAATCCTACCAGCCTCTGTGATGGGTGTATGCGATACCCAAACCAAAATAGAATCCTTCCTGTCACAAAAAGAACGACCAAAGTCGGAACCACGCGCGATAACGAATCGTCGATGTATGTAGACAGAACTAATTGCCCGCTGATGCTGAGAACCAGCTGTTCCAATGTGTTTTGTAGATACTGTTTCTCCAAGGCAACAAATGCTTCCCCTTTTCCGTAGATTTGGTCAATAGCAACTGTGAAAATTCGTTTATTAATGACTGCTATAATTCCAAACATCAGTGTAAGAACTGGGATTGTTTGCCAACGGAGAGTAAACACGAGTTTGTCCGCCATTGTTTCGAATCGAACGCTCTTGTCCGGAAAAACGTAATATCCGGTAAAATATATACTTCCGGTAAGAATCAGTGATGTAACGATAGCCTTGACGGCCTTCTGGCGGTCCTGCATAGAAGATTTTGCCATAGTACTGGAGAAAAGCATTAGTTTTGTTATTAATTCGCACGTCTGAGATTTTAGATTCGTTTTCTTATTCCAACACAGCTTGACTTACAAAGACAAATACACTGAATATGCACCCAAATTTCGTTACACTTACTCTATGCGATGTCTTTCTTGTTGTTTTTCAACTAAATTGAAACCGATTGCAACTATTTACATTTATCATTTAAACACATGTAATTTGCAATTTATAATCACGGTTAACACTTAAACTCCTTTTGAAAACTATTAATAATGCACTTTTCACACTTTTTGACTGCGATGAATGCAACCGCATTATGCATGGATAAACAAGAGGTTTATAGCATTTTGCAATGTAATCGGCTCAGTGGAAATGCTATTTTCACAAATAAAACGTTTTAATTACTTTTATGATAGTTGAATTTTATTAAAGTGGAAGTGCATCGTTTAACAAAATATACCAAATAATTTGGTGAAGTAGACATTGCACGAGATAGAAAACCGAGTATCGACATTTAATGTTCAAAAATGCACAGCCGTATATCGACGACCATTGCCAGCCATGTCCAGTTCTAAGATCTGCATATTAAATGTATTAAACATTTTACTATTCTAGCATGAAACGGCTGTTTTAAAAATTGTTGTTTTGTTTTCTTAGCACGGGCACATTTTGAGTTTATGTTTAAACATATTTTATTGCAAATATATACATATATAAACAGATAACTACGTCAATTGTACATATAATAGGCAAAAGGGTCGACCCACAAGTTCTCGCAACGTTAGTAACGGGTCTTCCCAATGACAATTAATCAAGTACATGTGTGGTCAATAATAAATTTACAATGTCATAGCTACAAAAATAAGGAAAGAAAAAAAGAGTTGAAATATGTATATGGTACAAGTACATGTGTACTTATATAAACAAACACATTTTTGACAAGTGGCAATGTATAGATAGATATAAGAGTAAGAATGGTGCAATTAATTTGCATTAACATGTACTACATTTAGGTAAAAAGAGTTTAAAAAGACAGAAACGAGTACATGCGACTTATATAGACAAACATATTTGTGACTAGCCAGTGTACAAAAAGATGTAAGAGTACAAAAAAGATGCAATTCAATTGCATTAACATACATGTACTACATTTGGGGAAAAAGAACATAAAAAAGAAACAAATGGGGTCTTGTCACAAAATACAATATAAGTTTTGGTATCTAGAGATTGAACAATTTGATGGTACATATCTAATAATTGATAAACTGTAGAATGTCCTTTCAAAAAGCCGGACTGGTTAGAGTAAATGAGTTGATTAGCTACCAAATGGTTATACATATGTTTGTGTAGAATTCTTTCCGTAAGTTTTCCTAAACAACTTAAATCGGAATAAAGACATAATGTAAAAAGCTAGAAAGGACAGTAGGTAAGGGTAGATTCCTCGGAAGCACAGAGCATTAAAACAGCATCAGAGCCACGCAATTGCAAAGTAGGCCCACAACAAAAAGAAGCTGAAACGGAAATCATTGCAGATCGGTTTCTTCAAAAATCCAAAAAGTAAGTTTAAGGGTTAGGGTTAGGGTTTAAGAAGTTTAAAGTAATATATAGGTACAGATGTTTTCTCTTAAAGGGACTGGTCTGAGATACAGGGTCACATTCTCTTTCATATTCATTATGTATACTATACGCATATACTGCATTATTAAATCTATCATAATGATAAAAAAGTTTTTAAGATATCAAAACGTCAGATTATAGATATATATAAATCCTTAACTGCATTTAAAATAAAAAATAATTAAAAATATGAGACAATAGATATGTTTTATCAATAAATGAATGACTGCATGATATCATAAAATCAATTTATGATATCAGGTATCACAAAATGAATATATGTGCTCACAAAAAAGAGTGATTTTTGCAGTAAAACTGCACCCTGTATATCAAATGCAAAAGCGCCTCCGTTTTAGCGATAGATGAAAGGTTGATTGTTAAATACAGCTGTTTTCATATTATTTTTTTACCTTGGAGCGGGCCACGTGTTATGCTAATATTTGCTAATATATTAATAACGACATTTCGATATCATTAACAGTGATTTTGATAAATAATAAATTACGGATATACTACTTTAGGCATTTTAAAAATGCCACTTTAACACATACTTCAAGTAGGAGATTTTGTATAACAACGGAAATTGTAGGAGGACTGTATATCACACTTCTCATAATATCCTACTATTTCACTTCCTATTTCACATTTACAAATTACGTTTTGATATAGACGAAATATACAACATGGACATATGGGTCAGTTTTATTACGACTATTACTGTGATACTATTGACCACTGTCCCGGACATACTTCGTAAGTACATTTTTTGTCTGTGAATCATTGAAAGTTAGCATTTATAGTGTAAAACATCCTTGAAAAACGCATCATTTCACTCAGAGTACGGGATAACAAAATTCGTAAAATTTGATCAAAACCATGAATATTTGTTTTATTTGGCATGTAAAATCAAAACATATTTCACTTGTAAACACTGGATTTACAATTTCTCATCTGATGGTCATGTGGTGAAAGATATTTCGATCTTACACGGAAAGGAAACAATGATACATCCTTTATTGTGTACAACTGGTCTTAGTCATTTACGTATGTGATTCATTGATAAACTACTTTCATTTTGTGTGTTTGAAAATTTATAAACGCATTATAGCGAGCTCGAAGAGCAGGCCCGAAGGGCCTGCTCGAGAATCGAGCTTTACGGTAACGCAAGTATACTTTCACACTTGGTGATGGATTTGAACAGTTTCGTCGGAAGTTTTAAAAAAGCGCACCCTAGCGGACTGGTGCTCACAGGAAGTACTTCTTTCCGGAGTGAATGCAGAACTTCATTCAATTGTTAAAAATTATTCATCACTCAACAAGAATGAAAGAATGATTTCAGGTTGTTTGAAAAAAATATTATTTGCATTTAAAAGATCAAGCATCGGCCAGAAAATGCAAAAAAATTCATTAATAAGCAGAAAGAAACGGGAACGCGGTAATGACGTCACCGTGACACCGGCTCCCATAAATTTTGCAACGTATGATATTCACTGTTATAGGCATGGTGACACTAAATGTAGACTTTTTTCAAGCGAATAGGTTCTCCTGAATTCTTGTGACTAGTGAATAGTTTGTATGTGACAAATAAATGATGCATAATATGCGGAAACCCCGAGCGGGGCCGAAGGCCCCGCGAGGGCTTGGAGCTCCTTTAGACAACGTGTATGATGTATGCGAAATAAATGAAAAAATACTGAAAACAAAATAGAAAATCTATCTATACCATGCAATTTACATTTCGTCTCCAGCCCGGGACGCCGCCATTTTTAAAAATCTTAATTATCCTGGCGCTTATGGCGTTGAGACTGCGTTAAGCTTTTAAATAATACAGAACGGAGAAAAATTTGACTGGTTTACTGTATTTTTACGCTCGACGTCATACGGCGCTCATTCAATTATGTACAGAAAGCACCCCAATAACAAAGATATTCTTAATAAAAATCCGTTCCAGTCTCCATGGACGTCTGCAAACATCGTTGTCGTCTACTGCATATCGTTGTCAGCAACAGAGAGACCCCTTATTTCTACAGGGTATTCCTTGGCATGGTTATTCAAAATATTTATTTCTAAAAACAAAATAGAGTGTCTTTTTTAATTTGTATCAATTTTTACAGCGTTTCAACTGGAAACTGACATAATGAAAAGATAAATCTAACTGAAAATGTGAAAATAGATCTAGATTCTAATCATTTCAAAGTACAAAAAGGATGTCTTCGTCCAAAGAGCATAGCTGTAGTTTATATTCATTTTTTTTTCTGTAGGGAAGTGCCAAGAAAAATGTGAAATTAGATCTTTTACTTCAATGGACAACCCATTTTGCAAAAATATGGGTCCCTCAAAATAAAACAATTTATTATATTCTACAGTTCATCCAGAAGAAAGAAATGAAATTAGCAAATCTACTTCAGTAAATGAATATTCTGCTCAAATCTGCTTATAAAATGGTACATATTCCACCAGCTTTTCTTACAAAGTATTCAGACTTTTAAAAGATAAACTTCGTTATCCCGTTTATACAAAATCTGAGACCGATGAACAACAAATTAAACTTGAAAATGATATTGAGGAAATAAACACACACATATCATTTTAAATAAGACATACAAATGCTATTCTGTTAGATGGGACAGAGTTAATTTTAAAAACAAAAAAGAGGCAGAAATGGTAAATTTAAAGAGAAGATAAGAACGGTGTCTAAAAAACCTATATAATGGTGTTCATGCCGATTCCAGCTAAAGAAAAACATGGTTTAGTTTTTTCTGTTAGTCTATAAAAAAAGACTAACTTTCTTTTGATGAAAGTGAATCTGAAAGTGATAACGATGAAAGGTCATGGAACTTCAAACGTGTAAATAATTACTTAAAACTGTTTTGTTCTTCTACAAGAAAATATTGAATATGTAGTTAAAGAATTGTTCGTAATGTTACTTGTTCGTATTATTTTTTACATTTAATTATGTTCAACGGTGTATGACATGTTAGTCACTAACTGTAAGGCTCATTAATTTGTTTACTTAATAAATCTTAAGTGTTAGAGTTATAATATTTGAGGTCTAAAATAGCAAGTTTTATATCCTTATTTCTTTTGTCAAATTAACAATATTCCAAAATATACCTATTGCATAAACCATGCCATGCCAAGCCACAAGGATGAACTATACAATTATCTCTATACATAAGAATTGAGGTATATAAATGAAACATTATATACTCTGCTAAAGTAGTTTTAAATAAAATTTATTAGAATTTCACCTCAATAAAAATTCTTCACAAACTATTCCTTAAGATATCACATTCATATGTTATAAGCACATTCATATGTTAAGTACAATTTACATCACCTAAATTAAAATCAAATTTTCATCCACTTTGATAATCTTTATGTTTTTTTCCTACTATTTTAGCAACCTGGGAATTTACTGCCAGACGTACTTGATTGAATACAAATAGCCGTTATGAAAATGGCCTACTAAAGTACGATATACATAGAGTGGCAATAATTTATTTTTCATATATGGGAGTAACCCCTAGAAGTAAAAACTCTGGGTTTCCGCATTATAGGTAGCACCTAATTTCATATTATTTTTAGATAAATCCGATTTCTTTGAGCTCGGTTTGAGGCTTTGCGTTAGTTCATAGTAGCTCGCGTAGCTCGCCTTACGGCAATGTGTACGCGAATATAACAAAATGTGCCGAATGGGACAAAGTGATGTAGCTGAAAAATTTTCCTCTCGTCTGGGCGCCGCCATTTTGGGTGCCGCCATTTTGTTCTACTTCCGTCAAAGTCGGGAAAATCGTTTTGTTTTTTTAAATTTTATATTTGAGTTACAATCTCTATGTTCATTAGGTGTCTTTATTTTTAAAAAAGTTATGTTATGGAAATAATTTCAATTTTGCTTTTATTTTACAAAGCGCGTGTCCCTAGAGGACAGGTGCTCACAGGAAATGCTTTGTTGGCAGTGAATACAGAACTTCATTTGATTGCTGAATATTATCCATCACTCAAAAATAATGCAAGAAAGATTTCCAGTTGGTAGAAAAAAATATGATTTTCTTTTAAAAGATCAAGCATTGGCCAGAAAATGGGATAAAATTTCATAAATAAGCATAAAGCCATAAGAACGCCACAAACAGGTAATGACGTCACCGTGACACCGGCTTTCCATAAATTTTGCAACGTATGATATTCGCTGTTACAGGTATAATGACACTAAATTTTTGTTTCTTTTCAAGTAAATATGTTCTCGGAATTGTTTTATGCAGTGAATGGTTTCTTTGCCGTTTAAGCTACGCTCGCTCAGAGGCTTTGCCTTTTTCATATTAGTTCTTTCATGAAGTACTGTTTAATCAAATTAAGTTTTGTTCTTAATCATATTTGACTTGTATCACGAAATTTTCGTGTTTATAACATACTTGTAATAAGAAATTCATACTTACAAATACAACATACCCGAAGATTATAAGCCTGTCGCCATTTTACGATCACATGGTTTTACCATCGTCACGTGATTTCTTTGGATAATAAGATACATAATAAGATAAAGGTAAATAATTCGCTTTATTACCTGTTTTCTGTGAGTGAAGTATTGAATTATAAAAGGGAAATATATAAAGTCATTTCACTGTCAAACACATGTTTTGTTCACAGAAATGGAAATGGTTATAACTATAGGCTACAGTAAAGCAGAAGACATGGATGAAAAGAAAATTTGTTTTCTTACGTGTAAAATAAAATACGTATCTTTCACTCGTAAACCCCCAGATCTTTCATTTGAACATATTGAATCTTAAAGAGTATTTAATGTTGTTTTTTTTTGTTGTTGTTGTTTTTTCCACTAAATTGTACTTATTGTACTTAGTGGCATCGTTAAATAGAAAGGATAGAACTTTCATATCATTAATATGTTAGAGAATGATATGTTAGACTGTCTACAGCTAAATGTGCTAATCTGTCACACTACATCGTATAGCGTTAACGGACGTCCAACGTAAAAAAATTCAATCCGTTCGTGTTCGTTCGCATGCTTTTCTTTTCCGTTTCTCATGCGGCGCCTGCACTCCTTGTTCGGTGGAAGGTTTTGAGCATGTTCAAAATTTAGAACGTACACCACCGGACAAAGTTTTCCGTCAGATGTACGGTACCAATGCGATGGTATGCGTTTTTTTGTTACTCGTGCGTTACCTATTCTGTACTTGTCCGGTACGCATCCGTTCTTGTCCGGTGGACCTGATTCACGGCCGGACTACTACTGGAAATTCAACAGATGTAACGTATGTTCAACGGACGATAACTGACGAGAACGTTTTGTCAGTTTCTCATGCGTTGCGCTTACGTTTAACGCGGTACAAATCCGTTACTAGTACGGTGATATCCGTTAATTTAACGTTATTCGTCCTATATATGTGCGTTAATCTTGCGATCATTGTGCGTTTTATGCGCGCCATACACTGATCGCGAGAGCACCGAGCAGCAGCGGGGATGCCTTTCGTCACCGGATAACTTTCACCGCAATTTTATATACGTTTGGCGTCCGTTAGCGCTATACGCTATGACTGAAGCATAAGATAAAGTTATACATATTACCATTGTTTAAATTTAGTATTGTTTCATAAACTAACTATAAAAAAAAATTCGGATACGTTTCTAAACATATAGTCTACATCAAGATCCACGGGTTCTCATTCCAACAAAAACGCTAACGGACATAATTTTCAAACAAATGAATTCAATAGAGAACAGATACCTTTTTCTGTAAAATTCATTTTCCAGGAATCATACCCAATGGTTCAAAATGTAAAGAAAAATTTGAGTGATATAAAAGTTCATATTTTTACCTGAGGGTCACTCCAGAAGCATTCCAACTATCGTGAAAGACGTTATTCAACTTTTTATGATTCGAAACTTGTGTTTTCAAATGCACGTGACTTCATTCGAAGTCACATTCATTTTTCAGAATTGCATAATCATAGGTTAATTAATGCAATGCAGACGTTCTCTAGTATATATATATATATACAAAATTATATGCAAAATTTTCCCATATGGATTTACTGCATGGTGCTTTATTACACTCTTGCTAGTGTGAGAGAAGCGATGTGTAATTCCGTTCTACGCTCGAATTGCAGTAGGTAGCATTAACTGTTACGTGGCGTTGTAAAAAGCACCAGTCCTGTTACAGATGTAACGTGTAAACAAAATCAAAGTACATCTTGAATTTCCAAGGACCAACTGCACTTCGAGATATACGTCCACTTGAAAAAGTTAAAATTAGATAATTTAGTGTCTTTTACGCCCCTTTTAAAAACATCATGTCGCCAGATTCTGTGTTGATACTTTTTGTCAGGACACTCAACATGTTTTGTTTTCCTTAATGTTCTGTACCTTTTAGTTATAGTTTTTCCGAAATAAACGCATATGGAAATGCAGTATAAGTTTCTTGACACAGAATGTTTTAACATTATATACTGTAATGTACTTTATATTTTGATATGCGTTCATAAATTTGTCTTCAAACAGCAATACAGCCACCTGGATTTCTTGGATGCTACAAAGACAAGTTGGGGAGAATATTTAAGAATATCAACAAAACACTCGATTACAATATATATGAACGTGAAGATGTCGTCAATAAGTGTATCAAATTTTGCAGATCGTCTAAAAATAGATATGCAGGCGCAAAGGTAATTAATGCCAAACTTTCTCGGTGTACAGACTGTGTGTAAAACTTATGTTCATTCTGAAAAATGTACTGACCAGCGTTCTGTCATGTTAGAAAAGTTTGACGACAAAACTGTAAGTTACATTAAACGAATTTTCACGATAATTTAATCTATATATACTAATGCATGTACCCGCGGTGCTTGAAGTGTAGAGCTTAGACTTTGAAAAGCTTATTTTCGCTTTGCTTTGGTATTGTGAAATATGAATAAATTGCAAACGGAAAAATAGTAGGAATCTATATTATGCAACTAATATGGTGGTTCAGGAATATGAATATGCTAGATTTATTTGCCTTTCTTAAGACTTAAGTAAGTGTCAGATTTAAACGAAAAAAATAATAAAAACGCTATCTGAGTGTAATTGGTAGAAACATGTTTTTATCCTTAAGTTTATGTCTGGTCTATCCTGTTATCAGAACAATTTCAATTAATCTAATCAGAAATAAGGTGTTGCTGTAATTTGCTTATTTCAGCTCTATTGTAAAGAATGCTAATTTATTTAAAAATATGAATGAGTAAGCTTCCTACAGAAAATACTGGTGAATTATCAATATGAACCGTTTCAACTCCAGCGGGGTTTTGAATGCAATAACTAAGGACTTAGTGAATGCAACCATATAAACTAGACCGTATGATATAAACTAATTTTACTTCTGTTTTAAGTTTCACAGTCAAAATATGAAATGTTTTTGCGGCACCGTTATTCACAGCAGTGATCCAACAAGCTGTGAAGAGTACTGTCCAGGAAACGGGAAGAAGGAATGTGCAGGTCCTGAAGCTATAGGCCTGTACGATACCTGGCGTAAGGCATACGTATTCACGTAAAACAATAAACGTTTCAAAAATATTTTCTTTAGTGTTGAGGTTGAGCACATATTATTACAATAGGCAAATTTATAACGTATTTTCCGTTTACGACTTCGGAGTTGTTTTCTTTTTTTTTTTTACATGAAGCCATGTACATTTTGTATGCGCTTTAGAATGCCGAATTGCCTAACAACATAATCTCACAGTAATAGCCAGGTCCTATTACTCATTAAAGGTCCACTATTTTGTGATGCACGTGCACTTCATCTAAGAAATCAGGAGTCTAGTTTAAATAAAGGTCGTATAGTGAGAGGAAGGGCTAAATTTGACCGAGGCAAATTAGAAACTGCATTTTGTGTGTGTGTGTGTGTGTTTTTTTTTGTTTTGTTTTCTTTAGAGTTATTATACTACCAGAAGCAGTCATTTCGGTGCTAAGCGCCAACGGCAAAAAGCATGGGTGTTACCCTTCCGTCGGGGTCCGGAGAAAATATCATAATATGACACAGTGTTATCGCATACAAGTGCATCGTTTTGTTTTAAAGTACTGTCTAAGATATTTTGAGACGGAGAATACAAAGCAGTTGAGGTAGAAAATTGACAGAGACGAATTTTGCAGAAAATATTGACCTAAACAAGAACTTCAGTTGCCCCAATTTAGTTGTTACGGCCGTGACAGTCTTAGCCTTTAGCCTGCTGGCGGCAAATGATTCTGCCTTTGCGACCAGTGCAGACCAAGATCAGCCTGCGCATATTTGCAGGTTGACCATGGCCTGCACTGTTCGCCCTTCGGTCAGTAAATTTTAAAGTAAACACCTCTTCGAATAATAATTGGTATTGCCTAAACTGAATGATGGACCAGTCCATTTTGAAAATTAGCAGGCTAAGGTTAGATAATTATTTTACTGAGCTTGTTGTAAATGAACCAATGAAGAAATTACTGTTTTTCGTCAACAAGTAATGTTTCAAATAATTTTTCAAAATCGGAACTCAAATGCCTATTTTGTATTCTCTCTGAACAAATATCCGATCCGATGTATTGTAGCGTGTGCAGCTGAACCCTGTAAGAACAGCGCCACCTGTGAAGATATCGACGCAGACAATTATAAGTGCAGTTGCACTAAAGGATGGAAAGGTGTTAATTGCGATGAAGGTAAGAATATTATAGATCTACCATTTCTATTTATAGTTATAAAGACACATCACAGAAATATACTGCTAGGGTGATCTGGTTTAAGCGCCTGTTCCGCAATCAGAAGGTCTCGGTTTCCGGTCCTGCTAGAGTCGGTTCTTGCAGGGAGGTCAAATATGTATCAGTTGTTCAAGGTTCTTGTAAACGAAGAAAGGCCGGTTGGTAAGACGCCGGCAAATAAATACATGTATTTAATACAGACTGACTATATCTGCCTGGTGCATAACATTAAAAATAGCTTTTTTGTAGTACTACGTCAGTGTCTCATAAGCCAACTTTGTTTGCCCTTTCAAAAGGGGGAGCACAATAATAAACAAACAATTTGAATACTTTACCTTTACACTATATGTACAATAAACAAGAGCATTTGAAAAAAAATTTAATTCTCTTGACTGTGAAGCTTATTTTAAAATGCTTTGTAAAAGATAGGTTTGTTCTTGAAACATGATTTTCTTAAGAGTAACGCAATACGATGCATCCATATTTGTTAGAAAATTAGTCTCAATACCGAATATCTATGAGACCCGCATTTGGTTGACATTTCAACGGTCTGGAAATCTGCATACACTACATTATCAAGTGGCTATCAATGTTGAGAACTTTTATGTCTGCTACTTGTTTCTTGTTTATCCCATAATAGCCACAAACGAACGCCGAACAGCAGGTATTTTGCAACCATTTTACTAATTAATTCCTTAAAGGGAGGTAATTCAACTTCTGTAACACTCACAGACACTTGGGGGTCAACACCCCTCCCCCTCCCATGCCGCCCCTGACAACCCTCAGTCAATACATTTTTGTTTTTTAAAACAAACTGAGCACATGCCTTGATCATCCAACGACTTTTGTTACCATTTCAACATGTTTGAAAAATTCCCATACTCTATCAATGCTCAAAAAAACTAAAGACAACTTACTTCGCAATGTAAACACGATTTTCTTGACCAAGGAATAGGAGAATAGATTCCAGCTTGATGTTGCGCAGTCAAATTTACTACACAGAGCCGGGATACAGACGTTATCGTTAGCGGTTAAAATAAAAATACTTGCTTTGAAAGTCAATTGCCTCGGTGGTCGAGATAGTACAGATGCTGGTTCTGAAAGAAGTTTTTTGGGCAGGGCTACGGGTTCGCTCCGCGCTTCGGGCATTCTTTTTTTTTTTAATATAATATTTTCATTTTCTTTTTAAACAATTTATTCTCAAGATATAAAAAAATATCTAAAAAAAAAAAAAAGGATTGCCCACATAGTGCGGAGCGAACCCGCGGCCCTGCCCAAAAATAAGCTCACAGAACCAGCGTCTGTACTATCTTAGCCACCGCGGCAGTTGACGTCATGAGCGAGTATTTTTATTTTAACCACTAACGATATTGTCTGTGTCCCGGCTCTGTGTAGTAAATTTGACTGCGCAACATCAAGCTTGGATCTATTCTCCTATTCCTTGGACAAACTATTTTGTGTTGAAAACGCTCAGACTAAGTTGTCTTTAGTTTTTCTGAGCATTGATAGTATATGGGAGATTCTTTAAACATATTGAAATGGTAACAGAAGTTGTTGTATGATCGAGACATGTGCTCAGTTTGATTTAAAAAGCAAAAATATATTGGTTGAAGGTTGGCAGGGGCGGATTGGAAGGGGGGGGGGCAGGTTCTGACCCCCAAGTGTCTGTGGTAACACTATGAATATGTAATGTCACTAAAAATCTGGAAGTTTTTCTATCAGATATGTTTGCAACGCTATTTATATAATTCATCATCTCATCAACATCTCATATACTCTCATTATCACCATCATTATCATCATTATTATCATCATCGTCAGTAACTGTCATGCTACGGTAAAGCAAGACAATGTCCGTTCATGTTTAGTCCAAATGTTGGACAGTCTCAGTCAGTGAAAGAAAGTTCGATCTTTCACTGAAACAAAGAAAAATACTGCAGACATATAAAGACACATTAATTGCTAATATTTCAGGAGAGGAAGTCAATCACCCAAACGCTGTAGAAGTTTTGGTTCCCACGGTGCTTACAATTGTTGCGGTTATTGCAATAGTCATATTCTTGATTATTAGGTAAATCAATATGTTTTTATCATAATTAATTTACATAACAGCCACCCTTATCGGTCGCCACAGAAACCATGACTACAAATTTTAACTGATTTTGCAAGGGCTGTCATTGTTTGAATCATGACAAATTAACTCCATTGGAATCATGACAAATTAACCCTTTTTGAATCTTGACAAATTAATGCTGTTAAAGTCCTGACAAATGAACTCCATTGGAGTCGTGAGAAATGAACGCAGTTGGAATCTTGACAAATTAACTCTATTGAATTGCAGCGATTATAATGGTTTCGCAGATATGTACAATTTGTTGCATTGAATATATAGCTATGCTTTTAGTAAACGGTCCCTTCGGAACTAGAAATGAGGACTACCTTGACCAGATGACCCGGACCGTAAACGGGTGATCTGGCCATATTTCAGGACGACCTGGGCTATGTTTTAGAAAGGTCTGGACCACGTGATATAACAATATACGTGTATTATCAATGTTTTAGAATAAATGTACCATTTATTACTGTAGGCGGGAGTTAAGTGATGTTTTTGTTACTGAATATGTATACCTTGAGACTGGAGTCAAGACATTTAATGTAGAAATCTAATTGGTATTATAAGTAACCTTGATGTATGGCAATCGCAGCTTTTCGTGCACTGCTCCAAAGCTTTGGAACTCCCTTCCTGTCAAGATCAGGGAAGCTGACACGCTAGCTGCTTTCAAAAGCCTGCTCAAAACCCACTTCTTTGTACAATATTTTGTTAACTGACCGATACATTTATTTTTTTTTATCTTGTTTTTTTTTTTTTAAATTATACTTTTTTTCATTCATGATTTTTGTTAATGTGGAATGCATTATCTTTGTATACGTATTTGTTTGTATTTTTGCAATTTATTCTGTAAAGCACTTTTAAACGTGTACAAGTGCATGAAAAGAGTGCTATATAAATGTGGTATAATAATAATAATAATAATAATAATAATAAGTGTTATATCGTGTAGCGATAAAACATAGGCAGTTAATTGTTCCAGTAATTTACTCAATTTGATACTAATAGGTTATGGCGAAGTTGCTTACAGCAAATCTACGGTGCCCCTAAAGTGACATGTTACACACTTTTTTCAAGTTAGGTAATGTGAGACTTTTTTTTATTTCGTTTAAACGAAATGATTTCGTTTAAATGAACTGGTTATTTCGTTAAACGAAATAACTTATTTCGTTTAAACGAAATCATTTCGCTTAAACGAAATAAATAAAAGTCTCACATTACCTAACTGGAAAAAAAGTGTGTAACATGTCACTTTAGGGGCACCGTACAAATCTTATGCAAATGGATCAACTTTTTCATTTTTCAACAGATACGTTCAAATTTTTCTTGAAGTGGGTTTCCATAATTGCTAATCACATATCTTTTCAGGCGAAGACGGAACAAAACTACAACAGATATATCTCACAAAGGAAGTGCTGGTGGAGTTGACAATCAGTACGTTGGATACCAGAGACATCCTTCCCAGCAACCATCTATCATCTATACTCCGGAATCGTATTCATCTCCCTACGCCGAAATTCCACTGGAAGGCTTTAACAGAAGTTCGAAAAATGACCCTAGTGCCGCCAGCATTAAACCCGATAACCAATATAATGTTCCAAATGTGCAATCGTCTCCAGCCCTGGCCACGTGTTCCAATTACTCACATCTAGAGATAAATCAAGCAATATTGAATTCAGCTGAATCGAACACGTATTCACATACGACCGTGCTAAACGACAAAAATCAAATTAAGCCCACATCATCTACAGATGGTGTAGAAAACACTTATAACATATTGCAGATTTCCTCTAAACCGAAAGTGGCCAACAAATCGGCAAATGATATTTCTGATGCTTCAGTTTACAATCATGCAAAAGCAGGAGGTCGAAATCCAAAGAATACCGGCATAGACGATTACTCCCACTTAAATACAGTAAACAGATAAAACTTAAAAAGAACATACATTTAGAAGCCAGTTCACTTGGCGGACCTTTATTTACATAGATTATATAGTTTGACATTAAATGTGTGACACAATCTCTACTGATTTCCCCTTTGCAACCAGTGTAGATCATGATCAGTCTGCACATCCATGTAGTTTGATCATGATCTGCACGATTCGCTATTCACTTAGTATATTTTTGGTATGCTCCCCTTTTAACAGTAATTGTACCCTCCAAATTGAAAGATAAACGAGTTCGTTATAGAAATTTAGCAGGGTAAGGGTTAGACATTCTGCGTTTGATTTATCTGTTAAATATATCGTTCTCATACGCTATCCTGTTTGATACGATATAAGGTAATGGATCCGTATTCAGACTCGGCAATATTCGTAAAACTACTCGGCAATTTTCGTAAAATTACTCTCATTATGTAATTTGGCATTCTCCGGACGTAAAAAAAACGTCATTGGTCGGTTTTCATAACATTTCTATTACCGTAAATGTAATGTTAAATATGTAAATTACCCGTAGTGCCATACTTATACCAGTATAATCTACGTCATAACAAGTTACGCAATATCATGAAATTATATATGTTACACAGCAAACTATGCATACATAATACTAAAGCTCGATTACATGCCGATCTATTTGTAACTTAGGTTTTAGTTTTAATGACCCATACAGGTTTCCGTATATTCGTAGTTGAAACTTCTATACAACAACCTTGTGATCGCAATCCACTTGTCAACCTTGTGAACTTTCCTTTTTTCGGACAAGATAGACATTACAGTGGACACTGACACATTCTTCTTGTAAATGTTTTAGTATATTAAATTAGCAAATATTCTTAAATGTTATGATGAACCATTGGTCAACCATGAGCTATCCAAGGAAGACAACAGTGGATGAACTTATTGATTGAAGTGATGTTTATAATATTCTAATCTGCAAAATTCGCTTTGTTCTTGTATGAAACCATTTCAAAATTAAATCGGTAATTAGATAGATGTATAAAAATGCTATAAGATGTACATGTAAATGAATCATAACGGCAATGAAAGTGAATATTATGTTATACAAAGGAACGGTAATTCAAGTCTTGATCTGCTCATTCCCTCCCTTGGTATAATAATGGTATCACTTTGATTCGCTAGTGATTTGTGATATCTAGTATGTTAATAGTCTATACAAAATGCAAAAATTAAGTATGCACGTGATATATGTAAATGAATGATTTTAGTAGTAATGGCAAGTGAAAACAGAGATATGATTCATAATAGCAGAGCTACCGGCGCCGCAAAGCGGCGCCGACAGCGTCGCATTACAGTTAGACGTGTGAAAAAGAAAATGAATAAAACTGTGTATAGAATTACTAATTTACTATCGAGTTGAAAATTCGTGGTAAGTTTCTGGAATCGGTGTTGTTCGGGTTTCTTCCAGTACACAATGCTCATAGTAATTAATCAGTAAGACGTCAGTAGACGCTTGCTCTTTACGGTTGACTAAAGCGTTTCGCTTACTGCTTTGAACGTTGAATTAATATGTAAATGAGCGTCTGATAATAAGAATTTAGTGCTAAATACATTTTCTACGAAGACAAAATAGATAAGATACAATATTTTCAATGCAAAACGATTTTCATCACGCTGTCATAACCGAAATTCATTATATAACTTATATTTGTGTTGATGACGTCATACTTCCACATTGGTGCAGTGGTTAGCGAGTTCGCATTGAAAACCAAAGGTCGGGAGTTCGATCCTCACAAGAAGCATTTTTTTTTTTAATTTCTTTTTTTTTTTCTTTTTTTTTTTTTTTTAGTTTTGGAAGTATTGTAAAAACTAAAGGCATTCATGTGAAATTTAGCAAGTGTTTTGTTAGTGATGTCTGGTTCCAATATACTGTCTATACAGTAGTCAGTAGAAAAACCTTCATTTTTTTCAAAAAACAAAAACAAAAAAAAAAAGGTTTTGGGATCAAAATATACAGGCACTGAACTGTGAAAAGCACATAATGCTCTTCTCCCCGTTCACATATATATCATCCACAAGCTTAAAAATCGCTCACCAGAGTTTATCACTAGGAAAAAAACTACTGATTATGAATTATCAGTAAACATAAAAAAGGTTCCTACTATACCGTCCCTATTCTTTAGTGCTAAAAGATTAACCAAAAAATGTCATAGACTGCTTACTTAGCAGCTCAGTAAATAAAACAGGGGTTTTCGAGAATTTCGGCACACAAGAGTTTTTCTCTGGGTAAAATTTTCATCATTAACTTTTAGATGGCTAGTCTTTTGGGTTTAAAACTTTCTTAAATTCGTAGATCTATATAGCATATTCGCTTGTCAAGATTTAATCTTAATGCATTCTAAGACATTCAGTCAAAAATCATGAATTATCATTAATTCTTAAAATTTTAATAGATCTAAAAGAACATAAACTTCCTCAAACAGATCCATAATTCCAGATAATTCCAGCAGCACTCCTTTAATTTTCAAGGGGCACTGGTGATTTTTCAAGGGAGCTCTGCCTTCTAGGTAGCACCTAAGTTCATATTACGGTCTAAGGGAAACTACTCGTTACCTGTAAAGCTGATTTATTTATTAATGACCGTGCTTGCCTTGGTATAATTTTTTGATATCGCCTTATTCCGTAAATGGGATATATATTTACGGCTCTGTAACTGCATTGTACACTTCGTGTAGTACCAAATTTACGCCATATCATCATGTAAATTTTGGCTCATGGGTCTTAAGACCTTCTGGTTGTTTCTAGAAATAAACTCTTGAAACTTTTTTTTATAATACTTGCAAGAAGATAATGTTTGACCAATTAAAGTATGACCAAAATGAATATTTGAAGGACGTCATGCAAAACAGGTATCTCAATATATAAAGAAAGGATAGGGGCATACCGTTTGTGTTTATACTTTTTGACAAAGTCTGTAAATGTTGTAAAGTTTGAAGAAAGTATATTATAATATCATTGCGTTGAAAATTATCTTGATGATATAAGTAGTTAAATACATTTAATATTTTCTGTATCATAATATAAAACCATGTACAGTAATGTATTGAAAAGTAATGTATTGCATTTTGTAACCCCATTTATGCGAAAAGTGCTATAGATGTTTTTACACAAGTTATTGGTTGCTATGCTAATCAGCGGATGTTTTGATTTTAACGCGCATGCGCTCTTTACGTGTGGCAAAAGAACTCTCAACCATTAGAAAACCTACATAGAATTATCATTATATTACGAATTGTTTTGCCATTATAAAGATAATTTCAGTCAAGCAATTTATTATACATTCTAACATGGCTCGATTTGATTTCCAGTTAAACAAAGAAGAAAATCAAGCTCGATATATTCTGCGATAAACAACGGTTGACGCGCGGACCGGTAAGAGAGCATTATGACGTCATAATTGACGTCATATTGCCGCATGACGTTCGATACATTACTCCTCGCGTAAAGGAAGTCCAGTATAATATCTATTAAAATATAATAATGAGCATGTCAGAATGAAAACAATCAAGGCTTTCTTGTTATTTATCGTCTAATTTACCACGGTTCATCGTTCAGATGCTTCAGTATTTAACCACTCGGGCTAACGCCCTCGTGGTTCAATTCCTATGCATCTAAACTCTGAACCGTGGTAAATCAGACGATAAACAACTCGAAAGCCTTGATTATTTGCTAAGTATACTTTGATTAAAGACATGTATGTTTATTAAACATATCTTACCTGAAAAGCCTGTTTTATTCTTATTTTCGCCAGGAAAGAACAAGCATTTCCAGTCTTTTCATCATACAAATATAAAACTTGTTCCTTACATTTAAAAAAAATCATATTCTTTCATTATATCTATTTTTCCCACAACTTCAAATAGGTATTTCTCCGCCTTGAATAACATCTACATTATTTGGGGTCGCGGCTCCATGTCACTGAAGTTGCTGTTTTAAGTGATATACCGGAAATCATTGCGTAACTATTATGCAAATGACATGATAATACATAGGTCACCCGAGTAATCAAGACCGTAACTTAATTTCGGGAGTCTCCCCTAATTAGAGCGGATCATAAAAGTTACTGAAGCAAATAAGATGGCTTTGATGTGATATGCATTAATGCCTTCGGTCATCAATGCCATTAAAAAACGCACTCGGATTGATATATCACGTGGCGGAGCTGTTTTGTGAATCAAAAAGCATTTCACGTGATATCTAGTATTTTAAAATCTATGAGAATATACTTTGGAACTTTAATGGACATTTCCTTTTAAAACGATGGAAGTGTAGTTAAAAAAAAATCTAAGATATTAATCAAATCAGGGATTATAACTACACACTGAAGGAAAATACCTGTTATATATCTCTATTTTTTATTTCTTATGTTGACATGCTGGATCATTTTCATATCAAAAATGTATCGCACAGAAGTAATTATCCGTGATTTAATAGAATAATTAAGATAAACTTGAATTCCGCAAATAATAGAACAGATAAGGAATGTAAGTGTATAACACCTCTCCCCGCTACGCGCCCCCTCTCTATGAAATCTGACCGCCGCATTCACCATTCCAACCACTTTGATAATGTCAAATAAAAATCTTTCAAATAAGAAGAAACAATAGAAATATAAAATAACAATTTTAAGGTGATTATTATTATTTTTGAAAACTGATTGAATTGATCCCCATTTGAGAATAATTGGATACAAAACCAAAGGCTGAACTATTTTAATTGAACATTTTATTTTCAACTTCGACTTTTAATTATATTTCAAGTATCATGTAAGCTAATTGCGACACGTGATAAGTTATGTGAGATCACGTTAGGAAATAAAACAAAATCTTGTTATTACTTAATTAATTCATGGAAAATATCATTTTTTCATTTTTCTTAACCAAAATTTGTCGAGATCAAACGTGCTGAATAATCCAAAATCATCAATGATAATGCGCACTAGTTAAAGCTGTGGGATTGCAAAGATCTACATATATTTTCCTTTGTCTTTCGGTGGATATTTACTGTAAAACAAACTCATTATTGATCGAATAGAATTTAAAACACAATATAAATCTAACGTAATTTATATTGTGTAGTCATGTCTTTTTGCCCTACGTAGAGTGCGCATGCGCGAAAATTGTTTCCCGTTGCTAAGGAAGTAGCTCTCTGTAAAAAGGTCTATATATATATTTCAGTGTTACAATAACGTGTTAGATTTTCAAGATTAGTATACTTATCACATACCTATATAAATTCAGTAAAAAAACGGCATATGTTTCACAAGTAAATATGAAAAAGCAGAATAAAAATCGGTATTGTATCTTTTGTATTGTATGTTGCCGGTCCGCATCCTTACTTCTTGCGTAAATTTCTGCATGTGAAAAATCTATCTAGCAGGCTAAGATAAAGATGCAAGCTTCAGTCATGTGCCTGCCCGTACTTTAAATCATGCACGAAGTGGTACCTTCACCAAACAGCTAGAAAGTCGCCACATGACCTGAATTGAAGTAAGGTGACTCTGAGTTCAACAACAACAATTACAACTGGCGGTGATTTGGGTATGACTATTATTGTTTGTAGGCCTTTCAGTGTATATCGCAAACTTCGACACCCTATTAAAGCCAGTGGAGCCTATGGGACCTCTGTATCAGATACACAACGGACGCTTACATGTATAAATGCTGTGTAAAGCAGTACAAACTTTATTTAGGGGAGAGGTGGCCTAGTGAGTGGATAAGGTGTCGGTCGCTCAATCCAGGGGTCGTGGATTCGAGTCCCACTGCGGTCAAGACCATGACTCCTCATAGGACACCAGCACTGGTTTTTTTCACAGCAGCGGACAATCGAGCTAAAACAGAACTGAGCTTTACTGTATTTTGTTCCTTTTGTTGGTGGACAACATAACAGTCCAGTACAGTAACAGTCGGTTTCTCTGTCTCTCTCTCAATCTCTTTCTCTGTTCTGAGGGCTTTGTCTCACTATTTCCCTCTGGCCTACCAGTCCAGTTTTGGCGTCAGCTTAGTCTTCCTTTTCCAACAATTTTGTCATTTTTCAAAGTCTGGTATCAGATAATGAAAATACGAAGTGGCTTTTCTTTTGGGTCGTTGTTATTTTCGGACGTTCTGATACCTAAGTAAGCATATGTTCGCTAGACCAAGTTTGATAGAGATCCATCAAGCGGTTAATGAGAAGAAATCAAGTCCGCGTCAAGGTAACTTGAAAATTGAAGGATACTTGGACATGTTAGTTATTGTCTGCTCGTGAAATTAAATTAACAAATAATCAAGGCCTTCGAGTGGTTTATCGTCTGATTTACCACGGTTCAGAGTTCAGATGCGTAGGAATTGAACCACGAGGGCGTTAGCCCGAGTGGTTAAATACTGAAGCATCTGAACGATGAACCGTGGTAAATAAGACGATAAATCACAAGAAGGCCTTGATTATTTTCATTCTGACATGGTCATTGATATATTTTAATAAATATTATGCTGGGCTTCATTTACGCGAGGAGTAATGTATCGGACGTCATGTGGCAATTTGACGTCATAATTGACGTCATAATTGACGTCATAATGCTCTCGCGCGTCAACCGTTGTTTATCGCAGAATATATAGAGCTTGATTTTCTTCTTTGTTTAACTGGAAATCAAATCGAGCCATGTTAGAATAATAAATTTACCCCAGTCGGTTTCTCTGTCTCTCTCTCAATCTCTTTCTCTGTTCTGAGGGCTTTGTCTCACTATTTCCCTCTGGCCTGTTTGCTCTGTGTCTGTACTAGTAGAGGATGAATCTGGCGCCTTTGAACGTGTTTATCTTGAAAAGGGCGCCATATAAATCTGGTACAGTAATAATAATAATAATAATAATTATTATTATTATTATCAATCTGGTACAGTAATAATAACAACAACAACAATTGTAACAATAATAATAATAACAACAACAATAATAATAACAACAACAACAATAACAACAATTGCAACAATTATAACAACAACAACAACAATAATACTAATAACAACAACAATAGTAGTAATAGTAACAACAACAATAATAATAACAACAACAATAATAATAATAACAACAACAATAATAATAACAATAATAATAAAACATGTATACATACAATATACAAGTGTGATTCAACACCAGCTTTAGAAAACGTAAATAAACAGATTTTTTTTCCTTTATGAGCAAGTATCTACGTCATGGTATTTGTTGATTCAGACGAATGTCGAATTCATCAAAGCGATAATATGTTATACTATTACTTATGTATGACGAATTGTTTTAATCATTGAACTTTTGGTGATATTCATGTGAAATTAATTTCCGTGTAAGTCTAAGTCATACTTTCTGAATTATTCGAGTTACAGTACAGAGGCCAAATGAAAAAGTATCAACACAGATTTATCATGACACGAGACAAATGTAGCACGCCCTCTAGAATCGACTGACGGAAAAAAGACGCAACTACTTAACATTTGAATTGAATGGACTCCATTATCTTGAAAGCAACACTGAGCCAGAGACCAAGCCTTACGAGTGCCACTGATGAATACTCTGAAAGCAACACTGAGCCGGAGACCAAGCCTTACGAGTGCCACTGAGGAATACTCTGAAAGCAACACTGAGCCGGAGACCAAGCCTTACGAGTGCCACTGAGGAATACTCTGAAAGCAACACTGAGCCGGAGACCAAGCCTTACGAGTGCCACTGATGAATACTCTGAAAGCAACACTGAGCCGGAGACCAAGCCTTACGAGTGCCACTGATGAATACTCTGAATGCAACACTGAGCCGGAGACCAAGCCTTACGAGTGTCACTGATGAATACTCTGAAAGCAACACTGAGCCGGAGACCAAGCCTTACGAGTGCCACTGATGAATACTCTGAAAGCAACACTGAGCCGGAGACCAAGCCTTACGAGTGCCACTGATGAATACTCTGAATGCAACACTGAGCCGGAGACCAAGCCTTACGAGTGCCACTGATGAATACTCTGAAAGCAACACTGAGCCGGAGACCAAGCCTTACGAGTGCCACTGATGAATACTCAGAAAGCAACACTGAGCCGGAGACCAAGCCTTACGAGTGCCACTGATGAATACTCTGAAAGCAACACTGAGCCGGAGACCAAGCCTTACGAGTGCCACTGATGAATACTCTGAAAGCAACACTGAGCCGGAGACCAAGCCTTACGAGTGCCACTGATGAATACTCTGAAAGCAACACTGAGCCGGAGACCAAGCCTTACGAGTGCCACTGATGAATACTCTGAAAGCAACACTGAGCCGGAGACCAAGCCTTACGAGTGCCACTGATGAATACTCTGAAAGCACCACTGAGCCGGAGACCAAGCCTTACGAGTGCCACTGATGAATACTCTGAATGCAACACTGAGCCGGAGACCAAGCCTTACGAGTGCCACTGATGAATACTCAGAAAGCACCACTGAGCCGGAGACCAAGCCTTACGAGTGCCACTGATGAATACTCTGCTTAATGGAAGGATCCAACCACTTAATAAAATCTACAGTAACATCATTTCTTAAAACGCAGTATAGCATATATGGTCAACTCAGTTTCATGAAATTAGTGCACGAGAGTTTTCCAAATTATAAAACTAAAACATACAAGACCGGAAAAAATAACACTCAATTTAAGTTTGCCTTATTTTGTCATTAACAGTTACTTAGGAAATACAGTTTTTCATTGATTACAAATCGAAGGAAATATGACTGTGTTTTTTTTTCACTTGCATATCGAAAATTATTCAAACAATAGAAATCATGGTGAAGTTTTGGAATAATCTGAGTTTGGTATTATGTTTGATGTTTTATGGGGTGGTGCAATGTAAGTAATTCATTTTTTTTTAAATTAAATCGATTAAAAAAATCTATATTAAAGTTAAACAGTGAGTATCTTTCAAAAATATTCTATATTTAGACATTCACTTCAATGTGGAACATTTTCATCAAATATCTCTAATTTTATTAAATATATGAATTAATTGTGTATGTTGAGACACATTCATATTTAAATGTCCTTTAGTAACAGTCTCTCTCTCTCTCTCTCTCTCTCTCTGTCTCTCTCTCTTTCTGTATATATATATATTCCAGTTGTTCAGTTGTACTGCATACTCATACTGTATTCAGCTATTCAATGGGTTCTGCCCCCTAGACATTTTTGAAAACAGGCATGAAATGGTGGCCTCTGGTGCATTTTTAGGTCTAAATTCGAGGAAATGAAGAGGTAACTCCCATTTTGATAGGGGGCTCAGGGTTTCTCTCCCTGGCTTCTGGTGCATTTCGTGGTCTTAATTTTGTGGGAAAAAAATAGAATGTTAAAAGAAGCCTTGTAAATCGTTGGCTTTCTTAAAATATTATTTTCAATACAGCGCAACAGCCATTCGGTTACATAGGATGTTACGAAAAGAGCACATTTGGAAAAAACATCACGACGGCGGTGACGCGAGAAATCCATGGCACGTACTGTATTGACGTTTGCAAGACTTTAATGTACAGATATGCTGGTACACAGGTGAAATAGTGCTGATAATTTAATGAAGAAATAGCTGTGTTATTGTATTTTAGTATAAATCCAGAGAATTTAATAGATACCAATCTGAAAAGCATTGCAAAAGGCAGTGATTTTGAAAAATAACAAGTTAAAATTACGTTCTTCTTTGTATTTATATCATGGCTGCATCTGCTTTTCTCTGCAAACGCTTAATAAGTAATTAGAAAATTAAAAGTAGTTATAACTAAAACAGAATAATAAAATAAACAAAAATATACTGAACTGTCCAACACTCGCTACCACTGTCTGTGAGGATGTGCAATGAATCATAAAGCGGAAATTCGGCTTATAATTTTGTTAGCGTAACGCTTTAGTTAACAACAGTCTTAGGTAACAATAATTACAAGACAGCTAGGCCTACTTTTTTCAGGGTATACATTGTAAATGTGGCCATACTATCCGAAGTCATTCCAAACGAACAGATTGTACATTTGTATGCGCAGGGCTGAGGAATGAATTCTGTGGGGGCTTAGAAAGCATGTCAGTGTATGATATAAGTAGTAAGTATGCAGTGTAGCATAAAAGTAATAATATTTAATTTAACAGAGATATTTTGACTTCTACAAATAGTTTTGGCTACTGAACGACAGTGTGTTTAATTAAGAAATAACATATCTCATTCAGTGATTTGTTACTGAATAAAATCATTGTTTCGAATTCAAATAAGAAGGAATTATATCACGAGGGCGTAGCCCGAGAGATATAATAATACGCATCTGAACGAAAAACAATGATTTTATTCAAGAGCAAATCATTAAATGAGATATACTACTTCGATTTTAACATGTTAAAGTACATCCTTGACGACGTCTATTAGATATTTGCTTGTTTCCTTTGGTTTCTTTTCCAGCGCGCCGCTATGCCGTTTAATGCTATGACGTAATGACTGTGGCGTAAGAACAGTGAATTGTTGTAAAATAACTTAACATACAGTTTTCAACAATCTCTATTTAACAGGGAAAGGGAACTGGTCGTGTTAGAATATATGATATTTATTTTAAAAGTAGTTGAGTTACAGTTACATGCACATTAGAAATACACTCGTTATATGTTAATTCTGGAAACAGGTGAATTGTATCCTGTCCTTTGTTGTCGGTGTCAAGAATAAATAAACCTGTTACAGCTGTATTAAATCAAAGTTAAAGGCCTAGATCCACTACTATATAACTACCACCAATTAATTCAACTTATCTGCTGCTAATCAGAAATAATGTAATACTAATAAATCAGAAAGCAATAAGCACTGTAGTTTTGGTTGCGTTCTGTGCTCCTATAAGATTTTCATATATATTTCATTATTTATTACAGTAAAGACCCAACCGGAGACAATTACCACACCGCGAACTACAACAACAACAACTGCCAGCACAATATCGACTGTCACGATTAAAGAATTTACCGAACCGACTAATCCTGATCTAAGTGAGACCAATTTACGTGTATCATCATGTAAAAAATCGATATTTCAGTGAACGTTCTGGAATAAATATGCGTTTCAGATACAAAATTTTATCGACGATTTAATCATATTTTGGCAATATGTGGAAATCAGTGAAATTTTGATATTGCATGTTTTCTTAGAAACATCCTTGTAGCTTACAACTTAACAGACTAATATCGGTTGACAATGCAATATTTCTGAATCAACATAATGACCCTACAGATATAGAATTCTGTCTAAGATCCCCTACACAAATTGTCGAAAACCAAACAATACGCTTTCAAAAAGTAGTTGAAATGTTATGTGGCAAGGAAAGAGTTTATCCAAAATGATTCCAAGAGAAATTTTCATCAGGTTCTTTTAACTCTGCTTCAGTTACAGTAACGACGCTACCTGAGACAACTGTTACACCGTCATCTACTCCAACAACTGTCACTATAATGTCGACTGACACGATTAATGATTTTACAGATCAGACTACTGGGGATCAAAGTAAGACCAATGTCTCTTTGTCAAGACTTGTGTAGAAATTTTATTTTTCTCTGTAACAATAACTGGTATGGTATCTATCTCTTAGTGGTCTGTTAAACAAATCTCTTAGCGGTCTGTTTAACAAGGTGTGGTTCAGCTGATGCATCTGATATACTTTAGTGTACTAGTATTCACATACATGCAGTAAAAACTTACTGAAAACAATCACTCAATTTATTCTCTCCTTTTTTTAAGGATTTAATGCTAAAACCAGTCTTTTACATTTTAGTAGTCGCCAAGAATAAAACTACTGCGACTGGCTAGGTCTTGTCATTGACTACATTTCATTATCAAGTATAAAATTCAACTTCTAATTTAAAATAAATTAAAATAAAGACTATTTGATAGTCCAAAACGTACGGATCCCTTTCCAATGCAGTATTTCTATACTTGTTTTCAGTCATTAATGTATTTAACGGACTATCATGCACTTCTAAAGTTTAGACTTTAACCGCCAGTAGTAGGACTGACACTTTAAAAACATCATAATATACCATGTAACGTTTGGACATTTTTAAAACACCAGCTTTAATCTCTATTACAGCCAATAAGGAGACAGAGAAAGTTGGTATACAGTCAGCAACTAGTTTGCAAATTAGCGCGAAAGCAACAGTTGAAATCATCAATATGTCTACCGATCGTATCAGAAAACAAACAAGTATATGTAAGATACATTTTAGCATTATCATCCTCCCGCGTTTACTTTTGTTCTCAAATTATATTATAAAAATCCACACGTGCTACATCGTTCTCTTTCTTACTAACAATTATTTACAAAAACTTTATGAAATGAAGTGATTCTCGCGTTTATACATAACTGCCAAACTGCCGAGATTATAGACTAAAGGAATAACTACATTTCAGTTAAACCGACTCTGCTATGTTTTGCTTGGTTGCATTATTTGCCAGCTCTAGTTAAGTAACTAGATTTTATTTATATTTGTTTCTTTATTGTTACAGCAATAATGGAACCAAAATCAACAAATACAGTTTTGTCAACAGCCATGAATACTATCCCGTTAACAACAGACACTACAAGTATTTCAATCAATATTTAATACATCTTATTTTCTTACTACTGCCATTGCTGGATCAAAGAATAGATCAGATAAAATAAATTATGCTGTCAATAGATTTATCCGACATTATCTGAAATCTATATAAATCAGTTAATGAGACTCGAACTTTTCTGGTCCTTTGGGGTCACGCAGTTCATTCACCAGCGTTTTGCGTAAAGCAATTGTTTGTTTCCTGTATCCCGACTTTCCCCTGAATTTTTGATCCGACCCTTAATGTTTCTACGGTCTTGGAGAATATTTTTTCAAGTTTTTAACAAAAAGTTGCAAAACTGCACTTTCTACACTTTAAACATGACCAGTAATGTTAGAAATCAACTTACTGATACTCTAAAGGCATAACCCCTTTATTTGTATTCATTTGTTTTTGACACAAAAATAATTTCCGAAAAGTCTCACTTAATTAAAAAAAAATTCTGACCTACCTACCCTTACGTTTTAGCATGTAACCGGAAACAAAGAATGTTTTAGGCCTTAGGGTGTTTCATATTTCATTACCACTCAAGAATAGACTGAATCAAGACAGTCTGTAATTATTATGTCTATTGACTGGTTGCGTTCTACTCTTGATACACACGTCTTTTCTATAGAAATACCCATCTTTTTAAGCGTGTCTATCAATGTTGTAATTTTGTTGTACAGAAATTTTGTCAAATATGTCGTGTTTCATTGTTTGATACCATTTTGTATATAATTTATCATGATTTTTCGTTTTTAATTTAATGTACAACCCCAGTGAATATACTGTGTGTAAAATTAGGCGTTTAATCAAATAAAGCAGTTTCAGTTTCAGTTTTAGTTATTTTCTAGACTTGCCTTTTCTATAGGAAAGATCAGAATCATACGTTTGTGAAAGTGTTAAACGCATACACAGAAAAGATGAATGTTTTTAAATACATTGTGTGTAGCATTGCAAATATAAAGATTTAGAAATATTAATTTAAACATACCTTCTTGTTATAACGAAATTATAAAAAGTTATATACTTTTATATATATTTTATTTCAAGAATTGGCAAACAGCGGCTCTACTGCAATATACATCTTAGTTTCGGTTATCTCTGTAGTGTTGATTGACGTCACTGCAATCGTCATCGTCTGCAGATGGAGGTGAGAAATTCAAAGAAAAAAAATGATTTCAAACTCATTTTATTTGTCAGGCTTAAAGCAAAATTGTATCAACAAAAGGTTGTTGTTACCCTACCGGTAGAACAATTTGGATCTTGCAACTACTCAAAAATTACTCAAAAAAGCTAGGTTCATAAAAACTTGGTATGTAAATAGAGGACAGTATAAAGATTATCACGCACGTACACGACTTATGTTTGTGGGGCATAGGTCAATGTCACTCTTGAAGGTCAAGTAAAAAGTTTCCGCTTCATAACGTTTATATGCATTGATTGATTATATGGATTTGTGCTACAGAAAAATGTTTCCCATGATGAGACAATGTGTCAAAATATGATGTATGTTTGTCAGTTAAAGGTCAAGGTTACTGGAAATGGTCAAGTAAAAGTAGGCTTCCACTCCATAACTTTAAATTGCATTTAAGGATGTTTTGTTACAAAAAAAATGAAACAATTATCTTGTCATGATCGCAAATCGTACCCTGTATTAATGTTTTGTGCTCAAATTATAATGATTTTAATAAGAATTTCCATTCTAGCGACCTCTTTGTAATGAAGTGACTGAAGAAATATTTAAATGCCTATTATTAAAATAGTATTATGTCACGGTAGAGCAATCTGTATATTTAGAGTATTCAACATAGAAAACATGGATTTTCGGTATTGGCAGCCATATCGGACGCTATTTTGAACTTTTTAAATGATTTTCGTCTTTGGATTTTAGGTTTAATGTTTTTTAGTTTATCAAACAACAAAAATAATATATTCATGAAAATCCTTAGTGTATATGTGCATGGCATGTTTTGTTTCCTTGGATAGACGAATGTAGGGACCCATCGTGCACCATTTCAAAGCGTGCTAAATGAATTCCATTGAAACTGATCGAGAAATATGAGGACACCCATACACTCATTTCCCTCAGGTATATGGTGACAACACTTACTATTTCCACTGTTTTATGGAGTTAACAAAGGTTAGGGCAGCCATTAACAAAGCATGTCAACTCTTTTTTCCTGTGCCAAAGCGATGCTCCGGGAAATTAATCACAGTAAATGATAGCTCTAGTTTCCATTGTCCGTAGTATGAGTAGTAGACAGTGGCATGTCTATTGGCAAACGTATTTTAGATATACAGAAAGTGGTGATGTGTCAATATTTGAATTTAAGGACTTTGTAATATGGTCATCTTTCAAAAGTTCATGATTAAGCCACTGACAACAATAATTAAAATACAGTTTGATATCTTGTGCGCCCTAGTCCTCGTCCGTTATTACCTGCGGCCTGGAGTCCGCATTTATATTGGAGTGCAACAAGTAGTGTAGCACATGGGACTGAGTGAATTCACGTGGCATTTTACCGATATGCGACTGGCTTATCGCATTAATGGAACGCCATTTTTTGCAATACACATGTAGCTGACATCAAATAATATAATGATATATTATATAAAATGTTTGTGACCTGAATCACTCATTCATTATTGCATATAATGTATTCAAACATTCAGCAATGATCATCATTGATACGTAGTTGTGCACAAGAGATTTTTAAAATGCTTTAAAAAATTTATAATTTCCCAAATTATGATCCTGTGATGGTTTGATCTATATGTCAACGAAGTCCAGGTGAAGGCATGAATTACATTTGTGATAGCTCTAGTGAAATATTTCAATAGTCCAGCAATATGACCAGTTCAGCTAAAAGTTATGTTTACATGAAAGGGGAATATAGTTATTTTTGCTTAAAACAATGACTTTTAGAATTAAGAAATACCAAAGAGCTTTAAAAATAAATTGAAGTTTGGTTAAAAATATATTACCGCCTGTTGCATTTCTGTGTATTTTATACGTCTTTGGGAATACTTATTTCGTAGATCTACTTGTAAAACATGTAGAATGAAGTAATATTTCCTACATTTAAGCGTAATGGTATAATAAAAACAAGCACACTATTAGACCTTTCTAAAGTAAACGTAAATCGGAAACGAATTACTGAATCCGTAAATGTTATTTGCAAAAAACAAATAGTCTAAGGGAGGTTATTATTGCATTACTATTGGATGAAATTGTCTCCCATAGACCACAAATTAGCCTAAAATTTTACGGATTCAGTATTCCGTTTCGTAATTACGTTTACGTTGGAAAGGTCTATTAACCCACAAGTAGACTGACATCAGTCGTTAGAGTCATTAAATGTAAAAGCACCTAGCTATAAAATCAATCCTCTCTGATACCACTTTCTGAAAAAAGTTTAAAATATCTCTTGCCTCTTGAGATGAGCCTAGAGAGAAAATGTTGGGTTTTTTTTCTGAGAAAACATCAGTGTCAGTATGACAATTAATACTATAACATATTTTTTTTTATCTCAACAGACTTTGTAAGTAATGAGAATATATCAGTTCAATTGATGGCTATGCATTTCCACTACCGTCCATGAACAGGCTCAATCAAACCGAGCCTGCAAAATTTTCGTTTTTGTAGTGTTGAGCGACCTGTAAAGTTTCCACTTTTCTCTATTTAATTTCTGCCAGTTGTTAAGAAACCGGATATAGTTAGTTTAAACATATTTCATTTCAAACATATGTGCATAATACAATTTACAATTTACAATATTGTTATCATACATGCTGAAAAAGGATTAGATCCGAAAGCTAAGCTTATAAAGGTCTTCTACGCTATGGGATAACTTACAGTAAATTTCGCAGTATTAGTGTTCTTTATAAATATAAATCTAGTACAATCAATGATCCTAAATCTTCAATGATATACAAGTATAGCATATGAGAAACTTCCTTTCTCTTTTTTTTTTTCAGAAAACAGCGGTTACCTAAAGACAAATATGTTCATAGCGAAACCGTATCTAATCAGTGTGCTCTATACGACGTAGTAAGTTTAAAAGAGGACGTAGATTTCGGTAATGTACAATGGGAAGAAACGTCTGCATATGGATACAGCAAAGTAAATATTAGGTCGACCAAGCGTGTTGAATCAGACGACAGTGTTGAACTGCATCAAGAATCCAGCTTTTCAACTCTTCCTGGCTATTCAAATGTAAACCACATATTCCAAAATACAGAATATGCTTCGCCAGATTACGCGAACACGTATATTGCAGATGATCTAGCTTACGGAAGATATTGGACAGGTACCACTGACACTTGTGGCATGTATGACACAATACGAAGTAACACAAAAACAAAAAATATTATCAAAATGACAGATTGTTGTAAACCAGCGTATGATCATATGCTATTTGGTAACCAGGGCGAGAAAGATTAAGTACACACTCAAAACTATACTCCTTATTATTGTAAAATTCAATTTAGCACAACAAAACATTTGTTTTAACTTACGAACAATTATCAAAAAAGTGAAGTTGACGAATCAGGCAGAATTCTTATTACTTTAGGTGATCAGGACGACTAATCTCTCATGACAGAGACAGAGACAGAGACAAATTAATAAAGTAAGAGTGGTATAGGACAATCGAATATAGAAATGTGAACCTATGGGCTACGAAAGTGTATTTAATCTTATGGGCGAAATAAATTTGTTCAAACATACAAACAGCTGAATTTCCGATAAACTGAAAGTTATGGCATAATGCCATTTATCAGGATACCGAGCTCGGCATACAGAAATGAAAACTGTTTTAAGAATTAACGACAACCTGTGTGGGAGTAAAAATACATGTATATAACGGCAACCATGTAGCTAGACTCCCAATGAAATTTAGTTTGTTTATTGTGTCTCAGAGACATTATCGCCAATCATGGAGTTAGATTCCCCATGCAATTTAGTTTGTTTATTGTGTCTCAGAGACATTATTACCAATCATGGAGCTACATTCCCCATGCAATTTAGTTTGTTTATTGTGTCTCAGAGACATTATTGCCAATCATGGAGCTAGATTCCCCATGCAATTTAGTTTGTTTATTGTGTCTCAGAGACTTTCTCGCCAATCATGGAGATGGATTTCCTATGACAAAGCTGGTAATTAAAGCGTAAAACTGCTGTTTCAGTCACTTCTTGAGGATGTTTTAACAGAAGAGTGTGTTAACAGAGATATTCTCGTGCTCAAGTACTGATAAAACTCTTGTTTTGCATGTGCGCGTTCCGTGGCAAAGTGTAAAAGTATTACGGCCCGAAAACGGATAATTCATAAGGAAATAACAGCCCACATGTTCACGTGCATTTTATGGGAATTCAATGGCGTTGAGGGACAGCAAATCCTTTATAGGTTTTTTAATGTTTTATGTTAGATTAAATGTAGCGCAAGTTCATTTCGTGTTACAAAGTACTTAGAATCTATAGGGATACGTTGGTTCTCTCGCCGAACTGATCTTGAGTACCAACCGATCCTTCAGGATCCGACAGTTGTTAAAGAAAAAGCATGCGTTATCACTACATTGTAACAATCTGACGGTTTAAGTCCGATCCAAAAATGTTAAGAATAATTGTTGCTTCGCCGTTTGGCTGATGCTAATATAAAAGTGCTTGTAATTTCCTGGCGATCAGGTGGCAAACTTAAACTGTAAGGTACATGAAATATAGAATTAGGATCAATTCAGCAATACACTAAATTGTTATAGTAACAAAATTGTTTATATTCACTAAAGTATTAGCTTACTACAGATTTTAAGCTTCCGCGTGGACAAGATACTGCGCACTTACAATAGGGGTTTTCTCAAACTGCATATTTCGTTTAAATAACTGATGCAATGTTGTACCTCAAAATGGTAGGAATGCATTTTGGTAGACACTACCAACATGCGTTACTCGTAACGCAGTTTGGTAATTTACAAAAGAGAAGGACCAAAATGCGTTGGATTTGTACACATCCAACGCAAAACGGTATTAACACAAATGAAGAAAAAAGCCAAAATCTGCAATAAATATTAAGAGAAAATCATCCGCATTTATATATTTATATAAATACTAAGATACATGACATTGTATACCTTAATGCGGAGAAAACTTCATTTCTGAGTAAAGAATTATCAGTGATTTTTTTACCCATCCAAACACATAGAAACCACCATTTCCACGCGTTGTCCGCGGAGGACCCCGAAATACCATTCGCATGTATAAGCGTAAAATATTAAATACAACGACAGAGAATTTAACTGTTGGAAACTTCTTCAAATAAGCCCAAGCCAACCTTTTAACCATTCTTTCACGTTGTGTTTCAAAGATATCTGTGGTGGACTCTCGAAACACTTCAGCTTTACAGAGGGAAAATGTTTTTGCCGGAAATATTCATCTAAGACCCCTTAAACATACACAAAAATTATTGTTACATGTATTTTCAATCTAAAATTTGGTAAACATCAAATTCCAGTATGCGGGGATTATGACAATTTAATTCTAGACTTCTTTTAAAGCATGGTTACTGTTATACTTGTAATTTTTGTATATTATGCATTTTAA
This sequence comes from Mercenaria mercenaria, assembly GCF_021730395.1. Lineage (NCBI taxonomy): Eukaryota > Metazoa > Mollusca > Bivalvia > Venerida > Veneridae > Mercenaria > Mercenaria mercenaria. The sequence goes on along the minus strand of NC_069376.1, from coordinate 14,172,091 downwards.
AGACTTCTGAAATTTGAGACGTGTTTGTCGAAGAGACATTGAAGCAATTCTGATATGTTTCATTATAAATTGGCTGTATTTAATTTGATTGAAGGCTGTTGTATGACATTTAGATTTGTATGCCTTATCTTACCTTATCTTGCCTTTTATGTATATGTTGGATGTTTTTAAAAATGTCTAGGTGGAGGACCGTACCATACATTTATTCTTCGTTTTACAGAATTCAACATATTTTGCAATTTATAGATCTCGTTGGACTATTCCTCTGACAACACTAGCACATATAAACAACAAAACAATTCAACGCTATTGCAAAGGAGGCGTCATCTGAGGTCCCTTTCGCACAGACACCTACATTCTGGTTGTTTTATAAGGGAACTATATCTCGGGAAAGGGAAATTTTAACCCCCTCCCCGCTATTTTTATAGTAGACATTCCCTCCTTTTATCTCTCTTAGTGCGTAATGTAAAAATTAACACAGCTCTTGATGTAGAAAAAAACTGTATTCCATTCCATGATCTTTAACATATCGTATGTACCTTTACAACGCACTTTGTCGCTACCAAAACTCGGGTCGAATTTTAATAGTGACTACCAATACTGTTCGCTTATAGTTTCTCTAATAATTTTTGCAATACGGTTTGCAAGCGAACAGTATGGATTCTCACCAGACTGCACCGATGCGCAGGCTGCTTTGCCCTATATTGTTTTTTTCTAATGACGCGGCTCAATTATTATAAAAAGAATCCCATTCGTTGAAATTATTGCGGTTATTCCTTTAGTGAATAACCGTTTGTTATTGGAGTTCGATTAAATTCTGTGAGATCATTGGACCGGGTGGAATTTATGGGAGCACCGCCTTGCTACTTCCTTTTGCAACTTCGAGAAAAGATAGAAGGTTGGTTTTAAGAACGATCAAGATTTTTTTGAAAAATAATTCAAACACCCGCCCATCCCACCCAGAATCTATATCAATTTACTTCCACGTATGAATATTAAGGTATGAATTTAGAGTGTTATGTTTGGTGCTGCTGTGTTATTTTGTTTTTTGCAACTTCGAGAAAAGATAGAAGAAATAATCATGGGGAGAACAAGGAAGCAGAAAAAAGCCGCTGAGACGCCAATCTTAAGCTTGCCAGATGCTGTGGCGGAGAAACGCCGGATAAAGGGGACGTCGGAAGGTGATGCCACACCAATGACGTTGCAAGAAAGCACGACCCCGGCGGCGTCAGATTTGACTGGACCAAGCCTTGCCCAGGTCATGCCACCAGCACTACCAAGGGTAGAAGCTGACAGACCAAGCATCTCTCAGGCTCAGCCTATGGAACGGGATGTTATGAACGGTATAAATTTTGTTAGTTATAACGTTGATGATAATGGCCAGTTGGGTAGCGTTCCGGTCGCTGTTTCAAGTATACATGCTGATTTGGGGTTACATGTCGCCGAAAGTGTTAAAAATAAAATAATATCTGGCCAATATATTGATTTAGGATCACTTTTAGAAATGCAGCCAGGAGAGCAAGAAACGCGAACACTTGAGATGGGGCATTTAGGCCAGCTGTTTGTTAAGCCCGTAAAGAAAAATAAGATCAATACAATCGAAATTTGGTCAGATGCATTTCTGGTTTACGCATCTATTTTCTTAGCATTTCATTCGCATAGAACGCAAGAAATTTTAAAATACATGAACGTTATTAGGTTAGCGGCTAAACGTCATCCTGGTTTAGGATGGAAAACCTATGACGAGCAGTTTAGGATGCGACTGGCGGCTGACCCAACTGGCATTTCTTTTGCTCGAATTGATTATGAGCTTTGGTTGTTGTATGTAGGTACCCCGCCTATGCAAAGGGACAACAACAGTGCTAGGAGCAATTTTAGTTTCAAGAAATGCTATGATTTTAATTATAGACAGTGTCAAAAAATGCAATGCACGTATAGACATGCTTGCTTAAATTGTAACGGCTCTCATCCATCTAACATGTGTTCTGTTAACAGGGTGCAAGGTCAAGGATTTACTGGAGCCCGGCCAGGCAGAGCCTCTGCTACCCAGGGCCAGCGTATGGCCGGGCCTCACTCATTCACAGATGTCCGATCAAGAAACTATAACAAAAAATTTTGATTTAACTTTGGGCAAATCTCCTATAAATGTTGATTTGTTGATTTCATATTTAGAAATATATCCAAATAGGAGGGATGCTGAATTATTAAAAGATGGTTTTTTGAATGGTTTCCGGCTTGGTTTTGTAGGGAATAGGGTTGCAGTTGACTCAATTAATCTGAAATCTGCACGTTTAAATTCAGTAATTTTAAAACAAAAGATATGTAATGAAGTTGCGATGGGTAGATTTGCTGGTCCATTTAGAGTTTCACCCTTTAAAAATCTAAAAATCTCACCAGTTGGCTTAATCCCCAAGTCTGACGGGGGTTGGCGACTTATAACTCACTTATCTTACCCGGAAGGGAAAAGTGTAAATGATGGTATTGATGATAAAATTAGCTCAGTTAATTATACATCATTTGACAGTGTGGCAGATATGATTTTTCGGTTGGGAAGAAACTCGGAAATATTTCGGCTTTTACCTATTTCCCCGGATGATTTCTGTTTACTAGGTTTAAAAGATAATGATGGAAATATTTATATCGATAAGTTTTTACCGATGGGTTGCAAGATATCATGTGCATTGTTTGAAAAGTTTTCAACATTCTTACAATGGTTAGTTCAGTACTTTGCAAAAAGAAATACTATGGATCACTATTTGGATGATTTCATTTTTGCGGGAGCTCGCAATACAAATCATTGCAGAGAGCTTGTTTCGTCATTTTCATCAGTTTGTGCTGCCATTGGGGTTCCTATTGCGGAAGAAAAATCAGTAGGGCCTTGTACAAAGTTGATAATTTTAGGACTGGAACTAGATTCAATTTGCATGATAGTTAGGATTCCCTTGCATAAAGTTGAAGAATTGCGTGAATCTATATTTAATGTTCTGCAGAAAAAGAAGGTTACATTAAAAGAGTTTCAGTCATTGGTTGGCAAGTTGTCCTTTTTTAGCCAGGCTATTCGCTCAAGTAGAGCGTTTTTAAGAAGATGCTATGACGTTATGACAGGTGTAAAAAAGCCACATTACAGGTTACGTATGTCAGTTTCAGTTAAGCTGGATTTAAGTATGTGGTTAACATTTCTTGAGAAGTTCAATGGTATAACATACATACCAGCAGCCGACTGGTTGGACAGTGGTAGTTTGCAGCTATTTACGGATAGCGCAGGTTCTTCTCATCTCGGTTGTGGTTGTTTTTATAGTAATGAGTGGTCGTTTTTTGCATGGCCTAAAAGCTGGTGGTGTGAGGAAATAATGGCTGATATCACATTTTTAGAAATGGTTCCGGTTATTCTTGCTTTGAGTTTGTGGGGAAAACAATTGCAATATAATAAAGTTTTATTGAGAATAGATAATGAAGCGTTAGTAGGGGTTATTAATAAACAGACATCCAAGTCCAAACGTCTCATGCAGCTGGTGCGTCAATTTGTATTATTGGCTATGGAATACGGAATAGTTTTTAAGGCATTACATATTTCCACACACCTAAATTCAATTGCTGATTCTATTTCCCGTAAGCAGTGGGACCGTTTCCGGAATTTAGCGCCAGATGCGAACCAGGAACCTCAACAGATACCAGATCGTTTTCGGTCAATGATTTACAATCTGAAGCTGCACGACTATTAAACGCTTCAATTTCGGATAATACAAATGATGCTTACAGTACGGGCCTTAACTCTTTTGAGCGCTTTAGGAGGTTATATAGTTTGCAAGACTTTTGGCCGCCAACTTAGAGCAAATAGTTATGTTTATTTCTTGGTTGTCGTTACAAGGTTTGGCACACTCTACGGCACGTTTGTACGTCAGTGCCATCGGATTTCAATGTAAGATAAAAAATGTTCTTGATATATCTAGGCATTACATTATTGAAAAAACTTTAGAAGGTGTTAAGAGATCTTTCAGCAGAAAGAATCGGGAACCTAGGTTACCAATAACACCTCATTTATTGCAGAATATTTTGGCAGTTATACCTATAGTGTGCTCAAATTTATATGAAAGTCATTTGTTTTCAGCAGCGTATTGCCTTGCTTTCGCTGCTTTCTTGAGAGTAGGGGAACTTGCTGTAAAAAATACAGTATCACTTTCAAATGTTCTTTTAATATCTGACGTAAATGTTAATGAAAAGGAAGGTAATGTAACAATTGCTATTCGATATTCTAAAACGGACCAATATGGGAAAGGATCAGTTCTGAAAATAAGAAGGACATACTCTAAGATTTGTGCGGTCAATAACATCATTGAGTTTTTTAAAGCGACGTCCGAAAGTACGTGGCCCCTTTTTCTGCCATTTGAATGGAAAACCGCTTACACGCTATCAGTTCACATCTGTATTGAAAAAATGTGTAGGTAATTTACAGGTAGATTACGGAAAATTTACATCTCATTCATTTAGAATAGGGGCAGCAACTGCTGCAGCTATGGCAGGTTATCCTGTTGACACAATTAAGCGAGCTGGCCGATGGCGCTCAGAGGCTTATCGTGCCTACCTTAAACCAGAGTCAGTTTACACGCTTCCCATTTTAACATAAATATGTCGAGCTGTGTATATATTCAAAAGGAAGTGTGTAAAATTTATAAATTTAGAAAAATGTCAGATTGTTATAAATTTTCCGTAGTGTAATTTGAACAAAGTTGTTCTAGGTACAACAAAGATTTGGTGTGTTGGATCCTCAATAATCAAGCGGGCCTTTCTTGTTGCAAGACACCGGCCTGTTGGGCTGAATCTGGACTTGGAATCTGCTGAGTTGTGGTGGCAAGGATACGGTGGTCTATCTTTATTAGATGTGATTGGTAAATTGAAAACCTTGCAGAAAGTTGGAGAGGTGCCAGATATTATTCTGTTGCATTGTGGGGGCAATGACCTTGGTCGTATTGCACTTAAAAACATTCGCAATCAAATAGATGAGATAATTAAGTTTATTGATGACAAGTTCCAAGCTAAAATTGTTTGGTCAGAGATACTTCCTCGCTCCTCATGGCGCTATTCTGACAATCATTACGCAATGGAGCAAGCTAGGAAACGAATTAATAGCTATGCTGCTAAAAATGTAATAAGAATCAAGGGTTGTTATATTAAATATCCTGACCTGAGGGAGGTAACTCGAGCTTTATATACAGAAGACGGCGTACATTTATCTTTTCTTGGCAACTGTTTATTTTTAGCACAATTATCTTCTGCATTACAAGCATTCATGTCTGGTAAAACATTTTGTTTTGAATAAGCCGTCGTGCGATTATGATGGTTCTCGTACTCGTCCAGCAATCTGTTGGTGGATATTCGCTGTTCCAAAAGTGTTTTTGTTATCTCTTTTGGCGGTGGCTAACATCTTGTTCCCAGATATATCTGAGATCAGCGATGTTGCCATTTGGCAGACAGCGAAATCCGAACAGAAGTTACTATACTTAGGTTTTTTATTCTAATTATTCAAATCGCTTTGACTGCGAAAGTGAAATAGTATTTTAGCATGTTTGGTCAGGGACATTTGTATGACTTGGTCACTGATTCCCAGGATCAGTCATCAATGTTTATGGCCGAATGGAAAGTTCAGCAGATTTATTAAAAAGTTTCACTGTTTGGGGGCAGGCAATTTATTGAACTTAGCCTTTTGGGGCATTTACTGAATTTACCCTTTTGGGGCAAAATTTTTGTCATGGACATTTGTATGGCTTGGTCACTGATTCCCAGGATCAGTCATCAATGTTTCTGGCAAATGGGAAGTTATCGGATTTATTAAAAAGTTAAACTGATTTGGGGCAATTTATTGTATTTAGCCTTTTGGGGCAGTTTTTGAATTTAGCCTTTTGGGGCATTATTTAAATTAGCCTTTTGTGGCAGTTTTTAACGGATTGCTGAAAGGTCGCCCTAAAAGACAATTTGTTCGGTGACTGGTTGACCTAGTGGGGTCAACATGACGAGTGCGGGAACCATGTCCAGTATATCCAAACCATAGAGAAGGCAAATACAGTCGTGAAATTTTTGTAAATTTTTATGAATAAATGTGATAAAACTTACAATAGACTTGCTTTAATTAGTGGTCGACTGGATGTGAAACAACGAAATATCCCGAGTGAAAGCATACTACATAAAATGAATATGAATGTCAATCTTTATTCGCATGTCAGTTTTAATTAAAACGTTCATTTGAAACGAAGATACCCACAGGCTTGCTTTCAGTCGGGTGTTGTTGTTTGACAATTAGTTGACCTTGAATCTCCCAATAATTCATTATTAGCATTCTGAACAGCTCTCGGTTTTCTCTATTTTATGCTATATTTTTATATAGTAATCTGTATGATTTTGTGAATTTTACAATTAAAATACTAGATGGAATGAATATATAGATCTACATGTAATATAGGAAACCCAGACGGTCTTTATCGCACACTTGGTCCTTCCGTATTGTATCCGCTGTAAGTTTTTGCTTTGCTGTAAGATTTAGAAAATTGAAGTAGAAAAAGTGACAGAAGTGGATAATACAAACCAAATTTGGTAAAAAGATAATTCTAACACGACTCATATTAAACAGTTTATGAATCTTTGATAAAATATTAACATTTTACCCCCTACGATTGTTACATTTATAAAATACTGTGCTATACTTCTGTTCAATTACATACGAATTATGCAAGGGCCAAACAGTTGTAAATAAAATATGTAAAAAAGATCCTTTTGGAAGCAAAGAATGCAACCAAGAAGAATAATAGCAGACTAGGTTTGATTGCGAGGTAAGAAATGAGCAACTCCTCTCACGCCCCCAGCATTTCTAAAACATACATGTAATTTAAATTATGACAAAATGTCGTTTGCTCAGTATTCATAAGTAACGTTATAAAAAACAAAAAAAAAAGACAAAAAGAAGAATATCTAACAGGGAATGCCACGTACCAAACTCGCAGCCTCCACAAAACGAAACCCATAGCACGTAGAAATGCATACCACTCGCAAACACACACGCACACGCGCACACACACACGCACAGAGGACAAAACGAATAAACAAAGGAACACAGTGGGACACCGCCTTGGAAAGGTCAGTGGCAAAAACACCACTGGGGAGCTTAAACCGGTTTATGGTGCGCACCCAACCTCACTGTTACCCCCACCATGTTCCAAAATTACGGGACAGTGCAAGTAAAAGTAATCCCCGTCAGGCGAATCTCTAACACATGTAATGGAAACAAAAAGGCATGGCAAGTAAAACACAAAAATGCTCGTGTATAAATATATAAAAAGCAAACCTTAAGAACCAGAAACGTTTACAATAGTAAAATTTAGCAAACTATTTACGTAAATTGTAATAACGGTAGCCTTGTTGAAGAAGTTTATTTGTAATATATTGATTGCATTCATTGAAATCCTTGACATGACTACACGCTCTAGCAAACCGAATTAATTGAGAAATATATACCCCGTAAGATTTAGCCTGAGGAACATCCCCATCATGAGGATGTGACGTCATACAAAAGTTAAGCCAGTATACTGGGTCTAATAAAAAATGATGACTGAAAATTGTGATTATAAGTTGCGGTAGGGTCTGTGATGTACTAGCTCAGAAACTGTACAGAAGCATAGGATTTCATAATAGACTTATATTCTTACAGTGAAAGCATGAATTTCTTAAGATGTAAGAGACATATACACCGCACGTGTGCTTTCCTTCTGGTGAACCTTGTTAGCATGCTCTAAACGCGAATTACCCCCAATTTCCTTTATATAGGTTAGCTTCTCTACTCACTATTCCAAAGCGGGTGCCCCTATTTTCAACTTGTCGACCTGTCTGTCTTGTATTTTGTGTTGCGTATGTTGTCTTGTTTGTTGTTAGCGTTTCTTTCCTCTTTCTCCTCACTCCCCCTATCGCCCCAACCTTTTCCCTTACAGTTGCGCTCCCTTGTTTTTGCAGCACCTACCCCTTAACTATGAGTAAGTTTTCGTGCTAACCTTAATTGTGGCTGCCAGAATCCTTAGCCGGTGCCCGATTGTTGTTTTTATTCTGCATAGAGCTATATGTGTGCTTGTGTGTCTTGGGTGGTGCCCTACAGTGGTGGTGTATCTTACTTGTCTGTTTTATCTGTTTTAGTTAGTTTCTGTAGGTGGGTGTGTTTGTGTCTTGTTTATGAATGTCTGCGCTACTGTGGTTTACGTTGTAGTATAACTGTGTTTAAGGAACATAGTTTCCCTTTGTATATTCATCCTTGTTCTACTTTTCCCGTCAACCCCTCCCCAACTTACATTCTGCCTCTTACCCCTTCCTTCTACTCTATCTATATTTTGCATAAGTTTAAAATGTAGATCTACTTGTTGGATTTTAGAAGCAACCCGTCTGTAATATTTTCCCATTACAGCTTCTTTTTGTTGCGGGCCTACATTGCAAATGCGTGACTCTTTGGCAGTGTTTGTGGTGTTCTGTGCTTCCAAGAAATCGGCTACCCTTATCTATTATATCTTTAAGTGTTTTGAGAAACTTTCCACTGCGTAAATTATCCGCTGTCCGTTTTAAACACTCCACGTCGATAAAAGTTGAAAATCTTCGTTATAGGGAAACGGTACTACACTGTTATTATTTTCTATTTTCGTCTTCATTGGGCTTTTGTTTAGTAATCCAGAAACTTGTAAATTAATGTAAATTGAAAGAAAATAGTAAAAAAATCATTTGAATTATATCCGTTTTATATTTCTACTATATATGGAGTGATGTATATTTCTTATCACTATATCTTTTTAATAACAAAACTTCAGATGCTTATATGCAGCTCTAGTCTTTGCCTGTACCCTGGTAGTCATGACAACTTAGATAACAATATGGATGATGAAGTTTATGAACTGTAAGCATAAGAAAGCCATCGTTTGATGTAGGTTACGTCGTCAGTGAAACGTAGCAATGTTCATCTACATGCTGACTTACTAGTTCGTCGTAATTGATGTCTACGTAATCATGAACCGTTACCGAGCCAGTGCGAAAACTCGGTTCGTTTACGTAATCATGAACAGTTACAGAGCCTGTGCGAACACTTGATTCGTTTACGTAATCATGAACCGCTACAAAGCCAGTTTGAACACTCGGTTGTTTTACGTTATCATGAACAGCTACAGATCTAGTGTGAACACTCGGCTCGGTTATGTAATCGTTGTCAGCGTTACCCACGTTCAAACCATGAACGTTACTCTGTAAAATTCCGCTTAAATTTTCGCCAGCGACTGCCGCGGTAGTTCTTGGGATTTGACTCTGTAACAGCTCACTTATACAGTCGTTGTTAGCCTTTGCTGCAACACGACTTGGGAGGTCACTCTCTAATGATGTATTTAAGCAGTCGTCATCGTTTTCCACTGTACGGTTAGGAACGTCACTCTTAGAACTCATTGTACGGTTAGGAACGTCACTCTGAGAACTCATTGTACGGTTAGGAACGTCACTCTTTGAACTCTTGTAAGGCTATTCTTGGCATTAGTTTCATGTTGTAACCGCTTCTTTCTATAATTTATTAGTAGGATAATAAGTAACAATACATTTGGTAATCATCTTTGACAGCGAGTCAATTTTAGGTGTGACCTGCAGTTTTGTAACTGTCTTAGATGGGCCTACCACACACCGTGACCTGCAGTTTTGTAACTGTCTTAGATGGGCCTACCACACACCGTGCCAAATATGCAACTTTAGCCCATCTAAGAAAACAAAACCAGAAAAGAAACATTGTTTCTTTGATCTGGGTCAGTCTCTAGATCTGTTTGGCTGATTTTCGAAATGTGTGCCCCCCACCCAACTCTGAAAATCCTTCCTACGTGCCTGAAGTTTCAGTATAATAACTTATAAGCTGAGTCTTTTTCATTGCGATGTCAGTTATCGTTCGAGAAGATTCCCCGTTATGTTGGAATATTTTGTTAAAAGGTAAGAATGGGGAATTTTAACGGTATTGTGGATTATGTCGTTAAAAGGTGCATTCCTTCCCTAAATCCGTTATCCACTCATCATTAGTTTAGTCATATCTTCCATATTGCTGATATTTCATTTATTTAATTTCCTTTGTGACATTTTTCGAGGTTGAAAATTATATAATATGATCATAGTAACATAGTTTTATTTAAAACAATGTCTTCTAAACCTTTGGGAAATTTTACTATTTGTGCAATAAAAGAAATTGTCAAATCGTGGCTGGGCTTTTAAAATTCTTTAAAGTCTCTGTGTGCAGCAATGTGATTCTAATATTAATACTGCTTCTGCAGTTTCTAAATATCGCTTAAAAGTTGTTTATATCCTTCCCCGCACTGTGTATATATGCAAGCATTGAATGTACGTTATTTAAAGTATGAAAACCTTTATTCTGACCTTAGTCAGTATATTGTACAGTCTATACGTGCTCACATCCAGTAGGAGCGATTTAATGTTGGTGTTTATATCTATTCAACTAAAATTCACTTTAGTGTAGTGACTGTAAATTAATATCGTAATTCTGATTAAGATGTCTATGTTTAAAATATTGTATATTAAGTGAAAATACCAGTACTGTCATCTATTGGTAGATATTTTGGATAATATAAAAGCTATGTAAAGTAAGGAAATGAAATAATTATGTCTGAAAAACAAAACCTCCGGATCAATACGATGACTCCTGCGACAACAGCTACAATAACAATGACACCCGCTTGAATCGACGTGTAAATTTCTGCTGGAAAACAAAGTGTCCTGTCTGAAAAAGAAACATCAACACTTATATAACTTAAATACATGTTACTGAAGGCTCATCAGTAGGGTTAAACATTTAGTTATAAAGTCATTTGAAAAGGCAATTCGTTTTCAAAATTTGAAAGTAGGTTGGTGTATATATACGTGTTTATCTGAGGTCGATTGTGAAGCAAGTTCTATAACTTATACGTATTACCCTCATCACCTCATTTCAGGTGTTGGACCCCCTCCCACCCCCGTGGCCGGGTGGTTAAGGTTACTGACTTCAAATCACTTGCCCCACATCGGTATGGGTTTGAGCCTCACTTGGGTCGTTGAATGCTTCATGTTAGGATGTCATCGAGCTGGCTTACGGAAGGCCGATGGTTCTACCTATGCCGGTGTCCGCTCGTGATGAAATAATACACGGAGGGCCACCTGAGGTCTTTCTCCGCGATAAATGCTGGAAAATCGGCGTTTCGCCAATAATTGTGTCAGTAGGACATTAAACCCAACAAAATGAATTATTTCAGGTGTTACACAAGGTATGTTAGAAGTTAAATACTGAGTGTCACTCAAGAGAGCTACTGGTTCGATTTTTCACGGCTCTCGTACTTTTATTTATATACTATTACAGTGTAAACATAATGCAGTGGCACGTGTGTTTATTTATTAAATATCTTAACATGATTAAAACATTCTGCGAATTTCAAGCTTATATTGTTTTTCAGAATCATGACAGGTACGTACGTTGTTAGTGAGTTTAATCAAATTCATTCAAGAGCTGTTACGTACCTAAGGTTTGGTTTACATTTCGGTATGCCTGATGCCGGCTTTGTTCTAACTTATCCAGACAAAAAACACTTTACAACATGATCTTAGGGGTTTGACACGGATAACAAAATCGTCAAACCGTTTTCATTATTAAACTGTTTTTTGTAAATACTGATACTTTCAAACAGGACTAACTTTAAATATACCTTGATAGAGCAGTTCCGTAACAACATTGTTCTTTTCAGTTGCTGACATTTCATCAGTAGTCTCAAAAAACTTTGACCTATCTGCACGTTAACGTGACGCCATTCTAGCATAAGAGTGTTTTAACGAAGAAATGCATACTAGTATTAAAATTGGTCAGTTGCAGCACTTTAGAGAATGTGTTATTAAAGTCCTGGTATGTAATAATGCAGCTGGTAAGAGCAAATGCAGATCTTTTAAATGTATGAAATCATTTTAATAACGAGTAGAGACAAAAAAAATGAAAAGTGTGTTTTTTTTTCAATTGTATAATAACTGCCACAAAGTTTAATTCAGGCATCTGTGAATACTCGGGCAATACTTCTCACATGCAGTATATTCTTAAAATGAGACAAATATAGAATCACTATGTACAATGCATCCAAGAAAAGGAGATGCACGTACCGAAAATCTGATCAAATTATCAAACTTTTTCAACACTCAGATGAAAGTACCAGGTATAGTTTACCTGCTAAATTTTTATAATGAACTTGTCCTTCTGTGTAGGCTGATCATGTTTTACACTGGACGCAAATGCAGAATAAATCGTGTCAAGCATGAGTAGGGCTAAAAATCATGCTGATGTTAGTATTTATTGAGTTGTAGCAAATACAATTTTCTATATACAAGTAGAAATAGATGGAGTTCTTCTTCCTTTTATTCCGAGTGGTTGGTTCAGTTAACTCTTCTATTGTGTCAGTCGATATTATCAAGGTAGTGTTCGGAACCGCAGTATGAATTTCAGTTGTCTTTGGTGTAACAGCCTTCGTTACTACTGTAATATAAAAACAGAAAGCAGAGTATGGTTTAACTTGACAATGTAACAAATTTGAGGGAAAAATGCACTTTCCTAACTGCGAAAAGGTTCATTTAGGTTCACAAAATGGATGTCCATCCGGGCTAGAATTGCCAGAATACATTTTGCATCTGAGCTAGAAATATCGTCAAAATATATTTTACACCTGAGTTAGAATGTTTTCAGAATACATTTAACACCTGACTTAAAATCGTCAGAATACATTGTATTCCTTAGACAGAATTGAATACATTATACACTTGACACGGAATTGTCAGAAGACATGTAGAACTGAGTAAGAATGTCAAAATACATTGTACATCTGAGAAAGAACTATTGTTAATATACATTTTACACCTGAGATAGAGTTATTGTCAGAATACATTTTACACCTGAGTTAGAATCGTCAGATTATGTTGTATACCCCAGACAGAATTGTCAGAATACATTGTAGAACTTAGTTAGAATTGTCAGAATACATATTGTACACTGAGACAAAATTGTCAGAATACATTATTATAGAACTGACTTGGTATTGTCAGAATACAGTGTACACCTTAGTCAGAATTGTCAAAATACATTGTACTCCTGAGACAAAATGGTCAGAATACGTTATAGAACATAATTAAAATTGTCTGAATACATTTTGCATCTGAGTTAGAATTGCCAGAATAAATTCTACACCTGAGACAGAATTGTCAGAATACATTATAAAACTGAGTTAGCATTGTCAGAATACTTCATAGAACTAAGTAAGAACTGTCAAAATACATGTTACACTTGATTTAGAATCGTCAGAATACATTGCACACCCGAGACAGAATTGTCAGAATACAATTTACACCTGATTTAAAATCGTCAGAATACATTGTACACCTGAGGCAGAACTGTCAGAATACATCATAGAAGTGAGTTACAATTGTCAGAATACATTGTACACCTGAGTTAGAATTATTGAAATAAATTGCAGGACTGGGTTATAATTGTCAGAATACATTGTACACCTGAGACAGAACTGCCAGAATACACCATAGAAATGAGTTAGAATTGTCAGAATACATTGTACACCTGAGTTAGAATTATTGAAATAAATTGCAGGACTGGGTTATAATTGTGAGAATACATAGTAAATTTGAGTTAGAATCGTCAGAATACATTTTTCATCTTGGTGATAAAAGTGTTTAAATTAATTAAAAGAGCATATATCGTGACAGCAAAATTTCTCAAATGCACATTTTAAGAAAATGAGAACATTTAATTGTTTGACCTTATCGATTTTTTTGTCTGATCATAATTTGGCATCACAGGTAGTGAAATATTGCATACAGTAAAGTTCTAACAGATTTCAATTCAAATATGCTTTACTTGTCAAGTTGATACAAAATAATAAAATGTTTAGTTTATTCATATCTTGTTGACTAACAACATGTGTCTTATACTGAAATTTCTTTTAAAACATCGTAGATTTCAATTTAATCTACAATTCTCAATATACTCAGTATTAACATATTACAAGTGTATTTCTAGTATCCACATAATTTTAACTTATATTATATGGAATCGTATAATACCATATACTAAACACAATGTAAGTCAAAAGCCAAAACTATTTGCAGATTTCCATATGTCTATGTAATATTAAACATTATTATTTTATTTTATACTTCGTACTTACACCTTTTACCATATACTGACAAGCTTTTTAAGTCCCCACAGAATTCATTCCTTAGCACTGCGCATACAAATATACAATCTGTTCGTTTGGAATGACTTCGGTAGTGTGGCCACACTTACAATGTATACCCTGAAAAAAAGTAGGCACTGTCCTATAATTGCTTCCTTAGATGTAGTCTGGGTGACTTCTCCATATGAAGTTTATTTACATGTAACAATACATTTGCAAATTTGGAGACGAACTTATGTCGGGATATTGTCAACTTCTCAGGGTCTGTTTTGTAAATGCGGTCAAATCATCCGAAGTCATTCCAAACAAAAATATTGACTGTACATTTGTGTGTCCAGGGCTGAGAAATGACTTCGAATAATGTGACCGCATCTGCAGCTTTTTCTTGACTCGAAGATGATGTAATTTTTACTTGGTTGGTACTTCCCACTAGTATACACATTAATCTTATCATATTTAGAATACTTCCACCCATACTGTGATTAAATATTTTAAGTTGAATTAAGTATCAACACTATTTTACCCGTGTACCAGCATATCTGTACACTAACGTCTTGCAAACGTTAATACAGTGCGTGCCATGGTTTTCTCGCGTCACCGTCGTCGTGATGTTTTTTTTCCAAATGTGCTCTTTTCGTAACATCCTATGTAACCAAATGGCTGTTGTGCTGTATAGAGATAAGAAGAATATTCTGCAAAAAGCCGTCTCTACCTATTTGAAATTTTGTATAGCCATAGAGCTTCAAATGATTTTCAACGTGGGTTTTGATAAATAAATTGCCATAAGATAGGCTAAAACGAAAATACGATCCGTCTGCATATACGTAAAAAACGTCTGTAAAATGTAGTATTTAAGAAAGGAGTAAAAAAAAAACACGCAAGTTTTTATTAAAGTTGATTCTAATATTTGTCATTGACGGTTCCTGGTATGGCCCTAGATAATGCTTGATATTTTTGTATACGTGTGTTAATGTTAATATTTGCATGTGTGTGAATACTACTGTGTAAGATGCTCCGTGCGTTGTAAATATCAGAATGAAATATTTATATTTTACCCTAGTATAACATTTATTCAATTATTTTAAGTGTAATTAAATGGGAGCGTTTGTCTAGTGGTTAAGGTCGGCCACTCAATCAAGTGGTTGTGGGTTTGTTGGTTCGAGCCCAACTGGGGTCACGACCATGACTTCGCATATAACACAAGTACTGGTTTTTTCCAGAAGCGGACTCGAAAGAGGTTCATATAAGCTTAAAGCTTTCATCATAGTCGAGCTAGATTTTCTAAAATAAATAAGAATAAGCTAAAAACTGAAGTGTAATATTTTATATATTATGATGACCCAAAGATAAAAAACTTAAGGGTAGATTTCCCAGAAGCACAGATGACCCAGAACACAGTATTAGAGCCAGGCGTTACAAGTAGGCCCACGACAAAAAAAATAATGATTGGAAAAAAATTATAGCAGACGGGTTACTTCAATTATCCAACAGCAAGTACATTAAAAACTAAAAAATATCAGAAATATAGTATTTCAAAATAAAACGTTGGTCTCTGTTAAAACATGCTTACGCTAGAATGACGTAAAAGTTTTTGTTGCGACCAAAGAAAGAGCGCTTCTATATTTCATCTACTGTTTTAGATTAAAGGCATATTAGGATTGAAATAGTTTATAGCAAAACCGTGTTTTAACACTAATTATACACTCGGGTGGTAGAACGTCGTGCAAATAATTTCACTCGGGCTGCGCCCATCGTACATAGATAGTGTTAAAGCACTCTTTTGCTATAAATTATTTCTTACATGTTTAAGCGTTCAACAGACCCTACCTTGTGAGAAAAAAAAAGTTACTTTATCGAATGCGGAAAGAAATATAATATCAATAGCAACATTTCTTTTTAATTATTTATATCAATATATAACATTACGAGATATGATACGGATGTACTTACTGTAAACAAAGTGATACTTACATTGTACAAACTTTGAATAAAGTGTTATACAGATTGTCAACCTGAATGTGTTCCAAAACTCCATACTGCGTCCTGCTATGGGCAATAGTTTGTGATTGATACATGTAGATATGACTTATCAAACCTATTGTTTATCTGTGAGTAATTGCTTTTCCTCGGTAATTATTGATGACAACGTCAGGCGAAATATGGTTGTTTGTTACTTATTTGGTCTTGTGTCTTTTGTTTTCTCATAAAAAAGCACAACATGTTTTGTTTTTTGTTTGTTTTTTTCATCCACAGCTTAACGATGAAGAAATAAAAATTGACAGTGGTCAGATTTATTGTTCCGATTTACATCTCTTTTAAATAAAGTAAATTACATTCTTATATGAAAAAGCATTACGTTTCTTTAACATGCGGCTATAATATTCTTTAAAGGTTAAAACACGACAGTCCTCAGGCCATTATTCATTTTCCAGGCCGAATATTACCTCCCGGCCCAGCTCTAGCGTGCGTTAATGTTTTTAATGTTTTTAATACATATGTTTGGTTGCAATACTTAATAAATAGTTAAGGGGGAACTTTCGTCTCAAAATTGCGCATGCGCAACATACGACAATATATGGTAAAAATATAATGTGAGCGCTATACTTATTCTTGCACATTTAGAAAAAATACAGACTTTCTTGACCGTAAGGAGCGAGAGCAGTAAAAAAAATATATATATTTTTTTTTATTTCTATTTTTTTGTTCCTATCAAACTCGTCAAATGGTTCGCAATTCTTAAAATGAAGAACAACACATAAAGTTAGCCTAATCTGAGCCATTCCATGAAAAAAAAATAGATCTATATTTATGAAAAGCAGTCATGACATTTTCACTGGGAGGAAACCCGCAACTATATCGAAATTTTGAAATTGTGTGGTGCGAACCATGTTGTCTTACAACACATACCCGAACACCTTTTCAACTCAGAATTCTAGCTCCAATGTAAATATGTGCATAAACAAGCACTGTAATTCGGCGATAAACAACAGTTTAACGTGAAGACCAATGACAGACCATTATGGCATCCAATAACACCTCCAACGTCCGCTCGACCGCCATGTTGAAAACGCACTGAATATGATGACGTTTTATGTAGCCATTAGTTTCACGCACACGTGTTCATCGTGCGGATATTGATTATGAGTTTTGCGGCCCGAGCCGGTAAGTAATAATCAGTGCGTGAAAGCAATAACCTGCGGAAATCAAACTCATTTTTGTTACTATATGTAGTAACATAAGTATTCAAGAGAATATTATAGACATTGACGCCATGTCGGTTATTTGGCGCCATAGAGGCATAGAGAAAAAATGTCACTTTAGTTGATCTGTTGCTCTACATTAAAGTCTTTTCAAATTCAACGTGATATAACACAATATTTCAACACCTACTCCATACGCAATGGTAGAATAGAAGACAAGCAAAATAATTCATTTAACGTTTATGCACTTTGTGATTATTCCACGGGACGTGTTACCTCTTGTGTTTTTATTGTTGAAATACGGATACGATGACGTCATGTCGACGTAACGTTTGTGGTTCCTTACATGCGCCATTAAATTGAGCATCGCTGTTGCCTCCACTTTTTTTACATAGGGCATAACACGTTCTTTTGCATTAACTACAATGTTCGTCATTAAGTCAGTGCCGTTTTAAGGAACATGTCGATAAAACCGTGTTTGATGGTGTTGCTTGATTGAGTCATATACTTACATTTTTTTTTGTCGTGAACGTTCACTCCAGTGGTCCACTATACTTGTATTGTGTCTGATCCATTAGGACCATCGAGTCAAAAGTTTAAATGCACATGTATACTGCAGTGCATTTGTAACCATGCTTCGAGTTATATACGAAACAGATTTTTGCTAGTGCACAATTCCTACTTCTATTTTTATATTTTGATAATTCACTTAATCGTAGATTTTATTAAAGTTGCGGCTGTAAAAATCATCCCGTACTTGGATTAGGTGTTGGTATATTCCCTGGCACATTTGGATTATTGAGTATATTCATACTAGCAATGTGGATCAACATGCGTCCTATACACGAGTGGCATAACACAGATGGGATAGATATACCAGAAAAAAGGAATAATGTTTCATATGTCATAAATGAATTTGAACCGTATTAAGGAGACTGCGAATCAAGTTCTCTAAAATAAAAGATCAACATCAAATTTGTGTAAGGAGAGGAGAAAAAGGTTTTGAATGCTCAGCCTTAAATTTTGAGAGAGAAAAAAATCAAACGACACCAAATCACAGAAAGAAAGGTTTTTGTCACTTGAAAATTGAAGAGCATATAAATAATGAATATTACTCTACAAGACTAATGTTACTGCACTGATATAGATACACTGAATTCCGGAAAAAGACTGCATAAAGGGGCTAAAGTTCCGGACAGTTCAGCACCTTTAAAATCTCACAATTTTCACACAACTGTTACTAAGCTCCGTGTAAATGCATTTGCAATAATGTCACATTGGTGAAATTTCACATAACTAGGTAAAACGCAGTTTTCAACACTAGTTTATTTTTATTTCTTTACAAATGGCATTCATTTACCTGTTTAGATATTTGCCACATGCGGTGTATTAATGAAACATCAAATAGTTGTGCAAATAGATCAAGGGTTAGGGTTAGGCTTGTCTGTTTGTCCACTCAATTTCTAGAGAAGGCTATTTATATTATATCAAAAACTCGACACATACAACTTTTACAATTCAATGTTACGGTAGTTAACCTGACCTAGAGTGGGCAGAACAACGCTCGGCGTAAAAACTACATATCTTAAATCTAAGAAAAGTAATTTAACATTAACTGACAGTATTTTCTTTATCTTCAGTTTGAAGAACAATCTTAGAGTATTCAATCATATTGTCTGCGTATTTCCTGTCAATATTGACAATTCGAAACAATTCCTTTACGCGATGCATTGTTCTCAGCAATGTGTCCTCCAGCCCAACCGCCTATGACCACATGTTCCACCTAACAAGGTTTTCCCACAGCAGGCTGCATATATTATTATGTTGCCCAAAGGAATTTATCCTTTGTTTGTTGAGCTTAAGAACTTTATTTTTCATAATATTGCATCAAGTTTAGAACAATAAGGTTATAAGTTCCGTTGTGTGTCATCTACGTTTAAGTAGGTAATTTTACTTTCGAGATAATACGAACAGATAGGCAGTAGTAAATGTATGCTCTGGGGTGTTCATCAAAGAAATGAATTTTGGTGACAATTTCTTATTTAAAATATGGACACTGTTTGGACAGTATTTTCTGAGATAGAGAGTATATAAGCCATTTTGGATTTCTCATGAATTCGTTGAATCAATACTACTTCTAAGCACTGTAACCCAATTTTATGACGAATTCATGTGAGTCATTGTATATAAAGACGTGATATGTCCGAGTTCATTTACCACTTTTACCTACCTTTATTTGAATGGATAGCCTTCAAACGTCCAAGTACTATGCTCTGCCATTTGTCACATATTTTCGCGGGTACAGCTAAGAACTTTTCGATCCGAAATGATTATGTCTGTAAGATGCTGTGATGTAAAACACATTACGATGCAATAATTTCGAAACTCTAGTACAAGTCTCTCAGAAAGTTATACTCCAGAATGTTTGAACATCTGCTGCACTATTATTCATGAATCTATCACACTTTTAAACAGGTACAAATATACCAACCGACCCTAAATCAATGAGTTCTATAATATTTTGTCATGCTACATGAAATCCGAACACTACACTTTTACCTTTTGTTTTTTCGTAAGTATATCTTTGGTCATTGATATATACTGCAACATTGAATTGTAAATTTTTATATACGTAGATTTTTAAATATAAATTTGCCTTTTCTGGAAAATGTATGGACAAACATTAGTTTGGTCTGTTGGTAGAAATATTTGATGTTTCATTAATACACCGCATGTCGCATATATTTCTAAATAGGTAAATGAATGCGATTTGTAAAGAAATAAAAATAAACAAAGCTGAAGACGTGTTTTACCTACTTATGTGAAATTTCAACGATGGAACATTAATGCAAATAGATTTATATGAAGATATGTAACAGTTCTTTGAAAATTGTGAGATTTTTAAGGCACTGAACTGTCCGAGATTGGGGTACTTTATGAAGGTTCAATTTTCATGAGACACAACCCTTTCTTATTATTATTTGGTGTCGTTTTGCTTTTTTCTCTCAAAATGTAAACTACGTGTTAAATGTTAAAACTTAATTTCTCCTCTGTATACAAACTTGATTTTGATATTTTATTATTAGAGATATTGAGCCGCAGTCTCCTAAATGTAAATTTATTTATGAGAGATAAAACATTATTCCTTTTTTCTAGAGAACTATCCCATCTTTGAAATGCGACCCTCATATATGACGCCTGTTGATCTACATTGCTAGTATGAGTACACTCAATGATCCAAAGAGGCTATAGGGAATATAATAACAAATAATGCAAGTACGGGATGATTTTTTACAGTTGCAATGTTCATAAAATATAAAAGAAGATGAAATATCAAAATATAAGAATGGAAGTAGGAACTGTGCACCAGCATATATATCTCTCTCGTAAATAACTTGAAGCAGTCTGCAGATGAAATATAGTATACAAAGTCTTGTACATTTAAATTTCATCTTGACAAAAGTTACTACTGAACCTTGTGCTTTAATCATGTTTGATATAATTAATGTCCGCTTGTATTGTTTTCTGATGCTTTCCATTTAATTTATAAAACTTTAGGCCGATATTAAATATATTTTGTCATATATTTGTGAAAATATGAACTTAATGTCTGAAATTGAATATTAACAGACATGATTCAATTGAGTCCCTCATGAGAGGTAATGAAACCTTCAAGATACATAACGTTCCCTAATACCGCTTTAAACATATCTCTTACCCGCCCGCTTAGCTCAGTAGGTAAGTGCGTTGGTCTACGGATCGCGAGGTCGTGAGTTCGATCCTCGGGCGGGGCGTACGTTCTCCGTGACTATTTGATAAACGACATTGTGTCTGAAATCATTAGTCCTCCACCTCTAATTCATGTGGGGAAGTTGGCAGATACTTGCGGAGAACAGGTTTGTACTGGAACAGAATCCAGGAACATTGGTTAGGTAAACTGCCCGCCGTTACAGTCATGACTGAAATACTGTTGAAAAGCGGCGTTACACCCAAAACAAACAAACAAACGGACTCTTATATAAACTATCGTTGAAGGATTCCATGGTCTCAATGGATCCGTAGAACACTGGGACGAACGTTATTGGCTGCCACACACTAAGTAAGAATGAAGTTAATACAGCCTTTTAGAAGAACAATATAACTGAGCAAACCTTTACCGGACTCGATGTTATTGAGACTGCTTAACTTGCAACTCTAGTTATGTGCCCTATAGCAGCTGTCTAGATTAATAACTGCTCGGAATATAAAACTGAATGGTGTGACAAGAAATGTTAGTATAGATCTTAATCAAGTAATACATCAGACTCGGTTTTATCGTCTTGTTCCTGCTGCAAACGGCACTGACTTAAGCGAACATTGTTGTTATAGTAGTAGACGTAAATGGATTACGTGATTACAAGAATACTGAATTAAGTACAATGTATGGGCTTGTGAAGACAGGTTATCTTATTATTGGTTATGCATCATTTTAACCAAATTACACAGAAGTATATCGAGACATGAGGAAGGAAAAAAATCCTTCCAGAGAATTTCGTGCACGTACTAGAATCGTATATATCTAAGAAATAGAATCATGTTTCAATATAATATTTAATGCAAAAAGGAACGTTTTAGGTCCTAGTATGTCTTTTATGTAAATAGACTTGTGGAGGCAACAACGAAACACTATTCCATGGCACATGTAAGGCGCCATGTACTACATGTATAGGTCAACATGACGTCAGCGTATCCGTATTTCAACAATAGATACACGGGAGGTAACTCGTACCGCGGAACAATTTAAGAGAGAGTAAATGTTAAATAATTTAGTTTATGCGCCTTATTATAGATCAGTGTATATGAAAGTATGTGTTACAATGTTTTTGATTCTGAAAAGTTTTAATGTAAATCAAATGAAGTGGCAACTTTCTCGGCGCCTGGTTGGCGCCAAATAAACGGCATGACGTCTATGTTCATGCTCCTATATAGATGTAGCCGCATTTTATAGAACCATAAG
The DNA here is from genome assembly GCF_021730395.1 of Mercenaria mercenaria. NCBI lineage: Eukaryota > Metazoa > Mollusca > Bivalvia > Venerida > Veneridae > Mercenaria > Mercenaria mercenaria. The sequence continues at coordinate 14,149,646 of NC_069376.1, read as the reverse complement.
TAACAAATAATTATAATTCGCCTAAAGCTGTCATTTACAATTACTCATGAAAAAAAGAATTACTCACTGATTTACAATAGGTCTGATAAGTCATGTATCAATCACAAGATATTGCCGTTAGTAATACGCAGTATGGAGTTTTGGAACTGTTTCAGGTTGGCAATCTGTATAACATTTTATGCAAAGTGTGTGCAATGTAAGTATCACATTGTTTTACAGTAAGTACATCCGTGTAACATATTGCAATGTTATACATTGATATATCTTTCCGCATTCGACAAAGTAACTTTTTTTTCAAGGTATAATCTCTTAAACGCTTAAACATGTTACTTTGAAAAACTTAAGTTCTGATGTTTTTTATGAGCTTGCTGTTGAATTTTTGAACCAACCCGTCTGCTATATTTATCAGTTTCTTTTTGTTGAGGGCCTACGTTGTAACGCATGGCTCTAAGACTGTGTTTTTGGGTTCTCTGTGCTTCCGGGAAATCTACCCTTAAGTTTGATCTATTTTAGGTCATTGGGATATTTAATATATATATAATGAATGAATGTTATACTAGAGTAAAAATTAAAAATTTCATTCTGATATTTACAGAGTATGGGACATCTTATATTGTATGTATACACACAATGCATTCACCACATCACCAAAAACAAAGTAAAGTTATAACATCATTATCAAGGGCCATGCCAGCACTGACAAATAATCGAATCAATTTGATTAACACTTGCAATTTTCTTCATTCCTTTCTTCAAGATGAATTAAATTTACAACAATTCATCGACATGCCGGTATTCTATATTTCTAATTCTTTTTTAGTAATTTATACTAAAACCCCATATTGATTTTGTTAAAAGCTTTAAGGCTGTGTACACTATTATAGATAGGAAGATACTTTTTTTTTTTTTAAAATATACAAAAGATATTACACTGGTCAAGGCTATCCCACTGGTCAATGGTATCCCACTGCTAAATGTTATGCCACTGGTCAACGTTATCCCACTGGTCAATGGTATCCCACTGCTTATGATACATTTTATTTTGTTAGTGTTACCGTTTATGTAAACAAATTAAAGGTGGCAGAGTTACACCACTTTTGCTAACAATTCCGAGATATTGTTAACTTTTCCGGATTTGTTTTGTAGTCGCAGCCACACTATCTATATCCATTCCAAACAAATTGATTGTACAAATTTATGCGTAGGGCAGAGAAATGAATTTCGTGGAAGGGTGGGGATAATGGACTTAAAAAGCATTGATTGTCCGTATATGACATGATGTACAAGATTTAGTTTACCAAAAGGTTCCTTCTAGCGCATATTAAGGTATTAGGCCCCTAATAGTAATGTTTAAGAAATGGCATTTGCTTGGTATATTCTTACAGTTGACCGTGCTTTACATTGTGTTGCAATTTTTTAAAAACTTTTACCGTGCCGTTTTTTATAAATTTTGTATAATTAATGGTATTTCCTCAAGCTCAAGTGGGGACAAATTTCAAAGTGACGGCCTTTATCTAAAACGTTTACAGAGAATTCATTTTCCCATTATTTTTTATGAAAGAAACATCAAACTATTGGTAAACATATATAAAACTTAAAATAAAACTGTCAATATCATCTTTTTTAGGGTGCCTCAAGTAAACGGGTTTAATGTGACAGCACTCTAACTACAACATTGAAAAATTTAGGTCGAATGCTGTGAGTCTGTTTTGAATTTTGCTCGCTTCATTCAAAAATAACCTTGGAGCAGAAGTAAAACCTACCTATATTTCTTCCACAATATGTAATCTAAAGATTGAAGGCAAAGTAAAGAACTTTGACCGTATGTAACTCAGTATTTTTAAAGATGTCTAACTCTACCCCTTCTGTTGCAGAGGTAAATTCACTTTGAACAGCAAGAAATCGCTTATCAAATGATTTTTCCCATTTTTATGCAATAAATCATTAACAAGTCTTGAAAGAAGTGAAAACTTACCCGAAAAAAATGGAAAATAAGGGAAAAAAATGTTTGTTCCTGTGGGGTTTGAACCTACGCCCCTCTGAAAATTGCAGTCAAGGTAGGTTTATGGTAAGAATTGAATACTCTTCAAAAAGAAGGTACTCTTATGGGCTAACTTAATACAATCGAGGTTGGCGCAAACTATTGTATCTGTTCTTTATTAATACACTACAATTTGCCAAGCCTCGAATGTTTTTAGGATCTTTAATAAAACAATTATAAACTATGTGTTTTGCTAGTTTACGTGCATTCTTATCTATTTATTACAAAAATACTTAAGAGTTATTTCACACAAACATTTGTTTAACTTAGAATAATAAACAAACATCTTTAGATGAGCGATTCTACCTAAATATTATCAGCGGACAATAAATAATAAATACCATCACTCTGTCAAAATTTCGGGAACCAGTGTCGACGGCTGTGCTAGCGGCACAGGTCAGAATTTGGTCGTATATTTGCCTATACCTAATTAGCAAAAGAAAGGTTTTGCCAAATGCCGGTAATTGCACTGTACAGCTCCAGAACGACTAAACCAGGAGAAAAATGGTTTTTATATAAGTCGGCACCAATAAACTAATGGATTTGAAAAAGTGCGCACAAAATGTTCACAACTTGAAAATTGCAAAACAATTAATCAAAAGGCATGAAATTACAAAGTTTGAAATATTTATAGCTCAGTAAAGTGAAGAAATGCATGATACAGTTCTTGATAAAAACAAGGGAAGTAATTGAAATGTTGTAATCCGGTGATGGTACGTATCGTGCAATAGCATTCACAGACACGTGAAAAATCTCGAAAAACTTTATTAGTACAGTATACATGCTTTGATGGTAAAATAATAAAGTTGGTATGAAACAAAATCGTAAAAAGAACCTCTGGAAGCAGCGAGGAATGAAGCCGAGAAGAATAGTAGTAGACTATATTTTGGGGCGGGAGTCTATTTTTAGATAATGAATATTCATTTAGTGAATCTCGATTCTACAATATGACATGTAAGATTTAGGAGTTAGATAACTCTAGTTTAAACTAAATTATTGTGTTTTTTGTAGGTTTGTTTATTACGTAGTTGTATTTCACTAAAGATTGACTTAAAGATGTGTAAAACACATTGGCAAAGAGGTTATTTGTAATGAATATGCATGAGTACAAAATGCCGGCACCCTGCCGGAATTCGGATGCCTTTGATAATACCCTTGTATTCATTACCTGCTCAGTCAAGTTTGACATGTTCACCATTAGTGTTCCTTCTCATGAGAAGGAACAATAAGCAATCTAAGATAAAAACAGTAATATTTGATCTAACAGAGACATTTGAGCTTTGCCATCTTTGCTAGAAATAGTTTTAACTATTGGCCGGCATTGTGTTAAGTATATGCTGTTATAAGAAGTGTTAATTCAATACCATATGAGTTAAAATCAGGTGGATATTAGAAATATACTCGTATAATGTTAATATTAAAAAAGTAAGAATTGTATATCAAAATGAAATTAGTAGTGATTTAAAAGGCATTATCATTTTCTATCAAATTGACAAGTAAAACATGTTCGAATTGAAATCTATTAGAATTGTACTGTATGCATTGTCTGTAATGCCAAATTATGACCAGAAATTATTTTTTTTTTACGAGTAGGTTGAAGAATTAAATGTTCCTATTTTTTTAAATTGTGCCTCTGATAAATTTTGCGTCACGATAATTCTATAGTGTATTCTTATCTCAGGTGTACAATGTATTCTGATAATATTAAGTCAGATTTACAAAGTATTCTGGAAATACCAACTGAGATGTAAAATGAATTCTGACAATTCTAACTCAGATGTACATGTGCAATTTATTCTGGCAATTATTACTCAGATGTACATGTACAATGTATTCTGACAATTATTACTCAGATGTACATGTACAATGTATTCTGACAGTCCTAGCTCAGGTGTACATGTACAATGTATTCTGGCAATTATAGCTCAGGTGTACATGTACAATGTATTCTGGCAATTATAGCTCAGGTGTACATGTACAATGTATTCTGGAAATTCAAACTCAGATGTACATGTACAATGTATTCTGGAAATTCCAACTCAGATGTACATGTACAATGTATTCTGACAATTATTACTCAGATGTACATGTACAATGTATTCTGGCAGTTCTAGCTCAGGTGTACATATACAATGTATTCTGGCAATTCTGGCTCAGATGTACATGTACAATGTATTCTGGCAATTATAGCTCAGGTGTACATGTACAATGTATTCTGGCAATTATAGCTCAGGTGTACATGTACAATGTATTCTGGAAATTCAAACTCAGATGTACATGTACAATGTATTCTGGAAATTCCAACTCAGATGTACATGTACAATGTATTCTGACAATTATTACTCAGATGTACATGTACAATGTATTCTGGCAGTTCTAGCTCAGGTGTACATATACAATGTATTCTGGCAATTCTGTCTCAGATGTACATGTACAATGTATTCTGGCAATTCTAGCTCAGGTGTACATGTACAATGTATTCTGACAATTCTAGCTCAGATGTACATGTACAATGTGTTCTGGCAATTCTGGCTCAGATGTACATTTTCAATGTATTCTAGCAATTCTAGCTCAGATGTACATGTACAATGTGTTCTGGCAATTCTAGCTCAGATGTACATCTAAAATTTATTCTGGCAATTCTAGCTCACATGTACATCCATTTGGTGAACCTGAATTAACCTTTTTGCAGCTAGGAAAGTGCGTTGTTTTCCTTCAATTTTTTACACTGTCAAGTTAAACCTTGCTCTACTTTCTGTTTATATATTACAGTAGTAACGGAGACTGTTACATCAAAGACGTTTGAAACACAGACAGCAACAGTTACTCCAAACACTACATTGCCAATATCTACTGACACGATAGAAGAATTAACAGAACAAACCACTCGGAATGAACGTAAGTAGAACTCCATTTATCTTTTACTTTTATGTAGAGTTGTGTTCGCTGCATTCAATAAATGAGCCGTGCCATGAGAAAACCAACATAGTGGGTTTGCGACTAGCATGTATCCGGACCAACCTGCGCATCCGCGCAGTCTGGTCAGGATCCATGCTGTTCGCTAACAGTTTCTCTAATGGCAATAGGCTTTGAAAGCGAACAGCATGGATCCTGACCAGACTGCGCGGTCGCAAACCCACTATGTTGGTGTTCTCATGGCACGGCTCAAATAATATTATGAGTAAGTTCTTTAACTAAAATTGGCACCTATACTGATTGGTTGTTGAAGAAGATGAAACTTTTATAGTTGGATCTCTTCATATCAGTATAATAATAGAAAAATTATAGCAAAAGAGGTTAACATTTTGCACGATGGGCGGTATACGTCGGCTCAATAAACGAGTGCACAGCCCTCGTGAAATTTTGTGTACGACGTATTACCGCCCGAGTGTATAAATAGTGTTAAAACACGGCTTTGCTATAAATTATTTCGATTCTAATATGCCCTTAATCTAAAACCGTGCCCTCGTGAAATTATTTGTACGACGTATTACCGCCCGAGTGTATAAATAGTGTTGAAACACGGCTTTGCTATAAATTATTTCGATTCTAATATGCCCTTAATCTAAAACAGTAGATGAAATATAGTAGCGCTCTTTCTTGGTCGCAACAAAAACATTGTCGTCACCGTACGTTAACGTGAAGTCATTGTAGCGTAAGAGTGCTTTAACAGAGAAGAGCATATTAGAATGAAAAATCGTATCAGAATGTACTGCATGTGAGAAATATTGCTTTAACAGATTCGACTTGATTAACCTTTGTAGCAGTTATTGTATAACTGAAAATAAAGACTGTTCTCTTCCTCCGCCATTTAAAATGGGTTTCATACATTTAAATGGCCTGCATGAGGTTCTTTTAAGATACATTATTTCATACGGGGACTTGTATAATGCATTCTCTAAACTTCTGTTACGCGAGATGGCCGCAGTACTCGTATACTAAGTTTGATTGAAACGTGCATACTTTACTAAGTATTTTGTATTTCACAGTCACCTCTACATTAGACACTTCTGATGCAGTGCCAACAATTGAAAAGATCCATGTTCCTACGGAATTGCTCTATCAAGGTACATTTAAAGTTAGACTTGTTTGAAAGTATCAGTATTTACACAAAATAGTTTGATAATGAAAATGGTCTGATGATATTGTTATCTGTGCCAAACCCCTAAGATCATTTTGAAAAGTATTTTTTCTTGATACGTTAGAATAAAAGCCGGTATTAGATAAACAGCCGATGCATGAATTTGATTATACTCATTCACAACGTAAGTAACTACGGTAACAATTATTCTAAATGGTTAAAGTAAGTCTGAAATTTTTGCAGATTGTTTTAATCATGTTATAATATATCATATATAAACACACGAACCACTGAATTACGTTTACAATAGTGTATTAGCGGGCACCTGGGTAGAACCACCGACCATTCTTAGCCAGCATCTGTCGTGAAGAATTCAAGACCGAGTGAAGCTCGAGCCCAAATCGATGAGGGGCAAGTGGTCTGAAGTCAGCAACTTTAAAAACTCGACCACGGAGGCCCAAACACCTGAAAAGAGTAAATGAGAGTAATTAGTATAAATTGTGGAAATTTCATTAAAATCGACCTAGATACACGAAGCATAGTATACACCAAACTATTTTCAGTTTTCAAAATTGAATTTCCTTTTCAAATGACGTTATAACTGACTGCATAATCCTACTGATAAGTCTTCAGTAACATAGTACCGGTATCATAGTTATGTTGGTGTCGATGTTTCTTTTTCAGACAGGACACTTTGTTTTCCAGCAGAAATTTATACGGCGATTCAAGCGGGTGTCATTGTTATTGTAGCTGTTGTTGCAGGAGTCATCGCATTGTTCCGGAGGTTTTGATTTTCAGACATACTTATTTCATTTCCTTCCATAGATTTTATATTATCCAAAACATCTACCTAAAGATGACAGTATTAGTATTTTCACTTAAACAGTATTTCATACATAGACATCTAAATCGTAAACAAGCCTTTTCAAAAACAAAATACACTTTGTATGTCAAGATAATAATTTACAGTCACTGTACCAAATGTTGGGCGTACAATATTCTGACTAAGGTTAGAGTTAGGGAAAAACATACGTTAAATAGTGTACACTCAAAGCTCATTATTACCTTTTCAGCAACATATTCCAAAATCTTCTCAAACGAAAACCAACTATCGGTGGCATCGCAAACGAACAACACACAACAGATTAGTTATTAGACTGCATCTCATTTATTGTAGAACGTAATGGATCAATGAATCAAAGTTTGCACAAAGTTAAGAGTCATTCCTGAAACGCCATTTTGGTTACGTATTGGTCGTATTCTGGATCATATTTTTAGCAATATTACACTCTTTAAAGGTTTCACAAATAGGTAGTTAGAATTTCGTAGAGACAATGTTTTGATACTTATTTTTTCTATAAATGAGCCGTGCCATGAGAAAACCAACATAGTGGGTTTGCGACCAGCATGGATCCAGACCAGCCTGCGCATCCGCGCAGTCTGGTCAGGATCCACGCTGTTCGCTTTTAAAGCCTACTGCTATTAGAGAAACCGTTAGCGAACAACATGGATCCTGACCAGACTGCACGGATGTGCATGCTGGTCTGGATCCATGCTGGTCGCAAACCCACTATGTTGGTTTTCCCATGGCACGGCTCAAATACATTTTAGAAAGAAACAGTTACAACATGAGACTAGTTTCAAGAATAGCCTTTACAAGAGTTCAAAGAGTGACGTTCCTAACCGTACAATGAGTTCTAAGAGTGAAATTCCTAACCGTCCAGTGGAAAACGATGATGACTACTTAAATACATCATTAGAGAGTGACCTCCCAAGTCGTGTTGCAGCAAAGACTAACAACGACTATATAAGTGAACTGTTACAGAGTCAAATCCCAAGAAGTAACGCAGCAGACGCTGTCGAATGTTTAAGCGGACTTTTACAGAATAACGTCCATGGTTTGAATGTGACTCACGCTGATGTTAACAACGATAACATAACCGACCCAAGAGTTCACAGTGGCTCTGCAGCGGTTCATAATTACGTAACCAAACCAAGTGTTCACACTGGCTCTGTCGCTGTCCATGATTACGTAAAAGAACCGGGTGTTAACACTGTCTCGGTAGCGGTTCATGATTACGTAAACGAACCGAGTGTTCACACTGGCTCTGTAGAGGTTCATGGTTGCGTAAACGAACCGAGTGTTCACATTGGCTCTGTAGCGGTTCAGGATTACGTAAACAAACCGAGTGTTCACACTGGCTCTGTAGCGGTTCATGATTATGTCAACGAACCGGGTGTTCGCACTGTCTCGGTAGCGGTTCATGATTACGTAGATACCAATTACGACGAATTAGTAAGTCAGCGTGTAGATGAGCATTGCTACGTTCCACTGACAACGTAACCTAAATCAAACGTTGGACTTCTTGTACTTACTCTTTATTAACAACTTGCCAGATTGTTGTCTAAGTTGCCATGACTACCAGGACTCAAGCACTCAGGCAAAGACACGCGCTGCAAAAAGGACACAGCACCTGTTTACAAAAAAATGAAAATCAAGTTTTAAATCTTTTAAAAAATGCACTCAAATGTAATTATAATAATATATTTCTTAAAAACCAATCTAAGTATATAATGTTAAATAAATATGTATAAGTCATTAGCATTTGATATTTAAATATTAGAAAGGTATATGATAAGAAGAATACATCACTCCTATAGAGCAGAAATATCAAAGGAATATACTTCATTTGATTTTTTGTTACAATTTTGGTTTTATTTTAATTTACATTTATTTTACAAGTTTCTGGATTGCTAAACAGAAGCCCAATGAAGATGAAAATAGAAAATAATAATAGTGTAGTACCTTGCCTTATAACAAAGATTTTCAACTTACATCGACATGGAGTGTTTAAAACGGACAGCGGAAAATTTACGCAGTGGAAAGTTTCTCAAAACACTTAAAAATATAATAGGTAAGGGAAGATTTCTCGGAAGCACTAAACACCACACACACAGCCTCAGAGTCACACATTTGCAAAGTAGGCCCGCTGTAACGGAAAATATTACAGATGGGTTGCTTCTAAAATCCAACAAGTTCGTTTTAAACTTGTGCAAAGTATAGACAGAGTGGGGGGAGGTAAAGGGGTAGACAGGGGTGGGGGAGGGGGTTTCGAGGAAAGAGGAAAGTAGAACAAGGATGAATATACAAAAGGAATGCTACGTTCCTGAATCACAGATACATTATAACGTAAAACACAAGGCACACAGACGCACAAGAATACACATTAGCAGGAAAAGAAAAACAGAAAAACAACAACCAGACACCGCCTTAGGATTCCGGCAGCTACAATTAAGTTGGGCACGAAAACTTATTCATAGTAAAGTGTGTTTGTGAGTGTGTGTGGGTGTGTGTGTGTGTGTGTGTGTGTGTGTGTGTGTGTGTGTGTGTGTGTGAGGGGAGGGGGGGGGGGGGGGGGGGGGGGCTGCCAAAACAAGGGAGCGCAATTGCAAGGGGAAAAGGCGTGAAAGGGGGAGTGGTGAGAAAGAGGAAAGAAACGATTACAACAAACAAAACAACATACGCAACAGAACATACAAGACAGACAGGTCGACAAGTTGAAAATAGGTGCACAGGAATGGTCAGTAACCTATATAAAGGAAACTGGGGGGTTTAAACGCAATTAGGGCATGCCAGTCAGGTTCACAAGAAGGAAACACACGTGTGGTATATATGTCTCTTATATCTTGAGAAATTTACGCTTTCACTGTAAAAATCAAAATCTATTTTGAAAAACTTAGCTTCTGTACATCTCTTATTTAATATTTACCTTACCACAATTATAAATGGGTATTTCCGAACATTTAAGCAATAATGTTGAATGTTCGGAAATACCCACTTGTACTACCATCTTAAAACAAAGTGATTCCTACTGATTTAGTGTGTATAATTCCGAACTACGTAAGTATACAGGTATTGTCGGTATAGTGTATTGAAGATATTACCTATTGGACGTGTATTCCCGAACAGTGGGGGTAATTCCGAACAGTCCCAACATTTTAAAAATAGACCATTTGTTTGTTAAAAATGATAAAGATGAAATTAACATTCATTACGCTATTATTTGCATTTTTAGATAAGAACTTCATAAAAACAAAACGTGTAACTCGTATATACAGCGCATGCGTACTTAAACCTAAACTTGCAGAAACATAGCACAACATCTAGACAATTTTCTGCATGTTTAATGTCCGAAGCGTTGATTCGGTAAACATTCTTTTACATGATGCAATATGCAGTGTTATAACTGTCCAAAATGTTTATAAATCTTTGTTTATCTTAACAGCATTTGCATTCAAAAGGAAGTTTGTATGTAGGTGTCAAATAACTCATCTGTTATACATTTATTATTTTTATAGTCCGTTTTATTTGACCTGGCGGGGCGGAGATAATCTCTGACATATGCGAAGTAATGGTAATCTCAAAAAACGAGCAGAATAGGTAGAGCAATATAACTGTTTCATTTCGCAATCTTTGGTAAACCAACGACTAAAATTCAACGCTACATTGGTTACATGTACTGCATAAACTGCAACAAAAATGTAGTGGACCGTCGCGAAACCACGCCTCGCCAGGTCAAATAAAATGCACTATAGGGTGAAATCTGCGCTATCAATTGGTACACGTCGTGGACCTTGTCGTGCAGCATTGTCTTTGGTAACCCGAATTCTGTTGACAAGCTCATGCTATTGCTTCTTACATGAGTCGCCACCTCCTCTAACAGTCAGACCATATTGCTTCTTACATGAGTCGCCACCTCCTCTAACAGTCAGACCATATTGCTTCTTACATGAGTCGCCACCTCCTCTAACAGTCAGACCATATTGCTTCTTACATGAGTCGCCACCTCCTCTAACAGTCAGACCATATTGCTTCTTACATGAGTCGCCACCCCCTCTAACAGTCAGACCATATTGCTTCTTACATGAGTCGCCACCCCCTCTAACAGTCAGACCATATTGCTTCTCACATGAGTCGCCACCTCCTCTAACAGTCAGACCATATTGTTTCTTATATGAGTCGCCACCCCCTCTAAGTCTAACCATATTGCTTCTTACATGAGTCGCCACCCCCTCTAACAGTCAGACCATATTGCTTCTTACATGGACGGACGGATAGCTCAGTGGTTTGCACACTGGCCTTCCAATCCTGAGGTCGGGGTTCGATCCCTGGCAGCTACTCGGGAATTTTCAGAAACGCTTTTCAGTGTTTCCCGCCCAACTAGAGGTGTACTGGTCAGGAACCCAGGCAATCCTTGCGTGTATCAGTGCTATACACTGGGCACGTTAAAGAACCAGGCTGTCTATTCGAAACGAGCTAGGCTAAGTTAGCCGGATATGCCTGTATCTGATTTCTGATCTCTCTGTCGTGGAGGCTTTGTCTCACTCTGTCCCTCTGGTCAGATCGCTCTGTGTCTGTACTAGTAGAGGATGAATTATGCGCCCTATGTGGCTGTATTTGAACTATGTAAAGCGCCTTGGGCGCTATATAAATCTGGTAAAATTTAATGTACAACGCCGGTGAATATACTATGTGTAAAATTAGGCTTTAATCAAATAAAGCAGTTTCAGTTTCAGTTTCAGTTTACATGAGTCGCCACCGCCTCTAACAGTCAGACCATATTGCTTCTTACATGAGTCGCCACCGCCTCTAACAGTCAGACCATATTGCTTCTTACATGGGTCGTCACCTCCTCTAACAGTCAGACCATATTGCTTCTTACATGAGTCGCCACCCCCTCTAACAGTCAGATCATACTGCTTCTTACATGAGTCGCCACCCCCTCTAACAGTCAGACCATATTGCTTCTTACATGAGTCGCCACCCCCTCTAACAGTCAGACCATACTGCTTCTTACATGAGTCGCCACCCCCTCTAACAGTCAGATCATACTGCTTCTTACATGAGTCGCCACCCCCTCTAACAGTCAGACCATACTGCTTCTTACATGAGTCGCCACCCCCTCTAACAGTCAGACCATATTGCTTCTTACATGAGTCGCCACCCCCTCTAACAGTCAGACCATATTGCTTCTTACATGAGTCGCCACCCCCTCTAACAGTCAGACCATATTGTTTCTTACATGAGTCGCCACCGCCTCTAACAGTCAGATCATATTGCTTCTTATATAAGTCGCCACCGCCTCTAACAGTCAGACCATATTGCTTCTTACATGAGTCGCCACCTCCTCTAACAGTCAGATCATGTTGCTGATGTTTAAAACGAACCTTTAGCAAGCCAACTTGATTCAAGCCTGTAAGAAAATTGAACTCGTTTTACAAAGTAGTTGATCTACATATTTTTTTATTTACATGTATTTATTTATTTATTTATTTATTTATTTATAATCTAGCTTTAGTTATTTGCTTCAAATACAATATAACTCTGTAAATATTTCGGATAAACAGTTCCTGATATGATTGTTTGGAATTAGCCACACATTAATTTTCAAGTGTGTGTAATTCCGAACGGCCTATTTAATCTTTCAATGAGTTCCATAATAGCCTAGGAGAAATGCAGTAAACTACATTCCTACGGGACACTCGTGACGTAAGAATTCCATCAAAACGTCAGCGATAAAAGCCAAAACTTCTAGATCCTTACGTACTACTAAGATCGAAATACAAAAACAGATCATATCGACTTACCTGCAAGCTGTCGTATACATTCTGGTCTGTTATTTTGAAAACATGTGCCTCAAAACTTTTCATCGCTGTATGGTACGGAAGGTAGTATGATTAATTTTGTGGCGTCGTGGATTACACTCAGTCTAGAGCCTTTCAAGAATACAAATATGTCTCATTTTAACTGTGCTCAAGTAAAAATTGTAGTACGTTGTACATGTCAAATGAGTAATATTTTGAGAGGCAATTAACAAAAACTTTAACTATGCGTGTGTTTTTGTTGCTTTTTTTCTTCTTTTTTTCCCCCACATACTGGTCGCCATAGTGTTTCTAACTAAATGCTCAAAGGTGCCACTTCCGCATTAACCATCAACCAATTTCATTACCTTCAACGCTATACCTACATGAAAAAAGTAAATAAAACCTAGTATAGTAACCAATGCAAGGTCCAACTTGGATTTAACCAGACTTCTTGGATTCTTGCGTGACGATTGGCAATATAACAGAGTTTTTACAACAGCACGTTGTATTATAGGCACGAATGTATTTTGTCAGACCTGAATCTCACGCTGCGCACAAACGGCATGCACTATGCCATAAAAAAGAATAGTTCATTTTAGCTATGCATCGAAACAGCAAATACATTTGCTTTGCAAATGACGAAGACTGAAACCGAAAGCGCCTGATCTAAGTCATGACAATATAAATAGTTCCTGTTGTGTCATTTCGTACATAACACATTGTACAATTAATTTTTTACTGCTGAAAATATACACAAAACAAATTTGTCACTTTTACGTGTCAATTAACTTCCTTTAAATGGAAAAAAGTCCTTCGTCTGCCGAAAAGTGTCACCGATAATGATGGAAATGTGGAATAAATTGATATTTATTTGTTTCTTTATTTAAAGTGATAACGAAGTAAGTAGCCTGATAAATTATTTTATTATATATGTCCCGGAGAAATTTATCGTAAACTGAGTACTTTAAAGTTATGTGTATCGGTAGAACTATATATGCCATATATTTTTACTTGCGATACATTTTATCAATTAATGGAATGACAACAATTACAACATTTTGAATTATTCGATATTTTATGACGTACTAAGAATACCAAATGTTTCAAGGGAATCTCAAATCTAATGGAAATGCAAGTTAAGAACGCATTCATACAAAAAAAAATCTGATATTTTAGGAGAGGTCTTCACGAACATGTTATTAAACCATTTGCTGTTTGTGTTTATAATTTACATCTACTTAAAGCAAGACAAGGCAATGTAGCGAACAGGGCATTCTTGATTCTAGACCATACCTGATCTTTTCTGTTTAAGAAACCTACCTCTTGAGTCTTGAAAACTGTAAGAGCAGTAGATTTTTTAAGAGATTCTGAATAATTAGCATGCAAATGTAAGGATCAGGACAAGGTTATTATGTTAACCCTCATTATGCTAAACTAGACTGATTCTGCCTTTGCGACCAGTGTAGATCATGATGAGCCTGAACATCTGTGCAGTCTGATCATGATCTGCACTGTTCGCAATGGTACTGTCTAAACTGAAAACTGGACAAGTTCATTATAGAAATTAATCAGGTTATTATGTTAAGGACGTATGCTAGAATTTGGTGCGAAAATTTTCCCAATAACAGAATTTCTTCAAACTTTTTGTTGGAAATGCCGTTTTCAAGGGCAGATAACTCTTTTTCGATACCGGTGACCTATGCTTGTTATTGCATATTTTTGTTTCTTAGATGATTGACTTTCAATATCCAAAGCTTAAAGAAATTCTGTTATTGGGAAAATTTTCGCCCATCTCATATACAGGGAATTCTAGCATACGCCTTTAACAGCAAACAAACTGTAAGTTGTATTTTCGTTAAAAAGTATAAGAAAGAGTATACTTTCATTTTCATGATACAAGAACTGTTTTAATGAGATGTCATAATTATTATCATTAGGAAACCAACATGGTGCGTTTGCGACCAGAATGGATCTAGACCAGCCTACGCATCCGCGCAGTTTGGTCAGGATCCATGCTGTTCGCTTTCAAAGCCTATTGTGATTAGAGAAACTGTTAACGAACAGCATGGATCCTGACCAGACTGTGTGGATGCGCAGGCTGGTCATCCATGCTGGTCGCAAAGCCACTATGTTGGTTTTCTCATTGCGCGGCTCATTTACGTTATAGGTAAGTAGCATTCAAGCGTGAAATAATCACTCAAAACTGTTGTTAAACCATTCCAGTTATTTCTACAACAATGACTGTCGCAACAACCCAAGAAAACAGTACTTCTACGGATCAGTTCGAACACAACACAGGTCAGACAAAACTTTGACATTGACATTATTTTTTTTTTTCATTTCTATTGGGTACAATGTAATACGTAAAAAAGGGAATAGCAATGTCCAGTCTATGTATAATTAATGTGCAATTTCAGTTACCAGAATCCGAATTTAGCACTATAGTAATTTGCTGCGACTTTGTAAAAACAAATACAAAACAAACCTTAGGTATGCATATAGTATGTACATTCAACATGTTCAATATAAACAAATCTCTCCTGTGGCACATATAATCCACCCAGGATTTCATTGACTGTGAATAAGAACAGAAATACAAATATGATAGGTAATAAATATTTTAATGCCAGAGTTTCAATAATATCACTGCTTTAAGTCCTTTTTTTTTTCATTGTATTGGTATCCAAATACATTTCTTAATTCAAGGAGGGACGGAAGATGACCCAGTTTCCATCTACATCTTGGTTCCAGTTGTCATCATTGTTGCTGTGGCCCTAGTTGTTATGATTATTGTCTATCCTCGACGGTAAGGCATTTCAGAATCTGCATAATTAGGAGAAGATAACAGAACAGAACATTACAAACAGCTCATCAGATGTTTTACATTATATATCAGCGTTCACATATTGAACAAATTCATTTCGTTTATACAACACTTTCAAAAGTGTTTCCATGAGGTTTTCAAAACAAAACAAACAGTTAAGGATCTAAAAACAAACAATTATGCGAATTTAATAACAGAAACTGTAAAAAAAGACAAAACAAAAACCCAAACTGTAATTAGAAAGTGAGATACGAACCACAAAACAAGACTTTTTCGGACAGGTAAATTATTGCACAAATAAAACATTCGAGCCGCGCCATGACAAAACAAACATAGTGGCTTTGCGACCAGCATAGATCCAGACCAGCTTGCACATCCGCGCAGTCGGGTCAGGATCCATGCTGTTCGCTTTCAAACCTATAGCAATCATAGAAACGGTTAGCGAACAGCATGGATCCTGACCATGACTGCACGGATCAGTAGGCTGTTCTGGACCCATGCTGATCGCAGTGTCACTATGTTAGTTTTCTCAGGATGCGGCTTATATAGTAAGTTTTATTGGCGTCCGTGACTTTGATTGGTAGGAATCAGCTGTAGCATCTTAGTTTACCATACATGACTGTTTGTATCTTGGTTTCAAATTGCAAAACTTTATTGATAAATACATAGAAATGAGTATAAATACAATACTAGTATAAGGTAACGAACGATTCTAAGGCATACTAATATCTTAGTAAAAAGTCTCTAATACTATAACATGAAACCATTAATGTTTCTTTTGCTCATTTTAATACTACTATTTCATTTTTTAACATAATGTAAAATGATAATAGTATATCACGTTATGAGTTTGAATTATTCTGTTTGAATCACATTTTTGAGTGATTCCTCCACAAAATGGCATTACAACATTGAATGACTTCAGCTATTGCTTTTTTCAGAAAACGGCGACTTTTTGGTGACAATATTTGTTTTCACCGTAAGGAAGTGACAAACAACAGAAAACATTTCATTGCTGCAACTAACATTACATACGTGGGCAGTTTGCGAGACGACGAAACATGTATCAAGTGTTTCCCTGAGAGCGTGCGAAATTCAGCTGCCAGTTCGTACGATGAAATAAACATTAGTACTACACCGCCGATTAAAACATCTGAGACTGTATTCAGTACTGTTTCTGTTGGTCTACCGCAGGAACGATTTGAAAAAGGAGCAACAGAATCTAGTGACACGTATGACACTCTACAAACTAGTTCAAAAACAAATAAAATGAAATCGTCCGATTGCTCTAAAACGATATATAACCACGTAGTTGTTGGTAACCATACTAGTGACACCGATGAGTATTCACATACGCATGCAGTGCAGATCAACAACTCCCAGCCAGTACGTTTCAAAGTTACAAATGACCATTCCCTAAATTGTGATAACAAATCAAACGGTTCGGACGACCAGGACGACCACTCTGAGCATGAATATGTAATACTAGAACCAAACAAACAATCTATCATAAAGAAATGAAACTAGTTTGAGTAGTTTTAGTAAGTCTCTCAGAAAAGAATATACCACTTCGTTGGTGAAGCAACTGTATGAAAAAACTTCTAATATACAGAAGTTGATGTAACATCATATATATTTTTTTTAATAGAAACGTTATCATTTTTACACTGTTGTTAATAGTGACATTGATGCATTTATCATCCAAGACGGAAATTTCGAAGACATTTCCAATTTTACCATTTTTAAGTATTTAGTCAACCCCCTGATCAGTTTGCGTAGACGGTAAATCAGTTTTGACAGATGTGTACAACCATTTTTGTTTTGTTTAAAAGCCATTACTTAGACATATTCAGTAAGGCATTAAAAATCACGCTTACACCATATTCTGCAAATGCTTTATGTTTTAATATTACCTTTTATTACATTCTTTTTCACTTTTTGTCGATATATTATAGCTAAGTTTGTCAATGAGCATATCTTTCTTTGATTCAAAGGCAAATTGACGACGAGAACAAGCTGCTAAACATTCAGATAACTTCACCCAGTTCGAGATTGCGTCTCTTATATTTCTTACATCTGACATGTTGAAAGCCAGAATTAATGTCTATTTGAAAAACAAAGAGTTAGGGTTTAGCATTTTTCTGGAATCCAACATCTGAACAGGTACAAACAGCGGAGGAACATTTTATGACGTAACTTTGTGGTTACCCAAAACATTGGTTTCTAAATGATAAATGAAAACTTAGTTTTACTCATATAATGGGCGAGTTTACATTTGTTTTTTTTTTTTTTTTTTGTTTTTGTTTTTTGTTGTTTTGGGGTTTTTTTGACCCCATTTTCCCCTTCAGCTTGTAAACTATGACGTAATATCATATTGAAAAAATGCGTATCAAACACCTGAAAACAAAAGGTATATCACACCAGGATCCTCGACTCTAGCTTGCTTATTTGTAAGTTCTGTGGATTTACGTTAACCTATGGCGAGTACAGTGTTAACACCTATGATCTATCAAGTAAAGAAACAGTTCAGTTTATATAAAAATATATATATAGAAACGTTGTATTTCCCGCGGTTATCCATGCCGGTGTTAGTTTATTAATCATCATCACGAACACTGGCTACACCGCCGCTAACTAATGATGAAACGAACTATTTGTACACATAAACGGTTCAGATGTTAACTTTTGGTGCAGTTCGGAACTTTTAGCATAGAGCTACTATTTTTTCCTCTGTTCAGTTAAGCATAGCTTAATTGTCATTAATTGATAAACAGTTAGAATAAATGACTCAATATCATTAAATTCAAATATTCATCATGTAAAATCGGGATTTTTTAATCAAGAAATAGTAATTAATAAAAGACCTAAACACCGGAATAGTAAAATAAAATGTAAAATGATGCCTTTGACATGGAGACAGGTTCAATTAAGTTATCTTTAAAAAAGATATAGGGTTAAAGACTTAAACATTTAGCATATGCATATTACATTTCACACTTAGATTGAAGAGTTTAAGCATGAAGAATATTGACTGAATTGGCTTTCCATACAATTTGCGTTTGCATTTGTTTGTGTGACAGATTGCAGTTTGTTTGTGTGACAGATAATACTAGCAGTTTTCTTTTTTTTTTTTTTTTTTTTTTTTTTTTTTATTCAGCATTTTCCACATTCCATGACCTAATCTTCTGGGAATTTTTAGTGAATATGTTGATACATTTCATCACGTATTATATCAGCCTTGAAATATATGCATCTAATTAAATACGATTGAAAACGGCATGACTCGCTAAGATATATACATCGTAGTTATGACTAATAAAACAATTGCCTTAAGGTTTTACTCACATAACACAATAGTTGGATTAGCAATGAGCATTCACATATATTGTTTTTTTAACTTCCTTACATACTTGGGCCGTGGTGTTTCTCAATTACAAATAAATTGTAGCCGATACAAATGTTTGCGTATACATCAGAGGTACTGCTTCCTTGTAAAACAAAAGTGAACAATAATTTCCCCCTTTGTTCAGCTATGAATTATAAGTAGCATAGAAAAAAGATTGCAGAATACGTCCCGAGACGTAAAATGCATCAGGACTTAAGGAGGTAGGTTACCTTCATATTTGTATGTGCGCATGTCCAACCGGAAGCTAACGTGACGATTTACGACGACGTTTACGACAAACTAAATGTGTTTGTATATTCATTCTTCTGAAAACAAATCATGAACTTGTCTTCGATCTGATGCTTTATGGTTTAATAATGTAGAAATAATGAATACATTGCCGCAGAAACACTTCAAAACAATGTTGCCTTAAAATGACGTCATTGACGTCATGACGTTACGTGTCAGTTACCGCGCAAAATTAATAGCTTTTATCTTGAAAGTACGTTATTCTGTACATTTTCTTTATTTTAACTATTTTCAAATAACCACTATTTGCTGAAATATTTTTTATGAGTCTTTTTTGCTCTGAATAATAATCAATATTTTGCTTCTTTTAGTAGTTATATTGAAGTGTTATGCGGAATGTAAGAAAATGGATGATGGCAACCAATGTTATTTGGAATATAGTTGGGTGAAAGGTTACTTGTTACGGCCATTTTCAAATAAAAAGTCTAGCAGTTTGATTTGTAATACCTATTTTTCAGGTTCCATTGATAATTTGTTACTTACATACTAAAACTAATATCTAAAATTGTTCAAATTTCAGTAGAAAATTGTGATTTCTTGAACTGAATTGATGTTACCATGGAAACGAAGCCCGTGACCTATGTATCTAAATGTAAAATTCAAAAGCGTTGACACTGGTCTATCTAAGAAACACAGCTTCGGTTTTTTATTTTCATTTCAACAATATCCATGAGAATAATAGCAGCACGCTGAACGATTTTTCCATGAAAAATGGCAGATGAGGGGTACTGCTGTACGTATTCTTAGCTGTGAAATTTGTTTGAATAAATGCAAATAACACGAAAATGTAACCTACGTTAGAAATAATATGTTTTAAAGCTACATCAACTAGAAAGATAATCTTATTCAATATTTTTTTAAAGAAATTACGACAAACAGCAAGATATAAGCTATTTTAAACATCTCTGTTGCCATGGTTACTTTAAAATTTGAAAAAAATAGGGTACCATGTAAAGTGCTTGATATTTTGCTAATAATATTACCCAAATATTTCATGTTGGTCATTAACAGAATGGCACTGAAGCCGTCGAAAACCCCTATTTTTATACATAGTTGTTTAAAAATGAGAGAAAATGCGTTACCATGGAAACACGAGCCCCGCGACATATACATTTTAAGCTTATATTAGAAAGATAACGTGCATACCAGTAAAATTATCAATTATGCAGACTTCTACGGATATCAATGAAACTAAAATACATTGAAAAGTGTTAAATATCCGTATTTTCCTTCTTCTTTCAATATGAAATACCTTTGGAGGGTCATGTTCTTCAAACCAGGATAAAAACTGAACTTGAAGGGACAGAGACAAACGAAATTGAGATTGTAGCAGTTAAAACTTCATATTACACGAAAAACAAAATCATGCTGCGGTTCAACTAATTTGAATTTACCCTTGTAACAAGGTATCCTACCTCCTTAAAGTACATTGGGAGGTAAAAAAGTCCAACTCGTAAAGTGCACTGGTGCTTTAAAGTAGATTACTGAGTTTAATCGCTAAAGATTAAACTGTTTATCTAGCACAAAAGAATTATTAGCTAATTGGTTTTTAATATGATGACGTAATATAAGGAGAAGATTAGCACGCGCTTACAGCGCCCTCTATAATGAGCAGATCAGCACGCGCTGGGAGCGTCCTCTTTCTCGCTGACTTCCAACGAAGGTAGACGTGCTTTTAGTGCTCTGTCAAACTATTTCAATTTAAGTCTCTAAAGAAATATTTATAAGTTTATATTTTGTGATGTATTGATGTAAACACTATCTAAATGTGTTAAGAATATATTTTTTAAGTAATTTGGTTGCACGTTTGAAATAAATTAAATTAGTTTTTACAATTATATTTCGTGGCACCACGACTTCATTGATACGGGATAAAAATTGCACCATAATTTGTGATTTATGATAAATAATAAGAGTAAAATAACGGTGCAGTTATTTAACAATTTGAATAATAATAATAGTAAAACAGCAACAAAATAAAAACAGTAAACATACAAATAGATTCTATATATTTTTTTTTTCTCTTTTACATATATCTACACCATGCCGAAATCCAAACGTAATAGATCCTGACCTTGGCGGACCAGGTACAAAAAGAAGGCACGCACAAACCAGTGCCGGCTGATAACGACGACGTCGGACTGATAAAAACTCAGCCACCGGCTTCAGCTAGTATTTTGTTACAGACGTTAAATGCCGCATGAGCAGTACCGGATACATACCAGGTGATATGATCATAATTCATAATTTGTTTAAATAGTATGATTGGTGCTCATGTCAGTCTTTAAAATGAAAAAGAAACTGATTTGTTTATTGATTTACAGAACTTGTTACATATTAAAACCGAAGAACTTTCCAAGAAAAAATTCAATTGTCAATGATATGAGTGTGAGAAGTGGACCAACGCTTTTATCATTTTCATTTTCATTTCCATTTATGTGACCAAGTGTCCTGAAGAATATCTTAATCTATCGCAAATAAAATAATAATGCTTGCTGCATCTAAGCATCCTGGCTGGCAATAGATCTCTGTGATTCTAGTTACCTCCCCTAACTGTCCGTCCACAAAGTCACAAGCAGCTATTATTTAAAATCGGCGTAATTTAGGTACTTCAGTCTTTCAGACATGAATGCAAGCATAATGATGATAAATGGATCTATCAAATTTATACTTGTGCTTGTCTTGTGAAATACACGATATGAGCTGTCCTGAGCACTTCGTAGTACCTGTAGAGAGTCAGTCATTGACCTAAATTATCAATTTGTTTTGCCATTTGTGTCGTCACGTATTTATTACGTCACTTGGTGCATTTCATTTATAGTCATGTACCGTACAGGATGAGCACAACGTCTCAGGCTGATTCTAAATGTATAAGCGCAATATTATTTGTACATTTACTACAATTAAAAGTTGAATTATAGAACTTTTTGACAAAACAAATATTCGAAAAAAAAAAAAAAAATTATTCACATATTATATTCTCATGTGCGTGTTCCTTCACGAACACCTGGAATAAACATTGATGAACAAATAGAGTACAACTTCACACTGTGCTAAATGCTGTACGTTCATGCATATATTTGATAGCAGTTTTTCTATAGTTTTTTTATGAAGAGCATGTCAAATAGCGTTTTTGTTGACGAGATAAATGTTTACTAACGGCAAATTAAATATTTCTTTCGTTTTTCATAATTTATTTAATAATTAATATATTTATTTACGACCCTCATAATTTATGTCCATATTTGAATACCTAATGATAACGCCTGTGTTTGGACGTGTCTGAGTTGGACGTAAAATCAGACTGTAATGAAATGAAAGTGATAATTAGTCACGAGTTGGACTAGCAATTATATGACAATGCCGGTTACAATGTTCAACATTGACACTGAGTTGTGGATGCTATCTATGTTTCCATTACAACAGTCGTGTAGAAAAATCCGCAACCAACATATTGGATCTATATAGATCTCTCTCTCTATATATATATATAACAAGAAATATTTTTAAAGATGGCCGGCGAATTGTAGTAATGCAAGAAGTTATGAGGTTTTCGAATCATTTGTGTTATTCTATCATCTGTCTAACATTTTGCAATTTTTATAGCAAATCTAAACACTATACTTTAACACTTTTAAATGCTTTCCACAAAGGTTTTGTAGGTGTGCTATTTTGGTTCGTTTATTCTACGACGAATAATAACAGCAGTCGGCTAATCACACCCTTATTCATGTGATACGCAGACCGTATTCAGTTACTCTTTTTTTTGTATTTGACAAGGTATTATTATATTTATTAAATTTACTTACCATTTTTAGATATATCAATATTCTTGCTAAATATACGGAGCGGAATATAGCTTTAAAACTGTAAACAGCATCAATAAGGATTTACGCTTTGTCTGAAATTTCACTCAGTGTAACTGCTTGCATTATGTAGTCTGATTTGCAAACGTAAGTCACATGGCATGGGTCGGTCCAGGTCACGAAATAGTTCTTTGCACGGCATTTGCCAAAAAAAAAAAAAAATGCTGAAAGAGTTTGATAATATTTTAAACAGCTCATTGTCCATATGCCAATGCATGCCTAAAAGCGGTTGTAATCACACAACTTGTCTTTAGTGTAACAATTATAGACCCTCAGTATATAGTCATGTTAAGCATTCTTAAATTGGTAATGCGGTAAAGATGGTACAAGAAATGGGAAATCTGAACTTCTTGCAAAAGCTGACATATCATCCGCATTTAATTATCAATGTCTCATTTGGCCGGGAGACTTCGATCTGTTTGGTATTAAATCATGTGAAGGCTAATGGGACCCAGAAAATGGTACCACAAGGGGTGTTTTGCTCTTGCTTCATATCCGAAAAAGTATTAATATTGGTTTGTAAATTTTGATATTTTTATGGTTAATTCATATGACCTAAGGCAAAAAGCAGCATCATTTCATTCGGGTAAAAATGGACTAAGATCTGACAATCTTGCGCAGGTAGATCTTTGAATAAAAGATCCGCTAAAAATAAGTTATGATACTCACGACATTAAATGGTACTCATGATTCTTGAGAAAAATATTCAGTTTTAAGCAATACTTGTAAGCGGAAAAAGAATGTGATTTGTGTCACTGTTAGTCTCGACTCATTCAGGCAAAGCCTTCAAAAAATACTTGGAAAAGTATAATACAGCGATAAATTATTATGAACATTTTTGTAAACAAGTAGGAGAGAGCGCTGGCCACCAAGTCTCGAATCTCAGCTATAATGAACAAAATAAACAACTTCCTTGACAACACAAAGGAGGGAGCCGATATTTTTGCAGTAACGCGATCCTAAAGATCTGGGTCTGCAGATCATAATTTTATATCATTCACGGCTTCCTTTGCTTGGCTTCGAATCGGAGTTTCCTATTTCACACAAACGTTCAGACAGCTAATACGACTTTATTTCAAAACCTCTAAAACCGACAAAAGGAGGACCGGTTCTGTTGGTGATATTGCGATTAATTTACAAAACAGGATTTGTATAGATAATGTACAAACGTATTTGAAATACCGATCTAAAGCAAATGGTCCTCTTTTTGTCACTCTAGGCTAACCACTTACCAATTTATTGCTGTCAAAAAGGCCTTGAATTTTTCTGGATTAGAAGAGCGTAATTTGAAATCGCATATATTTAAGACTGGGGAAGTCACCACTATGTTTAAAGATCGCTATGGGATGAATGATGTCAGTCGGAAGATAGAGGTCTAATGCCTAAAGGTCCTACATCCGTTAAGGTGCGAGTCCGTTAATGGTTCGTACATCTTAAAATAATTTAAGTGATGAGCGGCAGCCAGACCCTATTCCAATGTTAATCCTATATTTTCTATGTAATACTGAGTCCTATATATCAACACATATAACATAGTAGCCTATGAAATACGGATACGGGTGTATATATTTTTATGTATATAAGGATAAGGATATAAATATAAGGATAAGGATGTATATATAAAATAAAAATATATATAAGGATATATGTATAAGGATAAGAATGTATATAAGGATAAGGATATATTATGTAAGGATAAAGATATATTATATGGATTCATATAAGGATATATTCATAAGAATATATATATATATAAGGATAAGGATGTATATATAAGGATAAGGATATATTATGTAAGGATAAGGATGTATATATAAGGATAAGGATAAAAAAGAAGAAAATTATAAATATATATAGCCCAAAATTTTCAAAATTATAAGGATAAGGTGATAAAAGGATCTGCCATATTGCCATTAATATACTTTGATGTATAGGCCGGCGATCCGCATTTGGCAAAGTAATATGTCCATGTTACCCCACGCTCTGTTACCGGTGCCGGAACAGAGCGTAAATTCCAATAAATCCAATACCCCCCCCCCCCTCAACCCTCACCTAAATATGTTTATTCATATAATTGACAATCTATATATATGGTACATGACATACATGACACCTGCTCTGATACAGTTGCCGGATCATAGCAACACGTATTTTGATTACATCCACTTTAAATATTAAAGCGATATTTTGCAGATTTTATGTTTTAATTGTTTACTAAGTAGCTACATAGACCCCACTTCAAGCCTTTAATACAAATCGTTTAATTTCGAATTTGCTTCACAGAACTATCTAAGTTTTTAATCAAAACGTTATTTTTCTAATACTTGTTAGCGATATTTCAGGCTATATAGTTGGATAGAAGGGTCTACACTAATACAGTATGTGCCATACAGGGCTTTCCAATCGACTAAAATTGAGAATCTTGGCCTTATGTCCATATGTGGGACAGTTTGTTTGCGGAAGGCTTAATGGTATGAAATGGGAGAATGTGCAGAAACAGCCCAGCACATTTTGAATTTTAAAGATCCTCCAGAAATTTCGATTTTGCATTACACAAAACCTACAATAGAAATAATTTAGGAACTGAAAAAGTTGTTCTAGACACCGGAACTTGAAGCTACAGCTTACGCAAGCTTTTACCTACACCCCGTCCATTGCCACGAAGAACATGGCGCTACATTCAGTTTAATTCCGTTGCAATAATAAGACAGCGGGTCAATAATTGTAGTTCCTATGTAAAGATAAAATGATAATAATAAAATGATAATAATAAATGTAGGTGCATACATTAGATATATCAGAAGACAGCCCAGCGATTATTATGATATGATATTATGCTGAATACAATTTCAAATGCAATTTCTTTACTAGTTACAACGGAAACATGAATACCCCTCGAAGTCATAGTGTTATTTGGTTACAGGCCATGGCTGTTGGCTTCATTTTTATGCTTTCCCGCTTTGGCGGAAGGTCCACTTACAATGCTCGTTTTTTGTAAGTGTACCTTATGGCGTTTTTAACGCATAAAAATCCGCTCTGCTACCGTTTCCGGAGCAGAATTTTAGGTACAAAGACTTCTAGATTATCATCATTGCATTTATTCATAAAGTTATTCAAAATTATATATTCACAGCCATGGCCAATATATGCCACTATCTAAGAATAAATTTCATCAAACTTTATTTGTATTCTGTTTCTTTTGTTGCTGGATAAAGACACGTGAAGCACACCGTGACTGACTTTATTATTTAAATTAGAGCCACCCGTAGCATAATGTTAAAATAATGGCTTTATAATATTACATAGCTCATTGCATTCGGAATGGTATTTTTGCTTGTTTGTTTTTATTTTCAAGATTTAAGTGTTATAAATTATATCAATTAAACGGTTGTGAAACTTCATTATATCATTTTAATCTGTCATAATGAAAGGATCATAAGAGGAAGACTTAAGAAGGGTAGAATACTTATTCTTCAAATAGTTGAGCTGAGCTAAAAAAAAAACATAGAATGAAACAAAGCAGAAAACATTTTATAAGCTTTTATTAACACAAACCACTTAAGAAAATAAAACAA
Source organism: Mercenaria mercenaria (assembly GCF_021730395.1). Classification (NCBI taxonomy): domain Eukaryota; kingdom Metazoa; phylum Mollusca; class Bivalvia; order Venerida; family Veneridae; genus Mercenaria; species Mercenaria mercenaria. The sequence continues at coordinate 14,122,920 of NC_069376.1, read as the reverse complement.
CGAATGCATCAAAAACCTGTATGCCCCTCATGTTGCAGTTCTTTGAAAACACGTGCAATTTTGTTTCCGAAACATAATGTATTTTCAGCAATATGAGTGATGTAATTTCGGAAGTATTGTGAATTTCCTATCGTAGCGTAACAGTTTATTATAGAAATGATATGTATCAAAAATACGTTTAACAGTAATAACCCGAGTTTGGAGTTCCTTATGCGTATGAATATATAAATATATCACGAAGGCCGAAGAACGACACACATCAAGTTAATTTAAAAGTAAAAATGTAACCGAAACGGACATGGTTTAACTTCCCCTTTGTACTATTGGAGTAAGTAATAGCGGCTTTCCTTTCACTTTCGTAAACTTTCATTAATTTAGGGAATGTAAAACACTGTAACACTGAAACTGCCTTTCGCTTCCTTGTTAATACTTCATGCAGTTTTGCATAACTGTACTATAGTTTGCATTAGTAAGCCACCATGTAAATATTAGTTAATTGTTTGAACAAGGCTTTAACTGATGTAAATGAATTAAATGGAAAACGAAAGAAAGTCCACAGGTGGCCCTAAACAACAAAAATGAAAACGTTGAAGGCTCGGTTTCACTGAGCCTACTCATAAAAGATACATCCTCTAGCTCTAGCTAGGTTGTGAAGACCTCAACATTTACAGAAATCACTAAATTAAACAAAATATAGGCATCTGCAGATAGGCTTATTCGACGGTGTACATAGAACTTTAATAATACACAAGAGTGGAATTCCATGAAAAGCGGTGTATAGTCCCAAAGTAACTAAAGGACTAGTCCTAAACATAAATAAACAATCTAGTATTTAGACAGGTCATCAAAGGTTAGGAAGTTTATCAGAGATATTACATAAACTAGGCACCGTATCCAAAGTATGTTGAAGCAATGATGAAATCAGGAATCACTAATTCCGAAATGTTGAAACTGAAAAACTAACTAATACCACCAACGCAATACATATGCTCGGCTAAAACGCTTTCCAAAATTACAAATGTATTTATTGCGTTTATATATCATAACATGTTATTACAGTTGACGATGTCTACCTATTCCCTTCAGGGTTACTACTGTTTCTGTGCTATAAGTATCTCAAAACACCCATTCGTACACACCCCAAACCTCTCCCTACGTTTTCTACTACGCAACGCATGTGTTAATTCCGGGAAAGTCCTTTCACTACAAATGCTTTAGATCCGCAATTGATATAACTTAAGCGTGTAAAGAAACTAAATTTTGTACCATATGTATACACATACATTTGCCAGTGTGTCATATTCGCCTGTATGTTTGTGATATAGACTTTTTAACCCTTATCATTCTGGACATAATTTATTCTGCCTTTGCGACCAGTGTAGATTATAATCAGCCTGCACAGTCATCCGTACAGTCTGTTCAAGATCTTCACTCTTCGCTATTCAGACAGTATCTTTATGGTAAGCACTCCTTTAAACAGTTAACTGTAATGTCCAAATCAAAAGATAGACAAGTTCATTATAGAATTTTAGCAGGGTAAGGGTTAATGAATAGAAGTCATGCAGCTCGTTTGGAAAATTAGTAGATTTGCCTGAGAGGCCACCTATGAGCCAAATATTGACCTGTCAAGTATATACGCCTTTGAAAAACACGACAGGCCGCCAAGAGTTGAAAGTATCCCTCCGCAGCTCGGCGTTTACTCCAAGCAAGTAATTACATAAATGCTATGTTAATTTTATGCAATTAAAAATATTAATGATATGCAAAATATTAATGATATTGTAAAATGTATATTGTTTTGCCAGGGTCTTACTGACATTGTTATTATAGTACATTTTAGAAAGTAAAACCGATGACCTCGTTCTCTTTTAGGCCTACATCTCGATTTCAGTTTTGTCCTCATAGCACTTACCATCTTCTGTCGTAGGCGGTAAGACATTTCGCAATCTTATAGCACTTACCATTTTCTGTCGTAGGCGGTAAGACATTTCGCAATCTTATAGCACTTACCATATTCTGTCGCAGGCGGCAAGACATTTTATAATCTCACAGCACTAACCATCTTCTGTCGTAGGCGGTAAGACATTTCATAATCTCATAGCACTTACCAATAATCTGCATCGTTTGTATCTGTACCAGTAGCGGGATTATTAGATTGAAAAAGAATTCAACAGAGTTTAACATTAACTTTTATCGTACTGGCGGCAAGTGATTCTGACTTTGCTACATCTGTGCAGACCAGGAGCAGGCTGGTGTCTTAGTTCGTTTCACCATAATGGTAGTACTGTTAAATTTATATTAGGAACTTTTTATACTAGGATTTTTTGTGAAATGCTTTTTAAAGAAACTTCTTAAAATTTTAACTTTTTTTTCATTGACAAAAAAAAAAACCATGAAAAAAATACGTAGAAATCTATTAAGTCGGCGACAGTGACAATATCTACAGGCAATTTCAATATTCCGTCCAGCGAGTCGATATATCCAGAGGCTATGTTAATATTCCGCACAAAGATTCGACAAAAAATATACATACTTGTTTAAGTACCTGGTAAAGATCAGTTGAAGCTGAAATGTCAATATTTTTTCCATATCGGTCGTGTGACTTAACGGAGATATTTTCAATTTCGCCATGGCTTAATAATAAATTTAAGGTGTAGATTTGTATGTAAAGAAAAAAGAAAATTAGACTCTCGGTCTTTCGCGGAATAATATTGTGCTCCTATTGCGTTACTGTGACCTTTGACCTATAAACCCCAAAATCAAATGGAGTCCTTTGCTAGTCAGGACCATACCCCTTATTAATATTTATGATCTTAGGCTAAAGCATTGTTGATTTATCATCTGAAAACCGAAATCGTTCAACTGTTCTGGGTCAATGTGACCTTGACCTTTGACCTATAGACATCAGAATCATTAGCGGTTATTTTGTTGGTCATGATCAGCCGCCTTATGATCTTTCATCCTAGGCCCAAACTTCCTCGAGTTATCATCCGGAAACCGTTTAACTATTCCGGGTAAGTGTGAGCCTAATCTTTGACAAACTGTCCTCAAAACCAATAAGGGACATCTGCTTGTCATGACCAACCTACGGACCGAAATACCGACCGACCGAATGACATTTGCAAAACAATATACCCCACATTTATCGAAGGAGGGCATATAAAATAACAGTGACTCATATTAAACATTATTACATACTTAAGTTACACTGGTACCGGAAACGTCAATATTTTTCCATACACTGACGCCTGAATTTCATATCGGGTGCGTGACGTAATTCAGTGCGTGTTGTTGCACTACTTTTTCTATTTAATTCAGTATTGTCAATCCTATCCAGGCTATTATAATATTCACATTATATTTACGTGTAGATGCGTATGTTATAAAAAGGTTATTATTTTTGCATCGGAAAATACGCACTCGTTCTTCAACGGAAGAATATTGCGCTCCTAAAGTCGCGCAATATTTCCGCTGAAGAACTCGTGCATATTTCCCGATACAAAGCTTATAACCTATAAATGTATTGATAACAAGGCGTCATATTCATAGTCTACTACACTGCACTTATTTCCCTTGTCGTATACGAGCCCTTAATTAAGCATATACTAGCAATGCAAACATCAAATGTAAGTCTTTGCACAATTATAGCTGATTGGGTCTTATTGTTTCTTGTGGAGATAAACCCTAAAATTTTCAGTGACAGAAATACATTAGAGTCAATAAATTGATTTTCAAGTCCTTGAAATAAACAACAATGATTTCACAAATGTGAAATTTATGATCTAGTTTTGTTAATATCAATAAGAGGAGTTTTACTTTTTAATTCAAAGTTGTGATTCGCAAGGAATGACAACTCTTGCTTTGGACTAGTACTTATGCAGAGATATCAATTAGTTTACTTCCTTTGCAATTACACAATTGAGTGGAAAATTAAAACGGTTTAAGACACAATATCATACTTTTATACACAACAAAACAGTTAGGATTTATTCGTATGTGTTTGAATAACACCACAAAGCCTGCTTCCTATGATTTTGTAAACTTATCTATGGTTAGAATTAATATTAAACAAGCCGACAATAAAAAGAAATACCAGTAAGTATTTCTATATATATCTATATATATTCTTTTATTCCACTTTTCAGTGACTGACATAACATAGCAATTATTTACATATATACATAGAAGATATTATAAAATATATGAGTAATGACAATATAACATTAAGTAAGTACATTTACAAGAATGGTAGCTATTACATATACAAAGTATAATGAAAAGTTGTTGAGAAATAAATTTGTTCAGCTCAGTAGAATGCATTTACGCAGCATTTCCCTGCATTCCTCATTACATAACTTATCGAAAAACGAAATAGAAGTATCATGTCAGTGAATGTACAATCAGGTTATACACAATACAGATTCGTGTAATTTTAGTCATCTAAGAAGCAACCTCCCAAGGAGGGTATCATTAGATGGATCTAAGATTATTTTTATATTCCAATGATACGTCGTGTATGTATTTACAGCATAAAGTGGTGAAGCTCTTTTGGGGTTCTTGGTTAACGCCAAATACAGCAAGTAGATTGTAATCAAAGAGACCTCTAATGAATGCTTCTGAATTTACTCTGTGAAAGAACTTATTTCTGCATGAATGGATTGAGTAAATCTTGTCCTTTCAATTCTATATGCATCACACTCAGCCAATATATGTCTGTTTATATCCTCAGTTTCTATTCAACACTTGTTGCAGGAATAGTTTCTTACGAAGTGCCGATAGAACAGTATTTTCACAGCACTTATAGCATGGATAATTTCACTGTTTGTGTTTGAGAAAAGCCATAGATGTAATGGTATGACCGATTCATATATTGATCTCTATTTCCTATACCTATTTCTTGTAGAAAATTGACTTCGCTCAAAACAAATATTATCTAATTCTTAATACTTATTTGGTTAAAAAATTGTGTGTTTTTCTAAGGAATGAATTGCTATTATGAATTTAGACATGCATACTAGCATTTCTAAGTGAAATAAGCTAACGGTCTGAATTTAATACTGCCTAAACCTGTTCTGCTTTTATTAAGTCAGTAAAATTGGAAACGAGTAGAAAATAAATGAAGTGTGCAAGCTTGTGTATCTGGCCCCGTGTTCACAAAACATTTCAAGTCTTAGCTGAGTCTGAGTATGAAACTTAATATGTCATTTCTATCTATAGTAAATAGCATGTTTAAAACTGAATTTCAATTAATAACTATTTTTAAGTGGCATTTTAATACTTTTGGTCAGTTTCAGTTGGAATTTAACCTCGAATATTTCCTAAAATTGATATTAAAATTTCAAACTCAAACTCGGCTGAGATCGAAAATTGTTTTGTGAACAGGGGGCCTGGTTAACTCAGATCATATGTAATTTGATTTTTGGTCATTTTTTTCTTTTCTTTGGTTGTTTGTGAAATATAAAATCCCTTTTTGTTTTCTCATACCTACATAATTATGACGAGGAAATTTTCTCATACATACATACATACATAGCCTAAATTTATGTCAAGCTACAATTTTCCTGAAAGTACTTGAGTCCGGGGAAGTGTTATATCCGATATTATTTCCTGTACTTCAGCTCGATTGTCAACTTGAATTACAAAATGGATAAGTTACATAAATTATTTATGAACTTATGTTTGTTAATATTACCAGCTATGGATTACATTCAATGTAAGTATAATACAGTAGGGTTATTATAACAGTAGCTTGATCTAGGATGCAGTATTCGGCTCGAGTGGATTTTGCCAGATCGAATCTATTAACGAGGCGCGCAAGCGCCGAATGTGATCCGACCTTACAAAATCCACGAGAGCCGAATACAAATTCCCAGATCTAGCTACTGTTATAATGACCATTTTATTATATACCTTTACCATTTTGATTCTTACTTTGTTCTTGAACGAAATCTTCAATGTTTATCGATATTAAATGGAATTTAGTGAAGTTTTTATGTGCGCTATTTATAGAAACGTGTCGGGTCATGCATATTAATGAAAATAGTCCGGCAGCATACAATACGGAAGGTACAATACGGAATTTAAAAGGTACAATACGGAATTTTTGTCTGTCTGTTCATATTAAATTGTGAAATACAAGCCGATTTTTTACAGAATTTATATAGGTATATAATAAATGGTATTCTAGATTCTTCCTCTTATTAACATAATGAATACAGCTTAAGGTATCCAAACTACAAAAAGGTAATATTTTAATGCCTAGTGACCTCATGCTTTCTGGTATTATTTGAAAGAATTGTGTCTGCTGAACAAGAATTTTTTTAATAAGATGACCATTATTAAAAATATGCAAGAATCATTACGGTCATGTTTTTTTTACTATGGAATGACAAATCTTACACTGTTATTATCATAATTGAAGATTATAAATAAAAAATAGAAATTCTATAACATATTTTGTCATGTAATTTTTAGGCTTTCCTGTCGCTTTAAACAGCACAAGCTCAGCTTTTTATTGACTTAATTGTCTTTTGAATACCTTTTGAGTTAATGCCTCAACGATTCAATTAAACGTTGCATATTAATGCTTATCAATTTAATACTTCTTGGTATATTCACTCTTACATTTTTCTCCATATAACAAACTAACACATTAAAATATACAAGAATATACTAGTATATCTTATTTTAGACCAAATGTTCAAGATTAAGTATCATATAATTGCATTATTTTTTTTCCTTAAAACCTTTTTTTTTCTGAAAATAGGCATGGATGAAGAACATGACTTGTCAGACTATCCAATCTGCATAGAAGGCAATTATCTAGATGGAGATAGAGGGAAAATAATACCGTATGAAAAGAATACAAACACTTGGTGTATGTCCCAATGTGTGTCGTTACAATACAGATTTACTGGTACAAAGGTAGACCACTCCCTATTTTTAATGTTATTTTGTTAAATAGACTATGTTATTATTTATTGAAACCATTGCAATTTTAGCTATTGGAGATTACACTACAATAGTTGATCTTATTTTGAGTAGCAACGAGTGGGCGTCATAAATTTTATCTCTTTAACATACCTTAAGAAATTTAAAAAACATATTGTTTTAACATCAGAAATAATTTGTTCAAGGAATTTCCTAATGTGTTCATCTCTCATAATTGCACAGTAAATAAAGTTTTCAAGTTTATAAAGTCCCAATACCATATTAAGTGTGGCTACCGTTCGTAGTACTCATATTCGGATCAGTTTTATTCGGATAATTAAAGGCAGAGCTGTCATTAACGAATAAGTGTGTTTACCGTGATAAGATAAACAAATCGACACAGATTTCAAATTTTACGCGTGGTACATTTACGTTGCATCTTCATTATTTAATAACCGCCTGGATGGCCTAGTTATAGAGGACCTGCTTAGAGTGCGGGAGATCGTGTGATCGCTCCCAAGCCGGATCATACTTAACAAGTGAAAAAATAGTACTTTTAGCTTTCTCGCTTGGCGCTGAGCACAAAGGGAACAGTGCTAGGACTGGTCATTCCTGTGTCAGTGTGATGCGACTGGTTAGTCATTTCGAAATAGTCCAGCATCCCGCAGAATATTTCTCAAGTCAATAAACGATAGGGGTCAGATTTTCTATGTAGAAATAAGAAGGGCATGTACGCATTTTACTTAATAACAAAAATACAAAAAATAGGTACCAAAACATTAGCCATGTTCAACATTTTATTCCTCACATGCTATTTTTGAAAAAAAAAATCTTTAATTTTGACTGACTCGCACAACGATTTATAACGCCATCATATCGCCGTTTTTCTCCTTCTATGTTCTATATAAAATCTGTAAAAATCTCATACATGCCCTTATTTAAAGCATATGTTTGTATATAAAAAAGCAACATTGATATGAAAGCTAAGGTGCAAGTGATTTCTTACTCTCAATCTTTTGAGTGATATATATTTCATTTTTGTAAAATAAAAATTTGATGAGCCCACAGACGGTTTATTTCCACTGACTTTGAAGAAGAATTAAATTCAGCACAAAGTTGTTGTTTTAGCGTCTTATGCAGACGATGCAATAATGCCTCGTGCACATGTGGCAAAGTTGTTGTTTTAGCGTCTTATGCAGACGATGCAATTATGCCTCGTGCACATGTGGTATCATGATCGGAATCAGACATTCAGTTTAGTTAATTTGTGTAACTTATACGTAATGAGTTTTAGTATACTTTTACTTTGCAAACAATCATTTACATGATTACGAGTTATACACTATTAGGAACTGCTTATTTAGATATTGCAGTTAATAGATAACGTTCGGTGATAAAAAGAAAGAGCAATTTCTTCTTATGTTATTATTATCACCTTCTTTCATTTACATTTAATAATTAGTGTCAGTTATGTCAATTAAACATTGAAGGAGATAGCTTTCTCTGTCGGCCCTTTGATCAGAACTGGAAACAATACTTTTGTGTAAAATCCACAAATCTGTCAGCACTCTATGGCGAACTAGGACGCTTATCACTCAATGTTTACAGAAAAATATCCATGACAAAATATTGGATTAAAATTCTAGCATTTAATGATTCATCCCTTACAAAGAAAATTTATTTACTTCTTAAATTTGACGCAGATCAGGAGCAAACTTATAATCGAAAAAACTGGGCTTTCCAAATAAAGACAATTTTGTCGGACCTAGGACTGTTATATATTTGGAATGAACAATTTGATATCGAAATCCCCTTTAATGCAATTAAGCAGCGGATTATTGATACATACTTACAATCATGGTATTCTAATATAAACAAATCTAATCGTTTGAAAACATACTGCATTTTAAGCATAATTTTGTACTGGAAAAATATCTAGAAATTGTTGCTGAAATCAAGTACAGAACTGCCTTGTCAAGGTTCAGGGTATCATCACACGACCTGTTTATTGAAACCGGAAGGTAGCATAATATTGTAGCAGTATTTACTACTATGCCCAGGTTACTCTGTTAGATTTTAAAATTCACTAACCTACAAGGAACACAAAAGCGGTTTACCGGGTTCAAGATGTATTTTATTATTTTCACATGACTCGTTTTACATCATAGACAAAATACATCAGTAACAGTTTATACATTTTCAGTTCACAATATTCAAAACAACTAAGCCATAATTACAAACTATAGAAATTAAAGTCCTATACCTAACGAAGCTAACGTAATTTTAAATAATTTTGTCTTTAAATTTAGATCCCGGTCCAAAAGGAAAAAAAACATACCCAAAGACAGTAAGTGGGGAAATGGCTAGGCTCTGACTAAAGGTAGAAGTTACCTGTCGAGAGTCTGTGAACACTAGCACAGAGACTGCCAAAATCAGGGCTTATATACCCTCGCATTGGTAAAACGCATGAAAAACCCATGCAGAAAAATTGCAGTACACATGGAGTGTTCAATAAATTCATAAAAGTGAAATTATTACCTGTAGCATTAACAATACATAAAGAATGATCAAGCTTATGTAAACATTTGTATCAACCCTTACATGACTGTATGCTAAAGTTACACCTGAGTGATTTCTATATCATAAGTATAGCAAGTACATGATAGTGTAAACCTATTACCCAAAATAAGGTTGTATAAATTTAAGTAGAAAGAATACGGTAATTAGCAAAATGCACTAATATCTATAATAAAGTTATAAGCAAAATTACATTTGAAAGTGCACAAGCTTATTTAACTTAACAGTGTTTCAATAATTATAAGACTATGACAAGGTTCAGAATACCGACTGCTAGCTATACAACAAACTTTAATTGTTGTTTTAAACAGTATATATCAGGATGCATTTGTAAAATAAGGCTAGAAAAAGTCATTCCTGCCACAATATCCCGCGCGAAGAAAGAATCTGTAATATCATATAATATGCAAAAACCGGAAACGGAGTTTCACTTCCTTCTTGTATGTCCTCATTATCGGGAATTAAGAGTTAAGTACTTCAAACCATATTATCTCCACTGGCCAACCCTTCAAAAATTTGATGCTCTTATGTCAACTTCTTCCAGAAAGATTATTAACAACCTTGCAAAATTTATTTTCTTTGCAAACAAAAAACGTATTACGTCATGAACATATTGTATTCTGTTCACTCATAACTTTTGTTCTTCAGAAATGTGTGAACTATTGCTCATTATGTCAGGAGATAAATTTAAGAAAGGGGAATAGGAGAAAGCAATAAGAAATGATCGGTCACGAAAAATGTTTATAATGTGTGTTGATTTAATTCAGAAATAATTGTTATGACTTGTTATATTTTCTGGTCCTTCGGGATCATTGATTTCAACTCATTTAGATTTGAAGATTGAATACTGCTTAAGCCGGTGCTAGGGGGCGTGGGCAGTGTTGCATTTTCCATTACTGCTCATGAACAGACTCAATCAAACCGAGTCTGCAATTTTCACTGTTTGCATTGTTTTCGGTGCTTCCGAGGGATCTACTTTCCAGATTTTGTATAGTTCGACCGCGTGTTTTGAGCCGTGACGGAATGATACACTTTTTCAATTGGGTTATATCGATAAGTTAATATCTGTGTTGTGTTTACCATAACTCGATTATATCGCTGGCGCAATTGGTAGAACCACGGGGGAGGAAGTGTCACACGAAGGATGGAGTTCTTCTGATAACCTGTCATGTTTTCTTCTGATAACTGTTACGGAGTTCGTCTGATTTCTGAATGACGTGCCAAGGAATCGTAGGAAAAAATGGTAATTATTTATCTTTAAATAGAGAGAATGGGGTGTAAAACTAAAGTTTGATGATCAAGGTTGCCTGATGTCTATGCGTCAAAAAAAACTGTTTAGTCTAATAATCAGCCCCACTACTTTGAAAAGAAGACATTTTGAGTAAAATATCGAAATCGTTTGCTCATTTATACATATTATTCTTCTTATTCACGTTCTTCATCCGCAGCACATGCAATAAAATAATTTTAGTGCAAAGTTGCAAACATATACCACTTTCTAACAATTTTATGCCCGATTTTTCAAATGTTACGGAATTCCGGTGATAACTCTGAAGATGTCGCAGAGTTCTTATGATAACTTTTATTACTGCCAGGGTGTTTCTTGAGCTATGTTAAGATACTTTTTAGCTAATTTTATTATTTAAAAAGGGTGTTAACGATGTTCTAACGTAATATATTTATCCAAGGCACAGTATTGTGGTTCTATAATGTACGGTATGTGTGTTTTTGAGTTCCAATGATAAGTTTTTAGTGTTATATTTGTTATTCTGACTAGATGTTACTTTTAAAGGGACTGTGTACGCTAATAATGATGATCTGGCTAACTATGGTTAATTTTTTAAATACAAATTGCACAGAAATGATGTACAGTGTTAAACAGTTACAGAAATATACTCTTATTTTCATTTCTAACACGATCCGCAGCAGTTGCTATATAAACATATAGCGAAATCGCCTATACATGAATCTACGATAAAATATAGCTGTTCCATTCCACCCTACGATTGTAACATGACTGTGAGATTCTATTCTGATTCCGTTATATGCCGACTAAATACTCGACTTTTTCAGTGCTAAGCAGTAGTAATAAAATGTACATCAAATTTTCTGAAACAAACAATTTCTAACTGATGAATTTATTTGTTTATATTTTTACCGTAAGAAAATGTTTCAGCCCGGTAAGTTTCAACCTCAACATCAGTGCATCTATCTGGTCGTGTACGTAGTTTACAATTTCTGCGCTGTAAGCACCACGAATGTCAACTAGATTCTACTTTGACATTACTAAAATAAAATTATAATTCATGTTCCAATCTTCCAGACTCAAGTGTTTACTTGTTTATATGCCGCAATGTTCTGGCGTGTATGTTTCAGTGCCATCATGTAGTGACGTGTACTATTTTAAGAAACTGCATATATATAAGGTTTGAATAAAGTATTTACATCTGATTTCTATATCTGACCTTAGATATTATTGAAAATAGCATTTTCACAACTTAATACTTTAATTAAAGTTTAATGAATATCGAAAAATTCCGTTTTATGCAACGCTTTCCATTCGTGGGAGGTTTTTGTAATAGCATATGGCCAGCCGAATGACATATTGAGCTAAATGTAGTGCTGTAAAATGCGCAGAATTTGCGTGGTTAGAATCGAAATAATAAATATGTTCCAATAATTTTATCAGTTAATAAAATATGGGCAGTCGTTCGGATGCGAATATTAAATCACTCGTGTTACGCACTCGTGATTTAATTATTACGCATCCGAACTCCTGTCCATATTTTATTAACTGATAAAATATAGGGACATATTTATTATTTCTTAATTAATTGGCTTGGAAATTACATTGTGGATTCTATTGTAAGAAAGTGCAGAATCCTCTTACTTTATAATATTTCCAGCTAAACTCTAAAATGCCATTCTATTCATCTTATAGCATTTAGATAGCACTTTAAAATTCACATTATTCACTTATTATGATATTCTATATGACAAATAGTATATGCACGTATGAGGATGACAACCCCCTATTTGGTACTCAGTATTCAGCGCATCGAAAATTATATGCATTCTGTAAGATGTAATGACAATACTGCAGTATTAACGCCAGTCACATTACGAACATGTCGGTTATCTGCCTCAAATCTGTGGTAAATATGCTATAGCATCATATGACTCATGTCAACTGATTACACATGAAGCGGTAGCTCGCTCTCTGTGTTGTGTAGTGTCGCATTGTGACTGTACTTTTTCAGTGTCAACTATATGAAGGATTTAAAAAATTATGATGGTAAAGTTATAATTATCATGGTAAATCATACTATATAGCATTATTTTTTATCATTAATCCGATCAACCACTTCAGAAACAGACAGCCTCTGCAAATGCAGCAAATAGATGTACCCTAAATTAAAGATAACGGATTTGATTTCAATTCAGTGATCAATCAAAACGGAAACCAATAAATCGTTGTTCACGAACATTAGCACATCCATTGATAGAACGAAAAAATACAATTTACTGCATTTATTATCTATTCGTATTTTACTATATATGTCATTATACTGCATATAGTTTTAAACTTTACAAAAGACTCATACCGTACATTATATAACCACAATACTGTGCCTTGGTTAAATATATTACGTTAGAACATCGTTAACACCCTTTTTAAATAATAAAATTAGCTAAAAAGTATCTTAACATAGCTCAAGAAACACCCTGGCAGTAATAAAAGTTATCATAAGAACTCTGTGACATCTTCAGAGTTATCACCGGAATTCCGTAACATTTGAAAAATCGGGCATAAAATTGTTAGAAAGTGGTATATGTTTACAACTTTGCACTAAAATTTTTCTATTGCATGTGCTGCGGATTAAGAACGTGAATAAGAGGAATAATATGTATGAATGAGCAAACGATTTCGATATTTTACTCAAAATGTCTTCTTTTCAAAGTAGTGGGGCTGATTATTAGACTAAACAGTTTTTTCTGACGCATAGCACAAGACATCAGGCAACCTTGATCATCAAACTTTAGTTTTACACCCCATTCTCTCTATTTAAAGATAAATAATTACCATTTTTTTTCTACGATTCCTTGGCACGTCATTCAGAAATCAGACGAACTCCGTAACAGTTATCAGAAGAAAACATGACAGGTTATCAGAAGAACTCCATCCTTCGTGTGACACTTCCTCCCCCGTGAGAACGTACTGATTATAAACCGCGAGTAGCGAGATTGGTAGAACATAGGGCTATATTCATAGACAATACTCCAACACCACTCATTGAGTACACTCAAATAAATTGCCTAACGGTCACGTCATTACTCAGGAAAGATTCCATTTGTATTCATAAAGGTGAGTGACAGTCGAGTCAACTCCCAAGAGTGAGTGACTGTTGAGGGAGGTCCTGGGGTCCCTTGAGTGTTTCGCAAGGTCTCATAATGTAAGATTAGATGATAAATTTACAATATTTAATTAATTTGAAGGTAAGATAACAGTGTCATGTTAAAGCGGATGTTCATATTTGTGCAAGGTATTTTGGAAAAATATATTTTGTTCTTTTTTTAATACGTGTTTTTGAGGACGACGAAAACGCAAAATAATACCCAACAAGTTAAAAGACTGTTTAATTAATATAAACGGTTAAAAAAAGACATAGGAAATCAAATATACATCTACGAAACCTAGCCTAACGGGGCTCATCAGTCACTCCCAGAAACACACGACGTAGTAACAAATATTTACATTTCACAAGCCTTGAGATCCGTTCATTCATACTGAAATATATACAATTCGTCAAATTAAATGTCATGAAGAACCAATCATTATTAAATCTCATTGTTTAATTATACAAAAAGATATGAGCCGTGCCATGAGAAAACCAACAAAATGCGTTTGCAGTCTGGTCAGAAGCCATGCTATTCGCTTTCAAAGCCTACTGCGAAACTATTTGCTAACAGTATGAATCATGAGCAGAGTGCGCCGATGCGCAGGTTGATCTGGATTCTTGCTGGTCACAAACGCACTATGTTGGTTTTCTCATGGTGCGGCTCAATTATGTTTTTAGTAATTGCAATTTAAAAGGTACGCTGGCTGGCATTCGGGAAACACCAACAATTAATGGCAGAGTTAAAAATTCAGTTGTTTAAATAAATTTCAATTCCAGCGAAAGTTAAACTCTATTTCTAAATATTAATTAAATTCTACTAATGCAGATGAGTAGATTGGCTGATGGACGGACGAACAGACAGAAGGATGTATTATAAAACAAATAGACAAACAAACGGATGGATAAACATACAGACGAGCAATAAGATGACAAGTTCCAGCTACAAAAATAATGATCAGCACTTTTGTATATCTTTGATGTTATTGTCATATAAACCGTTATAATCCTCTAAATCCATTGTGTACAATGAAACCATTACTCGAGCTGTCCTTCCGAAAGTTAAGATTGAGTGGAATTTATGAATATGACTTTCGAACTCCACTCACACTCCCGCAAGGTCTACTCGAGGTCCACTTGAGTGATACTTACCCAAGTTTGAGTCAAGTGTGAGTTTGAGTGACGACTATGAATATAGCCCATAGTGATTATAAACCGTTAAGTGCGAGTTCAATCCCAGATTACTACCATATGTTTTCTATACTATACATTTTTTTTCAATTTTATTTAAGTAAAACATTTTTGAAGATTCTTTTTGAAAAAAACACTTTACATATTTCGATTATAATGTTTGACTTTTTTTATTATTTCTATATTTTTAGCTCACCTGTCACATAGTGACAAGGTGAGCTTTTGTGATCACCCTTCGTCCGTCATCCGTCGTCAGTCAGTGCGTCCGTGCGTCAACAATTTCGTGTCTGCACGATAGTGGTTTCATTTATGATTTTATTTTAACCAAACTTGCACACAACTTGTATCACCATGAGATCTTGGTTCCTTTTTTTGAACTGGCTAGATCCCATTATGGGTTCCAGAGTTATGGCCCCTGAAAGGGCCAAACTTAGCTATTTTGACCTTGTCTGCACAATAGCAGCTTCATTTATGATTTGAATTTAATCAAACTTGCACAAAACTTGTGTCACCATAAGATCTCGATTCCTTTCTTGAACCGGCCAGATCCCATAATGGGTTCCAGAGTTATGGCCCCTGAAAGGGCCAAAATTAGCTATTTTGACCTTGTCTGCACAATAGCAGCTTCATTTATGATTTGAATTTAATCAAACTTGCATAAAACTTGTGTCACCATAAGATCTCGGTTCCTTTCTTGAACTGGCCAGATCCCTTAATGGGTTCCAGAGTTATGGCCCCTAAAAAGGCCAAAATTAGCTATTTTGACCTTGTCTGCACAATAGCAGCTTCATTTATGATTTGATTTTAACCAAACTTGCACACAACTTGTATCACCACAAGATCTTGCTTCCTTTCTTCAACTGGCCAGATTCTGTCATGGGTTCCGGAGTTATGGCCCCTTAAAGGGCCAAAATTGGCTATTTTGGCTTTTGCAGCCAGATAGAGACTTCATTTATGGTTTTATTTGATACAAACTTTTAAAATATCTTCAACAACAATAAGTCTTGGATTCCGTGACAAATCAGATCCAATCATAGGTTCCAGAGTTATTTTATATCTGATTACCTCCCCTGATTGTAATCAAAATTGATTTATATCAGTTAATACTTATAGGACTTATTTGAAATTTCATTATTGTTATTAGTTGGACTGAGACAATCAGGGTAGATATCTATGAACTGATTTTATGTCAAATTACCTCCCTTTATTTCAAATTAAAATGGGTATATCTCCATAACTAATGAAGATACTGATCTGAAATTTCATTTATGTCAACAGATTATTTGGCAGATCCTTCTTTTGTTCACTTACAATTTTTATTTTTTTTAATTACTTCCCTTTTACGTTACTATAAATAGCTTATTTTTAGTAACTTTTTTATTATTGGCCGTAGGGAAAACCCGAGACCACTTTTCTGTGGTACAACATGGATGGTACCTCCAATTTTTAGGTGTATTTTGACATATCTATACCTTGTAAGAATTTTTTTTCCTTTTTTGTTAAATTTCTTCCCTTTGTTGTTCCTGTCCTTTGGACTTAGATACTTTTTCCGAGGACCTTCTTGTCCTCAAGTGCAATGATAACAGGTGAGCGATATAGGGCCATCATGGCCCTCTTGTTATAGTTTGCTACTTTTATTTCAATTTAATTCATGTCATATAATTTCAACTTCACTTGCTGTGTTTGTTGACGACCCTTCAGCCGTGTCAGCCTTTAAGTCAGACGATGTATCGAAATCAGAATTAAGCTCTATGATCACCGGTGCTGGAAAATCAATAAGTAATCGGTTCAATGAACTGCACAGTTTTTTTCGAGCAATGACTATTGAAACAAATGATTAAAAAATGTAAAACAATGTGAAATTATCAAGACTGGAACCTCGAAAAGCAAGTTTATTAGAGCAACGCAATATCCTTTGGACCATGTATTTGTTTACATTCATTTCCATACCGCATTAGTTTGTAAATACGTTCCTACCCTTTTTGGGGAAATCAACTGTCCTGCATAAATCAGTCACGGCTCAAAACACGTGACCGACTTATACAAATCGACTACTGTAGACAGTATTCAGCTCACATTTATTTTACATGAAACCCATTTCTGTACTGTGAGCTTAATAAATTAACACTGATTGGAATAATAAAATGTTTTATGCATCACGCGTATATCATTTTTATTGGACCTGTAACAAAATTTGCCAATTACCACTAAATAAGGACGTTAAAACAACACAGACATAAACACAACATGTTTTATTTCTTACGAAAAGTTCCATTTTTACATAGTTTATAACTGAAGTGACATATCAGTCAATTAAGCTTGTTTAATTTGTTATGAAAACCTCCTGTTTTATTATATTTGAAATTGAAATAACACGCCAATCATCCAGATGAAATAGATGTCAGCATGCTTCGCAATATCATCAATAATGATCGATCACCCTACCAATACCATATAACTGTTATCTCCCCTGATATCGACTTTCTACCATATCGGTCAGGAGGTCAGAGACAACACTATAAAAGTGGCACTACTGCAAGAATACAACGTCGTTCGTTTGACCGACAATTTGTTAAAACACACACACACACGCGCGCGCGCGCGCGCGCGCGCACATGCGCAAGCACGCACAAACCTACACAAACTTACAGGCGGACCCGCATGCGCACGTGCACGCACTCACTGCTGTACTGAAACAACTGGCTGCTATTTGATGTTTTAGACCCCAAATAATTTCGCTTCATTCTCCAGGTGAGTGTCAAAACAGTCTGAAGGAGAGCTGTTTGATTAATACCCCAATACAACGTTAATATAGACAAATGTAGGCTGCATTGACCTTTGCACTTTTATGTAGGCATCAACAATTACAGTAAACGTTAATTTGACTATTGGATTCTGCTAATATGCTCCATGTATCGGAGTCTTCTGAGGATTGCACACACGTTATTATGCGTGTCTTTTTATGGCATTTTATGCCAGTAAGAGTGGCGTACAATGTCTGAGCATGCGTTTGTTATTGACTTCAAAGTGTTTCACATTTAAGTTACATTTTTTACTTCAAAGTATTACACATTAAAGTTAGATTTTTGACTTCAAAGTGTTCAAAGTATTACACATTAAAGTTAGATTTTTGACTTCAAAGTGCTAAACATCAAAATTGGACTTTTGACTTCAAAGTATTACACATCAAAGTTAGATTTTTGACCTCAAAGCGTTAAACATTAAAATTGGATTTTTTTTCTAATGGAAACGGAGGATTTAATATGACATGAATTTCAGCACAAGTTACAACGGTCATACATCAAGTATACCAAAAGAAACAAACATACCAGACAGGATTTAATAATTAATGAATATCAAAATATAAACCTGCAAACAAGTTGTTGTATAAACGTACTAGTATTTGTCTTGTGCGTTTTTTGTTTGAATGATTGTACATATAGTTGATGCTGATATCACATTTATATTTTGGGTAGTTAACATAAAATGTCTTATTTAATAATAATCAACAAGAAGTACGTTTGAAAAAACTGTTGACGTTGGAAGTCAATATATTGGTAATTAAGTTTTCCGAAACAAGTTGATACCGGACAACAGACATTATTGAAAACGCAATACTTTAAAATGCTAGATTATCTTCTGAAATAATTCAAATATCTGGATATCGTAATGTTCCATTGTTGCAATGATGTTTATTAAATGCTTTGGTACACCCAGTGCTATACAGTCATAAAAATGTACTCGACATGAATTATTCTATTTCATAACAAAGGGTGAGCTTTGCTATTGCGCTGACGGTGTTTGGAATAAAATAGAATCATCCACATGTGACACCAAATGTCCTGGAGATGAAAATGAAGTTTGCGGAGGAGAAGAACGAATATCATTGTATAAGACTTTGTGTATGTCACTACATTCCAGTTTTATGTCTGTACAATACAATTAATTATTTGATTTTAAATATCAATAAAATTAATTAAATATTAACAAAATTAACAACAACAATTATGATTTACTCATATAACAGTTAGTGTAAAATCTTCTCTTTTTTTTCATTCTGTCACTTTGATATGCTCATATAATAAAGCCTGGAATGAGCCGTGCCATGAGAAAACCAACATAGTGGTTTTGCGACCAGCATGGATCCAGACCAGCCTGCGCATCCGCGCAGTCTGGTCAGGATCCATGCTGTTCGCTTTCAAAGCCTACTGGAATTAGAGATACTGTTAGCGAACAGCATGGATCCTGACCAGACTGCGCGGATGCGCAGGCTGGTCTGGATCCATGCTGGTCGCAAAACCACTATGTTGGTTTTCCCATGGCACGGCTCAAATTATTTTTCTCACAGTTCAAACTACAGAAACAACCGCGAAAGAAGTAACAACACAACCATTTACAACATACACCAGAAATATGCCAACGCAGACTGGATCAAGTACAAAAACTCTGATCACAAAGGAAAGCTTCTTATTAGTAACAACGCGGAAAACATTTGGAAATGAAAATGTTTCACCCAAGGGAGGTTTGCAATCACAAGAATACCCATTTCCTATTAATCAAACATCTTATAGCAACTTCGAAGCATTATGACGAAAGTCATGTTTGAATAGGTACATAAAGGATCTTAAGGCAGTACGAAGAAGCCTGCAAGAGTATTCACTTTCATATACATTTTGTGCACTGAGTTTTGTTAAGTGATGTTTTGACTTTGTATTTAAGTAGAAAATGAACTGAATAAAAGCAAACTATGATACCATGTGATAAGACAAAATATTACACGACATGTTTAGTATTATTCAGCTTCTTTTGAAGAACGATAATCCTATAAATATTCATTAAAAACTCTTTGTGTCATTGCCTCTTAAATAGTACATATCATTATCGAGATACGTGTTGTTGGTTATCATTCTCTCATTATTAAGGTTTATAGTACCTCAACTCTATTTCAGAAAATAAAGAAGGCATTTCAACAGCAACTGCAGTCTACATTGCACTTCCGCTTGTAATCGTAATGTCTGGAGTCATCGCACTGGTCATTTGCCTAATTGTGAGGTAACAGCCTGTCTAATAATTGCATTACTGGTTAACATGTGATAAAGTACAGCCGTTTAGTTTGAACTATCTATTTGTTACATTAATATCTGTTTCAGATTAGAGAAAATATTTGATAAATATGGAGTCAGCCTTTCCATTTCTGTGGAAGAAAGATATCGTCATAGATAGCTCTACAATTAGTTTAGTATCACTCATATATACATTTTTGAATGTTTGTGCTAGCATAAATTCAGATATTCTGAAATGTTGAATATTTTTGTTTCACTTTCTTGTTAAGGCGACGGAGAGTTAAACGTGTATCACGTGTCAGTTACCATACAAGTGGCTCTCAATATAGCAGTCATACGCCTGCATCTGGCAGTTGCAATAACTTGGACAACGAAAATCTTCTTGAAGAGCATAGACATAACAAGCGGAGTACTACACAGCTTGTGAGCACTGCTGCTGGGGAGACTAGAAAGTCAACGGCAGATAGCGGTACTGAATACAGCACAATACTTTCAGCAGAAAGTCCTCAACGTCTTCATGCTTATGGTTGTCTCAAAACACAGCCAGATATTGTTCTGACGATATCATCTGAGTACTCTCATGTGACAGTAACAAGAACTAGTTCTAATTCAAAAATAACGGACAACACATATTCACATATTGGACATGACAAATTAAGGGAGCATTCTATAGACAATGAGTCAGAAAGAGATAGCACGTATAACAGCCTACAGGCTTCACCTCAGAAGCATGGAACTGACAAAAGTATTAGGTTTGAAAGAAATCACGATACTTTATACGACCATACAAAAGTAGTTCGTGGGAGGAACTTGAAAGCGAGTAAGGCGGACGAATATGAGCCGTTTAATTCGTTGGAAACAGCGAAAGAAATCGCTGGCAAAGGCAGTTCTAAAGGTGACAAAGGAAGTCATGTATGTGTATCATTTGACAGCAAAGAAACTGACTTGTATGAGGAAGCAGGTCATGCTTATTTCATACTTGAACCAAAGAAATGAAAACGAGATAAAAAAAATACTGCTTTGAGATGGATTCAGCAAAATGCATTGAGCTTTTGGGCAAACATCAACTTTATAGCAAATATATCTTTTTTGTAACAAAAAAGAAACACAGCATGTTTATGAATAACATACAGTTTTATTCCTACAGGGAGCCAGTGACGCATTCAGCTGATTAATCCCCCGAACTCTCTTGAAATCAAATGGATCTCTTTAGATAATACTTCATTTCTTATTTCCTAATATATAGAATATTTTCATCAATGTAGAACTCTGTCAGAGACAAAGATAACTCAGGATGATTATAAAATAAAAGGATTTGACAATTCAAGGTTTATATTCTAATGACTTCATTGTTTTCTGTAAATACATGTTTATATACATTTTACAGAACGCGACTATCAATCAGATTGTATCTATGTAATATTATCTCTATCAAAATAGTTGTCATTTGTTGGAAAACTATTAAAAATTGCAAAATAGTCTCTGGCTTATTAATCTTTTAAACTTATTTTTATAAAAGTTACTGTCGGTGAGATAATCTCTCAAATATAATGCACTCGATTCGGATAGGCAATACAAATTTGCTATATACATGTAGTTTGATTTATGAGCATTCACTTGCTTTATAAGCATAAATTAGGAGTATGGGATGAACATCATCGACAGGTTGGAAATAGTTAATAATATAACATCTTTTATAAGATGTTTTAATGATACAGCAAAATATAAGATAGTAGTATTACAAGCCTAATAGGGTGGTTGTAAACGAAAATAGAAACTCTAAAAAAAGGTTTTGTTAACAAGTTTGCCAGACATCTCCATTCCGCTTTGCTGGTACCTCGTACTGTCATAAACTCGAGTGGAATAAATGGCTAAACAACGACCACCAATAAATATCACATGAATACGCGATAATTTTTTATCTATCGAATTTGCTCTTGTTATCATTGTCACCTTTCAAATAATTTCCGCTTTAGAATATTAAACATATCCAGTTCGAACAATAGAAATACAAAACTTGGATTAAATTGAATATATCGGGCCGTAGAGTATTAAATATGGATATTCTGCTAACTGAGTTTAAGATTTTGTCTCCAAAGTTGTCTCAGAAATACCTCACCTATCCCATACATTGTATGATACATCGCACTCGCATCGTTTATATCATAAATTATATTACTGCACAGTGTTCTACAAACTGAGATTACTACGTGGGCAGTTTAATAAAATTACTTTAATATCTAATTCATATACTTTCATCTCATTTTATTGTATTCATAATTTCATACACATTAATGAAAGAATGAAATCGGTGGATGCGTTTGACTCAGTCATACTATGTGGCTGACATGTTGTTTAGACTAAATAACTGACTCAAGGTACCTTAAAAAGAAAAATCATACTTAAATACGTACTATTTATGAGAATACACATCAGCCGCGCCATGAGAAAACAAAACACAGTGGATTTGCGACCAGCATGGATCCAGATCAGCTTGCGTATCCGCGCAGTCTGGTAAAGACCCATGCTGTCCGCTTTCAAAGTCTATTGGAATCAGAGAAATTGTTAGCGAACAGCATGGATCCTGACCAGATTGCATGGATGCGCAGGCTGGTCTGGATCCATGCTGGTCGCAAAAGCACTATGTTGTATAGTCTTTTCTTTTTCATGGCGCGGCTCATATATTATAGATTAATCATTGAACATTGTACCTCACTGGTAATTGAATAATTATAATAAAGACGCTGTGTAACACTTGTATTTAGGTCAAAACATTTCTGTAATGTCTGCAATCCAATACGCTCAGCAGTCAGCTGATAATGACACGCCTCCGGGAACTTACATGCTGCTGATTATGTTTTGTACATTGAACCTATTGTTTTGTTACTATGCTTTGTACATTGAAAAGTTATATGTACTCTTCAATCTGTGGATGCAATAAAGAAATCTATCTATCTATTTAGCCTTTTGGGTTTAGACTATTAAGATTTTCGTTGTTGCTCATTGCAGAGCTGGAGCGGTCTTCTGCGCATGTCCGGAAGTGATTACCAATTGGATGGCATGGCAAATATACGCAAATGATTACATGTCCGCACGCATTTAGTGTTTTATATGTATATTATACTGACTAAAGGTTCGAGTTATTATTACGAATGTTACAAAGTATATACATTAAAGATACTTATCATTCTAATTGCTTGAATCCGGTATAAACCGGAGTCTGCAATTTACGCAGGCGCTCAAGGTCTGCAGTGTGTCACAGTGTAAAATGTTTATACAGCAATTTGATATTTATGATGGATGAGTTTGTGTTCAAATGCGATCATAAAGCTACCAAAAGCGATTATGAATCTTCCAAAAAGCGATCATGAGTCTAGCATAAGCAATCATGAGTCTACCAAAGAAGATTATAAATATAAATGTAACAAAAGCGATCATAAATCTACAAAAAGCGATAATAAATACACCAAAAGCGATTATAAATCTACCAAAAGCGATCATAAATACAATTTAAGCAAACTCTAAAAAATAGTAGGAATAGTTAAATAGTGTAATACACTCCACACGCAATATCTTAAGAGTTATAAGCAAGGAAAACGTTTTGTCAGAGCTATCATGCTGTGTCTGGATTCACGATCAATAGGGATAGTTTTTTTTATACAGTTTAAATGTGTTCTCGAAAGTGATTTAATCATTTTGCCGGTACCCAATTATGTTGCCATTCTAACGCAGAAATTATGTCTGTGTGCCCAAGTCCTTGCTAAAATATGAATATAGAATAGATTGTCTCAGACATAGGACGGAAACGAGATAGTAAAGACCTTCCATGAGGCTAGAAGACATAACAGTAACAAAAAATTATTTTAGCCAGTGACCATTTCAGCTCCGCCTAGGCACCGCTGTCTTGGGGATAACACTGGATAGAGTTTGAACCTAATGTGGTGGGCCTACTAACATGATTAAGCCAGTACACTAACCAACTGTCACTTTAAGTTTAAACCAAGCATGTTCCAATTCAAGTTAAAACCTTTCAAAGTAAAAGTTTTTCTAAAACCTCAAATCCAGAACGAAAGTTAGACATGCCTTTTTTGTCTTGAAATCAATTCTACAAAATAAAGACTGTTTCAGGAATAAGAGTAAATGGTTATTAACAAAAAATGAACTGATTAACTAGTAAAAACTGACTGACCAATGATTCGAATATATCTAATAACAATATATTTATGGAAACTTTCCAGGAACAATTATAGTGGACTAACACCATTATTTTCTCAAAAGTTGAGAGGTAAATTGTAAACATCTATTTGAATTTACATTTTATTTAAGTGAATTACCATTTTTCTCTAGCAGTGGAATTCAGCTGAAAATGCATGACTAAAACATATTTTATGGTTTCGCATTGTCACTGCTATTACTCAGAAAAACTATATGTCATTCATCTTGTTCTCGGATTTCCGTTTTCGTAAATAATAATAATCAGTGAGTAATTTCTCATGTATCCTATCTTTCGACTAACTAACTGTGAAGCAAAATAATCTTGTGGTCAAAAGTGTAACATATCAAGATGGAAGCTTGGAAATTCTGTAAATTGTTTATCTGTATTACGTCTTATTTTCACTGTCTGCAAGGCAAGTACATTTTTACAAATCGTTTCTTTAAGATTCTGTTTCGTTTTGTGATATAATGCATATGATGATAATAAGCATTGATAGAAGTCCGTCGGGTGACTGAAAGAATTAATGAATGTAACAAGATAAACTTCAGCATTGTAGATATGTCCTCAGCTTGGTGGTGTTTGGTTTCTGTGCACTAGCCTATGTTTACATGAAATCCATTTTTGCCACTTTATATCAAAATTTAACATCTGAGTGGAAAAATTCTAAACTTTTATGCTATTCACCGAATGGTTTAAACTAATTGTTTTGTCAATTATAGTGCAGGACTTAGAATGCAGGATTCTGGTGTCTGATATCAATATTTTAATATGTCTTTCTTTTGGTTCAATAATATAAGATTCTTTCACTGGTTATAGGTGCAGATGGGAATTTCCGGTCTCGAGGGTAACTGTTTAGGCGGTAACGAGGTTCCTACCGAGTTACCGCCTAAACAGTTACCCGAGAGCCGGATATTTCCATCTGCACCTATAACCAGTGACAGAATCTTTTTCTTGCATTCCAATATCAAGATAAAATAATAAAGATAAAATCAGTCGAACGGCCTTCTTTTTAGAACTATTTCTTATAGCAGCGTATTTAAACAAAGCACGGGAAATCAACGTCCGTAAACAGGAAAGACGTCATGACGTTTCAAAGACAAATAACAATGTTTAGTTCCGGTTTTGTTTTATCAGTTCTGGCGTAACGTTATGAATTTTCGATAAAATAACGTGTTTTGAATCGAGAAATATACTATCAGGAACAAAGAGGAACTGTCAAGGTATTGGATTTTTATTCCGTTTCCGAGATAAAATATAAATAAATACATAAATCTTCTACATATATGTTGTTCGTAATACGTCATTTAAAGCACGAGAGTCATCTTACACCCTGGGGTGTAAGATGGATTTTTCTTGCATACCAGACGGGGATGTCCGGTATTTTTACCGGTGCTGGAAAAATTAGCCTAAACAGTTACCCTCGAGGCCGGAAGTTCCCATCTGCCACTATAACCAGTGAAAGAATCTTATATTCCAGCACCGGCAAAAATACCGGAAATCCCTGCCTGGTATGCAAGAAATGAATATCCGTTTATTCAATCAGTCGGCCAGGATAATGTGAATTAAGAATCAGTCATTCGTTTATTCTTATATTCAAATAAACCGGCGCTCTTCTTATTTTTTTTTCAATTCATGGCAATGTATACTTCCGTCTCATGCTAAAGTCTTTTGATAGTCTGAAGTTACGTTACGGCGGAATAACGGCGCTCGGTGTATTCGTACTTGTAGAGCCTCAGGGCACATATTTGCCGCCACAAAGGTACAATTATGCACATATAATAACACGTTATTTTATCTATACAAAATACAGCTTTATTTTCTAATTTCATTGCATTATGTATTATTGTTGACGCAGTCGCAAGTTAGGATATCTTTTTAGCATCAAATGTTATCGAATGTTTTAGAAGTTAAAATAAATCTAGCCTTCTACAATCAAAGTTCAAAATTATGACTAATGCATTTTTCATCCGAAATGCATACAAATTTGCAATAATCATGTCAAGTGCATTCTTACGTCTCAAAAGTTTAAAAGTTTACATTAATATATACAAATACAGCTTTGTGTTCGAATTTTATTATCGATTTAATGAAATAAAAAAGTGGAAACTCCACTCGTCGCTAAACACGACAAAAACGAAAATGTACTTCGAACTTCGAACCTTATGATCTATTACAATCAGTTTTGCAGTAATATTATATACATTTTGTGTCCATATTTAAAACAATATTCTTTTCAAATCGCGTTGATTTTTAAAGTATGTTTAATTGAATTTAATTTTTTGTGAATATCGTTGCAAAGTCTTATGCTTAATTGCATTTAATTTTTTGTGGATATCGTTGCAAACGTTTTATAAACTGTTGGCAATCTATTGGCTAGTGGTAATCTCAAAAGGTAAATAACCGAGAAGAATATACCCAAGATCATAGCTGGCGTTTTTATATTGAGATAAAATGTTTTCTGAAAAAAAAAAAACGACAAGTACTAAGTAAATGCTATGAAACTGCGGTATAAGTAGACGAAATTAAATGTTTAATCCTACACAAGTGTGAAAATTGTGTTCGACGTGAAGCCGTCATAGATAACGTAGCCTACTGCATAATTCTGACGAGATAATTTATCAAAAGATCAAATGTAATTTCTGTATAATTTTCAAAAAAAAATGAATCGGCATATTTTCTGTCTTTTTCATAAATGTGGACAGGGTATATTAAAGCTAAATTAATAAAATAATTCCGTATAAAATAATTCGGTACCTTTATTTTTTTGCATGTGTCACTGAAATCAATATGAGTATACTATTTAAGGTAGTGGACACGTCATATCAATCGACAATTTCCGTTTGATGACGTATTTTTCCGTGTGCGAATTTCCGTTTGATGACGTATTTTTCCGTGTACGATTCCGGTTTATTCCGGCAGGCATGAAAATCATTATGTTGAGGACAGCCGAAGACTGACGAAGTAGAATACGGAAAATACGTAATTGCACGGAAATTGCCGAGTGTCGTTAGTGAACTACCTTAACAACAACATTATATTAACAAAGCACTGTAAGCATGCTATCTTTTGTATTTTGCAGTCCTATTACTGTATTTGTGGTATGAGCTTTCGTGGGACTCCTAAACATGTCAGTTGTGAATATAAATGTCCAGGAAACCAGAATGAAATCTGTGGAGGTCCAAACAAAATGTCAGTATATGACATAAGGTGTAAGTGTGAAACTTTCTAACAACTTATAAGAAGACAAAATATCACTTGATTACCGTTATTTGTGTGTTTTAATTTTTTTTAAAGATTTGACATTTGAATCCAACAAGTAGATCTATTGCTTAAATCATCATAAGGAAATAAGATACGTCACGTCGACGTGATTTTCTGTGCCATGCATGTATTGAGAAATAGCACTTTCAAATTTGATCTAACTTAAAAAAAAAAACATTCTGTCATAACCTACAACTGTCTTGATTCTTTAAGACATACACTCAGTTGGTTATTCGCTATGTAAAATACTTCGCAATCATTTGCGCCCTAAATGAATTATTCCCCAAGACAATTTTCGGCCCTGGCTAGATAGACGACGTACCATTTGGCGACATACATGCGCGAATTAATTTTTTTTATCATATTTGATGTAAATTTAACAATGAAAGACATATATGAATCGAACTCATTTATAGCAATACACTCCTGCTGTTGCACGTCGTACGACGATCCATGCCCTCGTGAAAATATTACGCTCAACGTATAACCGACTATCTTGTATAGATAGTGTAAAAGCACAGTTGTAACACCACGTGCCTCTTTGCAGAGCATATATCAAGAAATTCAGCAATTTTTAACACACATTTATATTATTTTACAAGCTGAACCATACTAGAAATTGGTCCAAGTAATATGAAATAAGGCAATGCCTCAATCGGAATCGTTACAGTCCATCAGCTTGCTCAGAAATATGCGTTTGTATCAATTTAAAGGTAGAGTTTGGAATAAAAACAATACTGCAAATATCTGTACTGATGTGCAAGACGTTGCGGTTCGGACAAGTTATGTGGACGCTTATTACGCACACGGAAAACGCGTATTCTTCCAAAAAATCCGAAGTCAGACGCTCTGTGCACGTGCAGAAAGACCACATTTTTTAATTCAATAGTATATCTCATTCGGTATATATCGCATGTTACCGTAGAGGGATCGATCCTGATTTTTGTTCGCGACGAAAATCGGTAGGATCGATTCCCTATAAATACATCAGATTCATAAACAGATTTTGTCCCACGACATACATTTAAATGATTTACGCTTCTAAGTCGAAAATTTGTTGGAGTAGTAAATATCAACCATATCCAGAACGTGTAAACAAAACAATTAGAATTTGTCAGAGATATTTGAATTTTCTACCCTAAACAATATCCGATAAAATAAACACAATGGTGACTGGCTGAAAACTGACCTGCACGGTTTTGCTATAAATTATTTCTTTAATAAGAACTTACTGTGTTGTGCTTTTATTACAGTAATTGATACGAAATCAAAACCACCACCAAAAACTCATACATTGACAACAACAATAGAAAGTATCAACAGCTTCTCTGAACAATCTATGTACAATAAAGGTAAGGCGTGTCAACTTTCGTGTATGAGAAAATGATACAATGTTGTGAGAAACTTAACTGAACGTATTTAAGACGGTTTGTCTCATTTTGTTTGCAATCAAAATCCATTTCAACCGTCTCACTGGCAATATCTCAATGAATTAAACAGGTACGTATTAAGCGTCAAAACCCAACAGGCACAAGACTGTGACAATGCAGTAGATGTTGTGTTGCAGAAACAGTGACTGTCGTAACAGAATCGCCACCTAGCCAGCTCGAAATGTCATCATTATAACCATCAAATTTAACTAATATATCAGCTGAATGGTACGGTCAACGTTTTTCATCAAAACCAATTTCTAGGCGAATATTTCATCACGAGTCGGGCACCTGGGTAGAACCACCGAATATCGCCGTATATACCCGATTTGAAAAACACATGTTTGCTAAATTTCGCGTGACTTCGCTGCAATAATCACCAATGAAAGGTTTGTTGACGCCTACAAAAATATGCCCACTTCGCGGTCATTAAAGAAGTAATTACTCATTGATGTTAAATGATCAATTAATTACATATGTTCTATTGTCGATTTAAACTGTTTGTAGAAAAGGTGCGACATCGGCTTCATTGATTTAAGATGTTTAATGATTTGTTATGAAGGCCCTACATCGTTACAGTTTTTTCCAAACAAAAGATCAAAACTACCTCGTGCTTCGCACGTAGCATTGTAAAGTATTTCTTTTTACTTTGCTGGGTTTAACGTCGCACCGACACAATTATAGGTCATATGGCGACTTTCCAGCTTTGAAGGTGGAGGAAGACCCCAGGTGTCCTTTCGTGCATTATTTCATCACGAGCCGGGCACCTGGGTAGAACCACCGACCTTCCGTTAGCCACAGGATGGCTTCTTCACATGAAGAATTCAAGCCACGAGTGAGACTCGAACCCACATCGATGAGGGGCAAGTTTAGTTTTGGGTTTAATGTCGTTTTTGACAGTATTTCAGTTATGTAAGGCAGACAGTCAACCTATCCTGGATTCTGAAGCACATGAATCTGTGATGGTTACGCATTATTTTAGACACTTTGTGATCAACTCCTCACAGAAAACATAAACCTGGACTCAGGGCTGAACTCCATGATCCGTTTAACCAAGTCCGTGTTTATAAATTAATCTAAACAGTTATGCTATATAACATTTCGTTTTAAACATGTTTAAAGTAAAATATTTCATCAAAGTTTAAAGCGCTATTTCTTGATGCGTACACGGCGCTAAATAACACGTCAACGTGACGTCAACATAATAAAATTGCCTAGATATGCTAAAATTCGATTTCTGGTCATTTGAATAGACAATTATTAATGTTTGTCATATTACTGTGCTAGCAATTTAACCATTTGCGGGGTTAATATTTTGCTAAGGAGTAAGCCGATATGCTTACACGTTATCAATTTCTATTCCCTTTATAATGACATATTATATAAATAATGCAAGAAAATGTTAAATTGTCGAGTTGGAGACGGTTCTGAGGATGTACTTAGATCACTTTTGCTTTAATCTCTCATCGCCGTACCTACACACACGGTCAGATAATAACAAAACTTTGAAAGTCTTAACGAAAATGCATTCGGGTCTGAAATCGCAAGACCTGCTTTTCTTTGGTATAATTGTGTATCCTAACCTCATCGCAAAAGAGAATCAATTGCATTTCAATAAAGATGGGGCTGTTCACGTTTTTCGCTAAGATAATAATATGACATTCCTCATTCTGTGATAAATTGATTGAATTTTACGGGAGTGTCATCGACATTGTAAAACATGTATGTTCTGACGATTTGCTTGACATCCGGTCTTGAGTGTGAAATCTACAATAACAATTAACATGAATGAATACATAACGAATACATGACACATGATTGTACATGGCCATAAAACAAACGCGTTACGGAATTATTGAAAACAATATAGTTTCAAACCACATTGTTACTAATGAGCATTCATATATCTGATGTTATTTAGCATCTCTACTGTATCATATCAATAACAGTTTCAGGATGAATAATGGAATTGTTTATTCCTTTGTATATTATTGCGCATGATTTCTTATTTACATAATTCATTTTATATTCAAGTTTTACTTTCTTGTTATTGAAATCATTGATGCATGCATGACATTCATTTACCAACCAATCAGAGACGCTGAAGTTAAGAAGAAATACAGTCGATAGTGGGGCTTGTTTCCTAAATTATATGTCCTCTATTTTATTCGTATTCTTTTTTAATCCGCAGCGGAAATGTAGTTCAGTGAAGTCTTTATGCATTAGATCGACCAATTACAAATAAAATCAATAATAATGCTAAGATTCTAACCAAAACCATTGGCTACAATAACAAGAGATCCACCAAGCGGGACAATATACGCCCGAAGGGTTACATCAGAGGATGGGAGCAAATTTAAAGAACTTGACTGCAGTAACCCGAATGACTGGAACAACAAAAGAAAAACTTTAAAAAAGTCATTGTCCACAAAAAATATTCAAAGTCCAAATTTTTTTATCCTTATCAGGTACAGGTATGTAAAAATACACCTAAAAATTGGAGGTACCATCCATGTTGTACCACAGAAAAGTGGTCTCGGTTTTTCCCTACGACCAATAATAAAAAAGTTTCAAAATAAGCTATATTATAATATATAATACTTATTTGGATAATGTTTATAAGCACGTGTATTTAAAGCAGATGTGCAGACACCAATATCAGCTAAACAGACAACAAAAACAGCTGTACAGACAACAACAGCAACAATAGCAGCTGTACAGACAACAATAGTAGCTGAGACAACAATAGCAACTGTACAGACAAAAATAACAGCTGAAACAACCATAGCAACTGTACAGACAACAATAACAGCTGAACCGACAACAATTCGATCTACGACACCAAACACTTCCATGAAAACTACATCCGAACTTACGTCTACTGATTCAGGACAGGTTGATCTCGATACAGGTAAAACGACAAGGATAGATATCTTGTAGGAAACGATAATTAGCCATAGTAACTTCATTGTTCCATTGAATGGCACATAAACCAAAAATAGTTTTGTTTTAAATCACGAAATCATGAACATTTTGAATTAAAGTTACATTGGATTAGGAATTTGAAATTTCAAGCAAATCTCATGTAGTATCATAACCTAGTAAACGTACACTGTAAATGTATCCTTCTAATTTTGTTGTTGTTGTTGATTTAACGTCGCACCGACACATGATAGTTCATATGGCGACTTTCCAGTTTTAATGGTGGAGGAAGACCCCAGGTGCCCCTCGAATCCTTCTAAACTAAGAATTTTAGTACAATAAAGTGTATAGCAGTTTAAAACAATTTTTCGTTCACGACATCGCCTTGGTATCACTTTAAACACTACAGTATAAAAGAGTTTTTGTCTGTACACTTATCTAATTTAGCATTTTAAAAATACGTACCATTGAAACCATATTTATTTTCCCCTCATGTAGTGGTCGAGAGATAATGCTTTCAGTGCTGTCCGTCTGTCTGGCAGTCTGATCGTCTGACTGTCACAAAGTTTGTCATTACAACTTTTCATACACCACTAGGCGGATCTTCTCCGAGCCTAGTTGAGCATATGGTTTGATGACTTTCGTCAATATTAAAGTTTTCGGCTGCTTCTGTTCTATTCATAGACGGATTTCCACCAAACATTACAGTAGTGATCAATGGGCATTTTATCATAATGTTTAAGATTATTGATTTTCATTGAATGTTTGTCGTATTTTACCTTTTCCGAGCGCAATTTTCGATGTTAAGAGAAAGAAGTACTCCAAATTTCACAAAAGTAATAACTGCCGAGCGTAATAGTGCATGTCCTCGCCATGTTCCGGCTCAGTGGTTTTCAGTGAAGTTGTGGCCCTTGATTTGTTGTGTTTATAGCGTTTTCACAACTTGAAGTATGCCAATGGGCCAATGTTAACCAAAGCTCAAGAGCGGTCAGTGGGGGGACGTAGCTTAGTTTTGTTCATCGTTCATGTCGTTTGAATGTTATCCCAGGAAGCACAGTAACGTTGTGACAACGTTGTTACAACGTTGTGCTGTACGTTGTGACAACGTTAGAAACAACGTTGTGACAACGTAAAAGTGTGGAGTCGTGTCAACGTTGCGACAACGTTGTGGCATAACGTTGTGTTGCGGTCAGATACAACGTTGTGACAACGTAAAAATGTGGAGTCGTATCAACGTTGTGACAACGTTGTTGGTTAACGTTGTGAAACCACCAAAATACAACCTACTTTTGACAGCTCATGTTTAAATAAATAAGCAAAACAAAATTTCAATTACATATTTTAATTCAAGATCTAATTATAAAATTTACTAAAATATTTGTTAAAGTTCAGAAACAACGAAAGTAATCCCTTAAGCAGTATATGGGAATACCGCACCCCTTGATAATACAATATAGTTTAAAGCATACGTAACAATTATTTAAATCCATCAAATACAAAAAACTTATGTAGTTTAACAATATATGATAATTCAAGTCCAAAATTACCGGTATAAAAAGATTATGTAGTTTAACGATAACGATAATTCAATTTAATTAAATACAAAAAGCTTATGTAGTTAAACGATAACAAAATCTAATACAATGACATGCCCACAGGAACAAGGTAAATACAGACTTCATGAGCTGCAAGATCGGCAAAGGTGAACTAGAAGATGATTTTGAAGAAAAATGCATGTCTCCCCAAATGCATAGTCGTATAGGCAAGAAGTCAATAGGGGACAGGAGTAAAAGTCAAAGAGACAATGATGGTTGGCTGCAAAAGGGATCATCTACTTGGCATGTCCAATCATCCGACTAAGTTTCAAAATACTGGACTTAGTGGTTCTTAAGTTATGAAATGGAAACTGTTTCTCACGTTCAGGTCCAGTGACCCCCAAAATAAATAGGGGTCATAAACTCTGCATGTGCAATCATCCTATTATGTTTTAACATTCTAGGTAAAGTGGTTCTCAAGTTACTGATTAAAACATCTATGCTGTACCACAAAAAGGTGGTCTTGGTTTTTCCATATGATCAATTACAAAAAAGTTACAATGTAAGTTATTTATAGTAACAACTAAGGGAAGTTAATCTTTAAAAAAAAATTCCCCCCCCCCCCCCCCACCACCCAAAAAAAAATTGCAAGTCCACACAAAAATCTTACCAGGTAGAGACAGGTCAAAATACATCTCAGAATTGGATGTATCATGCATGTTGCACTACAGAAAAGTGATCTCCATTTTTCCCTACGACTAGTAATGAAAAAGTTGCAATGTAAGGCGTAAAAAAAATTGTTTGTTTCCGGTATCCCTACCTACCCTAAATTTTTGGCCCGACCCTAAATGTTTTTATGGCCTTTGAGAATATTTTTTTCAACTTTCAAAAAGTTGAAAAACTGCACTTTTTATGTTTAAAACATGGCCAGTGATGTTAGAAAACAACTTACTGATGCTCTAAAGGCATAACCTCCTTATTTGTATCCATTTTTGACACAAAAATAATTTCCGAAAAGTCTCCCTTAATAAAAAAAAAAATATTTTCCGACCTACCTACCCTAATTTTTTTGAGCATGTTACCGGAAACAAAGAATTTTTTTTTAGGCCTAAACTATTTATAGTAACAACAAAGGAAGGTAATTCTAAATAAGGGACCTGCGCATAACACTCCGTCTCATGATGGTGTACAATTGTGCCAAGTTACATCAAAGTCCCTCTATGCATGAAGAAGAAATGCTTCGGACAATGTTATTCTTGTATCTGAACTTTAGCCTCTAAGTATGACCATGACCTTAGACCTAGGGACCTGGTTCTTGCGCATGACACTGTCTCGTGGTGGTTAACATTTGTGCCAAGTAATATCAAAATCCCTCCATGCATGAAGAAGAAATGCTCCGAACAAAGTTTTCATTCTTGTATCCTTTGACCTCTAATTGTGACCTTGACCTTAGACCTAGGGACCTGGTTCTTGCACATGACACTCCGTCTCATGATGGTGAACAATTGTGCCAAGCTTCATCAAAATTCATCCATGCATGAAGAAGAAATGCTCCGGATAAAGTCATTATTGAATTTAACCTTTGACCTCTAAGTGTGACCTTGACCTTCGAGATAGGAACCTGTGGTCTGCACATGACTCCGTCTCACTGAGGTTAACATTCATGCCAAATATAAACGAGATTACTCCATGCATGTCAAAGTTACAGTCTGGACAATCAAATCCGGACACACGCACGGATGCACATACTCTGAACAGCCCTAGTGACCTGGTTCTTGCACACGACACTCCGTCTCATGATGGTGAGCAACTGTGCCAAGTTTCATCAAAATCCCTCCATGCATGAAGAAGATATGCTCCGGACGTCATCTGCCGGCCCGCCAGGGGCGTTCCCATAATACGTCCAATTTTTCAAACGGGCGTATAAAAAGGGCAATAATTCTTAGAAAATGATCCTTTATAGAGTTACCTCCTCTTGTCTAACAAATTGGGTCATCACAATAAATTATGTCAAGTATCATGTCAATACCTATGATAAGATACTGGGTAATTGGATTGAAAAAAAAAAACTGAAAATTTAAGGTCGAAAAAGTGCAATAGCTCAACAAAAAAATCATTGAAAGTCACCTAGTCAGCAGAATGAGGTCACCACTGTAAAGAAGAAAAATACCTTGTTACATTGTATTGAGAAACTGGAGACTGACAGGCAGTAAGGGGTATTACCTCTGTAAAAACAAATCACAGGGTTACCTGCATTGCAATGAATAAAATGTGTAAAAGTGAACAAGTTTTCCAAGTTTCAAATGGTTACCTTTGACAGTTTTTGAGAAAAACAAAATTTAAGTAACGCAGACGATCAATAATTTGATTTTCTGATAAAAAATAGTAAAAGAATAAACAAAGAATGTGTTAGAATCAACTCTCTTTTGACCTTTGACCAAAGTGTGACCTTGACCATGGTTATATGGATGCGACTGGTGTGCAACACATCAGAGTGAAGATTTGCGACAACAAATTTGAAATTCTCTAAGGGATCTCAACAAAAAGAGCTGTCTGTAAGACAGCGCGCTCCACTATTCGGCGATTTGACAGTAATATGGCAACTGGAGAGTCTTGCATCAGCTCGTGTTAGCGCGTTATATTATTTCACGTTATATTATTTCAAAGTGTTTGCCGATTTGATCAGTCATGATCAAATCAACAGATGCTTACTGAAGTATTAAACTGGCAGTACAGCCGGTGTAACATTAGATATTGACCCCATTGATCAAAATTTAATGTTGAAATGTTGGTGGGACCATTTCTCAACGCTGAAAAAGGATCTTTTGATCAAAATTTAATGTTGAAATGTTGACGGGGTCAATTCTCAACGTTGAAAAATGACCCTTTGATCAAAATTTGATGTTGAAATGTTGATGGGGTCAATTCTCAACGTCGAAAAGGATCTACGGGGTCAATTTTCAACGTGGTCAGTATTTAATGTTACACTGGCGTGTAATAAACCGAATCGAGCCCATTTTACAACAACTGTTGATTTCTCAGACTTCCAATCAAAAATTCATTGCTTTCCTGTGTAGAAAATACTGATAACATTATTAAAAAAGTACCATTAGCATTATACACAAACAATGAAGTTTTCTTATTTCAAAGCATTTGCTGACGATCAATTGTGATCAAATATGCTTACTAAAACGAGATCTCATTCAGCTGCCATGTGATGTTGGCGAGATTTGCTCTATACGCCTTTCAAGTTGCCAATCTATTTTTCTTTGGTATAATATACAAGTTTGTAGTCATGCTGTGAAATATTTAAAGAGCGTGAAAAGTTTTTGAGTTAATTGAAGAATATTAAGTTATAGATAATTTTTTTTACTAAGATCCTTTATGAATACAGGCCCAGATCTAGTTTAACAATATCAATAATTTAAATCACTACAGTATGTTTTTATTTTATGCCTTCTTTTGGTTCATAAATATCATTCAGAGATCAGGCCATATGATTATCTGTATCGAGCAGTGAACTTGTTCACTTTCTACAGTATATAATCATGGGCCTATATCACCAATACTGGTATTAAACAAAAGCTCATGACGTCAACAAGACCGCTTCAATTTCTTTGAGTTATGTAGTTTGAGCAAATTGTCATAGCTCAATTTTGAAAACTGACATACTTTCACACACACTAAAACCCTTGTGAAAACTTAAATCACAAGCAAGTCCACATTAAAGACATTACAGTATATCTCCAAATCCTCTGGCTGACCGTCAAATCCTCCCTGCCTGCAGTAGCCGCACCCGTCACACCTTTCTGTAATAATATTGAATGTTTTTGTTTTAATATAATTCATTAATATTAAGTACTTGTGTAAAACAATGTCAATGATAGAATGATTCTGGAGCAAAGACACATTATTTGTTTAAATTGTTTCTGAAACTTAAATTTATGTTTTAAGCAAACTTTAAGGATGAAGATTTGGTTCTTTAATTTTATATCAGTTCAACCATCCTGAATCCTGCAGTAAAACCTGAATCAAATTATGCTGGCCTTTTTAGTGCAACACCAAAAATAAAGAAGTAAAGCTGAAGATTATCAAGAGCTCAAGTTACACTGATCTTTAGATACATTTAACTGTAACCTAAGTCAGTTTGCCCTTCAAAGCAAGTGCTGTTTTAATGTTGTAAATTTTCTGACTTATCCAAAAAGCATCAACACTGAACAATAGAAAAGCAATAGAATCTATAAGCCTACCTTAAATTTCAATCCACCATTTTTGAATGGAACATGTTTTAAAAACAGCATCCTCAGCTTCTTTTTTTTGTTATTGTCTTATGAGTTTTCATAAGAGCATCTGAAAAAAAATCATTACAGTGGTGTAAAGTGGTAATCAAATTGCCGTTATCACAAAAAAGGCATCCACATTAGGCGCCATGCTCACATGTATGTTAATCTAAATCTTATATTCTATTAATGAAACAACAAATGAGATTTAAAACAGCTATTTAAATGGATTCCCGATTGATTATGATGTTTTAGATAAAACAACAAATGAGACTGAAAAATGGTTTGAGAACATGAGGCCCAGCTGAGTTTTTTCTTTTCTGAATTGTCCTAAAAAAATACCCGTCAATGATGATGATTTATGTTATCAATATTCTAAACATGTTTTTTTTTTAATTACCAAGCTACCTATCCTCTTTCTCTGGACATGTTAAAAACAAATTTACTCCACACTGTAACAGTATACAGAACTTACTCAATATTGACCTGCAGCCAGCATTGGCCTGCGGATAGGCATGCAGGTCTTCCAGTTTCTTTTCTCCTCTTGTTCCTTTCAGGGAATACAATGACCAAACCTTATTCGATCCTGTAAAACTCATCATCAGACGACATGTGGTGTCAACATCTTTGCTACCGAATTGCAATAATATTGGGACTGTAAAAAGGAAACAAAACAGTTAAACTGTTGTAAATATGTAGGTCCAATCAGTTCTACAGCAATCGTATTGACAAAAGTAGATCGCATTATAAGAACAAGACAGTACTCATTGAATAAACTTTTTATGCCATTAATGGTATCAAATGATTCAATTTCAGTCATTAAATCTTTAAAATTTAAATAACTAGAGCTATCACTGAAGGTGATGAATACCTTCATATCGTACGGCACCTAAATTGCTTATTTTCTGAAGACACTGACTTTAAAAGTATCTCAAGTCAAGGTGAAGGTCAAAGTTACATGTAAATGCACGTGTTCCTTGCGCTCATGATGGTGATGTGCATGTAAAATTATTTGAAAATTTAGAGAGCAGTTTAGAGACCTAACTGTAGATGGACAGACTGATGTGACTCCATATATAGCCATGATACTAGATCTCTAGGTATGACGTACTTAAGAATTTACATCATGCAAGCTGGTATCTACATGCATTTATACCATCTCTCATGTCTCACTTGACATGAGGATCATACCAATAAGGTATTCGCCACCTCTCCGTCGGCAACAAGGCCTGAAGATTGACAAAGAAACATGAGATAGCTTTCAGATTTGAATTGGTTTTACTATGTATGACATACTTAAATATTTACATCATAGAATGCAAGTCTTGGTACCTACATGCATTTGTACCACCTCTCCTAATCTATCCTACTTGGCATGAGGATCGTAACATTTAAGGTATTCGCCACCTCTCCATGTAAACAGGCCTGAGGATTGACAAAGAAACATGAGATAGCTTTCAGATTTGAATTGGTTTTACTATGTATGACATACTTAAATATTTACATCATGCAAGTCTTGGTATCTACATGCATTTGTACCACCTCTCCTAATCTATCCTACTTGGCATGAGGATCGTAACATTTAAGGTATTCGCCACCTCTCCATGTAAACAGGCCTGAGGATTGACAAAGAAACACGAGATATCTTTCAGATTTGAATTGATTTTTACGACGTATGACAAACTTAGGTATTTACATCCTGAAAGTCTTGGTATCTGCATGCATTTGTACCACCTCTCCTGTCCTACTTGGCATGAGGATCGAACCATTTAAGGTATTTGCCACCTCTCCATGTAAACAGGCCTGAGGATTGACAAAGAAACACGAGATATCTTTCAGATTTGAGTTGGTTTTTACTACGTATGACAAACTTTGGTAGCGTATTACATCCTGCAAATCTTGGTATCTACATGCATTTGTACCACCTCTCCTGTCCTACTTGCATGAGGATCGAACCATTTAAGGTATTTGCCACCTCTCCATGTAAACAGGCCTGAGGATTGACAAGAAAATGAGATAGCTTTCAGATTTGAATTGAATGGTTTTTTAACCTATACTGTGTTGGTGGCGTAAAACCTAAATAAATTAATTAGTTTTACTATATTGTATAAGTACTTAAGTATTTACATCATGCAAGTCTTGGTATCTACATGCATTTGTACCACCTCTTCTCGTCCTACTTTGCACAAGGATCATACCATTTACGGTACTACTCTGTATTCGCCACCTCTCCATGTAAACAGGCCGAGGATTGACAAAGAAACAATGTAATAGCTTTCAGACTTGAATTAGTTTACTATGACATACTAAGTAGACATGCAAATTTGGTATCTACATGCATTTGTACCACCTCTCCTGTCCTACTTGGCATGAGGATCGGACCAATTAAGGTATTCGCCACCTCTCCATGTAAACAGGCCTGAGGATTACAAAGAAACATGAGATATCTTCCAGATTTGAATTGGTTTTACTATAGCTTTCAGACTTGAATTAGTTTACTATGATATACTAAGTAGTAACATGCAAATGTTGGTATCTACATGCATTTGTACCACCTCTCCTGTCCTACTTGGCATGAGGATCTGACCAATTAAGGTATTCGCCACCTCTCCATGTAAACAGGCTGAGGATGACAAAGAAACACGAGATATCTTCCAGATTTGAATTGGTTTTACTGTAGTTTCAGAATTTAGTTTACAATGACTACTAGTAGTGACATGCAAATATTGGTATCTACATGCATTTGTACCACCTCTCCTGTCCTACTTGGCAGAGGATTGAACCAATTAAGGTATTCACCACCTCTCCATGTAAACAGGCTTGAGGATTGACAAAGAAACACGAGATATCTTCCAGATTTGAATTGGTTTTACTATGTATGACGTACTTAGGTATTTACATTATGCAAGTTTGGTATCTACATGCATATGTACACCTCCTGTCCTACTTGGCACGAGGATGACCATTAAGGTATCTGCCACCTCTCCATGTAAACAGGTTGAGATTGACAAAGGAACATGAGATAGCTTTAGACTTGAATTAGTTTACTAGTTTGATGCCCTAGAATGACATGCAGTTTCGGTATTTACATGCATTTGTACGCCTCTCCTGTCCCACTTGGCATGAGGATCATACCATTTAAGGTATTCGCCACCTCTCCATGTAAAAAGGCCTGAGATTTACAAAGAAACCTGACTTAGCTTTCACACTAGAATGAGTTTATAATATGACCTTAGTACTGACATGCAAGTCTTCGTATCTACATGCACGATTTAAAAGTAAATCTGTAGTATGTATTCACACAAAGTTTTGTTTGCAGACGAGTATCGACATCTATATTTTTTCAGTAAATAACAGGTATCATTACTTATTCATTAGGAAATCTATTACCAGATGGTTAGAAAATCCTTGAGGATTTGCTAGCCGTCTGGTAAAGGGATCTCAGATCGGCTAAATCTCAGACTAGGCATTCGGAAACCCGGACGGCTAGACACATCCTTGTGTTAATTTTATTAATTCAATCAGGTTTTCTGAAAATTTATTTTCATAAGTACGCAGCTTATCTGAAGCTCTGATTTAATACTTATATAGTTAAAAATATAAATATAATCTGAAAAGTAGATCCCTTGGAAGCACCGAGAAAAAAACAATTTTAACAAACAGTGAAAATTGCAGACTCAGTTTGATTGAGTCTGTTCATGAGCAGTTATGGATAATGCAACACTGCCCACGCCCCCTATCACCAGCTTTAGCAGTATTCAATCTTCAAATCTAAATCAGTAAATGAGTTGAAATCAATGATCCCGAAGGACTTGAAAATATATCAACACTGAAATGAAGTTGGGGCAACTTTTTTATGGCCGCCACACAGCACTTAACAAATCAAATCAATAATTATTTTATTGTCTGTAGATAAAATAACAATGTTGTGCTGTTGTGCTGTAAATATAATCTGAAAAGTAGATCCCGTGAAAGCACTGAAAGACTTCGAAACAGAAATTAAATAGTTGCGGACGCATTGGTCGAAAGGGCTAGCGCTAAGCGCTTTCCTACCTTGGGCAAGGCACTTTTATCACGATTGCCTCTGTCGACCCAGCTGTAAATGCATGGGTACCAGCAAATTGCAGGGGGTGAGGTATAATTGGTTTTAACTGTTAATATAGGGTCGCAGAAAAGCTCTAGAGAGCTTATGTTAATTGTTTCACCAAGCGACGGTAAATAAAACTTACCTTTACCAGTGCTGAATATTATATGGAAAGTTTCTTGTTTAACAGAAGTCGGTGGGGTAGGGCAGCAATTTGCATTCTTTTTTTTTCTTTACAGAAACTAGACTTTAGGGTTTTTACTGAATAAATTTCATGTTGCTGTTAACGAACGCATATGTAGGTTATTTGATCTGCAACAAAATCTTGACTTGGCCCAAATCTTGGGATAACTTAAATTTGCGCCAAAATGAATTTAAGAATTATCAAGATAGATCAGAGTATAAGTATTATAATTTATATGTACTTACCTCAGTCTTACGTAAAATACCAGATATATCGATAGTTAATTGAAAGGAGATTTTATTCAGTTGTTCTAATGTGTAAAAGTATCACCGAAAGACACCAAAAATACTGGACATTCCTTTTGTAAACATCGGCGCGCATGCAGATATTCAGGTCTCAGTACATCCGAATCAACGTTTCTTTTTAAGAAGGAGATACTCAAAGTAAATTTACGAAAAAATATTTAAGTTCAATGATATTACAGTATATTCGACAACTTAAATTAAAATAAACGAAATTATAAATGCAAAATATAGATTCGAACCTATCGCTACGAAGTCAGCTTTACATAATGAAATACTACAACAACAACAACAAAATATTGACACTAAAATAACCTAATTTATTTCAAGAAACAAGCTTATTTTTCAGAAGTTTGAAGTTCAGGTCATCAGTATTTCTGATGTACCCTCATAAATACATAATTTGCTTAAGCGTAGGTCCCAGGTATGATAGGGCGGGGGTGGGGTGGGGTGGGGGGCCGGGGGCATACTTCTATACTTTAGTATTCTTCTAAAAATTGACACTCGCAGTAATATTCGGGAACTTGTACAGTATATTTCTCCTTTGAGCTGAACTGCTCTTTAGAAGAAGCTCAATTCTATCCGAAAATTTAAACATCTTTCGGTCAATAAATTTATAAATTAAAGATTTGGTGTATTCCTGTATCGATATCTGAATTACAGTTTAGTCAAAACTGCAGGGTTAAACTTAGAATGCATATGAAGGTTTCTTTGTGTGATTTTCTGTCAATATTGACAACTTTGAATTTTTGGAAAATGTGAAAAAAATAAAGTGATCCATCTGTATAAAATAATTTCTATGTTTTTAATCTAGATCTACATGCTAAAGTAATGAGTGAAAAATTTCATTTTAACTTGCAGTTATGATTTAAATTGTAATTTTAACAGATCTCATACAACCAGTCTATATAAATTTATACTGAAAAATCTTCTGGACTTCAGATTTATATGGATTGTGCATATATTTACAGAATATCTATAAAAAAAGGAGAAAATTCTAGACCTGCATACAGCATATGCTGTACAAATTACCTATATAATTGGCAATGTTTTGCGGCAGAAGGGGAGTGGTGGTGTTGGAGACAAGGTGCCGGCTGCTTACCACGGAGACGTGGGTTTGAACCCTAATAATGGGTCATGACAGTTAACGTCCTCATTAAACGCCATTCCAACGAAGGTTTTCCAAGATACGGACTCAAAGCTTTATTCTTCACAATCGAGCGAAAAAAATTAGTATATAAGGGAGTAGCAAAGCAGTTCGTGTATGAGGCAGTTGACAGCTGCTGAGCAGGCGACCTCGGTAGCTCCACTAGTAGGCAGGCTTTTCTAGGCAACTGTCAGTTTTGAATATACTTTCATAACTATACCTTTCACTGAAAATTGGCAACATTGTAAAAACGTTAATATAACGTTACCTTAACAACGTTGTGATTCAAACTTGAGTAAAACGTTGTGACAACGTTACTTAACAACGTTGTGACAACGTTACAGCACTGTTACGTACACAACGTTGTAGCCCAACGTTTGCACAACGTTGTACTAACGTTGTAGATTTTACAAGATTCAGATAAAAACTCAGTGTGTCTTTTTATAGGGTCTTTTCAGTACATTCACACATTGCTTGCATAGGACTTTCTCCTATACATTTCAAATCACTACTTTGAATAGTTCTCAACGTTGTTACAACGTTGTCACAACGTTGTAAAATAACACAACTAACATACAACTAAAACACAACGTTGTCTTAACGTTGTGTGTTTGCTGGGATATAGTTAATTGATGATTTTAACTGGAGTTATTACCCTTAATTTGTGGCATTTTACAATGATCTCTGTGTATATGCTTTTCTCGTGAAAAGCAGTCTATAGTTTGTAATTGTTGCAGTAATAAAAAAGTTAATGATTCA
Organism: Mercenaria mercenaria; assembly: GCF_021730395.1. Classification (NCBI taxonomy): domain Eukaryota; kingdom Metazoa; phylum Mollusca; class Bivalvia; order Venerida; family Veneridae; genus Mercenaria; species Mercenaria mercenaria. The sequence goes on along the minus strand of NC_069376.1, from coordinate 14,078,642 downwards.
GTAACTGCTTATGGGTCAATGATTGAAAGGAACAGTTTTTATACAGATTTGGATCAGGAAATAACATTTGAATTTAGTATTTAGTTTTTTTTTTGTTTTTTTTTTTTTGTTGTTGTTGTTGTTTTTTTTTTCTTCAATGCTGTACAGAAATAAATCAGTTTGATACGACAGTCGTAAATGTAGATTCTAACACGACCAGCAAGTAATCTACATACATGTAGAGCGAAATCTATCTCGGGTTATTCTGCAATAAACCACACGCGTGCAATGACGTCATTCCGATACAGGTGCGTAGCACGGTCGTAAAGAGTAGTTATTATTTTTTTTCTTACACTGTTGATACTAGTATGTCGTGTTAGAATCGAAATAATAAGTTCCCAAGTGTGACTTATCGTAGAATAACCAGAGTGTTTCGTTCTTATGCTTCGTGATATATTCTTACGCATATGAACTCAAAACTCAGGTTATTCTACGATAAACAACGTTTGGGAACTTATTATTTCTTAATTAAATCCAGGCGTCGAACAAGGGTTCGACAGAAACGGGTTTGCGATAGTCTGTTCTTAAAATGGTACAGAACTAGTAAAAATCTATCCAGGCAGCTAAGTGTTAGTTTCCCGTGATTGTTTTAAATGTATCAACAAGAATTATCGGATGAATTATTTGGTATATCTATCCAATGTATCCAATGTATACACAAGGCAAGAAGAGAAGCAAGAAACTATCAACTGTTCCTTTCATGTATAATTACAGAAATACGATGCTGATAATGTATATTGTACGCAGTGGAACTAAAAATACAAACTTCAAGCAAGCACTACATATTTTAGATGTATGTGTCACCGGCTGTAACAAAGTGGACTGTCTGAAAAAAGTACTTAAAGTATCATTTTCTGAAGAAGAGTTATTTAAGTGCATTATGAAACGATCATGTCAAGGAATGTATTATAGATCATATGGTGACTTTCATAGCTTTTGATGGCGGCGGAAGACATCAGGTTTCTCTCCGTAAATCATTTCATTTAGTAGAAGCACCGAGCTTCCTCAAGCCGGCTGGATAGCTTTCTCACGTGAAGAATTCAACGCCCGGAGCGAGACTCAAACCCATTCAGTGCCATCGACCTTAACCACTCGGCCGAGGGGCACTCCTCCCCCACACCCTCATCCCTTAAGGAAAGTGTAGCATTTTTAAGTGAAAATTTTTAACAAAATGTCGACTTTTTTAAGTTGAAACTATACAATATGACGAGATAGGTTTGTGGAAAAGCGATTTCTGGAAAGAGAGAGAACACTTTTTGATACCTACATCAATGCGTCAAAGTATGGGAAAAATATTTAGAAGTACTGGAAGTTAAGGAAAACAATTTCTGGACTGTTAGATGCAGGACTGTGTTATCCTGTATATAAGACAAAAGACTACTTTTCCGCTGCACTGACATAACATGTCTAGAACAAGGATTGAAAAACGGTGTTCACTCAACAATTTCACTCCTAAAACAGATTGTTTCCCTTGTATACAGAGGGTTTAATGAAAATCAACTTATTGTCACATTATGTCTTTGTGGGATTAATGTCATTCTACATTTTTAGGAAGAAGAACCAATGACCTCGTTTCCGTTTACATCTCAGTTCCAGTTTTGATCACGATTGCGGCTGCATTTACAGTAGTCATCATCTTGTGTCTTAGGCGGTAAGACATTTCAAACTATGCATCAGCAGTATTCCTAACGGTATTATAACTAATGTGAGCAAAGGAAACCAATAAATATAGCTTGGTCTTTTAGAACAATTATCACCGAGATATTATCAATACCGTTCACACTGTGAATGCTAATCTTTGCCGATCTACTTAAGGTTTAGCAGTATATCACGAAACAACAGATTTTTTTTAGCGAATGAACAGCATCTTGACACACAACTTATCTGTCCAATACATGTTTTACTGTTCTGTCCCACAGAGTTGGATACCTAAAATATTCTAAATGAGTTGTCCCCCTTTAAATAAGAATGCCATTTGTAAAGAAATAAATGTAAACAACGATGTTTTACCTAGTTATGTAAAGTTTAAACACTCGCACGATGTCGCAAATGCATCAAAATGAAGACATGTAACAGCTTTTTAAAAATGGTGAGTTTTTAAAGGCGCTGGACTGTCCAGAAGTTTGGCCCCTTCATGTAGTCCCTTTCCGGAATTCAATACATATATGAAAAAATTGACAATGGTTTTGTACAATAATATAAATGTTTTATATGCTGTTATATTTTCATGTAAAACAATGCTTTCTTTCTATGATTTGATGACGTTCGAACTTTTTTTCTCCGAAACTTGGACCTATACCTTAAATACTGTGCACGAGTGTCTACTTTTTCGTGTGAAACGGGTTTAAAATCATAAAATCGAGCTATGTTCTTTATGGTATATTATTCGATTCAAATAGTGTCTTATAACATTATACTGCAAATTATAAAATGAAATTTAACTTTATGCCGTGTATTTCTTTATAACGTCTCAAGATAACTTACGTAAGTTCCGTTTACGCGTTATTGTATCCTGCGCTGTCATCAAAATTTGTTGCACTTTAATGTAACCGAACGCTTGAAAAAAAATAGACAGATTGTCTCGTTTTTCGTTGAGCAATATTGCAACTTTAACCAAAAATAAACACATATTCTCTTTGTATTCAAAATTAGTCAGAGATCAGACATCAATCACATGTTTCAATGACTGTAGAACACAATCCGACTGGCAAGGATAGACTCATGTGTATGTTTCTTAAAGTATTAGTAAGTGCAACATTACTTTTTTATATTATAATAAATGTCTAAATTTGCAAAATTATCTTTTCTTTACATTTGAACTACATTTTTGTATTATGTTGGATTTCAGAAAAGGTCGACATATTTATGACCAACTCGTATGTTTCAGGCGAAAGAAAGTTACAAACAACAGATATCTGTTTAATTCTGCTGCAGATGATACATGCAATATGAACACTTTCAACGACTACATCAATTGTTCCCATCATTCTCCAATGGTCGTGCAGAACTCGAGTGCCGATTTATATGCTGAAATAGCGTTTGGCAGTACAGAGTCTTTACAAACATCAGAGAATGGATATAGCACTGTCTCTATTGGTCTACATCAGGGGCAATACACAACAGACGTAACCGAAGACGATAGAATATTAGACAGATATAGTGTCAAAAGTAGTGACCAGGACGACCGCTCACAGCATGAATATGACATACTCGAGCAAGAAGGATACTCTGTCGTACTTGAATAAAAATACTAAATCTAAGGCTTTCTTTCAGCGCATGCCACATTTTGTGTGAAATAAGATAACGTAAATGGGAATACATCTTAATACAGAGAAGTCAGATATGACATAATTGGAATTGTTTTGATAGCAACATTACATATTGTGTTTATAACTGTAGTGAAGAGAGAGGAGAGAGGGAGAGAGAGAGAGAGAGAGAGAGAGAGAGAGAGCGTTTCATTTGTGTGTTACTGTTGATTTTTTTCTAAAAGTACAGGTCATGCGAACATGATAACTAATTTGTTGTAGGTTTTGCAATCCTTTGCCCTCTTCCTATCTTTTTCATGTATGTTTCAGAAATCGAAAATTTGTTTTCCTGAAGAACTTTATGATTTTATTTTCTATATCATCTATATCATTTAGAAAATGTTTCATTAAGTTTAAAAATACATTCAAACCTTTTTGGGTAATTTTTTTGTCTACGGGTATTGCAAATGTGGGAACAACCGCCGTAACATTACTGAAATACGCTGTTACATAACATAAAAACGGCGTAACATAACGTTAAACCGCCGTAACATATCCTAAAAACGCCGTAACTTAACCTAATGCGCCATGACATAACTAAATACGCCGAAATGTAACCTAAATACGCTGTAACACTACACAAATAACATTGCCTAGATACGCAAAAACTTAGCCTAAACTCGACGTAAAATCACATAAATACACCACATAAATACGCCATAACATTACCTGGATACGGCGTTACATTACCTAAATACGCCGCCAATCCCTAAATACGCCGAAACACCACTTAAATACGCCGTAACATTACCTAAATAAGCAATAACATTACCTAATTACGCCGTACCAAAACTTAGATACGTCAAAACACCACCTAAATACGCATCGGCATACCAAATACTAGTACGCCGTAATATTACCTAAAAACGCCATTAAATTACCTAAAACGCCGTAACATCACATGAAAACGTCATAAATTACTTAACATTATTTAAATACGTCGTAACCTTACCTAATTACGCCTTAACATCACTTAAATACGCCGTAACTATACGTAGATACGCATTATCATCAATTAAATACACAATAACAACACCTGAATACGCCTTAAAGTAAGTTTAAAGATACATAACATTACCTAGATACGAAGTAACATCACAAAAATGCGCCGCAAAATTACCTATCTACGCCCTACTATCACGCCAAAAGACGTAACAATAGAGACAGATTTTTTGAAATAAGCTACCTATGTTACCTCTTTCTTTGGGACAGCACTTATTAGAGATTGAACGTAAGGTGGTCGGCCTATAACTCCAGGGCACTCATCAACGTTCTACAACGAAATCACTTTATAATTTCAAGTTCCAGATACATAATTTGATTCCAAGTGAAAACATTGCAAAGTTAAGGTGTTTCGAAAGTTTCACAGTCGATAACAAAAGTTAGACATTCTAGTGCTTTTGTCATATAACTAAATCTAAAAAAATGCAAAGACCGTTTTCACGGATAAGTTTAAGTAGTAAGAATCAAACAATGAACGGGTAAACTAGTCAACATCTTCATTAAGATGCAAGTGTACCTGATAACAAAATTTCAGGCAATTTTTAAGGAAATTTGGCAGGAACAACCATAGCAGGCTAAAAGCATTGTAATCTCTAATGTTGAGAGGAAATATTGTAAACGTCTACTTGATTTTGCTTTTAATTAGGTAAATCATCATTTTTCTCTAGCAGAGGAATAAAACTGAAATCTCGTGACTAAAACATATTTTATCATTTTGCATTGTCATTGCTATTACTCAGAAAAATATTTGTCATCTTATTATCTGATTTCCGTTTTCATGAATAACAATTTAATGAGTATATCATCGTGTATTCTAACTTTATTATTTACTTAAGGTGCAGCAAAATAATCTTCTGGTCAGAAGTGTAACATATCAAGATGGAAGCTTGGAAATTCTGTAAATTGTTTATCTGTATTATGCCTTATTTTCACTGTCTGCAAGGCAAGTACATTTTTACAAATTGTTTCGTTGAGACTCTGTTTCGTTTTGTGATAAATGCTGAAGCATCTGAACGATAAACCGTTGTAAATTAGATGATAAATCACAAGAAGGTATTGATTGTTTTCATTCTGACATACTCATTGAATTTGTTATAGCAATGCATATAATGGTATATAAGTATTGATAAGGTTCGTCAGGTGACTAAATGAATAAATGAATGTAATAAGATATAGTTGAGCAATGTGCACTCAGCTTCTGTGCACGATGTTTCCATGAATTCTATGTTTACCTTTTATATTTCAAAATTTAACATTTGAGAGACTTGAAAATTTGTAAACTTTTATGTATTTCACCTTATTGTTAAATCTATTGTTTTGTCAATTATATTGGAGGACATAGAATACAGGATTCTGGTGTCTGACAAAAAGTAGTCGGGACGCCATTTGCTTCCTGGGGAAAAATAATGCCATTATTTATGAATTTAATACTGAAACATTTATCGACGTTTTACCATTAAAAATATTATAGTACTCTAGTTGTTCATTGAGAAGCATTTTTACCACTGAGTAAAATGTATTTGTTTTACTTTTGGTTGTCTTTGTCAGTAGCTCTTGTGGACTTATTGCTTGAATGGATTGGTCATGTGTTTTCATAAGAAGCCTATAATTAATAAAAGGTATATCATATTAGGCCAAAGATCTGTTACAGGTAATTATGAAAACACTTGGCCATTGAAAACAAATATCAGTTGGAAAATTTATTCATTTATATGGAGAAAAACGATCATACTAACCTAATACCTTCTTGTCAAGCTTTAAACATCGCCGCTAAGGTCAAGTTGCAACACAAAGCCTGATTCAATTTTACAGGTCAAAGCTTTTCATATATTTAATTTTTTTATTTAAATAATTGAATATTCGTTAACTCAGACAGCTTGCAAAGACAATGTGAGTTATGCAACATTTTCTTTTTTATTGTTATATTACGATTAATTAGCAATATTCTTACTTTTTGATCCACTGCAATGCACATCCGTCTCCCGTTACTTAAGCGTCTCTAATTAGGTTATAGAGCACTATATTATTTATCATCTGTATTTGTAATCAAATATTATGAGTGTAAAGAAAAGTAAAAATAAAGATATCAAAATTGCGAAATAATCCTACATTGACCCAAGTAAAGTAATTTTTCTCTGACTTCATCATCATATTACTTTGGCAAGTAGCTAAGTACTGCTACAAATGCTATTCAGTTAATTGATAATAGATGCAGCTGCATTCTGTTTTTACTTGTCTTTATGCAGCACTAGAGTCATCTCGTTACATGGGCTGTTTTAAAGACGACATTTTCCGAAAAACCATTTGGTCACCGAAGACAGCTTTCAATAATGGCGATCGGTGTATTCGCATTTGTAGGACACTTATACGCCGCTACACATGTACAATCATACAAAAGCACATTCTTCTATGAATACAAAATGCAGCATTACCCATATGTTTAAATTGCATTTCATTTTTTTGCATCAATACAAATAAAATCTCACATTAATATTTAACTTCAGCAGACTGTTCAGCTGATTTGTTTCCAGTTTTTGCAGCGATTAAATAAACCCAACTTATTTGCATAAAAATCTAATACAATCATATGTTCAAAAAAAATGTGAAATGCGTTCTTATATTCAAAAATTATTAAATGTTATATCAATGTAAAAAAACAAAACAGTTTTATGCTCGAATTGTAGCAAATTTAAAGAAATTTTATTTTCTAATACACTCAGTTTTGCATTAACAGTATAATGATAAAACATTCAAGCATGCTACTTTTGTATTCTTCAGTCCTATTACTGTAAATGTGGCACGAGTATTCGTGGAAATCCCCAACAAGTCAGGTGTCAATATAGATGTCCAGGATACCGGAATGAAATCTGCGGAGGCCAAAACAGTATGTCAGTGTATTCCATAAGGTGTAAGTATTAAACTGTCTAACAAGTTACAGGAAGACAAAATATCACTTAAGTAGTGCTATTTATGTTTAAGTAAGATGTGATATTTGAATATGACTAGCAATGCTTAGATCACCACAGAGATATTATGTTGTCGTCACGTTGACGTGGTATTCTGTGCCATGTTTGTATAGAGAAATAGCGCCTTCTTAAATTAAAATAGTTTACTTAAAAACTGTTTAAAACGAACCAACTATCTTGATTAATCCACGCAAACACTGAGTTTACTTGGTTATTCGTTTTGCAAAATAATTAACCATCCTTTGCGCTCTAATGGAATTTCCCGCTAGACATATTACCATTTTCGGTCCTAGTGTGCATAAACAAAGGAGGGTAACAACCTACCATTTGGCGTCATGCATGCGCGAAGAAACAGGTCTATCATATCTAAGTATTACAGTAAAAGACATACATCATTACAATCGAAATAATTTATAGCAAAACCGTTTCTGAGCATTATTTTATACATATTACGGCTGTTGCACTTCGTACGAAATAATTTCACTTGGGCTGGATCCTCGTGAAATTATTACGCCCGACCGTGTATAAATAGAGATAAAACACAGTTGTAACAACACGCTCATCTTTACAGAGTATAGAGCATAGAAGTATGGAATTTTTAAAAACTGCAAGATAAACTTTACTAAGAATTGATCAAAGTATAAAAACATAAACTTCATAAACAGGTAAGTTATTTCTTTTAGTGAGAACTGTATTGTAACATGCTTATATTACAGTACTTGCTACGAAACCATCTCTACCAGCACAAACTAATGCATTGATATGGCCTAAAAAAAAATTCTTTGTTTCCGGTAACATGCTGAAAAAAATTAGGGTAGGTAGGTCGGAATTTTTTTTTTTTGGAATTTTTTTTTATTAAGGGGGACTTTTCGGAAATTATTTTTTTGTCAAAAAATGATTACAAATAAGGGGATTATGCCTTTAGAGCACCAGTAAGTTGATTTCTAACATCACTGGCTATGTTTAAAGCATAAAAAGTGCAGTTTTGCATCTTTTTGTTAAAAAGTTGAAAAAAATATTTTCCAGGGCCATAAAAACATTTAGGGTCGGGCCAAAAATTTAGGGTAGGTCGGGATACCGGAAACAAACAATTTTTTTTACGCCTAACATCAACAGAAAGTATCAACAGCTTCACTGAACAATATGTTTATAATGAAGGTAAGTCATGTTAGCTTTTGTATATGGAATAATGTTTTACCTTTAACATGCTAAGTTATTGAAGATATACTGTTCTTAGAAATTTGCTTGTATGTATAAAAAACAGCCTTTCTCTCATTTGCAATTTAATCCCTCACAACCGTCTCACTAGCAATATCTCAATGAATAAAATAGTAACCGTTTTACAAAATGAGTATCAATAATTTCGGGCCAACAGCTCAGTCAAAATCAAGGATCCCTGACCTCACAGCAACAGAACATTGTCATTTCTGTGCCCCCTCATGAGTGGCGGGGCATATAGATTTGCTCTTGTCCGTGCGTCCGTCTGTCCGTCCGAAGTTCGTGACGCGCCTAGCTCAAAAAGTATTTCATATAAATTGATGAAACCTTGCATGAGTCTTTATCATGATATGAACTTGCATACTTCTATTTTTCGTCTGGCTCCGCCCCCTGTTTTTAGAGTTGTGGCCCCTGAAATAATCAAAAATGTACGTTTTCAACTTGTGACGCGCCTAACTCAAAAAGTATTTAATATAAATTGATTAAACCTTGCATGAATCTTTATCATGATATGAACGTGCGCACCTCCTACTTTTTGTCTGCCTTTGCTCCCTATTTTCAGAGTTATGGCCGCTGAAATAGTCAAAAGTGCACATTTTCACCTTGTGACGCACCTAGCTCAAAAGTATATGTTATAAATGGATGATAACTTACACGAGCCTTTATCATGATATTAACTTGCATAACTCTCATTTATTTGCTGGCTCCTCCCCCTATGTTTAAAGTTATGGCCCCTGAAATAGTCAAAAAATGTACATTTTTACCTTATTATGTGCCTAACTCAAAAAGTATTTAATGTAAATTCATGAATAAATTTGCATTTCAGGTTTCTGTTTTATTTATTATGAAACATGTAAACGTTATTCCCTTCTCTATTCTTCCGACTGGTACGATTTGCATTCTCCCACCTTCTCAGTGAAATCAACGTACCTAAAACAATTACCTGTAAGACAACCAGTTGCTAGTTGTTTACGTAAATCAGGTATCCCAATCAAAACCCTATGATGACTGTAGGGAAGCGTAGATGAACCAGTATGCATCGAGCAGCTACTGAACCCAAAAAATAACCAAGTCGGTAATGGTCGCTATGACCTCAACAACAAAATCATTGAGGGCTGTTTATGACTTTGGTAAGGTTCTAAGAAAATCAAACGGATTAGACTGAAAGCAGATTCGACAGACTGTCAATGCTTAAAATGTTCAAATATTTATTTTCTTCTTTTTTTAAATCTTACGAACCTGTGTAACAAATTTTTAAAGATCTTACAAAACTGTGTAATAATTTTTTAGAAAATCTTACAAAAAACAGAGTGAGATTAAAAATTCAGTATGTTGAAGGCCCAATTAATATTCTCTGCATTTCAAGAAATCCAAAAACTGACTGTGTACACATTTGAAAATAATTGGGTCAGACTAGCAGCAGAAAAACAAAATATCACAAGAAGGTTGGCAAGACTAGCATCATATCAGTAATGAAAAATGCCCTCTAATTGTATTTTAATTATGAGTTACTACTATTTTTGCAAGTACTTCATAAAAGCCGACGACTTATATTTTAGCGGATTAATATAGTTAATATAGTTTACGTGTGTCATTTGCCTTGGTCACATGACAAATATTTATCGCCTAATTAAAGTAGTTCAACGCGTAGACAAAAATCAATACATTTATAAAATTTACATGTATATCCGATCAAAACCACATTTTTATTTAAAAATAAATTAATCAGTGTTCACATTAATTGCATATCCATAATAAATTTCATCGATCTGTTAACTCTCGTAGCTTTCAATTTCTTGTAAGTATTAAACTACTTTTACGGTGCATACATGGAGAAAGTTAGCGCTGAACCGGAACCATATGTTCTTGGTATTAGTCACGTGATAAATATTTACGTCGTAACGTAGTACAACGCCTAGACAAAGTACTTTGCAAGAACTTAAAATCCCTGCCATATTCTTCATTTACAAATCATAAGTGTTCACATTTATTGCATATGCTAAAGAAATGGTATCGATCTGTTTACTCTCAGACCCTTGAATTTCATAGAAGTACTGAACTACTTTCAAGCGTATGTATGGAGAAAGGTAGTAACGGCATTTGTAACTACAATCTCACAAATGTCGGTATACGTAGTTTGGCGACTTTGGGAAGGCTACGCTTCCCAAGAAAATGAACGCATAATGTAGGTTTAAGTATAGTTTTAGGACTATATATGACGGGGTTAAGGCCTTTGATATTTTCCAAGACGAAAAAGAAATGCATGTCTAGCACAATCCTGATCAAAGTTTCATGCTTAAAAGGACTGAACATTTTTATATCTTTTATACTTGAAGGAGAAGCAGACAGTGGCTGCTTACATCTCGGTGCCCGTTTCTGGAATTTTTGCAGTAGCCTGTACAACAGCATTCATTATCTTCATCTGCAGGTAAGTGTTTGTTTGTAAAATGACATCACTTCCATCATCATGACAAATACCTTATAAAGTGCCTAGGTTCTGTCAACAATTGCATGCTTTTAATAATTAAACTAGACAAAGCTACAATCGAAACAGTTCACGTGCATAAGAACGCATTTTCGCCCCCATGTAGATAATCAAAGCACTGTGAATACTTATGTGTCGGTGCATTTCAGCTGTATTTGTAACATGGCTTTATTTACTTGCAGTCACCTTTAAGACATTTAACATATGAAAAAAATGATGAAATACATATGTCTCCTGGCAACAATTGCAGACAAACAATAATATAGACGAAAAACAACAACAATGATTCAATGCACTGCGAAAAATATGTGCATATACGATAGTATACGGTCCCGTATATGTCTAATATACGAATATTATATAAAAGGTATCTTTCCTGAAAGTATGATCAAACCCTACGCCTTAAACATACTTTTGGACCGTGACAATCCCTAACTTTGAATACTGACATAAACTGTTGAAACGTATTTATGCTAAGTATGAATGAACGGATTCATGTGAGAAAAACATGAATGTCCAATTAAAGAATACGGGATTCCCGTATATGGAATGTTCCATATACGGGGAAAATGTTTCCGTATACGCCCGTACTTTAGGTCAATACGGAATGCGTACACTCCCGTATACGGAACCATTTTTCCGCAGTGATGGGGGAGGGGGGAAGGGGTGCGTTCAAAAGTCTTAATTTCTACAATATTCAATAATTATGGGAGGGTTTAATCTAGCTATTGTAACAAACCACAATAAAAATGCTCGTGAAAAGGTATACTAAAGTACAAGAAAGGTTTGAAGGACTATTACACGGATATACTCAATGTGGTTACGTAAAACAAGCCGCTGTTAAGGGAACGTGGAAAAAGACAAAATAACATATACCAGAGGAGCTTGTCCAAGTGCCTTGGATAGAGCCATCTGTTCCGCCAGTCATGTTGTTGAACTTTCGTATGTCGTCGTGTGATATAAAACCAGTAAAGTTAGTACTCAGGAATATTATATCGTACTTTCCACGGCCTTCCCTTTGCAATCCTAATTTTAGAACAAAACAAACATTCTATCTTTATTCAGAAAATGATAATCATGCGCTGGTGGTGAATAGCTATATGAAATTCGTTATGATCGTATTTATTTAATTCATTCCAGAAAAAGACGATCAGCCGATGACAATTATGTCTGTCACCACAGAAAACCAGACGCTGATAATTGTCATCTCTATAGGCATGCGACCAGTAATTCCCACGACTTCAATAATGTAAAGCATAAAGACAGTTCCAAGTACAGAACTGACGATATGCGGAAACCAAGTAGCAATGCATACACTGAAATACCTAGTGAACTCGTATCAGAAACATCTGAGAATGAACATAACAGTGCTTCGTTTTCTCTGCGTCATGGGCGATGTAAAACAGTTGTAACCAAAGCTAATGATTCATATGACACGCTACAAGGTCGTTTAAAAGTAGACACAAGAAAAACGACCGACAAATATAAAACCGGATATGATCACGTGGTCACGTGTTAATTGATAACCCAAATAAGCAGATTTACGGTACTGATAATTTTTCGCAACTTGATGCAGAAACGAACAATGTACATCACAACGAATTCAAAATAAATAACTACTATGTCAATGACGAAATTACATCAGGCAGGACTAGTTCCATTGGTGACCAGGATGGCCACTCTCTTTGTGAATATGTTGTTCTCGAGCTGGATGGTCACTACATTGTACATCGATGCCCTTTTCTGATATGCTGTAAAGACGTCAAATGAAATGAAAAGAAACTGAAAAAGTCTAATGGCATATAAGCTGGATATAAAAATGTTTAATACTTTTGACTACTGTTTTCATTTACAGTCTGGTGCGGAGTGAAATATAAGAAGAAATTATTAGGCTTAATAAAAACAAACGAAAAAACATCCATCCTTGACAAAACGAAATAATACCGGAACATTTGAAAAAACCAGTCAGTTCGCAGCCATTCAGTTACGTGCAGAGAAGCAAGGACTAGAGATGGAAACGAATCCAGATGGATATTTTGAACAAGTACGCAAAAGTAAAAAAAAAATAAAATAAAGGAAAAAAAGGAAAAAAGAAAGAAAGGAAGAAAAAAAAACGACGGAAGGTTACAATGTATTCAATATAATGCTCACTTGAAACTTTAGATACAATATTTGCTTCCTTGTAGGATATAAGTCATTATTGTTATAAATAACGCGCGCCGCATACATTTTTCCGTGAATGACACATTCAAATGCATAGAATGTTACTGTAAATCTTATTCAGAAAAAAACTATGATAGATTTATAATACTGCAATGGCACACTGACCCTTTTCATGTTCAAAATTATAGACCAGTAATAGAGATACAGCATACGTTTCGCAGTTTCTTTTACATTCTCTAAGAAGCTGCCCTACGTTTGTGGATTTGTGTTGTGGGGATGCTGAGGAACCTTACATTTTTTCCGTAGCTTTCCTCCCAAAGTTAAAAAAAATATTGGCTTGCATCTGTTTGATGTCATCATATTGACTTTTGAAATCATATAAACGATGTACTTATTACAGGAGTCCTTTCGGTAGTCGGTCGCTGTTTTTTTTTCAAAGGCACAAGCAATCTGTTTTCAAATTTGTTATCTACTGTCACTCATACAGAATAGAATTGTTCGAATCAAAGAACCTATATGGGCTTATATATACGATACAGTAATGAAGAACAAATGAGCCGCATCATGAGAAAACCAACATTTGTGACCAGCATAAATCCAGGTTAGCCTGCGCATCAGTGCAATCTGGACAGGATCCATGCTGTTCGCTTTCAAAGCCTATTGCAATGAGAGATACCGTTTACGTACAGCACGGATCCTGATCAGACTGTATGGACGCGCAGGCTGGTCTGGATCCATGCTGGTAGCAAATGCACTATTTTGGTTTTCTCATGATGCGGCTCAAATTTAGACCTTTTCTTGCGTGTTTTCAGCGATTTAATGTGTTCAATTATTAACTAAACTATTGTAGGCAGTTGTTTTGAATCGTTTTAAGGTTAAGAAAAAACAAGAAGCTTTAAAACAATTCTGGTATGTCGTATTCAACTTACTCGCAAGTGATACACACATATCTATATTTTACAAACTTTAAGCTTAATAGTCCACAGCCATTCGTAATCCTGCTCGAAAGTAGTTGAGAAATATAGCCACATATACCAAATTATTGCTTGGTCCAAGACAAAAATAATATGTATGTATCTCTTTTGGGGACCGCGACTGGATCCGGAAATGACGTCTTCAATATGGCGACCGTTTACGAAAATAATACTGCTGAATAATGATTAAAAATATTAGTAAAATTGCTTATAATATCGGATATGATGTTGTTAAACAAGCCAATTGGACATATCAAATATATTATATTTGCACTTTCTCAGTAGAAAGTATATTTAAGTTATTTTAATCTCTTTTTACCCCACCCGCCTAATTTACAAAGCATTTCTACATGTCGCTTCTACCTCTTGAAATAAAATATTTTCGACTAATCTTATGGCGTTGAATCCGAAATAAGATTATTTCCAAACGTTACAAGAAATATAACATACAATAAGGGAAAATACGTTATTAATATCTAGTTTTAATCAGTACCTTGAAGGAAAGGATTTTGTCGAAAATGTAATACAAAACAATGTCGGCACAAGTAATTTTCTATGCTGTTATTATTAGAACATGTACAGCATTTAGAATATGTGCATATTACATGCATTGTTTGCATTTTATTTAAACAAGAATTTAAGTACGATCAAGACGACTATGCCGTGGAAATTTAACAAATATTTTCTTAAAGTTAGATTCATAATAGTCGACTCAATACTCAGAATTACTGGTTAATCATATGCATTCAAACTTGACATCAACCACTGAAAGCGTTTTTAACTTTCGTCTCAGCTCCGCCATAACAAAAGTATCTATAAACAATATTATTTATTCATTTAAACATTTCCGTAATTATGTTTAGCTATTGCTGGAGGAGGTGCATCAGGGCATGAGATAATCATTTCATTTCTTTCTTTCATCATTCTTTCTCTGAAACGAAAATATTTCTTAACAGATCCGATTTGTGATAAACTCTGATTCATGTTAATGCAACGCATATTTGAACTGTAAAACTCTGCAGCAATGCATGTATAGGTTAGAATATGATAATTACCTGAACGAAGTAAAGCCAATAGACAGAAAGCTTAAAGCATAAAATAAAGGAACGTAGTGCGGCAAAGCCTTGGAATGTCAGTTGCAAAACAATGCTGATGTGCTTAAACAGTAGTTTGGAAATAATGCTCACACTCTATATCACCACCATATTCCAATGTTATAGATCATTGTACGTAAACTTAATCCCCCGACTGCTGAGTGTCTTATTCACACAAGGGAAACTGAGGGCAAGATATTAATTGAAACATAAAAATGATCGAGTAAATATCTACATTAAATATGTAAAAGCCTCTGGTCCTTTAGTATTATGAAGTCTGTTAAATATCATTATAATATAATTAAGCTTAAGCTGATGCTAAAGGTCGTGATATTATTATCTCTCGAAAAACTGCATTCCCTTACCGGACATCGTTTAATGAGGAGATGCTTTGACAAACTGCCTCACAGGTTCACATGAAAATAATTTTCAGCAATGTTACAGGCAGAAAAAGGCTTATCTGAAATTAAATACACAAGAAAAAGCGTTTAATTAAAGCAGTTTCTTTGTAATTTATTGGATTATTTGGTAAATAGGTATAAAGAGTAAAGGAATCATATGAAACGACGGAACAGCACACCCTGTAATTGCTGGATTTTAATTTTTCTGGGAATGTTTTTTTTTCAGAATCTGCATATACTTTGTTGCAATATATATTTTTCACATAAGGTTAATATCAGTTCGACATAAATTTATACGATTTAATAAATTAGAAGTGGTACATGTATTAGAGGTTAAATTATCTATGAAACGAACATAATCTAATTGTATATGCAATTAAGGAATCAAAAATAGTATTGCTGATCATATATGCGAGCTTTGCTTAAAAATACAAATGAAGGGATGTTATTAGTGACCAAATCTTGTTCATTGAAAGGACTCAATGTGTAGTTTTTAGTATCATAAATTTTCCTCTGTAAAACGTAAATATACTGTAGCGCTAAACGACGATGACATCATAGACCACTAGTATGCTGGACAAAAACATTCTTTGAGAAATCTTCTGATGATTCCTTTCGTAGATATCTTTAACTTAGTTTTTACTGATTGGATTTATCAATTTCAATAGGAGAATCTGCATTACAAAATAGTTTACCAAAATGTAAATGTATAAGAAAAAAGCATTTTTAAAATTGTAATAGATATTTTTTTCTATTGATTTTAAGTTCTGACCACAGTGTCGGGGCATTAAGCAGATCTGACACACTCATACAGATAACAAGGGTATATAGATACATATAATTATGCTAATCGACTATTGTAGTGATAGATTATCAGCCAGATTATCAGCCTATTTCTATTTTAAATCGAACAAACTGCGCCATTAAATAGACATTTGCTCACTTAATATCATTATTCAGTCATTTTCGTCATTTTTTGATATATATGGATATTTTTTTTTTCATTTTATGCATAATGAATTCCATCCTTTTCCATAAAAGTGTTTAATCTGCTAGAATAAACATTACTTTCACTAAATATATCAATTTTGCAATCATAACATAGTTTTCAAAGACGTTGTCACCTGTATTATTTTTTATTTTCTCTTAAGCCGCCATATTTATGACGTCATAACTTTTTCCAGTCGCGTGTCTTGAAAGAGATACATGGGAAATTACAATAACTCACTTCAATCTACAATGTGGTATAGGTCTCTATATTTCTCGATATTTTTCTCACGGCGGCTCATATTCCCACAATTTGACATGCACTATAAAGTACTTGAAGTTGCGGAAGTATTTCATTCGATTATATTTCCTGTAAGACATCTTCCTTGTTTTGTGAAATATAAAATGGAAAAATTGTGTATATTATTTATGATTTTTCTGGCTTTGAAAGGCATTCGATGTAAGTAATGTGATATATTATATGTGTTAATACTAAATTTTTTTTTTCAAAGATCTCTCTGGTATTTTCAAGAAAGTATAAGATGACGAATATTTATCTAAAACATGAAATAAACTTTTATGTCTTGAAATAAAGATTATTTATTTTGTCTTACCTATAAGTATCTGTAACCCCTGAACACAATATCTTACACGTTCATGTAAAACATTTGGTGTTTAGATCTACTACTACAACAACAACAACAACATTTACGTTTATTACTGTCAGGCTCATATACTAAGGAACAACATGACTTGATGGTAGATATTTTGACGTATACCAGGATCAAAAACATATACTCATATTATTTTAAAACGTCTGTTCAGTGAGCTAAGATAAGTTTTCCCCTTAAAACTAATTTATAAATGAACTAATAATCAGCTTATTTTGGCGTTATGTCGCTTAGATATATCATTTACGTCATATGCTTGCAACGTCAATTATGTTTTGTACAGGCTAACTGGATAAGAAAGTAAGGTAAGTAAGTTACAAACCTGGACACAAACCATTTACATCATATGTTTGCAACGTCAATTATGTTTTGTACAGGCTTACTGGATAAGAAAGTTAGGTAAGTAAGTTACAAACCTGGACACAAACCATTTACATCATATGTTTGCAACGTCAATTATGTTTTGTACAGGCTACCTGGATAAGAAAGTAAGGTAAGTAAGTTACAAACCTGGACACAAACCATTTACATCATATGTTTGCAACGTCAATTATGTTTTGTACAGACTTACTGGATAAGAAAGTAAGGTAAGTAAGTTACAAACCTGGACACAAACCATTTACATCATATGTTTGCAACGTCAATTATGTTTTGTACAGGCTTACTGGATAAGAAAGTTAGGTAAGTAAGTTACAAACCTGGACACAAACCATTTACATCATATGTTTGCAACGTCAATTATGTTTTGTACAGGCTTACTGGATAAGAAAGTTAGGTAAGTAAGTTACAAACCTGGACACAAACTAGTTACGTCATATGTTTGCAACGTCAATTATGTTTTGTACAGGCTTACTGGATAAGAAAGTTAGGTAAGTAAGTTACAAACCTGGACACAAACCATTTATGTCATATGTTTGCAACGTCAATTATGTTTTGTACAGGCTTACTGGATAAGAAAGTTAGGTAAGTATGTTACAAACCTGGACACAAACCATTTACATCATATGTTTGCAACGTCAATTATGTTTTGTACAGGCTTATTGGATAAGAAAGTTAGGTAAGTAAGTTACAAACCTGGACACAAACTATTTACATCATATGTTTTCAACGTCAGTTATGTTTTGTACAGGCTAACTGGATAAGAAAGTTAGTTAAGTAAGGTACAAACATGGACACAAACTATTTACGTCATAAGTTTTGTAATATTCCTGACGTAATCTATCCATGATTGTTTAAGCATAATTTCAACATTTAACATCAGAATGAAGTCAAATTGATAACATTTAGTGTGTGATAAAATGTTTTCGTTATGTTTTCGTCCGTACGCAGTTACACATTCACTCTTGTCTAGCTGGTGTTCAATCGGTGAAACTATATCAATCTAACACGGTTGAAAACAAACAAATATCCTGTATGTAATTAAGATATTTCACTTTGCTTTTAAAAACAGGCTCGGACGAGGAACAGGGAAAATTTACTTATCCATCCTGTGTTGAAAGTGAACTTTGGGTGCCTTTTAAAGGCAAGAGTAAAAGTACGCTTTTCCAAGAAAATAATACGGGCATTGTATGTAAACGGTACTGCTTGTCGTTACAGTACAAATTAGCTGGTACAAAGGTATTTGTTTCGACATTTTTAACATACAATGCTGTCACAATGCTGTCACAGTGCTGTCACAATGCTGTCACATTGTCACAATGCTGTCACAGTGCTTTCACAATGCTGTCACAGTGCTGTCACAGTGCTGTCACAATGCTGTCACAATGTCATAATGCTATCACAATGCTGTCACAATGTCATAATGCTGTCACAATGCTGTCACAGTGCTGTCACAATGTCACAATGCTGTCACAGTGCTGTCACAATGCTGTCACAATGTCATAATGCTGTCACAATGCTGTCACAATGTCATAATGCTGTCACAATGCTGTCACAATGCACTTAAAGTAGATTACCAGTTTTTCGTTAACATATTGTTCTAACTGAAAAAGATATACTCAATGTTAGTTTGTTAAATCAGGAAAGAGCGATAGTGTTTGAAACTATGCCTAAATCTGCTCATTCAATGTAATAAAAAATGAAGTAAAAGAATGAAGAAAAGAAATAAGTGTACTTGTAAAGAAGATGAATACATTATTGCATCAAAATATTACAGATGTTTGCACTTGCAGTTGAAGAATACTAAAAATACGCTTTTATTCAGTTGTTTAAAAAAATCTTGATCCGGCTTAAAATTTGTTTTTATACGATAGGGGAAGTTTTGCTTTTGTGGTAACCGCCTCAAAAAAGGTGTAAACTTTAGCACTTGTTCCAAGAAATGTCCAGGAGATGAACACGAATCTTGTGGAGGGCAGTACGGAATTTCACTTCATGACACTGGGTGTATGTATCGCCTTATTTCTGTTTTTGTTCAAACGGCAATTTGGTTGAAATTTGTATCATTTTAAAACTGTACTCATTAACGAGAATGACAATTATGGTTGTTATTGTTCTTGTACCTTATTTTCCTAAAACGAAAGTCACCATAAACTTTGCCATTCCATAGTTAATGTCATATCTAACTGTACTACAAATCTTGTACAGCATAATATTGTCCGCTTGTATTTTTTGTTTTTGTTTTGAAAACTGCTAGATAAGTCATAAACAAAAAATACAAACGCCGGGTTTAATACTGACTTTACAGTTCATGATGAAGGAACAACCGTAGTTGACATGACAACAGAGTCAACACAAACAACAACGGAAACTGCAGAGACGGCTTTACCACATTCAACAACAAAAACTCAATCGAGCACAGAAGCAGCAAGTACCAGAACTCAGATCACTGAGGAAAGCCTGATATCTGGAACTAAAGATACAGCGAAAACAGAAAGTTTGTCGAAAGAAATTGTTTATATTGCCGTTCCCGTTGTAATCGTAGTATCTGGAGCCATTGCTGTACTCATCTGCCTAATCGTGAGGTAAAAATCTTATTTTTATGCCTATCACAGAATAATGGAGTAAAAATCTTTTGTTTGTTTATTTGTCTTTTGTTTGTTTGTTTGTTTGGTTTAACGTCGCACCAACACAAATTTATGTCATATGGCGACTTTTCAGCTTTTATGGTGGAGGAAGACCCCAGGTGCCCCTCCTTGCATTATTTCATCACGAGCGGACACCTTGGTAGAACCACGGACCTTCCGTAAGCCAGCTGGATGGCTTCCTCACATGAAGAATTCAACGCCGCGACTGAGGCTCGAACCCTCGATGAGGGGCAAGTGATTTGAAGTCAGCGACCTTAACCACTTGGTCACGGAGCCCCCCTTATTTGTTTTTTATCTCATAAAAGATTTAATGAATATAAATGTAATGAAATACTCATAAACATTAATGTGAAGAGGGTTATCGTCATTAACCAATACATTTGTTGCATTACCTATAAATATTAAGGTAGTTCTGCATGTTTGATAAACCGGAAGTGATGGCGTAAAGTCATGTATCCGGAAAGCGTAGAATAAAGCCTGGAGTTGGAATACGGAAAGGAAAGGAATATCATTTAATGAATTTAATGGCAACCGAGAAGATAATTTATTCCAACAGGAACCTTACTTTCGGTCTAAAGTTAAAATATAATATTAAGACATTTGATACTTTAAATTAAAAAAAAAAATGCATTAAAATCAGATAGATTGAAATGCATGTACGTCTTAAATCACGGGAAAATATCTAAGAACAAGCACATGAATCAATACATTTTTCATCATATTATAGGTCACACTGTCCTGTACATCTGTAAGAAGTACCATTAAAATCTACATTGTAGAAAAAAATTGTATTCGCCCATCAGGACTGTGATTTCCCCATTGTGTCAAATTATGAAAAAAAAATGTTAGAGTCATGTTTTCAAATTAGTCTAGCAAATATTCAAACACATAACTTTTCCAAGTATATTTCGAAGTTTAAACAATCAGGGTGTAATCAAATTCTACATTGTAGAAAAAATATCCAGACGCACAGAGCTACCTTAATAATTATATTTTAAATCGTATATACTTTTTCTTTTCAAGTAATGGTAAAGCCTGATTGTGTGATCTACAACAAAGTGCATTCTTCAAACTTTTTGTTTCACTTTCTTTTTAAGGCGACGGCGAGTTAAACGTGAATGCAGTGTCAGATATCATACAGACAATCCTCATCCACCCGGTCATAATTCTGAGGTTGACAAGAACGCGGAAAACGACAGTCTCATTGAAAACCCTAATGATAACCAGCTGAGTACTAAACTTCGGGTAGAAAATTCAACCTCAGCTGCTGACAGTGTTACTGAATACAACACAGTATATTCAGCCGGAAGTCCACAATCCGTAAACACCTACAGTTGCTTGAGGACACATCCAGGTATCGGTCTGACAACATCGTCAGAGTATTCCCATATGAAAGTAATAACAACAACTAATCCTATTGCAATTTGCACGGACAACACGTATTCGCATATCGGAGATGACAGCGAAATTGGTAAGAAGTCACGAGAACAATCAACCGAAAATGTATCAGAAAGAGACAATACGTATAACACTCTACAAGCTAGCCCTCAGAAGCATGCGGTAGACAAAATTAGTAGATCTGAAGGGGATCCAGATACTGTATACGACCACGCAACCCATGCAGAAGCGGGTGTTGGATACCAGAAGGGAAACACTGCGGACGAATATGAACATTTGAATTCTATAAAAACAGGAACGGTTACAGCAGGCCAATGTAACATTGCGAGAGAGAAAGTAAATCTTGTATGTGAATCGCTGGACAGTGAAAGCAATGGAATGTATGAGGAAGCTGGACATAATTATTTCATTCTCGAGCCAAAAACATGAAACTCTGAATGAGATGATAAATTGCTTCTTTAACAAGGATTCTGAAAAATGCCTTGCTCTCTTTGGACCTCCTTAGCCAATGGCAAAACTTCCTATTAAACTCACTGGAACGAAAACGGAAATGAAAACGTAGATTAGTAGTATGTAGATGATATAGAGATAAAATATAAATGATCGAAAGATCCTTTAGAAGGAAAATGTAGAATCCAAGCAAACTAATAGCCGACACAATATATTACACCGTGGAGGCACATCTAATCCAAGTCTAGGATGTATTTCACCGTTATAGACTCGTGGTACTATAAACGTTTAAATCTACCCTTCATTATTGACCTGTTCTTAACTAGTAACCATTCAAATATGAAGTTTTTGTTCTTAAAACATCAGTAAAACACCATCTTGTCATTTTTCCCGAACCTTTAAATCCCACGCATTTTGCAATGGTAAAAATTGAATTAGTAAAACAATCAACTTTTGAATAACTGAAATGAGCCGCGCCAAGTGAAAACCAACATAATGGGTTTGCGACCAGCATGGATCCAGACCAGCGTGCGCATCAGCTGTTCGCTTTTAAAGCCTACTGCAATTAGAGAAACCGTCAGCGAACAGCATGGATGCTGACCAGACTGCGCAGGCTGGTCTGGATCCCTGCTGGTCGCAAACCCACTATGTTGGTTTTCCCATATCACGGCTCAAATGTGATGGAGCAAGTGCTATATTTAAGAGTACTTTGATCAAAGCTCTGTTTGACGTTGTCCAGTTTATTATAATATATACATATTCAGTTTACTTGTTATTTTAAAAACTGACTTCTACGCAGACTGGTGTTAGAGAGCATGGACGGTAGCATGTATTGCTATAACCGTCTGTTGACAGGCTAAGTCAAGCCTTGTGCTAGCTGATCGACATGTGGGTCCATTTTTTTCTATTTTAACGTTAGAATGTTACTTGTTGAACTTCATGATAAAATGATTATTATAGTAACTACAGTTATTACTCATGTACAGTATTCGGTCATCGACTGATCAAGAAAACAACACAAAAATGTATGTGTTTACCAGGAAGTGAAACAGAAAGCATTTAATCTCTTCCTCGGTAAGGGGGCCCTTAGTACAAACAAGCTATTCTGACACTGGAAAAAGTGCAACACAGGGGTGCCCGTTTTGTTACTGGAAACCATTCTTACAGAGACAGCGTTACATCTATGCTGAACGATTCTCAATGACCTCCTCTTAAACAACGCAGGCAGCAAAAACGACTGACTACCTTCTACAACGTGTCTTCTGTTGCCATCCAGGAATACCTTCAATGTCCTGTCTATTATCTATGCGCGTCGATGACGACATTGCATGCATCATAAACAGTAATTAACTTAATTTCAACGTTGTTTACTGCGCCTTCCGCGACCAAATGACGCTATACCCTCCATACATGTCTCCCAAGCGTGTGCCGCACTTCAGCGTGCATAATGTTGGAGATGGTTGGTAGTACATATAGAAACGTTCACCTCACGCATTTTACCTCCAAAAAAGATCTTAAATTTTCTGTCATTCTCGCATACGAGAGGTTTACCATGGTAACTTCTGATGGATCAGAATGATTTTCTGTCTGCTAAATACCTAAATTTATACACGTCATACCAGAAGTTTACCATGAAACGTCATTATCTTTCAAAGGATAATAGTGAACTCTGGCTCATTTCCAAACGAACACTGTCCCCGTGCGTCTCTTTAAATAAAAATGTGGGTAGAATAGCAGATTTATTTTCATAATGTAATCAAGACTTACTTTCGAAACTTGAAGAGAACAGCAGACACTAGTTAATAATTGCAGCGGATGTTGCAAAGACTTTAATTTTTTTCTTACTGATGTGATAGTCTGAATTATATACAGGTAGTCGTTCGGTGACGGGCAGTTAGTAGTGATTCCATTCAATGTAATCAGTTGGCTCATTCGACGAATCTATATCTGTCAAATGATCGAACTCAACCAAGCAACAAAATGGCGGACTCGGTTTGACTAAGTCTGCTCCTGGGAGGTAATAAAAAATTTAACACGTATCACGCCACTTGTACCGGCTTAAGCAGACTTTTTCCAGTAAAGATTTTTATTTGTAATGACCCCAAGGGATCAGAAAATATAACAACAGCGAATCCAAGTACGGGAAGATTTTATACAGCGGCCACATGGCACTTAAAGACCACTGTAATGATAGTCAATAGAGCATGTCAAAAGATCCTTTGGAAACATAGAACTCAACCAAGTAACATAAAAGCAGATTCGGTGTGAATGAGATACTCTTGTCTTTAGGATCCTGATACTGTTGTAGTTGCCTGGGAAACAGTTTTTAGTTTTTCGTGTTTTGCTGTCAAATGAAATACGATTTAATATCAGCTGTGTAGTAATCTAATCACGAAGGTCGAAGGCAAGACAATACGGGGAAGATATTTACACATTTAAGGTACTGTAGTGGTCCCGGAATGACAGTCGATAGTTTCCGTTCAGTTACGTATTTCTTCGTATTTGATTTCGGCAGTTTCCGACTGTCCCCGAAACCATTACTCACCACATGTGTGCACTGCATTGGCTGCCGAAGAATTCCGAAACAACAGACGAGAAAGGTAAACAGCGCGAAATTTACGGGTTCATTACCATAATGGTAGTCAGCCATTCTCGTGTGATAACGTATTTTCCGTTTGCAAAATCGGATTTCCTGGCTGGGGTTCGGAATGCCCTCTTCTCATAGTAGGTACATTTAGAGACCTAGAATGCTAAAAGTGTAATTACGGGTCCTGTACGTTAAGCTGGTTTATACAAACTGAATATCTCATAAGGGACAGGCTTGATACAAGGATAGTCTGTATATTGATCAGCACATGTCAAGTCCAGACACGTTGTTATGGAGTAACCCTCATCCCCCAAGCACTGGTATTAGCAGAAAATCGACTCAGTTATTTTACAGGGCCTAAATAATATAATAAGAACATTAATTTAGTAAGTCAGAAAATTAAGCACTTCAAGTGTAACTGTATAAATATGATGAAAAACAGCCGTTTATCATGCTTTGCTGTTTCACTTTTCGGCAATAATACGAATACATTATATTTGATTCTTAAAATAACTCAAACCTAATATATAACTAACACTGATTTGTTTCAGATGGGTTTTAATTTGTTAGCATTTTTGAAACATACAACAGTCTACTGGCTTCACATTTACACACGCTACATTTCTCTCTGACTTCACAATAAAGTGATAAAGTTTTAATAATTTTCTCTCTTAATATAATCATTGGATTTAAAGTATATAAGATAGATTTATTTATATACAATATAGTGTCCATCTGGCTCAAGTATGACATATTCGTGAAGAGAGTGTTCATCCTGGTCACTGCTACTGGCACTATTTCTCTCCGATTGGTTGTCTCCTCTGTTGCTATGATTATCCGCAATATTAAAATGTGTTTGCTGCACGTTGTTCACTTGTGCACTAAGATGGGAATAATTATCTGAAGCACAAATGCATTTAGCGTCGTTATCAGCTATCACGTGATCATACGCTGACTTAAAACCATATGCCGTTTTAGTTCTTACAGAATTTGCTTTTGAATTAGTTTGTAACGTGTCATAGTTGCCATTAGATTCAGCTTCGCCTGAAACATTGCGATCGATATCTGGATCAATGGAAACAGTGCTATATTTAGAAACACTGCTATATTTAGAAACACTGTTATATCCGTTCATTGATGTTTCAATTGACTCCGCACTCCCGAAAGTTATTTCTGTGTATATATTGGGGTTTGATGTCCACACATTTACAGCGGAACTCTTGACATCTTCGTTTTCTTCTAAACTGTTGCATTCGCAGGTTTTATCGGCTGAAACTTTGTATAGGTGAAAGTTATCATTTAAAACTTTGTTGTGGTAACATTCTCCATTGTCGCCAATTAGCCGCCATTTCCTGGAACGAGATACTTTCATTACATCATACATGCTTTCTCATTGCTTTTTGGTTACGTTATTACACATCTGCTGAACAGATCAACTTTGTTATTAAACAGAAATTATAATATGCTTTTCTCTTTTAAAGCACTATTACGACAGAATGACGTAACGCTAACGTGCGGTGACGTCGATTTTTTCTTGCGACCAAGAAAGAGCGCTACTGTATTTTTTCTACAGTTTTAGATTAAGGATTACGGGCATTTAAGAATCAGAATAATGTACAGCAAAACCGTAGTTTAACACTATTTATACCCTCAGGTGATAATACGTAGTACAAATTATTCCACTCGGGCTGCGCCTTCACAATATTATTACGCCTCACGTATAACCTCTAATCGTGTATAATTAGAGTTAATACACTCTTTTGCTATAAATTATTTCTTAATCAAAACGTAAGGGTAGATTTTCCTGAAGGAAGAAGCTCTGCTTACATAGCCAGAGCCAAATATCGCGGCAAAATAGTCCCACTACAATAGACTCTGTAGTGGAAAGATTTACTGTGACAAAGTGATGTTGTTTGATTGTTGTTGTTTTTGTTTTTGTTATTGTTGTTTTTTTCTGTACATTTTTTTTTTCGTTTTATTTGGAGAAGGGGGAAACATGGATGACAGTTCAAAGAGAGAAATCCAAACTCAGAAAAAAAAACAGAAGAAGAAAATAAAACAAGAAAAAATGAAGCCTCCCCAGATCATTATAACCATAGCACTGTAAGGGTGGACGCGCATGTTGACAGGGCAGAAGCCATGTTGTTCTTCAGACAACTACCGTTTCTATTTTCAAATGAATAAAGTCATTTCATCAACTATAGGCTGTCATTGCATGCGGGTTGGTAATTTTCATGAACGAATATTGTCGCTAATTTTCGCGACGAGAGCGACATCTGAATTAAAAACTGTTTTGATTAACCAAAAGCATTATCTCCAACAGTATAAATACCACGCAACGCAGTCATTTTAAACAGTCATGCCGCCGTTATTTTCTCTGATACATGATACAGAAACTGACAGAATTGTAATATTTTAGTAGATATTTCTATGTGTATCATATAAAATGCAGCTAAATTCCAGATTCCAGTGGCTTGATTAACACTTTTGACAGTTTCCTACCTTTTCTATTAGATGTCGTTATTGATACAAAAATCCTAACACGCTTATAATTATTTCAAATTTTCTATTTTCTTACAATTACTAGTAAAAGAATTATAAACGTAGCCGCGGGTATTCTTATATGATCTGTGTTGCTGTTCTTTTTCAATATTACATTACCGGTATTTTATTTCAGTATCCTCTCGAGTACACGTATATGGCAAGCCAATTGTTCAATAATTACATGAACCCTAGTTCACGGTCGAAAAACTAGGATTAACGATCGATAAACTAGGTTTTTCGAACGTAAAACTAGGTTTTTCGAATACTAACTTATATTTTCGAGCGAAAACATAGGATAACGCCGCGAACCATAGTTCACGCTCGTAAATGTAGGTTCACGATTGTAAACCCCAGCTCACGTTCGTAAACATAGGTTCACGTTCGTAAACTATGGTTTACGAGCGTGAACCGGGGTTTACGAGCGTAAACATAGGATAACGATCGTAAACATAGGATAACGACCGAAACTCATGGTTCAATCGAGAAACCTAGTTTATCAAACGTAAACCATGGTTTACGGTCGATATATTAGGATTATAGGATCAACAATGAATTTCGGGCGCGAACATGGGTTTACGGCCATGAACCTATGTTTACGGACGTGAACCTATGTTTACGACCGTGAACAATAGTTTACAGACCTGAACCTATATTTTCGAGCGTAAACCTATGTTTACGAACGTGAACTTGGGTTTACGAGCGTGAACTTAGGCTTACGTCCGATAAACCAGGTTTTTCAAACGTAAAACCAGGTTTTTCAAATATTAACCTATTTTTTCGAGCGAAAACATAGGATAATATCGTAAACCATAGTTCACGCTCGTAAACGTAGGTTCACGTTCGTAAACCCAAGTTTACGGTCGTAAACATAGGATAACGACCGAAATTCATAGTTCAATCGAGAAACCTAGTTTATCGAACGTAAACCATGGTTTACGATTGATATACTAGGATTATAAAATCAACTATCAATTTCGGCCGTAAACCTATGTTTACGGTCGTGAACCTAAATTTACGAGCGTAAACCTAGGTTTACGGCCGTGAACTACAGTTTACCTTCGTAAAACCGTGTTTATCGATTTGTAATTATATGGCAAGCCAATTGTCCAATAATTACGTGAACCCTAATTCACGGTCGAAAAACTAGGATTAACGACCGATAAACTAGGTTTTTCGAATACTAGCCTATATTTTCGAGCGAAAACATAGGATAACGCCGTGAACCATAGTTCACGCTCGTAAATGTAGGTTCACGATTGTAAACCCCAGCTCACGGTCGTAAACATAGGTTCACGTTCGTAAACTATGGTTTACGAGCGTGAACCGGAGTTTACGAACGTAAACATAGGATAACGATCGTAAACATAGGATAACGACCGAAACTCATAGTTCAGTCGAGAAACCTAGTTTATCAAACGTAAACCATGGTTTACGGTCAATTTATAAGGATTATAGAATCAACAATGAATTTCGGGCGTGAACATGGGTTTACGGCCATGAACCTATGTTTACGGACGTGAACCTATGTTTACGACCGTGAACCATAGTTTACGGACCTGAACCTATGTTTTCGAGCGTGAACCTATGTTTACGAACGTGAACTTGGGTTTACGAGCGTGAATTTAGGTTTACGTTCGATAAACCAGGTTTTTCAAACGTAAAACCAGGTTTTTCAAATACTAACCTATTTTTTCGAGCGAAAACATAGGATAACGTCGTAAACCATAGTTCACGCTCGTAAACGTAGGTTCACGTTCGTAAACCCAAGTTTACGGTCGTAAACAAAGGATAACGACCGAAATTCATAGTTCAATCGAGAAACCTAGTTTATCGAACGTAAACCTGGGTTCACGAGCGTAAACTATGGTTTACGCCCGGTATCTTATGTTTTCGCTCGAAAATATAGGTTAGTATTTGAAAAACCTAGTTTTACGTTCGAAAAACCTAGTTTATCGATCGTTAATCCTAGTTTTTCGAACGTGAACCAGGGTTCACGTAATTATTGGACAATCGGCTTGCCATACACGTATGCATGCACATTCAGATATGTCTAAAAAAAAAATTTAATGTACTTGGGTAATGTCTAAAAATATTAACTGAAGAATCAAAGGTTTAATTCAACATGTATCTTCGTTTGTACTTACGTTTAAAGCCTAACATACAAAAAACTTAAGAACTGCAAATACAAATGTACTCAAATGGCCATCACTTTTATTAGATCAAGTGTACACGAATGAAGTTCTCCTAACAGTCTGCAGCTACATGCATAATTTTACAATAATTTTATCAGTCTTTAATGTCCGCGTTTTAAAGTTTTACGGTGGTTCTGCACGTTACGTCATTTATCCGGAAAACCGTGATTCGGAGTACGGAAATTAATCATTTATTGTATTAATAAGAAGTGGTGAGTAGATCAATTACAATGGCAAATTTACTATGTCTCTTAAGTTAAAAAATGATATTAAAACATCCACTACTGGCAATACTACGAAAATACAATATAATAATCAGCTTGAAAAAACGCGGATCTCCCCAATCAGGGGCAAATTTCCAAACAATAAGCACACGAGCCTTTACTTTTCATTTCACCATATTATAAGCCATATACTAGTATTTATTTTCGACTGTGAGAAATTTGATTAAAATCTAGGCCTATATAGTAAAAAAAATTTTTCGTGAAATTAATTAAAACTGTGATTTTCCCCCTAGACCTGTGTGGGGTCAGGTTTTTTTTTTCAATTGGTAAAACCCGGACAAACGCCTATTTTTTTCTTTTGTGTTTTTCTATATTCTCAAATTTTCGAAAAAATTTGGTTTAAGAAAATTAAAAATTGTAAAAAAAAAAAATTTTTTCCGGGCTTGCAGAATTTTCCTTTAAAAATTTGGGGTATATCAATACCCTGAATTATTTACTCAATGAAGCTCCCCTGCTTCGTCCGCTACCGCAAGTTTTCCCAACAACGGGGACAAATGAAAACTGCTTGTTTTACGCGTTTTTCCCTTCAACTTTAAAAGGTAAAAAAAATTTATATAATTGGTTAAAATTTTCAATTTAAAAACCCTTTGCTTTTGTGCCAAAATGTGTTTATTTTGTTCTTTTAAAGGGAAAAAAAGGTTTCCCCTTTAATTAGTTTAACGAATGACCGCGCCTTGAGAAACCAAATGTGGTTTTTGCGTCGGCAGGGTTTAAACCAGCCCGCGCTTTTCGCGTTGTTCATGATCCTGTTTTTCGTTTAAAAAGCCTATCCCAATTAGAAAAACATTGCGAAAAAGGCCCTGACCGACTGCGCGGTTTTGCGGTTGCAAAAAAAAGCCTTTATGTTGGGTTTTTCTCAGGGCGCGGCTTTTTAAATAAAACGTAGTCTTGTAGTTTTGGGTTGTTTTAAAAACCTGTAAAAACTTCACGTATTCAAGGAAAATACTTTATTCACATTTCAACTGCTGTTTGTGTTTATGGAGACGATTGCAGGATAGGTGCACTTTTCCTACATGTGGTACATCGAAGGTGTCCCAAAAAAAAAGTAACAAATAACAAGTAAGTAAATTTGATTTAAACAAATCAGCCGTTTTATTTTTATTTCCCTCTTTTTAGTTTGGGTCTGTATTTTGTTTTATGGGTTAACCAATACTTCTGTGGACTTTTTAAGTAAATTTTTTTTCTCACGTGTCTTAGGGAAATTTATTTTGAAATTAACAGTTCCCCTTCAATTATAACAAAAATGTACACACGCAAAAGCATTTATTTTTAGAAAAAAATTTTAGTTTAATATACTAATTTCTTTTGTATTAAGGAATCTTTCTTCTTACCTTTCTCATGGTTAAAATGCTCGGAAGAAATTATGATATTGTCAGTCGTTATCAGTGTGCGGCTCGAAGTTTTGGGTCGAGTTTTGTTCTGTATGGCTATTGACCCTGTAAATTTGTTATCTGTATAGAATTATGTTTTATTATTACATGACTATGTGACTATAACATTATATGAAAACCCGGGCCCCATGTTTATTCGTATGACCAGTCTTTTCATTAAATTTACTCCATTCTTTTAAAAATTTTAAAATATAAAGCGGAAAAAAATAATTTGATGTCATTTTGATAAAACACTGAGCTTTTAAACAAATTTCTTTGAAAATTTGTGTCTCAGTTTAATTTTAAAAAGCAATTTTTTTATGCTCACAAATATGCATCAAGTTTTTGGGACGTCTAATGAAAAGTTTTTCCTTTTCGTCGTGTCCATGTTGTGGCCCCCTTTCAGAAAATTTGCCCTTTTTTACAGACAATAAAACCAAAAAAAAACTGCTTTAAAAGGGGTTTAAAATTTTCGACAAGAACAAGAAAATTTCCTTTCCGAGAAGCATGTTCAACTGTAGTGAGTCCTTTCCCGGTTTCTAAAAAAAGTACGTCCATTGATTCGGGTTGAGGCTTTTCTCTCTTTTCTGTAACGGCGTAAATAATGAAAAAAAAGTTGGAAAAAACGCAGGTGTTTTATCCCGTTTTTACATCTGCAAAATCTCGAGGGTTTAAATTTGGGTTCCGCCCCATCAGGGCGGGGTACCCTTTTTCCACGGGAATTCTGAAATGTTACAATTACCCTAAATACATATAGTCTTTTAAAGTAACAAAAGGGTTGGTTTTCGGCAGGTTTTTTTTAACCTATGAAAATCATAACGGCCCGGGCCGAAAACCAAAATCCACCCGTTAAAACACGGGCGCGTGAAACCCAAAGGCAGCTAAAAAACATTGTCAGTGCGCTTTCAACATGGGGCCGAGCAACGTTGAAGGTGTTATTGGAGTCATATGGGCCAATGGTCGTCTTTGGTCTTCACGTTAAATTTTTTTATCGCGAATTCCTGCGGGGTTTTTTTTAGTGAAAAATCAGGACAGGTAATATTTAATCGGAACTAAATTTCGAGTTTCTTCGTTTGGGTTTTAAAACAGCAGTTGCACCCACGATTTCAAAATTTTAGGGAATTTTGCAAGTTTCTTCAAAATGAAACTGTACGACTGCTCTTTAAACGATCTCTGGGAAGAAAATTGCTTTCTTTAAACTTATTATTTTTAATTCTTATATGCTGTCCTTTTTAAAAACCCTTACGCCAGATGACTCCGTTAAATTAAAAGCTTTTACGTCAAAATTGTTGTTGGGGCCCAAAAAAAAAAAGATGTTTTTTTTTTAAAAAACTGTTTGATTAAAGGGCATAAAAAAAACAAAATAATTTATAACTATAAAACCGGGTTTTTTTTTTTTTTAATTTTTTTTTTTTTGGGATTTCTTTCGCTCCGTCGTGAAAGGTCATTTTAAACGACTTTCCCAGCTTTGATGGGGGGAAACCCCCGGGTGCCCCCTTGTCATTTTTTCACCGAGGGGGCACCTGGGGCCCACCGATTTTTCCGTAATCACGGTGGCAACCGTGTTTTTAACTATTATACTATATACCCCAAGTGTTATCATTTTCCCCCGGTACATTTCACGCATTTTTCCATTTTTTAACACTTAAACGGTTTTAAAGGTCCTTCGGACTCAAAAAAAATAACCGGAAACAAAACCGGTATTTTCTTTTCCAGAAATTTGCTGAAATTTTATGGTAAAAATTTCCTCGTCTTTAAATTAATACATTTGTGTTAACCAAAATGTGGTAACATTGATTTTTTTTTTTTTTTTGGCCAAAAAGTTTGTAAAAAGAAGCTCGACGTTAGTAATTTACATGTTTTTTAATTAAGAAATTCACAATTATATAAAATAACTTCACCAAACAATTATATTCAAAATTTACTTACCTTGCACCAAAATGAAAAAAAAGCGTTAAACAGAAAAAGAAAATTCAATTTTTTTCCGTCCCCACTTTTTGCAAACTTTTGGAAGTTAATATGACTCGTCAAGAGTGGCATTATTTCGTATGTTTTGAAAAAAAAATAAAAAAAATAAAAATAGATACACAACACTATTTACACACTTTTTTTTTTTGTACGAGGAAATGACGAATCTAGAGCAGTTAAACTTTGTTATTTGATGGTCACGCTTTATTACTTACTTTATACTTATGTTAAAAGAAAAAAAAAAAAAAAAAAAAAAAAAAAAAAAAAAAACTTTTTTTTTTTGAAAAACAAATGAGAAAAAATTTATTTGTAATACACTTTGCCAAAATTTTCCCTCCAATTTTTTCGGGAAAAAAAAAAGCATAAAGCCTACTCCGCCCTCCCTTTTAACCTTTAAATTGTCACTAAAAAAAGCATGAAATCATGACATGAACTATGAAATAAAGTGTGACGCGGGGCCCCTTAAGTTACCTATTTTTATATTGTTGCTACTACAAGGGGAATTTGAATAGCCAGTAAGGGTTTTAAGTATAAATAAAAAAAGAAAAATATAGTAAACTTTTTTTTTTTAACACGCACAGTCTTTTTGATGGTTCATATGGGCCAGTTATGCTCAAAGGGAGAACTAGTAATTTCTTCCATCGTTTTCTCCTTCGTGAGTTCGGCACCTTCGGGTCATCAAATCCTTACTCTAGAGGTTTTAACCACTAAAATTGTTGTTTTTTTTATTAAAACTGCCCTATTTCCAATGACGACACACATCGGACCCTTTTAAAATTTCCGTAATTTAATTTCTTAAAGAATATTGTCGTGTTATAAAAATCAAAAGAAAAGGGGGATTTTTGTGAAAAGAAAAAAAAATTTTCGTCAAACACAAAAACTGAAAAATTTTGCTAAAAAAATGAGCCCCAAATTTAACTGGGGTGTATATCTAATTTCCAGAAAAAATTTTTGTCAGTTGTTATTTTCTTATAAAAATGTCCTACTGTCAAGCTAATCTGTCATGTATTTTAGAAAAAAAAGCAAAGAAAAAAAGGAAAATGTCTACAGAGCAAAAAAGCTGAGGACTTTTTTTGGTCCCCCATTTGCGACTCCCTTTTTTTTTTCGCGCCATTTTTCTATTTAGTGTTGTTTTCCATGACTACATTGACCGAAGCATGCCGAAAAAACACCCGCAAGGTGCCGAATGTCATGGTTATAAACACACTAAATATTTGTTGTTCTTTATTCTTATAAAATTGACAAAATTCCAATGACCGCAGCACACTAGGACCCATTTTAAATTTTTTTTAAACCCTACTTTTTTGAGAAATTGTCAGTACTAATAAAATCAAAAAAAAAGTTGGGGTCATTTTTTGATGCTAGAAAAATAATTTCGTCAAACACACAAACTGCAAAATCGCAAAAGAATGGACCCCAAAAAATTATACTGGTGGTGTATGATCTAAGTTTCCATAAAAACTTTTTGTAAATTGTTTTTTTCATTATAAAATGCTACCTACATTAAGCTAGATCTGTCAGTGATTTTAGAAAAAAAATTGAAAAAAAGTAAGGAAAATAGCTCTAAGAGCAAAAAACTGAGGGACTATTTGTACCCGCCATTTTTTCGCGCCATTTTTTCTTTTTAGTGTCTGTTGCCTATCACTTGTCTTTTACTTTAGGCTGAAACCACTAAATCCAGCTGTCTTTTTTTATAAAAACCCATTTACTTCATAAGGGTTTTTTTTCGACTTTTCGAATCGATTTTAAAGGCTTATATTCCCTTAAAAAACCTAGATTGCTACTTTACAAAAAAAAAAAGAAAAGGGGGTTTTAAACTTTTATATAAGAAAATACGTTGGTAAATACAACTCGCTGAATTTCTTTTTTTTTCGTTCTTTAATTTCTTTTGCGGGCATTAAATTCTTACGCCCCATTTTTACCAAAAATGCAAAGGGAACATCCCGATTTAAATAGAATGCAAATAAACATATAAAAAAGGGGTAGGGTAAAAAGAAAGCACGATCCCGGGGAACGAAAAAAAATTTTACTATTTATTTTTGGACTACTTGTGCTAGACCTTCGGGAGGCTTAATTTTTTGGGTGACAGCTTAAAGCAAACAAAAGAGCAGCAATAGATTTTAAAATATCAGTCCATGGTCGGACCTCCATGCATAAACAAAACTGGAAATAAAAGAAACGTTAACCTTCGAATAAGGTAAAATAATCTAAATCGTAAAGTAACATATGGGCAAAATTTAGGGTGGCATGGGGGGGACATAGAAAATTTTATTTATCACGTGCCCACTGATTAATTCACGTTCGCACTGTTACTATCACGTGGCAAAATGAAAAAAAATTTTTTCCTATGAAAAAGGGATAGTATCAGTGCGCACGTAAAAAAAATTTCCTAGCGAACGTGATGTTATACGTGGAAGGAAGCTAAAGTGCGAACGTGATATTTTAATCACGTGTGCAGTGTTAATTAACACGCCGCAAGTTTAGCAAACACTGCGCACGTGATAAATAAAAATTTTTCCTTGTCCCCTTTTGCACCGAATATGCCCCCGTACTAAGGGGAAAAGGGAAAATTTTTTATTCCCTTTCCATGGGAAAATTTTTTATATCGATTTTGCATGTTAGCAAAGCGTGGCACGTGTATATAAAAATTTTTCCTATGCCCCTCTACCCTTTTGTAACAAACCTAAAAGGATTTTTTCGATCTTTGAGCGTTTTGTACAGTTTTTTATTTTTTTGCTCTTTAAGAGTAAAAAAAAGTTTCTAACGGTTACACTTTAAAAATCATATTTTTCATCAAAATGCTCAAATGACACTGTTCCTTTTTTTTTTCGTTTCTGGTGGAACTTAAAAATTTCTTTGGAAAAAAAAATGTGATTAATATACTTTTTTGTATTTACGGAAGGAAAAAACCGCATCATTTTTTAAATGGAATTTTTACTATAGGGAAAAACAATCAGGGGTTTTAAAAACTTTATCAAATGTACAAATTTGGGTTTTATAATTTTTTTTAAAGCTTTGAATTTATATTCCTGGAATGTGCCCTAACCATTGTGGATTAAGGTGGGTATTTTTAAAATTTGAAGCTTTTTAATGCATTCAAGGGGTATAACCCACACGGGGTTTTTTTTGCACCCCTTAAAATGAATCGGGCAGTAAATTTATGCATAAAAACTTAAATTAGTTATGTAATCTTTTTGAAATATCAAGACTTAGTACTTTGGCCGAATTTCTGAAATAAGTTTCACAAGGAAAATTGGTTTTGAAAATCACCAGTAATGATAGTTACTGAATTGAGTAAATATGATAAATGAAGTTGTAGCTTACAGAAAAATAAGCTGCGAGTTACATATTTCAAAACAATGTTGGTTGTTGTGTTGTTTTTTTAAAAAGAAAAAAATTTAAGACCAAAAAAACATACTTTCAAGTACGCAAAATTTAAATTTCATTTTTTATTTAAGTACAAGGTTCAGGGTTAAAATTATTACAATTTCATGTCATGTAAAAAACTTGAAGAAATTTTATACTTACTGATGGCGATGGAAATCATGTCGGTCACTCGATAAATCGGGGCAAAAACTTTTCTAGTGAAAATAGTGATAAGCTATCCCGTTTGGTTTTTTTGTTTTTTGTTTAACGCATTTTCGACAGTATTTATGGGTACGTATAAAAATTTAAACCTTAACTAGGTTCCTGGATTTGTACCAGAAAAAAACCCTGTGTCCCCCTCAAGTTATTCCCAAATTTCCCCAACATGAATCGAGGAGGGGGAAAAATTTTTTAAGAAAGGGCTTCCTTTAAAGTCCAAAAAAACTCCCCCTGGGGGTTTAAATTTTCCAAAACTATTTGAAAACCCAACTTAAATAAAAATTTCAAAAACCCTTTGGGTTAATTTTTTTGAAAGCTGAAAATTTAAACATTAAAACAAACTAAAGGGAAAAGGAAAAAAAAAAAAACAAAAAAAAAAAAAACAAAAAAGCATTATCAATCTGTCTTTTTTAAAAATCTGTGTTGTGTCGGGTTATTTTTTAAAAAAAAAATGGAAATCTTCACTTTCTGGAACAGAAACATTTCTTTTGATTACAAGAATAGGTTTAAAAAAGAAAAATCAAGTTGCATCGCGTTTCGTATTAGTTTCTTCTTCAGGCAGACATACAAGTTTCAAAATTTCAAAAAAAACGTATGACGTCAGTTAACATGACTCTAACGTCAAATATGACGTTACGTTATAAAAGACGGAATCGCCTTTTTTTGGTTGCTGACGACTCTCGGCTGTAAATGCTTTGGAACTATAATATGTAGAAGATTTGTGTAGTTATTTATATTTCATTTCATAAAATGGAATAAAAATTCAATACCTTGACAGTTTTTTCTTTGTTCCTGATAGTATAGTATATTTTTCGATTAAAAAACGTTATTCTATCCAAAACTTCCATACTTTACGCTTAAGTGATAAAACAAAACCGGAACTAAGCAATGTTAGTTGTCTTTGAAACGTCATGGCATCGTTCCTGTTTATACGGACGTTGAATTCCCGTTTTTACGCTTCTTAAAGAAATAGATCAAAAAAGAAGATCGTCCGATTGATTTAATTTTTATTATTATTTCAAGAATACAGTATGCAAGAAAAGGATTCTTTCACTGGCTGTAGGTGAAGATGAGAATTTCCGGCTCTCCGGTAACTTTTTACGCGGTAACTCGACAGAGCCTCGTTATCACCTAAACAGTTTTCCTTGAGACCGGAAATTCCCATGTTCATCTGCAACCAGTGAAAAAACTTATATCTTGACTTTTAAATGTATAAAAAAAAAATGCCTCGCCTACGTACGCCGATAAACATTTATTATTACATATTTTAAAAATGTTTGCCTTTTTTAACACAGAGTATAAAAAAACTTGATCTATTAATTATTTCTCCATTTACCAGCCCATCCTATCATTTTCTTTTTCATTTAATTTATTTGTCTGTGGGGAATTTTTTAATAGTAATAGATTTTTTTAAAAACTATCTGATCATTCACTAACAAGAATAATTGGTCAACATGCATACATCAAATTTGGAGATTTAAAAAGTTCACCTTTTGAAAAATTAGAGGATTCCGCAGCCCCCCCCATATTATGATAGTGCAGGGCAGGATCAGACTGATGGATGTGCAGGCTGATCAAAATCACATTGGTCGCAAAAAGGCAGACTCGAATGTCGGATGTAAGGGATGCAATTCTAAAACCTCTTGATTTCAATATCGCTTTTCGAAAAAGTTTATTATAAAAGAGGGCAAGTTTCCTGGATTTTGCACCCGTACAAACCTTTTCCCCAAATAACTGTCAACTTTTCCAAAGAATCGAGGTGGAGGACGAATGTATCAGACGCAATTCTTTTATCAAACCCTCTCGGGGGAAAACCTAGTGATAATAGCCAGCAGGCACTCGAACTCACGACCCCCATCTGTAGACTCGCCTTCCTACGATTAAGCGGCGGGCCCTTTTCTTTTAATGTGTATTCAGGTGTGTTTTGAAAATAATTTTTTATTGATTTCAATAATCCTATTTTTGTTATGGGTTTTTCAATATTTGTTAAAAGGTTTGTATATTGATTTAAAAAAGGTAGTAATTTTATTGAATCCGTCGTTGTTGTTTTTTTTTTGTGTGTGTTTTTTTTGTGTGTGTTTTGTGTGTGTGTGTGTGTGTTTTTATACGTCCATCTACGTTCTGTGTCTTAAACCACCTGACAACCCCTTTGAAACTGAATTTTTTCATTCCATTTCGAGAAACAATATCGAAAAAACTTCTTTTCCCCCCCACGAACAGCTTGGAAAACCCTTTACCCTTATAGTAACCCTTCAGTGTTCACACTCCCGCGAGAGTTACGGAGATTACCTTTGGAGTTTGAGCAGGTTTTAAAATTTACTTTTTTTTTACTTTTTAAGGTAACCCTGTAAATATACGAAGTCTTTTTTTAACAACTGTTTTTTCAGTTTTTAATTAAATTTTTTTAATTCTTACGGATTCTAAAATCCATAGAACTTTTTTGTAAAGACTGGCACTGAACCTGGAGTCGTGAAAAAAAATCTCCCCTTATAAAAAATCCTTTAAAAAATTCAAATCATTATCTCTGACTTTGAGAAAAATGAAAACATAAAGGAAAGAAAAATTTTATTATGACAGTTATTTGATCTCAATACTTTTAAAGCCTAGATTAAAAGTAGGATATCATTCATTTTTAGAAGAAAAAATAACGATCTAAACATAGATATTATTTTTTGTTTTAATCCTGTAACTATACTTTCATACCCAAAATTTGGGAAAATGGAAACATCCGCCATGTTGGGTAACAGGGCAAAGTTCCTATTCTGCCCACAACAAAAACAACTTGTTTTTGTTGATAAAAACTTTTTTAATATTTTACTAAGTTCAAGTAATTTATACTCAAGTCTTTCTTCTAATTCTCTAAATAGTTCACTAACATTTCCTCTTTTAACGAACTTCTATTTTGACTAATTACTTCAACGTTAATTGCCTCGGGCTTTTTTAACAATTCATTTGCTAGTATCGAACATACGATTAACCCCAAATGAGTACCAAAGTCAAAGTCTGCCCCAAGTTGCTGTATTAAGGGGGAAAAATGTCTATCATGACTAAAAAATTTTTTTTTCGAGCACAACGCAAATCCCTTAAAAATAAAATGTCATAATTCCATTTATCAGTTTCAACAATTAGTATGAAAAAACAAACAATCATGCGTGGACAGGGGTAGTTAACCCCGGGCAGATATCTGACCTGTCATTTCTCTATGACCCAAATCGAAATTATTTTAAATGCATTCCCAAATTTTTGTGGTTTCTTATAACTTGACCCAAAAAAAAAAGATGAAAAATGCTTATCTAATAAGTAAAAAGAATTCTTGAAGTCATTATACGACACTCCTTTCCTTGAAAGTTTTTTTTTAAATTTTTCTTAAAAGAAAAAAAAAAAACAAAAATTCTGTGAGGAATTACATTTAAATAGGCAATGATAAAACCCTGATTAATACGTAAATTTTAATTTAAATGTTTTTTTGCCCTATTCGGAAGATTAAGTCTTTAAAAGAATTTGAATACAATGAATACAAAAACAAGAAATATAGTTTCAAAAACATGACAAAAAATACTACTCAATGAATGGAAAACAAGGCAAATAGATTTGATTTTACAATTTTTTAGATTTCACGGATTTTTTTAGTCCAGAATAATCAATTTATTTTCTTTTTGTTTCGTCCTGATTGTTTTTTTGCTTTTTGAGTCAAAACCCCTTTTAAAATTTAAAAAAACGCGATTTTAAACCTTTTTCCCCCCTTCCCAAGGGGGGTTTTTTTCCCTTTAAGATTTAACTGAAAAAAAAAATTTTAAAATTTTTTGTACACAATAAACTGTCAGAAAAATTACCTGTCAAAAAGAAATTTCTTAAAAAATATCCATGAATAGTTAGACCTGCGTAAAATGTTTAATTTTTTGATAAAAAAGAAATATTTGGTCACAAAACTCTTAAAACGATTAAAAATCAAAAATAAAATTAATAAAAAAAAATCCCGAAAAATTTTTAAATTTAAAAAGAAAAATAAAAATCTACAAAATTGTTATACTAAAAATTTAAGCAATTTCAGATCTATTTAAAACGGAACTACTTGTTTTTACGGGGAAAAATACATCATTCATTCCCCTTCCATGGTTGAATCCCCTACACCCCAGTTGCAAAAGTCGAATTTTTAAGGTGGTGGTGCCCCTTTTTGTCAGGTTTTCCAAACGGCCAGAAATACTTCGTGTGTCGCATCACTTTTTTTTGCCTTATTTTTTTGAGTAAATTTTTGCCCTCTTTTAGGAAGGGGCCTTTTTATAGATTTTTAAGGTAGCTTCAGGAATCTTTTTGTTGAGCCCTTCCCCCGGTTTTTAAAGAAGATCAAGCAATCATTTTAAACATTGTCCAAAAAATTTGTTTGTCTATATATGAACGTTAATAAGGATCCTTCTTAAATCTCTAAAAGAAAGTTTATAAATTTGTTTCCCCTTTTTTATGCCAATCTGATTTCTGTTTTTTGTTTTTCAATCTTTTAATTTTTATTTTTATTTTAGTAAAAAAAACGTCGTCGTCTTAAGTCAGGACGTTTAAAAAATCCGTAAACCCAATTATTTTTGGGAACATTTATTTTTAAAAAACAAAATGATAGTTTCTTCATAAAAGTTTTCAAATTAATTCTAATAACAGTTATCTTACGCGAAAAAACATTATTTTTTATGCCAAATTTGTCTTAAATTTCCTTAGATCTCAAAAAAATGTTTTATTCTTCTCTTTACGGGAAATTCCCCCTTAAAAAAGCAGTAAAAGCAATGAAATATTTTACTAATGAATTTCCGCTAATTTTAAAAGTCTACAATTCAATTGAAACATAACCCCAACTCTTGACTCATACATAAAAAGCAATCTCTTGCGATTGCAAGGGTGCATGCCTACGACATTTTCTTACAAATAATTTAAAAAATTTTATGTTCCCCCTCAAAACACGGTCGCTTCCTGCGACATAATTCTCCAAAAAAAACCCTTTAAAATAAAAATTTTTTTCTCAAAGGTCGCATTTCTTGCGACATAAATTTTTATAAGCATTCCACATGCTCTTGAGGTTCTTGAAAAATCATACAACGATACTTTTTTTTAATCATATATAGCGTTACACACGCTTTACAGCGTTTCAAAGATTCAAAAACTCATGGGGGTTCAGGATTTGGGTTTTATTCTTCAAGTTATCTTGTCACTTTACTACTTGAGAAACAATTTAAATGCCTTATTTCCCCATTAAAATTTAACCAAATAATGAAGCGGACTGTATATTTCTTTGTCAATTTTTTGTTTTATAAAAAAATCTGTAGAAAATTTAATTTACAGCATAATGCATTTCCTTTTGGAAATATAAATTTTTCCTAAATTTTTCGTATGAGTTTTTGTAAAAAAAAAATTATATTTGACTTAAAATTTCAAGTTGCAAATTTAAAGAATAAAGTTTCTTTTGGTGCATGAAAATCGTAAAAAAACGTTTAAAAAGGCTGAACATCTCTTTAAAACAAAAAGGGGACTAAAAGAAATTCCCGAATCATCGTTGGTTTACGAGTTAAAAGAACATCCTAACCGATGAAGTATCGAGTTTTTTTTCCTAACGATACCCGGGATGTTTGTTAATTGCCGAGCCTTAAATTGCATTTTTTCCCCTACGTTGTTTGTTCATTGGGTTCTAACCTTCTGAAGGGTTTTCGGTGTCAAATTTCCCTTTCCCGTCGCGCCAAAACGCAAGTGTTGCTATTCCCTCTTAATGTCATGGGGGCCTGTCTTAGTTGGGAGTACTTCTTTTGTTTTGTGTCCCGCCTTTTTTAAAAATTCTTTTTTAAAACCTGGTTCTTTTAAGGACAAAACAGTCCCCTGTGGTTTAACAGGGTCTAAAATTTATATTTTAGCTACAAAAACAAAACTCGTTCTGTGAAACTACTTTTTAATATTGTACTAAGTTCTAAGATAATAATACATAATTCTTTCTTCATAATTCTCTAAAATAGTTTTACTAACATTTTTCCCCAGTTATTAACAGAACTCTATTCTTCGACATAATTACTTTTAACGTTAATTGCCTCGGTTTTATTAACTAATTTTATTTTGGTATCAACATACGCATCTAATAATGAGTACCCGAATGATAAAACTTGCCTCAAGTGTGCTGTATTTTTTAAAGGAAAAAAATCTATGGGAGATTAAAATTTTTTTTTCGGAGCCAACCAAATGAATTAGAAAATAAACATGTCAAATTCCTATTTATCAGCTTGTCAAACAATTATAAAATGAACAAAAAACACAATCATGAGTGGCAGGGGGGGTTT
Organism: Mercenaria mercenaria; assembly: GCF_021730395.1. Taxonomy (NCBI): domain Eukaryota; kingdom Metazoa; phylum Mollusca; class Bivalvia; order Venerida; family Veneridae; genus Mercenaria; species Mercenaria mercenaria. The sequence continues at coordinate 14,035,631 of NC_069376.1, read as the reverse complement.
TAAACCTGGGCGAGATATCATGCCTGTCATTTTAATGCCGTGCTGAAATATTTTAAGTACATTCCCAAAATTTTTTGTGTGTTCTTATAACTTGACGAAAAAAAAAAGATGAATAATCTTATTAATAAGTAAAATGAATTTTAAATCATTATCGACACATGTACCAATTTTATTTTTATGGGGAAAAACCCGGGAAAAAAAACCGCCCTTACCAAATTTCATATATATATGGTAAATGAAAATCAACTATCCATCCGTTGTGTTTTCCTCCCTTTGTTTAAAACTTTTTTTTAAATTTTTCCCTTTTCGAGGCTAGGTTTTGTACATTTTTTGTGGAAAGTTAAAAAGTAACAGTCTTTTGTTATTTCAAACCATAATAGGTCCATAAACAAACAAGCAATAAAAGTGAATGGTTTCACAAAGTTTGGTGCATAACATCACTCCCCCAAAAAGTTTGAGGGGCTTTTCTTTATCCCTAAAAATATTGCCCTTGCAACTAAAAAATAAAACTGCACGGGTATCACGCGCTGTACATGTTCTCGGGTAGTCCTAATCAGCTGCCCGCCGCGTAATAACGAGCGTCGAAAGTTTTGTAAAACTTAGGTCATCTCCAAATCCCAATTTCCAAGACTGGATTGATAGCTGGGGGTGAAAAGAAGGAAGCCCCCCGAGAAATCAAAGTGAAGGGAAACATTGACAGCACTGCCAACGTAACGTGAATATTACACGTTGCCATGCCGTTTCTACGCGAATATCAGACACTGGCATAAAGTAAAATCCAAGAGGCAAAACCACGCATGTTATGATTTTTCCAGCTCGAACTAATTATCAAACTCGCCCTTCCCGTGGGTTTTGTTTTGGTTTTTGTTGCCCTTTTTAACAAACTGTAACTTTTAAATTCTGATTTTTTTATATCTATAACTCGATATCTGACTGCCCAATTTAATTCAGAATGACTTTAAGATCAAATATTTGTTCATAAAGCAAAACTATTCCACTCTTAGTTAAACGAATTAGAAATTTTAAAAAACGCTTTCAAACATACCTTCCCAAATTTTTTTGAAACGAATAGACTGTCCCTGTTTTGTATTTCATTTTGAATAAATACCTGACTTTAAATTTCATTGCCAGTCAAAATAAGACAAAGATTAAGAAATGTAAATCATGCGATAACCAACAGTTTACATAAACGTAAAAGAACGAAATTTTGACGTCAAATTGTCACATGACGTCCGATTCTTTACTACTTGGATTTATATGAGTTCCGGCATATTTTGTTACAAAACATTTCATTAAGCATGTAAGAATGAAATTAGCCAATGCCTTTGTGTGGTTAATCGTCTAGTTTACCACAGTTATTTGTTCAGAGGCCAAATATTTAAGCACTCGGCCCACATGGGGTTTAAGTCTGGCATCGAGCTCCGATCTGATGTATCAGGCGATAAAACAACTTGATACCCTTTATTGTTTGTTTTTTTAAAGGTTCGTCTGTCTCACAAATTTAAAAAAAAGAAGTTCGGTTTGTATATTTAAAATTTAATTTTTAGCAAAAGATGCTTTTTTAAAATTTTATGCACAGCGTGGTTAAATAGGGCAAAAAAAATTTCCGAGGGCTAGCAAGTTATTTAAAATAAAAATTGATCGCAATGTTTCTTCGCGAAGCATGGCGCCATTTGGAGGTATTTGTTAAACACGCAGGGGCCGAAACGGTAATACGTCTAGAACTTTGAAAAATTAAAAAAACGTTTTCTTGCTTTTGAGAAAATATGAAAGTTGTGCCATGTGACATTTCGTTTTAAAAAATGTTAATAAGTAAAAAATTTAAAACGCTACTTCTTGATGCGCACATGGCGCTAAATATCACGTTGACGTGACATCAACATAACACGCTTGTGATGATAAAAGCATTGTTAGTCATATTAGAATCTATGATAAACAACGGCCGGCGCGCGGACCTGTAAAAGAGCAATTATGGCGACAAATTTGACGTCATTTCGATTTAAGACGTTTGGCTCACTACTAATCGAATATTGAAGCCCATCATAATTTTCTCCGAATATTTCAATGACCATGTAAGAATGAATGCAATCAAAGACTTCTTTACCTAGGATCATCAATCAAATGGATAAAAGTCCACTCGGGCTAATGCCCTCGTCTTTCAATTCCTGCGAATCGTGAGAAATTAAACGACAAAATGATTATATGACATAAGAATAAATTTTTGGCTGTTAACGTCGGTTTATTATATAGTAACTTACAGCTGAAATATTGTAACAAAAAAGTAGATCTAGCGGTAACCATATTAGAGGAAGGAGGTATACTTGGTCCTAGTTTGTGACCCATGTTTGTTTAAGATTAAAATTTTCAAGTCGCAGTCTATTGATAAACGGGCTCGTCGCTGGTTTTTAGCTTTTATTCTTAACCAGATCACAGCAAGTGGCTTAAAAATTAGTATAATTGGTTGTGTACGAACAACCTCCGTTGAATCTGTGATACGTCTCGAGCATCGTACCTAGCATGTGGCTGGCCTGTACCTAGCATGTGACTGGCCTGTGATTCAAACGTATAGGATCATCCTTAATAGAAAATGTGTGCCTATGTATTGAGCTTATAGCGTAGATATAGATGTATGGGATTAAAAAATATCCACAATGTCACCAGATAGAGAATCTACTTTAAAAGTAGATCTATAATCGGATAATATAGACAACGGGTGTGAAGTATCACAAAGCATCTGCTATTTTGAGTCAAGAAAAATATACACGAGTTCTGCAACTGATTGTCATTAGACCTAATAATAATGTTATTAGATTTGTATCGAAAAATAAACACTAGATTCTAGTTCTGCGATACTTTAGAAGCAAAGACATAGTGGCCTATTACTGACGCAAAAAATGATGTCACACACCCGATAGGAAATTATAAAGTAAAAAGGCCTATGGAAATGTAGACATGTGAATCATAAAAGGTCAGTAGACGTCTGCGATGTGCCACTCACAGTATTCAGTCATTTATAAGAATGACACACATCGTTTATCGTGTTTGGTTTCTCAAAAGTTTTGTGGAGGCTGCGTTTTTGATACGTGGCATTCCCTGTTTGATATTTGTCTTTTTCTTAGCCATCGTGAAATTATTTCGTAGGCATAGATCTAGATTCTATAACCTTTTTTTTTGTTTCGATATGTTGAAATATGCTAGATCTACTACTTACATCGATCAGTTCTTCATACAAACCTTATTGTTTGTTTGTCTTGGGTTTAACGCCGTTTTTTCAACAGTATTTCAGTCATATAACGGCGGGCAGTTAACCTAACCAGTGTTCTTGGATTCTGTACCAGTACAAACCTGTTCTCCGCAAGTAACTGCCAACTTCCCCACATGAATCAGAGGTGGAGGACTAATGATTTCAGACACAATGTCGTTTATCAAATAGTCACGGAGAACATACGCCCCGCCCAAGGATCGAACTCACGACCCCGCGATCCGTAGACCGTCGCTCTACCTACTGAGCTAAGCGTGCGGGCAAAAACTTTATTGTGGTCTATGGCAACTTGCATGCAAAACTTCAAGTCAAGTAGCTCTAAGGGTCATAATTTGAATCAGTTTCAACCAAGAGTTATCTAACTTGGTCATTTAAAAATGTTTGATAACTAGACCTGTCCATTAGACAGCATGGTCCTTCACTCAACAAAAAGCTATAAAATATTTTTATAATTCTTTGCTCTGAATAAGAGCTTTGCCAGTAAAAGGGGCATAATTCGATCAATATACAATCAGAGTTATGGGGATTGCTTATTCTGGTGTAGCCTTTGATAGTAAATAACTATTTTAAGTTTCAAGCCAATAGCTTCTGATAGTAACAGAGATATTGGACGTTATATAAAACTTTAACCAAACATTTCTAAGTTAAAATGGGAACTAACTCTGTCAAAATTCAAAACAGAGTTGTGGGCATTGTTTTTCCTGGTGAAGACTTTGATAGTAAATAACTAATTAGTATGTAAAGTTTCAAGTAAATAGCTTTGATAGTAACAGAGGCATTGAAAGTTATGTAAAACTTTAACCAAACATTTTTAGGATAAAAAGGGAAATAACTCTGTCAAAATTCGAAACAGAGTTATAGGGATTGTTTTTCCTGGTGATAACTTTGATAGAAAAAAAATGTTTTCAGTTTTAAGTGAATAGCTTTGACAGTCACAGAGATATTTGACTTTATCAAAAAAAAAAATCTAAGTTAAAAAGGGGCATGACTCTGTCAAATTCAAATCAGAGTTATGGGGATTGTTCTTTTGGTGTAAACTTTGATAGTATATAAGTATCTTAAGTTTCAAATCAATATCTTTGATAGTACGGTAACAGAGATATTTGACTTTTAAAAACTTTAACAAAAAATCTAAGTTAAAAAGGGGCATAACTCAGTCAAAATTTACATCAAAGTTATGTGGATTGTTTCTCCTGGTTTAAAGTCAATAGCTTTGAAAGTAACAGATATATTTGTCTTGATAAAAAACTTCAACCAACAGCGATGACAACCTCGGGGCGAGAGTTATTTAAAAGGATGTGAAGTTGAATCCAAATTAATATAGATTTACATGTATGTAGTTGCTACTGACATCCTTTAGCTGGCGCTCAGCATTAAGGGGATAGTACTAGGACTGGTCAGCCCGGTGTCAGTATAATGTGACTGGGTAGGGTATCATGCCACGTGTCTACGGCGTGATATTCCAGTGAGGCAGCACTATAAAGTTGGGCATTGTGCTCACTGCTACAAGTAGACACCGTCGTTTATATGACTGAAAAATTGTTGAACAAGAGCTGTCTCCGTAGGATGACACATGCCCCCGATGGCACTTTGAATGAATTGTTATGGCCAATGTTAGAGTTTAGGACCTTTGACCTACGGAGCTGGGTCTTGCGCGCGACACATCGTCTTACTGTGTCACACATTCATGCATAGTTATTTTAAAATCCATGCATGAATGACAAAGATAAGGACTGGACATGCCCATCAATGCACTATCATGAAAAATGATCTTTAATGTCTAAGTGTGACCTTGACCTTTGAGCTACGGACCTGGGTCTTGCGCAATGCACGTCGTCTTACTGTGGTACACATTCATGCCAAGTTATTTGAAAATCCATCCATCGATGACAAAGATATGGACCGGACACGCCCATCAATGCACTATCCTTTAACGTCTAAGTGTGACCTTGACCTTTGAGCTACGGACCTGGGTCTTGCGCACTGCACGTCGTCTTACTGTGGTACACATTCATGCCAAGTTATTTGAAAATCCATCCATCGATGACAAAGATATGGACCGGACACGCCCATCAATGCACTATCCTTTAACGTCTAAGTGTGACCTTGACCTTTGAGCTACGGACCTGAGTCTTGCGCACTGCACGTCGTCTTACTGTGGTACACATTCATGCGAAGTTATTTGAAAATCCATCCATCGATGACAAAGATATGGACCGGACACGAAAATTGCGGACAGACCGACAGACTGACAGACGGTTCAAAAACTATATGCCTCCCTTCGGGGGCATAAAAAGACGTTAAACCCGAACACACACACACACATCCTTTAGCTTGACAGGTTGTTGTATGTTAACTCTGTAAGTAAAAAATACATTTAACCCAACAAAGAGTTATCTAACTTGATTGTTGTTCTTTTTTTATATATGGATAAGGAGTTGGAAACAAATGGGTGTAGATTCAACCCAATAGAGAGACTGAAATACAACTTGATAATCTGTTGCAGGAAAAAAATCAACAGTAAGGCATCTGTATATAATTATCTAGGACTAATGAAATATTCAGTCCTTTCTAACTGATCAGTAATGTAAACAACCAAGGACATAATTTGTTTCCGAAATTGAATCTAGTATTAAGTATGTTTAGCCCTTAACCCGCTAAACTTCTAAAATGGACTGGTCTATCCTTCAATCTGGACAGTACCATTTATAATATAAAGGGGTGTTCAATGAAAATTTACTGACTGAAAAATGATCAGTGCAGACCATGATCAGAAAACAGCTTCACTCTCATTCAACCTTATTATGCTTTCAAAATCAACAAAATATAAAAAAATTTTTACATTTTTATTATCACAGAATCTTTTAATATGCTTTAAATAAATCATACACAGTGATAAGAATGCATATTTCTTTTACATATAAAACATTAAAAATTTCTTAAACAATAAAATGTAGAAAGATCATGTTTAGCACAAATGGTTTGTGCATATGTTCAATAAGTAGGAAAAATGAATTTTTCATACTGAAATTTTCTTAAATTTTTCTTTGATGCTAAACTATCAAAGAAGCATTTTTTTTTCAAACATGTAAAAACAACATTTCGAAATGCATTCTTAGTATAACTATCAACAGTCTTTCTAGAAAACATATCTGCAACATAGATTTCATCTAAAAAATATAGCAACATGTATACTTAACAATTAAATTTAACCCTTTTCTGCGAATGTATAGTAACAGAAGTATTAAATGACATACAGTCATGTATGCTTCAAAATATATTTCAATTATATTGTCATTTTCTCATGATTTGGTCAAATGTGTAATGACTTTCAAAATAAAATACAGCTTTGGACAAATTTTATTTTTCACTTAATTTTGTTGAACCACAATAATCCATATATTTCAATGTCAACTGTATAAATTCATTTTTTTAATGTCTATGAAGGGAGTTAACTCATGAACTTTCCACAAATCTCCGGAAATCTTCCAGACTTATCTTTCCTTCTGGACTTTCTGTACACTGACCAACAAGCTGAAAAATAAAATGGAAAACAAAATATTAAAATTAAATCCAATGACATTTATATCCAGAATGTGGAAAAGACATAACACCTATATGCTGAATATTATATATCTCTATCCCAAATAGAGAAATCATTTATCCAAAATACAGAAAATCTGTATTCAGTTTACAGAAAAAACTTTAATATCAAAACTATAGAAAAGCTTCATTTAGCATACAAATAAACTTTATCCAGAAAATGCAAAAGCTTCAAATCCAGAATACATAAAAGTTTTATCCAGAACACCAATAAACTTGTTTATCCAGACTACATAAAGATCGATCCATAATACAGAAAATTTTATCTATAATGCTACAACTAGAATATAAATATAAACATTATCAAGAAAAAATTACTGAATACATATAAACTTTATCAAGAATTATTATACAAAAAAGATTTACCAAGAATACGGAAAGATTTTACCAAAATACAAATAAACTTTATTCAGGATACAGAAAGATTTATCCAGCATACAGATATGTTGAAGCAAAAATACAAATAAAATTTAACCAGAATACAGATATGTTAAATCATCTATACAGAATACAAATAAAATTTATCCCGAATACAGAAGACTTTATCCTGAATACAGAAGAGTTTTATCCAGTATACAAAAGAGCTTTATTCAGAATAAAGAAAGATTTATCCAGAAAACAGAAATAATTCATTCAAAATAAAAAAAGTGTACAAAACTTACAGCATTAACAACATCATCGTCAGCTGGCAGTTGTAATCTACGTAATAAATCTCTCATATTTAGGGCGTCAATGTACCCGGTTCTGTCTGTATTGTAACGTAAGAACATCTCATCCACACGTGTTTTATCAGTAATTGCAATCTTCTTCAGCTGGGCTCGAACCTGCTGCACTAACGTGTTCAAATCACCATCTCTGCAGAAAATAAATAAAACGATGTTTTTAATATTCTTGCCTACTAGAAGGAAAAGTATACATATGTCTGAGCATACGCCATAAATAGATATTCCTGTCTTCCGCTTGGGAAAAACCTTGTCTGAAATAGCATTCGCTTAGGTGACGTCACATAGTACTGGCACTATTATGACGTCACAAACGTATAAATTAAGTTAGCTAGGAAATACCCAAATTTAGTTGTCTCCATGGTATATTTTGAACATGATAGAAAAATGATCTGACATGTCTACCTATGTAAGACAGACGTTTCCCAACATTCGTGACTGAGTTTGGATTAAAAAAACCTTGCTAACGCTCAGATTTTCATTCCACACTGTCCCTCAACTAGGGAAAGAACCCATCTTACACAGGCAGACATGTAAGATACTTATAATCTTGCACATATATGCTTTCTATTTTACATCTTACCTCTAACCTACCCTACCATTAGTTATGAATGCTAACTCAGAAATTCCAGTGTCAACATTTTAAGTGTTACCGTGGAAAATCTGCCATTACACATCTAGAATTACAAACGTCTCTATGTTTTTCAACCTTTGAATAAATTTATTTTTGCTGTTCGTGCAAAATGATCGACAGAATAGGATTAGCAAATGCATGAACTATGCTAGCAATTCATGTTAAATTTGCAGATCCTTAATTCTGTCTTTCATTTTGAATGAACTACGTTCACCAGACAGAATAATCCGCAATGTCATCTATGTAATGTTCTCCCTGCCAATACGCAGAGGTCATCAAAACAGTGGTCCGTTATCGCTAAGCATCACTGATGTATCTTTTAAGCATTGCCTTTTGTTGTTCATTAATTACGTTAAAAAATTTCAAAGGAAAAGAATAGGGTGAATTTAAATATGGTAAAACTCACGTTCTCTTGACTTTCATAGGAGCACCTTTCACTGTTTCTTTCATGATGGACCCCTCTGCTAACCTCTGTCTCAATGACTGTACTGTGCTTTCTGTAATACACAATAGTGACATGTTCAATCTTTACAATGTAAGTAATGACAGTTTACACTCAAATATACTTTCCTCAAAATTCCACTTCACAGTGCGCACAGTATGTGTGTGTGTGTGTGATGTTAAACTTCCTTGCCCAAAACTCAGTCAGTCAGTCAGTCAGTCTGAGGTTATAAAATGTGTGTTTGGAGACCAGTCCACAAATGATTCTTGCCTTACTACTGGTCAATTTCAAATTTATGATGAGAAATAACAAATCAGATGTTTGAGTATTAAGACTGGTTTAAAAAGTAAGTTCAATAAACTTGTGACCAGTATCCTCTTTAGATCTCCCGCTCATTGTACTTTCCACTGGACAAATTTGCTTACAAATATTTGAGCTGCACCATGGAAAAACCAATATAGTGCATTTGCGACCAGCATGGATCCAGACCAGCATGCACATCCACACAGTCTGGTCATGATGCATGCTGTTCTCTTTCAATGCCTACTGCAATTAGAGATAATCTCACCATTTAGCGAACTGCACGTATCCTGACTAGACTGTGCGGATGTTATAACTATGTTGGTTTTCTCATAGCGTGACTCATACATGCTATGCATACATGATAAACAAAAGCAGAAAATAATCAAGAAGCCAACATTCTGTTTAAATAATGTTCTGCAAAATCCAGGTTTCAGCCAAAATAACAATATACATTTCAGCGTGACATGTAATTGTGGAAATGAAATGTGCAGGACCTTTTGTTTGCTAGCTAGAATATTATTCCACCAAACTGATTCAACAGCCATCACATCCGTGAAAATGAATGACAGAATAGCAATGATATCATAATTAGTTTCCAAATATAAAAGCAATAATTTCTCCAATAAGGCAGCCCTTGAAAAGTTGTATTTAACTGTTCCAATAGCAAAACTTAGTATGGAAGCATGGAATCTTATTTGAAAACAAAAAAAATAGGTTTGAAGTGAATAAAGCATATTTTGGAGATAAGTCTTGGAACTCTAGGATCTGATTGGCAGAACTAAATCTTGAAATTGACCAATGGCAAGATTTCTTTTAAAGACTTTTTGGTTGAAAAACTATGTACTTTAATATGCAGCTTGGAAAAAATAGGAGCCATGCCAAGAGAAAACCAACATGGTGGCTTTGCGACCAGCTTGGATCCAGTCAAGCCTGCGCATCTATGTAGTATGGTCAGGATCCATGCTGTTCTCTAATGGTTTCTCTAACTGCAATAGGCTTTGAAGCGAACAGCATGGATCCTGACCAGACTGCACAGATGAGCAGGCTGGTTTGGATCCATGCTGGTCGCAAATGCACTATGTTGGATTTCTCATGGTGCGGCTCAATTATATATCCAAAGCGATGACATGTCACTGAATAATATCACTGGAAATCAGACGTGAAAGAATTTATCACTTGGGCACGTAATATAATAATACCAATCAGAACATCAAACAAGAGGATTATGATGGTCCTGAATCGCTCACCTGCCCCCACATGAACTGAGTATGACGTCGTTTTTTTTCTATTACTGACATAGTGACCTAGTTTTTGAGCTCATGTGACCTACTTCTGAACTTGACCTAGATATCATCAAGATAAAAATTCTGACCAATTTTCATGAAGATCCATTGAAAATATGGCCTCTAGAGAAGTCAAAAGGTCTTTCTATGTTGAGACCTAGTGACCTAGTTTTTGACCGCAGTTGACCCAGTTTCAAACTTGACCTAGATATCATCAAGATTAACATTCAGACCAACTTTCATACAGATCCCATGAAAACTATGGTGCCTAGAGTGGTCACAAGGTTTTTCTATTATTTGACCTACTGACGTAGTTTTTGATTGCATGTGACCCAGTTTCAAACTTGACCTAGATATTATCAAGATGAACATTCTGGCTAATTTTCATGCAGATCCCATGAAAATATGGCCTCTACAGAGGTTACAGAGGTCACAAGGTTTTTCTATTATCTGACTTACTGACCTAGTTTTTAAACGCACATGACCCAGTTTCAAACTTGACCTACATGTCATTAAGATGAACATTCTGACCAATTTTCATACAGATCCCATGAAAAATATGACCTCTAGGGAGGTCACAAGATTTTTCTATTATTTAGACCTACTGACCTAGTTTTGGACCGCAGTTGACCCAATTTCAAATTTGTCCTAGATATCTTCAAGATGAACATTCTGACCAATTTTCATGCAGATCCCATGAAAAATATGGCCTCTACAGAGGTCACAAGGTTTTTCTATTATTTGACCTACTGACCTAGTTTTGGACCAGACGTAACCCAGTTTCAAACTTGACCTAGATATTATCAAGATGAACATTCTGACCAATTTTCCTGCAGATCCCATGAAAAATATGACCTCCAGAGAGGTCACAAGGTTTTTCTTTTATTTGACCTACTGACCTAGTTTTTGATGTCACGTGACCCAGTTTCAAACTTTACCTAGATATCATCAAGGTGAACATTCAGACCAACTTTCATGAAGATCTTGTGAAAAATATGGCCTCTAGAGAGGTCACAAGGTTTTTCTATTTTTAAACCTACTGACCTAGTTTTTAACGGCACGTGACCCAGTTTCGAACCTGACCCAGATATCATCAAGGTGAACATTCTGACCAACTTTCATACAGATCCCATTAAAAATGTGACCTCTAGAGTGGTCACAAGCAAAAGTTTACGGACGAACGCACGGACGGACGATGGACGCAGTGCGATCATAAAGTGACAAGGTGAGCTAAAAATGACTAATCCATACATGTAAAATCGCTCTTTGAGATTGATTATTTTGATTCTTTAAACACACTCTACATCTTTCATGATACATTACGACCATCAAATGTAATGTTTGACACCACATTATAATACATGTATATGCAAACTGTGATTTTCTTGCAATTTACAACACACAGTTGTAGTCTTCATTATTTAACAGGAGATCAGATTGGGTCCTGTCTGAATTATATTTAACATATTAACTGTCATGTGATTATGAAAATCTTACCTGGGAATTGGCCAGCGTGATCTTCCATAAACCTCAGTACATACTCATCAGCGTTTGTGATAACAAATCTATGTCGGAAAACTTCAATCACTGCACCGATGTAGAAATCTTGTGGTCCGTAGAATACTGGCTGGTCAGGCGGGCAGTTTGGCTTGGCTACGCGGGTTCTTTCCAGGAATTTGCCTCCGATGATACCGGAGTTCCGGACTGGAGGCTCGTAAATGGTCATCATGTCGTCCGCTAGTCTGTATGAAAGGATGAATCTACGTCCTTTGTCTTCCGGTCTGACAGAGTCCTGATGAAAAATATAAACTAGGTTAAAAATCTGCAAAATTAACAATTTTCATTACACACCTTTGTCTAAAATATGATATACTGTTTACTCCTTGATTAAAACCCTCTCCATAAACAATGATTACCACTATATTTTTCTTAAGAGAAAGGTATCTTTTGGGTTAATTCAGACCATAAGTGTTAATGAAAGCACTGTGAAAGTGATATCATTGTTTAATAAATTCATTAGAAGTAGGAAAGACATATCAAAACTTTACTAAAATGCAAAACAAACAAAATCTTAAACAAGAGCTGTCCATGTGACAGTATGCATGACTTCTCCCAGTGCTTGACTCTGAATTAGAGCTTTGCCAGTTAAAACTTTATAAAATTTAACCTAACAGTCTAAGTCATAAGGGGCATAACTCAAACAGTGATATAATATATTCAAATCAGAGTTATTGGAATTGTTTCTCCTGGTCTAATATTTGATAGTAAATAAACTATATTAAGTTTCAAATCAAAAGCTTTGATAGTAACAGTGATATTTGACTTTTATCAAAATTTTAACCAAAAACTTTTAAGTTCAAAAGGGGCAAAACTCTGACAAAATTCAAATCAGAGCTAAGGGGATTCCGACTGTTTCTCCTGCTGCTGACTTGGATAGTAAATAACGTTATTTGAAGTCTTAAGTCAAAAGCTTTGATACTTACAGAAATATTTGATTTAGTTTATAAAAAATCTTTAACCAAAAAATCTAAGTTAAGAAGGGGCATAACTCTGCAAAAATTCAAATCAGAGTTAATAGGATTATCTCTCCTGGTGTAGACTTTGATAATTAAAAGCTATTTTAAGTTTCAAGTCAATAACTTTGAAAGTTATAGATATATATTTTACTTTATCATAAATTTTTTAATTAACCAACGATGCTGGGGCAAGTGTAAATAAGCATTACTTTTCTTTGAAAAGTCGAGCTAAAAATATTCCCAAAAATTATTTTTAGAGTCTCAATAAATGTCCCACTTGAAACAAGTAACGCCCTCTGGGGTATTAACAAGGGGATATACCAGTAATCTGTTTTTTTTTTTAATTTAAGCCTAGATGCATTCCAAAAGACACAACTAAATATAAATATTTCAATATCTATACTGGTGAGATGCAAGCTCAAGATCTCTAAAACTCTGGCCACCTTTTTCAAAATTTATATACCATTCTATAATACTGTGAAATCATTTTTATTCGCGTAGGGCAAATTTTCACGAATTTCGCGCTAGGACCGATGCGCAAATTTCAGACCGTGCTATTATATTTTTTTTATTTTATTTTTTCATTTCTAAAATTGAAAATGCGCGAATTAAAGCCCGCGCGAAACAGTCCTTTTTCACGTTTGCGCGAAATTTCATGCCAGCGAAATTAAATGATTTCACAGTATGCTTGTCTCTGTTAAAAACACGTTTTCCCTAGAATGATGTCACCTTAATGTACGATGACATCAATGTTTTTGTTGTGACTAAGAAAGCGCGCTTCTATATTTAATCTACTGTTTTAGATCAAAAACATTTTAGAATCGAAATAATTTATAGCAAAACCGTGTTTTTACACTATTTATACACTCAGAAGGTAATACCTATATGTCGTACAAATAATTTCTCTTTAGCTTTGCCCTCATGAAATTATTACACCAGACATATAACCGCCCATCCTGCATAAATATTGTTAAAACACTTTTGCTATAGCCTCCTAAATCATTTCTTAATTCTAACATGACTTAAGTTAACCAAGTAACTTTATAGTACTAAAGATCATTTTATGATTTTTTCTGCAATTCAGGTATACACATACACAAAAAAAAACTAAAAAAAAACAACACACACGCAGGAAGAGAAGTTATATTCCAACTCCCTTACCATGACTGCCTCAAATCTGAGAACTTTGTGGTCATTTTCCAACATTTTGATAAAATCTTTCTTAGGAGGTTGTGGTATCAGTGACAGACATGACTGTAGAGAATCTTCTAGGGAACCAAACTGGTTGAAAGGAGGAATTTCCTGAAAAATAAATTTTTTGGCATATGATCAACAGAGAAATGCTACAAATCCTAGTGTTCAAAACTGCAGTTTTAAATTAATTCATTATGTAACTCAGTGCTTAAAGAACTTTATCCAAACTTATTAAATCAACTTTAAATAAGTAACTGGTATACTATTAAACTCACATGCTCAAAACCAACTTTCTTCAAATTATCTCCCTTCATACACCAATAAACAATTCTTTTTTTTTTACCTCCCTTGACCTCATCTTCAAGATTTAAAAAAACAAGAGCTGTCCATAAGACAGCCAAGCTCGACTATTCGAAATATTGTCACAGAAGCAGGAAATTATTACCCAAAATGTTAAATATCAAAAGAGTTTTAAGTTCGAAAGGGGACATAATTTGACCAAAATGCATATCAGAGTTATGGGACTTGATGCTATCAACTAGTTTTATAACCCCAAAGAAACATGTTAAGTTTCAATTCAATATCTGCATTAGTTTTCGGATAGTAACTTGCATGTAAAACTTTAACCAGAATTTTCTAAGTCCAAAAGGGGGCATAATTTGCTCAAAATACATGTTAAGAGTTATGGAACTTGAAACAGAGAGGTTGGTTATTGACCTAGAAAAAGAATAAATAAGTTTCAAAGCTATATGCCTTTTGGTAATAGCTGTATGTACTTGCACGCAAAACTTTAACCAGGATTTCTAAGTCCAAAAGGGGGCATAATTTGCCCAAAATACATGTCAGAGTTATGGGACTTGATTCTATCAACTAGTTTTATAACCCCGAAGACACATGTGAAGTTTCAATTTAATATCTGTAGTAGTTTTGGAGATAGTAACTTGCATGTAAAACTTTAACCAGGATTTTCTAAGTCCAAAAGGGGGCATAATTTGCCCAAAATACATGTCAGAGTTATGGGACTTGACCCAGTGAGGTTGGTAATTGATCTAGAAAAAGAAAAAATAAGTTTCAAATCTATATGCCTTTTAGTAACAGCTGTATGTACTTGCACGCAAAACTTTAACCAGAATTTTCTAAGTCCAAAAGGGGGCATAATTTGGCCAAAATACATGTCAGAGTTATGGGACTTGACCCAGTGAGGTAGGTAATTGATCTAGAAAAAGAAAAAATAAGTTTCAAATCTATATACCTTTTAGTAATAGCTGTATGTACTTGCACGCAAAACTTTAACCAGAATTTTTTAAGTCCAAAAGGGGGCATAATTTGGCCAAAATAAAGGTCAGAGTTATGGGACTTGGTGCTATCAACTAGTTTTATAACCCCGAAGACACATGTGAAGTTTCAATTTAATATCTGCATTAGTTTTGGAGATAGTAACTTGTATGTAAAACTTTAACCAGAATTTTCTAAGTCCAAAAGGGGGCATAATTTGCTCAAAATACATGTTAGAGTTATGGAACTTGACCCAGTGAGGTTGGTAATTGACCTAGAAAAAGAATAAATAAGTTTCAAAGCTATATGCCTTTACATGATAGCTGTATGTACTTGCATGCAAAAACTTAACCAAGGTGTGACGCCGACGCCGACGCCAGGGTGAGTAGAATAGCTAGACTATTCTTCGAATAGTCGAGCTAAAAAACACAACAAATTTTGCAATAGTAATATAATTATGATTTAAGTCTTAAAGACTAGGTAATATCATATTATATAATATATATACACAATGATATAACCACAGATAAACACAATACTGCAGTATTTTTTTTCTTTTAATACAGTTGAGAGTTACATCTGTTTTTAGTTTTACTGTAGCTCCCGTTACCTTAGCATTATCCAAGAGACAAAACTTACCATTTTAGGCAGATCTTTCATTTTCTGTTTTACTTCTACTGACGGGAATTCTGAGATTCCGAAAGTATGGTAGTAGAAACTCTTTGTAAAGTTATCGCAATCATAGATCAAGAATCGCCTTCCATAAATCATCACCGTTTCACCAATCGTGAAATCTTTTGGTGTAAAATACTCCTTAATCTCATGGGAGGAGAGTTCCATCACGACCCCAGGGAATGATGACTCTACATTGTATCTATCTTTAGGAACTTTGTGTCTACCGATGAGAACTGGGAATGGATCTCTACCGTCATTGGCAGTGTGCACTTCACGGACCTCCAGTGTATCGTCTACCAAGAAATACTAAAAAACAGAAGAACCAAATTATAAAAAATACCGCGTTTCAAAAAAGTAAACATGTATTTACATATCTATAAGGTTATCTTTTTGTAAGACAGTTCCTTCATTTAGTAGTATTGTGCTGAGTTTTATCCACTATCGTGCTGGAAGTGATTGATTCTGCCTTTGCCACCAGAGTAGATTATGATCAGCCTGCACACTGGTGTAGTCAAGATCAAGATCAAGATCTGCCCAATTTCATTAGTCAGTATCTTCTTGATTAGCACACCTAACAGCTAATGATACTGTCCAAATTGAAAGATGGACCAGTTTATTACAGAAATTTAGCAACTTATAAGGGTAAAAAATATGGCATCATTTTCTCAGTAATGCATATATGGTCTCTTAAAAGGTACTGTGAAAACCCATTATTTATCACAAATTCTAATATGAAAAAAATCTATGCACATTTCCTACACATTAACATATTATTTGACACTGAAAGAACGTACCCTTCCACAATTATTGATCTGCTTCTTTTTTTACAAACTTTTAGAATCAAAATGATATAAATTGAGCAGGCTAGTGTTACACTTAATTCACACAAACTGTATATATTATCTATCATTAGGCTTGTAGACAACTAGGCACTACTAGGTTATTCCATGGGGTGTTTTACTTCCCCAATTTAAACACTCTTAAAACATTTGTTAATTAAGCTGGTCTACTACAATTTACCAAAAAATATGTGCCTTGAATGAGAGCTTCCCTACTATGTCTACTCGTACACATAAAATACATATATTAGAATTGAAATGATAGACAGCAGAACCATGTTTTAACATGATACAGAAACCATACAAGGTTATGATGAGGTTTTATGTTTGCCATTAGTAATTAGACGAGGATTTCCCTTTTTAAAAAGAAGTCTAAAACTGCATCTTATTTTGCATGAAAATGAATTTTTGTATGTCACAATTATTACAAAACAGTTTAAAATGTCATCGTTGCATGTAGAAAAAAAACCACAAAAGACAAAAAAATATTTCAGGTATGCATGTCTTCAAGGATGTGGATTCGTTATAGCCATGTTATCATGTAAGAATTGAAGTAATGATTATCACAAACAGTGATTTTTTTTTAGTTAAAATAAATGTTTATCATTAAAATGTGATTATTGTACATGTATAATCATGATAACATACACCAAATATTCACCTAATTGTTTTCGTGTTGTATTCCCTTGTGTAACTGTTTATACAGTAACTTGGCAGAGCCTCGTTGCCTCCAAAAACAGTTACCCTCAAGCCAGATATTCTCATCTGCACTTACTACCATTGAAAGAATCTTGTAATATAATGACTGTTTTATACCTTTTTGTGACTTCTTGTTAGTTTGATTAAATTCTGGAGAACAAATTTAAGTACACGTATAAACCATTATGTTAATATTCGTGACAGTTGAGCGCAATACTACCGTAACTCCTAAGGCAGAAGCTATATTGCAGTATTCAGCTCAGTCCTAAAAAATCTATTATGCGGAATGGTTTCCGAAGAGATGACAATACGTACATGTATTACAAACGGTCTCATTTCACCGAACATATTGTCCCTATCATCCCAAACGCAGAAGAAACGCAAAACTTTTCTGTCAAGCTCGAGGAACTGTTTCTGCTTGTCAAACGACGAAGGTGTTGTGTATGTGCGGAGTGCAGCTGCATTCTTGCGTCTCTCTATGTAAGGGTCTGTAGGTAGCTGCTCACTGGCATTCAAAATAATACCTTCACTGTCCAAGAAATCCTGAAAGGAAGATAAAGGCTATAGGTTAAAATTTTCATAAATATGCTGTATAAATCTTTAACTTACCAACTCCCTTTTGATATAAATTTTGATATGAAATACAAACCATTTAAAAAATTATCAAACACAATGTATATTTACCTGTCTATAAGATGATCTGGAGTATAAGACACGGTCCTTTGATTATTTCAAAATCTGCAGTATTTTGCAGTCTTTTATGAGTCACGCTTAAGTCAAGTTCAGATCAATGACAGTGACTCACAAATTAGACGATGCAAAACATAAGGTATGATATTTACATAGAAAAAACTGTCACGTAGTTAAGTAAATACAGTAACTGGAACAAAAAGACATTACTTAAGAAATAAGTGCACAAATAGGGCTGTTTACTTTGCATTGTATGAACATATATAATACAACAAGAATATAATCCATATAAATATTATTACAGTAAAGTCATATTCATTTCGTTGGCAGGAAATTTTGTGTGTTCAATTTTTTTCCAAAATGATAAAATTTATATTCTAACACGATCCGATTCATTTTCCTATTAAACAAAGAAGGCAGAAAACAGTGAATTATTATACAACAAATCACTGTTCTGACGTCACAATTATTACGTCATGGCGTCAAACGGCATAGCGGCGCGCTGGAAAAGAAACCGATTGAAAACGGGCAAATATTTAATGATTGTCGTAAAGGATGTGCTTAAAAATCCTTGATAACATGTTAGAATCGAAATAATATATCTCATTCAGTGATTTGCTCTTGAATAAATCATTGTTTGTCGTTCAGATGCGTATTATTATATCACTCGGGCTGCGCCCTCGTGATATAATTCCTTCGCATCTGAACTCCAAACAATGATTTATTCAACGACAAATCACTGGATGATATATATTATTTCTTAAATAATGGAACAATTGAACTCGTGGATTCTAAATTCATTAAATGATCAATTTTTTTACAATTTTCTCTAGTAGTTTTCAACTTCTTGGAGATACACAACAAACTACTTGACAACGCATCACCCGCTAATAGAAAGGATATTATCAAAGAATTTTTATCAGCGATTTAATAGAAATGAAAGACGTGTAAGTACACTTTAAATACTATACCAGTTCATAAATTTGAAGACATAAAAAGAGGAAATTGCCAACAATGATAAACACTTACAGATGTAAATTTATCCATGTTTACAATGTGGAAAACTTTCCCATAGAATGTAACATTGACACCATTGTTCAAATCTTTCCAATGCCAATGATCTCCCTGGTCATTCTTCGGCAGTCTTTGTCTCTTGATCAATTTTCCTACAATTTATACATATATAAAGTTTTATACTCTGTATTCTTAAGGCCTAAAAAAGAATTCTTTGTTTGCAGTAACATGCTAAAAAAAAAATTAGGGTACCTAGGTAGGTCAGCATTTTTTTAAATTTCTTTTTATTATGTGAGACTTTTCGGAAATCATTTTTGTGTCAAAAAATGAATACAAATAAAGAGGTTATTCCTTTGCTATAGAGCATTAGTAAGTTGATTTCTAATGTTTATACTGACCTGTCTGACCATGTGTAATAATTAATCATATTAAAAACTTAAGTTTTGCAACTTTTTGTTAAAAAGTTAAAAAAATATATTCTCCAAGGCCATAAAAACATAAAAACATTTAGAGCTGGGCCAAAAATTTAGGGTAGGTCAGGATACAGGAAATAAACAATTCTTTTTTTTATGCCTAACCTTTAATTTATAGTTTCATGTCAAAGTATATTCTGACAGTATTACACAATTGAGAAGGTGGCAATATAATAAATAAATCTAAAATATGATAAAATAAGGTTTAGTCTTAACTCAGGGCTATTATTTAGCAGCAGCTAAACATCTAAAACGGACCGGTTCATTCATTTATTATTCAAAAGGGGTGTTCAGTATCACTGAAACTTTACTGTCACTGATGCTGATCTTGGTCTGCACTGGTCGCAAAAGGTAGATTCTCACTTAGCGCCACCAAGCTAAAGGTAAAACCACTTTCAGAACCATCAATTTGGTAATTTGTGGGCCTTGGATGTTGTCTTATATGGCAGTTGACTAAATATAATAATTAACATTTTTTTCTGAGTGAAGAGGACCCTTGATGAGGACCCTAATGAAGAGCCTGACATAATTTTTATGTAAACACTGGCTTTTAATGGTGCCTCTGAAATTCCTTAATGGTATATCTTAAATAGAACAAAATGCATATATACATAATAATATATAACCCTAACCCTTTATTTAAGTATAGAGTATCCAGTTATGTTTGTACTCATTCATCATCAGTGTTCAGATGTTAATATTTCAAGCTGTAAGAAATTTCACTACAAATGATTAAAATTATGTGTGTTTAAACTTTTAGAATGCAATACCTTGTGGCATTCCACTGTTTTCTACATGGGGTTCTATAACTGCAATACTGTCATCCTCGAGGTAATAGAAAATGTCGACTGGGCGTACTCGGAAATACTCGTCTTTTGATTCATGAACGGTCTGCTTGAAGTAGGCATTAAACCGGAGCACCTACAGGTCAAAATAGAAATACTTAAAAGTTTAAGTTTAATACTCCTACCAAGACAATTACACCATTATCAAAGTAAATGATAACACGTTTTAAAGATGATTAAATTAAAATTATGCATATCACTTTTTTTTGCAGATGCACTGGTTGAAAACACATTTTAAAGTGTTCAAGGATCAAGCACTATCATTTTAACATAACAAACTTTTGAAAATGAACTTCTACTTGTAGACATATCTAAAGTTAACTCATTGCATGAATACAGTATTTTTCAAATACCTTCTTATCCCAAGCAACATGTCCAGGTACAAAATCCTCAGGGGGTGCTTCTTTAGCCTGACCATAAGTCAGTGTTGGATTAAAGTTGGCTAGTTCATTGAGCTCCTGTTCCGACAGCTGATTGTAGAGAATGGGCTCTCCTCCAATGCCGACAGTGGGGTGTGTGGGCAATGCGTATCCATTCTTGTAGTTCAGGGAATGACTTCTGTGGTATTTATTTCTCTGTTGAGAAAAATGATGACTTAAAAGCTAATATAACTTTGGTACTAAAAATACTGTCTCTACAGCATGTACATCATACAGTACTACTATACAGACTTATAAGATGAGACTATATAAAAGTTCAAATGTAATTCTTATTGATCTTTACTTTGTTTAATTTCTTAAATGTGCTACAGATTCATACTGAAATACATGGACACTCTATAAATGTAAAAAATATGGGATAAAGGGTCTGAGTTAAAACTGAGCTTATGACTTATGTTGAATTGTTAATGATCTAAAATGGCTTAATTTTAGTAACAAGGTAAAATATCACACAGCTGTGATGGTTTACAAATCTATGCATAACATGGTACCGATCTACATGACTGAAATATTAAGTGTCTCAAATAATAAATTGCATAATCTACGATCAACAGCTCACAAAGATCTTGTTTTGCGTATAACACCTCGTATAAATTATCTTAAAGATTCATTCTCGTACTTCAGCGTTAATATTTGGAATAAATTACCTGCTGAAATTAAGGAATCAAATACATTACAAACATTCAAAAATAATATCAAACGACATTTGTTCATGTTACAGTCCAGTGCTTAAGATAATTATATTATTATAGTTTTTACATATCATGATGTCAGTTATTTTATTATTATTTTGTTTTGCTGTTGTTTGTTTTTTTCTCTTTGATAGTCTTATAATTATGTGAGTATCTGTCGTATTTAATACATTGATCATTCATTTATATATATTTAAATATGATTTTGTGAAATTTATCGTAAATGGTTGTATACATGTGTATTGTTGTTGTTGTTAACTGAAGGCCATACTGAAAATAAGTTTACGTTTCATTTTCATGTTATGTACACTTTGTATGTTACCTTCATTAAATAAAGATTTTATTATTATTATTATTAGATCTATTATTATTATTATACATTGTACCAGTATGTCATGCCAATTTAAAATGAAACCTTATTAAACTGAGGTTTAGCAGTCTAAAAGCCAATATCCAATGAAAAGCCCAAAACCAAAATGCCCAATTCACTCTGAAAGCTTGATTTTCTCTGAAGCTCTGAAATGTGATTGTCTGAATATGAACCATTATCTGATCAGGGCAGGTTACTAAATCAAAAAGATTAAATTGCTATATAGCTCTTGGGACCAATCCAGCTATGATTGCTCAATTAGAAAAAAAAAAGATCTTGAAACATAATTCACTATAAAATGGAAACATGATCACACACATTCATTGATTTTTTACCATTATTTGGAAAGGGGTTAGTGCCCATAAACCAGATGTGCACCAAGAATTCGGTACACCTGAAATTTACCAGTACGCAATATCAAACAGGCTATTGTTGCAATTTATTTAAGTGATTGTAAGAAGCACATCCTGCCTTTCAAAATCCTAACAAAGTGCATACCTGTAAAGTGCATTCTAGCCAAGAATTCTACAGTATCAAATGTTAGTTCAAATACTTCACAAATTGCCACATGGTCATGCATAATTCATTTGACATTCTGTTTTGACACATTCTAAAATTGGTAAACCTTTATTTTTACTGGGACATCAGCATTGAACCTGATGTAGTAAACAGTTGAACGCACTGGCTGAGTGGGCTAAGATGCTTTGCTATGGAGGTGACCGTGGAGGTGGAGGCCAAAGTTTCATTCTTGAATCTTGGTTTCTATTTTATTTTTTGGTGGATGACAAAACAAAGTTGTGTCAAAATTTATCCAGAGTATTTCTGCTAAGTCTTTTCACAGAGGTTACTAGCTGGATTTTTTTTCTAATGACAGAGCTGCAGTTTATCATTTTATGTCAATGGCAACTGAAAACAATTCATGAAATAGTTTATTACTTCAACTTTTGGCGATTATTTTTCAGAAAGATCTTACCGTAGGATCAGAAAATGTATTTCCTGGTAGAAAAGGCAAGCCTTCCATTCTGTATTTCTGTGTTTTGTCTGTTCTGACTATTTACATGAGTTGTTTTGCTGTCAATCCACACACAGCTCCGTTGCTACTGTCGTTACTATGCAAACAACTATCTCGCGGAAATTTGCGAGACTTTAAAACCGGAAAAAGAATTTAGTGACTTCCGGCGAAAGTTTGTGTACATTTTAATTTGATATTTAGATCGGTAAATTGCAAAAAACACGGGACATTGCATCTGTTCAAGTGACAGACAATAACGGAATGGCAACTCCTAATGAGGTACCCCTTTTAAGCGTTCTTTTTCTGAAATCCTCGATGTTGAAAAATGATTCAAACTATCCAGTCGGCGAATGAGTCATCAAGTCGAAAGGACAATATTCGGATTCAAATACGATTCGGATAAATTCTTCATGCAGTATAAGTGTTGATATCCTGGCAGAAGGTCTAATACCCTGCGTTAAAACTGTACTGCCTGTTAAAACAGCTGGCTATTTACAAATAAAATTAGGCAGTGCTTGAGAACAAGAATACAAATCCCATTGTGTTAGAATAAAATTTATAGACTCTAGTTACTTAGTTTTTGCTGAATCTTGGACATTTCTACCCCAAGACATTTCAACCCCAAAATTTAATTTCTTGGACAATTCGACCCCAAAAATATTTCAACCCCAAGACATTTCGACCCCTCAGATATAGTTGTTCGTTTTCATTTTATATTTCTTACATTTTGCATATTTTAGAAAATATGAATATATAGATCTATGTAAATATTCTATTTTTAAGTGAATCATACACAAAATACATGTCAGTGAATAAACTGACCAGAAATGACGGGCCGTTAGTCCAACTAATTGTACGTGAGCCATAATATTGTGATAATGTTTGTATTGGTCAATATCTTTCCTCCACGTACAACATAGATACTACCTCCCATGTGTTGAGCCTTCTGTGTGTTATATGCGCGGCTCAACACAGATTTTTAAATCGCATTTAAACCATTAAAAATAGTGAAATTTTACAATACCTAGAAAGAATATCCATTTCTTCCTTCAATTCAATTAATATTTATATGAATAAACGGCAAAACACGAGTTTGTCACTGTTTTAAACAACACACCCTAAAGTTTACACAAATTTTACATGGCTCCTATTCATGTCACGTGATCGATAACAACTAACCGCACTGTCAGCGTGTATTGAATGTAATGGAGGACGTGTAATACAGCGAGGTAGACAAACTGAAACATACAGTCGCCATTTTTACAATAATGTCTGCAGAGACATTTTCTCTCCGTTATATTGCTCTTCAAGAGAAAAGCCAGGCTAAAATGACTTATTTTTATTGTTTCCATGTAGCTAGAGTGTCTGCGGACGAGAAAAATGATATATAATACATCTATATTTGTATAAGTTTCAGCATTTCCACAGAATGTGTCGCATATTTAGCCATTTTTCAGCGTTATGCTGTTGCACTGAAAAATTGGATAAACTGTGTTGAATTTTGTGGAAAGACTATGAAATGCTGAAGATGGTTTGTAACCTTTTTTACAACTTCAACAATATCGCTTTCAGGTATTTTTTATTTCAATCAAATCAGATAAAAACTGTCAAAGATACACAGCAATTTCTGCAAAACAATACTCCGTTATGCTATTTTTCGAAAAACAACTGTGTTAATTTAAAATAGGTGAAAAATATGTTATAAAATGCATAAAAACTATTAAACATAATTAGATATTTGCTTAAGTATGTTGTTTTCAATAATAAAGTATGGAATTGCAACCAAAAAATGATATTGCTAAAATAACATTTCTTGTACTTTAAGGGGTACTTGAATCAGAAGATTTGTAGTGTCCGCAACGCAGTAGATACAGGAAATGAAAGTGATCCAAATGACAGCGAGTTACTGATTACAAAATGCTGTTGTGATGCACATTATTTGTGCAAAATTATTTTGCTGCTATTCCAACAATAATATTTCCATATTAGATTTGCTGACTGTAGTGTCCGCAACGTTTTGTAGTGTCCGCAACACTTATTATTTTTAAGAAACCAATTTTATCAGCTCAAATTCTGTGTTTTAAATGTCCATATCGTTCTGTAAGACAACAGAATTTATAATTAAACCTAAAGTGCCAACAAAAATAAAAATGAAACAGGGCTATAACATAAAATGTGCTAAGAAGCCTTGCAGCTTTTGTCGAGAAGAATATTAAATACGTATATTAGTTTGTATTACTTAGGGTCCAAGATGAAACCATGAGTAGTGTTTTCAAACTAGTTTTATTAGTATTGACAACTGAAGATACAGTTGAACAGCATTTTAACTTGCAAAAGATTTTGTAGTGTCCGCAACATTTTGTAGTGTCCGCAACAGACCTAATATACTTAAATCTATCCTGCTTTTCTGATTTTTGACATTTTTTTTTCAATCAAATGACATGAGTATACATATTTAATACTGGCCTTTGCTGGAATATACCATAAATTCTAAGTCCTCATAAGGCAAGTTATTTGCCAAAAAAAAAAGGAACTAAACTTTATGAATATTCAAAGAAGTTATAAATAGCTCGTTACAACAAAAATGACACAAATTATTGAAGAAACTAATTTACTAATGCAGATATTGACTTGAAACTTCACATGTGTCTTCGGGGTTATAAAACTAGTTGATAGCAGCAAGTTTCATAACTCTGACCTTCATTTTGGCCAAATTATGCCCCCTTTTGGACTTAGAAAATTCTGGTTAAAGTTTTGCGTGCAAGTATATACAGCTAATACTAAAAGGCATATAGATTTGAAACTTATTTTTTCTTTTTCTAGATCAATTACCAACTTCACTGGGTCAAGTCCCATAACTCTGACATGTATTTTGAGCAAATTATGCCCCCTTTTTGACATAGAAAATTCTGGTTGAAGTTTTACATGAAAGTTACTATCTCCAAAACTAATGCAGATATTGACTTGAAACTTCACATGTGTCTTCGGGGTTATAAAACTAGTTGATAGCAGCAAGTCCCATAACTCTGACCTTCATTTTTGTCAAATTATGCCCCCTTTTAGACTTAGAAAATCCTGGTTAAAGTTTTGCGGTATCCAACCCTAGACATGTATATAATATAGGCTAACATAGAAGAAACCTTTAACTTTGTACTTGTACCATTACGTTACACATGCACACTTGAAGCGTCCACAAAAGCTCACCCTGTCAGTACGTGACAGGTGAGCTAAAAATATAATGAATTATTTTATCATATTAAAGGGAGGTAATAAATAACAAATGACATGCATGACATTTATATGGTACTAAAGAAACATTTTTTAAAATTACACACCATAACAAGAGGGTCATGATGACCCTGTATCGCTCACCTGTTAAACTTGGCTTTGGAATCATCAAGATAAACATCATGACCAAGTTTCATGAAGATGATCCATAAATGTGGTCTCTCCTTTGATTTGAGTGGGTGACCTAGTTTTTGACCCAACATGACCCAGTTTCGAACCTGGCCTAGGAATCATCAAGATAAAAACATAAAGATAGGGTCATAAATATGGCCTCTAGGGTGTTAACAAGCTTTTCCTTTGATCTAACCTTGTGATCTAGTTTTTGACTCAACATGACCCAGTTTCTAACTTGGCCTAGAGATCATCAAGATAAACATTCTGTGTAAGTCTGTATCAAACCAAAGCATAAATGAAACCACTATAATTATGGCTTAAAGGGCCAAAATAGAAAATTTTGCCCCTTTCAGGTGCGGTAACTCTAAGAACCCATGATAAAATCTAGCCGGTTTTCGAAAGGAACCAAGATCTTATTGAACAAATGTTAAAGAAGTTTTGAACGAACCAACATTATCCTCCAAGAGCACAAACAGGAGAAATTATTTTGTGTTTTAGTACTGATAAAATGTAGTCACTGAAAGCTAGACAGAACTGAAGTGTTGTCAAACTATTGACAGATGCAGATATTTATAAACTGACTTAAAGTTCTATTCTGTTAGTTTGTTACTGTTAATTTCTTGTTACAAACAAGTTAACTGTCCGTCCGTTGGTTCGTTCGTTCGTCACAACGTTAACTTTTTGCATGAAGGCACTTTACTCGCGAACCACTGCACCCAGGACCTTCAAACTTCACATGCTGATAGTACTTATTGAGTGCACCACCCTTACTGACCTTGAGGTCAAAGGTCAAGGACACAGGGGCCAACGTTAACTTTTTGCATGAAGGCACTTTACTCGCGGACCACTGCAACCAGGAACTTCACATGCTGATAGTACTTTATGAGAACACCAACCTTACTGACTTTGGGATCACCAGGTCAAAGGTCAAGGTCACAGGGGCCAACGTTAACTTTTTGCATGAAGGCACTTTACTCGAGAACCACTGCACCCAGGACCTTCAAACTTTACTTGCTGATAGTACTTAATGAGTAGACCAATCCTACAGATTTTGGGATCACCAGGTCAAAGGTCAAGGTCACAGGGGCCAACGTTACTTTTTTGCATGAAGGCACTTTACTCGAGAACCACTGCACCCAGGACCTTCAAACTTTACTTGCTGATAGTACTTTATGAGTACACCACCCCTACTGACTTTGGGGTCACCTGGTCAAAGGTCAAGGTCACAAGGGCCAACGTTAACTTTTTGCATGAAGGCACTTTACTCGCGAACCACTTCACCCAGGACCTTCAGACTTCACATGCTGATAGTACTTATTGAGTACACCACCCCTACTGACTTTGGGGTCACCAGGTCAAAGGTCAAGGTGCTGCGGGGGCATTTGTCACCATTAGTGACAGCTCTTGTTTCTTATTGCTATACAGCCATGTATTTTCAGCTTGGGAATAATGAACAGTTTCGGACAGAGAATGTTCCACAATTTGTTTATTTTGAAAGAGGTTGTGATAGAATTGTAATAACTGAAATATTTTACTTTTACTTTTGTTATTATTGAGAGAATCTAAATGTTATTATTCAGAGAATTTATATGTTTCTACAGAATTACTATACATATATATACTTCTTTTGGTCTTTATAAATTCTGATTTCCATTGGAAACTCTTTTGGAGAGGACACATTTCAAGTAATTATGTAAAGATTTGGTTACCATACAAGCTAGGCAACATTTCTATTTCAGTAAAGTAAGTCTGTTTATCTTCGATTATTAAAATTTAGTAAAGTAAATTCTCAAAAAAGGGATTGTTCCAGGCATTGAAAGCTAACACCCACTAGCACAAGCTTTAGCTGTATTCTATTTACACTATTCAAACAATTTAATATAAAACAAAGCAATTGAGGATTTAAACATGTAATTAATACTTGAATATCTTTTAAAACGTTCTTGTTTAGATTTTTATATTCCGGCTTGGCAGGAAAGCACACTAATTATTATGTGTAGTGTCCGCAACGTTTTTTTAAATGCCAAGTTGGAATTTGTTTTAGAGTTACAGTTTGTTTTATCTATAAAAGTCCTTCTTAAACAAATATTCTAATGTCCATGCATCACATATAACAAAGATAAACACTGCTGTTTGGAAGATATCACAAATTTTTGGCCTGTTTACCTTACAAAATATTTTTGCCAACATACTGATCGGTAAACTTATCATAAACATGGCTAATTTTTCATACAGAAGCTTACTATTTAACTTTCAGTGAACAATGTTATTCAATTATCTCATTGTAAGTGACATTAAACCATGGAATTACTTTTGAATTCAATAATGCAATTATGTAGTGTCCGCAACGTTTTTATACCTTTTCATATTCTATTTATATGGCATTGCATTTCAAACTCATGTTAAAATAAATGGCTCTTTCTGATGAAGTATGTATCAAAGTTTAAGTGTATGAAATAACATTTAATAATACTTGCTGGACTATATTTTAGAGAAAACTATCTTTTAATGTATTTTTAACACAAAATTTGGCAGTCATTCCGTTGTTAATTAATAAGTCGTTTTTCGAAATAAAAGTTGGAAGGACAGAAATATTGTTTTTTTCTTTTACCAAATGCAAGGACTAGCTTAGAAATAATGGTATATGTTAAACATGTCTATTTTTGACCAGATTATATGAGTATAACATAAATGTATGTAGTGTCCACAACGCACAATACCAGCAGTTGCTTTAAATTTCATAATTCAAGAACGGCATGTTATTAAAGGTTAAAAAATTACCATCTGATGCAGTAATAGCAAGAGAAAAAGTCTACCAAATCCCAAACTGATTGGCAAAAGTTGATTTTTTTACACCAAGTGCAACATACCTGCAGACATTATTGTAAAAATGGCGAGTGTTTACGCTTTATTAACGTATTTTACTGTTATGTTTAAACCATAAAATGATTAGGTTTTACTATGTTTTATGATTTCATCTTGTAAATACATTGCGTTATCGTGTTTTCACCTAAATCTAATTTCAACACAGGAAAGGTTGTTCTTGGTTTTGACGTAAAGGAGGGATTATGACCTATCACAAAAATATCTCAGAATCACTTTGGACGTCTAATTATTTGGACTAACGGGCCGTATGTTTATTACTGGAACTAATTGAATTGTTTCTTTATGTTTAATTTGATAATTTAAGAAGAAAATATATTATGAAAAGATCATTTTTTAAAAGAATTATATCTATTTATATACAGAAATATAAAAACGTTTACTGCATTTATTGCCAAAGCACAGTTAATGTCCTTTGAATATGTGGCGTTTACTGCATTTATTGCCAAAGCACAGTTAATGTCCTTTGAATATGTGGCGTTTACTGCATTTATTGCCAAAGCACAGTTAATGTCCTTTGAACAAACACGTGCCTCTGAGTCTGATTAGTCCTGATAGAGTTTGATTGGATTATCACACCTATTGATTATATCAATACTTGTAAGCACACACAAGTGATCATGTTACAAATAATGCCTAACAGGGTAGGTGCAGTTAAATATGATAAGCTTTTATTTAATTCAAAAGCGAACAAAATTGGGCTTAAAATAAAATTAAGTTTGTTTGACCTTTACCTACCGACCTGATAAAATTGCCCCGACTCAAATAATTTTATTGCATTCCAGAGAAAAAAAATATGTTTATTTTCTTATCAGAGGGAAAAACTTATTTTGGTGCTTGAAACTGGCGATTATTTTATTTAACAAATGCGTAAATAATTATGGCAAGTGAGAAAGTAACCCGCGGTCAGCTAGTAGAAAATCGATAAAGCGGACTGTTTATTATCTCGTGTATTCCGAAAACATGTCAACTATGCCGATAACGTTGCCTAAGGCCATAGGATGCAGACGACAATCAGACCGCTTATAACCGGAAGGCAATCTGACGAAAGGACATAATTTTAGAAATTAGTATCTAATTTACCCGCGAAACGTAAAGATACCAAAACGTCATGCCGGTAATTCTCCATTCCACGAGCACGTGCGACCTATCGTAATATCTAATTTCCATCGCTCGACGTTACTTTTGTTTACACATACACAAAAAACGCGCGTAGTGCATTCATTTTTTGTTATTATTGCATCAATATTTTTAGCACCGTTTAAGAAGTAATATAGTTTGAATTCTATAACGATTTTAATAAGATATCGACAGGAATGTAGACAAAATTCTATAAAAACGGTCAAATTTAAATTTAGTTCTTTGTAAAATTTCAAACAGTGCGATCTTAATTACTTATTTCTTTCTAAGAGTAAATAAATGATAAATTCTATGGGCATAAAGTTCTGACTTTTGACCAGAAAGTACAAAAAAAAAACAGAATAAAAAAAACTTAAATAATGAAAAAGCGTACAGATCTATGTTAGTGTGGCAAAATATCTCACAGAGGTAGGATATCCACAATTATCGTTTGACACATTTACCTGTCAGTTTATACAGGATATTGAATTCGCTTTAACAAATTAAAGAAGAAACTTTTTTATTGATTAATTTAAAGAACCGAGGCCGTATGATCAAACAGTGATATGTCATATGGCGCGAAAACATGACGTAATTCCATGACAATCTCGGGCAACTATACCACTTTGATCTCCACTTCAGATGCCATGATACCGATACACTTCTTTTAGCTCTTTGAGGGGGGTGTTAATTGATTATGAAAACAAGGACAATATGACTAACTTTATCAACAGAATAATTACTGATAATCGTTTACGCTTTTTATTTCGCTCTCAACATTGGGTGGATTATGATTATTGTGTCCATATTTTTGGGACACTTTACAAAATAATCATTTTTCGGGAAATAAGTCTTGAGAAAGTGAAAATAACTAGTCCTAACACTTTTGGAAAATACGCTAGGGGCTAAACTGTGATTATTAATACTATCGATGCAGTTATTATGGAGAGCAACTAGGTGCCAATGGAGATTACAAAAATACAGTGAAAGAAAAATGTCTGCTGTGAATAGGAAATTTAAGAAGAACAAATATGATTGATTACAAAGGAAACATAGTGTACATAAGAATATTATTTGTCTACTATGTGTTATATTTGAAATTTGCTTGTACATATAAATACTGCTTTCATAACAGTGACAGTATTGCGGCAATTGACAGGCGAGTGGTGGGAAATTTAATTATCTGTGAAAATATATTATAAAGTGAGTTAATTGTTGATTTCAAAATGTGTTTAATCAGAAATCGTTTTGAAATGCATTTGTTCGAAGTGAGAAAATCTCAGTTTTCGAATTTCAAGAATTTAACAAGAACCTAAATGTGTTGAAATATTACAGTCTAGATAGTTTTAATATTTTTATTTTGTTATGCCAGAACAAAGAGCTATAAAGATCTTATACTTCTTTTGCCAGGACAATGGCATAATAAATGTCTGATGTCGGGAAACCCAATCTTGTTTCTGTTTTTAGTAACATGACCAATACGTGCAAGTAGCTTGAAGCTAAAAAAAACATCACTTTTGCTTGCATACTGCCATAACCGTAAAACCTTCTAAAACTCATAAAAAGTTTTTATCTATTGAATTAAGCATCAAACACTTGTTGAAAATAAGCTGTAATTCAATAGTGTGTTTAGATGCCAAATATCGCGTATTTTCGCGACTATATTGTTTTGTACTTTTAAGCGCCGATGTACTGAAAACACTTTTGATATATATATATATATATATAAAGAAAAAGTATAGACATGAAAGATACTTAAAGACTTGGTGAACTTTGCCTTATGTGCAAATTAAGTATGTGCCCATATTGTGTGTGCATAAATAGGGCTAGGGCTTTATTACAAGCATACATTTAACAGAGCATCTTCAGAGATTATCTATAAGCAATAGGTATTAATAAATAGACTTTATTACTGAGACAACAAACATTTAAGAAAACTAAAATACATAGTATAATAAAATTATTTACCTACCTACCTACCCACTGTAAAAATACTGGGTCGGTAAAGGTCAAACAAACTTAATTTTAATTTAGGCCTTATGGCGATTATGGTTCATCCACGAGTGCGCAAATTTTCTGCAATAAACCCTACAAAAATACCATTTTATTTTCGTTTCGTATTTTATTCATTTATGATATATATGATTGAGTTATTTTTAAAAAAACCTTCAAAAATACCTTTAAGTTACAAAATATACAGGTGTATTCCGGTTATGGAAAATGTATTCCCATACATGTGATCTCCCGCGCGGGAGGGTCAAAATCCCGAATTTTTCACCTTGCCTCCCGTCTCCCGACCAAAACCATAATTCTCCCGCTTTTCAAAAAAAAAAAAAAAAAAAAAAAATCATTATTATGACTGGGTTGATAATTACCGAGGAGTGCCAAGCATGTTTACACAGTAAATCAAAGTGTCACGGACTGTTGTGTATTATACATGTTTGACACACATGTAGCTAGAGGAAAGAGTTGTTTTTCACAGGTGAATTTTGATAACATGATTAATTGTTTGTTTTGATAAGGGATTAGACAAGCTGGGCCTTTTCCACCTGTCTCACGGGGCCGAATATCGGTCCATTCTCAGTGCACCATTTTTTACCAGTTTGAAGCAAAAAAAAAACTCCCAGTCATAAGAAATAATTCCCAGCTGAAATGATTTTTTGATTATTCAAAGAAAAGTTTTGTTCGATAATAAAATCACATAAATAATTGTTGGAAAAACCAACCCATTGCTATTTTTAGAAAATAAATGTTATTTCCCCTTATGCAGTTACGCCATTTTCTTCCAATGTTTACCAAATTAATTTGCTAATAAAATCGGACTTATTTCATTGAAAAATGGATGAAAACACACACCCACTGATTTGATATCATCAATCTACATTATTTTGGTAAGGGTAAATACATGTTGATGTATTTCTTTTTTCTGTTTTTCACATCAAAATCATTAATGATCAGTATTTTTATACGAAAGTGGGTGGGGTAAGGAATTTACATAATATTTATGAGTTGTGTTCAGACCAATTTAGAGCTTCGTTTTTTTTTCAGTCCTCGAGTAGAATAATGTTAATGCATGTTCACCACCATTTCAGACCAAAATTGAGACTTTGAGTCTACAAATTTAATCTGTTAAGAAAGTTTAAAGTTAGAACAAGAGGGAGCTTCTGTAAGACAGCATGCTCGACTTTTCTCAGTGATTGAATTAAAGCTTTGCCAGTAAAAGGGGCAATTAAAGCTTTGCCAGTAAAAGGGGCATAATAGTCAATAGCTTGTAACAGAGATATTGGACATTATATAAAATAAAGTCCCCTTGATCAAAATCCCCTTCACTAAAAAATGACAGGGTGTTACAAAATCCCCTTCATATTTTTGCAGGGGGTATCATAATCCCCTCTACGATTTTTACTTATTTCATCAAGTTCAAATACAACTATACACAATTTAAACGTCTACTGCATAAAGCACGTAAATACAATGCCTTTACCAAACATAATAATAATTTGAAGCACTGATATCTATATATCTATAATGAAAATCACAGAGGGGATTATGATACCCCCTGCAAAAGTATGAAGGGGATTTTGTAACACCCAGTCATTTTTCCATGGAGGGGATTTTGATATACACTCAAAACTTTAACAAAAAAATGTAACTTTAAAAGTGGCATAACTCTGTCAAAGTTCTAATCAAGGGTTATGAGGATTGTTTCTTCTGGTGTAGACTTATGCCTCATTGTGTGGCCTAAAATGTTGGATTTTGTCTCTAAATTTTGTGTCCGCGCGCTTAATTTTTGTCGATAAAAAACCTCCAGTTTTGAGACCCCAGCTCCAGCTGAAAAATGGCAGACCTCCAGTTTTGGGATTCTGAACTTATCACATGTATGGTATTCCGATGTATCCCGGTTTTTAATTGGATTCCAGTTTTATGCGTGACAGAAATCAGTTGAAGTTATACTTTTAAAATCATACTTTAAATCACGTGTATTTGCTAAAATATTCAATATAGAGAAAAGTAAAATACACTCTGTATAAATAGCTTGTTAAAATCATACTTTAAATCACATGCATTTGCTAAAATATTTGAATATAGAAAAAAAGTAATACGGCTGCCACATTTTCTTTACAGATATGAATTATGATAATAATTTTTTCCCCGTTTTAAACGAAACAGTACTCACATATTCTTAAATTTTGCAGTAACGGGGATTTCTTGTTTGATATTTTACAACTGGCTGGAATGTCGTTCATAGAAAAGAAAAGAGCAGTTTGTAAATAACAAAAATCATATGCTGTATTCTGTAAAGCAAATACTTTAGATGTGTGCATCAAAAATCGCTTACGAAAATAACATTAAATGTGAAAATAAGCAATATGTTGTAATTTGCTATTGTTTTCTTTACATGTTCGCCCAAATTAAAGATAATGTTGACACATGTTTATAGATATCCAATGTCACCACAATTGCTTAATTGATTGTTAATTCCAATGCGCACTGCAGATAAATATACACATGCTGTATATCAACAAACAATCAATGTGTGATAATCTAATCAAAATATCACGTTTTTAGCTCGAAATTTCGAATAGTCTAGCTATTCTACTCACCCTGGCGTCGGCGTCACACCTTGGTTAAGTTTTTGCATGCAAGTACATACAGCCATCATTTAGCTTTGAAACTTATTTATTCTTTTTCTAGGTCAATTACCAGCCTCACTGGGTCAAGTTCCATAACTCTGACATGTATTTGAGCAAATTATGCCCCTTTTGGAAAATTCTGGTTAAAGTTTTACATGCAAGTTACTATCTCCAAAACTAATGCAGATATTGAATTGAAATTTCACATGTGTCTTTGGGGTTATAAAACTAGTTGATAGCAGCAAGTCACATAACTCTGACCTTCATTTTGGCCAAATTATGCCCCCTTTTGGACTTAGAAAATTCTGGTTAAAGTTTTGCGTGCAAGTACATACAGCTATTACTAAAAGGCATATAGATTTGAAACTTATTTATTCTTTTTCTATATCAATTACCAACCTCACTGGGTCAAGTCCCATAACTCTGACATGTATTTTAAGCAACTTATGCCACTTTTAGACTTAGAAAATTCTGGTTAAAGTTTTACATGCAAGTTACTATCTCCAAAACTAATGCAGATATTGAATTGAAACTCCACATGTGTCTTCAGGGTTATAAAACTAGTTGATAGCAGCAAGTCACATAACTCTGATATGCATTTTGGGTAATATTTTCCTGCTTCTGGGACAATATTTCGAATAGTCGAGCTTGGCTGTCTTACGGACAGCTCTTGTTTCTGATTATGGTTTTAAATACCAATATATTGAAGATGGTGACATCTTAAACTTCTTTGAGTTACAAATTATAATTATTTATATTTGGTTGAATCCCATAGAAACAAGGTGCATATATCTTTCACAAAAAAAAAAATGAAATAAAGAGGTATTAAAGATGTGACTTTATAAAAGTTATTTTTATAATTAAAATCGGTGGAATCGGCCCATGATTTATAAATATTTTTTTTAATATAGCCGTATACTAAAATAGTCTTTAAGATAATTTGAAAAAATAAATATTATCAGCACCAAGTATGAAAATATGTTATACATGTTATATGAAGGTTATTTTAAGATAGGTAATCAGAACGATTTGTTCATAAATTATTTACGTAATAAACGCGACTGATACACAGTGACTGGGAAAGCATTTTTGTCCATGGGACAATGGCCCGTCATACACAGTAACTTATGTGACATTTAAAAAATTTATGTGACATTCAGAAATTTCTATGGGACAATTGCAACTTGTAAACTAGGAACTGGCACTGTAGTATGTACACATTTCAGATTAAAGAAGCTCACAGTAAAAAACAAATATAGTAACTAAAACTGTAACAGATTCACAGCTTGTCAATAAAGAAAATTATTGAAAACTGACAAAAAATGAAAGTCTAGAATAAAATACGATGTTAAAACATGTTTTTACACACTGGAAGCACTTTGAATCTGCACACTGAATACATTCCTTTGTGTAAGATTTGCACTATTAATTTGCATTCAGTACAATTTAGACATATGACACAGGGCTAATTAGCACTTAAAACTTACCAGACATTTTTCATTTTTATGTGACTATGGCTCATGTCTCATGGGTTTCCCAGTCACTGGATACATAAATCTCGTTATTTTCGTTAATAAAAAAATATAATTGATGATTAATTTGTTATTGTGAGATAAAAATCACTCATTTTTCATACGAAGGCATGTACTAAGAAATTAAGAAAAGAATTTTAGAAAATAAAGCAATTTAGACAAAATTAATACGGCTCATTTTTGTAAAAGAAAAATCTTACTATATATTTGACAAAGGCTTAAAGCTTGACCAATATTTTCATCCACATTAATAAAGTCAGTGACAGCTCCATAATCATCAGATTTGCCCAATTTCAATATCCAGCATCGAAATAGTCAAGTGTGCTGTCCCCTTGAAAGCTCATCTCACACAAAGACATAACAAAATTTTCTTTTGTAGGCCAAAATAGGATTTGCAACATTGAGTGATGGAAAGACAGCAGGGGAGACAATTCATGGAAAGACATCAGGGGAAACAATTCAGCTGCAGCTAACTGCAGAAGTTCTCATTCTACTGAGGGAGGAGTATGTACAGAGAGAAGTGGATGTTGAGGAAAATGGAAATGAATCGGTTTTGGACAGTGTAAGTTTCTGTTATTCAACATGTATAATAAATGAATGAAGAGGCCTCTTTTTAGACTGATTTTAATCAGGTTTTCA
This sequence comes from Mercenaria mercenaria, assembly GCF_021730395.1. Taxonomy (NCBI): domain Eukaryota; kingdom Metazoa; phylum Mollusca; class Bivalvia; order Venerida; family Veneridae; genus Mercenaria; species Mercenaria mercenaria. The sequence continues at coordinate 13,998,439 of NC_069376.1, read as the reverse complement.
AAAAAAAAAAAAAAGCCCTGTTTATTGGACTGATGAATGTCGTTGAGTGGGCAGGTGCATTGGGTTTTATGTGGTGTCAACGTTTGGTTTCACATAGGAATGACCTATTCTAAAGAAACTTAGCACAAGGTAACTTGCATATAGAGACAGATTTTTGGATTGCATAATGAGGTCTCTAGGGGCATTGTCAAGGTCACTGTTGCTATTAGTAGAAAACAGTTTCCAATCAATAACTTCAGTTTGCATTGATGTATTGTAATAAAAGTTGGCAGATATGTAGCTTATAGAAAATTCAAGGTTGTGATTTTATATTGGACCAGTAGGGTCAAGGTCAGCACGGAAACATAGAAAATTTCATCATGGAGCGATGGTCTTGAGCATTGAGTCAGGGGCCTCCGTAGCTGAGTGGTTAAGGTCACTGACTTCAAATCACTTGCCCCTCATCGATGTGGGTTCAAGCCTCTTCGGAATGTTGAGTTCTTCATGTGAGGAAGCCATCTAGCTGGCTTATGGAGGGTCGGTGGTTTTATCCAGGTGCACGCTCGTTATGAAATAATGCACAGAGGGGCACCTGGGGTCTCCCTCCACCTTCAAAGTTGGAAAGTTGCCATTTGACTTTTAATTGACTGTGTCTGTGCGACGTTAAAATCCATCAAAATTAATAAATGAGCATTGAGTCGAAGCTACCTTATGTGCTTTGAAAAGATGAGTAGCGGTTCAAATTTAAGTGCCTAACATTTACCTTGTGATAAAAAAGTGATTTTAATGCCATTTGGTAAAAGTCAAGGTCATAGTAACTAAAGTGTTTTTTTTACTATAATCATCAAAAAGGTGGTTTCCAGTTTATACTTAGTTATAATTGGCTTACTGTCTCCAAACATGATGCAGGTAGTTTTTACCATAGAATCAGGAATAACAGGTGGAAATGACACATCTACTTTTTAGGTCGACTGTATGAAGTATATGGAGAGCTAGCCTACTCACCCTGGCTTCGGCTTCTTTCTGAGTCCCCACCTTGGTTGAAGTTCTTTTACATTTTCTTCTTTCGTTCCCCCCACCCCCACCCCAACATAAGTGGTTGGGCCATATAGATTTGGTCTTGTCCGTACATCCATCCGTCCGTGGTTAACCAAACGGGACCGTTTCTTCTAGCATCAATACCCCTTACTAGAATGACTCGATAATAATGCAGATGTAACCTGTGACCATTCCTCCTCTTCAAACATCACCTGACCTTAGTTTGACCTTGACCTCTTTTTGGACTAAGGTTGCATTATATGGGCCATCTCTTGGTTAACCAAATGGGATCGTTTCGTCGAGCATCAATACCTCTTACAAGAATGAATTGATACTAATACAGATGTAACCTGTGACCATTCCTCATCTTCAAACATCACCTGACCTTAGTTTGACCTTGACCTCTTTTTGGACTTAGGTTGCATCATATGGGCCATCTCTTGGTTAACCAAATGGGATCGTTTCGTCGAGCATCAATACCTCTTACAAGAATGAATTGATACTAATACAGATGTAACCTGTGACCATTCCTCATCTTCAAACATCACCTGACCTTAGTTTGACCTTGACCTCTTTCTGGACTTAGGTTGCATTATATGGGCCATCTCTTGGTCAACCAAATGGGATCGTTTCGTCGAGCATCAATACCTCTTACAAGAATGAATTGATACTAATACAGATGTAACCTGTGACCATTCCTCTTCTTCAAACATCACCTGACCTCAGTTTGACCTTCCAGGGACTACCTTAGCCTGGAAAATTAGGGAGAAGTGACTTCTCCCTCCTGGGGAAATAGGGAGAAGTTTTGAAATTTTGGGAGAAGTTTGGCAAACGTGAGACAGGACATTGCTTACATGCATTAAATAACAATAATAATGTTTATTCAGTTCCATTTGTAGTATTATCTTTTTATGACATTAATAAAAATGGTGCAATGTTTCAACAATACAGTACATATTTGCACTGTTTTACTGAAAAATGTTTGAAAACTTGACACAACAAATCTTTCCACATATAACCAGTACTTAATATTTCTCGGATTTCTTCCTTCCTAGAGCAGCTTTTTCACTTATGTGAGCATTTTGAGTTTAAAAATTTTATATTAGTTCCTTCAATTTGACAAACTACAGAGTTTAAAAAACTCTCAAACTTACAATGAAATGTTATTTGTATTGATCAGTAGATAAAAGACTTAAAAATTAGGGGCAATATTTTTTTAAACTACGTATTTTGACATAAAAAATCTAAAAATTGGTTAAATGTATTACCTCCCTTTAACACATTTCAAAATGTACTAAAAGAGTTGTCTGCTATTTTTATCAAACAACAAATTTAATAGTTTGTCAAGGGCCTTATATTAAACTTATATCTATATTTTTAATGAAAGAGAAATGAAGATCAAAATGATTAGTAAGCAGATCCGGATTGAAAAATAAACGTCAGGAGTAACGGGTAGTCTACATTGTGATGGCAATAAAAATTTCGAAACGATTTTTATCCGAAACCATGAACGTCTCCTTATAAAGTACCGAGGGCGTTCGGTTGACCCGAGGTTCCGTGTTTTGACCCGCGAGAAAAACTCGAATTTGACCCACACAAAAAAAAAGTGTCCCGTGCGTCGGCTCGATCCGCGATATGCGTCTCTGGTTCTGCTTTGTCAATCAAAATCACGGTGAATTTGAATTTCAATGTTGTTCGCCGCCACAAACGGAAGTATGACAGTAGGCGGAGCGTCGTATGTAAACTAGCACGCGCCGACTGACACGTAATAATTAGGTTTGTAATTCGGAAGATAATTATCGCTGTTTTACGAAGTTTTCGGGCTCTCTGATCTCCGATTTCGGTCAACTTTAATTATTACTCTTTCATTCTTTAATTATCGTTTACTGCAATCACAATAAATGCAAACAATTAGCAGCTTATCCTGCGGCGTCAATCTGAAATCGAGTGATCATCTACTGTTGTCCTGGACACGTTTCGCCGCGCGTGCCTCCCGGTGACATCCTGTGTATTGCGTATTGTGTTTACAGACTTTACATAACCGAGATGTATAATCTCGGCGCACTTTATTGCCGATTATGTTTTCCTTTCATCCAATTTTAGGGCGACTTTAACTTCGCTTTTCTGGGCGGGAAGGGCGAAGTGAAATATTTTAAAGCGAAGTTATCGCTCAACTTCGCCTAAAACGCAGTCCCTGCCTTCAGTTTGTTTTGGACTTGCTTTGTATTGACAAGGATGCCACCGGGGGCATCATGCGTTTATTGAACCCAGCTCCTTGTTTCAACTAAAATTGACATTATCATCTTAAAAACATAAAAAGTCCTTACTGCAAGAGATTATCACAACTGTAAAGTCCCAAAAATGAGTCCACAGTGAATGGGACTAACTTCATAAAACTGTATTTATTTGCCTATAAAACAACATTTTTCTCCTTAAAAATCAGACCCGATGTTTTGCCTCATCTAATGAGTGGATCAGCGTAATTTACAGAATATGTTCTTAAAAGGTCTGCAGAGCACTGCAGATTTTAAAGTTTATATAGAAGAAACCTGCTTTATAGAAGAATCTTCCAATATACATATATAAATAAGATAGTTATGACTGTCGTATAATTTTCAGGTTCGCACAGTTGTCGTCCATAGAGAGAAGGTAGGAGGACTTGGACTGAGTGTTAAGGGAGGTTCCGAGCACAAACCTCTGGTACCAGCCATGATCTCTAGAATTATCCCCGGCCAGGCTGCTGCAAAAACCATACAACTCTATGTTGGAGATGCTATACTGAAGGTGATGGTGTATGGATATATTTCACCTTGGCGCAAAAAGTGAATAAGTCCTTCTTTAAGTCAATGGAGTTATCCACTTCTTGCACTGAGGTGACAAAATGCATTTATAATACTGGCCATTTGGAATAATATGGTACTGATAATTTCCACAAACCACCCAGATTTTGTCAGAGTCACCACAAACCACCAGTAATTGCCACAAATAAATAAGAATCACCACAAACCACACAGACTGTAAATCATACATAATCACTGTAAATCAACCAGAAACACCAAAAAACAGACAGAATTACCTTTTTCTACACAGAATCACTGTAAATCACTAAGAACCATCTAGAATCACCACAAATCACCCAGAATCACTGCAAATCATCCAGAATGACTACAAAGTCCCTGAAGCCAACCAGAAGCACCACACACCACTCAGAATTGATGTAAATTAACTAGGAACAACGTAAATCATCCTGAATCACAAACCAACCGGAACCACTTCTTTATAATGTTATAATGCAAGAAATTTATCTTTAATTTTCCTTGAACAACCTCCGTGTTAATTCTGAGTGGTACACCATTTGCTGTGAAGCATTTTGAAGTGGTAGCGATACTTACAGGTTATTAGATTTGTATCGAGAAATATGCGTTAGTTCTGCAGCGGGAATATTGCGCGACTTTAGGAGCGCATAATTATTCCGCAAAAGAACGAGTGCATATTTCTCGATGCAAATCTAACAGTCTTTTTATTACATACGCATCTACACCTAAAAATATTAAATAAATGATACAAATTTGTTATTAAGTCTGGGTAGAAATTGAAAATATCTTCATTGTAGAACTTTTAAACATGACAACATGCATGAAACTGATGTCGCACACCCGTTATGAAATTTGAACATCGGTATGGAAAAATATTGACGTTTCCAGTTTCATTGAAATTTAATAGTAAGAGTTATTAAATAGGTATGTAATAATTACTGTTAAGCTATAATAATAATAAAAGAGTAATTATTATTATGACATAATAATTGTGACATAAGAACAATGAATTGTTGTATAATAATTCACTGTTTTCTGCCATCTTTGTTTAATAGGTAAATGCATTGGATGATCGCGTAATAATTACTGTTGTGCTATATCAGAGTGTTATGAAAAGTTTCTAGAAACTGTAAAGAGCATTGTAATCATTTAAATCATTATGTATAGGCTGCAGATCAGAGTCAGCAAATTCTGTTTTTGGCATACTTGTCCATTTTGCAAAGAGCTAATTTTTACTGGGGTGGGGGCCTCCTAGGCTTGAGTGGTGGAGGTCGCTGACTTCAAATCTCTTGACCCTCATTGATGTGGGTTCGAGCCTCACTCAGGGCTCGAGTGAGACGTTGAATTCTTCATGTGAAGAAGCCGTCCAGCTGGCTTATGGAAGGTTGGTGGTTCTACCCAGGTGCCCGCCCGTGATGAAATAATGCACAGATGGGCACCTAGTGTCTTCCTCCACCATCAAAGCTGGAAGGCTGCCATATGACCTATAATTGTGTCAGTGCAGCATTAAACCCAACAAAATAAATAAACTTTTTTCTTCTTGTCAGTGTAATGGTTATATTTAAAATTATTGCATACTTACTTTTAAACTCCATTAAGTTACAGTGGAACCTGAAACGTCAATATTTTTTCATATGATATTGATGTTCAAATTTCATATTGGGTGTGTGACGTCATTTGTGATGTCAGTTTCATGCATTCTGTTGCATTTTATCGACAATATTTTCATAATTACTCAGGCTAAAGAACAAATTTATATCATTGATATTATTATTATAAGTGTAATATGTGTATGTAATAAAAAGATTACCAGTATTAAATTTGCATCGAAAAATTTGCGGCGGAATAATATTGTCGCACAATATTTCTGCTGTAGAACTTGTGCACATTTCTCGATACAAATATAATAAGCTATAGATATAGTGAATATCTGGACAAGTAGGACAATTGATTTTGCCACTCCTGCAGAATAACAACAGCTTGTAAGTTCAGTTCATAGAAGAAGAAAATGCCAAGGAGTATGAATGTCTAGTAGCTAAACTCAGTTTGTTCATCTGGAAGGCCATTTTTTAGCTCGACTATTCGAAGAATAGGGGAGCTATCCTACTTGCCCAGGTGTCAGCGTTAGCGTGAGTGTCACACAAATGTTGAAGTTTGCGTACCACCCCAAATATTTTCAAAGTCCATCGAGAAATTGGTTTCATATTTTGCATACTTGTTTACCATCATGACCCCAGTCTGTAAAAAGGAGGAGGCAACTCTAACAAGCATTTTGACTGAATTTTGGCTCCTTTTCGACTTAGAATAAATGTTAAAGTTTGTGTACCACCCCAAATATTTTCAAAGTCTATTGAGATATTGCTTTAATATTTTGCATACTTGTCTACCATCATGGCCCCAGTCTGTAAAAGGGAGAAGGCAACTCTATCAAGCATTTTGACTGAATTATGGCCCCTTTTCGACTTAGAATATGCTTATTATAATGTTAAAGTTTTACTCATTGCTTGTATTATACTATCAAGCACTGAGAATAGTTAAGCACGCTGTCCACTGACAGCTCTTGTTTTTTTAACTCTGAATCTTGATTGCAGACCTCCTACATGACATCAGAAATTGCTTTTTCCGAAGAACTAGATATTTTTTACAATTAAGCTGCAATAAACTTAAATAATGGAATGTGTTTTGAGTTATATTCTGAATTGATGTTTACATCGAAAAACAATATATTATTTTCCATCTCTCTTCTCAATAATTTTCCTTACTTGTAGGTGAATGATGTGAACATAGAAACCTATACACATGATCAGGTGATGGAAGCGTTAAAAACTGCGGGAGATGTTGTTACGCTGACTGTCCGATATTTCAAACCAGCTGCTGTGTTCCTTAACAAGTCTTCCGACCCTTGTAAGTATACTGTTTTAAACTTGAAATTATTATTAACAAAAGCTATGCTAGAGGAAATAATCCCCATAACTTTTCTTTTTTTTAATTTTTGACAGAGCTATGTCCATTTTTAACTTAGAATGTTAAAGTTTAATATAATGTCCAATTTCTCTGTTAATGTCAAAGCTAGTGATTAGAAACTTAAAATAGTTATTCACTATCAAAAACTTCCCCACTATCAAAAACTTCCCCAGAAGAAACAATCCCCATAACTCTGGTTATACATTTGATTGATTTAAGTACCTTTTTATGGCAAAGCTGTAATTCAGAGTCAAGCACTGAGAAAAATCGAGCGTGCTGTCTTACAGACAGCTTTTGTTACATGTCCCCTTATTTTTTGATTCAGGGAAAAAGAGTGCAAACTCTTTAGTTTTATTTTTAGAATATTTTGTTTTACTGTATTTTTATGTTTTACTTTTCAGCTTCCTTCAATGATAATGAAAGAGTAAGTATATGATAAACACGATTATTATTGTATATGTTAAAGGGTAATGGTAAATTCTATTACATGACTTCCTTCTTTGCCAGTTAGTAGTTTGTGCTATCGACTTGCCCATTGTTCAATATATGTTTACAATGCTAAAATCATAACTTGAGGAAAAACCTTTTAATTTCATTTCTTAGGTCATGTTATTAAACTCTTAAATTGAATGGCTTGCAAGGCAGTAGTAAAAACTATTTTTTAGAGGTCTGCAGAAATTTAAGCTTTTTTTCTATCTGTAAGGGTGATGTTTGTTTAGGAAACTTTAAGAATTCACACTGTGCAGATCTTGATTTATTTTCATATTATTTAATTATTTTAAATATTTCAGAATATTTCACCTCCTGGTGTGATTTTACCAAGACTTGAGAAACAGTGGGTTGTCTATTCATCTATACCACTGTTATATGCATACCTTACACGATATGTCGGTCAGACAGATCAACTCAGGTAACCATTTACACACTCAGTACAAGGTATATCTTTCAAAACTTACAGATTTTCATGTACATACTCAAGTACACACTTCTGTTAGCCATCATAATTTGACAGAATAAATAATCTACACAAGTCACATCTCTTGGTTTAAAGTCAAGGTCACACTTTGAAAGTCAAAGGTTAGAAAACTGTATGTCAATTTCATCTAAACGGCTGAATGGATTTTAATAAAAGCACCCTGTATTGTCCAAGTCATAATGATGACATGTAGAGGGCATAACACATGCCAATGTGTCCAAGGTCAAGGTAACACCGTATAACTATGTCCAAGGTTAAGGTCACATTTGAAGATCAAAATTTATATGTCATGATCACAACTTCTTGCCTTTCATATGTTTGTATATAAACTGCCTTGTGTGATAGCTCAAGTTTATTGTAAGCTGCTGTGATGTTTGTCCGCTGACCTGGTTTGATGGGTCTTAAATAGTATGGGAGAGTGTTGTTCTACGGATCGCGGGGTCGCGAGTCAATCCCCATGCAGGCCCCGTATGTCTGTAACAATTTGATAAAAGACATTGTGTCTGAAATCATTCGTCCTTCTCCTCTGATTAATTATGTGGGGAAGTTGGCAGTTACTTACGGAGAACAGGTTTGTACTGGTGCAGAATCCAGGAACACTGGTTTGATTAACTGCACGCAGTTACATGACTGAAATATTGTTGAAAAACGGCGTTAAACCCAAAACAAAGAAAAAAATATTAATAGTACATTTGGTATGTTTTATTCACTGTCTGCAAGGTTTTGAAGTAAATGCATATACGTGCATTTTGATAAAGTATAAACATTATTTTTAAAAAAATATTAAATTTTCTGCTCAACCAAACTTTTGTGAAATTTAGAAACAATTTAATAACTTGAGGTTTACTTTTTAGTCTGCATGAGCAGTACATTTTTCTTTAAAAAAAAAGTGTCGTCAAGAAAATTTTTTCGGCAAAATAATAATGTTAAAATAGTAAAAATAAATTACTGGCATTAAATCCTTCTGTTTTGCTGACTCAAAATAAATTTTGTCTTATCTGATCTTATCTCATCTCATCTCATCATCCTTATTCTTATCTCATCTCATCTCATTTTAAATTTCCTGCAAATATGTCTGATTTATAATATGCTGTTTTTTTTTTGAAAGGATAAATTCATTTGAACTTGTGGGAATAGATGGGAACACGTCAGGTGTGTTACATTTTGATGACAGCCACTCACTGGCAGAATGGGTCGCAGCAATAACCAATAATATCCTTAGTCTTCTCAATCAAATGGTACGTACTGGCTGAATAGGTCGCAGCAATAACCAATAATATCCTTAGCCTTCTCAATCAAATGGTACGTACTGGCAGAATGGGCCGCAGCAGTAACCAATACTATCCTTAGTCTTCTCAATCAAATGGTTCGTACTGGCAGAATGGGTCGCAGCAATAACCAATAATATCCTTAGTCTTCTCAATCAAATGGTACGTACTGGCAGAATGGGTCGCAGCAATAACCAATAATATCCTTAGCCTTCTCAGTCAAATGGTACGTACTTTTAAAGCTACGCTGTCATCAAGGCATAGATTGCCAGGCTCCTTTTCCTTTTGGAGGTTGCGGTGTGAGTGAACGTGTGGTCTCCACAATCACTTCCAAGAGACAAGTACTGGTATTAAATCCTAGAAGTATTTGTTCGGTAATTAGGTAACTTAGTGATAATTTTCTCTGTATATGTTGTAAAATAAGAGATTTCATAGAGAAAAAGACTATTAGGTATTTGAAAACATAAGCACTATCTTAATTTTGTGTTTTTGGGATGGATTGTTATATGGTATAACAGGCTTTATGTCACACCAACACAGTTGTGCTAAAATAGTTACTGAATTCCAGCTGTTATCTGTTTTATTGATACCCTGTCTGTTCTGATAGGGATATGCCAATAAGCCAAAGCTGCTGGACAAAACATTACATTGAATGAATAAAAAAGAAAACCTGCCATGCATTTAACAGAATTCTCATAATTTAACAAACATTAATAAATAAAGTGTGTAAACTGATCCCTTGAAAGCATAGAATGCAATTTAAAAAGAATAATAATAGACTCGATTTGATCGAGACTTTCCATGAGAAGTAATTAAAAAAACAATAATAGCAGGCTCGATTTGATTGTCTGTTCATGAGAAGTAATGGAATGTGCTACACCCCTAACACCCCGTAGCCCCGGCTTAAGCTGAACTCTTAATATACCCCCACCTAACCTGTTGGGAGAGGAGGGGGGGTGGGGGCGCTATATAGGAGTCGGTTTTGTCCCGTCGCATCCAGAAATCTATATCTCAATTATTACTAAATGGATTTGATTCAAACTTAAAATAGATGTTCCACCTTATCATCCTTGTCATGTGACACAAGGTGCATAACTCTGACACCATTTTTTCATGAATTATGCCCCTTTTACTTAGAATTTAAGGTTAATTTTGATGCATTTTCATTATATCTTAGTTATTACTAAATGGAAGTGCTTCAGCCTTAAAATAGCTGTTCCACCTTATCACCTACATCATGTGACACAAGGTGCATAACTCTGACACCAACTTTTCATGAATTATGCCCCCTTTTTAGCTCACCTTAGCCAAAGGCTCATGGTGAGCTTTTGTGACTGCTCAATGTCCGTCGTGTGTCATCTGTCCATCAACATTTTCTAAAGAAATCTTCTTGAAAACCACTGGGCAGAATTACACCAAACTTCTTAGGAATGATCCTTTGGTGGCTCCCTTTCAAAATTGTTTAAAGAATTGAGTTCCATGCAGAACTCTGGATGCCATGGCAACCGAAAGGAAAAGCTTTAAAAATCTTCTTGTTCAAAACCACAGGGCCTAGGGCTTTGATATCTGGTGTGTAGCATCATCTAGTGGTCCTCTACCAAAATTATTTAAATTATCTCCCTAGGGTCAAATATGGCCCTGCCCTGGGGATCACATGGTTTATATGGACTTATATAGGGAAAACTTTGAAAATCTTCTTGTACAAAACCACACGGCCTATGGCTTTGATATTTGGTATGTAGTATCATCTAGTGGTCCTCTACCAAGATTGTTCAAATTATCCCCCTAGGGTCAAATATGGCCCTGCCCTGGGGGTCCCAAGTTTTACATAGACTTATATAGGAAAAAAAGTTTAAAAATCTTCTTGCCTGAAACCACATCACTTAGACCTTTGATAATCAATATGTAGTCAGAAATATTTTCCATTTTTTGTTTTCCAGATCAAGATGATGAATAGATTACTTCTTCCAGAAGAACAGGTAAGAGTTGTCTCCCTTTATGCAAAGCAGCTACATTCATATAGAGGATATCTATTTATTTCAGATTAAGATTGAAACATCTTTCACGAGTTAACACCAGATACAGTATTTTTACGAGTAGCGTAGCCACTTGTGGTAATGTAAGATTTAGTTTTCATGAGTGAAGGATACTTTATCTTAAATACTCTCAAAACAAACAAGGTTGGTTTTTATTTCATGTTTTTACAACATTTAACAATTTTACAGTTTCATACCAGTGAAAAATATACACTAAAAAAAACAACAAATACATTCAGTGGTTCTAATATTTAGGTAATTGAATGAAGAACATATAACAAATTAGGTCACCATCATTCACTTCCTATATGTTTCATATTGTTCCAGTGCTTGGAATTACCTCAAACTGGAACTAATTTTGTCTGTCCCGCCAAGTTTCAGGGAACAAAATTTTGAGTCTACGAAAGGTGCAGCACTGTATATAGACTTAAATTCTTTCTATCAATTGATCTGTTTAGCTGTTATTTGCTTTTAGATTCAGTATATGGGTTGGACACAAGAGAGGGGGAGTCCTGGCAACAGCACACATGGTTGGAGACCCAAGTTTGTTGCCTTGAAAGGTCCAGATATATACTTGTTTGATGTACCTCCTGTAAGTTTAAATTTGTTTGCTCAAACTGGGAAAATTCAGACATCATCATTCATCCGAACGTGTTTCCAGGTCCTTGCAAATTTCCTACAAATATTGCATATTGTCCCAAAGCTTGGAATTACCTCAAACTGAAACTAATTTTGCCTGTCCCGTCAAGTTCGAATGAACATATTTTTTTTTTCATAAGGTTCAAGATTTAAACAGAATGGTTGTTTTTTTCCTTCAAAAAGTTTGTATCTGAGTTCTAAATGTATAAACTGTTATCTCATATGTGGAAATCACAAGCCAGTAATAATTCGAAAAGTTTATAAATTATACTGATCATTTGAAAATATCTTAAATTTCGGGGGGGGGGGGGGTTTATGCCCCTGAAGGTGGGCATTTAAAAATCGCACTGTCCGTCCGTCTGTGCTTGTCTGCATGTAAATTCTTGTCCTGGCTGTAACTCTGTCATCCATAAAGGGATTTTGAAATAACTTGGCATAAATGTTTACTATTAGGAGTTGATGTGTCTTGCGCAAGACTCTGACCCCTTGCTCCAAGGTCAAGTTCACACTTAGAAGTCAAAGGTTAACAGGGTCTGTTTCGTGTCCGGTTCATAACTCTGTCATCCATAAATGGATTTTGAAATAACTTGGCATAAATGTTTACCATAATGAGACAATATGTGTTGCACAAGACTCGTACGCCTAGCTTCAAGGTAAAGTTCACACTTAGAAGTCAAAGTTTAACACGGTCTGTTTTATGTCTGGTTCATAACTCTGTCATCCATGAATGGATTTTGAAATAACTTGGCATAAATGTTTACTATTAGGAGTTGATGTGCCTTGCGCAGGACTCTGACCCCTTGCTCCAAGGTCAAGTTCACACTTAGAAGTCAAAGGTTAACAGGGTCTGTTTCGTGTCCGGTTCATAACTCTGTCATCCATGAATGGATTTTGAAATAACTTGGCATAAATGTTTACCATAATGAAGCAATGTGTGTTGCACAAGACTCGTACCCCTAGCTTCAAGGTAAAGTTCACACTTAGAAGTCAAAGTTTAACACGGTCTGTTTTATGTCTGGTTCATAGCTCTGCCATGAAGGGATTTTGAAATTACTTAGCATAAATGTTCCCTGCAATGAGATGACATGTCATGCACAAGATTTAACCCTTAGCTCTGAGGTCAAGGTCAAATGTTTTCTTTTCTTTGAAAAAGGTGAGTTTTTAAAGGTCCGAAGTGGGGCCCCTATAGGCAGTCATTTTATTGAATTCAAAGTTTATATCAGTATACTGACACTTGTTTAGTAAAGTAATGTACATGTTTTTACATGCTGTTCAATTTTCATGTCAAACAACTCTTTCTGTCAATGATTTGGTGTTGTTTGATTTTTGTTTCTCAAGGCCTACTTCGAAACCTTAATAATTTTTTAAGAGAAAATCACTGTTTGAAAATTATTATTTCGATTCTCACACATCAAGGATTACTATCTACATCCTTTACAATTGCTGCCAGATATTAAGCTGTGATTTCTTTTATAGTGTGCCACGAACCTTAATCTGTTTGACACTTTGATATGATCATTGTGACATTCAGTGATTTTTTTTATGCCCCCAAAGGGAGGCATATAGTTTTTGAACCGTCTGTCGGTCTGTCCGCATTTTTCGTGTCCGGTCCATATCTTTGTCATCGATGGATGGATTTTCAAATAACTTGGCATGAATGTGTACCACAGTAAGACGATGTGTCGTGCGCAAGACCCAGGTCTGTAGCTCAAAGGTCAAGGTCACACTTAGTCATTAAAGGATAGTGCATTGATGGGCGTGTCCGGTCCATATCTTTGTCACTGATGGATGGATTTTCAAATAACTTGGCATGAATGTGTACCACAGTAAGACGACGTGTCGTGCGCAAGACCCAGGTCCGTAGCTCAAAGGTCAAGGTCACACTTGGACATTAAAAGATAGTGCATTGATGGGCGTGTCCAGTCCATATCTTTGTCATCGATGGATGGATTTTCAAATAACTTGGCATGAATGTGAACCACAGTAAGACGACGTGTCGCGCACAAGACCCAGGTCCGTAGCTCAAAGGTCAAGGTCACACTTAGACGTTAAAGGTCATTTTTCATGTTAGTGCATTGATGGGCGTGTCCGGTCCATATCTTTGTCATTCATGCATGGATTTTAAAATAACTACGCATGAATGTGTGACACAGTAAGACGACGTGTCGCGCGCAAGACCCAGCTCCGTAGGTCGAAGGTCCTAAACTCTAACATCGGCCATAACTATTCATTTAAAGTGCCATCGGGGGCATGTGTCATCCTATGGAGACAGCTCTTGTTTGCATAATGATATCACAGGTTTAATCTTCTTTGTTGAATCAGGAATGAAATCTGGACACGTAAGAGTTAGACATAGCATTCACAAAGTGGTAACTTGGCAACATAACCTTTTTGGGATATATGTCTTTCTGCATTACCTCCTGTAAACACAAAATAAAATTATGTTAAACTGGTTAGTTGATATTTACAGATGCAAAGTAGAGATTGGATGAGATGTGATACAGTCTTCCAGGTGTATGAATGCATGTTTAAAATTCTTCAGGTAAGTGGACATTGAAATACTATAAAGTCGTTTAATTCTGTATGCATAAAATTTGGTCCTGTCCACCAGAAATGCTGCATTGTATTTAATTTGAAAATAAATTCTTGTATTTCATAAATCAAAATGTTTAAATATAATAGCAGTTTTACTTGTTTGTCAGGTTTAAATTACTTCAGTTGACTAAACCACACAAATCATGAAAAAAAATGTCTCCCATACTGAGATTAGCCTTTTCAGCTATAGTGTAGACTGTCTGACTTTTGTTAGTGGTGCATATAAGAATAGTTCATGGATGGAAATCAGTTCTCTACTTGAGAGTTTGGTTAATAGTGCATATAAGTATAGTTCATGGATGGAAATCAGTGCTCTACCAAAACAGATAATATCAAAGTCTCAGCGTACACATCTCTAAAAGTGTTTCTCAGGAATAATAGGAAGGATCTAAGCTTATGTTCAAATTTAAGCATTTATCCAGCTGTATCTACAATGCAGTTTGTAAGTTGTAAAATGCAGGCTGTTTACCTCTATCCAGCTGTATCTAGTTCGTAAGTTGTAAAATGCAGTCAGTTTACCTTTATCCAGCTGTATCTAGTTTGCAAGTTGTAAAATGCAGTCATTTACCTTTATCCAGCTGTATCTAGTTTGCAAGTTGTAAAATGCAGTCAGTTTACCTTTATCCATCTGTATCTAGTTTGCAAGTTGTAAAATGCAGTCAGTTTACCTTTATCCAGCTGTATCTAGTTTGCAAGTTGTAAAATGCAGTCAGTTTACCTTTATCCAGCTGTATCTAGTTTGCAAGTTGTAAAATGCAGTCAGTTTACCTTTATCCAGCTGTATCTAGTTTGCAAGTTGTAAAATGCAGTCAGTTTACCTTTATCCATCTGTATCTAGTTTGCAAGTTGTAAAATGCAGTCAGTTTACCTTTATACAGCTGTATCTAGTTTGCAAGTTGTAAAATGCAGTCAGTTTACCTTTATACAGCTGTATCTAGTTTGCAAGTTGTAAAATGCAGTCAGTTTACCTTTATCCATCTGTATCTAGTTTGCAAGTTGTAAAATGCAGTCAGTTTACCTTTATATATAAAATGAGCAATTTACAGTGGAATCATTATTATTTTGGGAGACTAATTTTTTCAGGACTTCAAAAATTTGTTAATTTATGTTTTAATGAAACCATAATTTTCACGGTTTATGGACTTGGAAAAGTGTTTATGATGTTAAAACAGATTTTGAAATCATACATGTATGTTCATAATAAATACATTAACAGTAACTGTTAAAAATAACTTTCCTATTCATCTGACTGAAATTCATTAAGAGACCATTCCATTAAGAGACCACTTCTTAGCAGTCCCTTTGGTGGTCTCTAAATACAGTGTCGACTGTACAGTCATTTTCTTCGGTTTATCACACCTCAAAGAGGCACATTTCTCCATATGTCTCAAGAATATACCATTCGTTTCCTTGTTGTTTCTAAAATATGCCATCAAAAGGAATGTACAATTGAATCAATTGTTTCATGTTTTTGCCATCCAAGGAATTAACAGTTAACTCCATTGTCATTTCAGGATTTAACCTTCCAGAAATATTGTATAACGTGTTATTTTTACTGCTGTAAAAGTTTACGGATTTGCGGTAAAAACACATGATTTTATTATAATATACGATTTTAAAATTTATGAAATCACAAGGTCTACCGGTTTACTTGACTTTACATGGCAAATTTATACGAGGCCAATATTTATGAATCTGATTCAGTAGTAAAAAATATCAGCAGGTGAAAAATACCCGTTATATTAAAGTTAATTCCCTTGTTCTATATAAGGAATATACAGTTGTCTCCCATGTTTTTTAGGATTTTGCCATTCCAGGAATATACAGTTACCTCCCTTGTTGTTTCAGGATTTTGCTATGCAATGAATGTGCATTTAACCCCCATGTTGTTTCAGGATTCTGCCATCCCAGGAGTATACAATTATCTCCCTTGTTAATTCAGGTTCTGCCATCTCGGGGTTAATTCCCTTTTTGTTTCAAGATTTGGCAATCTTGGGAATATACAGTTACTTCCCTTGTTGTTTCAAGATTCTGCCAGTATGCAATTTACTCCCATTTGATTTCAGGATTCTGACATCCCAGGAATTTACAGTACTTCCCTTGTTATTTCAAGATTCTGCCATCTCAGGAACATACAGTTACTTCCCTTGTTCTTTCAGGCTTTTGCCAGTATGCAATTTACTCTCATGTTGTTTCAGGATTCTGCCATCCCAGGGGTAAACAGTTACCTCCCTTGTTCTTTCAGGATTCTGCCATCCCAGAAGTTTATAGTTACTTCCCTTGTTCTTTCAGGCTTTTGCCAGTATGCAATTTACTCCCTTTTTGTTTCAGGATTCTACTAGCCCAAGAGTGTACAGTTACCTCCCTTGTTCTTTCAGGATTCTGCCATCCCAGAAGTTTACAGTTACTTCCCTTGTTCTTTCAGGCTTTTGCCAGTATGCAATTTACTCCCTTGTTGTTTCAGGATTCTGCCATCCCAGGAGTATACAGTTACCTCCCTTGTTCTTTCAGGATTCTGTCATCCCAGAAGTTTACAGTTACTTCCCTTGTTCTTTCAGGCTTTTGCCAGTATGCAATTTACTCCCTTGTTCTTTCAGGATTCTACTAGCCCAGGAGTGTACAGTTACCTCCCTTGTTGTTTCAGGATCCTGTCATCCCAGGAGTAAACAGTTACCTCCCTTGTTGTTTCAGGATTCTGAGTTGTTGGATGATAAGCAGCATTGTTGTTCCATACAGACATGCAGCAAGGAAACCATCTACCTGACCTTAGAAAGTAGATCAGATCTTCTACAGCTTGAAAAAGCATGGTATAGAACCAACCACTCTGCTGTTACCAAATTAAAGGTATTTTAATATGTTTGTTGGTGACACTTGAAAACCAGACAATGCAGAAGCTGCATTAGATGTAACTGTCCTGTTCAAAAAAGACAGATAAGTGAAAGTCTACTATAGGAACAACATTTTTGTTGTTACTGGGATATAGCTGTTAAGTGTTCAACTGGACATACGGAACCAGTCGTTCTTTTCAGTCGTTTTGGCTTAGAAGGACAGAACAAATTCTGTCATTTTAATGATTGCAAATTCTGTCCACAGTTGAGGTAGTTATTTAAGAAATAATAAGTATCAAAATTAGGTTTATCATAGAATAACCTAAGTTTGGAGTTCTTAGGCATATGCTTATATCACGAAGGTCGAAGCATAAGAACAACAAACGAGGGTTATTCTGCGATGAACCTGATTTAGATATTTATCATTTTGATTCTAACATGACTTACTTCAAATAACACTTGACAAGAATCAGAGGAGTGTATTCATCAAACGTACATTACAACTGCATGCTACGCAGCTGCATTTGGCCAGAACACGGTGCATGCGCAGCAAAGTTCAAGGTTTTTTGCAGAATAACCCAAGATAGATTTTGCTCTACATGTTATTAGCTGGTCATGTTAGAATATGAAATGATTTGATACAAGACAAAACTATAAGATCATTTCATTTTGTTGGCACAAAATTTAATGGTTTTGAGCAAAATAGCTATTTCATAGGGGATGTATTAGTGGATTTCAAACTTTGAATGAAAATTTTACATTTATTAGAATAAGTTCCCCACAAAATTAATAGGAATTAATAACCCACAAAATGGATTAGAATTAGTTCTCCCAAAAATCCATAGGAATAAATTCCCAACAAAATCCATTAGAATAGTTCCCCACAAAATCCATAGGAATTAGTTCCCTGCAAAATCCATAGGAATAAATTCCCCACAAAATCCATTTGAAATAGTTCCCAACAAAATCCATTAGAATTAGTTCCCCACAAAATCCATAGGAATTAGTTCTCCACAAAATCCATCGGAATTAATTCCCCACAAAATCCATTTTAAATAGTTCCCCGCAAAAGCCATAGGAATTAGTTCTCCACACAATCCATTAGAATTGGTTCCCCACAAAATCCGTAGGAATTAGTTGTCCATAAAATCCATAAGAATTAGTTCTCTGCAAAATCCATTAGGATTTAATTCCCCGCAAAACCCATAGAAATTAATTCCCCACAAAATCCATTAGAATCAGTTCCCCACAAAATCCATTTGAACTAGTTCCCCACAAAATCCATTAGAATTAATTCCCCCACATATTTCATAGGAATTAATTTCCCACAAAATCTATAGGAATTAATTCTCCACAAAATCCATTAGAATTGGTTCCCCACAAAATCCATAGGAATTAGTTTTCTGCAAAATCCATAGGAATTAGTTCTCCACAAAATCCATTAGGAATTAATTCCCTGCAAAACCCATAGGAATTAATTCCCCACAAAATCCATTAGAACTAGTTCCCCACAAAATTCATTAGGATTATTTCTCCACAAAATCCATTAAAATAATTATTTCACTGTTAGTCATTTTTCACCACCTGTAACAGTAATAATGGCAATATGGGCTTTTGAAGCAATAAATGTCCCAAGTTTGTTGAAGACTACAGGCAATAGCCATAGAAATGTGTGAACTATGTGGGTGTTCTCGGATATACAAATGTACACACAGTTTGACTCAGGGCTCCGGAAATTTTGATAACTCAATCGGTCCGAAACGAAAATCCTGACATCGGCGCTACCGCACCCACCGCATTCCCAATATTACATATTTTGTAAAACGTGATAGGGTAAAGAAATAAGCATGTCATGCATTAAAACTGAGTTACCAGTTACCACGCGTTACCATGCAGTGAAGACAGTTATTCAGTGTTATTTGTGATCGTTACTTTGTTTAAATTTCGATGTTTTTCCGAGATAATACGAGGCATTGACACCGTGTGCGTAACTAGTCTAAAAGCCAACGCACGTGACTTCGCTACCGTATACACGGCAGATACTTTGTGATGTTTCCTCATTCTTTGATGGAATTCTATAAAATACAATGCGTCAAAGTGAGTTACACGACACATATTCTCTGCTAAACAGCCTCAGCATTTAAAGAATACTCTGCCGCGGACCGAATGTGTACGTTATTTGAACGCTGAGATCGAATTTCCCGCATGTATAGTACCAAAACGTCACGCGGGTTGGCCACGGATATTTCATTTCACTTACGTTGTACTTCAATAAGCAACTACATTTTATAAAGTTATATGCTCTTCTGATGTAAACAAAATTTCATTTTGAAACGTTTTTTAAAAGACCGATTTGATAAACAGTGCCACTCCGGTTTTCTTTATCATTCGTGGTTGCCCGTCCATTTTTTTCTTTTTTGTACAGTCGGGTTGCAAAGACGATTTTCTGCATTTGTTTCAACTGGAGCCCCAACAAATGAATCATGTATTTTTTTCAAATCAAGTAATTATAAAAATTATTTTTATCGGTTTTCCGTGTGATGTCTCATTCAATCAAAGACCTATAATGTACAATTATAGCTCTTTGATTAAATGCAGCGACCATTTGTTTGTTACCGTGATCAAACATAGCCTTTTGAAATAAACCATCCGTCGGATTCTAAATAAAAGAAGTGGATCCCGTCGAAATGATTTGGATCCAGTCAGAAACGTTAGGAAACCAGTCGAAAATATTTATTACACCGCAGTCGGCAAACATTAAAGGATGTGCCGCGCGAGCACTGATTGCGTCACGCGCTAATTACGGACCGATTATCAAAGTGACAATCAGACCGATTGACACGTTTATTGATTATCTGAAGGTGCGACCAACAATTTCATACTTGGCAGGTGATCGTGTGTTGAGATATCAGACCGAAATTTATACTTTTCTCCATTTTTACGGGACCGATTTTTTTCGTTTTTTCACTTCACGAATCGGTCTGAAAAGTCAAAATTCGGTCCAGAACCGACAAACCGGCAAATTTCCGAAGCCCTGGTTTGACTGTCCAGTCACACAGTAGATGACAGGGCAGAAATTAGCAACATCAAACCCAAACATGTGTTGCACATTTCATGACCTCTCATGATTAAGACTAATTCATGTGTATTGCACTTAAATAATAGAAAAACTGATAACAGAACTGACTGCCATATTTTGAAATACTGTTAAAATCCAATAAAAAAAGAGAAGGATATAGTTCAGTTTTAAGTAAATTTAGAAAGTATATTATATATACTACAATGAAAATGACAATGTTACCTGGTTGTTATTAGAATCTTGTTTCTCCCAGGTTATGATTGATGTGTTTAAATAGCTTTAAGTGATCAAGTTTCAAATTGTATTTCTGTTTAATTTTCAGTCTAAAACGTTTGGCTGTGTACACCATGGACGTTTATCAGGCCTAACACTAGATATTGATGTTGGTTTTTCATTGTATGACAGTGAAACTAAGGTATGTATTACCAGGATCCATTGATATAAACTTGAATTTGGATACCAGTCTTCATACTCTAGCATTTGATTGGCTGTTTCGAAGCACATTTTTGAAATTGACCAATGAAAAAGCATCATTCTAAGACTGGTCACCATTTTTCTCAGTTTTATTATCTTGGACCTTGGTATTTGGTTAGGCTGTTTTATTTTGTGAACTTGTTTGCATTTATGAGAGCTTTGTTAAGTTGTTACTAATAAGTCATTCTTGCCCCTGCGAGTTTGAGACCCTACTTGCAGTATAGAGTGCTTTAATATGGGGAACCCATCGAGCTTGCTTGTTGAACATTGGTGGATCTAGCAATGAGTCTGCACACTTAGATGTCATATGCTATGAAGTGTGCTGGTGTTATAAAAAAAAACTAACAGAACAACAGCAAAATTTCTTAGATAAACATTACATGTTTTGACTTCATTTTCTGTTGGACTATCAAGTACGTCCAGTTCATTACATGTTT
This sequence comes from Mercenaria mercenaria, assembly GCF_021730395.1. Classification (NCBI taxonomy): domain Eukaryota; kingdom Metazoa; phylum Mollusca; class Bivalvia; order Venerida; family Veneridae; genus Mercenaria; species Mercenaria mercenaria. Next base: position 13,977,310 of record NC_069376.1, on the reverse strand, counting down.
GTTCTTTTAACGATATATGGCATTTGTTCTCTGTACATCTGTGTACAGATTTGCTTAAATAATTGTACATACTATTAAAGTTACTATCCATAATACTGAAGTCATTTTCAACATTCAACAAAATGTTAGATCATGGTATCAGACTAGGCAATTTGTTTAGATTTTATTCCGTTACTTTGTAACAGCTTATTTTCTATGGAGAACTTAAGATATAGTGAAATCGAAAGTAAACTGATATCCAAGAATGATATAATGTATTTATGTAAATAATCCTTATTTCAAATCTCATAAAGATTTTGGTTAGAAAAAATTGATTTTTCTAAAGGTCTGCTGTGTTATTCATACAATCACTAAGTGTCGTCGACGACAGTTTGTCAAAAGTCCGTTAGTATATCAAAAAGTATACTCATTATATCCTTTATCAGTGCGTCAGGATTGAAAGTTATAATTTGACCACCTGAATCAAAAATAACTTTTTTTCTTCACCAAAATCAATCGAACTATGGAATGCACCTTTAACAGTTTTGATTAAAAAAGATGATCTGATTTTGTTTCATTGTATGTGCAGTACCTTTGTAGTTTAGTTGTCGAGTGCCAGCTCTAAGTGCTGGAGATTGTGGGTTCGCTCCCTGGTCCCATCGTACCAAAGACCTGAAAAATGGTACTAGGAGCTTCCTCACTTGATGCTCAGCATTAAGAGGATAGTTCTAGGAAAGGTCAGCGCAGTTTCAGTATTATTTGACCGGTGGGCATTTCATGTTGTATGTCTCTGGTATGATATTCCAGTCAGTCAGCTGTATGCTCTAGGAAAGGTCAGCACAGTGTCAGTATTATTTGACCGGTGGGCATTTCATGTTGTATGTCTCTGGTATGGTATGATATTCCAGTTAGGCACTAAAAGACTGGACCTTGGCAAACTGATACAAGTAGACAATGTCAATATACTTTTGGAAAAAAGAATCTCGAAACCATACTTGCATTCATTTTGGGAAACTAAGTTTGGTTTCAAAATACCATGGATCAAACTTTACTCACTAGTGAATATGTCTATTGATAATAGATACAGACAGTTTCCATACAAATTGGTTAATACTGGTAATATCATTGCCAATGGTTAAAACTTGTGTAGTTGGAAAATTAACGAAAATCCTAATTGTAGAATTTGCAAAATGCCAGACAATTTAGAACACTTCTTTGTTGACTGTCATTTGATAAGACTTTTTCGGAACAGAGTATCAAAATTAATGCCTTTAAGTTACTTGGAATTCAAAGAAATATAGAGAACTTTAACGTATTGTTCTAGGATACAACTTTGGCAACAGCCATTACTGTGAATCTAATATAATTTTTTTTTTTTTTTTTTTTTTTTTTTAAAGTCGCCATATGACCTACAATTGTGTCGGTGCGACGTTAAACCCAACAAAATAAAATAAATAATATAATTTTTACTGTAGCAAGCTTTTGAATATATAAATCCTTTTTCTTAAGAAATCAACATTCAACAGAATTGAACATTGTCAACTTCTTTTTGTACGAAATGAATATTATTCAACAGTACTTAAAAGGGTCACACATTAAACCGGAATCCACCTAAAAACCGGAATACACCGGAATACACTTTGCATAACCGGAATACACCTGTATTTTTTAATTTAAAGGTATTTTTGAAGTGTTTTTGATATAATTCAATCATATTTATCATAAATAATTAATATACGAAAGGAAAATAAAATACGTTCACGCAAAATGATTTTATACGAGATTGAAGTTCGGCGTCCGCGCCGGAAATTTCCATAACCGAAATACACCCGTATTTTATTAATAAATGGTATTTTGTAGTGTTTTTTTCTTAGAAATCATCCGTGTTTAAATTAATATAAACAGTAAGTTTACAAAAGGAAAATAAAATACTTAACACAAAACAATATATACGAGATTGATATTTGGCGGCCGCTCGGGCAATTACCATAACCGAAATACACCCTTATTTCTTCAGCAAATGGTATTTTTTAAGTGGTTTATGACTGAATTCAAACATTTATCATAAATAATTAATTTTCAAAAGGATATTAAAATACTTTTGCGCATTACGTCTTGTACACGATTGAAAATCAACGTGCGCACTGAAAATTTGCGCATTCGTGAATGAATTTCCATGTCCTAAAATTCTCTAATATACACCCGTATTTCTTTAATAAATCGTATTTTTAGGGTTTATGACAGAATTAAATCGTATCTAAAATGAATAACTAATTTACAAAAGCAAATTAAGACGCGCAAAACTTTTTTATACGAGGTTGAAAATTTGTTGTGCGCACGGGAAATTTGCGCACTGGTGGATGAACCACAATCGCCATAATTTTGTTAGCTTTCAACTTAGGTAGGTAAATTTCTTTCAAGTTTCAATTTTTTAGTTCAAATTATTTCAAAATATTTTTATATGCTTTAATATAATATTCCTTTATGACATATTTCAGGTAACAGAGGAATTATTTTATCGCCATGAATGAAGAAATAATGATACTTATATAAATTCAGAGTTGTTAAGATCATCGTGTTTTTTTTTCTCTCTTTCAGACCACTCTTTATTTACTGAAGTTTAATAATAACCAATATTCTTGAAATATACTTTTAAAACTTATTGCTTATCGTTCTGTTAAAAGTACCTTATAATTGTTAATAACGAACAGGCATGTTATTCGAGTGTCACCTGTCAATCAACAACTTGAGCCTGTTGAGTGGACACTGATTGCTATAGTATCAATCAAAATATTTAAGAAAGTTAAGGATGTTTTTACGGCTTTTCGTTGTCAAAATAATCTGCCGTTGAGTAAATATGCCTCATTTAATAATATAATATATAAACCATAGACAGATTTCAGTATTCGAAAAATGGCTTCCTCTATATTTGGTGACAGTTACGTTACACGCCTGGAAAATCATACCAAGGGCAATATGCATTAATATATAAATGTGCCGTCTATAGTGTATCTGGAATGTGAACTCGTAAAAAAATTTAGGCCAATGTATGATTAAATCTACAATTCATCGCTGTTTTAGCAAAACATTGAATAAGTGTTGATACCTTAAAGCATATATGTATATGGCTTTATAAGCTTTTCATGTGCAAAAATAAAAATTATACTGTATATTGGCGATGAACATTTATTTGTTTATGCCAATAAAATATTGAATCTTGTACCTGTTTTTCCTCAATTTTTCAATTTGCAATAATATCGACAATTAAATGAAATTCAATAAAGCTTATCATATTTAACTGCACTTCCCTCGTTAGACATAATTTGTCACATGTCACTTGTGTGTGCTTTCAAATATACTGATTAACTGATAATCAATAGGTGTGATAATCCAATCAGGACTAATCAGAGACACGTGTTTGTTACGCCGCATATATTCAAAGGATATTAATTGTGCTATGGCAATGAACGCAGTAAACGTTTTTATATTTATAATAAACATGATAAAATTCTTTTGAAAACTGATTTTTCAAAATATATTTTCTTCTTAAACATGTTAAATTATCAAATTAATTCTGAGGAAATAATTCAATTATTCCAATAAACATATGGCCGGTCCTTTCCGATCAGCGCGGTTTATGCACTGACATGTGTTTTGTATACAATTCATTTAAAAATCGAATATTGATATTTTTTCTCAGTTTATTTTCTTTCTTATTTGTTATACGAAATCTAAAGAAATAATTAAATAATTTTCAATAGTAAACACGTTATGTCCTTTCCGATCAGCGCGGTTTATGCCACTCGTATTTTGTCTATAATTCATTTAGGAATCGAAAATTGCTATTTTATAATTCCTAATTTATTTTCTTTTTTATTTGTTGAATGAAATATGACGAAACAATTAATAATTTCAAATAATAAACATGTGACAAGCCCTTTCCGATCATGTTAAGCCCTTTCCGATCAGCGCGGTTATGTCATGACCCGTATTTTGTCTATAATTCATTTATAAATTGAATATCGATATTTTTTTAATCATAAATTATTTTCTTTTTTCATTTATTTAAATGAAATGTGAAGAAACTGTTAACTAATTTCCAATAATCAACATTCCGGTATCTAGTCATAGCGACGTAAGCGTACAACATTTCCGTAAGCTCGCCGAATTTCAAACTCGTATAAAATCGTTTTGCGTTTAAGTATTTCATTTTCATTTTGTAAACTAATTATTTATATTATACTCGAATGTTTTCTGCAATAGCCCCTACAAAAATACCATTTATTAATGAAATACGGGTGTATTTCGGTTATGGAAATTTCCGGCGCGGACGCCGAACTTCAATCTCGTATAAAATCATTTTGCGCGAACGTATTTTATTTTCCTTTCGTATATTAATTATTTATGATAAATATGATTGAATTATATCAAAAACACTTCAAAAATACCTTTAAATTAAAAAATACAGGTGTATTCCGGTTATGCAAAGTGTATTCCGGTTTTTAGGTGGATTCCGGTTTAATGTGTGACCGACTTAAAATATAAATGAGAAGAGGTACATTTATAAATACATTGTACATGTTGTAAGTTTATAGAGAATTTCTTATATATTTTTTAATACATCTACCTGAACTGACGTAGATATTTTTGGATGATATATTGTTGAAAAACAATCATTGTGTTCATGATAGAAATATAGTTGAAAAAGATGCTTAGCTGGAACACACAGTCATGCATTTTACATCCATTATGTCTTCTGGGAAAACTATAACCATGAGCTAATTTTAAGTACCATATAAATTCTTGTAAGTTATTAATTTCTTACCTGTCATCTATATGTTTGATGGGTAAATACTGTCAAATATAGAGATACTTTTGTTATGAGCTGATGCGAGACTGTCATTCTGTTACAGACATATTTATGGACATACAAGTTTTCAAGATTAAAAGGATCATCAGATGATGGCAAACAGACTTTAAAACTGCATTTTTCTTCTGATAAAGAGGGTCAAACCGAAACAAAAGTAAGTATGAGAATGTAACCTTGACCTTGGTCGCAGTTTTAGATCTGTCTGGTTACATCATTACCTTCTCATAATCACGATTTTCATTAATTTTTTTTATGTTCAGTTTGATATTATTTCCATTTAACTGGCAATAATATCATAACATTTACTGTCATTTTAACCTCAAATAATCATAAACCTTCCACATTCATAGACGTAGAAAATATACCTCTCTGTGATCTGATCAAGTCTTTGCTACAAGTGATCTTGCTTATCAGAAATATATTAGTGTAGGGATCAGTTTCAGATAAAGAAAAGAAGATTAGAAGATTTCCATAAATTGTAAAACTAGCAAACTGGGACTATCTGTTCTAGCTTTACATGGTTTAGTCATTAGATTATATTCCATCTTTCAAACAGTGAACACCTGCTTGATTGTATTTCTAATTGAAAACAAATTCCAATTCTGATTCAAATGAAAACTCTTTATTTTCTGATTTCAGAAAGTGGAGTGTTCCAGCCTACAGTTGTTGTTGTATTGTATACATTCATTCCTGTCTGCCAAATTAGCATCCGTAGATCCGTCCTTCCTTGCAAACATGTGATTCAGCCAAACATATTATAGTCAAACATTTAGTCAAACATGCAAACAGTTATAGAGAAGACCAATGGACTAGATTTACCGCAAAGCAAATATGTGATTTATATGAAATGAATAGATGTTTATTATGAAAAATTTTGGTCCTTGGTTATAAAACTTGAGTTTGCAGACCAGTCTTAAACTGCTGAAACTCAAGCATCTGATTGGCTGTTTATGAGCTTAAATTTGAAATTAACCAATGGCAGAGTTGCATTCTTAGACTATTGTCTGTGTCAGTTTTATAAACTTGGAAGTTTTGTAATGTTGCATTTTAGGACATGCTGGTTACAATGTATATTTATACATTAAAGAAGGGATAAGAAATATTATTGCATGCTGCATTTACCCATTTATTAGAAGATCCCGTTATCAGATATATTCCTTTAATTACTTCTTTGCAGACAATTTCTTTGTGATATGGGTAGATATCTGTATAAAATCACAGTAATTTGACCCGCAAAAACTTTTAAAAAATCGACATTTCACTGTTGCAAAAATGGCAGAAAATGGAGATAAAGAGGCTGAGTAATTCTTTACAGTGACATATAAAACATGTAAAAGGTAATGTGTCAAGATACTGCACTATGTTTGAACTGAATAATTTATCAAACAGTATTCTCACATTAACACACTGAGTGGTGCTATACGGTTACACTGTCTGGTGTCGTACTGTTACACACTGTGTGGTGCTATACGGTTACACTGTCTGGTGTCGTACTGTTACACACTGTGTGGTGCTATACTGTTACACTGTCTGGTGTCGTACTGTTACACACTGTGTGGTGCTATATGGTTACACTGTCTGGTGTCGTACTGTTACACACTGTGTGATGCTATACGGTTACACTGTCTGGTGTCATACTGTTACACACTGTGTGGTGCTATATGGTTACACTGTCTGGTGTCATACTGTTACATGATGTTCATTTTTATGCCCCCGCCATAAAATAGGGGGTGGAATATAGTGTTACCCCTCTCCGTGTATGTGCGTTTGTGTATGTGTTCGGGAAAGGGTTGTGTTCGTGTCCGGGCCATAACAAAACGCATGGTCCAATTTCAAAATGATTTCACACATATGATAAGCATGGATAGACCATGTGTAGTGAAGTATTTTAACCTATCTCTACCTGGAAAGGATTTTTGTGTGGACTTGTGATTTTATTTTAAAAGATTAACTTCCCTTAGTTGTTCCTATAAATGACTTATGTCTGTGACCTATCTCATGTTGCGGGTGTATCCATGTCTGTGACAAATTTCTAGTTCTGTTAAATATAGAAGGCTGAAAACTGTGTTATTAAACAACAGTTTATTTTTCTGACATCACAATTATTACTTAATTTTATCAAACGGCATAGATGCAGACTGGAAAAGAAAACAAAAGAAAACAGGCGAATACTTAATGGATGTTGTCAAGAATGTACTTTAAAATCCTTGGTAATGTATTAGAATCGAGGTGAAATCATAATTTGCCACTCAGGTGTCGTACTGTTTATTATAAATGGACATGAAGATAAAATGAGCCGTGCCATGAGAAAATCAACATAGTGGGTATGCGACCAGCATGGATCCAGACCAGCCTGCGCATCCGCGCAGTCTGGTCAGGCTCCATGCTGTTCGCTAACAGTTTCTCCAATTCCAATAGGCTTTAAAAGCGAACAGCATGGAGCCTGACCAGACTGCGCGGATGCGCAGGCTGGTCTGGATCCATGCTGGTCGCATACCCACTATGTTGGTTTTCTCATGGCACGGCTCAAATGTATCACATAGATACGTATAGATTTGAATGGTATTGCTGCATGACTTAAAAATAATTTTTGCCATATAAGGAACTACTGTATTTACGGGTCTCTATGTCTCTGTATAAAATTGGTCTATTTAATAATTTCAAAATCAGCAGTATTAATGTAGACTCGTAAACTGTGAAATCATTAATATTCGAGGGGGACTAAGTTTCGTGGTTGAGTCAATTGACGTTTTGACCAAAATCCCACGAAATGAAATGATTTTACAGTACATGTATATTCTTCAGGTCAGTGACATTGCTTCATTTATTAGTTGAGGCAAAATAAAAGGTCTGATTTTTAAGGAGGAAAACCTTGACGTATAGGCGAGTAAATACTGTAAGATATAATTTTGACTTTTAATGAATGTAGGCTTTTTTAAATGGGCCAGTATTTTCACTATTTTTTATTTGTAAGTATATAAGCATAACATTTTTAGCTCATCTGATTTTTGGAAAAAAAATGATGAGTTATTGTCATCACTTGAGCGGTTGTCGGCGTCGGCGTCGGCGTCGGTGTCGGCGTCTGCGTCGGCGTTGCCTGGTTAAGTTTTATGTTTAGGTCAGCTTTTCTCCTAAACTATCAAAGCTATTGCTTTGAAACTTGGAATACTTAATCACCATCATAAGCTGACCCTGTATAGCAAGAAACATAACTCCATCTTGATTTTTGCAAGATTTATGGCCCCTTTTGTACTTAGAAAATATCAGATTTCTTGGTTAAGTTTTATGTTTAGGTCAACTTTTCTCCTAAACTATCAAAGCTATTGCTTTGAAACTTGGAATACTTGTTCACCATCATAAGCAGACCCTGTACATCAAGAAACATAATTCCATCTTGCTTTTTGCAAGAATTATTGCCCCTTTTGGACTTAGAAAATCAGTTTTCTTGGTTAAGTTTTATGTTTAGGTCAGCTTTTTCCTAAACTGTCAAAGCTATTGCTTTAAAACTTGCAACACTTGTTCACCATCATAAGTTGACCCTGTACAGCAAGAAACATAACTCCATCCTGCTTTTGCAAGATTTTTGGCCCCTTTTGGACTTAGAAAATATCAGATTTCTTGGTTAAGTTTTATGTTTAGGTCAACTTTTTCTCTTAAACTATCAAAGCTATTGCTTTGAAACTTGCAACACTTGTTCACCATCATAAGCTGACCCTGTACAGCAAGCAACATAACTCCATCCTGCTTTTTGCAATAATTATTGCCCCTTTTGGACTTAGAAAATCATTTTCTTGCTTGAGTATTATGTTTAAGTCCACTTTTCTCATAAACTATCAAACCTATTGCTTTAAAACTTGCAACAGTTTTTCACCATCATATGTGGACACTGAACATCAAGAAACATAACTCTATCCTGCTTTTTGCAAGAATGATGCCCCTTTTTAGACTTAGAAAATCATGGGTAGGAGAATATTTCTATTACACAAAAAAAAATCAGATGAGCGTCAGCACCCGCAAGGCGGTGCTCTTGTAATTTGTTATACATTTGTCATTATTTTTATGCAAACTTATACATACATCTTACATGTTCAATTATTTATTTGTCTTTCATTGAATTCAAATGTTTACATTGACACTGTCTTGCCGTGGATGTATATTATATATGTATGTGAAAATTTCTGTATGGGACTATTTATACTTGTGAGGATGTAGATATGTAAAGGTGTATAGATATAAGGTTACCAATATATCTGTGGACTTGTATATGTGAGTGAGGACGTATAAATATAAGGTCTAACATATGTGAGGACCAATATATAAGTGGACTTGTATATGTGAATGAAGACGTATATATATAAGGACTTACATATGTGAGGACCAATATATATTTGGACTTGTGTGAGTGAGGACATATAGAGATAAGGACTTACATATGTAAGGACCTAAGCATATACATGTATATTATATTATATAAGGACTTAAAAATGTGGTGAGGACCTGTAGAATTGTATATGTTAGGACTATAGATTTGAGGATGCATATATATGAGGACTGAAGTACATGTATAATGATGATGTGTATACAGTCATGAAGACAGGATCTGATAATAAATTTTGATACTATTTCATACCATTGTAAATTTCATTTGTATATGAATTTGTTGTTCATACGAGAAACTTTAGTAAATATTATAACTAGCAAATTTTAAACAGACATATTTCTGCTCTTTGTCAGACTATCACAAGTTGTAAGTCATGAATTCTGAACAACACGAATATTGCTGACTGGAAAGCAAAAAAAGAATGTTTTTTGTTGTTGTTTTTTTTGACATGCTGAATAGTGTGGTAGAATTTATACTGATAACTGCCTCAAGTTACCAAGTTAACTGATAACTGCCTCAGGCTACCCAGTTATTAATATTACATGTTGTAAGAACTGCTTCAAAATTATTTGTAATGAATGAGAAAAAGGAATATGAGAACATTTAAAGACAAAGAAATTTTATGAAAATGTAGGTATTGAGAGAATAAGAGTGTTATTTCTTGTAAAACTTTATCATGTTATCATTATACTTGCCTGTACTTCTATAAAAATATCCTTGGTATGAAAACAGAACATATCTTATAAATACTGCAGTATTAAATATAAAAGGACTGAAATTGTTCTCTTGAGAATGCTACTGTTTATTCAACCAAATCTGTGAAAGAATGTCAAAACGTTCTGTGCAATCAACCAAATCTGTGAAAGAGTGTCAAAAAGTTCTGTTCAATCAACCAAATCTGTGAAAGAGTGTCAAAAAGTTCTGTTCAATCAACCAAATCTGTGAAAGGGTGTCAAAAAGTTCTGTTCAATCAACCAAATCTGTGAAAGGGTGTCAAAAAGTTCTGTTCAATCAACCAAATCTGTGAAAGTGTCAAAAAGTTTCTAAAAATGTTCATTCAGTCAAATCTGTGATAGTGTCAAATAGAAGAACTTCTTATGCCCCCACATATTTATGTTGGGGTCTGTTCGATCAACCAAATCTGTGAAAGAGTGTCAAAAGATTTTTTTGTCTGTGAGAGAGTGTCAAAGAATCTTTCTGTTCAATCAACCAAATCTATGAAAGAGTGTCAAAGAATTTCTAAAAATGTTCATTCAGTCAAATCTGTGATAGTGTCAAATAGAAGAACTTCTTATGCCCCCACATATTTATGTTGGGGTCTGTTCAATAAACCAAATCTGTTAAAGAGTGTCAAAGGATTTTTTTTTCTGTGGAAGAGTGTCAAAGAATCTTTCTGTTCAATCAACCAAATCTCTGAAAGAGTGTCAAAGGATTTTTTTTTTCTGTGAAAGAGTGTCAAAGAATCTTTCTGTTCAATCAACCAAATCTCTGAAAGAGTGTCAAAGAGCTTTTCATTAAGTTCTACTTTATATCGTTATAGATCTAAGTAGGAAAACTACTTCATTAATTTTTTGTGCCATGAAAATCTTTTAACTTTATGCATGTACTGTACTTCCTTCCTTTCTCTTGTACTTTACACAATTAAGTAAGATATTCGTATAGCTTAAGAAGTTCCATTTATTAACATACTATTAGATTAAAAAATACATGTTTTTTTATCCCCCGACGAAAGTCGGAGGGATATAGTTTTGGCGTCGTCCGTCCGTCTTTCCGTCCGTCCGTCCGTCCTTCCGTCTTTCCGTCCGTCCGGACCCATATCTAGGAAATGGTTGGGAATATGTATTTAAAACTTCATATACATGTTCACCACAATGAGTTCTTGCGGCCCGTCAAGTTTCAGTCAGATTGCCCAAGTAACACTAGAGTTATGGCCCTTAGAAGTTTCTAGTGTTAACTATATAGGGTACTATAAATATGGCAATTTCTGCATCATAACTTTTGATATATTTGACCTAGAACTATGAAACTTAAACAGAATTTAGATCACCATAATGTGGTTGTATACACACAATTTCATTTGGATTTATTTGTAAATTAAGAGTTATTGCCCTTTAATTGTATAAAAATCCACATATTTGTACATAACAAACTTACCATTTGGTACAATTTCATTAAATTTCTTTCATTCTTTTCCATGAACATTTATTGTAAACATGTGAAGTTGTGTACCCACACCTGGTCACCCCCTTACCTTGATCACACACCTCCCCCCTTATTTCAAACAAACTTCATATACATGTTTACCACTATGAGGTTATGGGGCCATCAAGTTTCAGACAGATTGCCCAAGTAACACCAGAGTTATGGCCCTTAGAAGTTTCTAGTGTTAACTATATAGGGTACTATAGATCTATAGATATGCCAATTTCTGCATCATAACTTTTGACATATTTGACCTAGAACTATGAAACTTTAACAGAATTTAGAGCACTATAATGTGGTTGTGCACAGACAATTTTGTAAGGATTTCTTTTTGTAACTTCAGAGTTATTGCCCTTTAATTGTCTAAAAATCCACATATTTGTACATTACAAACTTACCATTTGGCAGAATTTTATTAAATTTCTTTCATTCTTTTCTGTGAACATTTATTATAAACATGTGAAGTTGCGCACCCACACCTGGTCACCCACTTGCCTTGGTCACACCCCCCCCCCCCCCCCCCCCCCCCCCCCCCCCCCAAAAAATTTTTTTTTTTTTCATTTCTTATTTTAGATTTTTAGCTCGACTATACGAAGTATAAGGAGAGCTATCCTACTCGCCCCAGTGTCGGCGTCGGCGTCTTTCCGCGTCCCCACCTTGGTTAAAGTTTTGGTGCACTTTCTCTTTTTTCAACATATCTCTGTAATTACTTGATGGATTTGATTCAAATTTAAAATACTTATTCCTCATCATCATCCACATCATCTGACATAAGGGCCATAACTCTGGCACCAATATTTCATGAATTATCCCCCCTTTTCACTTAGATTTTCAGGTTAAAGTTTTGATGCACTTCCACTCTATCTCTGTTATTACTGAATGGATTTGATTCAAACTTAAAATAGTTGTTCAGCATCATCACCCACATCATATGACACAAGGTGCATAACTCTGGCACCATTTTTTCATGAATGATTCCCCCTTTTTACTTAGAATTTCAGGTTAAAGTTTTGGTGCACTTTCACTCTACCTCTGTTATTACTGAATGGATTTGATTCAAACTTAAAATAGTTGTTCAGCATCATCATCCACATCATATGACACAAGATGCATAACTCTGGCACCATTTTTTCATGAATTATTCCCCCTTTTTACTTAGAATTTCAGGTTAAAGTTTTGGTGCACTTTCACTCTACCTCTGTTATTACTGAATGGATTTGATTCAAACTTAAAATAGTTGTTCAGCATCATCACCCACATCATATGACACAAGATGCATAACTCTGGCACAATTTTTCATGAATGATTCCCCTTTTTACTTAGAATTTCAGGTTAAATTTTTATGCACTTTCACTCTATCTCTGTTATTACTGAATGGATCTGATTCAAACAATTGTTCAACATCATTACCCTTATCATATGATGCAAGGTGCATAACTCTGGGACCATTTTTTCATGAATTATTTCCCCTTTTTACTTAGAATTTTAGGTTAAAGTTTTGATGCACTTTCACTCTGTCTCTGTTATTACTGAATGGATTTGATTCAAACTTAAAATAGTTGTTCAACATCATCACCCACACCATATGATGCAAGGGGCATAACTCTGGCACCAATTTTTTATTAATTATTCCCCCTTTTTACTTAAAATTTTAGGTTAAAGTTTTGATGCACTTTCACTCTGTCTCTTATTACTGAATGGATTTGATTCAAACTTAAAATAGTTGTTCAACATCATCACCCACACTATATGACACAAGCTGCACAACTCTGGCACCAATATTTAATGAATTATGCCCCTTTTTGCTTAGGATATACTTATATAGTGTTTTGATACATTTTATCTTTACCTCTCTTATTACTGTAAGTTGATATTTTTGACATAGACTCAAGCTATTGTGCAATATCTTCATCCACAATTGGAGTCATTAAACACTCCAATGACAGCTCTACTTTCCTCAGATGTGCCCAGTTTCACTATCCAGCATCGAAATAGTCGAGCACGCTGTCTCCTGTGACAGCTCTTGTTTTCAAACCTTCCAAGTTGTACCATTCCCCCACCTCACTTCCCCATCCAGTCATGCCCACCATTGATCATGCATCCTCTGCCCCCCCCCCCCCCCCCCCCCCCCCCCCCCCCAACTTCACCCTTTTACCTTTTTTTTTTTTTTAATTTTTAATTTTCAATCAATATTTATAATCAACATGTGAAATTTTGTTTCCTCTCCCATTCCCCTGCACCCCCACCCCCTAAAAAAATAAATATATACATATATCTATATATAAAAGTTCAATTTGTAAGGAATAAACAGCAGCAGACTTCTGTGTTTTACAATTATTTTAATTCTTCACTGCAAGCGCTTTCAATACATATATCTTCAGGCAGTTTACATTTTGAAATAATGTACAATGACGTCACGTCATAACAAAAATTACGGGAAACGTCGTAAACAGACGTTGCGGCAAACTTCAAGAAAAATAAATTATACACTCAAGAATACCCTGTGTATGTATGCACACAAAACTTGAAACAGATATATTATACCATTTAAAAGGGAGTTAATAACTGTGCTTAAAACATATTTATGCTCGATATATCAGTTTAACAAATAATATCAAGATGATTAATTAAAAAGTAATAATAGCTTATAGATATATATATATTTCCATTCCTTTTTTTTTTTTTTTTTTTAAATGTTCAAACCTTCAACATGTTAAGTTGTGACTGCACAAACCTTGCCCTCAGCCGTTTCAAGATATCTTACCTGTGTTCTCTTAAGGACATCTGATCTTTTAAGTTCAAATGTACATGTAAAACAGCAACACCTGGTGCCAAACCACTCAGAGACAATATTTCATTCCCGTTAAACTTCAAGCTCACATTTCAATTAACTGCATTTAATTTTAAAAGCTAAGCTTATTACAGTAAGCATATCCCATTCAAAATAAATTCTTAAGTCAGGATCAAAGTATCATACATTTATTATGTACTCTTTAATTAAACATTTGTTTTCTGTTAAATTGATTTTGACTAATGAAATTATTTGCTTCTTATTAACATCCTTAACTTTTTGCCGGATATATCTTTTTGCCATTCCTCACCACAAACCCTTTCGGCGGGGGATACCAATTCATCGAATTTGCTTGTTTTTTCAAAAAATTTTTTGTCTGAAATGAATTGAAAATAAACTAGAAAATACTTTTTTCAGGAGTTGCTATGCCTCCACATATTTATGTTGAGGTCATTTTGTTGCTGTCTGTCTGTCCGTCCAAACGTTCCGAAATCTTGTGTGTCTGACTCCCCCCAAAGTAATAGCCTCATTCCCTTCAAACCCTTACAGATGAACAAGCTAGATGTTTAAATGTGTAGATGACAATTAAGAGAGGATTTTATCTGTGACTATTTCTATTGCAGTTATGGCCCTTTGATATTTTTTTTGCTACATATATATAGAAAACAGAGAAAAATATTCTGCATCCAACTCTTCTTACACTATTAACCTTATTTGCTTTAAACTTTCAAAGATGAACAAGTTTGATGTGTAGATGGCCGTAAAGGAAGGCTTTTTTTTCTGCGAAAAGTTTTACTGCAGTTATGACCCTTAGATAGTTTTTATACGCCCGTTTGAAAAACGGGACGTATTATGGGAACGCCTCTGGCGGGCGGGCGGGCGGCGTCCACAGACTTTGTCCGGAGCATATCTTCTACATGCATTGAGGGATTTTGATGAAACTTGGCACAGTTGTTCACCATCATGAGACGGAGTGTCGTGCGCAAGAACCAGGTCCCTAGGTCTAAGGTCAAGGTCACACTTAGAGGTTAAAGGTCAAATTCAAGAATGACTTTGTCCGGAGCATATCTTCTACATGCATGGAGGGATTTTGATGAAGCTTGGCACAGTTGTTCACCATCATGAGATGGAGTGTCCTGCGCAAGAACCAGGTCCCTAGGTCTAAGGTCAAGGTCACACTTAGAGGTCAAAGGATACAAGAATGAAAACTTTGTCCGGAGCATTTCTTCTTCATGCATAGAGGGATTTTGATATAACTTGTCACAATTGTTCACCACCATGAGGCGGAGTGTCGTGCGCAAGAATTAGGTCCCTAGGTCTAAGGTCAAGGCCACACTTAGAGGTCAAAGGATACAAGAATGAAAACCTTGTCCGGAGCATTCTTTCTTCATGCATAAAGGGATTTTGATAAAACTTGACACAAATGTTCACCACCATGAGGCGGAGTGTCATGCGCAAGAACCAGGTCCCTAGGTCTAAGGTCAAGGTCACACTTAGAGGTCAAAGGATACAAGAACGAAAACCTTGTCGGGAGCATTTCTTCTTCATGCATAGAGGGATTTTGATATAACTTAGCACAAATGTTCACCACCACGAGACGAAGTGTCATGCGCAAGAACCAGGTCCCTAGGTCTAAGGTCAAGGTCACACTTAGAGGCCAAAGGTCAGATACAAGAATGACTTTGTCCGAAGCATTTCTTCTTCATGCATGGAGGGATTTTGATGTAACTTGGCACAATTATATACCATCATAAGAGGAAGTGTCATGCACAGTTCCTTTCTTTAGAATTACTTCCCTTTGTTGTTACTATAAATAGCTTATATTGTAACTTCTTCATTACTAGTCGTAGGGAAAAATCGAGACCACTTTTCTGTAGTACAACATGCATGCTACATCCAATTTTGATGTGGATTTTGACCAGTCTCTACCTGGTAAAGATTTTTGCGTGGACTTACAATTTTTTTTTTTTAAGATTAACTTCCCTTAGTTGTTACTATAAATAACTCTTATATTGTAACTTTTTATAATTGACCATAGGGAAAAAACAAGACCACTTTTCTGTGGTACAACATAGATGTTACTTTCAAATTTTAGTTGTATTTTAAGATCTCTCTACCTGGTAAAGATTTTTTTTGTGGACTTAGGAAAACAAAAGACTTACATTGATTACTAAACAACCACAAAATTAAAATTCATTTGCAATACAGCACCTAGAGTAAAGAAATTTCCTGTGATGGGAGTATATTGATCTGGCACTCTTGTTTTCTATAAAGAGGATGGCAGAATTTTGAGGAGGCATACGTTTTTTGCTATATAGAGGATAGTACAGTATGTGGGGGCATCTGTTTTTAGCTCACCTGTCACAAAGTGACAAGGTGAGCTTTTGTGATCGCGCGGTGTCCGTCGTCCGTCCGTCCGTTCGTGCGTCCGTGCGTGCGTGCGTCCGTAAACTTTTGCTTGTGACCACTCTAGAGGTCACATTTTTCATGGGATCTTTATGAAAGTTGGTCAGAATGTTCATCTTGATGATATCTAGGTCAAGTTCGAACTGGGTCACATGCCGTCAAAACTAGGTCAGTAGGTCTAAAATAGAAAAACCTTGTGACCCCTCTAGAGGCCCTATATTTCAAAAGATCTTCATGAAAATTGGTCAGAATGTTCACCTTGATGATATCTAGATCAAGTTCGAAACTGGGTCACGTGCCATCAAAAACTAGGTCAGTAGGTCTAAAAATGGAAAAACCTTGTGACCTCTCTAGAGGCCATATATTTCACAAGATCTTCATGAAAATGGTCAGAACGTTCACCTTGATGATATCTAGGTCAAGTTCGAAATGGGTCACGTGCTGTCAAAATCTAGGTCAGTAGGTCAAATAATAGAAAAACCTTGTGACCTCTCTAAAGGCCATATTTTTCATGGGATCTGTATGAAAGTTGGTCTGAATGTTCATCTTGATGATATCTAGGTCAAATTCGAAACTGGGTCACGTGCGGTCAAAAACTAGGTCAGTAGGTCTAAAAATAGAAAAACCTTGTGACCTCTCTAGAGGCCATATTTTTCAATGGATCTTCATGAAAATTGGTCAGAATGTTCACCTTGATGATATCTAGGGCGAGTTCGAAAGTGGGTCACGTGCCCTCAAAAACTAGGTCAGTAGGTCAAATAATAGAGAAACCTTGTGACCTCTCTAGAGGCCATATTTTTCATGGGATCTGTATGAAAGTTGGTCTGAATGTTCATCTTGATGATATCTAGGTCAAGTTCAAAGTGGGTCCCGTGCCATCAAAAACTAGGTCAGTAGGTCAAATAATAGAAAAACCTTGTGACCTCTCTAAAGGGCCCTATTTTTCATGGGATCTGTATGAAAGTTGGTCTGAATGTTCATCTTGATGATATCTAGGTCAAGTTCGAAACAGGGTCATGTGCGGTCAAAAGCTAGGTCAGTAGGTCTAAAAATAGAAAAACCTTGTGACCTCTCTAGAGGCCATACTTGTGAATGGATCTCCATAAAAATTGGTCAGAATGTTCACCTTGATGATATCTAGGTCAAGTTTGAAACTGGGTCACGTGCCATAAAAAACTAGGTCAGTAGGGCAAATAATAAAAAAACCTTGTGACCTCTCTAGAGGCCATACTTTTCATGGGATCTGTATGAAAGTTGGTCTGAATGTTCATCTTGATGATATCTAGGTCAAGTTAGAAACTGGGTCAACTGCGGTCAAAAACTAGGTCAGTAGGTCTAAAATTATTAAAAATTTTTGACCTCTCTGGAGGCCATATTTTTCAATGGATCTTCATGAAAATTGATCTGATTGTTCACCTTGATGATATCTAGGTTAGTTTCGAAACTGGGTCACGTGTGGTCAAAAACTAGGCCAGTAGGTATAAAAATAGAAAAACCTTGTGACCTCTGTAGAGGCCATATTTTTCATGAGATCTTCATGAAAATTAGTGAGAATGTTCTCCTTGATGATATCTAGGTAAATTTCAAAACAGGGTCACGTACCTTCGAAAACTAGGTCAATAGGTCAAATAATAGAAAAACCTTGTGACTTCTCTAGAGACCATATTTTTCAATGGATCTTCATGAAAATTGGTCAGAATTTTTATCTTGATAATATCTAGGTCAAGTTCAAAACTGGGTCACATGAGCTCAAAAACTAGGTCACTATGTCAAATAATAGAAAAAACGACGTCATACTCAAAACTGGGTCATGTGGGAAGAGGTGAGCGATTCAGGACCATCATGGTCCTCTTGTTTCTATATAGAGGATAGTACAGTATGTGGGGGCATCTGTTTTTTCTATATGGAGGATGGCATAGTATGTGGGGGCATCTGTATTTTCTATATAGAGGATAGTACAGTATGTGGGGGCATCTGTTTTTTCTATATAGAGGATAGTACAGTATGTGGGGGCATCTGTTTTTTCTATATAGAGGATAGGACAGTATGTCGGGGCATCTGTTTTTTCTATATAGAGGATAGTACAGTATGTCTGGGCATCTGTTTTTAGCTCACCTGTCACAAAGTGACAAGGTGAGCTTTTGTGATCGCGTGGCGTCCGTCGTCCGTGTGTCCGTAAACTTTTGCTTGTGACCACTCTAGAGGTCACATTTTTCATGGGATCTTTATGAAAGTTGGTCAGAATGTTCATCTTGATGATATCTAGGTCAAGTTCGAAACTGAGTCAGGTGCGGTCAAAAACTAGGTCAGTAGATCTAAAAATAGAAAAACCTTGTGACCTCTCTAGAGGCCATATTTTTCATGAGATCTTCATGAAAATTGGTCAGAATGTTCACCTTGATGATATCTAGGTCAAGTTCGAAACTGGGTCACGGGTCAAAAACTAGGTCAGTAGGTCTAAAAATAGAAAAACCTTGTGACCTCTCTAGAGGCCATATTTTTCATGAGATCTTCATGAATATTGGTCAGAATGTTCACCTTGATGATACCTAGGTCAAGTTCGAAACTGGGTCACGTGGGGTCAAAATCTAGGTCAGTAGGTCTAAAAATAGAAAAACCTTGTGACCTCTCTAGAGACCATATTTTCATGAGATCTTCATGAATATTGGTCCGAATGTTCACCTTGATGATACCTAGGTCAAGTTCGAAACTGGCTCACGTGGGGTCAAAAACTAGGTCAGTAGGTCTAAAAATAGAAAAACCTTGTGACCTCTCTAGAGGCCATATTACTCAATGGATCTTCATGAAAAATGGTCAGAATGTTCACCTTGATGATATCTAGGTCAAGTTTGAAACTGGGTCACGTACGGTCAAAAACTAGGTCAGTAGGTCTGAAAATAGAAAAACTTTGTGACCTCTCTAGAGGCCATATTTTCATGGGATCTTTATGAAATTGGTCAGAATGTTCATCTTGATGATATCTAGGTCAAGTTCGAAACTGGGTCACGTGCGGTCATAACTAGGTCAGTAGATCTAAAAATAGAAAAAACCTTTGTGACCTCTTTAGAGGCCATATTTTTCAAGAGATCTTCATGAAAATTGGTCAGAATGTTGACCTTGATGATATCTAGGTCAAGTTCGAAACTGGGTTACGTGCGGTCAAAACTAGGTCAGTAGGTCTAAAAATAGAAAATCTTGTGATGTCTCTAGAGGCCATATTTCTCAATGGATCTTCATGAAAATTGGTGAGAATGTTCAGCTTGAAGATATCTAGGTCAAGTTCGTAACTGGGTCATGTGCGGTCAAAAACTAGGTCAGTAGGTCGAAAATAGAAAAACCTTGTGACCTCTCTAGAGGCCATATTTTTCACGAGATCTTCATGAAAATTGGTGAGAATGTTCACCTTGATGATATCTAGGTCAAGTTTAAAGGTGGGTCACATGCCTTCAAAAACTAGGTCATTAGGTCAAATAATAGAAAAAACCTTGTGACCTCTCTAGAGGTCATATTTTTCAATGGATCTTCATGAAAATTGGTCAGAATTTTTTATCTTGATGATATCTAGGTCACATGTGCTCAAAAACTAGGTCACTATGTCAAATAATAGAAATAACTAGGTCATACTCAGTTCAACACTGGGTCATGTGGGGATAGGTGAGCGATTCAGGACCATCATGGTCCTCTTGTTTCTATATAGAGGATAGTACAGTATGTGGGGGCATCTGTTTTTAGCTCACCTGTCACAAAGTGACAAGGTGAGCTTTTGTGATCGCGCGGTGTCCGTCGTCCGTCGTCCGTCCGTGCGTGCGTCCGTGCGTCCGTCCGTAAACTTTTGCTTGTGACCACTCTAGAGGTCACATTTTTCATGGGATCTTTATGAAAATTGGTCAGAATGTTCATCTTGATGATATCTAGGTCAAGTTCGAAACTGGGTCACGTGCCTTCAAAAACTAGGTCAGTAGGTCTAAAAATAGAAAAACCTTGTGACCTCTCTAGAGGCCATATATTTCACAAGATCTTCATGAAAATTGGTCAGAATGTTCACCTTGATGATATCTAGGTCAAGTTCGAAACTGGGTCACGTGCCATCAAAAACTAGGTCAGTAGGTCTAAAAATAGAAAAACCTTGTGACCTCTCTAGAGGCCATATATTACACAAGATCTTCATGAAAATGGTCAGAACGTTCCCTTGATGATATCTAGGTCAAGTTCGAAAACTGGGTCACGTGCCATCAAAAACTAGGTCAGTAGGTCAAATAATAGAAAAACCTTGTGACCTCTCTAAAGGCCATATTTTTCATGGGATCTGTATGAAAGTCGGTCTGAATGTTCATCTTGATGATATCTAGGTCAAGTTCGAAACTGGGTCACGTGCGGTCAAAAACTAGGTCAGTAGGTCTAAAAATGGGAAAAACCCTGTGACCTCTCTAGAGGCCATATATTTCATGAGATCTCATGAAAATTGGTGAGAATGTTCACCTTGATGATATCTAGGTCAAGTTCGAAAGTGGGTCACGTGCCGACAAAAACTAGGTCAGTAGGTCAAATAATAAAAAAAACCCCTTGTGACCTCTCTAGAGGCCATATTTTTCATGGGATCTGTATGAAATTTGGTCTGAATGGTCATCTTGATGATATCTAGGTCAAGTTCGAAACAGAATCATGTGCGGTCAAAAACTAGGTCAGTAGGTCTAAAAATAGAAAAACCTTGTGACCTCTCTAGAGGCCATACTTATGAATGGATCTCCATAAAAGTTGGTCAGAATGTTCACCTTGATGATATCTAGGTCAATTTTGAAAACTGGGTCATGTGCCGTCAAAACTAGGTCAGTAGGTCAAATAATAAAAAAACATTGTGACCTCTCTAGAGGCCATACTTTTCATGGGATCTGTATGAAAGTTGGTCTGAATGTTCATCTTGATGATATCTAGGTTAAATTTGAAACTGGGTCAACTGCGGTCAAAAACTAGGTCAGTAGGTCTAAAATTATTAAAATCTTTTGACCTCTCTAGAGGCCATATTTTTCAATGGCTCTTCATGAAAATTGATCTAAATGTTCACCTTGATGATATCTAGGTCAGTTTCGAAACTGGGTCACGTGCGGTCAAAAACTAGGCCAGTAGGTATAAAAATAGAAAAACCTTGTGACCTCTCTAGAGGCCATATTTTTCATGAGATCTTCATGAAAATTAGTGAGAATGTTCACCTTGATGATATCTAGGTAAAGTTCAAAAAGAGGGTCACGTACCTTCGAAAATTAGGTCAATAGGTCAAATAATAGAAAAACCTTGTGACCTCTCTAGAGACCATATTTTTGAATGGATCTTCATGAAAATTAGTCAGAATTTTTATCTTGATAATATCTAGGTCAAGTTCAAAACTGGGTCACATGAGCTCAAAAACTAGGTCACTATGTCAAATAATAGAAAAAACGACGTCATGCTCAAAACTGGGTCATGTGGGAAGAGGTGAGCGATTCAGGACCATCATGGTCCTCTTGTTTCTATATAGAGGATAGTACAGTATGTGGGGGCATCTGTTTTTTCTATATGGAGGATGGCATAGTATGTGGGGGCATCTGTGTCCTATGGACCCATTTTCTAGTGTTTTTTTGTTGTTGTTTTTTTTCCCAGACAAAAAATTCCAAACAAACCCAGATATCTTATCAAAAAGGTTTCAAGAAGTTCTTATTGCCAGCATTAGAAAAATGTAAAATATTAGTGGTAAAAAGAATGTAAAGAACCCTTTGACGGAAACAGTGAATCAGTGAGTAGTGAAAACGTTTCTTGAATAAAATTGAAAATCTTGTTAATTTCTGCAACAAATGTTATTTATATGTAATGTATATAATTATATGTTATTTAAATGTATATACTGAACTATTTGGTACCGCTTTTATACGATGCAGTTATTAACATTTACAATTGTACATGAACTGTACTTAAGTATAGTTTTACATCAGGCATGAATGTGATCACACCTGAAAGGATAATATATTACTGATGTCTCTGGCAACCAAAGGTGTTTTATGATTGGTGTACGTTTTAAGCTCGACTATTCGAAGGATAATTAAAGCTATTGAATTCACATGCGTCACTGATCATCTTACAGGCAATGCACAGGTTTCTTTTCTTTACTTTGCATTTTTACAAAATATGAGCCGCGCCATGAGAAAACCAACATAGTGGGTTTGCGACAAGCATGGATCCAGACCAGCCTGCTCATCCGCGCAGTCTGATCAGGATCCATGCTGTTCACTAACAGTTTCTCTAATTGCAGTTGGCTTTGAAAGCGAACAGCATGGATCCTGACCAGACTGCGTGGCTCATATGTCCATTTTTCGACTTTAATTTTGGTTAAGTTTTTGAATGTAAGCTGGTAGCTCGGTACCGACTAATAGCAGTAGATTGAAACTTTACCAACTTGTCAATTGTGATGATCTTCAATACTTGCATAGTACAAGTTCTGTAAGTAAACTCTGTTTTGCATTTTTACAAAATTGTGCACATTTTCGGCTTCCATTTTCATTAAATTGACAAGGCTTTGAACAGTCGAGCGTTGCTGTTTTCAGACAGCTCTTGTTGTATATAAAATGCTAAACTTGTAATAATATTTCATGTAGTTAGTTTACATGATGATTTTACAGAAGTATAGTTAT
Organism: Mercenaria mercenaria; assembly: GCF_021730395.1. Classification (NCBI taxonomy): domain Eukaryota; kingdom Metazoa; phylum Mollusca; class Bivalvia; order Venerida; family Veneridae; genus Mercenaria; species Mercenaria mercenaria. The sequence continues at coordinate 13,954,022 of NC_069376.1, read as the reverse complement.
GTTTATGCCATTAAAACAGTGTAAATTGCTTTTTTTGTGATTATGCTTTTATATAATTGATTTTTACAATACAACAAAGAGAACTAAAATTTCCTTTCTTGTTTTCATGCCCCTCCAAATTGAGGTGAGTAGACCAATATGTTTAAGATCAGTAAGCAGAGAATTTCTGGGCCTCTGACTTCCCCGTTTTGTTTTTGATAGTTCACCCCGTTGTATAGAAGTCTGTTCGGGGTAACGCTTGGACCTATGGGACCTTTGTAAGCTGATAGGGAGGTTGATCATGACCGGCAAATGACCCATATTGATTTTAATGTCAGTAGGTCAAAGGTCAAGGTGACCTGGAAAGGTTGAACGTTTTCCAGATGATAACTCGAGAACACTTGGGCCTAGGATCATGAGTTGATATGGTGGTTGGGAAAGACGAGCAAATGACCCTAATTGATTTTAAGGTCAGTGGGTCAAAGGTCAAGGTCAAAGTGACCCGGAGAACAGCTTAGCGGTTTCCGGAGGATAGTTCAAGAACGCTTGGGTCATTAATGTTGATGGGGGGAGATAGGTAATGACTCCAATTGATTTTGAGGTCAGTAGGTTAAGGTCGCAGTGACCCGGAACATTTTACCTATATTAAATTTCCATTAAGTAAGCATAAATGGAAAACATACAGATATAAGCTGGTTGAACTCAAATGGAGACAGCAGATCGAGTTTCAGGCTGGACTTTACTCTTCGCTTCGACACATGAACTGTAGTTATCAACCTGGTAAACTTCATCCTGTTTTGCGTGTTCGGTGTACTTCAACTCTTGAAGTCTCAAGGATGTCACCTAGATTGAAGATTTTGACAGGAACATACCTTCTACAAATCAACAGAGCCCGTTTTAATCAAAATGCAGTTAATCCAGTGTGTCAGTTATGCCATTGTGCTACGAAACCTTAGAACACTTTATATTGCAATGCCCAGAGTTGAAAGACACTCGCGCATCGATTATCATATCTGTAGAGAATAAGCTAAAAGAAAATGGTCTACAGTGTTTTATTTCCTCAACAAATGACTTTGTGAACCTGATAATTGACTACTCTAAAGTTCTACCTTCATATATGGTAGGGACAGACATTGTGAATGATTTAGAGTTTGATGCAATTAAGACGGCTTTTATATAAATTACATAAAGAAAGGGACAGAATATATAGGGGATTCATTCCTAGATGATCTCCAACCGAGTGCACGTGGGTCTAACTTACAGAATTTTAGACAAATTGTAGACAGTGTGTAAAGACTGACCTGTATTTATAAATGTAAATATTTTTCGTGGAGATTCTGGTGTGGGGCGTTGCATCTGTACAGTGTAGCATTTATTCGGTAGTGGATTAAACCATACCTAGTGATCTAGGGTTCGCCATTGTTGGCGGTGAAGAAATTGAAGAAGAAGAAGGAGAATGGCAGAAAAAACGACGACTTTTATAAGATAAATTAACATAATTACAAATGTATATGATTACGGCACTCAGCCTTCCGGGCAATTGTCATCGGCGAGGCGCACAGCGCCGACAAAGTTCCCACTCTTCCGTGGAAGTAATTCAAGGACTTTTCCAGGACATTTTCACAAAATTCAAGGACTAATAGAGCGCCTCGTGGTTCAAAGGTAGAGCGCCCAAACCTGATCCAGACATTGTAGGTTCAAGTCCCGTCAGAAGTGAAATTCTTTCACTGCCTTTAAGATCTTTAATAGGTGCTAGAACTTTAAGAAAATAAGCTAGAGCTATCCCTAAAGGGGATGAATACTTCTGCCTCGCTCACTGTCACTTGGTTAAAGTAGTACTGTTTATTAGACATAATGGAAAATGTCTAGATCCGAGTTATCTCCCCTTTGCTAGATTATCTTGCAATATGAACATCGTTAGGTCATATACTACCAGTCTGTAAAGTTTCAACAAAACCCTTCAAATAGTTTAGAGTTAGGTTCACAAGAATCATGGACACACATCATAGGCGTAGGAGCGAGTTCACTTTGGGGCGGGGGGGGGGGGCAAAATATTTCGACCAGCGGGGCGGGGATGTCGGGGAGGCACGGTTTCTCGGTGCATTCATGACAAAGCCTTGTACAGGGGCCAAATGGGCTATAGCCCCCTCAAGCCCAAATGTTTTAGCAATCACTGAGTTATTCTGATGATACACATACGACTGGGCGCTGAATTGTCTGCAGTTTATAACTTAATCGGTCAAAATATGTACCGTTCTAATTAAGTGTGCCATTTTTTTACATTCTTTTATGGAAGCCCTTGACATACAATCAAACAGCACTGTATTAACAGTATTTGTCTAACTGTGATATAAATAAAAGAAAATATAAATACAAAACGTTTACATGCGTAAACAGGCTAAATAGCAGACGCTCAAATTGCACTCAATATTATATTAAGTTTACAATCTGATTAAAGTACATCTCCTATTACGCTACGCATAGGATCTGACAACGAGCTATTGATAGCCTCGTTCTGGCGACCCATCCGCTAGCCAACCAAAAGCTAACTTACAACATTCTGCAAGCTTTAAAAAGTGTTGGTTTTTGATATTTACATTTTTTATGTCCAAAGATGTCAAGGTAGCCGGTTAGCTTAGTCGGTAGGGCACTTGTTCTATAAGCGAGAGGTCCCGGGTTCGAGCTCTGGATTGACTGTTTTTCTTACTCTTTGACATTCGAACAAGTTGTCTGATTGGTTCAAATAAAAATAGATTTGCGAAAATAAAAAATAGCAATATTGGAAATCCAAAATATACAGAAGACGACTGTGAATGGGTCGTTCTCAGATCTTCGTTTAGAAGATCAAGTACTTTAGTCAGATTGATTATTTTTATAAAATGTAATCAAACAATCCTTGGCGCGTACAGGTCTCATTGCTCACACTACGGAAAGAAACAAATCAGAATGTAAGGAAAGGCCAAATGCAAACCAGAAATCAGGTTGAAAAGAATTATATGATGCTAAGTAAGTATTACATTAGACTGCAAGTTATGCCTCTTTTCCAAAATATTGGTGTGATGGGGGGCAAACTATAGTTCGGCCCCCTAAGCTATCTTTGGGTCTAGCTGGCCCCGCCGGCTCCTACGCCTATGGACATAAATGGACAGACTCCAATATACCCCCTTTGAACTTCATCGGTGGGGGTATAATACATGTAAATTTATTTAAACTATAAAACAGGACTCATATTACCAATTTATTAATTCAACTAACTTATTCCCAGAACAATTTAGTAATAAACGGCAACTAAAATAAACTTGTTTACAAGGAAATGTTTAACCATAACCAACAGTTATTTGCTCAAAATAAGTTTTGCTCAAAATAAGTTTAAAGATGCGACTGTAAAATATCAATGAATTCATCTGGTAATAAAAATGTTGTGCCTTCAATGTCAATTTTCACCAAGTGTTTAAGACTTTTAAAAGTTGTCAGTAGGTTGCTTCTTAGATTGACTTCTTGTGCTGAGAAGCATCTCTTCACCTTGTGATTCAATTTTAAGGGTGTTCTGCAATTTGTCAGATATATTCCAGTCAGATTATAAGCACGGACAATGCAGTCATCTGGCAATACCGACTTATTGTCAATTTTCAGACTTTTGTGGTCGTATTTTACACCAGCTTTGCCATTTTCTCCTCTTTGTAGGAAAGAAATCATTTTTCAGTGTCCCACGTTTTTCTTTCATTTTAATCGCTAGACGCTATATACGAAGAAAGACAACTCCGTATAGACTAAGTAGGTGTAACACCACAAAATTCTCAACTGATGTGAATAGTTGTTGTTCCTTACAATCTTAAAGACGCGAATTTTTCAAGAACAGGGATAGCAATGCCGGTGTTTCTCTGTTTAAATATGTTTGCCTTCTATGTACACTGGCAATACTGTGAGCGAACAAAATTCCCGACTTTTTCCAGGTCTTTTGCTCTTTCTTTAAAATTCAAGTACTTTCAAGGCCTTAAAAATGAAATGAAAAATTCAAGAACTTTTCCAGTTTTCCAGGAAGCGTGGGAACTCTGCGCCGAGTCATGGTATGTATGGGAGAGGGTATCCCACTACGTTAAGGTGTCACCCTGGATTTTCTTTAAATAAATATATAAAATAGCGGTCTCTGGTGCATTTTGGGGTCTAAATTTCAAGGTACAGTAGGAGTTATCCCCTAGTATTCTAGGGATCAGGTTGGTAATAAAATAACGGCCTCTAGTGCATTTTTGGGTCTAAATTCGAGATACAGGAGGGGTCTGCCACTGATTTTTTTACAAATAAAGGCATTAATTGATAGCCTCTTGTGACTTTTTGGGTTTTACTTTTGAGAAAATATTATTCCTTTGCCAAAACAATTTGGTGCGACTTTGATGAGTTTAAGTCCCTTTTCCGACGACTGGGGGCGCACAGCACCCCCCCCCACCCCCCCCGCCCCGCCCCTGTTCCCTTCCCTGGACCTGGGCATATTCTCTAGAAAATTATATACTCGCAAATTAAATTTTCCAGGTTTGCTTATAAATCTCTAACACGCTAGTGACTTCAATAAATGGAAAAGATAATGTAGGTCGCTAGGCTTCTAGATTTACGCTGCTAGTCTGCTAACTTCACGCAGTTTGGCCGCAGACTTCAAAACTGTTAGTCTGCTAAATTTACGTACATTCTGTTTAGTTCATAGAACGTAAAAGGTGTAAAAATATTTTCTCATTTAAGTGTACTAATTTACACATGCATATATTTTATTTACTATTGTTACTTTTCTGAACAGTTTGTCATTGGCATTAATTTTACCTGCACGTAAATTCCTTTATTTTTTTCAGCCGAATACAGACTTTCGATAAGCAGCCCTGTGATACTGTAGACAATATACTGCTGTTGATTGGACAAAAACCAGCCCCGTCTAGAGATAGAGTGCCGGAACCAGACCTGTGATACTGTAGACAATATACTGCTGTTGCTTGGACAAAATCCAGCCCCGTCTAGAGATAGAGTGCCGGAACCAGACCTGTGATACTGTAGACAATATACTGCTGTTGCTTGGACAAAATCCAGCCCCGTCTAGAGATAGAGTGCCGGTGTAATGAAGTATTTCGACCCCCATAGAATAATGACCCCCCGGTCATTATTCTATAGAAAAAGTGACCCCCCGGTCATAGTATTATGACCTCCAGATCATAGTACTATGACTCCCCCACGTGAAGTAAACTGAACCTCAAGAAGAATATTGACTCCCATAAAAAAACGACCCCCGGTCATTTGGTCAAATTTAGTGATAACTCGTGTATCTAAGGCCTAATTGCTGCATTTTATGCCCCCACTCGGGGGAGGGGGGCATATAGATTTGCCCTTGTCCATCCGTCCGTCCGTCCTTCCGTTTGACCATTAGCCCCAGATACCATCATTTGACACAGAAATCAGAGCATTCCGCAACGGGAAAAGGGATTCTATTTCTAGACGCTGTATCTTGGTGTATACATTTTTTTTCTTCAGGAAAATAACAATTCACAATACGTTCACAAAACACACCAGTGTCAATAATCCCTGCAAACTTCGGTATGAAGTAATTCTTCAGAAGAAAACTGCACAAGAAACTGCTAGCATAGAACTTAGTATTAATAGAAATTGCAATACTTAGCAGTGGCAGTAAAGTACGTAGCGGCAACAATAGAAAGTAGTAGTAGTAGTAGTAGTAGTAGTAGTAGTAGTAGTAGTAGTAGCAGCAATAGTACTAGTGACAGTGGTAGTGGCAGTTGCAGTAGCAGCAGCAGCAGTAGCAGCAGCAGCAGCAGCAACAGAGGAATAAATGACAGCAACAACAGCAGCAGGAGAAGAAGAGGTAGATGTACAAGACGTATTAGTGGAAGCAGGTATAGTAGTATCAGTAGTAGCAGTTGTAGTAGTAGTAGTAGAAGTAGTAGTAGTAGTAGTAGTAGTAGAAGACGAAGAAGTACATGTAGTAATAGCAATAGAAGTAGCGGCACCAGTAGTAGCAGTGCAATCAAAATGTTAACTATTGGCAATGGAGGGTATTAGAGTTGTAGATCTAGTAAAATTGTTCGTTAGGTTTGGTGGGAATCATTTTTTAATAGATATTATCGTCGAAAGTCTTTTTAGGAGCCGGTGTTTTACACGGAAAGAGTAATTTTTTTAAATAGAATAATGTCCGGGAATCGATATTGTATGAGAGTCCGAATGTAGTAATTTCGGCAGTGAGTATTTTACATGGAAGGAGTCATTTTTTCTATAGAATAATAACCAGGGTCGTTATTTTATGAGATTCGAAGGGAGTCATCTTTAGGGAGTCAGTATTTTACTTGGAGGGGTCAGTTTTTCTACAGAATAATGACCGGGGGGTCGTTATTCTATAGAGTTTTCAAAGGGGGTCAGTTTTTTATAAGGGGAGTCAATATTTTACAGGAAAGGAGTCACATTTTCTATAGAATAATGACCGGGGGGTCGTTATTCTATGGGGGTCGAAATATTTCATTACACCGGAACCAGACCTGTGATACTGTAGACAAAATCCAGCCCCGTCTAGAGATAGAGTGCCGCAACCATACCACTTTCCTACAACATATTCAGGGTATATATAAACGAGATGGGAGCCAATAATTTTTTTAATTCTTATTTTGCTATTTACTGCAATATATTTGCAAATGTCTGATATTTAGTACATTTTTACCATTGTTATATTCATAAGCGTGTGCAGTTCTAACAGAAAAAGCTACTGTGTTTTTAAATAATAAAACAAATTTGAAGTGTTTTAAAATGTTTTAAAATCTGTTGTACGCAGTCATTTGAAAAAAAGGTATAAAACTTAAACACTCATTTTAATACTATAGACATTTTAAAAGATGACAGCTATAAAGAGGAAATTAATACATATTATCTTCAAAACAAAACGGTCGCCGGGTGGCACGATCCCGTGGTGCGTTCATTCGGGCGCATTCGCGCAAGTTCGTTAAATAGCCATCACCGCAGATATTCGGTCTTTAAGGGGTGTAAAACTTCATTCGCAAGGCTTAAATTTACGTAGGTTATATAGACGTACATCTGACTGTCTATAAACTGCAATGCCTGGTAGAGAGAAAGCCCAGTGCTCAGGGTCGGAGCAACGATGAGAAATTAGACAGTCTTCGACGCCGGAACAACAATGAGAAAGCCAGTCTTCAACGCCGGAACAACGATGAGAAAGCCAGTCTTCAACGCCGGAACAACGATGAGAAAGCCAGTCTTCAACGCCGGAACAACGATGAGAAAGCCAGTCTTCAACGCCGGAACAACAATGAGAAAGCCAGTCTTCAACGCCGGAACAACGATGAGAAAGCCAGTCTTCGACGCCGGAACAACGATGAGAAAGCCAGTCTTCGACGCCGGAACAACAATGAGAAAGCCAGTCTTCGACGCCGGAGCAACAATGAGAAAGCCAGTCTTCGACGCCGGAACAACAATGAGAAAGCCAGTCTTCGACGCCGGAACAACAATGAGAAAGCCAGTCTTCAACGCCGGAACAACGATGAGAAAGCCAGTCTTCAACGCCGGAGCAACGATGAGAAAGCCAGTCTTCGACGCCGACGCCGGAACAACAATGAGAAAGCCAGTCTTCGACGCCGGAACAACAATGAGAAAGCCAGTCTTCAACGCCGGAGCAACAATGAGAAAGCCAGTCTTCGACGCCGGAGCAACAATGAGAAAGCCAGTCTTCAACGCCGGAACAACGATGAGAAAGCCAGTCTTCAACGCCGGAGCAACAATGAGAAAGCCAGTCTTCAACGCCGGAACAACAATGAGAAAGCCAGTCTTCAACGCCGGAACAACAATGAGAAAGCCAGTCTTCGACGCCGGAGCAACAATGAGAAAGCCAGTCTTCAACGCCGGAACAACGATGAGAAAGCCAGTCTTCAACGCCGGAACAACAATGAGAAAGCCAGTCTTCAACGCCGGAACAACAATGAGAAAGCCAGTCTTCGACGCCGGAACAACGATGAGAAAGCCAGTCTTCAACGCCGGAGCAACGATGAGAAAAACACTAGGCTCAGCAAGACAGGCACAGGCAGGTTCCGATATAAATTGTGAAGATAATATTGGGTCAGCGGTTATTTTGCCTGATGGGTGTGGTGACGATGCAATTGAAAATGCCAAGTCCAAATACTATTTCTATATCGACTTATAGACGTACATGTAGCGAGTCTGTATTTAATGTAGATGAACAAGAAACTTCCGCCGGACCTGAAGCAAGCAAGTCCAACCAAACCTTCAAGCAATGATTAAAACGTTTAGGCAATCAGGATGACGTAGTATCTCCCTATTTTCAGTTTCTAGTTGCACGTGCTCCCACTATTCCAGAAATGACACGTGTGCATCATGACGATGTAGCGGCACACGTGCAGGCAACAGTCTAACAAAAAATAACTAGAGATGGAACTGAATATGTCAAACTCGCATCTTTGTTAAACACGGGTATGAAACTTTGCCTGCGGCACAAAATGTGCCGCACTGAAATGAAGGCATCGCGCCTCCGACGGCGCAGGCATTGCGCAGGATGTTTACAAAAATAACGAGCAAGGTGAGTAAAATTGAATGTTTTTGGTAATTGTCTTTTTACAGTAAAAACTTTTTAGAAATCGTGGAATGCAGCGGGATGTAGTTGTGTCTTGCCGACAAATCCATGCCTTCATTTCAGTGCTCTCGGGTGAGCTAATAACATGTCATTGTAACAAGGTTACGATCAAAAGAGCATTAAACCATCATGTCTTCTGTTGACAAGCAATCAACATAAACATACAGTTCATATATAATATACATACATTATAATATTACATAAGGCGAACATACCATACATCTACAATAGTCTATCAAATATATATATACATGGTAATTGCTATTAATCAGAAAGAACACCATTTTTCTATAGAAATAGACATACATGTAATGTAATATGTGTAAGCAGATGTTCATAACATAGTTCATTGTCTTTTCTTTCTGTCTTTTTTTTTCTTGTAAACCCAACATTTGTTGATGAAAATATTTCTGTTGCAACATCTATTCATTTAATATATAGAAGTAAGTAAAACTTTATAAAACTTTAAGTAAAGATGAAAAATAGCTGTTTTTCTTTATTCTATATAAAATATGAAAAAAATAGTCATTCCATTCATTAAGTAGGCCTAACTCCAATAATTTTACAATACAACTAGTCTCTACATAGAAAAGTTTCCATCTATTGTTTAAACAAAGACTACTTCACAATCATTTAAAACAACAATAGTGACAGACTGTCACAAAATACGCCCGTCGTCGAACTATACCTAATTCAAGGGCCATAATCCAAGATTGCCGGGGGTGATTTGGCTGGTTATTGAACTTGGCCGAGATATTATGTCCACAAACACTGTCGCCAAGTTCTGTGAAGATCGGATGAAAACTGTTTGACTTAAAGGGCGAACAAGGCTAAATTTCCAGTTTTCAAGTAATTCAAGGGCCATAACCCAAGAGTGCTAGGGGCGATGTTGCTGGTTATTACATACTCGTTTCTATTCCCCGTTAAGTTACACTGGTACCGGAAACGTCAATATTTTTCCATACACTGACTCCTGAATTTCATATCGGGTGCGTGACGGAATTCAGTGTGTGTTGTTGCACTATTTTTTCTATTTAGTTTAGTATTGTTAGTCTTATTCAGGCTATTGAACAAATTTATGATATTTACATTATATTTATACGAGAGTATGTAATAAAAAGGTTATTATCTTTGCATCGGGAAATATGCACTCGTTCTTCAGCGGAAGAATATTGCGCTCCTAAAGTCGCGCAATATTTCCACTGAAGAACTCGTGCATATTTCCCGATACAAAGCTAATAACCTATAATTACCGAACTTGGCCAAGATATTATGCCCACAAACATTTTCACCAAGTTTGGATGAAAACTGTTTGTCTTAGAGAGCGGACATGCTTTTGGACGCCGACTACCCGCTCGCCCATCACGGGAGTTCACGTAATACGCCCCTCTCATTCAGATCCGGGCGTATAACAAAAGATTTCCAGTTTTACTTTTTATCAAAATTATGAAAACTCCGCTGAGACCTTTAGAAAGTTTCCGTAAAAAATATGTTCTTCCTAGTACAATTATTAATGTCGTCTGCTAGAAACAAAAAAAAAATTCTACAGATACTTCAAGCCATATCAGTTAAATAGAGGTTTTACTTTTAATAAGACTTATGGATGAACACATTAAATGTTGTAGCTAGTATATGGCTACAGACTATGCAAACAAATGAGCCGTGCCATGAGAAAACCAACATAGTCCATGCTGTTCGCTTTTAAGCCTATTGCCATTAGATAAACTGTAAGCGAACACCATGGATCCTGACCAGACTGCGCGGAAACTATGTTGGTTTTCTCATGGCGCGGCTCAAATAGTGATTTTGGTATCATTAAAACATGCCTCACAATATATATTTTTCTTAGAACAAAATGCATTTAATATCTAAAAATTCCCTTACAATGCAATTTCTTTGCCGTGATATGTCAAACACAGCAAAATTCATTTGCAGCACCAGATATTTTAAAACTAACTACATTGTATCTTGAAATAACACTAACACTTAAACATTGTAAACAATCAACATCAAAATGAAGTCAAATCAAACACTTTTTTTCAAAATAAAGTTGTCTTGACAGCGCGCGTGACTGTTTGAAACCCTTCCACTTAATACTTACAAAACTTTACTTATAAACTTTTCATAGAAAAATGAGCTCAAAGCAATACGTGTATACATTAGTGATAGTCCGACATTTCTTTACCAACTAATTTAAGTAAAACAGTATAATTTGTCCCTGGAAATGGACTAATATTTCAAGTAGTCATTCTCTCAAATTTTGGGGTATAATACGATTATAGTCCTGCAAAATCCTTATGTCCAATTGCCAGAGACAAGCGGTCATGCCATTTATGTGATGGTGTTTGTAGCCTTGCCACCAGAAAATACATCTATGCTCTTGAAGTATAACGGGAAATGGAATCTGAAAAAGACATTGAAAGTCATTTAATTAACGGGTATTTATACTCATTTGTAAATTTACATCACGTGAATAAAAAACAAGAGGACCATAAAGGCCCTGTATCGCTCACCTGACCTGTTGACCTAAAGATCATAAAGATTAACATTCTGACAAAGTTTCATTAAGATATGGTCATACTAATTTCAGAAAAGCTCGCCGAATGGGCGTTTACATCAAACGCTGGTAGTAAATGACGTAGGTGTCACGCTAGTTTTCGGTGAGAGGTTAATTTGATCACGCTTGTAGTTTGCTCCGCCCTAAAGTATTTTTCTATTGATCGTTACGGGTTAGTTACAAAAGCAAAATATCACTGGTATTTATTTCAAGATAGCTCTGATTCTGCTTAATAAATACATCCATGTGCAGCATATACACTTAAATCTATGTAGATTATATTGAACATTGATGTGTATACATGTATTTATACAGCAACTCTCGACGAAAGAACACAAAACTGCTACCGCAGATTTTGTCTCGTAGGTTTCATGTATTTATTTTAAATTGATGTACATGTATCCAGTCTTCGTAAAATGTCCACGAATGTCGGTCATGGAAAATATCGCATACTCGATGTTGTCTTTACACATTGAACTATAAGTAATATTCATCCATTTATTTATTTAAAACTACATGCAGTATCTTGTTGAATTAAACTGGAAGATTTGTCCCTAGACTCGTGAACGTTTGGTAATATCTATAGCACATGTATTAGTCAAAATAATTCGACGTTCAGATTGTTTTTTATTTGTGAAAGGCAATCTTTGCGTCAAACTTTGAAGGACCAAAATAATGAAGGATAAATCACAGAACACAGTCATTTAAAGTTTTTGGTTTTATCGTTTGTGCATATTAGTGCATTAGTGTGTCAGCACGGTAAACGTTAATCATGTACAGTACATACATAGGTTTAAATCACCAGAAAATTCGTAATGTTGGATATTCTTTAATAATTTTTACACAAGTCAAAGAGGAATTGAATCCGTTTTCGATGCATGTAAGTTATATTTGAATTTATGGCCATTTCGTGAAATAATCGGCATTTAAACGTATAGCATTTAAATCGTCAGGCAGCGATGAAAATTTCATCGGAAACTGTTCAATTATTTTGGTATTTCGAGTGTTTGACGCGAGTAGGGATATTGCCCATTTGAAAAACAAATATCTCAGTATCTCCTAGGATCGCTTCAAATTAGGTGGACTAATATGTGTAGTGCCCTTCTGTTTTAAAAGGCACATAGTTCTGTTGCAGCTTGTTGCAAATAATAGAACATTTGGCTCTTGTTTCATAGCGAATGGAAATCTATGACCATGCACACGATTTTGTAATAAAACTTTACTGCACAGGCGCCACTCGATGCACTGCTATTTTAAGTGAATATACTTTCAGGTTACTACAATACAATAGCACTAAGTGTTGTTCACACATGTGTATCGGACCACAACGAACGCTGAATGCGGTCGGGTAAATCGCGTGCAGTCAAGGCTTAGCACTTTTTATTTTTAGACTGCTTCAAAAACTGCTAAATGGTGCAGATAAACACGCAGCCAGTTTTCATTAAACATATACGCATTTCCTCTCCTGGGTATGAATTTACGCAACAATCGTCAGTAAAAAAAAAATACAAAGTGATGTGGTCATTATAACTCTACGTCCATCTGAGTCTGATTACTACTTCCAGTCTTCCATTTTTACCGATATTTTCTCTCAAACTGCAGAATAACAAACCAAAGAATAACATCGATAAGAAAAGATTCCATATGAAAAGATATACATTATTTCATAGAAATCCGTCTAATATTACTGCCTACTGAAGACATGTGGTATGCGATGTCATGAAAAGTTAAACTTATGTCAAACAAAAAAGTAGAGATAAAAATAAGCTGTTAGTCGAACCCATCGACATAAATCTATTTGGAAGTTCTATGTCGATTTCAGTCTGGCATTACTGCAACTATGTACCCATGTTGTTTCTAGATTCCGAATTGTAGTAACCATCCATCGTGTGATCTCCCTTGTACTCGAGTGGTTAGTCGCTGACTTGAAATCACTGTATCCTGTCGGGGATGGGTTCGAGCCTTGCTACCGGCCATATCTCTTTATATATGTAAGAACGGTTGGCAGATTCTTACGGAAGACGGGAGCCTTGTACTGGTTCTTCCCAGGAGCGACGGTTAGGTGAACTGCCCACCCGACATATAGGAAGAACTGTTGAAAACGGGCATTAAACCCAAGAAAAAAAGATTTTTCCGTCTTGAGCAAGTTTCTTGGCAAGGAAACTTACTTAGTCATGAATCCCGAACCAAGTTTTAATTCCCTATTATATAAAGTTAAATGAAGGAGTCCAGCACTTATTTTTGTTTGGGTTTTACGTTGCATCGTCATATTTATAGGTTATAATTATGGCGACTTTCCATCTTTGATGGTTGGAAGACCCAAGGTGCCCCGCCATGCATGCATTATTTCGTCACGAGCGGACACCTGGGTAGAACCACCGACAATCCGTACGTAAGCCAGCTGAATGACTTCCTCACATGAAGATTCAATGCCCCGAGTGAGACTCAAACCCACTTCGATATAGCGGGGGGGGGGGGGGGGGGGGGGGGCGATTTGAAGCCACTCGGCGTTTGATTTCATGTACAACGGCTACAGGACCGAAAGTTGTATCGATGATTTGGTGTAAATACATGTTCAGTGTACAAAAATAAATGATTGCAATTGAATTCAATCACATGCTTACTAGATTCTCAAACATATAAAACTTTATTACCTTTATAAACAGCGCATTTATGTTTAAATCAAATATTGTATTTTCAACATGAGAAGTCCATGACCCAGCGACAGAAATACACATGTTGTTTACGACATGTTTGATTTTACATGTTTAAAGACATCTTTTGATCTTAAAACTTATATGCATCCGCTGACTAAATTTGCATTTTTTTGGGGGAGTGATTTTTTTTAAAGAATTTTTTCAAAAGGGGGAAAATTTTTTTTATAAAATTAAAAAAATGCCCAGGGTTTTCTTTAACCCGTTTTTTTTGGGATAGGGATTTTTTAAAAAAATTTTTTGGACTTTAAAAAACTAATTCGGGGCCCCCAACGGCTAAAAAAAATTTCATTTTTCATCATTTTTTAAAAAAAAACCCCTTAAAAAACTTTGGCAGGGGGACGGGGACAATTTTTTCGGGTTTATGGGGTTTTTTTAAAGGAAAAAATTAAAGGGGGAAAAAAAAAAAAACCCCAAACATAATTTTTTAAAAATTCCTAAAAATTTTAAACAAAAAATTGGGTTTTTCGGGGTTCTTGGGGGGGAGTTTTTTGGTAAAGGGGACTTTTCCCAAAAATGGGGGCCATTTTCACGAAAAAAAAATTCGATTTGGGGGGTCAGCCCCTTCCCAAACCATTGAATGGGGCCCCACTTTTCCCCTTTAAAAATTGGGGGAAAAAATTTCTGGTTTTTTAAAGATTTTCCCCTTGTTGAAAAAAAAATTTCATTTTAACCCCCCAATTCCGGGGGCTCCCCCCCTTTCCCAAAAGGGCCCCAAAAAGGAAATTAAAAAAGGTTGGCAAAATTTTGAAAATTTTAAAATTTTTTTCCCCAAAAATTGGAAAATTTTTCCAGCGGTTAAAAGGGGGGAAAAGGGGTTTTTTAAAATCTGTCTTTTCTTTGAACCAAATGATGGGAATTTTCCCAAAATTTGGGCATAAAAAAAAAAATTTGGGAAATTCCCAAGAATTTATTTTTCAAATTGTAGAAATAAAATATTTGGGCCCAAGGGGGCCGTTTGGAGTTAAATTTTTTTAATTTTTATTTTTGGGGGCCAAATTTTTCTTTTAAAGTAAATTAAATTTATTTAAAAATTTTAAATTTCAAATTTTTTTTTTTTTCTACAGTTAAGGTGTTTAAATCATTTATTTTTTAAAAAAAATTTTGCTAAAGGAAAAGGATTGTCGGAATAATTTTGCATAAAAAAACTTTTAAAAAAACAAAAAAAATTTAAATTTCGGGGGAAGGGGCCAAAATTTGTAAAAAAAATAAAAAAAAACTTGTGGGTTATGGGCTGTATAAAACCCAGTATTTTTTAAAAATGCTTTCTTTTGGGAAAAATTTTTTTTATGTTTAAAAAAAAAAAATTTGGGGCCCCCAGGGGGCCCTAGGGGGGTCTTTATTGTTTTTTTTATGAAATTTTTGTAAATTTTTTTAGGGGTTGGGGGAAAGGGAAAAGAAAAACTTTTGGCTGTTCTTTTTCCCAAAAATGGGGGGTTTAGCGGGGAATTAAATTTTAAAAAGGCGCCAAAAAAAACCCCCTTTTTTTTTGGAAAAATTTTGGGCCCCTGTAAAAAACCCCTAAGGGGTTTTAAAAAATAATTTTCCCAAACCCCTTTTAAAAAATTTTTTTTAATTTTTTCAAAAAAACCCCCTGTTTTTGTTGAATTTTTGGGGTTTTTTTTTTTTGACTATTCATTAAAGGGTGGAAAATTTTTTGATTGATATTGGGTTTTAAAATTTTTTCCATCTAGAAAAAAAAGGAAAACCAAATATAATATATAAGTTTTTTACGAAAACAATTTTAAAAAAATGTTTTTATGTGTGAAATCCTAGTTACTTAAAAAAAAGGGATGTTACGTATTTGGAAAACAATTTGGGGAAAATAAAATGAATTTTCGGGGTTTGTTTGTTCTTTTTAAACTATTTTTAAAAAACCCAGGGGTTTAAGGGGTTTAAAAAACCCTGAAAAAAAAAGAATTTTTAAAAAGGGGGGAAAAAGGTTTTATTTTTTTTTTTTTAAATTTAAAAAACATTTTTTTTACCCAAAAAAAAATTTTAAAAAATTACAAATTTTTTTAATTTTTACTGTTTTTCACTTTTTTTCTAAAAACCTTTACGTTGGGGGGAAAAAAATTTTGGGCCCAAAAAAACCGGGGGGGAAATTCCCCTTTTTTTTTCGGGCCCCAAAAAAAGGGAAAAAAATTTTTAAAAATTTGGGGAAAATTTTTAAATCGTAAAAAAAACTATGGGGGCCCAAATGGGGGTTTTTTTCTTGGGGGAGGGGTTCCTTTTCGTAAAAAATCATTTAAAAAACGCCCTTATCAGCCCCCCCCGGAGTACAAAAAATAAAATTGTTTAAAAAAAAAACTTTTTCTTTTTTTATAAAATTTCGATTTTTTAATAAATCTTTTTTTTAAAAACTTTCCCAAAAGTTTTGTTTTGAAGTTTTTTTGGGTGGGGAAATGTTTTTTACAGGGGCCCCCCCCGGAAGTGGAAAAAAACCCCCGGCCCTGGGGAAAATTTTTTCTTTTGGGGAAGCGGGGGTTGTTTGGGGGGGAAATTTTTTTCGGGGGAAAAAAAGCTAAGGGGGCCCCCAACCCCCGGGGGTTAAACAAATTTTAATAAAAGGGGGGAAACATTTTGGTTTTTTAGTAAACGGTTTTTTTTTAAAAAACCTTTTTTGAGTTTTTTTTTTTTTTTTTGATCAAAATTGAAAATTTCTCTATTTTTGATGGGGGTAACCGGGAGGGGCTAAATTTTAAACTTCGTTTGGGGAAAAAGGGCCACTAAATCGGAATAAAAAAATTTTTCGTTTTTTCTTTGTTTTTAAAAAAACATTGGGGGCCCCAAAATTGTTAAATTTTAAAATTGGGTTGGGGTTTAAAAAAACGTTTTTTTTTTTTTTCCCCCCCGGAAGGGGGGGGCAAATAGTTTTTTAAAAACCTTTTTCTGGGGGGCCCGGGGTTTCCCCCCAAATTTTTCGTACCCGGGTTTTCCCATTTTGTTTGCCCACCCCATGGCGGAAATTTTTTCCAAAAAAAAATTTTGGGGAAAAAAATGTTTTTTAACCACAGAAAGAGGGGGAACGTTTTTGGCGGGGCAAGGGGTTGGGGGTTTCCTTTAGCTAAAAGGGGGGAAAAGGCCCCAAACCCCCCTTTGGGGCCCCGGGAAAAAGGTTTCCTTTTTTTTTTCAGGGATAGGGGGCATTAAAGGGGGGCCGGGCCCGGGGTTTCTTTTCTTTTTTCATCCAGGGGGTGGTTTTTTTCAAAAAAAATTTTTGGCATGAAAAGGGGTTTTTAACCACAGTAAACGAGGGTGGTCGGGGTGAAAAAAAAAAGGGGACCCAGGGTCCGGGTGTTTTAAAAAGGTCAAGGTCACACTTTAAAACTTTAAAGGTCATATTTCTTTGGAATAGTCCCATTGTTTGGGGGCGTGGGGGGGGTTCCATATTTTTTTTTGTAAAATTTCCCTTTTGGGAGGTTTTTTTCAAAAAAAACGGGGGGCCTTTTGAAATGTGCCCAAAACCAGAAAAAACGCCCGTGTCGCGCCCCCAAGACCCGGTTTCCCTTAGCTAAAAGGGTTTCCCAAGGTCCACACTTGGACTTTTAAAGGGGGTTCTTTAATTTTCCTGAAATTCCCATTTTTGGGGGGGTCCGGGGCCCCTTTAATCCTTTTTTTCACCCAAGGGGAGGGGGAACTTTAAAAGAAAAATTTAAGCTTTAAAATTTTTTGGGGCAAATTTAAGAGGGGCCCCGTTTTCGCGGCCCCGGGGGGACCCGGGTTTTCCCCGTAGCCAATGTTTAGTCCCAATTGAGGGGCGGGGTGGGGGCCCCCAAATTTTCTTTTTTTTTAAAATTCAGGGGCGGGGTTTTTTTAAAAAATTAGGGGGCTTTGAATGTGTACCACAGAAAGGGGGGAGGGTGTGGGCCCAAAACCCTCAAAAAATTCCCCCCTTTTAAAACAAATTTTTAAATTAAAAAATTCCCCTTTGGGGGGGGGCATGTTTTCCTTTTTCCTATGGGGAACGCTTTTTTTGGTGGTTTTTAAAAACCTCTGAAAGGAAGCCCCGGGAAAATTTTTTTGGGGACCGGGGGGCCCAAAGGGTGGGAGGCCAAAAAAAAAAACCCCAAATTTTCCCCAAGGGCTTTCGGCGGGCCCCTTTTTAAAACCCCCAAAAAAAAAAGGGTTGTTTTGGTCGCTGTTCTTGCATAAAAAAAAAAATTTTTTCCAGGGGGAACGGTTTTTTATGAATTTTTTTTTTAAATATGTAAAAAAAAACTTCCTTAAACAACCAGGGGAAAAAAAAATTTTTGAAATTAAAAACCTAAAAAAAAAAAGAAATTTGGTTTTAAAAAAGGGGAAAAAAAAAAATAAAGGGGAAAAAATGAAAAATAAAATTTAATTTTATTTTTTTTTTTTTCCCGGGGGGGAATTTAAAAAAGGATTTTTTTCCAATAAAATTTAAAAAGTGAAAAGGCCCACATTTTGGGAAAACAATAGATTATCTTTTTTTTTTTTAAATGTTCCTTTTTTTTCCCGGGGAAAAACCTTTTTTCCGGCCCCAACCCGGGGGGATTTAAAAGTAAAAATTTTTTAAAATTTAAAAGCGTTTTTGGAATACGGGGGGGGGGGACCATTATTCCCGGGGGGGATTTATTTTAAAAGGGACGTCATTTGTGTTTTTTTCTTTCTTTTTGGACCCTTTCCCGCTTTTTTTGGGAACTTTTTTTTTAAAAAATTTACCCCAAAAAAAAAAAAGAAAGGGGTTTTTAACATAAAAAAATAAAAAAAAAAAAATCTGTAGGGTTTTCAGGGGAAAATTTTTTCTTTTTCCATTTCGTAAAGCCCCCAAAAAAAATTTAATTTTTTTAAACTCGGGGCCTACCCCCCATTTCGGGGGGGAAAAAGTTTGTTTGATGTTTTCATTTTGGGAAAAAAAAATTTGGGATATTTAAACGGGAAACAAAAAAAAAATTTTTTTCTAGGGCCTTTTGGGGTTTTTCAGTTTTGGGGTGTTTTTTTTTTTTTGGTGGGGCCCTTTTAATTTTGATTTTTTTGGGACTTTAGGGAGGGAAAGGGGGTTTATAAAAAAACCAATTCCCTTTTCTGCCCCGGTCCCCAATTATTCGTCATGGGCGTAAAAAACGGTTTGGGGCCCCACCCGGGGGAAAAAAAAAAAACCAAATTGAAAAAAACCCGGGGAAAAATTTTTTTAAAGGGAAGGGCCTTTCAAAAAAAAGTACTTTTTTTTTTTTAAATTTAAACATGTTAAAAATCGCAAAAAAATTTTTTTCCTTTGGGTGATTTGCTTTTTAAATTTTAAAAAAATTTGGGTTTCAGTTTTCGTAAATAAAAATCGGGCGGTTGGAGCTCGTGATATAATTTTCCCGCGTTTATTAAAAATTTCCTTTCATAACCGTCTTTAAAGGGTAAATTTTCTCTTTTCACCACAAAAAAAAAAACCTTTTAAAATTCTTTAGGGGGCGGAAACTGCCTCCCAAATTTTTTAAAATTTTTTGGGGTTGTTGGGGTTGTTCCCCTTTCCTGTTTTTTTGGGCTACCCCCCAACATCGTTTTAAATTAGTGTTTTGGTAAAAACTGTTTTATCGGGCTAAAACCCTTTTTTTTGCTATCCGCTGTAAAAACCCGTCTTTCCCCGCGAAAAACATCTTTCTTTTTCGCTTTTTGGTAAAACCCTTTTCTTTTCCCCCGGTTTTAACATCGAAAACATCGCGCTTTTTTTAAAACACCCGGTTATCGGGGGAAAACCCTTTTGGTTCCCAAATGGGCGCTGAAAACTTTCCGGTTTCTTTTCCGTTTCCAAAAAACATCTTTTTATCGTTTTTTAAACCCGGGGAAATTTTGCACCCGTTTTGGGTTGGGGGATGTCCGCTTTTTCCCTTTGGCCCGTGGACCCGGGAAAAAAAAGGGAATATCCCCCGGGCCTTTGGTTTTGAAACCCCGGGGCCCCCCGGGGGCTTCTTTAGTTATTTTTTAATTAAATTTTACGGAAAAAACATTTAAAAAAATTTTTTTAAAGCCTCTAAAAAAAAAACAAATTTATCTGTTTGGTTTTGTTCGGGGGCCCCGGGGGCCAAATAAATGCCCGGTAGGTTTGTTTTGGGAATTTTGGGGGTAATTTTTAATTCGGGGGGTTTTTTTGCCCCATATAATATTTTTAAATTTTCAAAAAACCCCAAGGGGCCCACAAAATAAACCCCTTTTTTTCCCCCCACGTGATCTTTTCGGCGGGAAAAAACTTTTCCTTTTGTTTTTCTTTTTTATGGGGAACCAAAAAACCCCACGTGGGGCCCCAAACGTTTTCTATCCCCGGGGAAATTTGGGGGGCCGGGGTGGTTTTTTTTTTAAAAAAATTTTTTCCTTTTCCGCGGGGAATTTTTCAAAAAAAAGATCCCGTCAAGGGGGGGGGACGGTTTGTTTTTTTTAAAAATTTTGGGGTAATGTAAAAAATCGTTTTTTTCAAACCACCTGGGGGGAGGGGGGACCCCAGGGGATGAAAAATTTTTCCTGTTTCTGATTTTTGGGGGGTTAAAGGGCCCTTTTTTTTTAAAAAAGAAATTTTTCCCGGGTCTGAAACCGGGGGGGCATTTAAAAACCCAAAAACCATTTTGCCCCAAGTTTCCCTTTTCCAGCCCCCAGGGCCTTTTATTTTCCAAAAAATTTAAACTGCCAATTTTCCCCCAACATAAAATAAGGGGTTTTGGAAAGGAAATAAATAAATTTTCCAGAAAAAAATTGTTTTTTATAAAAAATGGGTTCCCACGGTTTAACCCTTAACTCCCCCCCCCGGGAAAATTTAAAAAACTCTCGACTCCCCCCGTTTTGGGAAGCCCCAACGCCTCTCCCTTTTAAAAAGGCCAAAAAACCCGGGGGGGGGGGGGTGTTTTCTTTTTTGAGGAAAATTTTAGAGCAAAATTTTAAAGTTGCATGAAGAGACAGACGTAGTCGATAGACGCCGAACAATCCACATATTACAAAGTTTAGGTGAGATTAAAATGATGCGGATTGTCACGAAATAATTCTCTTGTTATCTTTAGTTACACAATGACGAACGTTTATGCATTGGTATTGTCACAACACCACATGTGTTCTCAAGAGAAACTTAGTACGTGAAAGACTTACTGCCATGATAAAAATCACCTTATTTGCCGGATCTCAATTTTTACAACTGACGGATTCTGGACAAACAAGATGTCCTCTGGTGAAACATTAAAATGGTGTCCTCGCTGGATATATACAGATACAATAAAGTAATAACACAAGTAAAAACTCAATGACATCTATTTATTTTTTCTATATATAATTCCATGGATTTCTAATAAAGAACTTAGACACTTTTGATATATAATTTGGCAAAATATTAAATTTTGTCTGACATAGAACCTTTACAAGGTCATGTATCAAAATGGCCATAACAATGAAACAAAATATGTTAGCACATCACAATGTGACAGAAATCAAAACTGTGATTGTGTAAAATCATTATACATTTCATAAAATATTATCACAACACTGATACAGCACGGCCGTGCATATATCATGCTGATGATCTGAAACATTGAAATTGTGTTCATACACGGTTGGCAAAAAAAAGGAAAAGAAATGATTTGTCATGATAAAGATAATGTATATTCATTAAGTGTATAAAAAATGGCATTATCTATTAGCTGAGAATTCAACTCGTTCAAAAACTCCAGTATTGAACCCGCGCTGATTTGATATTCTCTATTTGAATATGTTCATCATAAATGTAGACATCAGATAAATGTTGTGATAACATTTTGCATGAAATAGTGAATAGGCATAAACACCAATTCAACATAAAATCCTTTACATATATAGAGAACAAAACTATTTACAAGTACTTATATAACATAACAGCATGGACATAT
Organism: Mercenaria mercenaria; assembly: GCF_021730395.1. NCBI lineage: Eukaryota > Metazoa > Mollusca > Bivalvia > Venerida > Veneridae > Mercenaria > Mercenaria mercenaria. Next base: position 13,932,278 of record NC_069376.1, on the reverse strand, counting down.
AAACTTAGTACTTCAATATATCAGAAGAATATATCAGCTATGGAAGGTAGTATCCGCCATAATAAAAAATTGCTAAAAATACACAGTCATTGGAGACTGGTGATTACAAGTTCCTGACCCTGAATAGAAACTTCTAACTTCTATCTGGTTAAATTTGAATGTTGCAATATCTGACATCTACAATGAAGAGATATTACCTAATTTTTCAAATAGGTATTAAGTTCAAACGCTTTGGAATGAAGGTAAATGTATTTATTTCTCAAAAAAAAAATAGATGTATTGACAATATTTTATGCATAGCGTTAAGTTGTGTCATTTAACATTTTTAATAAGGAATTTTGTGATGAAGGAAAGTAAATCTATTTGAACAGAAACATAAAATCGAAGTAAATAATTTATAGGTTATCAACTTGTAGGGAATATGCACAAGTTCTGCAGCGGTAATATTGCGCGACTTTAGGAGCGCAATATCTTTCGCGAAAGAAACGTGAAAATACACCTTATTTTTAATTACTCTCACCTGACTGAGTCCGTCTGTGATTATTATTAGCAATTATCATAAACGGGAATAATAAACAGGCATTTGAAAATATGCAAACTTTTTTTTTTAAGTTGCAACATTCAAGTTAACAAGAGGGTCAAGATGGCCCTAGGTCGCTCACCTGAGAAACACACCATAATACACCATAACAGTGAAAACATGTTTGATCTAGTGATTTCATGGAAAAAAATGTTCTGACCAATTATCATTAAAATTGGCGCAAAAAAACAAGTATTTTCCTTGATTTGACCTAGTGACCTTGTTTTTGATCCCAGATGACTCATATTCGAACTTGACCTAGATTTATCAAGTATCATTCTGACAAAATTTCATGAAGATCAGTTGAAAAATACAGCCTCTATCATTTACACGAGGTTTTTCTTTGATTTAAACATTAGTGACCTACTTTTTAACTACAGATGACCCAAATTCAAATTCAACCTAGATTTCATCAAGGCAATCATTCTGACTTACTTTCAGGAAGATCAATTGAAAAAAAAACAACCTCTGTCGCATACACAAGGTTTTCCTTTGATTTGACATAATGACCTATTTTTTGACCCCAGATAGCCCATATTTGAACATGACCTAGAATTTCATCAAGGCAATCATTCTGACCAAATTTCATTAAAGACAATTGAAAATTCAGCCTCTATTGCATACACATGTTTTCTTTGATTTGACCTAGTGACCTACTTTTTGAACCAGATGACCCAATATCAAAACTCAGCCTAGTTTTTATCAAGATAATTATTCTGACCAAATTTCATAAAAAAATCAATTGAAAAATACAGCCTCTATCGCATACACAAGGTTTTTCTTTGATTTGACCTAGTGACCTAGTTTTTAACCCCAGATGACCCATTTTCGAACTCGGCCCAGATTTCATCATGGTTATTATTTCTGACCAAAATTCATGAAGATTAATTGAAAAATACAGCCTCTATCGCATACACAAGGTTTTTCTTTGATTTAATCTAGTGACCTAGTTTTTAAACCCAGATAACCCATTTTCGAACTCAGCCTAGATTTCATCAGGATAGACATTCTGACCATAATTCATGACGATTAATTGAAAAATACAGCCTCTATCGCATACACAAGGTTTTTTTTTATTTGACCTAGTGACCTAATTTTTTACCCCAGATGACCCATTTTCAAACTCGGCCTAGATTTAATCAAAGTTATCATTCTGACTAAATTTCATGAAGATCAGTTGAAAAATACAGCCTCTATTGCATACACAAGCTAAATGTTGACAGACAGACGACAGACAGACGACGGACGACGGACATCGAGTGATCAGAAAAACTCACCTGAGCATTGCTCAGGTGAACTAACAACATGGAAAGTCGAGGTTGTCATTCGTGTGCATTCGATTTGTATTTACCAATATTATATAGCAATTTGTATCATAGCAGATAAAACCCACCATAATCATCTATAGTCACAGCATAAGTGTACAATATGGCATTTAAAGGTAGTTGTGCACCTTTGGAAATCCGGGGGACCGCTGCCTGAGTCAAGCCACATAGATTCAGGTATCGCAACATTATCATGTGATTCATGCTGGAATTACAACGTTTTGAGCAGATGACGTACGACATTGTAAGATCACAATTCTCCCCCGAAAACTAAGTATTAAATAAAACAAGGAATCTGGAAGACAGCTTAAATCCCCGCACTGCATGGATAGGTGAAGGGAACTTTTATTTTAGTGTGACCTTGACTTGAACTGACATGGCTGATCATGAAATCTCAAACGTCTTGATGAGGGATCAATTTGACACAAGTTCATGAAATCCTTCAAGGGGTTTGGATATACAGAGCTGAAACCTTTGACCTAGTTGACATGACATTGACTATGAATCTGGCTATCATAGTTCTTGATGAGGTGATCATTTGACCAAAGTTTCATGAAATCCTTCAAGGGGTTTAGGTGATACAGAGTGGACACCAATGGAAGGCTCAAACCTTCGACCTTAGTTGTGACCTTGACCTTGAGCTGGCATGGTGACTCATAATTTCTGCTTATCGTTTGATGAGATATCATTTGACCCAAGTTTTATAAATTCTTCAAGGGGTTTAGGAGATATAGAGCGGACATGAAATGGAAGGATCAAACTTTGACCTTCAGTTGTGACTTGACCTTGGGCCGACATGGACGACTCATAAGTTCTGCACATCGCCTTGATGAGGTGATCGTTTGACCCAAGTTTGATGAAATCCTTCAAGGGGTTTAGGAGATATAGAGCGGACACAAAATGGAAGGCTCAACCTTTGACCCTAAGTTGTGACCTTGACCTTGAGCCGGCATGGATGACTCATGGGTTCTGCACATCGTCTTGATGAGGTGTTGATTTGACCCAAGTTTTATAAAAATTCCTTCAAGGGGTTTAAGAGATATAGAGCGGACACAAAATGAAAGGCTCAAACCTTTGACCTTGAGTTTTCACCTTGACCTTGAGCCGGGCATGGTTCTGCACATCGTCTTGATGAGGTGATCCTTTGAGCCAAGTTTTATAAAATTCCTTCAAAGGGTTTAGAAGATATAGAGTGGACACAAAATGGCAGGCTCAAACCTTTGACCTTGAGTTGTGACCTTGACCTTGAACCGACAAGGCTGACTTATTGGTTCTGCATATCGTCTGATGAGGTGATCATTTGACCCAAGTTTCATGAAAATCCTTCAAGGGGTTTAGGAGATATGGATCGGATACGATTTTGTTACGGACGGAAGGACGGACGGACGCAAGACCATTCCTATAATCCCTCCGCACGGGGGATTAATCTGACCCAAGTTTTTTATTTGCCGAAAATTTAATGCTTTTGTATGTTCACAATAAGTTTTTTAAACAAAAGAATATCCAAAGCACACACTACCTTAAAACAAAAAACATTCATCCATGAAAAATGTGACCTCTAGAGTGGTCACAAGCAAAAGTTTACGCACGCACGGACGGACTGACGGACGCACGGACGGACGACGGACGCTGCGCGATCACAAAAGCTCACCTTGTCACTTTGTGACAGGTGAGCTAACAAAAAATGATGAAGCCCTCAGATAATAACGCAGCAACAATTCAAGTGTATAAGGGGTTTTCGCTACCCTCAGGTATTACTAAAAAAAATGATGAAGCCCTCAGATAATAACGCAGCAACAATTCAAGTGTATAAGGGGTTTCCGCTACCCTCGTGAATTCCAACAAAAAAAAATGATGAAGTCCCCATATAATAACGCAGCAACAATTCAAGTGTATAAGGGGTTCCCGCTACCTTCAGATATTACAAGAAAAAATGATGAAGCCCCCAGATAATAACGCAGCAACAATTCAAGTGAATAACGGTTTTCCGCTACCCTCAGGTATTACAACAAAAAAATAATGAAGCCCTTAGATAATAACGCAGCAACAATTCAAGTGTATAAGGGGTTCCCGCTACCTCCATGTATTACAACAAAAAAAGATGAAGCCCTCAGATAATAACGCAGCAACAGTTCAAGTGTATAAGGGTTTTCCTCTACCCGCAGGTATTACAACAATAATTGATGAAGCCCTCAGATAATAACGCAGCAACTATTGAAGAGAATAAGGGGTTTCCGCTACCCTCAGGTATTACAACAAAAATTGATGAAGCCCTCAGATAATAACGCAGCAACAATTCAAGTGTATAAGGGGTTTCCGCTACCCTCAAGTATTACAACAAAAAATGATGAAGCCCTCAGATAATAACGCAGCAACAATTCAAGTGTATAAGGGTTTTCCGCTACCCTCAGGTATTACAACAAAAAAATGATGAAGCCCTCAGATAATAACGCAGCAACAATTCAAGTGAATAAGTGTTTTCCGCTACCCTCAGGTATAACAACAAAAAAATGATGAAGCCCTCAGATAATAACGCAGCAACAATTCAAGTGTATAAGGGGTTTCCGCTACTCTTAGGTATTACAACAAAAAATGATGAAGCCCTCAGATAATAACGCAGCAACAATTCAAGTGTATAAGGGTTTTCCTCTACCCTCAGGTATTACAACAAAAAAATGATGAAACCCTCGGATAATAACGCAGCAACAATTCAAGTGAATAAGTGTCTTCCGCTACCCTCAGGTATTACAACAAAAAAATAATGAAACCCTCGGATAATAACGCAGCAACAATTGTTAATAAGTGTTTTCCGCTACCCTCAGGTATTACAACAAAAAAATGATGAAACCCTCAGATAATAACGCAGCAACAATTCAAGTGAATAAGTGTTTTCCGCTACCCTCAGGTATTACAACAAAAAAATGATGAAACCCTCAGATAATAACGCAGCAACAATTCAAGTGTATAAGGGGCTTCCTCTACCCTCAAGTATTACAACAAAAATTGATGAAGCCCTCAGATAATAAGCAGCAACAATTCAAGTGTATAAGGGGTTTCCGCTACCCCCAGGTATTACAATAAAAAATGATGAAGCCCTCAGATAATAACGCAGCAACAATTCAAGTGTATAAGGGGTTTTCCGCTACCCTCAAGTATTACAACAAAAATGATGTAGCCCTTAGATTCCTTATACCATGCACTATGTAAATTTATAGAGTGAAAACTCCTTAATTTTATGGTTTGTCCATATATTATTTGCAGAATGTGTGTAAAAATGACCTGACACAGCAAATATTCAAGTGAATAAGGTGTTTCCGCTATAACGATGCATCCAGTCAATTTCCCAACGCTGTATTTCTCTCAAAACATCAGCTGCCATGTTTATACCAGCTCACGTGGAGAACACACCTCCAGAATCGACCAATCGTAAAAAGGCTACGTAGTAAAAACCAGTTCCGGGTCGCCGTATAAACATGGCAGCTGATGTTTTGAAAGAAATTTCTCAACGCTGGATGCATCGTTATTAACGGAAACTGGACGAAGTAATTATAGGTAAGCGGCTAATTATTTATGTTTCTAAAGGCTGGCCACGATTGTGCTTGGAAATAACGAAGGGAATAGGTGGCTGCCATTGACTTGTCTATTGGCCCGAGAAATATACGGGTTAGGTCACATCGTGTACGAGATGATTTTGTCAAAGAATAGCGTCTCGCTGCATCAAAATGATGCAGCCTTGAGACCAAAGTGCATGTTTACCGTTAAGATTTATGCTTTATGCGTTGATTAAGACCAGATTTTCAAAAATCGACCGAAAATTGTGTACGCAGTGAGATCGTTACTGAGGCCATTCCATTTTTTCCTTAATGTTTGGCGGTAAAGTACCATACCTTTATTTTTTTTATATATAGCATTTTTTTTTTTTTTTTGGAAATGTGTTTTTCTGTTATTATGTTTGGGATCTGGGTTGTAGAGAACAGGGTGGGGGTCCATCCTTCATAAGGGGTCAAAGTCACACGCCGATTGCCTGTGTAAAAAATGACCTAGGCTGTTTCGGGTAAATTATACTTTCTAGTCTTGCGTAGAAATGATATCTAATATGCCTCTTACCTTGTTTTATTGTTATAAATCCGACATTATATGAATTCTTTTAGCTAATCTTCATACACGTTATCTAAAGGTAAATGAAAATGTAAATGCACATCTCCGTTCGTTTTACGTATAATCTAAATTAAGTAACAACTTTGAAAATCCATTTCTATTTTTAGATTAAACAAATGGGGAAAACCAATTTGTGGCTATAAAATGTCAGCCTACTTTCGTTTTCGGCTTTAAACCGTAATTTATAACACATTAATCTCCCAGAATTCCATAACACTTTGCTGTAAGTCCGAAACATTTCTTTACTTTGTGTGACAGTGATCAGCTGGACTAGATACAGGACGCTATATATTCAACCACTTTCGTTTTCATTACGTGTAGGCCTAGAGTAGATCATCATTCTAAGATTTATGAATCGAGACATTCTATGTTAGACAGTGTAATTAACATTAAATACTCTTACCTTACTTGTCACCTATACCGTTTTTTCTCCAGAAATCAATTATATAGGTTTTTTTCCAGTTTAAATATAGTATCCCAGTTTGAATATAGTACACCGGAATAGATTCGGTTATTTCCACGCTTTATAAAGGGAGAGAAATACAATAATCGATTGTAATACCGAATACGGGTTACTTTCCGTTCTATGTCCAATCAGGGGCGGTACTAGGATTTCGTTATAGAGGAGATATAAACTTTAGGTAATTTTGATGTTTATTTTGCGTGTTATACAAGTATAAGGAACAACTCTACCCCTTATTGTTGAGTAACAGCAAATTTCACGAGACCATAATGTTGTGTATGTTCCTGCACAATCTATTTTCAAGATGTTTTTCTTTTTTTATCTTCAATTAAAGGGGTCCGTGCAAAAAGGTACCTAATCCATTTAGTAAAAATGTTGAAAAAAAACCCGCATTTTTGTAAAATTTCAGTGAAATGTGATATTTTCCAAAATAATTACAGCTATTGATTGTATACTATATAAACAGTCACTATTTTTGTAACCAAAAAAAAATCTTGTGTTTGCCGATAATGTTTATGCAACAAGGGTTCTAAATCCATCGAGTTATTCAACAAAGGTTCTAAATCCATGGAGTTAGGACCATTGTTGCATTTAAACCATGATTTGTGAATCATTTCTGCATAAATATATCAATGAAATATTTTAATTTCACCTACCCGGTGACATTTAAAATGATTGATATAGTCTATTTGCATTAGACTTGTGTTCTTTTTATTATCCGAAACAGCCATCAAAGCCCTAAACTCTTTGATGTCAACTAATTGTTAGAATGTTGCATACGTGCAATACCATTTTTCACTCTTAAACAGAAGAATACGCTGCTGGGGGAGTTAGTCAGGTGCGGAATGTTCTTTTTTATGCCACAAATGCCTTAACTCAATTTTGATCAAAAATGGAGATAGGTACCTTTTTGCGCGGACCCCTTCAATTGTTACGTATTATAAAACACTGTGTAGGCTTTACTTCCTATTTTAGAACTTCATTTATGACATTTTTGTTTAGTATCGTCCACAAAAGCTATACTTCATTACGAAATTGAGGCTGAATAAGAATTTTTACTCCAGACTTAAATGTAAGGTACATCGGTAACAGTCATTTGTTTAAACAACTTTCATCTTTTATGCATAAATTTATGTAGGGGCAAATAACATTGCTACGATCCGTATGTTGTCAGCATGTCCCGAAATGCTTTGAACTTTCTCTGTGACTATTTTTACTGTAGTTATATAGCCCTTTGATAATTTGTGCTGTATGTAAAATAGTGAAAAATCTTGTATCTAACTCCTAACTTGATTTGCTTCAAACTTTCACAAATGTAGATCTACAAGCTTGGTGAACAGATGAACATATTTAAGGGCGGACTCTTTTCTGTGATGATTTTACTGAAGTTCTGACCCTTTGATAGCTTTGGCTCTGTAGAGAATGACACAGTTTAGGGGGAATCCGCGTGCCATGGACATAATTTTAGTTGTTTTTATTGATTTGGTAGAATACATTTATTCTGTAATGTGTATGCGAGTTTCAACTGTAGTCATGTTTTTCAGCTGAACAGGATTCGGCCTAATCAATATTACACAGAATAGGCCCCAACAATGTGAATCATCGGAAAGAAGATGAAACGATGGAAAGAATGTGAAACGCCGGAAAGAAGATGAAAATTGCGACATCTTGTAACGTTTATCTCCCTTAAGAAATCAAACCAGCAAAGTATTATACATTTCACTCATTTACAAGTATATACTAAGAAAGTTTGAAAACATGAAAGTGAATTATACTTTTTAGTATACTATACATATTTGTCATTATTTCGTTAGGGAGAGCGTGATTCTACGGGTCGCGGGGACATTGGGTGTGCAATAATTCGTCCATTATCTCTGTTTCGTGTAGAGAGGTTGGCATTTACTTGAGGAGAACAGGTTTATCTGGTACAAATTCCAGGAACACTGGTTAGATAAACTGCTCGACCCTTGAAATACCTGAAATACTGTTAAAAACCGGCGTTAAACCCAAAACAAATGTATCTGTTAATTAGAATTTACTGTTTGTCGGTCTATTATTCAACACATGTCCGCTTGGCTAGAGTCTAAAATCGAGAAAAAAACATTTTAAATTCATATCTGATGTCACGTAATTGAATTCTTATTGCATGGCTTGCCAGCCAATAGGAAAAACTGTTGCCTTCCGCCTTTCGACAAGCCATTATATGTGTTGGTGTTATACCGCTCATACAACAAGTGTTTGTTTATTGGAGTTTTTCAAACAGTATTTCATTTATGTAATCTATATAATTGGTTCTTTGCAGATAGCAGCCACTTCTCCACATTAATTAGCGGTGGAGGACATAATATTCTCCTTATTGACTTAAATGAGCCGGATACATATAATTTTAGATTTTCGAAGAAAAAGTAGAACTACTGCACTCGCCCCGGTGTCGGCGTCGTCATTGTTTAAAGATTCTGATAAAGTCAAATATATCTGTTAACTATCAAAGTCTAAACCAGGAGAAACAATCCCAGTAATGCCCCTTTTTAACTTAGAATTTTTGGTTAAAGTTTTTGATTAAGTCAATTTCTATGTTACTATCAAAGCTATTGACTTGAAACTTAAAATAGTTACCTATCAAAGTCTACACCCGGAGAAACAATCACATAACTCTTATTTGAATTTTGACAGAGTTATGCCCCTTTCCAACATAGAATTTTTGTTTAAAGCTTTTGATAAAGTCAAATATCTCTGTTACTATCAAAGTTATTGACTTGAAATTTAACATAGTTATCAACTATCAAAGTGAGTACTGGAGAAACCTCATAAATTTTATTTAAATGTTGTCAGAGTTTTTTTGTTTTTTTAACTAAGAATGTTTGTGTAAAGTTTTATAAAGTTTTACTGGCAAAGCTCTAATTCGAGTCAAGCACTGGGAAAAGTCGAGCGCGCTGTCGTACGGATAGCTCTAGTTAAATATGAAATAAGTTCCTTATAGAAAAATACATTCTACGTACATCAATAAGTATTATCTGTCCTTAATACGGTATAAACTATACGGACAAGATAATGGTCCTCATAATTATTGTCCAAGGTCTATCCATACGGACACAAATTATGATCTAGAATTAATTGTTTACACGCACGACTCTTAACCCTTACCCTGCTAAATTTCTATAATGAACTTGTCCATCTTTTAATTTGGACAGTACCATTAACCTTTAAAAGGGGTGCTTACCCAAAAAAAAGATACTGACTGAATAGCGAATTCGAACAGTACAGATTATGATCAGACTTCACTCGGGTCGCAATGCAGATTCAACCGTGTCAAGCATGATAAAAGTTAAACATTATGCGTTAGAGGTATACGTGTAGAATTTAATTAAAAATCAGTTCCACATTATTCTAGCTTTTGAACTATTTTCAGCAGATATTATATGTGATTTTCACTAAAGTTCCTAATGTTTCTCTATATAACTGCGGTAAAAACAATGGAATAATAGTATCCTCTGCTTGAGCATGACAAAGAAGAGACTATAAGATTCTTCCACTTGTTGTAGGTGCAGATGGGAATTTCCGGCCTCGAGGGTTACTGTTAAGAGGAAAACTCGTTACCGCCTAAACAGTTACCCGAGAGCCGGATATTCCCATCTGCACCGACAACCATTGACAGAATCTCTTTCTTGCATACCGATATCAAGAAATAATTTTAAAAATAAAACCAAGCGAACGGGTTTCTTTTTAGAATATTTCTTATAGCAGCGTAATACTATAGGCGCGGGAAAGCAACGTCCGTAAACAGAAAAGATATTATGAAGTTTTAAAGACAAATAACAATGTTTATAGTCACGGTTTTGTTTTATCAGTTGCAGCGTAATGTTGTGAATTTTTGATAAAATAACGGGTTTTGAATCGAGAAATATACTATCAGGAAGAAAGATAAACTGTCAGTGTATCGGATTTTCATTCTGTTTCTTTTTCTTTCTTTTTTGAAATAAAATATAAATAACTACATATATCTTCCACAGATATGTAGTTCGTAATACGTCATTTAAAGCATGAGAGTCATCTTACACCCCGGGGTGTAAGATGGACTTTTCCGGCACCAGTTAGATACCAATCCCCGTCTGGTATGCAAGAAATGCTCGCTGTTACAACTTTTATCATAGTATTCCAATGTTGAAATAAAGAATATAAAGCAGAGTCTGAGGACCAACCTCAGTGTCACGTGATCGGTTAATACATTAAGCTCGAGTCAATACGCGACAATTTTGGCTTTTGGTGAGGTCGATATGTGGATTTGTTGACCTGATAAAAGCGATACCGACCGAGGTCTGTAGAAGAAAAATAGAAAATAAATGTAATAGCGTTATATCCTCGGACCCAGTTCGTGGAACTGATAATTTTCAGGTATGATTCATGCTGATATATGACATTCTCCATGTAGTGTATTTATATCTTCAAAAGTTTTAGACAACAGGAAACGTTAAAGAACAGTGGCTCGTGTGCACAAGTTTCAGACATGGACAGGAAACGAGCAGAAGTTCGAACATCCTCGCCCGGAAGTGCAGGCGGCCAGTTCGTGTGACGTAGACCAAATTTTATTCATGGTTATTGTTTTAAACTCTTGCAGAAAAAAATTGATGACAGTTTGCGTTTGATATCAAAAGACGCATGTTCGAACCGTTCAAATACCACAGGTACAAAATATCAATTTGAACGTGTTGAACTCATGTGCACAACAAATATTTCTAGTAAGTATCATGGGACATAAAGGATTTGTAAACCCTAATTTTGCTATATAAAGCCATGTTTATGTTCTGTGAGTAATTTAATTATTTCGTTGGATGATTTACAGCAGACGTCGGGATATATAGCACGTGCATGTATTGTCCGTAACTATTTACCTGGCACTCGTGAATATTCCGTATGTTTCCGCAAATTAGTTTTCGGTGTCGGGTCATAAATAACAAAACAAGTATTGAAAAAAACTATTAAAACATTGCTGAAGGTTTTGGAGTGTATCTTCAAAACACAGAAATATTTGATAAACAAACAACACATCTATACCACCAATTTATCTCACTGTTTCATGTTCTCTCGTAGTGTCCAGTAGGCCTACGATGGATACTTAAAATATTTTCAAAAAGTTGTCCCCCTTTAGAAATTAATACCATTTGTATAAATAAAAATAAACAATTGCAGAAAACTACCTTCACCTATTTTATTTGAAATTCCAGCACTGGGACATTGCATTTACACAATGATAGATAGATCTATACGTAACAGTTCTTTGAAAATGGTGAGTTTTTAAAGACGCTGAACTTGTCTGAGGGTGTGGCCCCTTATGTAGCCCTTGCCGCTGTCGCATGTACAGCTATACTGACAAAGTGTGCGGCTACTTATCTAAGGGTTGTAGGTTCGTGTTCTCTGTCTGACCATATTTATTTTTCTTTTTTTATCTTTGAACTTAATAGTTATGAGAATTGTCGCTTTTATCATAATTTATTGTTATTATACAATGTACTGTATTGGAAGAAATACTCAGCCTAATTCTAAGCCTTAACATTCTTCCATTTACCGCCTCGATAGCCTAGTGGTAGAGCGTCCGCTTCACCCCGGCCGCGTCATACCAAAGACGTGAAAAATGGTACCAATAGCTCCTTTGCTTGGCGCTCAGCATTAAAAGGGAAACTGGCCTCTTCTCTCATACCCTCGTGGCGATGGATTCCATCAGGAATGAGGTGTCGAGAGTGATTAATATAAGTTGTACAACTTCCTTCACAATCGACCTGAAACAAATTATGTATAAACTAAATACTCAGCTACAGTGTGTCAAGGTATTCCGAATCTAAAGTAGTTCCAAATCACTTCATTTTTTTCTTCACATATTTACAATAAAATGTAAAACTTTATCTCGACTGATACTTAAAATATTCGGAAAAAGTTGTCTCCCTTTGAAAATAAATGCCACTTGTAAAGAAATAAAGATAAACAATTGCTGAAAACTGTGTTCCACCCCGTTATGTGAAATTTCACCACTCGCACGCTATTGCAAATGCATCAAAACGAACATGTGTAACAGTTCTTTGTAAATGGTGAGTTTTTTAAAGGCGTTTGACTGTCCGGAAGTTGGGCCCCTTTAGGCAGTCCTTTTCCGGAATTTAATGTTTATATGATACTGGCACTTGTTTCATAAAGTAATGTACATGTTTTACATGCTGTTCAATTTTCATGTCAAACAACTCTTTCTTTCTATGATTTGGTGTTGTTTGATTTTTTGTTCCTGAAAGCCTAATTCTAAGCCTTAATTTAACATTCTTCCATGAGCATGTCAGTAAACTGGTTTGTTTCAGGAGGGGTCCAGATGAGGGTAGGTGCTGGTGGGTGTAGGGGGACTTCCCCCGAAAAATGTTTGTTTCTCGGGGTCAGCGGAGAACCAATGGTAACGTGCATATACACTATCGTTAATTTGGTCAACCATATCGGATATCGGTTATTTATACTACGTAATATGCACGGAGGGTATAAATATCGCGCGAATAAACGAAAACGACTGAAAATATTGTCGGAGATTAATGAGTGCCAGACAGCAGAAGATATAATTATGATCTAGCACGTGCATGTACATCTTACGGTATTAAAACGAAAGTTAAATTAGAGTATTTCGTAGCTATCAAGAGATGGACAGCTTTATTCTTTTTACAGAATTGCAATTCGCTTCAGAAAAAATGGTTACTCGTATACATTTTCAAAGTCTTTTTGTACACTGTTATGTTGAAACTGATTCAAATAGTCACGGGAAGTGGGTATTGAATGAAGGTACATGTACTGTCACATAAAATACCACGAATGAAATAACGCAGTGTGCACGTGTTGAAAGTACGTGCGATTCAGACACACCGGTTAGGTAGGCCTACCCTACGATATTAAACATTCCTTGAAACAAAATTACCAGACGAATTCCTTCCACCCTGTACCACATCATTGTATTTGTAGTTTAAATTGCTATATTTTTTTTCAAATGTAAGGATGGAATCAGTAACCATGGTAACAGTTACTGCTGATTATTCAGAATACTGGAGATCGAACACGCTACCATTTGCCTCGCAGTTTGGAATTCACGAGTGTGGCAACGTTAAATGTCGCAACGCCGCTAAATGTCGCAACTACCGTTAAATGTCGCAAGGTTGGCGTTAAATGTCGCAACCACCGCTAAATGTCGCAAAACCGTCTGCCGCTAAATGTCGCACCTTTAACGTTAAATGTCGCAAAAATTTGACCATCGTTATATGTCGCAACACCAACGCTAAATGTCGCACTTCCTATTTGACACTATGGCTATCAATTCCTTGTGTATATTTACTTTTTTGAGGGAAGAAAATTAACAGGTTTATGTAATACAAATAATTATCTTAATGATAAGTGCTGTTACGTATAGCAACACGAGGGCCTTGTTGGCCCTAGATCGCTCACCTTGTTCCACACCTTGCTTGAACAGTCACGCAAGAAAAATATTTGTGAAATTATTTTGTAATAGGGCCAGTGTTTAGGACAGAAATATTTTGAGGTTTCTTCTAACTAAATACGATTTGGTAATAGTGTTTTATATTTGTGGGGAATGGGTATGGGTTGGGAACGGGGTGAATAACGACACACATCCCCAGCTTTTATTATATTTGACTGGCTTATTATAGTAGGTTGTCCCCCTTGAAAATTATCCGATACGCAATATTGGTTTCCCTATTGACATTACTTTGAGCAATAGATTATATAGGAAATTTATTTGTAATGATTAATTTCTAATATGTTTTTTGGTTTGTGAATATTTTACCAGATATGACAGAAAACTTCAATTTCTTCTCTTCAATTTAATGTGAAAATATTTATTCTAACTGAACATCTTCTTGCTTCCACTTTTGTTTTAAAAGTATCACCGTCGCTTATATTGAACATATAGTGAAAAACAGTAAACTTTTCAATTTCTTCTACTTTAGAGGCAAATAAATCATATTTTCCAAAGCATGACATTTTATTATCACATATGTAGGTATTTTTGACTTTATAAACAATACAATAATATAATTTTAAGTGTGATAGGGTAAAGGCTTCTTGCTTCCATTTTACTTCAAAGTGTACCAAGAAATAAAAAAACTTGTGGATTTCTTAAAGTTCTGATGTAACTTAAACCGTGTTAATTTACGGAACTGCATATACCAACAACTGATGTACGATTCAATATAGTCTTTAAAATAATAACGTTCATAATTGTCTAATTAATAAAAAAAAAGAAATAGAAAAGAATGAAAAGAACAAAATAGAACAGGCAGAGCTTTGATTTTTCACCAAACTTTTTATGGAAACAAAACGAATGAACATAAATTACATAATTTCCGACTGAAAGCTAAATATCTTTGGAATATTGAAACATTCGACGGCAGGAGAAAAGCTACTTCAAAGAATACTTCTCTAATGAAATAGTGTAATTTGCAAGTTAGGCCCTCACTGAAAGCTGGAGAGAGGGGGAGAGAATGTGTACATTTATTTAAACAAAAGACAGCATGATTTCCACGATGTGCAAAGACAGGGTGAAATTAACAGACGCGCAATATCATGTCTACTTTAGAAATGTAATCCAAGCTTGAAAAAAAAAATTGCATGCTTTCCATGAGTTTGCACGGTAGGATTATCTCTTTAGAACGACCTACATTTTTTTGCCACGGTTTTGTTCGTGGAAAACATGAACAACAGTCACCTTTACAGCTAAAGACTTCAGTTTACACGATAAATTTGATTTCATGATTGAATTGTATAGTATGTACAAACACATATCTGAATGGCATATTTGATTTATGTATAAGCAAGTAACTTAGACACTATAAATAAGTAGACAGGATGAATCAGAGCTAATTGTTTAAAAAAATGAGTTAGGATCTCTACGATACACGTACACCAATGCTGATCAGAAAAAATCAGAAACTTGATTCATAATTCAATAGATTCTTTCTTTCTTTGATTTCTATGGAAAACCTTGGATCAAGACCAGTTAATAAAACATGTGTGCGTGTGTTTTAGTAAGATGTATGTTTTTTAAGTTTGTTAAATTGCTCGGGTTTTTCTTTGCCATTGCCTGTCAAATACAGTATTGTTTAGTTTATTACTTTCTTTTATTGTAATACCATGTTTTAAAAGGCAAACTTCTAGACATGAAAGTTAAACAAAAGTACCGTTATATGGACAAGAACAATCAGTCAAAATGGAATACATGTATCTTCACACAAGTTTCGTTTTTCTCGAGGAAAACTATTATGTATACATGTGTTTGTGGGAAAGCTCGTTTATGAACTAATTTTCGGATTTCAATGTTTGCAGGATTGAAAGTTTCAAAAGAAAAGAAATTTATTTAAATGTTTTCATTTTCTGTTACATGACAGCACGAATTTAGCAATATCATAAGCTAACATAGTGTTTTTTTACAGAAATGTTTTATATCTTTACATGAATAATACTTCTATATGAATCTATAAAACAACATGATTTTTATAAAAAAAAAAACTGGCTACATGTTTTGTTGCTTTCTATGGAGTAACATGCGAGCCTTATTTCCGTGTATTACCTAAAGCAAAATACATGTATTAGATCAATGCAAAATCCATGACAAAGAATTATTGACTTAGGTAATGAATGACACGACTTGAGCTAATGTAAGGGAGGAAATGCAGTTTGAAGGAAATTGCTTTAACACAGTCAATAATTAAGGGAGAGAATTCTTGCAAATTCTCGTTAAAAGCTGACCATGAGAAATCTAAGACACAAACACACAGCACCAAGACAATTAATAGAAAATATAAATATTTACATTTTTGAAGTGTGTGTGGGGGGGGGGGGGGGGGGGGGAAGGAAGAGAGAGAGAGAGGGGGGTTATGTGTGGGTAGGCGGAAAAGTAGGATAATGAGGGGAAAGAAACTAAACCAAACAATTTTAAGAGACTAAAGGTAAAATAATATCAAAATTCCCGCTTTACCTGAAAGAATGTACAGAGAGCCACATAGGATCTTTCTCCGCCATTGAAGCTTGATATATAGTTACCTTATGACTTTAAATGTAAACCTCCAAACAAAGAAATAGAACACAGAACACAGTCTTCGTGTCGCGTAGTTGAATTTCCTGTTGTGTAACAGGCCTGGATTGTTGCCCGAGCCGATTCCCCCCGACCCAAACCCCACCCTTGTTGGCTTACTAGTGACTTATACTCATCAACTATTTTGGAAGTAATATTTTCTCCAAATGTAGACCCAAAACGCCCCAGAGGCGAACATTTTATACTTATATTTCAGAACCCTTGACACCTTAAAATGGGGTGTGGGGGGGAGGGGGAGTACCCCTCCAGTACCTTAAAATTAAGAAAAAAATATGCACCAGAGGCAACCATTTTATACCTGTTTTTCAAACTTTCCCTGGGAGAGACCCTGAGCCCTCGAAAATGACGGGGATAACCCCTCCCATACACCGAAATTTTGAACAAAAATTACAATAAAAGTGCAGCATTCCATACTTGTATTTCAGAACTGTCAATGGGAAAAGACCCTAACCACCTGAAATAAGGGGAGTGCCCCTCTAGTACGTACCTAAAGAATAGACAAAAATGCACCACAGGCCAACATTTCATACCTGTATATAAAAAACTTTCCCACAAATACGGACAGAGGAACCCCGTACCTACCGCACGTCGCCGGTGACGCTTTTGTTTTAAACTGGTGCCCCCCCCCCCCCCCCCCCCCCCCCCCCCCCCCCCCCCCCCCCCCCCCCCCCCCCCCCCCCCGACCCCCGCGAGCTTAATGTCTCATGAGCTAAACAGGACTCCATAGAATTACATAGTTCAGACCTGAAATAAATCTAGTACTGTGGCGAGTACCACGTTAGTGCTCAAACCTTTAGATATGAAATATATAACGTATGTATGGTGCGGAACCACTGAAAAGCAAACGTGCAGATTAGAGTGAAAGGTCAATTCAGCCCTTCCCAAATCAAGCATGCATTACCCAGTCTTATCTCTAACTTGTAAAGACTGTTTAACTTACCTTATTTTGCTGTGCGACATTTAGCGTTGGTGTTGCGACATATAACGGTGGGCAAATTTTTGCGACATTTAACGTTAAAGGTGCGACATTTAGCGGCAGACGATTTTGCGACATTTAGCGGTGGTTGCGACATTTAACGTCAGCCTTGCGACATTTAACGGTGGTTGCGACATTTTGCGGCGTTGCGACATTTAACGTTGCCACACATGAGCTTGTGTTCTACTGAACTCTGTGTAAAGATATGCATGAAGTACTACGAAACTGTTCCGATATACGTAACGTTGTTATAACGTTAATCAGTTTTCAAAGAGATGTTTAGAAGAATGTTATGAGTTCATATTTACAAACTTTCAATTTATTTATTCCAGCGAAAATAACAGTAACTCAATACGCAGCACGGTTCAAACATGGCCGAGCAATGAATACCCTATCAGGTAATTATTTATTACTGTTTTTAGATCATAACAATCCGATTCATAAAAAGCAAAGTTTGTAAGAATGCGGGATACTTCAGATTTTATGTTTCTTCCCAAACTTGGGAGGAACAAAGTTCCTGGTCTCAAATGTAATTGTACAAATTGTTAGGCCGATTAGAAAACAAATGCGCAAAGTGCACTTTTCAAAAGGATTTAAAAAAAAGTATTTTTCTTGTTATAGTCTGAAGGAAAATGTGGTCACAAAGCTGGAGTTGGATAAAGCAGTAACTTTACACAAAGACGCAGATAACGCCGGGTTGAGGTATGTTGCCGTCTTGAAGAATGAATACTCAAGTCAGATATACATAATTTTAATTTCGGATTTGGTACAGCTGACATGTATAAATTGGAAACAAAACCCTTTTAGTGACAAATTCCGTGAAAGGCTGTTATGAAAACCTTTTCTTTGAACATCCAACACAGTCAATTCGAACAAGAAACGAGCTTTTGTCCCACAGCTGTACAGAAACCACACACTGACAGGTTTTATACGCATTTTTTTTAAATATGTTGACATTACTGCATGTTGACAATGAAAACATAATCAGCATGTTTAGGCTTAAACAATTCCTTGTTTCCGGCAAGATGCTCAAAAAATATGGTAGGGAGGTCGGATTTTTTTATTTCTATTTTTTTCTATTTTTTATATTTTTTATTTCTTTTATTAGGGAAAATCTTTTCGGAATTATTTTTGTGTCAAAAACTGGATTATAAAAAGGGTTTTTTTTATATTTAGCGCTATGTAAGTTGATTTCTAACATCACTGGCCATGTTTAAAGCATAAAAAAATGAAAGTTTGCAGTTTTTTGTTAAAAAAGTTGAAATAAATCTCATGGCCATTTTTTGTAAACATTTTGGATCGTGCCAAAATTTTAAGGTAGGTCGGGATACCAGAGCTAGAAACAGTTTTTAAACTTAGCTTGGTGTAATGGCAAAGTTTGGACGGAAATAATTATGTCTTTCAAAGCGACTCGTTTTTCGGATATTTCTGTCCTTTCCAACGGGACTTGTTGACCATGTTTGTGTATTTGCCGTGGCATTATGTTTAGGACTAATGGCTTCATTTTCTTTTTGATGGAGCAATAGTAGACCGTCAGCCCATTAGTTCCGTTCCTGCATTTTTTTTAAAATGACTGTTTCTACGTCACGTAACAGAAGCTACATTACATTTAATCATTGAAAGATACAATGTATAAGATAAATATATCACTTAATCATAAAACATAAAGGGGGGAGGGTTTTTTTTTTCACACTTGCGACAGGTAATACAGTATTATTATCGGTTTATGGGACAGGTTCATCAGATTATCCATCTCTGCTTTATTTATGTGCTTCAAAATGTTGTTTTCTGAAAACTATTTTATAATGATAGATTGGCAGACGATTATATTTTCTGTGTATTATGTTAAAATATTCGTTACTTTTCCCCTGAAATTCACATGATTCTATTATTTTTCTCGCACTGGTAACGGATTTTTGCCGCCCTAAATCAATTTTGTTTCAGTGTTAAAATACATGTACTTATGATTCTTCTTTAGACTATCAGAGTTATTGCTTTATATTATAGCGTTATTGATTGCCAGATCTCCTTCCATATGGTTAATTCGCTCCGAGACATTGAGTTACTTGTATTTATATGGAGTACAAACTGGTTTCAAAAAAAAGAAGAAATCAGAATATTCGTCAATCCAGAAAGTTTCCATGGAATAAATAGCACCAAAGAATTTGGAAGGAAAGATTTGCAGAGGTACAAACATAAATATTCAAGCTTATAATGGAACTGATTTATTTGTTTGATAACAAAATGAAATCTTGTAAATTAGAAGATGTTTCGCGCTATTTCATGAGATACAACTAACTTTGTTTTTTGGGCAAATAGTTGTGAAGGTTCTTGATTGTGTATCTGTTATGTTTTCATTCTCTCAATTAATATGGTATTGGGCGCAGGATGATAAAATAAAGGATGGACCGTCTATAAAATAAGAAAATGACTTTGCCTCTTGGGGCGTAGAGGTTTGGGAGGATCGAACTGGTGACCTCTAGTCTTAGCCTAGACACCCAGAACGAGTTTTCTTCCTTATCGTAGAATGTTTTGTTGAAATATAGTTTCCGCGCGCTTATCTGGTAGGCATTTATTATTTACAATCATTTATTTCGTGTTTGACGACATTTTCGGGCATTTTGTGATTAGAGAACCAACAGTATAAAATCCTAACAAACATCGGATGTTCTATTTATTTATGTCAATTTGGGTCCATTCATTGTATTGGTATCTTTGAAAAGCCGTTTAGGCCAAAAAATAAGAGGTACACTTTTCACTCGTGGAATTAGGTATAGGTCCATGTTTCGGAGAAAAAAGTTCGAACGTCTTCATATCTTAGAAAGAAAGCAGTGTTTTACATGAAAATTAGCAGCATATAATTGCTTAAGTGTAGAAAACATATATTACTGTACAAAAACCATTGTCAAATTTATTTATATATTTATTGAATTCTGGAAAGGTACTACATGAAGGGGCCACACTTCTGGTAGTCAGCGCCTATAAAAAATCACCATTTTTAATAGCTGTTATCTTGTCTTCGTTTTGATGCAGTTGCAACATCGTGCGAGTGTTTTAAACTTTACATACTAAGGGGTTATAACATGTTTTGACCAATTGTTTACATTATTTCTTTACAAATGGCTTTCTTATTTAAAAAGAGGGGACAATCTTTTTGATATTTTAGGTATCAAAACTCATGGGACAGAACGTAAACCTATGTATTGGACAGATAAGTTGCGTATCAATTCGCTAAAAAAACTCTGTTGTTTTTGTGATTAATGCTAAACCTTTAAATGATTTTCATGCAATTGTAAATGGGTAAATTAAAAAATTGAATAAGCGGAGTTGCCTTATAATGGACCGTTTATTGTATGTGCAATCACGTGATTCGCCGATTCGTCATTTTGTTCCCGTCTACAAGCTCGAAAGTGAGAAAAGTGAAAAAGGTAAACAAAAATCACGTGATGGGCACATTGACATACATGTACCAACTTTCCTACTTGCATTGAAGGTGACGAGACGATTGTTTGATTATTCTTAGAGTCGTTGGCTATAATGTCAAGGATTATTTTAAGTTTATACATTATTTTTTTTAGCGTGGATTGTGAAAACAGTTCTACATCTTATATTATTCACTCTCCGTACATCTCATTCCTATGGAATTCATCGCACGTGGATTGTGAGAGGGGAGACCAGTTTCTCTTTAATGATGAGGCGGCAGCAAGGAGGCCACTTTACAGTTTTTCACGTTCTTTTGAATTACGTGGCCAGAGAAGTGATCGAACCCACAACCTCCCGCACTCGAAGCGGACGCTCTTACCACGCGGCATCGAGGGTAGTTTGAGGACATTTTCCTACCAGTCCGCAGATCGAGCTTGCTGACATTACAATATTTTGTTTGCGTCGATATAATAAATAGAAAGATACTCTTTAGGAATTACAGTACGATTTATTTAAAGATTTATTTCTGTCATCTTTTACTGATGAACCAACGTATTTTCTTCTCGGCTAGAAAAGTTTACGGTCAATTCAACTGATGTCTACTGATAAGCGAATCACTTGAACAGGACAAGGAGGAAACGTGAGAGCGAAAAGTGCTTGAGTTCTAGAAACGGAAATAATTCAAAAGCATCAGTTGTCCCCAGAAGGCTGGTCTTACTAACGAGTTTGGAGAATCATTGTATTCGGGTGCTCCGAAATCTGAGAGCCAGAAGTTGTTTTGATATTGGACTAATGTTTCGGTATGTTTTTGTTTGATTTTAACTTAAATTGTCACTGAAAAAGCATGAAATCCTGACTATAAACAGTGTCGCCCTGTCAAAATATCTATTTTTTTTAAATCTCTATATGAAGTTCCTGTGGTTTTGCGTTTCTGAGTGTGGCACGTGGCAGTTAACAGTTACAGTTGTTATTATGGGTTGCATACACACAAAGCTATTTGTATAGCCGGGAGAGCAGGGCTTTAATTTTTTGTGATCATTTTCCTTACTTGTCGTTTTTTCATACACAAAATAAATAATTAGCGCTTCTCGGGTCACGTGATCCGACTTATGTCCGATTCAGTTAATCGTTCAGAAGATTATTCGACCTCTCCCAGAACAAAGTCACAAACGCGATTCAGCTTTAAATCTACCAATATATTCTCTGTGTTTTATTAGCAATCGGATATAAACTAAAACATTAAAGATTAGAATTTCGGGAAGAAACAACGAAGCTCAGGGACATTGTTTGTAATGTTCTAACGATAACAAACCGATTTAGATGGTTGCACAACAGATTAGTAGAATTTACATATTCTAAATAAATAAAAAAAAATGTTATATATTCACTGTGGATTATAGATATGTTCCACTGTGTGATTATCAGATATGTTTCACTGTGTGATTATCGAAATGTTTCACTGTGAGATTATCAAATTGTATTCAACTGTGAGATTATCAGATAATTCCACTGTGAGATTATCAGTATGTTATTCTAAAGTTTATGATTATCAGATGTATTCGCTTGAGATTATCAGTCATATTCCACTGGAGTTTATAAGATGTATTCCACTTGATAATTGTCGAACCATTCCACTGTGAGATTATAGTATGTATTCCATTGGGAGATTATCAGTTATATTCCCACTAGTGAGATTATATTATGTATTCCATATGTGAGATTATTACAGTTATATTCCACTTTGATAGTTTCAGACTTATTCCACTGTGAGATTATCATATGTATTCCACTGTGAGATTATAAGATGTATTCCACTTTGAGATATCTGATATATCCACTGTGGATGATCAATATGTATTCATTGTGGATTCTCAGATGTTTTCCTCTGTGAGATTATCAGTTGTCTTTCACTCTCTTGGCAAGAATTGCGGAAATTAAAGGAGTGTGATTTTGCATGCTTCTGGAAAATCCGAAACCACGTGAAGGTACTGATTGCGCATTGTGGCCTTCCGTTGCTATAAGTTCTTTTCCAGTTTCATCTTTATACAGAGCAAAGGTGTTTGAAAATCTCTATATGGTTAGATGGTTCATTTACCGGCAAAATAAAAAAAGAAAGAAAGAAAGAAAACATTAAATATCTAAAACTTAATTATTATTTGCTACTTTTCTTTGAGACATGACGAATGAGATATTTTTAAAGACAGCAATATTTCTACGCTAACGCCATGTTGTATTGAAATGCTTAATCATTTTTCTGGGTATTCAAGGATGGTTATGTTGTGTCGCCACAGTATCAATGTTGCTAACGTTGACTACGTACAGATAGTGGACCAGCATAAGAAGTATTACACACAGCATTTTACGTTTACGATGCTGACGTCGACAGGATTAGGAAACGTGTCACCAAATACACGGCGGGAAAATATTCTCAATAGTTGCTGTCTTGCTTGGTTGTAAGTAGCATTCGAATTATCTTTAATAAATGTACCTAGATAAACGAACAAACCCGGGAATATACAAAGCTAGCCGACAAACTATTGATAATACTGGTGTAATTGTAGATTATCCTTGAATAACACCTAGAAATGAGTAGTTAACATATTTTTCTTTTGAAAAAAAAAATAATTCAGTTTTAAATAATAACTCGCGTTTTAGTTCTTTTTTTCATTGTTTGAACTTCTTAACAATATGTTTTCATAGGGTAATACAAGAACAGAATTCGAAAAAAGATAGCAATATCTTTCTTGTTCTCTGTACCCCCACTATGCTATTCGTTAGCATCTGACATTTGTTAAATATAATATTGGATTTCTTATTTCTAGTTATACAAACATTTTTTTTTTTGATAGGAGTAGACACTTGATAGAGCCCCCGACATCAACAAGTGAACTTAATGTTATACTCACATGATAGAATTCTACTCGCACCAAGGTTTAGAACCTATATCGTCGAAGAGCAAGTAAAGTCACCGACCGTAACCATCGGGCATGTAGGCCCGTCCTAGCATTTATAAAACTCTGATCGTGTGGCGAAATATTCGAATTTTTTGTTATAGCAAAGAAAGTGTCGTTCAATCAATAAATACACATACAATTTTAATTAAGTATTTTCCTTTATAAATATTAAACAACTTAGCTGTTATTCTTCAACCTGTAAAGGTATGGAATGGATAAGTCATTAGAATATTTTTACAGGATTGCCTGTGTCTTATGCTATGCAACAGTGCGCCCCCCTGGTGAAATTGATAATCGGAAGAGATACAGCCAGCTTTTCTGTTTAATACGCATGCGGTTCATTGC
Source organism: Mercenaria mercenaria (assembly GCF_021730395.1). Lineage (NCBI taxonomy): Eukaryota > Metazoa > Mollusca > Bivalvia > Venerida > Veneridae > Mercenaria > Mercenaria mercenaria. The sequence goes on along the minus strand of NC_069376.1, from coordinate 13,907,931 downwards.
AGATTGCGACAGAAAAAAATGATATTATGCGATAAGAGGTGAGTTTTAATGCATAAATATATTGGATTCAATTAACTGTCATGGTTATTTAATATATTGTAAATATTAAACTGCATATGTTAACCTAATTCTGTTTTGAAATTAATGAATTACACCAAAATATTTCGCGTTTATAATCTTCAGTACATTATCACATATTATAGATCTTTATAGTCAGTTATACTTTCTTTGGGGGATTTGAATAGGTTGATTTACTGTGTCATTGCATAATATAGTATTGTTTAGAAAATGGGCAACAATTTTATCCCAAATGAAATCAAACATAAAAAACAGTTCATTCAAAAAATTCGTTAGAGAAAAAATATTCAGCATATTATATAATACAGTGCTGATTGTATGTTTTTATGCATTTTGTGTGGGATAGATAATTGAAAATACTGATTTCTCTTTATAAAATGACTGTGGGGAGGTGGGGAGAAACCCTCTCATTGCCAACTTCACAGCCATTTTTACATTGTATCCTCCCATGATTATCTGGCAATTCGTTGTATATTGGTTGTTTCCCCTAGGCAAGACCACTGCATTAAGTCTTTCGGTAGATGCTACCTATGAAAATCGATATCCCATTCTTTATTGGAAGTCAAGTCTACCGTACATGTTGGTTTCCTGAAGAAAAATTCTAAAATTCTAATCACAACATCTTAACTTTTGTTTAATTTTAGGTAAAGATGATATAATTGGTCCGTGATTCAATACAGTGACCTAGCATGCTCCATGAATCGTGCATAGGAGCCACACTTATTTAAACGGGAAACTTTGAATATACCCAGAAGAATTTCAAAGATTCGATGATTTAAAACACAAGTGACATTAAATCTTATTAAATCTTAAGCGGGTATAAAATAAGTATAAAATTAAACCATCCAATTTACCCTAACCGTGTCTTCTATTTATTTATTTTTTTTTTTTTGCTAAATTACATCTTATTTGTTTTTGTAAATATCAAATTTGATACTGTCTTAATTGGAATTCTGCTATCAAATTATTCTTATTAAAGTAGATTTTTAGCTCATTTGGTTTTTTGAAAAAAATGATGAGTTATTGTCTTCACTTGACCGGCGTCAGCGTCGGCGTTGCCTGGTTAAGTTTTATGATTAGCTTTAAACTTGCAACACTTGTTATCTGAATATTAGCAAATGTTATTCAATATGAATGTTGCTACAAAAAGTGCACTCATACCGAAAAATATTCCTCCGGCCAATAATCGATAGCGGTCAGATTTTTCTTATAGAAATTAGAAGGATGTACACATTTTCCTTAATAACAAAATTTCTAATTGTAGAAACCTTTGGTGCTAAAATATTACAAAGTTACATTTGGTTCAATCACACATTAATTTATATTTTATGTTTATTTTTTATTCATTCTGACATGATAATCAATGCCATCATTTCGTCATTTTTCCCCTTCTTTTTTCCATATAAAATGTGGTAAAAATCTCATACATGCGTTTCTTAATAAGCAATATTTTGAAGGCACTAATAATTTAAACGTAATCAGTGATTAGTATATATTATGTTTTGGTATCGTATTTCTGGTATTCTAGGAGGGTTAGATATGCAGCGACGAGAATCATTGAGTTACGTTGCAACGTACAGATTGTGGACCTGCATAAAGACGTATTGCATCACAGCGTTTTATTTTACGTTTACGTCACTGACGTCTATAGGTTCGGAAAAGGGTAACAATTACTTATGGAATTGTGACTGCGGTAAGTTTATACGACTTGTCTATGAATAAAGAGTTTAACTATAGGTTAGGTACCGGTTAGATGACATTCGGGATTCCGTTGAGATTACGTAATTCTCCGTGTGTGATTTCGTATCCTTCTGCCATGATAGATAATTCACTGAGAGGATGCGCGCCGAATGTTTGCCATGTAGTAATAAGATATTTTTAGCTCACCTGAGGACCCTGAGGACTCATTGTGAGGTCTTGTGAGTTCCGTCGTGTGTAATGTGTCGTGTGAGGGTGTTCGGTCCGTTCGTCAACATTTTAATATTAGGGGAATCTTCTTCTTGAAATCCATCGGGCAGAATTACACCTAACTTCACAGGAATTGATCCTTGGGTGCCCCTTCAACATTGTTCAAAAAAACTGTATTCCTTGCAAGAACCCTTGTTGTTTGGTAACGGAAAGGGAAAAATAAAAATATTATTGTACAAAACACAGGACATGGGCTTTGATATCTGGTATGTAGCTTCATCTTCAGCAAGACAAAGACCCCTAACTCCAAGGGCAGGTCACAATTAGAAGTCAAAGGTTAACAGTGTGTTTTTTGTACGACTTCAAACTCTTGACATTCACAAAGGGATTGTGTTAATTACTTAGAACATGTGTTCGCTTATATGAGACATCGTGTCATGAAATTCTCCAGACCACTGGCTCTAAGGCCCAAGGCCACAGTTAGAGGCCATGTTCAAATACAAGAATGATTTGTCCGGATTCATTTCTTCTTATTGCATGGACGGATTTGGATGTTACTTGGCTCAATTGTTCTCATATGAGACGGAGTGTTAGCGCAGAATAGGTCGTTATTTTGGAATAACTTCCTCGTTTGTTGTTATAAAAATGGTTGATTCATGTAACATATAATGACTGACTGTAGGGAAAAAATCGAGACCGCTTTTCAGTAGTACAAAATGCATGTTACGTCACATTTTGGGCTGGATTTTGACCTCTCGCACATGCTTAAGGATTTTTTGCCGTAGGACTTAGGATTTTGTTTTTAAGTTTACTTCTCCATTGCTGTGAATAAACTGGTATTGTTAATTATATAAATATTTGCATTACGAGAGGGTGTTATGAAAATTGTTCAACCGCGAGATATATGATTTGACCGAGGCGCAGCGTGGTTATATTCATATTTCGAGGGGTGAACATTTCAGATCAGTGTATATCTTCAGACATTTTCAAACTTAATAATGTCTTCTGATATGCTATATAGATGTAACTGACATTCGTGCTTTAAGTATGCTTTATTGATGTAAACTTCTTACGTTTGTTAGTATGCTATATAGATGTAACTTAATACGTTCTGTTAGTATGCTATATAGATGTTAACTTACATTCGTTCTGTTAGTATGCTAGATAAGATGTATTCTTACATACGTTCTGTTTGTATGATTGATATTGTAACTCACTTAGTTTTCTGTTAGTATGTTATATAGATGTAACGTACTTACGTTCTGTTAGTATGCTATAGAGATTGTAAAAACTTACATACGTTTGTTAGTTTGCTGTATAGATGTAATTACATACGTTCTGTTAGTATGCTATATAGCATGTAACTAACATACGTTTGTTAGTATAGTTGTATGATGTAAGTTTTACGTTATGATTGTCTGCTATATAGATGTAACTTACATACCGTTTGTTTAGTATGCTATTTAGATGTTAACTTACATACGTTCTGTTAGTATGTGGTCTCGTGATTTAGTCGATGCTTGTGTTGACATAGCAGTAGTTTGTGAAAATGTTCCTAGACTGTTAGGTCGGTGGTAAACTCTGTTGCCTACGTTGCAGTTTTGTTTTGTGAAAATGTTCTAGGCAGTAGACGGTGGGTTAACTTGTTACATGCAGTATGTTTTGTGAAAATGTTCTTAGTCAGTTGTTATCTTGTTACATGCAGTTATGTTTTGTGAAAATGTTCCTGACAGTAGTTACTCTGTTCATGCAGTATGGTTTGTGATAAAGGTTCCTAGACTGTTAGTCGGTGGTACTCTGTTACATTGCAGTACGTTTTGTGGAAAATGTTCCTAGGACAGGTTGACGGTGGTACCTTGTTCATGCGGTATGTTTTTGTGAAAATGTTCCTAGGCCGTTAGCGGTGGTACTCTGTTACATGCGTATGGTTTTGTGAAATGTCATTAGACAGTAGACGGTAGGTAATCTTGTTACATGCAGTATGTTTTTGTGAAAAGTTCCTAGGCAGTAGACGTAGTAACTCTGTTACATGCAGTATGTTTTGTGAAAATGTTCTCAGGCAGTAGACGTTGGTAACTCTGTTACAAAGTCTTGTTTCATTTTAGGTAAATATGATATATTTGGTGGTGATTGCAGTGATGTGGAATGTCGGGAATATCATTAGATTTTTGTACGTGACCTTAGTTTCTGTTTTATAACAAGGAACGGTTCACGTGCTGAAGGAACAATGGATATTATACCAAATCAAAAAGTTTGTGAATGCGGGTAATATACAATTGACATTCAATTTTAAGGTAAGTCTAAATTAATCTAATCCATCCTAGCTATGAACAAGTCTCATTTCAAAATGTCCGAACTTTAAGGAAAAAGCTTTTACAATTGCTTGTTTTAAATCTGAAATAAACAAGTACCCAGATTGTAACAGACGCACCACCACATCGTTTTTTATCTCTATTCATAGATATTTTGTTTAAAGACATTTTTGGAACATGCTCTTGATATATGCAACTTTACCTTTTTCTAGACAATTTCTGTAACTTTTTCTCTCGATAAGGTCATTGAGTAATAATAGGTGAGGCAATGCCGATATGAACTTATACTCGCGTTGTTGTAGTTGATTAAGAGACAACGATGTGTTTCGCATAATTTATTAGCATTTTCAATTGATTTATAAAACCATAAGATACTTTTCATTCATTCAAGATGCTTAATTGTGATCTCTTTTGACAAAAGCTCGACGAATGGGACCACAGATCGGAGGAAGATGAGCGAGTTCTAGGGCAATTCGAATTTTCTCCGTACAAGAATGTAGTGGTATAGATACGGCGTTCAAAGACAGATCAGTATATAGTTTAGAAGTTTTTACACTCTTTTACCTTCCAATCAAAGCTCTTTCATATATTAATGATATATTTAAAGCGTTGGTTACATAAAAAAATTTGGAATTTTATCATACTTTTTCAGTTGAAACACTGTGAAGATATAGCCACAAAATGTTTTTGTTTTCGGAATTGATTTATTTAGGGACAGTAGATCTGAATAAAAAATTCTGTTTATGTGTAAGGATATTAAATGTGGATCAAGTTAAAAGAGATTTGCCTCCTACTCAGGTGTCTTAAAAGTAGTAACAACAAGGTCTCAAAATTTTCTTCCTTATATAAGTATTCGTATATAAAATGGCGATGTTTCGTCAGTTGAACATTCATAGCACTTTTAAATCCCCAGAGAAGAGTAGTATAGTAATTGTTTGTGCGAAAACAGTATGACCTCGCCTGACCCCTTGTCCCTATTCTATAAGTGCACTTTAATCTTACCCTAAACTTAAAATACTAACTTGGTACCCTTGTACCTGAAAATCTTTTAAATCTTTAGTTAAACCGAATGAAACCTTTGGTTTAAACCAAATAAAACCATTTAGTCTTTGGTCCGGACTGACCTATGCCAGTCAATTTAAAACCCACAGGTTTAAACAGTTAAAAGTTTTAAATACATATGATATAGATGAGTTTTACTGAATAAATTATTGTTTGAAAGAAAGGAGATTTACTGATAATATAATCCTTATTATGTTACAACAAAAAACGGGGAGAAAAATGATATAAGGGTACTTGTTCATCTTGTGGCAAAAATGATAATTCAAAGTTTGTCTAAAGTACAGGGGGGTATTTAGATAGCACCAAGCAATGTTACCTTTATTACCTAGAATGGTTTAACACTCAGGATATAATTAATGTGGGCCTAGGAAATCTCTAGTTTAATGGACCCCTGTCAATGAATGGATGCAGTATTGTATGAACCCATGATTTTGCTTTGACAGTGGTGTTACAAAAGGGTACATGTGAGAAGCAATGCTTTCCAATTTAAATGTACACTAATCAAAAACATTTGGAAGAAAAGATTGCAAAACATTTAGGTTGTTGAAACCTATAATTTAAAAACGGGAATACAAAATTGGGCTGGGGACAGGAACATACAGTTCCTATGGGACTTAAAACAGACAAAAGTCAAAAAAACGGGAAAAAGGGGGTAGAGTATACCCCGGAAATCACATGGAGTGATGAATTTGCAGAAGAATTACCACCAAACCAATTTTAAAAGGAAAAATTAGGAAACGAAGGTGATTGTAATGTATTGATGTTATTCTTGGTCAGCTGATTTAGTGGACATGCAAGCTTTTTCAAATATTTATAAAGAGTAAGTACTTGTGAACCGTTTTGATATATTTAGTAAATATGCTTGGGTTTATCCATTAAAAAATAAAACTGGAGAATCTGTTACAGAAGCATTGAGAAATATAATATCAGAAGGTAGAATTCGGGGACGAAAGTCCCCGAAGACTGCAACAGGATTCAACATATTTATGGGTAGATGAAGGAAAAGAATTTTATAATAAAAAGTTTGAATCATTTTTGAATAAAAATAAAATTAACATGTACATTCATTTAATGAAGGAAAGGCTGTAGTAATAGAAAGATTTAACAGAAGTTTAAAAAGAATAATTTTGGGAAATATTTTACAGAAAATAATACTTATACTTATTTAAATGATTTGCAGGATATGGTTGATAAATATAACAAAACAAAGCATTCTAGTAAAAAAAATTGACACCAACCGAAGCTAGTAAAACTTAATTAAAGGTACTGTTTACTTTAATTTATAGGGTTTGATTTAAAGATACCAAAAGAGTAAAACAAAATTTAAATTGGTGATCGAGTTCGCTTAAGAAAACTTAAAAGACATTTTGAAAAAAGGATATACACCAAACTGGACAGAGGAAATATTTATAATTTTTGGAATTAATATTCAAATCCCAGAACATACCTATTAAAGATTATAATGATGAAATAATTCAAGGTTCATTTTATGAACAAGAACTTTTACCTACTACACAAGAAGTTTTTGATAGAAAAAGTTATTAGACGAGACTATAGAAAAAACAAGCTTTAGTAAAATGGAAAGGTTACAATGAAAAATTTTAAAAGTTGGGTACCATTTAGTGAATTGGAAGAAATTTAAATTTAAAAAATATATTATATAAATGAGTCATAAAAATCTAATTTCTAAAATGGAATAGAAACAATAGATCAGTTAATCATTCACTTAACTAAACTAGCTGCTGGTTACAGAAAAAGTTATAAATTTTGTGGGAGAGTAAGTACCGGATTATTATTACGCAGGGTCTTTGGTTGTTCAGCTGCATTAGCACTTGTTCCAGCTATTCCCATTTTATTGCAGTTGCTGGCGCTGTTCCCTCAGTAATTACCATATTTACTAACAGACTAAACTTGACGACAAGAAATTTATTTTAAAAACACATCATCACAAAATAAAACAAAATAAAAACAAAAGCACGGATTGGAAAGTAAATAAAGAAGAAAAGAAAAAGTTATTAGGATATTTTTACAATACTATTAGAAATGCAGGGAAAGAAAAAAATATTCAATGCCTTTTTAAACGTTATGAAGGAATTTAAACTTAACGGATATAAAGTAAAAAAGAAGAAGAGCTGTATTAAATTTTACATGTGTTTTTTGAGATTTTTTTCTATAAGTATATTTATATAGATGGTTTAAAAGAAGGTAGATAGAATGATTATGCCAAATTATCTAGCGCTTTAGGAGAAATAATGAATCCAGACAAAATTCATATAAGAAAGTTCTTAAAAGAAGAAAATTTTTTAATCAAACTGTAAAAAGTTAGGATGAAAATTTAAAATCAGTCATTAAAATTACAAAAATGTTTAGATTTTCAAAAAACTGGCGGAAGAAGCTAAAATATATTACATATGTAAGCACCATAGCAAAACAAATAAGTCAGGGCATATAACTGCTCCTTTGGGTACACCATACCTCCGTAGGCTCCCATAAATAATACGTGCTACTTATACAAAATATATGTGCTACTAAGTTCAGACGTCACGTGATTAAAATACGTCACTAATTACTACCATTATTACAAAAATTACTTACTTAAAAGACTAAAGTTAAAGTATGAAAAAGATATGAAAAGTATATGATGAAACATTATAGATACGGACATGATAAACTGCAGCTATTATTTACAACTACAAATTAACAAAATTCAATATAAATCAAACGTTATATCATAGTTGGTATCGATATAATATCTAATGCCATACACTACAACGGACATTAATTAGATGTGCTATAGACTGGCACACAATTACAAATTACAATAATATATTACATACATGGTACTAGACTTGCCATATAGATTTATACATAACAATACAATGCAGTAATGGCGTTCCATAACAACGAAATGTTTGACATAAGTTTTTGAAACAGTGCTTTACAATTATCACGATACAAATTTCAGTATAAATCTAACATCTTATATAAACGAAACGTTTTAGACTCCTCTTTCTAAATAATTTACAAAAGTCTGAAAAATTTAATAAATTATCCTGACATACCGAAACTAGCCAAAATCATGTGCCGAAAAGTAAATGTTACAGAATTCTGTAGAATGCACAAAAATTTACCAAATAAAAATCGTAATGCATACAAAAATCTAACAAATAAATTTCTTACCTCGATCGAGCATAAAGTTCTAGCAAGAAAATAATTCAGACATAGATTCGTCTATAATGTCGGAAGGTGGTGTGCGCAAGGCATATCTAGTCCAGTCTATTTAAAGGGTAATGTCCCGCCAAATACTAAATTTCATGGGATTCACGGCTAAGCCGTGGACTATGACTATTTTGTATTTCCACGGGATTCACGATATAGCCGGGAAATCTGACTACTTTGGCGCGGATTGAAATTGACAATTTGAGGCCCATTATAGTGGTTTTGGGGATAAAAACATAAATTACTGAAGTTTATTAAATATCAACTTTCTTATTACTGAACAGAATTTAATGAAATTTACATGGAAATTTAAGTTATGAAATACAGAAAAACCTTAGAGGTATTTTATGCGTGAAATCTAACATTTACCTCAATAACTCAAAAATTTACAAAAAGATAATGCAATACCTGCATTTGCAATACAGATAAAATAAGGCCCGGAAATGTCAATTTGTGACAATCAGCATTCATTTTAAAAAAAAAACTTGCATGCAAAACTTTAACCCTTAACTCCCTGAGGCCGATATCATAATATACATGCTGCGGCGATATAAGAATTACCACCTGACGCCGAAGAACATTATCTGATCTTATCATAATCACACTCGCATGTAGTCAATTGAAATCACGGATGGAAATATTATTAACATGGGTGTAAATCAAACTATACTTATAAAATCTTCCAAGTTTGAACAAATATTTATATATATCCACTTTCGTCTGTAACTTATATCAAAATAGAATAATAATTTCACTGAGAATCATTCACCATTTTTACACACCTATTGCGTTTAATAAATATTTGAGCATTTCTGATTTTATTACCTTTTTCTCATGTAAACACATTAATTCCAATAACTAGAAATACATTATTAGTATTTACATCAGCATTACTCAAACTTAACACCGATTTTTGAGTGAATATCGATGGCTTATTTTGATGTAAATAAATTTCTAAACATGTACACAAACGTTGTGTGACACGCACCGAGACAGTTGAGTTGTAATATTTACACCCATCTTTGAAGAATTATTACATTTACAAAAAGCGTTTATTTACACACATTTTTATGTATGAAACATGTTTTGCTGTGTTATTTTTATCCATTTGAATGTAATGCGATGTAAGTGTACGAATATTTCAGCTTTCTAAGACTTAACATTTTCCGCCCATTCATTCCTATGATAATGAAATTTCATCGCCAGAATCATCATCCGACGGAACTGATACGTTAAAATCAGCATGACAATGAATATTTTCTTCAATGTAAGAAAAATCTCTGGCAGCCGACATTATTTTAATCTTTTGAAATACAGTATGAACAAAACACAGCGGAGTTCGTCTTTTTTATTTCCTTTACCGCATATTTACAAACATTTATTTTAACAAGGAAACTAGTTATTAGCATAATTAATAATTATAACATCTAAGAAATAATAGCCGGTATGCAAAATAGTTTTGCTTTTATCAGGATTATCAAAAAATAACAAGTATGTGACGCAATCAGCATGATCTCGGTGCCGCGACTATACTCGTCAATTGCCGTCCTGGGGAGTCCTGATAACGCGCATATAGTCGGATATCGACGCTACGGGGGTAGAAAACATAGCGCCTTTAGTAGCATTTCGACCAAAGGAGTTAAAAGGGATCTGACTCAAGTGAGAGTTATGAGGCTTGTGATATGTTGCTATGACCTTATTTTACAGACCCGTAGAAATGTGTGAAGTTTTAACCAAACATCTGCATTAGGTTAGATGTACTAACTTTCATGTAAAACTTAAAACTGCATTTTCTAAGTCCAAAAGGGACATAATTTTGTTAAAATACATATTAGAGTAATGGGACTTGATCATCTGCGGTTAGTTAATGACCTTAAAAAGTAAAAATTGGTTTCAATGCAATTAAATGTCTATAAATGAGACCCATAATATACATAATATTTGTTCAAAAGCTATCTAACTAGATTATTTTGGTAGGTCTGATGAGTGGAAAGACTTGTTTGAAGTTTCTTTTTAATGTCATCCGTGGGTATTGAGATAAAACCTTGATAGTAATTGTACCCTAAATTTTACCAGTCTACCAACGACGGCATGTTTAAAGTTTTAATGTATTCGGATACGATCACCCGCCTTTTCCAGCTTCAGGAGCTGGGTAGAATTCGGGTGACACAACTACTATCGCCCGGGTTACACGAGTTATACTCGAGTAATACCCTGCGTGATTCGGGTTAGCTCGAGTATGTATGCCGAACTATAAGTTATTATTAGGTCAAAGGTCACTCTAAATGGAAAAATCGGTGAACTTTGGCCCAGTTAATCACAGATGCTTTAAATAAGCTGTCATTTCACACAATAATTTGCTATAGGATTATGTATATACAAACAAAAAAACAAGAAAAAACAAATTAATAGAAAGAACATATTTGGGCAATTTAAGAAGCGACAATGAAAGTGAAAGTAGAAAGTCAATATTTTCTTATCGAAGTTTCTTTCATAATTTCCATTCACACAGTTTACTTTCATACTGTATTGAATAATCCATAAACATTACACTTACCGTTTAAATGCATGAAAAATCCTCATGGTGTTCGTAACTTAATTATTTTTTGATAACCTCTCAGTTTTCGGCCGTTTTCACTTGAAATACAAAACCGGTGTTGACATAAATGTTTTACATCCGGCGGTATTCGATTGCAAAAATGGCTCTAGTACTATGTCTAACTGAAATTTGTTAATTTGTAGTTGTAAATAATAGCTGCAGTTTATCATTTCTTTATCTATAATTTTTTATCATGAACTTTTCATATCTTTTCCATACTTTAACTTTTGACTTGTAAGTAATAAATTTTTGAAATAATGGAAGTAATAAGTGACGTATTTTAATCACGTGATGTTTGAACTTAGTTGCACATATATTTTGTATAAGTAGCACGTATTATTTATGGGAGCCTACGGAGGTATGGTGTACCCAAAGGAGCAGTTTTATGCCCTAACTTGTTTTTTTTGCTATGGTGCTTACCATATGTTATATATTTTAGCTTCTTCTACCAGACGACTTTTACCTGGTGATGTTGTCACGACCCAGAAGTACAATACCTGCGGTTAAAAAATTGAAATATTTATTGGACATAAAAATACAATTAAACACTTTTTGGATAGCAAATGACAATATGTTGGTAATAATATAGCAGACATCTGTGTGTCCGTCTGTACGTAATTTAGGTTTAAAGCTGAATTACTGTGCATTTTCGTACGGAAAACGTCCGTATTTTTCTATAATTTTAGATTATTGTAGAATGTTTTAAACATAAGATTTTTATTGAAATAACTCAAATAAATCAAGTCAAGACTTTGTCTTAACAAATATGTTATCACAATATTTTTAACACCGACAGTTTTGTCGGAGGAACCTCTAAACCATGACGTATTCGCAAAATAATGCGTATTCCTTTATGTATTAGAGAGAATGGTGGGTCTTGTTGAGCCGATTATATCACAGAGCAAATATATCACGAATGAAAAATTCTACCGCATATATTACATTATTGATACATTCGATCGAAAATAACACGCGTATGAAACGTATATGATACATACTATGTGATGCACACGTTGGACATTTCATAGGCACACCAAAGGAATATCTCACATGCAGAAATGGGCAAAGAAAAACGACATTTTAACGAATACATCACATTTTCATCAGTTTGGAAAAAAGTTATTTAAAAAAATCTATCACATGTTAAAAAGTTATCTCGCGACACGCGATAGCAAAAACCCATAAAAAGCTATCACGTGGCCACGCGATATAAGAAGAAAAAATCACTCAAAAATTGCTGGGACAAACATGGGTCAGACTCGGAAAAGAGATGGGTCACAAGCAGGTCATTTTACCATTTCGAAACCAGTTGACAAGTGTGAAGTAAGAATTAAGAGATGTTAACTTCACATTTCTCACGATTTTCGATACCAAAGTTAAGAAGTATGAGGTGAGAAATATGAATTTTACATTTCATACTTCTCAGACTTTCACATTTCATACTTCTCATTTCATAGTTTCTATATGTTTATTGTATACATGGAGAAATGATAAATATGAAACAGGAAATGGGAATACTGAAGTATGAAGTCACCATCGGGCTTTCGTACAAAATAGAGAAAAATCGATAAAAAAACATTAATTTCAACTACATATCATAAAAATACTAATCAAGAAATGATTTTAAATAATTTTACTGTGCATTTCAAGCACTTTTAGAAAATATACATCAAGTACCTATACCGTGTCCATCCGACTGTACATAGACGCGAAAAATGACCAGAAAGTAACAAAAATTTGAAGTAATATTTATAGTGAGTTCTTTCCCATTTTTTCATTGACAGTGGCTTTAATGCTCTACATTTATTTTGAGGAAGTGACAAAGTGCCTCAGGGTTTTCTCGAGGAACGGCAACATCTACACGGTTATCCAGACGAAGGACAATTTTATTCATTCCCAGGCTTCCAAGGCTAACACTGGGGGAAATACAGCTTCTCCGGGGAAGGGATACACAGCGGTGTTCTAGTATATTCTTTTATGATTGCCATTTTAGCAATATTTATTGAACTGAGGTCAAAAGATGGATTAATGAAACTTGTTCAGAACTTTCCACTAAATGGTCAAACACATATATTATTCTAGGAAATGAAAAGTTTAAAAATGCACTAATAGATAAACTATTATATGCAAATTTGTTATATATCAATGTCGCACTAGGAATATACCTCCATGTTTTCCATTGTTAAAAATGCAAATGAAAATGCTGCTGAAGTTAGAGCATTTTAATTGAAAAAAAAAAAACAACAACAGCAAATTGAATAACTTCAGTGTGAAATGGAGTGGATGTTAATTTCTGTTTTCTTTTTGTAGAGATTTTTTTTCTGATTTTCACACCTAAGCCCTACACTTCAGTGCCTCGCTTTTTCCACTTTCACTGTTCTGTCGAAGCCTTCTCTTGTCGATTTGATATCTTCTATTTTATTGCTTAGGTAAGGAGAAGTACGTGCCGCAAATGAAAAATTCACTGTGCTATAATTAGCGTAGTTTTGCTTGTAAGAATTATTTCCCATTATTTAGATTGGATCTTGGTGTAATATGCATTATGTATAATAAAAATACTCTTCTATACTATCAATCAACAATAAGTGATGCAATAAAAAATGTACTATCGACATAATGAAAATAAATGTTTTACGCTAATTGTACGAAATGACTATATTTTACACCCATTTACTTACAGACTCATTTTATGAATTCAATGCTATATAACGTAATCTTTTTTGAGCAATAGAAAAACAATACTTTCTTACCACGTGTGGGGGACATATTGGTACAATGCCGCCTACCTCCACGGAAGCACAAAGACAAAAACTGGATTAAAATAAGGTCTTTGCAAACTTTCACCCTTAGCGGTATGCATTATTCTTTATAGAATTTAATATATAAAAAATAAGTGTTATTTAAAAAAATATATATATAAACATGTAATGACTATGATTTGAAAGTTCCTTCGTCTGTCTGTTCTGGACGTTGTGTGTAACATTTACCCTTATGTTTTCACGAAAATGACCTCCCAGACTCTTTTTAAGGTGCGTAACTTACAAGTTGCTTTAAATATATCTAAAGATTTTAATCATTTCAAAGTGTATTAACATATATACAACATCTATAAAGATGGTTAAGACCACTGCTAACCTCATTCGTCGTAAAAACTCGAAACAAAATTGCACACTTACGAACCTTTGTGAAAATTTAAAAGAGAATTGTTAATGTGTGGTGTTTAGTTTTGCTATTTGCAAAATGTGAGACAGATAAAACAATAACAAAAATGATATGAAAACCTCACAAACTTCTTTTCTTGTATGGTAAGTTAGCTTCATCCATTTATTCGATCAATTAACCAATCAATCACAATTCATTTAACTATCATTTCATACATTGTTTCATCAAATGGTCGAGTGTTAATGACCGAAGTCAATGTTGCAAGGGTTTGAATAAAAGTTATAGCAAAACAGTTCGTGCAAAATTATTTCATGAATATAATTGGGGTTTAACGAGAATAAAGTAGAGAGGAATTAACAGTTATTTATAAAAAAAGTTTAATTTCGTAGAAGCAAAGTAGCCAAGACTAACTTCTTTACGAAAAGAGATACATACATTTATTCATTCGTTCAAAAGTTGAATCTCATGAAAGTATTCATAAAATTGATGCTGGACTAAAATGTTGTGATACGTATTATTGTTTCATAGTGTTATATAAAATAGGTTAATTATAATTAGATTTCATTTAATGCAGAATTTGATATTAACCTTTACGTTTTTAAACTGTACGAAAATTTACGTTTAATTCTCTGTCAGTTTGAAATAAATAAAAAAGGCACATAGACACCTACTCTTTTGTTTGCCTATGGTCTATATATTTCGGAAAGATCTGTAAGGACAATAAACATCTAGCGTGAAGATCTATCTATGCACACAAACGGGTCTTCTGTAACTGAAACAAGACCTGTTCATGTGCACGTAAACGAGTCTTCTGTAACTGTAACAAGACCTGTTCATATGCGCGGATAGACCTGCACACGTGCACCACAAATCATACTGAAAGAAATCAAGTAAATCTGTATATTTGATCTTGTATCAACAAAACAAAATATTCAATGATACTAGTACCCCTATTAGTACTTTCTTTCATTTTAATTACCACTGATTGGATATGTATATACCGTTACATAATTATTTCGAATGTTGGGCAACTCCAAAATTAAATAATGTAAATTAGATTGGTACTCTAACATTATTATTTCAGTTACGATAATCTATGATATTTCAATAATATGCCCCTTCGGACAACTTTTAGGGTGTTTAACTCCAATGGTGCAATTTGACATATATTTAACATATAAGCAATATCATGACCAAGTTGGTAGCTTTTTAATTTGACTGTCGTTCAACCCCCATACACTCGCATGTACATTTGCGAGCAAAACAAACCAAAGATCTCTATTTTAGACTATAAATCAAAGTATTATTTCAGCACAGATTTATGTTAGTACGTTCATGAAAAGAATCCATTCCGAAAATGGCACATGCTCTAACAGCAAGCTTTGATAGTTAGAAACCCAATTCAGATAGGATTTGATTTGGCTAACCTTATCATCAATATGATATTGCGATTTGGTAATATATACAGTTATGCTACAAAGTAAAAAGATGTTAAGTAAAGGCATGCAGACGATAGTTATGCGTAGTAAATTACTGTGCCATTGGTATATATTCAAAGTATGTTGACCTATTTTTTACTTGGCATGAGTACTTGTAAGTTTGTGACCAAGTCCACGGCTGCCTCAAAGGTGGTGATAGAATATGCCAAATTTTCCGGTCTGTAACGATGATGGCGTCAGAGGTGTAAATCATTTTGCATTGAACTACATTGTACAGTGGAAAGATACGAAATAGTTGTTAAACAGTCTATTCCTTAAGTTCTGCATGGTTCAAAAATGTATGCTAGTACTATGAACACCATGCATTTTATATACATGTAGAATATAATAAAGGAAATAAAGTTTAACGTATTATAACCTTAAAACGCAAATGAAGTCATAAATAATATCAACTGGAAACATTTTAGATAACATCTATTCGGACATAAAGTAACATTTAATGATATCTAGTTTCTCTTCAAGACGAATTGATAACGGTGCGTACTGACACTTAAATAATGCCATCCCCCGCATGTCATTTTATTCGTTATAATTTTCACAATATATCATTTTATAGCCTCCATAGATATAATTCTCGGTATCTGTGAACTGTAAGATCATCCGTTTTAATGATTATTAACGCGTGCAAATATCATTTCAGGCTGACACACGTGTTCTGATGCTGGTAGACAGCTTTTTCTTGATTTAGTTAAATTATACGAGCACTGTCAGAATATGGAAGATCCCGTAATCAAAATTTCGACAGTATCTTTAGAATATTGGTATCTGCGTAATAGGTAAACATGTTTCAGCATATAAATGTGTTTTTGTTTTTAATTCTGAGCAATTTTCTATTCATAAAACCAAAAAGAATATCTCTTTATAGGTTGGAATGAAGCAACTCACATGGCTTCTGATTACTCAACAATGTATAGGGAATTGAGCGCTGTGTATTAACCATATAAAATTGTCTCTCAATGGTGCAATATATGTTGAATGTGTTTGAAAGCTATCAGATTTCATGAATTAAAATTCTAATCCGTGATTACTGGCCAGAGTATTTGAAAGGATACATTTTGGGCGATAAATATGCGTGTTTTACAGTATTGTTTTCCCTCGTTACTACCTCGGGAATGCGGCGAAATAAACCTATGCTGTAGCATAACCGTTGAAGAGGAGGAAATCCAATTTGAACAGAAAATTTGATTTAAAAAAACGCAAACCTGTCTGTAAAGACCACCCTTGAAAGAGACAAATATGGTCTTTATTGACAAGCAGTCTTTACTCACAGGTTAGAATACACTATGAAGCAACACCACTGATCTATACCGCATGTGGTTTCAGTCATTGTCTTTATCTTAGGTTTTGATTGTATTAAGATGTCCCCGCATTAAATAACGCAATTTCCAAATATGTATCTAAACATGCCCCTTCATACAATATTTAATTGGGAATGTATTTAGAAATTTAAAAAGTTAAACTGTAAACTGACAATTGGAAGGTGTGTATAGTTCAAATTACGTTATTTACAAGTTACCAAGGGTTATCACTATAATATAGTTGCTTTATAGTCTGACATACACTAAAACTTGTATTAATAGATCACCTTAGTGAAGGACAAAAGTGGTATCTTAACATAACCTAATTGTTCTTTTACATCAAAAAATGAACTGAATAAATGGTATGCTATTGCATTTGGTCATTTAGTAGACGTGGTCTCTTAATTAAATTTTACTCTACGTATAAATTTTACATGCGACAATATCGGTCATTTCAAAGCTCATAATGCCTTTGTTTATAATATGGTTGCCATACTTTTCACGAAAATAGATATGTTTATAACATGTCTAATCCTATCGTCGAAAATCATTTCCTTAGATTTCTTACATTGGTTTACATGTTTAATTCGCATTAGCAGGATTGCCAGGAAGTATTATTAGATCATATTTAATTACCTCCCTTTATGAAACTGACTATTACAGTTTTGTGTAAAATATTGAAAGTAATGCTTTTGTAACTATGCAGTTTTGCATATTTTCTATATTTAGACAACTGTTTTATCTATTTAAACATAATACAAAAAGAAATAAGGAACTTAAACTGCATAAATTGTGTGAAACAGCATTTTTTTTTCAATATTAACTTTAAAAGTAATACGATTGTTATGAATCGATGGTCTAGTGGTGTATGTGTCGGCAGCTCAACTCGGAGATCGTGGACTGTATCTTCTCATATGTCACCAGAACGGTGTTGTCCTAAGAAGCAGACTTGGAAGTTATGATAATCAAGCAAAAAATTGAATTCCGTTTATTCCCTTGTAAACACCAAACGGGTTGGCCTATTTGATGTCCAGAACTATAAATGAACACAGTGCATTTGAAACGCTAACAACTTGTAGAGTGAGCGAGTTTAACAGCAGTATTGTCTTGGAATATATCAGTCGTTTAAACACTTGTGTCCGGATTTGATTGTCATGTAGGAAATATTACATATCCGTTCTTAATTTGTCTTTTTGTTTACTTAGAGAACGTTTCATCTCGGTTATCTATTTTGTTTGCTTTTGAGCGATTCCCAGTCCGGCCAAAATGCATCTTTAATATTATCCAGATATCTGGTAACATTCTGGAGTTCGCCACCTAAAATAGCAAGAAAACTATATATAACTGTTGTTTTAAATAAGAAACAGAAGTATCAGCAGTATAAATATATGTAGAAGTAGAAAAGGCATAAGTAGCAGTAGCGGCAGTATTATTAGACATTGTCGGCTTAAGTTGATGTGGACAATGAACTGTGAATAGGCTGTAAATCCTGGGGGTCTTCTCAAGACATACTTGTATTTGATTCACTGTTACAGTACCTGACTTTGTTCATGACAGAACGTCATTCAAGTATTATATAAACAGAATGAATGAAACCGAGTCTTGGTTATGTTCTATGCTTGTATAGGAAGTAATTATTTGGGACAATTTAAATGAATGCTAGTAAAAGAATGTTCTTATAAGACATTAGAAGAGTTACTTTAACCAAACACGAGTAAAGTTTTTTATCAAGAGCTCTCCAAAATATACATGAACTTAGAATAAGATTTCTTTTTTAAAAAAGATAGTAATTCTACAAAAGTTCCATAAACTATGTTTCCCATTTCATTTGATACATTGTGTTTCTGCCTTCGTCATATGTCCGTCTGTCCGTCTTGCCTGATCTAGCTTCTCAAAATCCTCTAAATGATGTTATGAAGCCTTGTTGTGCGTATCTTCGTTTTTTTGTGGAGTTAGGGTCACTTAAAAGTAGTTTTTGAATAAAATTTGTCCGAACTGCTATTAATTATAATTAGCAGGATTTGAAAACAATTCCATAGGAATAATCCGTTCAAATTCTAGCTGAGCATGTATTACGAGGTTCATATTAAATCAAATGATCTTTTGTACTGAGAAATGGTCCTTTCATTATCCTACATAAAGTCTATGAAGAGTTCTTTTTTTCTGTAATTCCTCTCCAAATTTCATTGAAGCCTAAGGGATTTATTGAAATAAGATGTGCATACCGTTGGTACATACCGCTCGAAATATTTTTTTTCCGGATTTATGTCCATTATTCATTTTACGGAAAAAAATGTTCGCACTACTTCTCCTAGTATACTGTTTGTGTGATTTGACTGAAACGTCTTAGGAATGATAGTTGCAGGTCTATATTATTCATAAGGTATGGATTGTACGTTGAACGATTTGACGAATTAATTGTACTTCATTATTAGAAATAGAAATTATGTAGACGTTTTGGGAACGCCACCGACACCAGTGGAATTAGGAAAATGCTCTAGAAATTTTTTTCTTTTGAAAATATTTGCAAATAAACAAAATCTGTGTAAAGATAGTTTCGTGTAAAATATTAATGTATTCAGTAATTGTTCAACATTCTAACACGATCAGATTCATTTTCATATTAAACAAAGAAAGCAGAACACAGTGAATTATTATACAACAAATCACTGTTCTCACGTCACAATAATAACGTCATGGCGCCAAATGGTAGAGAGGCGCGCTGGAAAAGAAACCGATTGAAAACGGGCAAATATTTAATGAATGTTGGCAAGGATGTATTTAAAAATCCTTGGTAACGTGTTAGAATCGAACTAATATATCTAATTTAGTGATTTTCTCTTGAATAAATCATTGTTTGCCGTTCAGATGCGTATTGTTATATCACGAGGGCGCATCTGAACTCCAAATAATGATTTATTCAACGACAAATCACTGGATGAGATATATTATTTCTTAAGTATAACTGTTTTTAATGACCAAAATAAACATACAAATTAGCGAAACTATTTTAAACCGGCAAAATTCCTAAAACGTAACAATAATTTGGGAATGTTAAATTAAGAATTTTCTTTGCTTTGGTATAACCTCCTTTTACTTGAGGTAGATTTATAAGGAGAAAAGCCCTGCTAGAATTTTTTGTCAACGCTTCATTTCAAATTTCTAGTCCAGATTTCAATGATAGTAGGAAGTGCTTGGTATAAAGCCTTGTTGAGCATATCATTGGCACGTCCGCTCGAAATATTGTTTGCGGAGTTATTACTCTTAACCCTTTTCCAATCAGTACTCCACTGGAAACCTATACCTACTGGGAACATAGATCTGTGTGATCTGATAAGCCTGTCTGAACAGAGATATTTGCCTATGATAATATTTTGCCAGTTATTCACATAAAAATGAGGGGGTGTTTCACTTTAAACTATTCAAAGTAACAAAGGCCATGCAAAAAACATAACAACACATGCACAGGATGGGAGATAATTGAATAAATTTACAGTAGATGACACTTGCTAAGATCTTAGTGGGGAGTATGTCTATTTAATCCCCACTCAATTAACACTAATAATTTCCAGTCATTGACACTTAGTTGATATTTGCTGATTTCCTCTGATATAAATTCCTTTTTTATTGCTTTATTTTCCATTTTATCACATCTTACACTGACATTATTTATGCACAATTAAATTCTGATTATGTACAAACTTGCAATACATTCATAAATTATATATAAACACATAAAATATATATTATATACTGTAAATGAAATTGTATTATGTATATCATAGTTGAAATATTTGTCTATATACATGACTAAACAATATCTCCCATTGATATTTACATTTAACACTTCCTTGATTTGTTTACTGTTTTATTTTTTTGTACTTTCTATTAAATAAAAAAAAAAAAATCAACAAAATTAATACAGATTTTATTCATATGCAAGTAGTTCAATTTGACACCTGACCAAATGTTTCTTTGATAGGCTATGAGATTGCCTGAACGAAAACTATGATAAATAAATAGATAAATAAAATTTAATAAATGAATAAATAGAGTCTGCTGACATTCGTTATTTGAGTCCCCATTTTGTCGGCTTGTTAGGTATTTACTGTTTCAGCAAAAACCGGCCTTTGAAACCAATCACTGCTTCATCAACTGACAGATTACGACTTGGATGGGTAATATCACTCTTGAAATTTCTGTTATAAAGGTGTATAAGTGGCCAGACTGTGAATAACCTGTCACGATATTGTCGGTCGGATCAGGCTGATCACGGTTATTTGAGATGATTTTTCAACTTACACCAACATTGAATAGGCATGTTTTGGTAAAACACTCTACTCGAAGTCGGTCATCGGAGATCCAGAAATATTTCACATAATGTTACGTTTTCTGACGATTATCATAACCAAAGAAGAAAGTCCATATTTCATTTGCTGTTGTTTTCTCCCTGAGCCTCCCAAACAATCATCATCCCTTCAGACAAACTGTTGTTGTTTATGTTGAATTTCTTGCCTTGTACCAGTACCATAAAAAATTTGGTTTCTTCAGCAATCATTAAAAAAAATGAATCGAACTTTGTGTCAAAAAAATTATAAAATCTATTTGATATTTCAGTCAAATTTTGTTCGCCATCACGAATAAAGTCCCTAACATACCTCGATGAAATATTCGAGTCAGATTTCAATAATTCAACAACGGTCGTAGGTCTTCCAAAGGGGTGTCACATTCCGAGTTATTTTCTATTTGTCACGAGTATAATTCTACTATTTCAGACGCATCGGAGTGGCTTGATAATTTCTCCGACCAAATATCACTAATATTGACATCTGAATCTGGATCCCGACGTAGAATTTCGTAAATATCGTCGTGACAAAATTGTCCGAAATCTCTATCGCTATCCGCCATTTTGGTACATGTACAATTTTATTTTCTGAAAATGAGTTGGGGATTTCCAAAATTTGCTGTATAAATAGTAACGTTTTGAAAGCGAGACTCGGGCATGATCGTAAAATGAACTTTTCCTAACCGATTTAAACTTTTAAACCAATAAGTTTTCGTCGTTTTCAATCGGAAAAAGACGAATATTAAACAGTGCATTATCCGGGCGGTTTCAGGCGAATCGTTTGTAGACAGCACGGGCGGATTGAGGCGTTTCGTTGGATAAGCGATAAGGGCGGATTGGGGCGATATGATTGGAAAAGGGTTAAAATCATTTTCGAATAAAATGAGTAGCAAACCTAGGCACGGGTCCTGCCGCTAAACAATTTTTCACTGATATATGATCCTTGATTTTTACACTAAAGTTCATATTAACACCGTTAAATGTTTTCACATATCACCGTTAAAAATGTCATAGTATTCAGTTACAAAGTTTACATTATTTATTTTACATCGTTTTTTTTAGAATTTAATGTAAATATAAACTGTCATTTTTATACATTTCATTCCGCTATTGTGAAAAGATAAATAGTTATACATAACCAGTTTCGCATAAAAGTAATGTTGAAACTTGAAACTGTTTTATTTGATTAAACGCCTATTTTTACGCAAAACATATTCAATGGCGTTTTACAAATACATAAAAATACGACAAAAATTAAGATATTTAATGACATATAACATAAATGAGCATAAATATCATTGTAAATAAACTATTTAGTAAGCATTAAAAAAAGATCAGACATCAGATAAGATTAATAAAATATTAGAATATTAAGATACAGTAAGACAGCTGTTTGTTATTAAGTAAGAATAAGTGGATTTTTGCGACATGTCCAGAAGTTATTACAAACAACTGTATTTTGTATTTGTTATAATATAGTTCATATTCGAATGTATTTACACAATAAAATAATCCAGTTCACGTTACTTCAATCTCTTAAAAATTACAGTCACAGTCTCTAAAAGAGTGCAAAGTAATTTCCAAAATAATGAGTTTTCAACTTCTTTTTGAAAACATCTATTGTGTCTGAGTTCCTTATTTCGAGAGGCAATTCATTCCAGAGTTTAGGTCCAACAGTACCAAAACTTCTGTCGCTGAACGTTTTGCGCTTGTTGAAAGGAACAACGAAACATCCAGTAACGGAATTTGAAGAACGCAAGTTCCTTGTCTGTGTTTGTTTTATGAGAAGTTCAGAAAGATATTCTGGAGAGTTTCCAACTGAACAATTATACATGTAGGTGAGCATTTTGAATGTGATTCTGGCTTTGATTGGCTTTGATTGGTAACCAGTGAAGGTCATACAGCGCTTGCTTGGAACTGTCATATTTTCTGCGATTTAGGACAAGTTTTGCACACATGTTCTGAATTCGTTGCATTTTGTTTACTTCGCTTTGAGCAATACCATACAGAATGACATTAGAATAATCTAAATGTGATATCACCAATGACAGGACAAGGGTTTCGGTAGCCTCTTTGGTAAGATATTTCCGGATACATTTTATTCTGAAGTAGTTGAGCATTGCTCTGACCTTTTTAAAAATCATATTCTATAATATAAAGAATCATCATCAGACTTTATATAAAGGTTACAACGTCAATAATAGTAAATATAGGCAAGTTGGCGAGCGTAGAGGTCCGCAAAAAGGACATTCAAGGGTATTTTGATATAATGAAAAATGGAAGCTTTGCCGAAAAGGGAGTGCGATCGCACCCGTCGCACCCATCCCTTTCCCCTTGCAGTACATATTTAACATTAACTTCCCCGTTTTATTTTATCAGGAAGGGAGAAAAATCGTTTACTAAATATCTCTCAAGCATGATTATAGATTGACGAACACTTTAATGTATAAGGGACTGTCGAGAAAATAATGTAAAAAAGAGGATAATTTGTTTACGATTCTTCACTGTAAGCACATAATTGTAGTCACTGAAAATGAATGCACGGCTTCATCTATACTTGGGATACACATTTTGATAGTTTAAAAATCTCTACACTAGTTTAAAATGAACTTCTGGTGATCATCAAACTGTAATTACATGGTCTCCGATCAGTCTAATTTCAGTATGCACAGTTAATGGATGTGACTTGTCACTGTGTTAAAGCAACATAAAAATGTTTTTGCTCGTTACCTTTTAACATTTTCCATGAAAAATCAGCAACAGTCACTTGTTGAGAAAGGGTTTACTTGTACCGGTAAAGAATCAAGGAACACTGGTTAGACCAACTGCCTGTCGTTACGTAACAGAAATACTATTAAAAAACGATGCTTACCAAAGCTAACCAATAAATGAATAAATGTGTTTTGAAACGCTCCCTAGACAGTCCGCATTCGGTGTTCACAGTCAGACTTCACATAAACCGACAATGTCTAATAGAAGAAGAAAAGGCATAAGTAGCAGTAGCGGCAGTATTAATAGAAGAAGAAAGGGCATAAGTAGCAGTAGCGGCAGTATTAAAGGCATTCTATGTAGCAGTATCTGAAGTATGACAGAGCGAGTGAGTTGGATTTTACGGCGAATCGACACAAAATTGTCATATATCGCCGATGTAGTATAACAGAGGAAGCATAGAGATAGTTGCAGTATTAGTATCAGTGGAAGCAGAAGCAGTAGTATAAACAGCTTTACCAGTAGTATACGTAGCTATCACAGCAGTTTAATTTACTGTAACAGCCGAATTAATAGAATAGCAGAATAAGTAGCGGGAGCAGCATTTCAATTTTCAGTAGAAGCAAAAAAAGTTGCAGTAGCAGCAGAATTAGTTGCAATGGCAGCAGAATTAGTTGCAGTGGCAGCAGAATTAGTTGCAGTAACAGCAGAATTAGTTGCAGTGGCAGCAGAAGTAGCTGTTGTAGCCGCAGAATTACTTGCAGTAGCAGCAGAATTAGTTGCAGTGGTAGCAGAATTATTTGCAGAAGCAGCAAAATTCGTTGAAGAAGCAGCAGAATTAGTTGCAATGGCAGGAGAATTAGTTGCAGAATCTGCAGAATTAGTTGCAATGGCAGAAGAATTAGTTGCAGAAACTGCAGAATTAGTTGCAGTGGCAACAGAATTAGTCGCAGTAGCAGAAGAATTAGTTGCAGTGGCAGAATTAGTTGCAGTAGCAGCAGAATAAGTTGCAGTGGCAGAATTAGCTTGTGGCAGCAGAATTAGTTGAAATGGCAGCAGTATTAGTTGCAGTAGTAGCAGAATTAGTTGCAGTAGCATATAAGTTACAGTAGCAGCAGTATAAGTTGCAGTGGCAGCAGGATTAGCTGCAGAAGCAGCAGAACTAGTTGCAGTGGCAGCAAAATTAATTACAGAAGCAGAAGAATTAGTAGCAGTAGCAGCAGAACTAGTTGCAGTGGCAGCAGAACTAGTTGCAGAAGCAGCAGAATTAGCTGCAGTAGCAGCAGACCTAGTTGCAGCAGCTGAGCTAGTTGCAGAAGCAGCAGAATGAGTTGCAGTGGCAGCAGTATTATTTGCAAAGCAGCAGTATCAGTTGCAGAAGCAGACCAATTAGTTGCAGTGGCAGCAGAATTAGTTGCAGTAGCAGAAGAATTAGTTGCAGTGGCAGCAGTGGCAGCAGAGTTAGTTGTAGAAGCAGCAGTATTCCATCACACATGTAACACTGAGACTAAGTACATGTATTTACATTTAAGTGTTTTATATATTTGCTTACGATTGAATACATACTTTGCAGCAGTCTGGTTCCCGGGCAGCTTGACGGAGTACACCATCTTACTTGTGAAAGTATTCCAAACGCGGCACAGTCAACGACAGCCATCTTTTCTCCCATTAAGAACTTTTTGTTTCCTTTAATAAACAAGATAAGCTTTTTGTAAAAACTAGTTTTCAAGATACCTGCGACTGACATTCTGGTAATTTATTGCAAATTCTAGTTTTCAGTTTGTCAGTGCATTTGCAATTTGCCCGCTAAGGATGCTGGGTAAAAACGCTTCCAAGGGATTCGAAAGCTGCGGTCTTTTTCCTTGTTTTGAAATAAATATATTATCGTTATACCGACCCGTTGAAACAGACTGGAATAAGGTTCAGGATCCCGTCAAAGTACTAGTATTTTCATAAAGGCGTGTGATTTGGTTCGATCGTGCAACATTTTTTTTTTAAACTGTTCATGTAGAAGATGAACTTTTTTTCCGGTAGAAGGCTTACATTCAATCAAAGTTTCAATCTGTTTATTGGGCTTTCAATTTTCAAATTACATAGTTTATATAAAATTAGCTTATTCAAAATGTTTTCTCCTAAACAAAACAACTTTCTACTAAATAAACAGTGCCACTTATCTAAATGAAAAATAACATAGTTATAATGAAGTTGTTTAAAGCAGTTAATTGTTTGTATACCAAGAAGTTCAGCAAACTGCCGTAAATCATGCACCATCATTTCATGCACCTCTTTGTTACTATGGCGGCCAATTCCAACTTTAAACGTCATATCAAACGCTTTTTTCCTTATTAAAGGTTTCAATGCTCGTGAAAAAACAGCAATGCCTTCTGTGAACATATCATCTGTGAAAATTACCCAGCGTGTGTGAACATTCAACCTGAAAATTACCCAGCGTGTGTGAACATTCAACCTATGAAAATTACCCAGCGTGTGTGAACATTCAACCTGTGAAAATTACCCAGCGTGTGTGAACATTCAACCTGTGAAAATACTAGTAACCCAGTGTGTGTGAACATTCAACCCGAAAATTACCCAGTGTGTGTGTGTGACCATTTAACCTGAAAATTGCCCAGTGTGTGTGTGTGACCATTCAACCTGAAAATTGCCCAGCGTGTGTGAACATTCAGGCTGTTGCATGAAAGCGAAACTATCAGGATCTCCATTCATCGACGTTTTACTAAAGTAGTATTATTATTTTGACATTATCAAACCATTCAGTACTAAATCGGACCACATTCATATTTTGTGGTATGCTATTTTATCAAGTCAGACTGTAAAATGCTAAAGTTTATATTTGTTTTTGCCATTGCCGAATTAGCATAAATAGCAATTAAATCTTTGCAAAAATAAGCTTTTTGCAGCTATTGACATAAATTGTATCACTATGAAATTAATATGCCATAACAAAAGTGGTTAGGGTTAGGGTTAGGCCTAACGTCAGACCTCCAGATTATACGAAAACACAAAAAGGAGAAAATTTGTAGACATCAGAAAAATCAGAAAATCGTTGTTATATTTCTTAGGAGGGCTTTGAAACTTGACTACTGACAGATTATTTGTTATGGAAATGCAGGAAGAATTAGTTGTTTTTACTTTTTGTACATTCAAAATTGAAAAGCGTTTGTAACAGGGTACCAGAGTTAAACTGCCTTTATTAATTTATAAAGTTAGATTCCTATGTGGTGTATTGGTCAAACCCGCAGGAAAATCTTTCGTGTCGCGGCGGCCTATGTTCGATGCCCTACGCGGAACAGTTTTTCTTGATTTAGCATTTTTAAGATTGTTAAGAAACAAAAACTCATGTTCTAATGTTCATAATATGGCCAAAATTCAATTTTAACGAAAGATCATTTTAGCAAAAATCTAGAGGTCAGGAGGTAAGGAGATAAAAACGAGGAAGAATATCCAACAGGAAAAGCCGCGTTCTAAATAAGGCCTCCCAAAACGCGCACACGATCAACACACACACACACACCACACACACATACAAAGCAAACACACAAGGACAAAACAAACAAATAAAGGAACACAGTGGGGCACCGCCTTGGGACGGCCAGTGGCAAAACCACCACTGGGGAGCTTTAACCGGCTTATGGTGCACCTAACCTTACTATTACCCACACCAGTTTTCCCGCCAGATGAAACCCTAACATACGCAAAGGCAACACAAGACATTTAATAAGAAACACGAAATTGCTCTTGTATATATATATAAATACAATCCTTAGGAACTTAAAAGTATGTACTCAAAGACTTTGCAGAAGCCAGAGCAAAAAGGGCAACGCCTTTAAAGGCCCGACGAAATAGGCCAGAAGAAACCTCGCAAGTTTCGAGAGCAAAACCTTATGATAATACTATGTACGCTTACTGATAGACAAGCCATTCGATAAGACTTTTTGTTGCAAGACATAAGAGACAATTTTCAATGTTTTCTTTCAAGTTCTGTTCAGCCAAGCAAACCTACCTTGAACTACCAGTGATTTATATAACGAGAATTATTCACCTTTATAATATTGCACACTGCATAAGATCAATTGCGATAACCAAGGGCTAGTACGGAATTCAAGCAAAAGAGAATGCTAATACAGAGAAGTCACTTCCGTTAGATTTTTCAAATGACTCCATTTTAATTTATATAAAAATTATACATTACAATAATTTTCACTTTTTGACAAAAATATCATCCAACAGGTTCGTGTAATAACCGAGTTTGACTGAGCGGACGTAGGATGTCCAGGTGCGTCTTTGTAGATTACATAACGATACTGTTGGCTTATTCTGTATTGTGTACATATATGTTCCTGACAGTTTTCAAAGATGATATTGAGAAAGTTCTAGAATTAATTAAAAGGATAAGACCTATCTTAAACAGAAGTTTTTATAGTGTGTACTATTCTTTTGCAACAACAATAACGATTCACATTCTGGGAAGTGGATAAAAGATTGTTTACGAACAGAAATATCAGTTGTAATTTCTAACAATTTCGGATAAGAATAAAACGAGACATGGGGTGTACAATGTGTGCTTGGTTGGTTGTATTATCTTGATGAACACACATGTACACATGCATACAATTTTGTGTCTCGTTGTCTGAAGCCTACAAAGAAATGTTATTACCAGCTTCAACCACAGCTCAAATGATAAGACACTCTGACACTAGAGAAAATAAATATAGTAAGTTCCAGTTATATCAGACTATGTCGATTTATCACAAAATTTTTCAAAATTATTCACATGTACCTAAAAGCAACCCATTCTGTTTTACTGTCTAATGTGATGATGCTTTCGAAAATAAGTATAAACAATTTTTTTATCAGAACATACATTACTGTCATAAAGTATATCAAAGAATGTTTACGGTGTTAACGCCAATATTTGAAAGTTAAAACTGCCCATTCGACTGAAAGCAACACTATCTGATGCAAGTTATACATACCAGTACACGTACTCTTCTATCCATTTTTGAATTGCCCATGCTACTGCTTTGTCATATACTGAAAGGTGGCTGTCCATGTCAACTTTGAATTCTTTGTTCAACAATTCAATGATCATTTGTGAATCTCCCATTGTTATTCCGTTGTACTCAATCCAGGGTACCTTCCCTTTCGGGCCATTGCGGAAGTTATAATTAGACTGCAAGGAATATACAATTTCATAAAACGCTGACTGAAAACTGTGCGTTTTCTCCCGAGATAAACAACTTGATACAGGGGATAATTGAAACAAAACTCTAACATGTGATAGTTTTTGACGTTAAGGACAAATTCACGATATGAGTTATGATGAAAGTTACCATGATATGACTCATTCATATTTTAGCTGATGGTAAGAAATAATTGGCAAGTGAAAATTGTCATGTTAAATCTTTAAGCAGTAATATAGCTTATAACGGGGCCACTGGTATGGTATATGGAAAATGAGCACAGAAAATGAACTAGAAATTTTATGAAATATATTCTTAAAAAAATAGAAAATTACATTACCAGATAACATGTTATAGTAAAATTTCAATACTTTGGCATTGTTCTCAAACAATTATCGCCCATATCATAATTAACTAGACAAGGTCAAACAAGTGAAAGTGTTTGTGTCTTCATGCTTATATACAAAACCAAAAAGAAAATGTAAATTGAATTTTATTATAAACGTGCCACCACCTCTATTTGAAAACGTGTATAACATAATGATTTTTGTGTTCCATCTAAAATATAAATATCGATTTGCAAATAAGACGTTTAAAGCTTTATCAAACTAACATTGTGCAATACGATATCTGGTTTGAACAAGTAAATATAGTATCAAGGATACGATATAAATTTGTCAATATACATTCTTAGGTTTATAAACTCTGTTTACCTTCAACTTATAGTATCAGTGAGCCATATAAAGGTAGGTTATCATACACATCTAGAACATGAATATGTTTTACAGGTATAACTACCATGATTCATAGTTTTACACAATACAGAGCGAGAAATAACATTATTTATGGAACGCCGTTGTAACATTAAATATTGATCCCGTTGAAAATTGACCCCATGGTGGCTTTTTCAAAGGACGACTGATCAATTTTTAACGTTAAAAATTGACCCCGCTGGTTATTTGATGATCCACCCACGCGTGAAAATTTGACCCTCGTTGAAAACTGTTCAACTATAGTCAGTCATATTTCAAATTAATAATCATACGCTATTTGCCTGTCATGATACAGATAAAAAAATAATATTTCTGTATTTTAGTTATACCTTCCAGCGCGCCATAAGCTAATAATACGTCTAATTATTTGCCAATTCATCGGCCATAACTTGGCAGATGTTGGTATAACTCTACAGATACTGGCCAAATATAGAAATTAAAACCTATCTACACATTAGACTTTAGATGCTTATTATGTCTATATGTTAAATTGGTGACTATATCACTGGCATCAGAACAGAAAGAAAATGCAGCTGGACATGTTATACCTTACCCCTAGGTATACTGTAAGTACCAGGGTCATGAACGGGAAAATACATTAACCCATTTGAAGCGTACATTTCTCACATAAAACCCACAGTTCGATGAATGGGTACCAAGCATATTGAACAAGCGATATAATTTATCTTCCATCTTGCAATTTCATATTGCAGATTTTATGCTGTCGTCAACGTTACAGAAAAAACTTGCGTGAACTTTCCTAATGAATTTCTGGTCTACAGGTCACAGCAGTGTGCACATGTTAGGCGAAATGTAACAATGCAAAATATTCAGTTTTACAATAAAACTCAAAACGATGAATCAAATTCATCTCAGAAATTTTATTCACATTGCACGTTTATGCTACATATTTATATTTTAGCGAACACGTGTAGTTAAACGACGACTGACCTACATTTTCACATCAACCAATCAGAATAGTTTTGTAATCTTGACAGGAGCATAACCAGGGAAGTTTATCAAAGTTTTTTTTTTCTGTAACGTTGATGAAACTATACATACAACTTTTTTTCTATAATAAGAAATACTGAAGAAATGTGCCCGTTACACAATGGAAGATAAATTAGCATTTGTTCAATATCCATAGTACACTTTTACCGTTTTAGGTGAGAAATGCTTGATTGAATTTGGTTAGTGTATTTTCCCGTTCATGGCCATGGTTCTTATAGAATACCTAGGGGTAGGGTATAACAGCTGCATTTTATTTCTGTTCTTGTGCCAGTGGACTATATGTGTAATGTATGGTCGGGATTTCTGAAAACTGATCAATTACAGTCGGCCATATTTCAACGTTAAATTCAAATGTTCTCATTGATTTAGGACAACTGGTTCGAGTCGCAGCGCTGACCTGGTTGTGTATGTCTAATGGGTCTGTCATGTTATGGTGCACTTTTTTAGGTGAGATGGTAAAGGTCGCAGACTTGTAATCACAAAACATATCACCGCTTAAGGGGACGCAGACTTTGAAATTAGAAAAATGTGGATGGGGTATGATAACATTTACCTGTAAAAAAGAACAAAGTTTTGCTACATGAAATGGATACTGTTTTAACTGTTATAAGTACACAAAGGATTGCTAACTAAAATAAAAATGAAAAAGAAAAACTAAAACAAGAAAGTTATTGTTAAATTACATACGACTTATAGTGTACATTAAAAGTCAACAATTAATATTTTTGTGCGAAAATAATAGCGCTTTACCTTGTCCACCAGACCTGTGTAGCATCTTAGATATCTGTACTAAGGTTTTCATTGTGTAGAATGTCATGTTATGCCCTTGCATTGCTAATCCCACTCTGATATTTTTTGTTTACATTTTTTTATCAATGAGAAAGATGGCGTTCACCCCGAGTTGAAATGACGTGGCGTTAAATTTTTACATGTTAAATTTTGTTGAGTGTATATGTTACACTGGTATTGTAAAAAACTGTTGTTTTTTCCGTATACAAAAGGTTAATATTTTGTGTTGAATGTACTTTCACATAGACCTCTGTTTTCCTATTACATTCATAGAACCACATCCTTACCCATAAAGTGCTGAATATTACAGGTGTCCATCAGTATTATATCAGTTAAGGAATATGTTTTTTTTTCTTCCAGCCATCCATTTCTTGAATATGCACCCCTTTCTCATTTGCGAATGAACTGTGAATGTAGCAATATGCGTCCCCTTTAAGACATGAAGTGTTCTACTTTCCGCTGAAAGGAATGTATGGTTTATTGCATGGGAAAAGCATGTCGATTAAAGTTGCCCTATCGGATAGTTACTTCAAAATCTGAAAAATTCTGATACCATTTTATGTTTCGTTTGACTTAAAAGACCCACCACAACTTAGTGACTTATTTTTTCCTCCTACATAAACTCGTGAAAATCATTCTGATAATACAGCTATACTTCCAGGTGACAGGTGGACAGGTGAAAATTTTAGGCCATCCCAGCAAACATTTACAGTCAATAATAACGATCTTACACTGTAGAAATAAAGTGTGGTATAAACTCACCTACATACGCTTAAAAACACCAAATACTGTGCATATTGC
This sequence comes from Mercenaria mercenaria, assembly GCF_021730395.1. Classification (NCBI taxonomy): domain Eukaryota; kingdom Metazoa; phylum Mollusca; class Bivalvia; order Venerida; family Veneridae; genus Mercenaria; species Mercenaria mercenaria. Next base: position 13,875,165 of record NC_069376.1, on the reverse strand, counting down.
TACATTAATTAAATAATATATTTAGACATTAAACACATCGTCTTAGCCTGATATATATCATCGTCAATATGTTACTAGATACTTGTAATTCTCATTTTTGCATACAAACCATGTATAAATATAATTATGGAAATACAAAAGAATACAGTTTATTTGTTGCGCGTCTTTAATTATGATGAATTAGAGAAATATCTTCCAAATATTTTGCCAAAATGCTCGCCAAATGATGAAAACTTAACTGAGATAGTGTTTTTAGTTCTAAGAACGTAGATTTCTTACATTTGGCAATTCTCCCGTTTAATACGAAAACGAATACTTTCTTTTTGTCTGATTATAACCGGATATACACAAGTGATACAATTATGTGTAAATCTAAACTTTGAGAAAAGAAGGTCATATCCGACTGGGCACTAATAAACTGTTACAATCCTGTTATTGCAATCGGTGAATCTAAATCTGAGGCCCTTCAGCTAATTCATTGCTAATGTCGTATGAATATATATTTTATGAATAAAAGACAACCAGTTGAAAGAAAATGGAACCATACAGTCATACATTTTATTAGCTCGACTATTAAAAAGAATGAGTAGAGCTATTCTGCGTCACACCTTTGTAAAAAAACAAAGACAAATATCAAACAGGGAATGCCACGCACCAAAAACGCAGCCTCCTCAAAACGAAACCCACAGCACGCAGACGCGTGCACCACACACACAGCCAACACATTAGGACAAAACGAACAAACAAAGGAACACACACACACACACACAGCCAACACATAGGACAAAACGAACAAACAAAGGAACACAGTGGGGCACCGCCTTGGGACGGCCAGTGGCAAAAACACCACTGGGGAGCTTAAACCGGTTTATGGTGCGCACCCAACCTCACTCTTACCCCCACCATGTTCCAAAGACACGGGACAGTGTAAATAAAAGTAATCCCCTCCAGGTGAATCTCTTACACACGTAAAGGAAACAAAAAGGCATGGCATGTAAAACACAAAAATGCTCGTGTATAAATATATAAAAAGCAAACCTTAAGAACCAAAAACGTATGTACTCAATGCATTTTCAGAAGACAGAGCAACAAGAGAAACACCCTTAAGGGCCCGACGAAACAGGCCAGAAGACAAATATCAAAACAGTTCAGTCCTGGTAGGATTTATAAACTGCTTATCATAGAGTCCTCCCCCTCTTCCGTTAGACACAATCAAAGAGGGAAGCGTAGTGTCCAACTGTAAACGGGTTGAACACTAAACATGCGGTATGTCTCAAAACAGTTGGGTCGTAACCTCTTTTAATAAAACGTTTTATAATTTTACCAAATACATTTGGAAAATTACCATGACCCAATATCTGACGAAGTTTGTAAACCACATCCCCATAAAAAACATTTCAACATTAAATTTGGCTTAAAAGTTTTACGGGAAAGTTCAAGGTTATATCTCAGTAGCCACTGGATGTATTGGATTGAAACATTACACAGGTCTTTACAGTGATCAAGCTTATTCAAATAATAAAGTTATACAACTCGTGCTTGGATATAACACAGATTATGGCCCCTGTTTTATTATAACAGTTAATTGTATTGTGTCAAATATTTGAAACATGTGGTATTATGTGAAATTATTTTAAAGAAGCTATCAAGCAAGCCTGCGATATAAGTTTCTGGTTCTTTTCAGCGTCTTTCCCTCCTACAGACAGACGATCGATCTCCGACGCTTATATTTAACTATCCGTTATAAAATGACCACATGACTGATCAAAGTTTAACAACTGATAGTTTTCAACGACTTTGAAGCCAAATTTAATGTTAAAATGTTGGCTGGGTCCATTCTCTACGTTTATAAAGGACACATGATTAATGTTACACCGGCACTGCCGTCGTGACATACAATAACCTATACGTGACTAAGTTGGCAAATTAGCTTGCTTGATAAACGTACCATACGTATTTTCATTATACAAAAAGTTTATGCAACAGTCCTGTTTGGCTAAAGTACCATACGTATTTTCATTATACAAAAAGTTTAGGCAACAGTCCTGTTTGGCTAAAGTACCATACGTATTTTCATTATACAAAAAGTTTATGCAACAGTCCTGTTTGGCTAAAGTACCATACGTATTTTCATTATACAAAAAGTTTATGCAACAGTCCTGTTTGGCTAAAGTACCATACGTATTTTCATTATACAAAAAGTTTATGCAACAGTCCTGTTTGGCTAAAAGTGTTCTTTTCTCAATCTGTATCTTGTGTCTTGTAAATAACGATACACTTTCATCATGGATGCCACTGTTTACATTTACAATTTTAATGTTATGTATCATTCAGTATATCTAGCAAATACATGGGCACGGCTAATAAATATAAAAGGTATGTCTAATAAATACAATCACAAACATGAATTACCCTTTTTTAATTTATAGAAAGAGCTGTGCCAGGTCGTATCACTGTTACATTTATCGGGAGTGGTTTTCAGGCGTAACTGATATAAGTCTAACAAGTAGAGAAGGATGACAATCATTTCTTTTATGTGTAAGCATTTCTTCTTACAAGTCCTTTTTACTGGTTTGATGTTCAACTGTAAAAAATATCACTTCAAATGACTTTAATCCTAAATACAGCATTCTTTGTGCAGATCTGAAAGGTAAGGTCGAAATGAAAGTAGGTATGCCGTATTTGGTTGATTTGCGGAAAAATAGTCTTGTTTACATCAGCTAATTAAGCCAGGTGGCCATGACAATAACATGTCGTTTATGCCATTTGTTTGGCATTATGGATCTTCAAAAGGAAGGTAGTCTCGCCGAACGTGAAAAACGTGAAACTTAAAAGCCTCGCATTTTATCATCTTATTCAATTCGTTAGTAAAGTCAATATAATTGTACACTCGTGTTATATCCTGTATTTATACTTATTACATACTCGTTTCTATTCCCCGTTAAGTTAAACTGGTACCGGAAACGTCAATATTTTTCCATACACTGACGCCTGAATTTTTTCTATTTAGTTCAGTATTGTCAATCCTATTCAGGCTACTGAACAAAATTATGATATTTACGTTATATTTATATATATTGAATACAGTCAAAGTTAAATATGTTACTGCCAGTTAAAAGAACAAAAACAATTATTGAATATAAGGCATACAATATATCTTGCTTCTTATTACTAGTTTCAGAATACAACCAGTTAATGAATGTAGGGCATAAATTACATATTGCCATTTTTACCACAGTATGCAAAACATGTTATTACTAATCGCCCATGTTTCAGATCACAAGCAGTTATTGAATACAGGGAATGCAAAATATGTTGCCACTATACCAGTTTCAGAACACAAGCAATATATGTTTCACAACCAGTTATTTAATACAGGCTATGCAAAATAAGTCGTTTCAGAACACAAGCAGTTATTGAATATTGGGTATGCATTATAATGTTGCCACTTATTACCAGTGTTCCAGAATATAAGCAGTTATTGAACCTGTTTCTAATACACTCGCACTACTTTAATTATACCAGCTTTAGAAACATAGGCCCAGTCGCTTTGATGTAAGTGTTTTATTAGTTATCTAATAAGATACACATTTTTACATGATTTATCTTACAGTTACACTTTAGATATGTTATACCCGATTTTTTCTGTTAAAGAAATGATTCATGAAGAAGAGTGATAAGTTTATTAAATGTAAAGTAATGTTTACAAGTTATTGGTCTATTTAAGAAAGTGTTCAATTAGTTTAGGATGGAGTTATGTTCTCTGACGTAAAACAGTTATATACGATATCTAAAATCATCTAATTTTTGACTGAAATTTACGAAGCGTATCTAACAATCATAGGTTTCGTGAATGTATCTAACAATGTTCGCTTAATGTTGAATTTACTGATATGTACCTAACATCAAGAAAACATGCTAAATTTATATTCTTTCAAAATTTACTGTTCTTTTTTTTTCGTATGCAAAATGAATCTGCAAATGTTTGTTTTCAGTTGAAATTGAGAGCAAAACATACATATTAAAGATATATAAGACCTAAATTCTATTTGAAATTATAAGCAATTCCTTCATGGTATCTATGTAAGCATAAAATCAACATGTTTGTGCATATGCAGTACTGTGTTTTAGGAATAGTTCACTCCTATTATATATGTATATAAAAACACAGTATAAATGTGTACACTATCCCAATAAAAACTGGAATGTTTTTAACCAATGACAGTTTTACATAGCTTTTAATTGTGAATATAGCTCTGCAAGCAAAATTAGTTTACATATTTAATTAAATTAAATTTGATGATGACGTTTTACATTTAGAATAAGTATACAATATAAACTATTTTAGTGAAAGATAAGAACTAGATATCTTTAAATGTGACTACCTGATAGGGGATTTTGTTGATCCTAAGGAAGGTCTCAAGTTTCATAACAAAATGTCCAATGCTTGGCGCAGTTCTTCCTCTTTCAAACTGATGCAATATAACAGTATCTGCAGGATAATCTACACCACACAGTCTGCAAATTCACAATCATTTTACATATCAGTTGGTAGTCGGCATCAAGAGACAAAAATCTATTGGATAATTACCATGGGGGAAAAAACTATGAATTCATTGCTTACTGAGAAAGTATATTCTCAATGACTAGAAAGATAACGATTAGAATGGTTTGCCAATGATACTTAATGGTTATAGTAATTTTCTATCATAGTGACTGTTTCTTTCATTATTGATCGGTTTTTTTTTTCATTAACTCTGCGTTTATCTCAACTTTTTCCGAAATTAATGACATGCTTTTATCAGTTAGTAATTACGTCAAAAAGACATTTTAAAGGGATTCTTTGCGTTGTACGAAGCTTTTATCTATAATAAATACTCTATTAGATAATAAATCAACAACATCTTTTATCTATAATAAATACTCTATTAGGTAATAAATCAACAAAATCTTTTATCTATGATAAATACTCTATTAGATAATAAATGAACAACATCTTTTATCTATAATAAATACTCTATTAGATCATAAATCAACAATATCTTTTATCTATAATAAATACTCTATTAGATAATAAATTAACATAATAAATCAACAAAATCTTTTATCGATATCCTATATAAATTGTTATCTCTTTAAAACTGAATTTTTAATGTTTAATGGAGGCTTGGCACTGCTGATATTTCTGAAATCGTTGATCCTCCACCTCTGATTCATGTGAGGATGTTGTAAAATATATCTTTACATAACACAGACATTTTATAAATTACAAACGTTTGATATTCATTAAACATTTCGAAATAATTTATGTCCAAAATATCTGTATAAAGTACAAGCTTTTGATATTCATTAATTATTTTGAACTAATTTATGTCCAAAATTATGGAGCTTATGTCATTATTTTATATATCATGAATAATGTTATTTCAGGAGAAGAAAACCAACGAGAAACTGATGACCATCGTAAAGGAATTTTATTCAATGCCACATATTGACTTTCTGCGAGGTGTCGCTTACAACTTCCTTTATTAGAAATACATGTAGCACCATCAATGTGCTCTGATAGACATTCCACGGTGTAAAGGCATATACAACTGTCTGACCTCTTTTGACAAGTTCGATTGACTTATAGATTTATACTGATAATAAATCAAATACAGTCTGTTTTGTTTTCTTACTTTCGTTCTTAACCCATTCTTTGCCTTTGATATGTTGGACAGGTAATTTCCAATCTGACTAAAGTACTTGATCTTCTAAAAGAAGATCTGAGAACGACACATTCACATTCGTCTTCTGTATATTTTGGATTTCCAAGATTGCTATTTTTATTTTCGCAAATCTATTTTTGTTTGAACCAATCAGACAAATTGTTCGAATGTTAAAGAGTAAGAAAAATTTGCAGTTAAACCAGGGCTCGAACCCGTGACCTCTCGCTTACAGAGCAAGTGCGCTACCGACTGAGCTAACCGGCTCTCTGACATCTTACGACATAGAAATTGTTGATATCAAATACCAAGGCTTTTTAAAGCTTGCAGAATGTTGTAAGTTAACTTTTGATTGGCTAGCGGAAGGGTTGTCAGAACGAGGCCATCAATAGCTCGTTGTCAGATCCTATGCGTAGCGTAATAGGAGATGTACTTTAGTCAGATTGGGTAATTTCGACAAGTTTTCGACAAGTTTTCGACGAAATGCGACACTTATATCATTTCTATCAAATATCCATTCTATCACTTGTCGTATTCGATCACATATCCATTCTATCACTTGTCTTATTCTATCATATGTCTTTCGACGTAATGTCGTGCACCGGTTGGCAGTTACTTGCGGAAAACAGGTTTGCACGGGTATATATTTCAGGAACACTGGTTAGGTTAACTGCCCGCCGTTACATAACTGAAATACTCATGTAAGATAAAATGTAAGGGTAGACTTCCCGGAAGCACAGAACACCCCAAACACAGCCATAGAGCCCACAAAGTAGGCCCACAACAAAAAGAAGCTGTAGCGGAAAAATATTGTAGACCGGTTGCTATGACTACATTATAAATATATGCAACATACAGGAAACTGGAGTGGGGTAGTAAGGGATAGATAAAAGGGTCGGTTGTAGGGTGAAGATGGAGCAAGAATGAATATTAAACAGGGAAAGCCGCGTTCCTTAAACGCAGTATTCCTACAACGTCGCAGACACGCACGTACAAACACACACACACACAACTAACATACACATATAAACAAACAGAAAAGTAAGACAAAACAACACTGAAAACATGAAAACACTGAGTTAAACACACAAACAATCAAACAAACAAATATGTAACATTAATACCTTGCCGATTATTAATAACCCATAATGCTAACAAGTACAGTACAATTTCAATCATCATCTCATACATGTAAGTAAGGCTCAATTACCTTGGTTTTTGTCGTGTTTTTAATATCCTGATAACAAGTAACGTCGTCCCAACCACTACCAGTGCAGCAATAATGAATGGCCAGTTTGTAATGTAAAAGTCCGTGATATGCTCCATTTTTATATACTAGTTATTCCCAAATTATTTCTGAAGTATTTAATTTCCAAAATCTATAGAAGCATGTATGACGGGAAATTACCACTGAATACAAAGAATAAATATTCCAGATATATCTATATTGATAATACTAGCCCGCACGGCAACATTTTACCTGTAATGGATGTTGGGCTTTATAATAAAATAGTTTATGTAATGTGATCTGCCGCGGCAAATTAGTTCTCTACATGGAGCGATATATTTTCAACTTAAAAGATTTAAAACATAGTTCATTAAACGCAAAACATATCAAGTCATACTGGGTCAGTATAAATTATATTTTGCACTAATATTTTCCAGTGTTTCTTCTTACTGTTCAAATTAATCAGGGGATTTACCTGTACGTGAAAAACTTTTTAACCTTTTCAAAATTATAGATAAAAATATTCAATTATTTCATGAAGTCTGTCTTAAGTGATAAAATCAGAGATGTCTTGAAATCAAAGTTACTCTGTCTGTAAACTTTCTGAATACATTTTTATAAGTTTTAGTTGTTGTACAGGAATATATCATTTTACTGTTAGGGTTAGTGAAGTCAATAAAATGTTAAAGCTTGTGCTTTTCTGTCCTGGTGTACTTTTAGAACAAGTATGCAGATTTATAAACCGGGTAGATAGGAACTTCAACTAATATATAAATACTAGTACTTTGCTACAATCCCGCTATTACAACTATCATAATATAAATATTTTGCTACAATCCCGCTATTACAACTACGATATAAATATTTTGCTTCAATCCCACTGTTACAACTATCAAAATATAAAAATTTTGCCTCAACCCTTAATTACAACTACGATATAAATATTTTGCTTTAATCCCGCTGTAAAAACTACTCTTCGATCCCGCTAAATTACAGATATCATATAAATATTTTGCTTCAATCCTGCTATTAAAACTATAGCTTATAGTGTGATAATTCCCCTTGACAAACCAAGCGACACGACGCTGCACAGCTTCTAATTGCTGGAAGCAAACCTGGGTATATAGACCCATACGGTTGAGGCATGCTCTAAGATTGGGCGGACGAATGACTTGTAAGCCATCGCTTTTGTCTGCATTGGGCAACTTTTGAGGTTCCTTCTAAGGAATGCAATACTGTACATAAACCTATAAATTTATAGTCATAAAGGGAGTTATTTTGTATTATGTTAAACAACATTGAAACTTTTGGAAAATATATGAGAAACAAATCGGAAATAGGATTTAATAAGAATTAGACATATCTATGTTCCTAAGAATTAGACATATCTATGTTCCTAACAATTAGACATATCTATGTTCCTAAGAATTAGACATATCTATGTTCCTAAGAATTAGACATATCTATGGTCCTAAGAATTAGACATATCTATGTTCCTAACAATTAGACATATCTATGTTCTTAACAATTAGATATATCTATGTTCCTAACAATTAGACATATCTATGTTCTTAACAATTAGATATATCTATGTTCTTAACAATTAGATATATCTATGTTCCTAACAATTAGACATATCTATGTTCCTAACAAAAATGTAGCAGTCACATTATAAACAAAGGCATTAATTATGATATCCGTGTCTTTTAATTTTGTTTTATTTACTACTTATTGATCTAGCTCTAATGGCTAAAATAGGTAAACCGCTTTGGCGTGAAATCCATCGATGCTGACTGTCTAATTGCTTTATAAAATGAAAACACTTGATCTTAGTTGTATGTGAAACCATTTAAATGCGTATTGTGAAATAATTGCACGTATAGACTAGTTAGATATGGAGTATAAAATATGTGTATGTAATTTTAACCATTTAGATGCGTATTGTGAAATAATTGCACGTATAAACAAGTTAGATATGGAGTATAAAATAGATGTATGTAAAACCTTTTTTTCTTTTATTTTTTTTATTTTTTATTTTTTTTGGTTGGATTTACCGTAGCACCGACATATGTAAAACCATTTACATGCGTATTGTGAAATAATTGCACGTATAAACCAGTTAGATATGGAGTATAAAATAGATGTATGTAAAACCTTTTTTATTTTATTTTTTTTATTTATTTATTTTTTGGTTGGATTTACCGGAGCACCGACACATGTAAAACCATTTACATGCGTATTGTGAAATAATTGCACGTATAAACCAGTTAGATATGGAGTATGATATAGTTGTATGTAAAACCATCTAGATGCTTATTATGAAATGGATGAGCGTATCAACCAGTTAGATGTGGACTGTGAAATAGTTGTATGTAGAACCATTTAAATGCGTATTGTGAAATAATTGCACGTATAAACAAGTTAGATATGGAGTATAAAATAGATGTATGTAAAACCTTTTTTATTTTATTTTTTTTATTTATTTATTTTTTGGTTGGATTTACCGTAGCATCGACACATGTAAAACCATTTACATGCGTATTGTGAAATAATTGCACGTATAAACCAGTTAGATATGGAGTATGATATAGTTGTATGTAAAACCATCTAGATGCTTATTATGAAATGGATGAGCGTATCAACCAGTTAGATGTGGACTGTGAAATAGTTGTATGTAGAACCATTTAAATGCGTATTGTGAAATAATTGCACGTATAAACCTGTTAGATATGGAGTATGAAAAACCATTTAGATGCGAATTATGAAAAAGGTGCACATTTAAACAGGCAATTGACCTTATTCAACTTTTTCCATGTTTACCTGCGTATTGTGAAATAACTGCATAAAATAACAAGTTGTATGCGTATTTGAAATAGATGCACGTATAAATCGGCAGCTGACAGTATTCGAGAATTTTTAAGTTTAGATTCATATTGTGAAATAGGTGCATGTATTAACCAGTTAGATTGTGAAATAGCTACATGCATAGTTAGATGCGAATCGTGAAATTGACGCATGAATGACCAGTTAGATTTAAATTGTGAAATAGTTGCATGTATAACCAGTTAGATGCGAGTTATGAAGTTGACTCTTGTATGACCAGTTAGTTATGAATTGTGAAATAGTTGCATGTATAACAAGTTAGATGCGAATGTGAAATTGACACATGTATTTCCAATTAGATATGAAATGTGAAATAGTTGCATGTATAACAAGTTAGATGCGTATGTGAAAGTCTTGCATGTATAACCAGAAAGATGTAAATCATGAGCCAGTAAGATACAAATAATGACATAGCTGCATATTTAAACCAGTTAGATGAGTATTGTGAAATAACAGCACGTATAAACCAGCAGTTGACCTTACTCATTTATGTCTAGGTTTAAAGGTTTAAAAGTGTGTATGATGGTGGAAAGAAACAAATCCTCATTTGTCTCGATTAAAATAGAATTTTCATGTTGCTTCTTGTAAGCACGTGCCTGCTTTATGTCATTGTAAACCTACACAATTTTGTAGCATTTTCATACTTTTGGAGCGGAGGTGGGGATGGATTTATCGTTGTGTACGCAAAATTTAATACATATGTATCTGTGTCCATATTCTAGTTTTTAGTTTGGAAAATGTTCCATAGTGTTGATCTGTCACACAAAACATCCCTCAAAGTAGACACATGGCCCCTTTTTTATTTAGTGTCAGTATGGTTTATAAGTCATTTATGAACACAAGTTAAGCAAATATTTGAAATGGGTCTGGTTATGTATGACAGCTTTTGAAAAGAGTGGTTATTTTATGTAGAACATAGAGCGAATTTATTTACAACTGTCCCACCTAGAGGCTTGTTATGAAATTATATGTTTAATCCAGCTAGATTCGTATTACAAAATAGCTGCATGTTTTCTTCAGTTAGACGTCTATTCTGAAATAATTGTATAATTAATTTATGGCCCAGCCGTTTGAAACGTTACGCTACTATTTAACTAACGGCCGGTCAAATTTGGATTAAAAACATCAGTCACTGGTTATCTATAAAGATTCTTTAGTGTTCAAAATCCTTAACTCATGCATTTGTTTTACTACGTCTTTTAAAATGTCGAATATAGACCTAACAGTTGATCGACTGTTAATTCAGTCATATATCAAAATTTCGAACAACTTCGCCCAGTTGCATGTCTAATCTAGTTAGACGCGTATAATGAAATAGTTGCGTGTTTAAACTATCAGCCGGCTTCATTCCTCACAGCTAGTTTTAACGAACTTATAAACAAGAGTACACATTTGAAGATTAACTAGGATAACAAAAGTACTCAATATTCTTAGAAAGATAATTCCGAGATACAATGTTGTAATTAGTTGAAAGAAATTGATACTTGTTAACCGGAAAATATATTGTATTAAGCTTTTTTCTCAATCCTTGCAATTTATTTGGAATATTTGTACATTATATGTACATGTATCTTTGATAAGAATACAGAACTCATATCTAAACCAATCAAGTGGAATTACTATACATGCTTACCTATGTCTGAAAGTATTATTCTAGTACATTGTTTTATATGACAAGTTTCAAAATTAGTAATTTATGGATACCAATTTAGTAAGTTATGAATTATTCATTCTTCTCTATGACCAATCTCTATGACCTGTCACTATGACCAGTCTCTATGACTAGTCCCTATGACCTGTCTCTATGACCTGCCTCTATGACCAGTCTCTATGACTAGTCTCTATGACCAGTCTCTATGACCTGTTTCTGTGACTAGTCCCTATGACCAGTCTCTATGACCTGTCTCTATGATCAGTCTCTATGAACTGTCTCTAGGGGCCTCCGCGGCCGAGTGGTTAAGGTCGCTGACTTCAAATCACTTGCCCCTCATCGATGTGGGTTCGAGTCTCACTCGGGGCTTTGAATTCTTCACGTGAGGAAGCCATCCAACTGGCTTACGGAAGGTCGGTGGTTCTACCCAGGTGCCCGCTCATGATAAAATAATGCACAGAGGGGCACCTGGGGTCTTCCTTCACCATTAAAGCTGAAAAGTCGCCATAGGACCTATCATGTGTCGGTGCGACGTTAAATCCAACCAAAAAAATTAACTGTCTCTATGACCGATGTCTATGACCAGTCTCTATGACCTGTCTCTATGACCAGTCTCTTTGACCAGTCTCTATGAACTGTCTCTATGACCGATGTCTATGACCAGTCTCTATGACCTGTCTCTATGACCAGTCTCTATGACCAGTCTCTATGAACTATCTCTATGACCTGTCTCTATGACCAGTCTCTATGACCAGTCTTTATGAACTGTCTCTATGACCAGTCTCTATGACCAGTTTCTATGAACTGTCTCTATGACCAGTCTCTATGAACTGTCTCTATGTCCAGTTTCTATTGCAAGTCTCTATGACCAGTCTCTATGATCTGTCTCTATGACCTGTCTCTATGACCGATGTCTATGACCAGTCTCTATGACCAGTCTCTATGATCTGTCTCTATGACCTGTCTCTATGACCAGTCTCTATGACCTGTCTCTATGACCAGTCGCTATGATCTGTCTCTATGACCAGTCTCTATGACCAGTCTCTATGACCTGTCTCTATGACCAGTCTCTATGATCTGTCTCTATAACCAGTCTCTATGGCCTGTCTCTATGACCAGTCTCTATGACCATTTTCTATGATCTGTCTCTATGACCAGTCTCTATGACCTGTCTCTATGACCAGTCTCCATGATCTGTCTCTATAAACTGTCTCTATAACCAGTCTCTATGACCAGTCTCTATGATCTGTCTCTATAACCAGTCTCCATGACCAGTCTCGGTGACACTATAACACTATAACACGATGTATAAACGAAAAAACACGATGCAAAACACCATAGTCTATGGACAGTGTTATCATTGGGACACTTTCTTTCTATGATGATTAGAATGCAGTCAGTCTATGGTTAGTATACAGTTAGTCTATACTTAGTTAACGGTATGTCCACGACCGGTTTATATTAACTATATGGTCGGTCTATTACATCTTCAATCTATGGTTAGTTCAAGGTCAGTGTATGGTAGTTAATAAATTCAATGTGGAAAGACACAAATGTACTATTCTTTTTATTATATATCACTGAATCTTTTTCTTCTGATTTTCTTCTTTCTTTGCGTTCAAGAGCGTTCCTGAAAAAATTCTATATTAATATTTCGACATGTCCAAAACACCCTAATTCAAATTCTTTCCCTCACAGCTTTGCAACTTTCCTAATGGGTTTATCATTACGTTGAGCCAAGAAGGAAAAGCGTATTTTACAGTAATTGTGTATTTTTTATGTTACAAACAAGCAGATAGACTTATGTTGAGTGATCTTTCACTTAAAGATTAACTATAAATTTTATAACATCGAAGACAAATACTATTATGTATTTGTATCTGTAAATGTAACGATGAGGAATACAAATTTAAACGTTGATAATTATATTATGTATGGACAAGTCAATTAAAGTAGAGATCCTGTAATGACAAATCATTTATTTAGGTTCGAATACGTTTGTGACAGATACCATATATTCTCACCGTTTGTTACGGATACCGTTACTCGCCGTTTGTGACGGATACCATTTCTCACCGTTTATTACGGATACCATTACTCACCGTTTGTGACGGATACCATTTCTCACCGTTTGTTACGGATGGCATTTCTCTCCTTTTGTTGCTGATACCATTACTCGCCGTTTGTGACGGATACCATTTCTCACTGTTTATTAATAATACCATTTCTCGCCGTTTATTACGGATACCATTTCTCACCGTTTGTTATACGGATAACATTTCTCTCCGTTTGATACGGATACCATTACTCTTTTGTTTGTTACAGATACTATTACTCATGTGAGCTAAATTTACGGTCTGAGAATGCCGACATAGAAAACAATAATACTAAAGCACAGGAATTGCAGACAATCTTTACGTGTCCAGTACCTTAAGCAAAAAATGCATGATCAACATTTTTGTTTCTGTTATTATTGCGAATTAAAATGACACCATGCACCAGCTTTGACTGATGTAAACCATTGTTAGGTTCTTATTTTAGCTAGTTGCATGTATATAAACCACCAGTTGGCACACTCTAATAGATATAGAACAATAGAACTACATTAACGTAAGTGAGAATTAGCACGGATAACAAAAACAATCATTGCTGCTGTAAAGATAATGCAGGAATTCCTTCTGTAATTAGTGTTGTGGAATTTGATACTGTTAAAGTAAAATCTGTTAACCTGAAAATCAATTATAAAAAGATGAAAGCTTACGTACTGATCACACAGTAGAACGTGTCAGTTTAGCAGACTGATATAAACACATTTCTATTTGTTACTCGATTTTATGGCTTCCGTGCTTGTTAATGATCTATCAGTAAATTAAATTTAAGTAATTTCTTGATAAGAAATTTCGTTCCCTAATATCTAGAAGTAGACCTGCTCTAATGTTAAATTATCCTAAACTATTAGTACTGGTACTTTATGTGATTTTCGTATCGGGTAGCTGTGTGTGATTTTCATACCGGTAGCTATGGGTGATTTTCATACCGGTAGCTATTGGTGATTTTCATAGCTGTGTGTGATTTTCATACCGGTAGCTATGGGTGATTTTCATACCGGTAGCTGTGTGTAATTTTCATACCGAAAGCTGTGGGTGATTTTCGTAAACTGAAAAAAATGTTACGGAAATCAATCGACAGGAGTGTGTATGTATCTTTTGCGGGAATCAATTGGCACGAATGTATAGCCATCTGTTGCATGGGATCAATCGGCTCGAATCAGTAGCCATCTGTTGCGTGGGGTCAATCGGCACAAATTTTTAGTCATCTGTTGCGGGAATCAATTAGCACGAATGTGTAGGCATCTGATGCGGGAATCAATCGGCACGAATGTGTAGGCATCGGTTGCGGGAATCAATTGGCACGAATATGTAGGCATCTGATGCCGGAATCAATCGGAACGAATGTGTAGGCATCTGTTGCCGGAATCAATTGGCGCGAATGTGTAGGCATCTGATGCCGGAATCAATCGGCGCGAATGTGTAGGCATCTGTTACGGGAATCAATCGGCACGAATGTGTAGGCATCTGTTGCGGGAATCAATCGGCACGAATGTGTAGTCATCTGTTGCGGGAATCAATCGGCACGAATGTGTAGGTAGCTATTGCGGGAATCATTCGGCACGAATGTGTAAGCATCTGTTGCGGTAATCAATCGGCACGAATGTGTAGGCATCTGTTGCGGGAATCAATCGGCACGAATATGTAGACATCTGTTGCGGGAATCAATCGGCACGAATGTGTAGCTATCTGTTGCCGGAATCAATCGGCATGAATGTTTTAGGTTTCTGCTGCGGGAATCAATCGGCACGAAGGTGTAGGCATCTGTTGCGGGAATCAGTCGGCACGATTGTGTAGGCAGCTATTGATGGAATCAGTCGGCACGAATGTGTAGGCAGCTATTGCGGGAATCAATCGGCACGAATGTGTAGGCAGCTATTGCGGGAATCAATCGGCACGAATGTGTAGGCATCTATTGCGGGAATCAATCGGCACGAATGTGTAGGCAGCTATTGCGGGAATCAATCGGCACGAATGTGTAGGCATCTGTTGCGGGAATCAATCGGCACGAATATATAGACATCTGTTGCGGGAATCAATCGGCACGAATGTGTAGCTATCTGTTGCGGGAATCAATCGGCACGAATGTGTAGGTTTCTCACGAATGTGTAGGGATCTGTGTTATGATTGTAAGGAAACAAAACTTATAAGATTATGAAGTTTTTACTGTGTTGAGACTAAGTAACAGATACGTTTAGTTTAAGTATCAAGTTTGTAAATTTATTAAAATATAAACATACATAAGGCCTCACCAAATTAAAAAGTTGTTCATCGGATTTGTCGCTCGTATATTTTCAGAAACACAAAAAAAATAATTTTTTTTTGTTTTCGGCTTGCGCTCGCCCCATTGAAAAAAATCAATCCAAAATTTTTTGGTGCGCTACTTTTTACAGACGTAAAAGTGTATAAATGCTTATAATTCCAGTCCTAGATTGTTCTCAAATGGATTTTAATCAAAATAAACACATACTACGCACACATCGTCTATAATAAATCATAACACTTATATTTAGTTGCATTAAAGTTGTTTCCCCTTTATGCAGTTACGCCATTTTCTTCAAATGTTTACCAAATTACATGCTAAAAAATCGATTTATTTCATTGAAAACTGGATGAAGAAAAGCTTACTAATTTATTTGATAACATCAATCTACATTATTTTGGTAAGGGTAAATACTTATTGATGCATGTCACTTATCTGTTTTCTGTTTTTCCTGTCCAAATGATCAGCATTTGCATACGAAAGTTGGTGGGGTAAGAAATTTACATTATGAGTTGTTTTCAGAACCGTTTCGATTTTCAGATTTTCCAATCAATTAGTTGACTAATGTTAATGCACATTAATCTCCATTTCAGACTTTAATTGAGACTTTGTTTCAATAAATTTAATATGTTATGAAAGTTTAAAGTTAGAAAAAGAGCTGTACATAAGACATCATGCTCGACTTTTCTGAATTAGAGCTTTGCCAGTAAAAGGGGCATGATAGTCAGAAGCTTTGAAAGTACAGAGCTATTGGTCATTATATAAAACTTAATATTTGATGTATCAAAAACTTTGTAAAGTCAGCTAAGAATGCTACATTTTCATAGCAGTAAATATTCAAGTCATATAATTTATGTATGTGATAAGTATGGTGTAAGGTTATGCATTGTTGTTTATTACATATTTTCTAACAGCATTTTCAAAAGCATGCATTATTTGATTACAGTGTACTGTATGACACCGTTAATACATTTTTTTCACGAGTTCGCTTTGTTGTGCGTCTGCAGGTCAGATTTTCTCAATCCCTGGGGACTTACTTTTTAATTTAAAAGGGGTATGCATTCTATTTTAAGGTTTTTATTAGTCAGCCGAGAGCCAAATGAAGATAAATATATTTCTTCGCTCTTCGCTCGCTCCTGATTTTCTCAAAAACCTAAACAAATATTTAAATTATTTTTTCGCTCGCCGCCTCAATTTTTTCAGAAAAAAATCCGATGAACAATTTATCAATTTGGTGTGGCCTAAGTTAGTCGTATTCGGCCGCGGCGAGTGGTTTGCATTTATTTTTTGCACCACGTTCTATATCATTATGTTAGCTCGCATGTTTTGCATGTCTGTTCACATTCCATGTCTGTTTTAACACGTGCCTTTCTTTACTGAAGTATTGACAACTGACATCACTACTAAAATCACCGTCCGTCGACAAATCTTCTGCAAGGCACAATCTATCTATAAAATTTTATGTTTCAATACAATCTCAGGATGGTTAATTGGTTACGTTAGTCATTCACTACTACCCTTCAGTAGCTAGCACTCGGCTCTATACTCTATATGTACACAGTAAACTGGATGCCTTTATGCGTCTCGTTCGCACCTTTGTAGCAAGATAATTTCTCTCTCAACAAGATGTGTGTAGGTGTACCAACTTCCTGTAACTGTAAGAACTTTGTGTATCTGTTGATTATATTTTCACTAAATTAAGGACCATAACTCTGGACTTGCTGAGTGAAATCTAAAACAGAACTGCATGTGCACAATTTCAAATGCTATATAACAATCTCCTAATGTTAAATGACTCTATGTCATTTTTATAAATTCATGAAACACAAACTCGTACGCCATTTATGCATATTTTTTCACTTAATCAAGCGCCATAACTCTGGTTTGACGGACAGATAGCCCGGAAAAAAACGTCCCAGTTGTTCAACTTCACATACTGAATAATATTTCTATTATGTTGCATGACCCTAGGTCAAATGCGTTTTAAACGTGCGAAATACCCTTCATTACCCCTTTAAATGCTACACTGAGTAATTCAAAGACCGTACCTCTGGCCCGGCTGAATGGAATCTCTAACAAAACCCTAGGTGTACAACTTCTGTGCTTAAAAGAATTCCGGTAATGTTTCATAATCTTGTTCAAATACGTTTTGAGATACAAGCGGCCCAGACTTCTAGGTCTGTATGCATATCTTTAAAGAGCAATAACCCTGGACCCCTCCAGGTGCACAACTCCACGTGCCGAATAACGATTCTGTGAGGTTTTATCACTCTAAGTCAGATGCTTACGGAATAAGTGACATCAAAGAAAATGTACACTTACCTATTGTTCCTATAGCCACACTTGTATGCAAATGTAAGCTCAGACAGACGGACGGACAGAAGAGGTCAATGCTAAGTGCCCCCGAAAAAAATGAGGTGCACAAAAATCCATATAATGTGGGTACATTGAATGTGACCGGTGTAACAAACTTACTGATATATGACTTTCGCTAAAGATTCTATAATATTGTGCAGAAGGGCGTAGACCGTTCATGTGCTTTTAGTCCAGTAAAAATACGAAAATTAGGGGAAAAAATTTGCACAGAAATGTTTTTTGGCATGTGTGATCTATAACATATCAGGAATGACATATCAAAAATCTACCAAAATCCAATGATGCAAATACCCTATTTTTGGGGTAAAATGTTGAAAAAATGAAACGAAAGTGCGAATTTTTGGAATTCCATTATACCTTCATATATATTTATCTAAACATGCCAAAATTGTAAAGGATATAAGCAGAGTCTATTACCAGTCACCGAAAGTTATATTTGAAACAATATATATCCAATATGGCTGCCAAATCCAATATGGCCGCCATAACTTAAGGGAATTTCTGGAATTGATTCATAGTATGTTTTATACTGCATCTGAGTGTGTCAAACATTCATATGATAACAGAAAAGTAAACCAACGTTCATTGGACATAACCCCTACAGAATTTTAATCCAATATTACATCATATATCCACTATGACTGCCTTATTTCCAATATGGCCGCTTAAAACAACATGATAACGAACAATTGTAGCATTATCTTTATGAAATGGGTTACAAGTGCCCTTATAGAAACAAAGGTAGCGGGTAGCAAGCCAAGCTGCTACCTAGTCACTTCTCTTTTTGATTGCAAGAATTAGTAGCATGAAAGAAGCAGGGGGTAGCAAGTATCTGCTATGTACCTGCTATCTACTCACTATTAGTAGTGACCCCCACTTTCGGTATCAGGAACCTGCTAGCATAGTTAAAGGTAGCGACAAAGCGATTTTAGTGGCACATTAAGTCTAATATGTCAGCAGCTACCTGCTACCATAGCAATAAAGTAGCACTCAATATGATGTCATTGCGTAGGCCCCCTAACATTTATCATGATATCACAATGTATGTAGGTGGAAATGAAATGTTCAGTGTTTAGTTGCCCTATTCAAATGTATGAAATGTTATCTATTCTGATTTACTCAAGAGGGTGATTTTTTTTTATTTTCACGCACGTAAGAGTCTCTCTGATTGTTTGTTTTTATAAGAATGTCAGAAAGTCAAAAGCATTGTGCATGTTGAATTCAAGATGACGCTGCTATGTTGTTTCATCCAGATATTCCAGGAGCCGATGTATTTTTCAAATCCGTAAAATATACATTTAGTTATTTTTTGCTTCTGAAGTCAATTTTACAAAACAAGAGATGAGGACATATGTTGTTCTAGTTAGGTTGAGTGATTTACATGATAAATAGAAAAACAAAAACTCTCTTTTGATACAAATGTTATCAGGTCTCGGCAGCGCATATCAGCCTCGGCCTTATAACATTTATATCAAATGACAGTTGCCTGTTATTTTTATCATCGATACTTGCCATTTGATATATCAATACAAACTTTTCTATCAATGACAGCTCTATGAAATAAAATCTTGATCTAGTCAATATCAAGTCTCCAAATATACCAATGGTTTATATTTTGTTAATTTTCACTTCTGCTGATTTTGGGTCTGTATTTTGAGCCAGTCTTTGGAACTTCAACATTTATTTAGCTCACCAATATCTCGGTGTGATCAGGTGAGCTTTTGAGACTACATTCGTCCGTAATCTGTCAGCCTGTCATCTGATCATAGGTATAGACGATTTCCTTGTGGAC
The DNA here is from genome assembly GCF_021730395.1 of Mercenaria mercenaria. Classification (NCBI taxonomy): domain Eukaryota; kingdom Metazoa; phylum Mollusca; class Bivalvia; order Venerida; family Veneridae; genus Mercenaria; species Mercenaria mercenaria. The sequence goes on along the minus strand of NC_069376.1, from coordinate 13,855,159 downwards.
ACTCTAGAGGCCATTTTTGCAATCTTCATTGAGTCTTAGGCATGATATCGAGGTCAACCTTTTCAGTTTTGAACACTGTGGGGGTAGTATATTAATTTTTTTTGTGGTCCAATCTTTATGATACTTTACTTTGTTTACCATGGGTGGATTAGATGACATCAACGAAATATTCTACAATAATCTCAAAGGTAGCAGCTCGGCAGCATGAAAAGGTAGCAGGTAGGTAGCGGCTACCAGTATAGCAAGAAAACTAATATGCATACAAACACTACCAATAGAAGCTAAGTAGCAGGAAAAGGTAGCAGCTAGCCGCTACTGTAAAAGCAGGTAACAAGTAGCAGCAAGGTAGCAGGAAAAAGGAGCAGCTAGCCACTACAAGTAGCAGGAAAACTAATTTGCATACAAAACACCGCCAATAGCAGCTAGCGGCTACTGGTAGCAGTGTGGTAACAGCTACTTAACTGCTAGATCTACCTAGCTGCTATTGGTAGCGAGAGGCCAATTATTTCTGTAAAGGTAATAAATAAAATTCACAAAAATTATATTTTAAGAAGTTATCACACTGTATAGCTTTACTTAAATGCTATATGGTATTGTGACAGCTAGTATCTCTACCAATACAATATCAATGCAAATAACCAAACAAGTCCTGATTTCTGAGCTTTTGTTTTTTGTAGATGTAGTGAACTTTAGATTGTGAAGTCCTCTGCATGTGAACTACATTTCAAACCTACTTTTCTGCAACTACATGCTAATGTTTTACACACTTCGTTACCTGGGCCCAGTAGTTTGAAACTTTAACGGGCGATTAAACTAATGGTTGATTAACATTTAGGGTTATATTTCAACATTTTAGAAGACTTAGTAAATAAAAGTTATACATTAAGGAATATGAACAATAAAATGTCCTTAACATAATGTGTTTTCCACATTAACTAATATTTTGGATCAAAAGTTAACCACCGGTTAGTTCAACAGCCCGTTAAATTTTCGAACAACTGGACCCTCATTGGCAAATACAGCAAACAACTTTCATGACAACTATTCCGTCTGTTCGAAGTGCAGAGGATTTACTTGTGAGAAATCGTTTGTACCGGAGTTTAGTGCTGACTAAATCTTTAACAATCTAAAATTATGTAGTGGGAATTCAGTTAAGTTTAATTAGATCACTGTAAGAGGTCACAGGAGAAACAGCCAATCAGAGAGGAGGATCCCAATCAACTGGCCAGGAGGACCAATCATCGACGAGCAGCATCGATTAACTTCAAGACTCCATTGAATCTGCACGTATTCTGTATCACCAACTGGAACTATTCTGTATCACCAACTGAAATCCAAGGCCATCTTGGGTAGTTAGTGACTGCATTGTATTTATATCTGTCTGTTAAACCTCTTCCGCCCCTAAAAGGAGTATCGGACCCGGTAAAGTGATGGCCATTTTCGTTATATTGGTGTTAGAAGTGGGATGAATGCAGCATCCGTGTTGTCTATAGCACACATGGAACTAGGAGAAAAGTTAGATACGTAGTATCTGCATTATTGTACAGAGCACATTGAGCGCTAGAAATAGGGCTGGCTACAGTATTCATTCTTTCTAGGGAATCCAAAGAAAGGGTAAGTAAGGTATCTGATTTATGGCATAAGTCATACGGGTGCTAGACTTGAGGGTTACTAGGTATCCACATTGTCTAAATTGCACGTGACTTAAGCAGAATGGTAGATACAGTATTTGTATTACTGGCCAGATTGCTTTGGATGTTGGAATTAAGGGCTGATACGGTTGCCGTATTTTCTAAACTGTAAGGGACGCTCCAAGAAAGGTTAAGTCAATATCTGCACTAACACATATAGTGCTAAGATTATGAGTGGATAAAGTCTCTTAATGATCTCCAGTACTAATCAACTTGTTTGGATTAAATATGGTGTTATTCCTACCAGGCCTACTAGCATTAGTGGTATCAGCAATATTACTCCCACCATCATCTGATACAGTCATTAAGCTGGTTACCAGTCAATGTACTGCTCCTCTGCGGATACTCCTCACTGATTTCCTCAAGACTAAAGTCTGGACACAGTAGAGAACTACAGCCCCAGAGCTATTTGCCTGCTGTCCCCAAGGTTTCGGACATTTGCCCAGCACAAGAGCACTACTCTCATTCACCTCCACCCACCCACCCATTTTACTACATCTACAAAAATAATAGCTCAGAAATCAGGACTTGTTTGATTATTTCTGAAGAAATAAAGGGTAACATATTTGTAGAATATCTCTGGCGAGTAGGTCGGTAGACTTATTCAGAAATATCTGTTTTGCTGAGAGACAGTGTTTTCTAAATGTTAAATGTTTAGCAGACATCATGGTTACAAACATACAGGAAGTAACTATGTAAGTTAGACATGGAAATCAAATAAAAGAATGCATTCATATCCGCATGCGTACTTTCCTAAGTGTGTATTTCAGGGCCGTAGGAACAGTCGGGGTGGGGTCCCCCCAATAATTTGACTGATTATGATAATTACCATAGCAAATATTTTGACAGCGAGTCAATTTTAGCTGATTTTCATAATGTGTGCGCCCATCCCCCCAATCTGAAAATGCTTTCTATGGTCCTGTAATTGACTTTGAAAGTGATTCCATATGGTTATTCTTCAAGTTAAAGAAATTAATAGGGTTCCAACACTTTTCTTCCAAATCTGATCCACAAATTTAAAACAAAATATTTGCAACACAGTTAAAGGTCTTTAAAATGCACTATAAAATTGTATCAAAGGTATTTCTGTGTATCTTTTTATACATGCAATGTTAAGAAGCCATTGAAAACAATGTACAAGATAAGTCTCAACATTTTTGAGCTTAAAAATTCCAATTTACTCATAGATATAGGCGTATTATTAATATTCCAGAAAATTGCGGTTTTAGATACAGTTTCCGGCTTTTTTGCCCAAAAAATCATATTTTGCATACTTGGATTTTGGTAGATTTTTCACTATAGACTCAGCACATGTTGTAGAATATGAAAATTAACACAAAAACCATTTCTGTGCAAATTTTTTCCGTTATTTGCATTTTTGACACTAGATTTACTGGACTATTTAGGTCTGATTTTATGTGATTTAGACTGGATTTATGTGCTTCACGCTAAATTGATTTACTTTATGCTAGTTTCATGTGCTTCACAATGGATTTATATGCTTCACCCGAGATCTATGTAATACACCCATTGATGCAGGTGCATTACGCTGGATTAATGTTTTTTAGGCTGGATCCGTGTGCTTTAGGCTGGATTCCGGCTGGGAACAACTTTGATCGGGACACGCTGGGCACAATGCCAGGACCGGCACACAGCTGGTTAAAACTTCTTGACGGATGGTTGACTGAGGACAACTTCAGGACCGACACTGCTACCTCGTAATAAATAGTACACTAATTTGACAAGGTCATTTACAAGCATAATCTGTTCCTGTATGAGATTATACAGCTGTGTAAAACGACTGTAAAACAGTTCGAATTATGCAAATGAGATACAGTTGTGAAAATACCATAAAGCTACAGCTGTAGAAATACTACAGGATACTGGTGTTCTTGTAAGTAAAAAGCAATATGAAATATGTTTACAGTATAGCATTTGCAAAATTCAAGAGTAGGATACACACTAGAATCTATGCATCAGATCTTGTTTATAAAACTTCCTTTGTCATGAAAACACATGACAATTTTGTAATTATTTTATTTAAACTATCAGCCTCAAACATAATGTACATATAATTATACATTTGCTTCTATCAACTTTGTAACTTTGAGACATGAACATTTTACAGCTGTAATTTTGAAATATGAATATTTTACATCTGTAACTTTGGGTACTGCATGTTTTATATCTGTAAATTTCAACTGTATTTCTGGTCATTTTCATTTATAGGTTTTTTACACCTTTAATTTCAAACTTCAGTTCATTTACAGACATTTTACAGTGTAAAACAGTTCTCATTTTTCTCGGAAACCATGTCGAAGTACAGTACTCATGGTTTCCTTAAAAAAACGTTACAGCTGTAATTTTGAGACTTATGAACATTTTACAGCTGTAACTTTCAAATGTTTTTACAGCTGTATTTTTGGGAACTGCATATTTAGCATCTGCAAAATTTCAACTGTATTTCTCGTTATTTTCCATTTACAGGACTTTTACAGCTTTAATTTCAAACTGCAATTCATTTACAGACATTTTAACAAGTGTAAAACAGTTCCTTTTTTTGGAAACCATGTCGGAGACTGTATATGACAATGTTTGTGAAGTGCTTCGTAAGTTATGGGGATACTATAATCAAGTTGTAAGTGGGCTTGATCTTGTCTGACCCACGTGTTTTTATTGTAAAGATTTAGCAAAGAAGTATTAAAAAATCATTGCTTTTTGGATCTGGAGTTTTTATCTGTGCGATAGACAATGAAAATGTGAAAATAAAAAAAAAATAGAATCTCTCTAAAGTGACAAATGATAAATTAGTACGAAAACGTTAATAAAACATCCTTTTCTTACTCTTCTTTTCTTTTTATTAAGGCCTATGTTATTCTGAAATTATGAATTAGGTGGGTCGGGTACATGATATTATTTCTGAGAAATTTCGAAGTTATTGTAAAACAAATTTTATTCCAGTGTAACAATACATTAAAACCATGCAGTGCTGAACTCTTACTTTAATTAAAAGACTAAAGTGGGAAAAGTTATCAGTATGTTCGGGTCACAATTTTCGGGGTATGTATTCTATATCATCAAGCATAAATGCGAAAAAGTATAACATACATAGTAAAGTTGAACTATCTGTGTAAATGAGCTGAGAGCTATTTTTCTATTTCCATTTATTACTTTTCTAAAAAAACACATTAAAATTAACCAGGTGTGGGTAAAATATGTCATTTTTGTGCACATGCCTTTACACATTAAAGAAGTCCCAACTATAAGTATGGTGTGCGAGAAGGGCCTGAGCACTTGTACGTAGTGCGCATTTACAGGGAGTGTATTGCTCAAATTAATATATTAAATATATATTTGACTTTATCGTAAGTCCGAAAAGTGCACCAAAAATAGCAGTATTAATTTTGTAATAATATTATTTATTTACAAGCGTAGCCTATCTCTGACAAATGACATCGAGAATTCTAACTAGCCTTTTAGAAAGCTGCATTTTCAAGTACCTGATATTTTCCACTTTGGTTAAAAAGCATTTTTTACAATACATTTTTGTAGATAGTGACTGGCTACAGAAGGAATATCACGGAAATAAAAATACGCTGGACCTACGGAATGCTACAACCTACTAAACTTCAAAGTTTAAATTTTTGCTTTAATAAAAAGTGAAAAATAAACTAGAACTCTATGATAAAAATCAAATAGATCGTTTCGGAAGTGTTAGAGAGTGAGAAAGCAAACATATCCTACGTAGTATTTAGCATGGATGATTTTGCACTGGGGTCATGGGACTCGTCCCGAAAAGGCCGGTCCGTCAGCCGCGAGTTAGTTGAATGAATGGTTACAGACTTCTATCCGCATGGCGCCTAGCAAAGTGGTAGGAGTTGGGAGGTAGTTGGCTAGCACAATAAAGGTGTCTCATAAGCCAATTTGGCTGGCCCTTTCAATAAGGGTGACACTATAATAAAAAATAAAAAGAGACCTTTACCTTTATACAGTAGGGATATGTTTGTTTTACATGTAACATCAAAGCATTAACCCCTCGTGAAAATAGTATGCTTTCGGCGTTCACTGTATATGTATAATTATAATATTATACTTTGACGTTACACTGATAAAAACAAATACCCTTTTGCATATTCATTTATATAAATATAAAAACAAGCAAACAAACAAACAACTATGGGGAAAATGTTTATCTTTTTTATTTTGTTGGGTTTAGAGTAACATCAAAACGATACAATTAACTTTTTCCATTTTTTTTTTTTTTTTTTTTTTTTGGTGGGGAAAACCTCCAGGTGCCCCTCCAAACATTTTTGGGGCTCAGTTGAGTACCTAGATAGAGGCAGAGACCTTCGAAAAGTCAGTTGGTGGCTTCCTTACACCATCCCACGCCGGTGGCAAGGAATTCAAAGTCAGAGACCTTGGCCATCCGGTCATGGAGGCATCTATAGAAGTAATGTTTGAAATATTTACCATTATTCAATTCTCACGCTGATTTTCATTCCTGTGAAGTGAACAATTATGTCTACGTTTTTCTTTTGCAACTATTAAACTTATATATTCAATTAAATCCCGATAATATAAATGATACTGTCAATGATATTTACCGCCTGAAATTACAAATGGTTTGTCGAATACACCATACTTTTAATTACAAAAATTTACACACCACGAGGGTCGGAAAGCACGAAATTTACGTTCTTGAATGTATATATGAAACGTCATGCTTGAAATGTAAATAAGGGAATAAAAATAATTTTTAAATGTTCGTGGAAAAGATCGAACTGTGATTGTCGATGTTTCCGGTACAGAATATATATGAACGTATATATACGAGCCGTTTCATCTTATGGGACTTACAGGAACATTGTAAGCGATTGTTTATTTATTTTATTTATGTTCTAGTAACCTTTGACACTGATTTCGAGGACAAGCCGTATTTGTGACACATACATGTCTATTGTTGGGCTGTAAAAAGATAGATCCAAAATTTAAACTAAAAGCTATATTGCATAACTTCTTCGTCATTTCTGTGCATAGAATTCGGTTGCTATTTCGTTAGAATATCAGAAAATTACTGGAAATAAAACATATCTTTGAAAAAGTCCCGATCTTTCATCATTTGTTTGGTTGGCGTATGTTTACAAATTTCATGTTAGTAGGCCGTCATGTCCAAGAAGCCGTGTAAAGTGATAATTTTAATGACACATTGGTTTTATTTTGTAATTGTGAGTGATCGTTACGTGATCAGAAAGATCGGACAGTGGAATGTTATAAAAAAGTAATACTTTATTTAGATTAAAAAGTGAATCACACTATACAATAAGGAATTCTAAGGTAAAATACTCCTTTTACTTCGTTCACTGAAGAAAACATGGCCGACATATTTTTGTAAAATATTGGTGCACGTATGATTTGTGTAACCCAGTTTAACGACGTTTTCTTAGAAAACTAACGCTCAGCTCATTTACACTGACATATCCTTGATTGATGAATATATATATTGCATAGATATAAGAGACTTACGGTACCAAATACTTACCCCGAAAATTCCTGTGCATTTTCCTCTTGTGCACTGTTGGAATATGTTTTTGAGTGTCATTGATACTTTATAATTTACTCGGAGATACATTTTTTATTATTATTAGTTTCTCTTTGAACCCGAGCATTTCTCGCGTTGTTACGACAATCTCAGTTTTACATAGGAATTTTGCACTGTCAAAATAGCATAGTCCTTAAGTCTATAGGGTTTAATTTCTTTATATGCGACAGATAAAATAATGTACTAAAAATGCATATTTCTTTTGTTCTTATACATCCCTCTTATTGGACGCATTGGTCGGGAGTTCTAAGAAGATTTCCTACGCTGATGAGAGTCCCGGGTTCATTCCTAGCTAGCTTTACTCCCATGGCGGTGTATCCTTGGGTAAGGCACTTTAAATAATATCTTAAATTAGAACTGCTTCTTCTGCTTCTTATCTGTTCTTGATAAAATAGGGTCACTCAAAGCTCTACAGAGCATATGTACTGTAGGCTGATCACTACCAAATAGAATGTAAGCCTCCGCAGGTCTCAAGTAGTCCAAATATAAATAGTACTAATCTTTTTTTCCTTTCTTAGTACAACGTGCTTACTTTTAGCCTACCGCGTTTCAGTATGTATCTCTTTGCATTCTATTTAAATCGGCATGTTCCTATCGCATGCTAGGGAAAAAAGGCGGCGTAAGAATTTAATGTCTCGTAAAGAAAATTTGAAAGAAGCGAAAAATAGTAAATTCAGCGGCTTGTATTTAACGAACTGTAGTTTACTTATATAAAAGTTAACATCCCCTTTTCTTCTTGTTTTTCTAAAGTATCGATCTAGTTCTTTATGGGAATATAAGACTCTTAAAATCTGATATGCTAGAAAATGTCAAAAAAAACGTTATGAAGTAAGTGAATTTTATATGAAATAAAGAACAGCTGGATTTAGTGGTGTTCAACCTGTACCTTTTATTTATCGTAATTCTCCGTACAAAATTAAACGGCACAGTACGGAATATAGGAACGATCCAAAATGGCAGCCTCCACGGCCGCATATGAAAATTGGTTAACAGAAAAGCTGCTGTCGTTGAACCCTGACACTGATACAGATGTTTTTGTGTCATACATCACAGGAATTTTGGATGAAGATGCTCCTGAAGATGAAAAGAAAGAATCAGTAATCGAGTTGATCGGACAAGTCGTGGTAAATAATTTTCACAGACACTTGGGGGTCAGAACCTGTCCCCACTCCCAAGCCGCCCCTGCCAACCTTCAACCAATATATTTTCGCTTTTTAAATCAAACTGAGCACATGTCTCGATCATACAACAACTTGTTACCATTTCAATATGTTTAAAAAATCTCCCATATGCTATCAATGCTCAGAAAAACTAGAGTGGGCAGACCAATGCTCGGCGTAAAAACTACATATTTTAAATTTAAAAACTGATTTTTATATTAACTTACCGTACTTTTTTATCGTCAGTTTGTAGAACAATCTTTGAGTATTCAACCATATTGTTTACATATTTCTAGTCACACCGTGACGTAATAGGCGGGAGCTAAAAATAGTACCAGTAAAACCTATGCGGTTCATACGGAAGTATACCAACGCTCGGCGTACGGCATATTAATCTGCAGGTTGTAATTTTGAACTATTTATGTATTAAAGTAAAGTATAAGACATATTTAACACAAGACATAGGTTGTATTGATTAACTGATTTTCTAAAGTACATAAACAGTTACGTAAATTACCCCTCTCTCTATTCTGCATCTATAAATTGAATAAATACAGTATATACAACAATTATCTTAAGGAATTCATTTGAAGATAATTTATCACAATTCTGTGAGTCTAACTTGAAGAAATCAATAAATTATGATATCTGATGATTTATTTCCATTATTTTTGGAAATCTTTTCAAAAGTGTCATTAGTCCACATAGTATATCAATTACTTCGATAGCATAAGCTACAGAAAAGTGAAGTACAATGGGTCCGTATAAAATGCCATGATAAGGGTTTATAGTTTATTTAAGTATAAAGAAATAGAATAATTAAGAATAAAAATGCTTTTATTCTCCATAATTCGGCCTGCAAGCTACTTTTTTAATACCAATTTTACCAGAAAATCTGTTTTAATGAGAGTAGAACACAAAACTGAACGGCTTTTAGCCTTGCATCGTCTGCTCTACTGTGACCACGTGACCATACCGGAAATGAACCGCACTGGGATAAAATTACGCGTGATGTAAACAAACGAAAGGGGACTCATAAGAGCTGATATTTTATATATATATTAAGAAATTCCCAGAGAAACGTGATATACGCCGAGCGTTGGTATGCGCCGAGCATTGGTCTGCCCACTCTAAAGACAACTTACTCCGAGCGTTTTCAACACAAACTAGCTTGTCCAAGGAATAGGAGAATAGATCCCAGCTTGATGTCAAGTTTACTACACAGAGCCGGGACACAGACAATATCGTTAGTGGTTAAAATAAAAATACTCGCCCATGACGTCAACTGCCGCGGTGGCCGAGAGAGTACAGACGCTGGTTCTGTGAGCATAATTTTGGGCAGGGCCGCGGGTTCGCTCCGCGCTATGGGCGATTTTTTTTTTTTTCCTTTTTTAGGTATTTTTTTATATCTTGAGAATATATTGTTTAAAAAGAAAATGAAAATATTATATTAGAAAAAGAAAAAAGAATGCCCGAAGTACGGAGCGAACCCGTGGCCCTTCCCAAAGAAAGTTCTTTCAAATCCAGCGTCTGTACTATCTCGACCATCGCGGCTGTTGACTTTCTAAGCAAGTATTTTTATTTTAACTGCTAACAATATCGTCTGTGTCACGGCTCTGCGTAGTAAATTTGACTGCGCAACATCAAGCTGGGATCTATTCTCTTATTCCTTGGACAAGAAAATCGTGTTTACATTGCGAAGTAAGTTGTCTTTAGTTTTTTGAGCATTGACAGAGTATGGGAATTGTTCAAACATGTTGAAATGGTAACAGAAGTCGTTGGATGATCAAGACATGTGCTCAGTTTGTTTTAAAAAACAAAAATGTATTGACTGAAGGTTTTCAGGGGCGGCATGGGAGGGGGAGGGGTGCTGACCCCCAAGTGTCTGTGATAATTTTGTAGTTTGTCTAAAATTATTTCCCCATCCGTGTAATAAATAAATGACGGTGTTGTTGTTAAAAATCCTGTTCAAAGGCCAACCTCCAATGTTTGGAGACAGCAAACTTATCCATACAGAATTGGTACTCTAGCCAAAGTATGTTGGAAGTGGCTATTCCTACGGTCCCGGCCATTTTTGGCTATTCAAAACACTCTGCGTCTGTGGTCCATCCGTCCGTCATTCAGTCCGTCAGTCCGTTAACAATTTCTTGTTATCGCATCTTCTCAGAAACTACTCGGGGGATTTTGACCAAACTTTGTTAGAATGATGTATTGGTACCCTAGTTGTGTCCATCTGAAAATCAGACTGGTTCAACAATTTGTGAGTGAGTTATGGTCCTTTGTTTATTTCTATAATTTACATGTACAGCTTATCATTGATGTAAACATTGCAATTCATTTGTGTCTTAGGAGGAGAACCACCAGTGTGTTTGTGATGAATTATTCAAGAAATGGGAGGAAATCCATGGTTCTGCATCACAGTCTTCCGGCAGGGGAGATGCAGGTAGGCATTTTAATCTATGGGTCAGCCTTTCAGTAATTTGGCAGGAGAGATACAGGTAGGCAGTTTAATCCATGGTTCAGTCTTTCAGTTACCTGACCGGGGAAATGCAGGTAGGCAGTGTTATTTATGGTTCAGTCTTTTATTTGTCTGGCAGGCAATTCAGGTAGGCAGTTTAATCCATGGTTCAGTCTTTCAGTAAACTGACAGGGGAGATGCAGGTAGGCAGTTTAATCCATGGTTCAGTCTTTCAGTAAACTGACAGGGGAGATGCAGGTAGGCAGTTTAATCTATGGCTCAGTCTTTCAGTTACCTGACAGAGAGATGCAGTTAGGTGCTTTCATCTATGGTTCAGTCTTTCAGTTACCTGGTAACCTGACAGGACAGATGCAAGCAGGTGGTTTAATCTATGATTTAGTCTTTCAGTTGTCTGGCAGGGGAGTTGAAGGTTGGCAGTTTAATCTATGGCTCAGTCTTTCAGTTGTCTGTCAGAGGAGATGCAGGTAGGCAGTTTAATCAATCTATGATTCAGTCTGTCAGTTGTCTGGCAGGGGAAATGCAGGTAGGCAGTTTAATGTATGGTTAAGACTTTCAGTTGTCTGGCAGGGGAGATGCAGGTAGACAGTTTAATCTATGGTTCAGACTTTCAGTTGTCTGGCAGGGGAGATGCAGGTAGACAGTTTAATCTATGGTTCAGACTTTCAGTTGTCTGGCAGGGGAGATGCAGGTAGACAGTTTAATCTATGGTTCAGACTTTCAGTTGTCTGGCAGGGGAGATGCAGGTAGGCAGTTTAATGTATGGTTCAGACTTTCAGTTGTCTGGCAGGGGAGATGCAGGTAGGCAGTTTAATCCATGGTTAAGCATCACAATCGTCTGGCAGGGGAGATGCGGGTAGGCAGTTTAATTTATGTTTCATTCTTTCTTTGTTTTGTGATTACTTTATTGGTTTTTAACTCGACTATTTGAAGAATAGTCCAAGCTATTCTACTCACTCTGGCGTCAACATCACAGCGTAAGTTTTAGATGCAAGAACTTACAGCTATAATTTACAGTTTTGAAAGTTTTTTTTTTTTTTTCATTTTTTATGTCAATAATCACTTGGTCAAGTCCCATAACTCTGACTTATATTGTAGCCAAAATAATGCCGTATTTTGCACTTGTTTAAGTTAGTTAAAGTTTTGCATGCAAGTTACTATCTCCAAAACTAATGCAGATATTGAATTTAAATTTCACGTGTGCCTTTAGGGTTATAAATCTACATGATAGCATCAAATGCAATAAAGCTTACTAGCATTTTGGCCAAATTGTGCCGTCTTTTGGACTTAAAAAAGTTTTGTATGCAAACACATATAGCTATTATTTAAAGACATTTAGTTTTGAAACTTATTTTTTCTTTTTCTATATCAGTAAAAATCCTCACAGTATCAGGTCCCATAACTCTGACACATAATTTGGGCAAATTATGCCTCCTTTTGGACTAAGGAAATCCTGGATAAAGTTTTGCTTACAAGTTGCTATCTCAAACACTAGTGCAAATACTGTAGGTTCTGGTAAATAAGCGCATATTCGAATATAAGCGCATGTCAAAAGTAAGCGCATACGGTCTTATCATTATTCAGTGTGGAAAAATAAGCGCATGAGATGCTCTTACCATAATTTTGTCTCGAAAGTAAGCGCATATCCGATTGCTGGTAAACAAACAACAGATGCAGCAAAAAGACGTAATAAACGGTATCATATCGTGATAATTGTTTATCATAAATACAGGTGTTTTTACCTATTGGTGGATGTTAAAAGATTTTAACATCTGTTGTCTGATAAAACGATAATTGTTTAGGGTAATGATTATGCTTTTTGAATAGAAAATGTTTTCAGTAAATGAAAGTAAAAGTTTGAATACCAGAAAAGTTGTTTGCTTGTTTGCGTTGTCATAACAGTTAATCATTCTTTTATAAATCTGTAAAAACAATATGGATAAAATGCTACAATGTTAGTGTTGAACAATGATTGAATGGTCCGAGAGATTGAACATTATATGCAAATTATGTACTATGTTCATTACTGTATGTTTTCATTATGTATAAATACTATATGCAATAAAAGGAAATAGTTGACTTTGCACGTCCATGATCATGTTTTACTTTTGTTTCCTCAACCAAGGTAAGCACTGTCAATGTTCCTATATATAACCGCATATCAAATATAAGAGCATAGTTTTGGCTCAAGTATAAGCGCATATCAAATATAGGCGCATAAAAGAGACACTAAAATTATTATAAGGGCATATATGCTTATTTTCCAGATTTTACAGTATTGAATTGAGGCTTCACAATCATGTTTCTTCGGGATTATAAAACTAGGTCATAGCATCAAGTCCCATAACTCAGACATGTATTTTACAAAATTATGTTCCCTTTTGAACCAAATTTCTGGTTAAAATTGTGCATGCTACTTACTATCTCGAAAACTAATGCAAATACTTGATTGAAACTTAAGATATTTTAATATTTAGTGTAATATTCCTGCTTCTGGGACAGCGATTCAAATTGTCGAGCATTGACTGTCATACGGACAGCTCTTGTTTATTCTAGTAGCAACTTGTCTTAGGTACCAAGCTACTTTAAGCAGCCTGATTTTGTGGCTCCCTTGGATTGCTGCTTGAGACGTGTCCCCTGTAAGTACCAATAGAATTGACAAGTAGCATGCAGTATTCATACAAAGCTTATGCTATGTTGAATATGTTCATCAGTCGTCATACAGGATTACTCTGTAATTACAGGGGAGCTGACTGACCATCTTGCTGTTATACTGGAGAAACAAAAAATTGAGACAGTGAAAACTCGAGAGAAAACAGCAGAAGAAGTTGCAAGGAAGGCAGCTATCCTAGCACAGTATGGTCATGTGTCTAGTGGGGAGGAGTATCCTGTATGTTCATTTGTCTAGTGGGGAGAAGTATTGATTATGGTCATGTGTCGAGTGGGGAGTAGTATCCTGTATGGTCATGTGTCTAGTGGGGAGTAGTATCCTGTATGATAATGTGTCGAGTGGGGAGTAGTATCCTGTGTGGTCATGTGTTGAGTGGGGAGTAGTATCCTGTATGGTCATGTGTCTAGTGGGGAGTAGTATTCTGTATGATAATGTGTCGAGTGGGGAGTAGTATCCTGTATGGTCATGTGTTGAGTGGGGAGTAGTATCCTGTATGATAATGTGTCTAGTGGGGAGTAGTATCCTGTATGGTCATGTGTCGAGTGGGGAGTAGTATCCTGTATGATAATGTGTCGAGTGGGGAGTAGTATCTTGTATGATAATGTGTCGAGTAGGGAGTAGTATCCTGTATGGTCATGTGTCGAGTGGGGAGTAGTATCCTGTATGATAATGTGTCGAGTGGGGAGTAGTATCCTGTATGGTCATGTGTCGAGTGGGGAGTAGTATCCTGTATGGTCATGTGTCGAGTGGGGAGTAGTATCCTGTATGGTCATGTGTCTAGTGGGGAGTAGTATCCTGTATGATAATGTGTCGAGTGGGGAGTAGTATCCTGTATGGTCATGTGTCGAGTGGGGAGTAGTATCCTGTATGATCATGTGTTGAGTGGGGAGTAGTATCCTGTATGGTCATGTGTCGAGTGGGGAGTAGTATCCTGTATGGTCATGTGTCGAGTGGGGAGTAGTATCCTGTATGGTCATATGTCTAGTGGGGAGTAGTATCTTGTAGTCTAGTGGGGAGTGGGAAGTAGTATCCTATAGTCTAGCGGGGAGTGGGGAGTAGTATCCTGTATGATAATGTGTCGAGTGGGGAGTAGTATCCTGTATGGTCATGTGTCGAGTGGGGAGTAGTATCCTGTATGATAATGTGTCGAGTGGGGAGTAGTATCCTGTAATGTATGGTCATGTGTCGAGTGGGGAGTAGTATCCTGTATGGTCATGTGTCGAGTGGGGAGTAGTATCCTGTATGATAATGTGTCGAATGGGGAGTAGTATCCTGTATGATAATGTGTCGAGTGGGGAGTAGTATCCTGTATGATCATGTGTTGAGTGGGGAGTAGTATCCTGTATGGTCATGTGTCGAGTGGGGAGTAGTATCCTGTATGATAATGTGTCGAGTGGGGAGTAGTATCCTGTAATGTATGGTCATGTGTCGAGTGGGGAGTAGTATCCTGTATGGTCATGTGTCGAGTGGAGAGTAGTATCCTGTATGGTCATGTGTCTAGTGGGGAGTAGTATCCTGTATGATAATGTGTCGAGTGGGGAGTAGTATCCTGTATGGTCATGTGTCGAGTGGGGAGTAATATCCTGTATGATCATGTGTTGAGTGGGGAGTAGTAT
Source organism: Mercenaria mercenaria (assembly GCF_021730395.1). Lineage (NCBI taxonomy): Eukaryota > Metazoa > Mollusca > Bivalvia > Venerida > Veneridae > Mercenaria > Mercenaria mercenaria. The sequence continues at coordinate 13,839,946 of NC_069376.1, read as the reverse complement.
CCTGTATGGTCATGTGTCGAGTGGGGAGTAGTATCCTGTATGGTCATGTGTCGAGTGGGGAGTAGTATCCTGTATGGTCATATGTCTAGTGGGGAGTAGTATCTTGTAGTCTAGTGGGGAGTGGGAAGTAGTATCCTATAGTCTAGCGGGGAGTGGGGAGTAGTATCCTGTATGGTCATGTGTCTAGTGGGGAGTAGTATCCTGTATGGTCATGTGTCTAGTGGGGAGTAGTATCCTGTAGTATAGTGGGGAGTGGGAAGTAGTATCCTATAGTCTAGCGGGGAGTGGGGAGTAGTATCCTGTATGATCATGTGTCTAGTGGGGAGTAGTATCCTGTATGGTCATGTGTCTAGTGGGGAGTAGTATCCTGTAGTCTAGTGGGGAGTGGGAAGTAGTATCCTATAGTCTAGTTGGGAGTGGGGAGTAGAATCTTGTATGGTCATGTGTCGAGTAGGGAGTAGTATCGTGTATGGTCATGTGTCTAGTGGGGAGTACTATCCTGTATGGTCATGTGTCTAGTGGGGAGTAGTATCCTGTTGTCTAGTGGGGAGTGGGAAGTAGTATCATATAGTCTAGCGGGGAGCTGGGAGTAGTATCCTGTATGATCATGTGTCTAGTGGGGATAAATATCCTGTATGGTCATGTGTCTAGTGGGGAGTAGTATCCTGTAGTCTAGTGGGGAGTGGGAAGTAGTATCCTATAGTCTAGTTGGGAGTGGGGAGTAGTATCTTGTATGGTCATGTGTCGAGTAGGGAGTATTATCCTGTATGGTCATGTGTCTAGTGGGGAGTAGTATCCTGTAGTCTAGTGGGGAGTGGGAAGTAGTATCCTACAGTCTAGTGGGGAGTGGGGAGTAGTATCATGTAGTCTAGTGGGGAGTAGTATCCTGTAGTCTAGTGGGGAGTGGGGAGTAGTATCCTATATAGTAGGGAGTAGTATCCTGTAGTCGAGTGGGGAGTGGGGAGTAGTATCATGTAGTCTAGTGGGGAGTGGGGAGTAGTATCCTGTAGTCTAGTGGGGAGTGGGGAGTAGTATCCTGTATAGTAGGGAGTAGTATCCTGTAGTCTAGTGGGGAGTGGTATCCTGTAGTCTAGTGGGGAGTAGTATCCTGTAGTCTAGTGGGGAGTAGTATCCTGTAGTCTAGTGGGGAGTGGGGAGTAGTATCCTGTATGTTCATTTGTCTAGTGGGGAGTAGTATCCTGTATGGTCATGTGTCTAGTGGGGAGGAGTACTGGAGTACTGTATGGTCATGTGTCTGGGGGGTGGGGGTTGGTATCCAATATGGTCATGTGTCTAGTGGGGAGGAGTATTCAAGCAAGGTGCATAAAACTTGTTATGTGAATATAGGGTAATATGTAGATAAAGCATGTACATGACTTATGCTTGTAGGTAAAAGGTCAAGGTCATTTGTTTCTGCCCCAAAGCTTTAAATTGCATTGAAGACTTTTCATTTTACTACACAGAAGTTTTTCCCTTGATAAGACTATTTGTCATGCAGATGACCCATGGTTGTTGATCAATTTAAGGTCAGGTGTAAAAAAAAATTCTGCTCCATATATTTGCATTGGTGGATTATCTTAATACTGCACATAATTGTAGATCTCCATGATGAGACAATATGTTGTGTACATAATTTTTGCTTGTTAGTCAAGGTCGCTATTGAAATTTAAGTAGAAATAGTTTTTGTTTATTAGCTCCTTAATGCTTCTTAACACTGGTGCCAACAACCACTGGGACAGACACTAACAAAGTTAGGTCAGACATTTATCCTTCCCCATAGTTAGGCATTGATCTCTCCGGTACAGTTAGTCATTGATAATTCCACTATAATAGTTAGGCATTGATCTCTGCAGTACAGTTAGGCATTGATCTCTCCTGTACAGTTAGTCATTGATAATTCCACTATAGTTAGGCATTGATCTCTGCAGGACAGTTAGGCATAGATCTCTCCGGTACAGTTAGTCATTGATAATTCCACTATAGTTAGGCATTGATCTCTCCGGTACAGTTAGTCATTGCTAATTCCACTATAGTTAGGCATTGATCTTTCCAGTACAGTTAGTCATTGATAATTCCACTATAGTTAGGCATTGATGTCTCCAGTACAGTTAGTCATTGATAATTCCACTACAGTTAGGCATTGATATCTCCGGTACAGTTAGTCATTGATAATTCCACTATAGTTAGGCATTGATCTATCCAGTACAGTTAGTCTTTGATAATTCCACTACAGTTAGGCATTGATAATTCCACTATAGTTAGACATTGATCTCTCTGGTACAGTTAGTCATTGATAATCTGCTACATTTAGGCATTGATAATTTCACTATAGTTAGACATTGACCTCTCTGGTACAGTTAGTCATTGATAATTTCACTACAGCAATACATTGATTCTTTCCCTTTAAGGTAGCAGGCATTCTAATTTTGTTCTGAAGTAAGTTAAAGCTGTAGAAATTCTGTGCAAGTCTAAATAGCAGAACATGAAAATTACAAGGCACAACATTGTGAATGTGAAGTATAATCTAGACTGGTACCAAAACATCAGTTTTCCAATCTAGACTGGTTACCAAAACATCAGTTTTCCAATCTAGACTGGTACCAGAATGTCAGTTATTCTGGTCTAGACTGGTACCAAAACATCAGTATTCCAATCTAGACTGGTTACCAAAACATCAGTTTTCCAATCTAGACTGGTACCAGAATGTCAGTTATTCCAGTCTTGACTGGTACCAAAACATCAGTATTTAGCTATAGTAATGATTGTTGTTATTGTAGTTCTTTATTTTATTGTGATAAATAAAATGTACCAGTAGTTTCATTTCCTTAACAACATGTAGTGATGACGAAGATGATGATGATGCAGGAAGAGATAATTCAGGGCAAGACAGTGATTGTATCCTTTCAGTACTGTATTGTTATGCTTCATCAGTTTTATTTGGGTTTCACTATTTGTTTTTCCTCGGTATGGGGTTTATATGAATGTTTTTATACGCCCATTTTGGAAATAAAATGAGCCGTGCCATGGGAAAACCAACATAGTGGCTTTGAGACCAGCATGGATCCAGACCAGCCTGCGCATCCGCGCAGTCTGGTCAGGATCTATGCTGTTCGCTAACAGTTTCTCTAATAGCAATAGGCTTTGACAGCGAACAGCATGCATCCTGACCAGTCTGCGCGGATGCGCAGGCTGGTCTGGATCCATGCTGGTCGCAAAGCCACTATGTTGGTTTTCTTATGGCACGGCTCAAATGATGTATTATGTGAGCCCATGCTGAGCATAACTTTATAACCATAAAAGGTATTTACTCTAAACTAGGCATATAGGTAGATGGCAGTGAGACAATGTGCAGAGAAAATGAACCTGGTCAAAGGTCAAGGACACAGTTTGAGCTAAAACATCAAAACTGTCCATCATATTTTGTGTCCGAAGCATAACTAACCATGCAAGGTATTGACAGTAAACATGGCATTTAGGTAGGTGGTAATGAGACTATGTGTAGAACTCATGAACTGGATCTGTGGGTGAAAGGTTAAGGTCACAAATTGAGCTCAAATGTCAAATCTGTCTGTCATATTTCGTGTCCACAGCATAACTTATTACTGTATAAGTGGTTAAGTTAGCGAGGTGGAAATATTGGCCAATTTTGTGAATTGACAAAATTCGCTGACATTTTCTCCAGCGTAAATATCAGCCAACCCATCATAAAAACATCAGTAGTGAATGAGAGAAAATAACGGTCCGTCTCTGTCTGTACACTATACACATTTTAAAGCTACCTTTTGATTAAATTCCATTCATTTGTTGACAGATACAAAGCCAGCAAAGCTAATTACCGTAAACTGGCATAGGCCACTGCACCCAGGACCTTCAAACTTCACATGCTGATAGTACTTATTGAGTACATGACCCCTACTGACTTTGGGGTCACCAGGTCAAGGTCACAGGGGCCAGTGTTAACTTTTTGCATGAAGGCTTTTTACACGCAAACCACTGCACCCAGGACCTTCAAACTTCACGTGCTTATAATACTTATTGAGTACACGACCCCTACTGACTTTGGGGTCAAAGGTCAAGGTCACCAGGTCAATGGTCAAGTTGCTGCGGGGGCATTGTCACCATTAGTGACAGCTCTTGTTTTTATAAAGAAAAGACAAACACAAATTTTAGTTCTACGTAGCCCATTCTTTTATACATGTATATGAACGTTCACTGGCTGCATATAAGGGATATTCTAACACGATCCGATTCATTTTCCTATTAAACAAAGAAGGCTGGAGACAGTGATTTATTAAACAACAATTCACTGTTCTGACGTCACAACTATTACGTCATAGCGCCAAGCGGCGTAACGGCGTGCTGGAAAAGAACCCGATTGAAAACGGGCAAATATTTAATGCAAGCCGACAAGGTGTACTTTAAAGTCCTTGATAACGTGTTAGAATCGAAATAATATATCTCATTTAGTGATTTGCTCTTGAATAAATCACTGTTTGTCATTCAGATGCGTAGCATTATATCACTCGGGCTACGCCCTCGTGATATAATTCCTTCGCATCTGAACTCCAAGCAGTGATTTATTCAGCGACAAATCACCGATGAGATATATTATTTCTTAAATAATGCTGTAATGCTGCAAAAATGTAATTATTACGCCAGACACATTAGTGATTCTTATGAAAGCTATTTTTACACAGGTTGGAAAAAGGGAATTTGCTAATATTTCCGCACACCAAATGTCTGGAATTCCAGATTCGCTATCTTTGACCCGCGGAAATAACCACTAATATACAGTATCTTTTTAAGGTAATGACTTCAAACTTGGTATGTAGGTAGTTAGTAATGAGATGATGTGCATAGAACACAAACATGATCTGTAGGGTTAAGGTCAAGGGCACAAAGGTCATATTAAGTGACCAGTGTATTAAACCCTGCTTACCCCCCGCCCCTCCTCTGGCACCAATTTTTAGCTCACCTGAGCCAAAGGTTTATGGTGAACTTTTGTGACTGCTCAATGTCTGCCGTCCCTTGTGTGACGTGTCTCATGCATCGGTCAACATTTTCTGAAAAAAGTCTTCTTGCAAACCACTGGACATAATTAGACCAAACTTTACATGAATGATCCTTGGGTGGCCCCCTTTCAAAATTGTTCAAAGAATTGAGTTCCATGCAGAACTCTGGTTGCCATGGCCACCAAAAAGAAAAACTTTAAAAAACCTTCTTGTCCAAAACCGCATGGCATAGAGACTTGATATTTGGCATGTGACATTATCTAATGGTTGTCTATGAAGAGTGTTAAAATTGTGCCCCTGCGGAAAAAAGAGGCCCCGCCCTGGGGGTCACTTGTTATATGAGTTATATAGGAATAAATGCTTAAAAATTTATCAGATCATATTTCCTAGATTGTTGAATTATAATTACTTGGTGACCCCGAAAATCTTCTTTCCTGAAACTGCAAGGCCTAGCTTTTGATATTTAGTATGTTTCATTGCTGTATGTTCCTGTACCAAAATTGTTCAAATTATGCATTATATGGGGTGAAAAGAGGCCCTGCCCTGGGCTCCCAAATTTAACATAGACTTACATAGGGAAAAAAATAAAACTTCTTTTCTGGGAGTTTAAGGCCTAGGCCTTTGATATTTGGTATGTAGCATTGCTTAGTAGATTTCTGTCAAGATTGTTCAAATTATGCCCCTGGGGTGAAAAGAGGCCCCGCCCTGGGGGTCACCTGTTACATGAGTTATATAGGAGTAAATACTTAAAAATTATCAGATCATATTTCCTAGATTGTTTAATTATAACTACTTGATGACCCCAAGTGATTAGGAGTCACTTGACTGTGACCTTGACCTACTGACCTACTTTTTTGTTTTTTTAGCACACCTGAGCACAAAGTGTTCAAGGTGAGGTATTGTGATCATGCTATGTCCGTCGTCCATATGTGCGTTAAGTCGTCTGTCGTCAATAGTTACATTTAAACGACATCTCCAAAACCACTGAATGGTTTTGATAAAACTTGGCCTGATTGTTGCTTGGGTAGTCCTCTACCAAAGTTGTTCATACAGTTCCGCTTGGTTGCTTATATGGGTCGCTAGGGCTAAAAATACAAAAATCTTCAAACCACATCTCCTCATAAACAGACAGTCCGATTTTGAAATAATTTCACACGAATGGTCCTTGTCTGACTTACTTCCAAGATTGTTTGAATTATTTTGATTCATTAAAAAAACATGGCCACTAGAGGGCGTGGTCACTTTTCCCTATATGTTTTTAGTGGAAACTTCAAAAATCTTCTTGTGTGGAGCTGCTAGTCCGATTTTGAAATGATTTTGCAAAAGTGGTTCTTGTGTGACCTTCTACAAAATAGTATTCAAATTTTTCTAATTCATCATCAGAGGGCGTGGTCACTTTTCATCAACAATTTTCTCCTCCAAAACAACTGAATGGATTTTGATGAAACTTTACACAAATGATCTCTAGATAGCCTTCTTTCAAAATTGTACAAATGGTTCCAGTTCATAGGTTATGTAAGGGTTATCAGACTTTAAGTACAGTTCAGCTTACTCAGATATGCCCAATTTCACTATCCAGCATCAAAATAGTCAAGCGCGCTGTCTCCTGTGACAGCTCTTGTGTTTTTTTCTGTTCGACCATTTGTCTGTTTTATGTTAGTGACCAAAGGTAGATGCAGCTTTAACTTTCATAGTAGAAGATATGTTTTCATTAAATCTAGTCTAAAAATATGTTTTCTTTAAAAATCTTAAAAAAGCAAGTATCACAATTTTCCTTTTGATAGTAGACGATTGTCACTGTTGGGAAAGCCTTTTTTATGTTGTCTCAGTGATAACTAAGTCAAGTAGCTAAATAAAAGCAGAGGCATCCATTGCTGAGTGGTTAAAGTTTCTTACTTTAAATCACTGGCAATGAGCGGAGGAACATCTGTGGTCTTCCTCATCCATCAGACTTTGAACTTGGATATGTTCAACATTTAACTTGGCTATGTTCAATGTTTAACTCTTCTATGTTCGATGTGATTAACTTGGCTATGTTCTATGTTTAGCTTGGTTATGTTCAATGTTTAACTCGGCTGTATTCAGTGTATAACTTGTCTGTGTTCAATGTTTAAAGTTGTTGTGTTCAATCCATCAACAATTTTTCTTAACATGTATCCAGTAATGAACTTTAAAAATGTGAATGCTGAATCTGTGAAAAAAAATGAACTTGAAATGAGAGAAAAATCCAAACTGGAGGCAGAGAAGAAAAAAGAAAAGGACAAGCAAGATAGAGAGATGCAAAAACAAAAACAGAAAGAAAGAAAGGAAGGAGAGAAAAAACGAACACAGAAGGGAGAGAGGAGGAGATGACGACAGTGAATCCTAGTTTAGAATTGATGCTTCTCCATTTTCATGAAGTTTTTGAGCAATTTATTTCCACATGTTTTCATTATCAATCTGTAAAAATATAAACAGTGTTATATTTGCAAGACAGACAAAGGTTGTTTAAATTTAAATAGACTTTTGCCATATCTTCAAAATTAGTGATTGAAGGAATAGTAATGTAAATATGTTAAAAACCTACATTGTATCTGCTATAAATGTTACAAATCTTGAACTGTTTCCTTGCATAATATTTGGGGTTTCTTTGTTATTTATTTAATTGAGTGATTAAGCATCTTCGAGTAGGACAGCAACATTTTCATGGTATCAACTTTGTGTATGATGGTTTTTTTCTTCAAACAAATTACCTGCAAAACTTCTTTAAAAAACCGTGATACTTTTTGAAGAATAAGAATGTAAATCTTCAGTGAGATACTTTATCTGTTGAGTACAAGTTTCAGTGAGATACTGTATCTGTTCAGTAAGGTACTGTATCTGTTCAGTGAGATACTGTATCTGTTCAGTGAGATACTGTATCTGTTCAGTGAGATACTTGAGGTACTGTATCTGTTGAGTACAAGTTTTAGTGAGATACTGTATCTGTTCAGAAAGATACTGTAACTGTTGAGTACAAGTTTCAGTGAGATACTGTATCTGTTCAGTGAGGTACTTTATCTGTTCAGTGAGATACTGTATCTGTTCAGTGAGATACTGTATCTGTTCAGAAAGATACTGTAACTGTCGAGTACAAGTTTCAGTGAGATACTGTATCTGTTCAGTGAGGTACTGTATCTGTTCAGTGAGATACTGTATCTGTTCAGTGAGATACTGTAACTGTTGAGTACAAGTTTCAGTGAGATACTGTATCTGTTCAGTGAGATACTGTATCTGTTCAGTGAGATACTTGAGATACTCTATCTGTTGAGTACAAGTTTCACAAGGTAAGTCAATGGGAAAAACAATTTTTATGACGTTATTGCATATAGAATAAAATTATTAGATACTGTGAAATCATTTGATTTCGTTTACATGAAATTTTGTGGTTTGGGTCAAAAAGGCAATTTCGTGGGGATATGAATTTGTGGATTTCAACTTTTGAATATAAATGAATAGGGATTTTACTAGTTTGCTGAGATTAAATTTTGTAGATTCACTCAACCACGAAATCCTTGAAAATTAGTCCCCCACAAATACTTATGATTTCACAGGAATTGATTTAACCCTTTTCATGCTGGACACGATTGGTTATGCCTTTGCAGCCAGTGTAGATCATGATCAGCCTGCACATCCCTGCAGTCTGGTCATGATCTGCACTGTTCGCTATTCAGTCAGTATCTTTTTGGTAAGCATCCCTTTTGACAGTTAATGGTACTGTCGAAATTGAAAAATGGACAAGTCCATTATAGAAATTCAGCAGGGTAAGGGTTAATATCTTGTAGAGCCTGAGTTAAGTTAGTTTGGAAAATATTGAGGTTTTATGTTCTGATTTGATTTAATGAAGTTAATAAATGAATATGTAGTAAAATTGCAAATTCGGAGTGTTTACATTTATGTTTAGCATGCATTGTTAATTAAAGCATTGTTACAATATGTCCTTTTGTATTCCATGCACTATTTTACTATGGGTTGTTAGCTCAGAGCACAAAGTGCTCAAGGTGAGCTATTGTGACGGATCATTGTCCGAGTGGTGTGCATTGTCTGTCAACACTCTAAAGGCCACATTTGTGACCCAGTCTTCATGAAACTTTGTCAGAATGTTTGTTTTGATGATCTCTAGGCTAAGTCTGAAACTGGGTCACGTTGGGTGAAATACTAGTTTTCTATGCCAGATCAAAGGAAAATCTTGTTAACACTATAGGGTCCACAGTTTAAGTTTTAAACTTATGAGAATTGGTCAGAATGTTTATCTTGATGACCTCTAGATCAAGTTCGAATCTGGGTCATATGTGATTAAAGACTAGGTCAAGTGCTCAAATCACATGAAAAGCATGTTAACAATCTTGAGGCCAGATTATGATCCTATCTTCATGAAACTTGGCCAGAACTTGGTCAGAATGTTTGTCTTGATGATCTCTAGGTAAAGTTTGAAACTGGGTCATGTGGGGTCAAAGACTAGGTCAGTAGGCCACTCTGGTGAGTGGTATAGGGCCATCAAGACCCTCTTGTTTTCCAAGGTTGCCATAGCTTGTTTTCCAATTAACTTTGGCTTGTTTTTAGCTCACGTGACAGGGTGAGCTTTTGTGATCGCCCTTCGTACGTCGTCTGTTCACAATTACTTGTGAACATGATAGAGACCACATTTTGCAAGCAATTTTGATCAGACTTGTACAAAACTTGAATTGGCATGATATCTCAGTTCCTTTCGAAAACTGGCCAGATCCCATTATGTGTTCTAGAGTTATTGCCACTTGAAGGGCCAGACTTTGCATGCGTGCGTCAACAATTTCTTGTCTGCAAGATAGTGGTTTCATTTATGATTTTATTTTAACCAAACTTGCACACAACTTGTATCACCATAAATTCTTGGTTCCTGTCTTGAATTGACCAGATCCTTTTATGGGTTCCAGAGTTATGGCCCCAGAAAGGGCCAAAATTAGCTGTTTTAACTTTGTCTGCACAATAGCAACTTCATTTATGATTTTATTTTAACCAGACTTGCTCACAAATTGTATCACCATAAGGTCTTGGTTTTGTTCTTGATCTGGCCAGATCCCATTATGGATTCCACAGTTATGGCCCCTGAAAGGGCCAAATTTATATTTTGTCCTTGTCTGCACAATAACAGCTTCATTTATGATTTGATTTTAACCAAACTTGACTCTGGCACACATAATTATGTGTTTTTCCCCTTTTCAATTAAAATTTCAGGTTACTATTTTGATTCACAATCACTCTATAATAACTGTTATTACCAAACAGATTTGATTCAAACTTAAAATAGTTGTTCCAAATTATCACCAACATTTTTTGACACAAGGGTCATAACTCTTTTGCTAGAATTTTATGAATTATCCCTCTTTTCATGCCTCCGGAGGTGGCATATTAAAATCACATTGTCAGCCTATGCGTCTGTGTAAATTCTTATCTAGGCTGTAACATCCATAAAGAGGTTTTGAAATAACATGGCATAAATGTTCACCATAATGACATGACATGTCATGCATAAGACCAAGACCATTAGCTCCAAAGTAAAGGTCACACTTAGAGGTTAACATGGTTTGTTTCGTTTCCGATTCATAACGCTGCCTTCCATGAAGGGATTTTGAAATAACTTTGCAGAAATGTGTCATGCGTTAGACTCAGGTCCCTAGCTCCAAGGTCAAGGTCACACTTAGAAGTAAATGGTTAAAAGGGTCCGTTTCTTGTCCAGTCTATAGCTCTGCCATTCATCAAGGGATTTTGAAATTACTTGGCATAAATTTTCCCCATATTGAGACATCTTGTCCTGCGCAAGATCAAGATCCCTAGCTCTAAGGTCGAGGTCACACTTAAAGGTTAATGGTTTACATGGTCTGTTTCTTATCCGATGCATAACTCTGCCGTTGATGAAGGAATTCTGAAATTTCTTGGCATAATTATTGTTCCAAATAATTAGATGACATGTCATGTACAAGACCCAGACACCTAGCTCCAAGGTCAAGGTCACACTTAGAAGTATGAGTAATACTCACATATACGGCGCGGATGGCTACGTCTAGCTACGGACAGAAACGCAAAAATCCGTAACGATCCGTACCTCAGAGTAGTCATTCATATTAATCGGTACTAAAAACGTGGTCAAAACTTATTCCAAACTTGCAAGTTTCTCCAACTTTTGAACATGTGCACAAAAGTCATTCTCATTCATCAGATGTTCGACATGGTACCCGAGACGAACGTTCTACCGGGGTACCAAGGTAGACATCTGGTTTGCGAGAATGACAAAAGTTTGAGCGAACCGTAGCCATTTGAGCGTGACTTTAGTCCAAATTGGCTGAAACTTGTTAATCCGTAGTTAAACATACTTAAACGTAGTTATCCGTGCTGTTACGTACTTCGACGTAGCTGAACGTTGTTATCCGAGGCTGCTCGTGGCATAGTTCAACGTAGCCTACCGCAGACCCGTCCATGCGCTGGGCAAGTTGCAAGGCGCAGTAATACCACAGTCACACATACGGCGCGGATAGCTACGTTTAGCTACGGATAGAAATGTAGTAATCCGTATCGATACGTACCCGAGTCGTACGGATTGATACGGGTTACTGCTTTAAGGTACGGCTCAGATACGTTTTGATACGGATTACTACGTTTCTATCCGTGGCTATACGTAGCTGTCCGCGCTGTATGTGTGACTGGGGTATATAGCGTAATTCAATGTAGTACCTCGTACCTATCCGTACTTCGCGTCCTGTATTGTTTTGTTTGTTTCCTGTTTCTCACCATTTTTCCCGTACTAAGACTGCTCCGTAGTTATACACCCACTGATTAATCCTATCCGCACTGTACCTCAACGCACAGACATTTCTCACTTATCGGACAGAAAAATCTCTAGATTCTATTTCTAGAAATGCTGGAAAATCTTATCTACATCTACATCTACATGATACTTCCAACAATCATTAGCGATTATGACTGGAAGGCGCTTGTCTGGGCAGTGTTAAAAATGAGAAAACTCATTAGGTGCAAAGAATGAAAATTACTACAGGTGCTAAGTTAAAAACATAGTGAAGAAAGTTACTGCAGATGTACAGTAGCCAGCCGCTCAGCAAATATGTTGAGGCTGGGGCTGGACTACATAGTGAGGAAGGCCATTCGATCCATAGTCTGATTGTACAGGGGAAGAAGGAGTTCATGTGGTATTGAGTACGGGGCTGTGGAATTAGGTAGTTATGGTTATGGTCGACGCATACATGATTAGTTCGGATTTTGTAAAAATAGATGAGAGAAGATTGTATGCGCCGTTGTTCTAAAGTTTGCCAGTTTAGGGTGTTAACCATCTGGGTTACACTGCTTGTATAATTATAGTCGTTAAAGATAAACCGTGCAGCTGATCTTTGCACTTTTTCGACTTTGTATGAGAGGGACTTTTGCCAGGGGTGCCAGATGGATGAGCAATACTCGAGTTGTGGACGGACATAGGTGTTATAGGCTTTCTCTTTTACCTTTTTGTTTGTTATCTGAACATTTCTTTTGATGAATTTAAGAGAGTTGTTTGCTTTAGAGGAAATAGTATTAATAAGTTCAGACCAGTTTAAGTCTTTAGTTAGTGTAACACCTAAGTATTTAGCGGTATCGGTAGATTTCAGTTCCTTGTCATGCAGGGTGTAAGGAAACATGACAGGGTTTCGTTTGCGAGTAATTCTCAGCACTTCACACCGGATTAAATTCCATTGACCAGTCCCGTTCCCACTTTTCAAGGGCGTACAAATCTTTTTGTAGTGTTTGGGCATCAGATGAGGACTTGACTGTAAGGTATACTATGGTATCATCTACAAACAGTCTTGCCTTACTTCTAATAGAATCTGGTAGGTCATTAATGTAAGCCAGGAAGAGACAGGGCCCTAGGACAGATCCCTGAGGGACACATGACAGGACAGGCAGGGTGTCAGAAGTGCAGCCGTCTACAACTACTCTTTGGATTCGGCCCTTCAAAAATGACTTTATTCACTGTGATACCAGAGGATGGACACCCAGCTCATTAAGTTTAAATATCAGTTTATTGTGATGAACCTTGTCGAATGCTTTGCTAAAATCCATTACTATTACATCTGTTTGTTGACCTTGGGTTTTCTCACTTATCGGACAGAAAAATCTCTATTTTTAGAAGTGCTGGAAAATCTTATCTCACATGGGTTATCCCACACTCCTGTGACGGACTCCTTCATGCGCTGAATATACATATTATTTATGTAAAATAATTAAAAATCAGGTACCTTTATCTTTTCTCTCCGTTCCTTATAGTGTATTTCTCGATTCAAAATTCATTACTTTATGATAAGAACGTACCGTTACGCTACAAACGATAAAACTAAAGCGGAACTTTGTTATTGTGCGTCACTGAAAAGTCACGACGTCACTTCTGCTTACGGACGTCAATTTCCCGCGTTTTAAATAGTTTCATATCCTCATGCTTGTTTTAAGGTGGTTCGCGGGGTTCCTATGAAAATTTCGAAGTATGAGATATAAGACTGATATTAGGTCTGTATGTACTAACGTCTCCTGTTTTTCATTTGGAGAAAAAAGAAAATCGTTCCGAGTCCACATTTCCTTTGAAGAGCGCCACCTGTCGGCATATGTATTTTTTAAGGGAAATCGCCGTTTTACTGTAATAATCGCATTAAAATTAATGTTATTACATTTTTTTCAAACTCAGGAATATAGCTAAATTCAATGTTATTGTTTACATGTTGCGTTTTGTAAATTATTCCATTTAGAAAATGCTTAGATAAAGAGATATCCGTAGTAGGGGTGGGGAAAGATAGCGAAAATATTCAATGTATTTCATGGCCGTTTAGCCGAAATAAAATAAAACGGAACGGTCAAAGTTCTTGATTTTTAAATATGTTCTTCTTTAATCATTTCTGAACAAGAAAATAAAATAAAAATAGGGGGTCTTCACGGCAGACTTTTTGCAAATTTACTTTTTATTTGTTTTGGTAATGTAAATTTTGTGACGTTGATACACAATGACGGCGTTAACGTCGCGCAAACGCTGATTTCATTATGTCTTTTATTGATATAAACAGGACCTTCAGAGTTCACAAAAATCTTTAGAATCTTTTTTATTTGAATATATTCACATGATGTACATTGTTGCGTATTTTGCAGTCAAAATATATTATCTAGTAATATATATCAGAGTCAGTTAAAGCTACTTGCCCACAGTTTCGGTGAAATTTTTCAACATGTTCATGTTCAACAAGTTTGGCACAAAATGTGAATATGTCGCGCTAAAACATGTACTATAACTACTGAATATGGTATAAGTGGTTGAATTTTTTATGAAAATGTTTCATCTTGCATAACTCGCGTATCTGGCTCCGTATTAAAGGGTTAGTAAAGTGTTGTGGGATCGGGGGTGGGGGTGTAGAAAAAATCTTATCAGTTTATCCGCTATGAATTAAAACGGAGCTGTCAAAATTCTTTATTTTCAAACATAGGTTTCTTTAATTATTTCCCGACAAGAAAATAGAAAAAAGAATGATTTGCAAATTTACATTGAGACGCGCCATGTGAAAACCAACATAGTGGCTTTGCGACCAGCATGGATCCAGACGAGCCTGCGCATCCGCGCAGTCTTGTCAAGACTCCATGCTGTTCGCTTTCAAAGCCTATTTCAATTAGAGAAACTGTTAGCGAACAGCATGGATCCTGACCAGACTGCGCGGATGCAAAACCATTATGTTGGTTTTCTCATGGCGCGGCTCATTTTACCTTTTGTATGAAATGTTTAAGTGCGAAACTGAACGACATTCCTTATTGTTTTTCAATATTTCAAGTGACTAGCTAACAACGAAGATACAAGATACGAAATCTGGTGAAACTGTTTCCAGACAAAAATGAAATACATTTTTAACGAAAAAGAACATTTTGAAGGGTGGCTAAAACATCAATATGTTTCTTTTTTGTTATGATATGTAACTTTATTTAGAGGTTTTGATTTTCATTATAATTCTGATTGTGTATTATTTTTATTGCTTTTTAAACCTATATTGAATATTTTGAATAAATAAAATCATGGAATCTTAAGCAGATGATGGATAAATGAGATAATGCCTCTTACGGTAAAAATGTACTTCAGTCTGTGAACTTGAAACCGTTATTTGAATAAAGCTCATTTTGGTGCCGCTTAGTGCATTAAATTTATAACGTCAACGTGAATGCACAATGCAAACCGTATTGAGGGAAAACTTGCTTCAAAATGACAGAACAAAAATTAAACTCTAACGCATTTCGCTTCAAAACATTCAGAAAATAATATAAAACAGATACAGCCGACGCAGACGATATTTTAGGATGGAAAGATGGAAGAAGGGTGGTTTAACTGAGGCTGCTCTTGCGAAAGGTTTAGAGGCATGCGTTCATTGTTCAGACCCACTGTTTCTGTCAGATGTTTTCAAGGAAACGCACTTTCGACATGGTTCACTGTTGTGCATACAAAAAGTTTCAATTATAGAATTTTAGCGGCAAATTGGGATCATTCTTATTTGATGAAGGTTTTATTCCAAAATCGAAGTATGGTATTCCAGTGCTGAATGCAATATCAAAAAAGTAATCACTATGATTTCATCTCGTGCATTTCTTTTGGTGTTTCAAAAAATTTAAAAGACGGATAAAACTAAGAAATAAATAAAACCACCATTTACATGTACTTTGAAATGTTTTCGCCAGAATGCTGAAAACAAAATATTTGACTGGTATTTAGTGTAAAAGTGCATTTTGACGCAGATGCGAATAAATTCGGGTATTTCAGGACTGCAACTCACTGCAGACCTGGAACGCCTGTATAAATTACAGACCCCGGTATATACCGGATTCAAGCAATTTGAATGAAAATTATCTTTAATGTATATATTTTGTGACCATTGCAATACTAACCCTAACCTTTTGTCAGTATATTATACATATTATACACTAAATGCATGCTGTCGTACAATAATTTGCGTATTTTTGCCGTGCGCTCCGATTGATAATCAGTTCAGGACATTGAGCGCAAAGTGAACAGAAGTTACGATATGCAAGCATCAAATGGGGATTTTACATTTATGCGTTTTGAAGCGCCTTGTCAGATTTTTTCTGTTTATTTTATTTTCACAGTTTTGCATATGATGGATCACAAATGTAACATAATTAGAATGATTATAGTGAAGTCTACAAGCAACCACCGACTGGATATATTCCTTAATGAATTACTGTGATCATTGCGTTGGAGATCCACGGCTTAAAAATGTACCATGAATTGATTACAGTGAAGTCTTCATGCATTAAGTTAGCTCTAAAACTGTTTCAAAAATGGATAAAACAATTTAGCAGATGCGTATTGGTTGCACGCAATGCTAATTACGACGCCAGTATTCAGAAATCCATGTGAATAGACTCTGTTCTTGCAGACAGCTAGTCTAATAGAATTTGAGACAAGCTGAAATTTTAATACCCTGACAGAAACGGCAAGGGTGTCCGTGGTCAACATTTTTAAATGACATTTTACATAATAATAATATAAACAAAATAATTAGCGTCTTTAAGGAAATTGTTGAACTGACATTGAAGTAAATTTCAAGATGATATACTTAGATTGTAAATTACTTAACACTTAAATAATGTGATTCTATGTAGTAAAAATATTTCATTTTTGTGTACTTTCATCATCCTGTATGTACAAAAATGTATCTTTAAAGGACATAATGAACAAAACGTTTGTGTGACGTTAACACCATAAATGACGTATCAACGTCACAATATTTACATTACCAAAACAAATAAAAAGTAAATTTACAAAAAATCTGCCATGAAGACCCCCTATTTTTATTTTATTTCCTTGTTCAGAAATGATTAAAGAAGAATATATTTGAAAATCAAGAACTTTGACCGTTGCGTTTTATTTTATTTCGGCTAAACGGCCATGAAACACATTGAATATTTTCGCCATTTTTCCCCACCCCTACTACGAATATCTCTTTATTTAAGCATTTTCTAAATGGAATAATTTACAAAATGCAACATGTAAACAATAACATTGAATTTAGCTATATTCCTGA
Source organism: Mercenaria mercenaria (assembly GCF_021730395.1). NCBI lineage: Eukaryota > Metazoa > Mollusca > Bivalvia > Venerida > Veneridae > Mercenaria > Mercenaria mercenaria. The sequence continues at coordinate 13,822,833 of NC_069376.1, read as the reverse complement.
GTTTGAAAAAAATGTAATAACATTAATTTTTATGCGATTTTTACAGAAAAATGGCGTTTTCCCTCGAAAAATACATGTGCCGACAGGTGGCGCTCTTCAAAGGAAATGTGGACTCGGAACGATTTTCTTTTTTCTCCAAATGAAAGACAGGATATGTTAGTACATACAAACTTAATATCAGTCTTATATCTCATACTTCGAAATTTTGGTAGGAACCCCGCGAACCACCTTAATTGTTTCTGTTGTGGTAAGTGAGAAATAGAATCCATCATTGGTGTTCGGTAAAGATTGGAAGTCCCAACCCTCGGGTGCACCGCTCAAGTCTTAAACGAGGCACAGCCTCGTTTAAGATTTGGGCGGTGCGCCCTCGGGTTGGGATTTTCTGATCTTAACCGAAGACCAATGACAGATTCTCTATATCCCAATCTGACTTAAGTTCTTGATCTTCTAAACGAAGATCTGAGAGCGACCCATTCACATACGTCTTCTATACATTTTGGATTTTCAGTATTGCTATTCTTATTTTAACCAATCAGACGACTTGTTCGCTTTCAAAGCAAGTGGCCTACCGGCTGAGCTAACCGGCTATCTGACACATACCGACATAAGAATTGTAAATATCAAAAGTCAAGGTTACAGGTTGGCTTGCAAAATGTTGTAAGCTAAGCTCTGATTGGCTAGCGAAAGGGTCGTCAGACGAGGCTATGAATAGGTCGTTCTCAGATCCTATGCGTAGCTTAATAGGAGATATACTTTAGTCAGATTGAGACATATCCGTATGTGTGACTGTAGGTTATAAGAGTCAATAGTTTAATAGAAAATACTTTAATAATACATGTAGTTACCGGTATACTAACCCTAACCAAACTCCCTTTATTACCGAAATTGCAATAAAAGCATTTTTGTCTCGGTAGATTGCACATGTACAGTCTTTTGAATAAGAATAGTGGCACTATAAAAATATTTTGAGTATAGGATATCGACCGAGTACGAAGCCTTTCCCTGTAGAAAAGACCTGAGCACGGGCTTCTTGTGAACACCGAGAGCGCGAAGCACTCGTGGTGTTTCGAGAAGCCCGTGCGCAGGTCTTTCCTACAGAGAAAGGCCTCGTACTCGGTTGATATCCGACTTACATACCGACATTCATTCTCAAAATGTCAGCCCTTATGATTCTGACGAAATTTTATCGCAGGCATTATATCTATATAATGAACTTGAGGATAGAAAGATTTTCCTGACACAGTATACATACAATAAGGAATTAATGTTACTTTTAGAAAAATACGTTTATTCGTAGAAGTTATGGTATGATAATTGTTCCTGTACTTTAGTTTATATAGGTTTAGGAAGTGGTAATAGTGTATATGTGAGGCCGAAAGGGTTTGCTACCCCATCAAATATTACTTGAAAGGTTTATGCAGGATAGTAATCGCCTGCCTACCAAAATAGAATTTTGATATCGGTAGAAATATGAAACATCAGGAAAGTAAAAATTACTTTCATTTTTGCGCCACTATTTGGAGCATAGGTGAGCTATTCTAATCACGTCGGCGTAGGCGTGAGATTTTTTGGTTAAAGTTTTTCGGCAACCTTTGTTTTTCTTTGTTACTATTGCTTATATCTTACTGTTACTTCACATTAACATTGTTCAGCATACAAACAAAGTGTGTGCAGGGGCTGGGCCCATTATACCCAAGGTCAAGGTCACCAAGTTGTTTTACTTGGACTTATTTTCATGTTAATTAATTTTCAAAAGCTTCGTTTATAGACATATATTTGATACTTAAAAAGATAATGACTTGAAATTAAAAACATTTCTTTATAATCATCATATGCATGTATGGTTACAATCCCCATAACTCTAATTGTATTTTAGCAGAATTATGTCCCTTTCATACTTAAAGATTTTTGGCAGTCTTCGCTTTCTGAGAAGTAGGATCTTTTTACATCTTGATGTATCTTCCATTTAAAGTAGAGGTCTCTTATTGAGACATAAATTCATTTTACTGTCAAATCGCCGAATAGTTGAGCGCGCTGTCTTACTGACAGCTCGGATAGTTGAGCGCGCTGTCTTACTGATAGCTCGAATAGTTTAGCGCGCTGTCTTACTGACAGCTCGGATAGTTGAGCGCGCTGTCTTACTGACAGCTCGAATAGTTGAGCGCGCTGTCTTACTGACAGCTGGAATAGTTGAGCGCGCTGTCTTACTGACAGCTCGAATAGTTAAGCGCGCTGTCTTACTGACAGCTCGAATAGTTGAGCGCGCTGTCTTACTGACAGCTCGAATAGTTGAGCGCGCTGTCTTACTGACAGCTCGGATAGTTGAGCGCTGTCTTACTGACAGCTCGAATAGTTGAGCGCGCTGTCTTACTGACAGCTCGGATAGTTGAGCGCGCTATCTTACTGACAGCCCGAATAGTTGAGCGCGCTGTCTTACTGACAGCTCTTGTTGTAGAGCACAGTACGCACATTTTGGTCACAAAACACTAAAAGACATTACCAAAACTGTTTTACAAAAGTTATAAAAGTCAAACCGCTGTCTGCAGATGAGAACTCTTTTAATGTTTCTCGGCGATATATGACCTTTTTGAGTCGATTCGCCGTAAAACCCAACTCATTCATTTTAATGTTACACAATCTGAAATTCCTTTTAATTTATCTAAGTTCTCGGCGCAATATACTTGTGTAATTTTGTTACTCTTAAATACCCTTTTCTTGTACGCAGGAATTTTGGATTTCAAGATGTCCCTTTTCATTCACTTATTTTCATATCAGAAAAGTCGATATGATTTTTTTTTTCCAGAAATGTTGGTATTTTTCCTCTCCTACCGGTCAAAGACTGGTTTTGGTGACAAAAATTCAGCAATTCCGTCCATCAGCCCTTTGCATTTTCGTGTCCTTACCAGAAGTTTGTCATTTATTGCTGGATTTTAAAATAACTCAAAAGTTGTCTCAGTGTTCATCACATTGATCTGACGTGTGGGGCGTAAGACCCAGGCCCTAGTTCAAAGATCAATATCAGACGTATAGGTCAAAGGTCATGAGGTCCTGAAAATTTATGCACATAATGTGTTGATGGTCTAATTGAAAGAACAGCGCTTTCATTTCATTCTCTTTTCGTAAAAAAAATCTTGTCTACAAGAAGGTTGTTGAAAGCTTCAAAAATTATGTAAGAGATTGCCCCCACCCCCTATTTTGAAAGAAGTGAAGTTTTAAAGAACCTGACTTTGAAATACTAGTATATCCCCTTTGTATAAAAGACCGTCCTGAGTATAACTGAAATACGAGTATATCCCCTTAGTATAAAAGACCGTCCTGAGTATAACTGAAATACTAGTATATCCCCTTAGTATAAAAGGCCGTCCTGAGTATAACTGAAATACTAGTATATCCCCTTAGTATAAAAGACTGTCCTGAGTATAACTAGAAAACTACATAAGTGGTTGACTTGATACTTCACACATTTAAAGATGTAAATGAGAGGGTGTGTAGTGACAACGTATCATAAAAGCAGCTAACTTTTTTTCCAAAATAGTTGTGCTGTATAAGAGATGTTCATAATTAAAAAAACACACATTGAGGAGAAGTGAAAAGGCACAAACTGCAACCATCCCTTGTCAATATTATATATCAAAATCTGTATTGCTTAATATTCAAGTTTTCAAATTTATTCAACTGAAATAATGCTTTGAGTGGAATATGCTGGAAAATGGTGAATTGTAAAACATTTTTGTCTGCCTCAGTGCTAGAGCGGTTAGTCTTTATATTCTCTTATAATTTTGATTTCACATAAAAACGTTTTCCTCTCATATTTTACGGCTTTATGTTGAAATTAGGATTTTCTCTCATTTTTAGCTCCACTATTCAAAGAATAGTAGAGCTATTGGACTCGCCCATGCGTCTTCGTCGGCGTCGGCGTCCCGATTTTGGTTAAGGTTTTGTATGTAAGCTGGTATCTCAGTAACCACTTGTGGGAATTGATTGAAACTTCACACACTTATTCACTATGATAAACTGACCTACATTGCACAGGTTCCATAACTCTATTTTGCTTGTTTACAAAATTATGCCCCTTTTTCGACTTAGAAATTCTTGGTTAAGGTTTTGTATCTAAGCTGGTATCTCAGTAACCACTTATGGGAATGGATTGAAACTTCACACACTTATTCACTGTGATAAACTGACCTACATTGCACAGGTTCCATAACTCTATTTTGCATTTTTACAAAATTATGTCCCCTTTTCGACTTAGAAATTCTTGGTTAAGGTTTTGTATGTAAGCTGGTATCTAAGTAACCACCTGTGGGAATAGATTGAAACTTCACACGCTTATTCACTGTGATAAACCGACCTACATTGGACAGGTTTCATAACTCTATTTTGCTTTTTTACAAAATTATGTCCCCTTTTCGACTTAGAAATTCTTGGTTAAGGTTTTGTATGTAAGCTGGTATCTCAGTACCCACTAATGGGAATGGATTGAAACTTCACACACTTGTTCACTGTCATGATCTGACATGCCCTGTGTAGGTCCCATAACTCTACTTTGCATTTTTGCCAAAATTATGCCCCTTTTTCGACTTAGAAATTCTTGGTTACGGTTTTGTATGTAAGCTGGTATCTCAGTACCCACTTATGGGAATGGATTGAAACTCCATACACTTGTTCACTGTCATGATCTAACATGCACTGTGTAGGTCCCATAACTCTACTTTTCAAAATTATGCCCCTTTTTCGACTTAGCAGTTTTTGGTTAAGTTTTTGTATGTAAGCTAGAATTTCAGTATCCACCTATGGTAAAGGATTGAAACTTCACGCACTTGTTCACTTTGTGAACTGATAATTATGCCCCTTTTATCGACTTTTGTATTCATTCAATTGACAAGGCTGTTGAATAGTCGAGCGTTGCTGTCCTACGACAGCTCTTGTTATGATTTTAATCATGCATACATGTAAGGTGCATTTAATAACAAGAAATGTTGATAAAATCATGAACGGTTTTCTTGAAAATCCGTTATTTACCACTGACTATTTCATTAGGTAATCATGATCAATCATGATAAAATCACCATTAAATGCATGTTATTGAAACGTATTCATGTGTTTAATAGATGCTATTTCATCACGTTTTTCACGTGCTCAGGTCTGGGTCAGAACAGCTAGACCTCTGCACGAGAATTCTTTTGTTCAAGGAGGTCTTTCAGGAAAATAAAGACCTCTGTCTAACAAAGGAAGAGGTATGTAAGAACTTTTATATGCATCATTTTGTTATTGCCAACAATTAAAATGGGGTCCATTGGGGAAAAAACCCGCCGCCCTTAAACTTAAGCATGTAATTGTACCATCCAGTTGGCTGCAATTTCAGTATAAAGTTAAGCCTGTAACCTGGCAACTTCCTGCATTGTAAGTATAAGTTAAGCCTGTAACCTAGCAACTTCCTGCATTGTAAGTATAAGTTAAGCCTGTGACCTAGCAACTTCCTGCATTGTAAGTATAAGTTAAGCCTGTAACCTAGCAACTTACTACATTGTAAGTTAAAGTTAAGCCTGTGACCTAGCAACTTCCTGCATTGTAAGTATAAGTTAAGCCTGTAACCTAGCAACTTCCTGCATTGTAAGTATAAGTTAAGCCTGTAACCTAGCAACTTACTGCATTGTAAGTATAAGTTAAGCCTGTGACCTAGCAACTTCCTGCATTGTAAGTATAAGTTAAGCCTGTGACCTAGCAACTTCCTGCATTGTAAGTATAAGTTAAGCCTGTAACCTAGCAACTTCCTGCATTGTAAGTATCAGTTAAGCCTGTAACCTAGCAACTTTCTGCATTGTAAGTATAAGTTAAGCCTGTGACCTGGCAACTTCCTGCATTGTAAGTATAAGTTAAGCCTGTGACCTGGCAACTTCCTGCATTGTAAGTATACGTTAAGCCTGTGACCTGGCAACTTCCTGCATTGTAAGTATAAGTTAAGCCTGTGACCTAGCAACTTCTTGCATTGTAAGTATAAGTTAAGCCTGTGACCTAGCAACTTCTTGCATTGTAAGTATAAGTTAAGCCTGTGACCTAGCAACTTCCTGCATTGTAAGTATAAGTTAAGCCTGTGACCTAGCAACTTCCTGCATTGTAAGTATAAGTTAAGCCTGTGACCTAGCAACTCCTGCATTGTAAGTATAAGTTAAGCCTGTGACCTAGCAACTTACCTACATTGTAAGTATAGTTAAGCCTGTGACCTAGCAACTTCCTGCATTGTAAGTATAAGTTAAGCCTGTGACCTAGCAACATCCTGCATTGTAAGTATAAGTTAAGCCTGTAACCGAGCAACATCCTGCATTGTAAGTATAAGTTAAGCCTGTGACCTAGCAACTTCCTGCATTGTAAGTATAAGTTAAGCCTGTGACCTAGCAACATTTCCCGCATTGTAAGTATAAGTTAAGCCTGTACCGAGCAACTTCCTGCATTGTAAGTATAAGTTAAGCCTGTGGCCTAGCAACATTCCCGCATTGTAAGTATAAGTTAAGCCTGTGGCCTAGCAACTTCCTGCATTGTAAGTATAAGTTAAGCCTGTAACCTAGCAACTTACTACATTGTAAGTATAAGTTAAGCCTGTAACCTAGCAACTTACTGCATTGTAAGTATAAGTTAAGCCTGTGACCTAGCAACTTCCTGCATTGTAAGTATAAGTTAAGCCTGTGACCTGCAACTTCCTGCATTGTAAGTATAAGTTAAGCCTGTGACCTGCAACTTACCTGCATTGTAAGTTAATTAAGCCTGTGACCTAGCAACTTCCTGCATTGTAGTATAATTTAGCTGTGACTACAACGTCCCTGCATTTGTAAGTATAAATAAGCTGTAACCTGCCCATTCCCGCATTGTAAGTATATGTTAAGCCTGTACTAGCACTACTAATTGAAGCATAAGTTAAGCCCGTAAACTAGCTTTTTACTAATTCTAAGATTAAGTTAAGCCTGTAACCATACAACTTAACTGCATTGTAAGTATATGTTAACCTGTGACTAGCAACTTATACATGTGAAGATAAGTTAAGCCCGTAATCTATGTAATTAATGCATTGTAATATAAGTTAGCCTGTAACACTAGCAACTTACGCATTGTAAGTATAAAGTAAAGCCTGTGACTTACAACTTCTAGCACTTGTAGTGAGTGAGTTGGTTTTACGCGAATTTGACACCAATGGTCATATATCGCCTGCATTGAATATAAGTTAAGCCTGTATCTGCATACTTTGCATTGTAAAATTAAGCAACTTCCTGCATGTAAGTATAAGTTCGAACCTTAACCTGCACTTCCTGCAAACCGTACAAGTATAAGTTATAAGCCGTGACCCAGCAACTTCCTGCATTGTAAGTATAAGTTAATCTGTCACCTAGCAACTTCCTGCATTTAAGATAAGTTAAGCTGTCAACTAGAATTACTGCATTGTAAAGAATAAAAGCCTTGCGCTAGCATATCTCGACTGCATTAAGTATTAATTAAGCTTGTGACTGGCTACTTACTGCGATTGTCAAAGTATATAAATAAGCCTTGACCTGGCAACTACTGCATGTAAGTATAAAAGCTGGAAACTGGCCTTACATGCATTGTAAGTTAAGTTATGCCGTGACTGGCAATTTTGCATTGTAAGTATTAAGTTAAGCTGTGACCTAGCAATTCCTGCATTGTAAGTATAGATAAGCCTGTGAACCTAGCAACTTCTGCATTGTAAGTTAAGTTAATCCTGGGTTTACCTATCAACGTCTTTGCATTGAAAGTATAAGTTAAGCCTGTGACTGGACAACTTTTGCAATGTAAGTAAAGTTAAGTTGTGACTAGCAACGTCCTGCATTGTAAGTATAAGTTAAGCCCGTGACCTAGCGAACTTTCTGCATTGTAAGTATAAGTTAAGCCTGTCACCTAGCAACTTACTACATTGTAAGTATAAGTTAAGCCTGTGACCTAGCAACTTCCTGCATTGTAAGTATAAGTTAAGCCTGTGACCTAGCAACTTCCTGCATTGTAAGTATAAGTTAAGCCTGTAACCTAACAACTTCCTGCATTGTAAGTATAAGTTAAGCCTGTGACCTAGCAACTTCCTGCATTGTAAGTATAAGTTAAGCCTGTAACCTAGCAACTTCCTGCATTGTAAGTATAAGTTAAGCCTGTGACCTAGCAACTTCCTGCATTGTAAGTATAAGTTAAGCCTGTGACCTAGCAACTTCCTGCATTGTAAGTATAAGTTAAGCCTGTGACCTAGCAACTTCCTGCATTGTAAGTATAAGTTAAGCCTGTGACCTAGCAACTTCCTGCATTGTAAGTATAAGTTAAGCCTGTGACCTAGCAACTTCCTGCATTGTAAGTATAAGTTAAGCCTGTAACCTAGCAACTTCCTGCATTGTAAGTATAAGTTAAGCCTGTCACCTAGCAACTTACTGCATTGTAAGTATAAGTTAAGCCTGTGACCTAGCAACTTCCTGCATTGTAAGTATAAGTTAAGCCTGTGACCTAGCAACTTACTGCATTGTAAGTATAAGTTAAGCCTGTCACCTAGCAACTTACTGCATTGTAAGTATAAGTTAAGCCTGTGACCTAGCAACTTACTGCATTGTAAGTATAAGTTAAGCCTGTAACCTAGCAACTTACTGCGGTTTCAGTGTAAATTATGCCTGTGACCTAGCAACTTCCTACAGTTTCAGTATAAATTTAGCATGTGACTACCCAACAGCCTCCTGTAATTTGTAGTATAAATGCAGCATGTACACACGCCGAGTGGTGTGTCTGCCCAAAGAAGTATTTATTTTTATAGCTCTTTGGTCTGCCACAGAGTTGAAAGACAACGCTGAATACTGATGGTAGTTTTTTAGCTGTAACTTCCCATTAAGATGTTCGAGTGTGTGACTGCCTGAGCATACCATATAATTAATCTGGATCACTATATTAGATGAATTCTGTTAACTGTTTATATTGGACGTTTATTAAAAGTGATGCGAAAATCAATTTCAGTGGCTCAAATCTAAGTGTTATTATTAATTTTTCAATTCATAGAACGATCTATGCATGCAACATGAATTTTTGTTGCACTCACAATTTTCAAGGGATAAAAGGAAGAAAGTTTTTGTTGTTCTTATTATTTTTATTCTACAAGAACTTGATTATTTTGAACAGTTGTTATATTGGATTTTTTTATTCCGAATTCGAGACTCGTTCGGCTACTGACTGGGCGGCTTAATCTCTGAAGCTAAACATGTTTCGTTTTTGGCATATGTTGACATATGTAGATTTGCAGATGAATCGTTAGTTCTGGAAACATGTTCGGATCCTTTCCTCTTGCAGGCGCGCCGGAAACGCGTATCAAATATACTGTATATAATCGGATTGACCGCACAGTTCAGGAAGTAGGACCTTGTCAGGATCCTGTAAACAGCTTTACTTCCGGTCGAAGAGTCGTCTGCAAAGTTGCTCTTAAACTGTCTCACAATAAGATGTGGAAGAAAACTTAGAATGAACACAAGTGTTACAAGAAACATGACAAAAGTCGTTTTCCTTGCGGTGGCTTGGTTTTGCAGATATGCTTGCGACTGTTTTCTTCCAAGTCCTTTATTCAAGTTGTGGACATGGCTTCTTACCTTTTGTCCGATCATACAGTACAAAATCACTAATAAAATAACACCAGCTATGAACAGGATAGCAAGCGCGAGAGTATATAAAGACGGAAATGGCGTTTCTTTTACATCGTTGTTAGTTCCACAGTCACTTCCGGTCAGATTGAATTCTTGGATATCGAACGTATCTTTTCCATAAATAATTATGGCTGGCCATGAAATTATCAGTGCAAAAACTACAGCCAAAACGCATAAACATTTTGCAACGCCTGCCTTTATTTGCCATCCAAATGGTTTCCATATCTTCCGGAATCGATCTATTGCAATAAAGATAAGTAAGAATGTTGATGAATTGGTACACACACCGTTTGTGAATCGTGCCAGTTTACAAAGCCACCCCAGTTTGAAAGTATATTGGTCCAGAACAGTGACAATTTCGAGTGGAATCGCCACGCAGCAAGAAAATAAATCTACTGCCGCCATACTTAGGACGAAACACTGCACATTAGAGAATGTGAACCTAGTCCGGTAAATGTGAATGACTAAACTATTTCCAACCATTCCGGACAGTGATATGATTGACAAATAGAAAACAGTTGGTATGAGTGTGTCAAGTTCCTCATTATTTAAGTCATCCAGTGTTGGTGTTTGTTGTCCGTTTGTCCGTTCTGTGTTATTCATCTCTCACACTAGGCAAATGACTATCCACAGGCAGCATACAATGAACCTGCAAAACAAATCGCTGATATAATACATGTATATAGCACTTAGTACCCTACAGTCATGCATTTTAGAAATGGCAAAACAAAGCTTTACACATGATTCAGTATGAAATTAAATCAAAGTTTGGGTATCAGTAGTTTAGGTTAGACAAAATACTGAAGTCTTACATTCAAAGTTGTAAATCTAAGTTCGATAACCAGTCTCAAAACTATAGCATCTGATTAGCTGAAATTGACCCATGACAATGTTTATTCTTGAACTGGCCTACAATTTCAGGCTCTGTTCATCATTTTGACATTTATTGTGTCTTTGACAAGACAGCTAATTTATAAATACAAACAATAAAAACAAACTGTACCTATATATAGTTATCGCACAATATTATGGTGTTTTGAAATGTAAACAAACAAAAGATTAAGTCGATTAACAACGTTTCTGATCACAGGCACCAGACCAGAAAGAAAATGCCTCCGTACATGTTATACCCTACCCCTAGGTATAACCAGCTTCTTACATTATACTAGGGGTAGGGTATAACATTTTATACCCTACCCCTAGGTATAACCAGCTTCTTACATTATACTAGGGGTAGGGTATAACATTTTATACCCTACCCTTAGGTATAACCAGCTTCTTACAATACTAGGGTAGGGTATAACATTTTATACCCTACCCTAGGTATAACCTGCTTCTTACATTATTCAGGGTAGTGGTATAACATTTTATCCTACCCTTAGGTATAACCAGCTTTTACAATTATACTAGGGTAAGGTATAACATTTTACCCTACCTAGGTTATAACCAGCTTCTTACATTATACTAGGGGTAGGGTATAACATTTTATACCCTACCCCTAGGTATAACCAGCTTCTTACATTATACTAGGGGTAGGGTATAACATTTTATACCCTACCCCTAGGTATAACCAGCTTCTAACATTATACTAGGGGTAGGGTATAACATGTACGGAGGAATTTTCTTTCTGGTCTGGAGCCAGTGTTCCCGATGCAAACACTAATTCCTCGTTGGCCGAGTGGTTATGCGCTCCGTTTCGTACATTTTCGTCGGGAGTTTGATTCCAAGACCCAACTACGTTTTTTTAATTTATGCTAGGTTTAACAAAGAGAGCTGAAGTTAGCTAATCAAGTTCCAACTGATTCATTAACGAAAGAAATATTATCAACACGCAATCATGTTTTAATACACTTCGCCTTAAACATTACAAATTTTATGACAGTCTTACACTTCACTTTAAACTGAATTGCCCTCTGATTTATTTAAAGATGCTGCTGAAATTATACGAAAACAAGAACAAAGAATGAACTAGAAACTGGAGAAAAAAATCTTTTTCTACGAATGGAAGATTCGAACCTTCAAAAGTATCAGTTCAAATTGAGAGCTTTTATCCACACATCCCCTGCGTATTATCCAGCTTCCAAAACCATTTTTTATTTACATAATGCTAAAAACAGAAACGTCATAAATACTGATTAAACATTTTTGTAACGTTGAGATTTTGCAAAATTACGCTGAAATAAGAGTAACCAAATATACAGGAATATGTCTACATGTCAGCTAATTGATCCGCACATTATAATTTCGAAATAATATTTAAATGACAGTCACGTAGGAAGCATTTTCAGATTGGTGTGGGGCACACATTTTGAAAATCAGCCTAAAATTGACTCGCTGTCAAAACATTGCTAAGACAATTACCTTAATCGGTCAAAGTATTGGGGAACCCCCTCCCTCCCCCCCCCCCCACCCCCACACACACACCCCGCTCCCCTGTCCTGTTCCTACATGTATACGGTCCAGAATGATAAAATAAAGAGAAAATTAAATATATATATGCTCGTTACTTTAATTCGTTTAAATCCTCTTCACTTTTTTCAATTATCTGTGGTATGTTATTGTGAGACAAGACGCACGTTACTGAGACAAACAGGAAATGAAATCAATTGATATCCCGGCATTAAGGAGATTATGACAGTTTTCCCACCACATGTTTATATACATTGTAATATATTCATGTATCTATTTAGATAGGATAACCGATGTAAAACGATCTTTCAAAATGTTCACAGTGCCAAAGTGTATTCTGTTCCTTCTGTTTGGTCAATTACCTATGATTACCAGACCTTTTTTACTTGTCCCTCTGTGTAAAATGTATATTAAGTTTAATATGCCATGACAGGCATCTGCCCTCTGTGTAAAATGTGTATAAAGTCAAACATGCCATGACAGGCACCTGCCCTCTGTGTAAAATGTATATAAAGTTGAACATGCCATGACAGGCACCTGTATTATGCAGACACTTGTGTTAAGCCGCCAGTCAACTAACTTAATGCAGTGGTCTACCTTTCTATTTCTGCCAGTGGTCTATCTTTCTATTTCTGCCAGTGGTATACCTTTCTATTTCTGTCAGTGTGTTAGAAAATATTCAATTATGTGCACTTGCCGGAAGACCACATTTTTTAATTCGATAGCATATCGCATTCGGTACATATCGCATGTTACCGTTACGGTAGAGGAATCGATCCCGATTTTCGTCGCCTCGCCACGGTTGGATCGATTCCCTTCTAACAGTGACAATTACTAAGTCTTAATAAAGTGTAACATTTACACCACATAAAAAGGTGAAACTCGGTTCGTCCTGTATGTCTGGTATTTACAACACACAAAACACCACATAAAAAGTGGAACTCGGTTCGTCCTGTATGTCTGGTATTCACACCACACAAAATACCACATAAAAAAGTGGAACTCAGTTCGTCCTGTATGTCTGGTATTTAAACTCGGTTCGTCCTGTATGTCTGGTATTTACACCACACAAAACACCACATAAAACAGTGGAACTCAGTTCGTCCTGTATATCTGGTATTTAAACTCGGTTCGTCCTGTATGTCAGGTATTTGCACCACACAAAACACCACATAAAACAGTGGAACTCGGTTCGTCCAGTATGTGTGGTATTTACACCACACAAAACACCACATAAAACAATGGAACTCGGTTCGTTCAGTATGTCTGGTATTTACACCACACAAAACACCACATAAAACAGTGGAACTCAGTTCGTCCTGTATGTCTGGTATTTAACCTCGGTTCGTCCTGTATGTCAGGTATTTGCACCACACAAAACACCACATAAAACAGTGGAACTCGATTCGTCCTGTATGTCTGGTATCTAAACTCGGTTCGTCCTGTATGTCTGGTATTTACACCACACAAAACACCACATAAAACAGTGGAACTCAGTTCGTCCTGTATGTCTGGTATTTAAACTCGGTTCGTCCTGTATGTCTGGTATTTACACCACACAAAACACCACATAAAACAGTGGAACTCGGTTCGTCCTGTATGTCTGGTATTTACACCACACAAAACACCACATAAAACAGTGGAACTCAGTTCGTCCTGTATGTCTGGTATTTAAACTCGGTTCGTCCTGTATGTCTGGTATTTACACCAAACAAAACACCACATAAAACAGTGGAACTCGCGGTTCGTCCAGTATGTGTGGTATTTAAACCACACAAAACACCACATAAAACAGTGGAACTCAGTTCGTCCTGTATGTCTGGTATTTAACCTCGGTTCGTCCTGTATGTCAGGTATTTACACCAAACAAAACACCACATAAAACAGTGGAACTCGCGGTTCGTCCTGTATGTCTGGTATTTAAACTAGGTTCGTCCTGTATGTCTGGTATTTACACCAAACAAAACACCACATAAAAAGTGGAACTCGGTTCGTCCAGTATGTGTGGTATTTAAACCACACAAAACACCACATAAAACAGTGGAACTTGGTTCGTCCACTATGTCTGGTATTTACACTACACAAAACACCACATAAAACAGTGGAACTCAGTTCGTCCTGTATGTCTGGTATTAAACTCGGTTCGTCCTGTATGTCAGGTATTTGCACCACACAAAACACCACATAAAAAGTGGAACTCGGTTCTTCCTGTAAGTCTGGTATTTAAACTCGGTTCATCCTGTATGTCTGGTATTTACACCAAACAAAACACCTCATAAAAAGTGGAACTCGGTTCGTCCAGTATGTGTGGTATTTACACCATACAAAACACCACATAAAACAGTGGAACTCAGTTCGTCCTGTATGTCTGGTACTTAAACTCGGTTCGTCCTGTATGTCTGGTATTTACACCACATAAAAAGTGGAACTCGGTTCGTCCAGTATGTGTGGCATTTACACCACACGAAACACCACATAAAACAGTGGAACTCGGTTCGTCCTGTATGTTTGGTATTTACACCACACAAAACAGTGGAAATCCGTTCGTATTTTCACCACATTGCATGGAAATTTATTTTATCATGGTGATATGAACAGCTTCAGCGTAAGATCGGTCGTATGGAAGCTAAAAAAAAGCAACAAAATTCAAAGGTACTACTAAAAATCTTTCTAATTTCGTTGATAAAAAAGTAACCAAGAGTTAAACTGACAGTGCATTTACTGAATTGCCCTGACAAACCATTCAGTTATCAAATTTTATATTATATGACCTGAGAGGAAACACATCTGTTTTTCAAGTTTTGATAATCTGTTGAACATAGAATGTTCATATAACCGTGACAGTGGACAGACGTCATCTAGCCGTGGCAGTGGACAGACGTTCATATAGCCGTGACAGTGGACAGACGATCATATAGCCGTGACAGTGGACAGACGATCATATAGCCGTGACAGAGGACAGACGATCATAAAGCCGTGACAGTGGCCCACGATCATATAGCCGTGACAATGGCAGACGATCATATAGCCGTGACAATGTGACAATGGACAGATGATCATATAGCCGTGGCAGAGGACAGACGATCATATGGCCGTGATAGAAGACAGACGATCTATCTAAGCACAGTCATATTGACGTGACAGTGGACAGACGATCATATATGGCCGTGACAGTGCACAGACCTATATAGCCATGACAGTGGACAGACGATCATATAGCCGTGAACAGTGCACAGAACTATTTAGCCATGACAGTAGACAGACTATGTATCTAAGCACAGACCTATATAGCCGTGACAGTAGACAGACGATGTATCTAAGCTCATACCTATATAGTCGTGACAGTGAACAGACGATGTTTCAAAGCACATACCTATATAGCCGTGACAGTGCGCAGACCTATATAGCCATGACAGTGGACAGACGATCATATAGCCGTGACAGTGCACAGAACTATTTAGCCATGACAGTATACGGACGATCTAAGCACAGACCTATATAGCCATGACAGTGGACAGACGATCATATAGCCGTAACAGTGCACAGAACTATTCAGCCATGACAGTAGACAGACGAGGTATTAAGCACAGACCTATATAGCCGTGACAGTGGACAGACGATCTATCTAAGCACATACCTATATAGCCGTGACAGTGGACAGACGATCTATCTAAGCACATACCTATATAGCCGTGACAGTAGACAGACGATGTATCTAAGCACATACCTATATAGCCGTGACAGTGGACAGACGATCTATCTAAGCATAGACCGATATAGCCGTGACAGTAGACAGACGATGAATCTAAGCACATACCTATATAGCAGTGACAGTTGACAGACGATCTATCTAAGCATAAACCGATATAGCCGTGACAGTGGACAGACGATCTATCTAAGCATAAACCGATATAGCCGTGACAGTAGACAGACGATCTATCTAAGCACAGACCTATATAGCCGTGACAGTGGACAGACAATCTATCTAAGCATAAACCGATATAGCCGTGACAGTGGACAGACGATCTATCTAAGCATAAACCGATATAGCCGTGACAGTAGACAGACAATCTATCTAAGCATAAACCGATATAGCCGTGACAGTAGACAGACGATCTATCTAAGCACAGACCTATATAGCCGTGACAGTGGACAGACAATCTATCTAAGCATAAACCGATATAGCCGTGACAGTGGACAGACGATCTATCTAAGCATAAACCGATATAGCCGTGACAGTAGACAGACGATCTATCTAAGCACAGACCTATATAGCCGTGACAGTGGACAGACAATCTATCTAAGCATAAACCGATATAGCGTGACAGTAGACAGACGATCTATCTAAGCACATACCTATATAGCCGTGACAGTGGACAGACGATCTATCTAAGCATAAACCGATATAGCCGTGACAGTAGACAGACGATGAATCTAAGCACATACCCATATAGCCGTGACAGTGGACAGACGATCTATCTAAGCATAAACCGATATAGCCGTGGCAGTAGACAGACGACGAATCTAAGCACATACCTATATAGCCGTGACAGTGGACAGACGATCTATCTAAGCATAAACCGATATAGCCGTGACAGTAGACAGACGATCTATCTAAGCACAGACCTATATAGCCGTGACAGTGGACAGACGATCTATCTAAGCATAAACCGATATAGCGTGACAGTAGACAGACGATGTATCTAAGCACATACCTATATAGCCGTGACAGTGGACAGACGATCTATCTAAGCATAAACCGATGTAGCCGTGACAGTAGACAGACGATATATCTAAGCACAGACCTATATAGCCGTGACAGTGGACAGACGACCTATCTAAGCATAAACCGATATAGCGTGACAGTAGACAGACGATGTATCTAAGCACATACCTATATAGCCGTGACAGTAGACAGACGATGTATCTAAGTATAAACCGATATAGCCGTGACAGTAGACAGACGATGTATCTAAGCACAGACCTATATAGCCGTGACAGTGGACAGACGATCTATCTAAGCATAAACCGATATAGCCGTGACAGTAGACAGACGATGTATCTAAGCACAGACCTATATAGCAGTGACAGTTGACAGACGATCTATCTAAGCACAGACCTGTATATTTAAGGAAATTGTAAAAATCTAAATTATTTTCTTCACAGAACTATGTAACCGTTGTAAAAAGTGCAGAAGCCATTGATCAAATTGTTGATATAATTTGAGTTTTACAAATGTTTAGGCTATTAGAAAAAGACATCACAGCTTACAAAAAATAATGACGTTCCGCGTCTGCCACCCGACCCCTGTCTTATCAGTTCTAAAAATAGAAAATGCAACGGATTTGTATACAAACACAATCTCTCCTATATTGGTTGTAAGCAAAATACATTGCATACTTGAAATATATAAAACGCCTTGCATAGCTAAAAATGGAGCACTTGAAATGCATTCTCTATGTCTGAATCACACAGTCCAGTACATGATCCTCCATAGATTTGTATTTTATTTAGTTCGTGATGTCATTATTAATCCTTCATTTTACAAAAAGAAACAAAGAACGTATCAATTATTTGTCCTGTAATTGTTCTATTTCCATGGACACTGCTTAAATTTCGTCAACTGTTTTCTGTTGCCAAGCAATGAAAACTGCTTGTTAATCCTATCCGGTCGCTGACATTGAAGGACCTCGTGATACTTTAGAAATGATTTCTTTTTAAACTGAGACGACAAACCTTTGAGTTTGCAAGTAAATATAAGGTCACTGACAAACAATATATAAGGTCACTGACAAACAATAATATTTTGAAAAAAATCCTGTGACTTGTTACATCTATAAGTACCGCAGTATTGTGGCGTTTATATTTTTAGCAACGTGTAAATAAACAGTCAGTGGTTAGCAATCTCTTTTAAAACAGAAGATATTAGAAATAAGATCAACAGTTGGCTTGATGGCTCAGTACGTTGAGTGGACATGTAATCATTTGGTACTGATAGTTTTGATGGTTCGAACCTTGCATCCATCCTTATTTTTATTTTGTATTTAATTTATATACTTTGTGTAAGATTTTTTTCTCTCTGGTTTCTAATTTATTTACGAAGCCTCAAAAACATTGGATCATATTTAAGATGAAGCGTATTTAAACATCATCACGTGCTAATAGCGACAAATACAAGTTAGTGAACAAGTTAGTACTAGATTAACAAACTTGTGTTGTTTTCGTTGAATCATATTGAAAAAAAAGGAAATTAAATACACTTTTCAAAATACTTTTTACGGGTCCTGGAATAGAACTCCCGACAAAAAAGTGTAAGACGGATAGGGTTACAGCTCGACCAACGAGGAATTACTATTTGCAGCGTAAACGTTGTGTATTGACTTAAATTTATGCTATTGTTTTGTTTGTTTACCTACATTTCAAAGCGCATTATTACTGTGCGATACCTCTAGTCGTCTTTGATACCATGTTCTCATATTTACTAAGCAATTTACGTAGATTTTGATTAGTTCACACCAGATTTCTCATCACTAACACAATACTATCGGATAAATGTCATTTGCAATAGTTTCAAAAATTTATAATGCATGTTTTTTTCCATGATATCTTATTTCCTGCGAGAATATCTCGTCAGATGCTTGATAAAATTCTAATCTTATACATGCAATTTATTTACTCGTTGCGTGTCTATTATTAGAAACACATTTCAACTTGGTGCATTCGAATGGAAGGCCATTATAATATATTAGGCCATGCTAATTGCCAATTGCTAAATGCGAAACAGTAAGTGAAACTGAATGCTATTTGCTAAATGATTATGTCAAGTATTGATTTTTAACCGGTAAATATAACCGATGAATTACAATTGTTATTTCCGAAGTGCAGAAAATAGATGCGAAATACTTATTTTACTGAAGAGCTAAATGCAACGGTGGATGATATCATTTAAATAGTCATTCGCTTTCTTACATAATTTCATCATGTTTATCTCTTTTGTAAAACGTTTTACTAAACAATTATGGTCGCATGTTCCCATTACCTACCGAGCCTGTCAATGCTATAAATAACCAAAAAATGAGACCGGTCTTGTTTTAAAAAAACACTAAAAGTTACATTCATTAGTTTAAGAGATACAAATTTTTAATTATTAACATACAACTTGACGATTAGCATTGATAATTGGACAATAAGCATTAGCTATTTGACATAAAGCAATTGGCATTTAGCATCTAATATGAAGCAACTGACATTCAACATTAAATTTTATTCTAACACGATCCGATTAATTTTCCTATTAAACAAAGAAGACAGAAAACATAGAGGATATTACATGAGTGTCTTTTCATATTGAATTTATTAAACGAGTTGAATAAAATAATAAAATGCGAGGCTCTGCCGAGCATTTTATCAATTTTATTCAACGAGTTTAATAAATTCAATGTGGAAAGTCACAAATGTAATATTCTTTTTATCACATTTTAACCTTTCCTGTTGGAACATCAAAAATTCTACTTTCTTTTACTATATAAACAAGTCAATCTGACCGACGTTTCCTACGGTATAAATGACGTCGACGTCAAAGCTTTATTACACTAGTGTATTATCATTTTTATTTAATGGCTTTATTATATACACTCCCGCGACGTCAAATATGTGATAAAGTGAGTTATTATACAACAAATCACTGTTCTGACGTCACAATTATTACGTCATGGCGTCTAACGGAATAGCGGCGCGCTGGAAAAGAAACCGATTGAAAACGGGCAAATATTTAATGAATGTCGTCAAGGATGTGCTTAAAATCCTTGGTAACGTGTTAGAATCGAAATAATATATCTCATCCAGTGATTTGTCGTTGAATAAATCATTGTTTGTCGTTCAGATGCGTATTATTATATCACTCGGGCTGCGCCCTCGTGATAAAATTCATATGCATCTGAACTCCAAACAATGATTTATTCAACGACAAATCACTGGATGAGATATATTATTTCTTAAATATTTGTCGTTTATCATTTGGCAATAAGCATGGAGCTTAAATTTTACACGAAGAAGAATCTGAACATTTTGTCGCCTGAATGGAATGTTGCTATATCAACCTTTAATATCATTTTACTTCCGTTAAAAGTGATATTCTAACAGGATCCGATTCATTTTCTTATTAAACAAAGAAGGCAGAAAACAGTGAATTATAATATAACAAATCACTGTTCTGGCGTCACAGTTATTACGTCATGGCGTCAAACGGCATAGCGGCGCGCTAGAAAAGAAACCGATTGTAACGGGCAAATATTTAATGAATGTCGTCAAGGATGTACTTAAAAATCCTTGTTAACGTGTTAGAATCGAAATAATATATCTCATCCAGTGATTTGCTCTTGAATAAATCATTGTTTGTCGTTCAGATGCGTATTATTATATCACTCGGGCTGCGCCCTCGTGATATAATTCCGTCGCATCTGAACTCCAAACAATGATTTATTCAACGACAAATCACTGTATGAGATATATTATTTCTTAAATAAAATATGTATATATCCTGTTCTCATTTAGATTTGGACTAAGTACGATTTTTAAACAAAATTAACTTTTTTTATTTTTCATTTTTGAGATACAGCAATAAAAAGAAAAATTGTTAAAAGTGACCGGCTTAAATTTCAACGATATAATGGCAATCTGCATCTCTAAAATAAAACACTGACTTTATGCATAATCATTCATTGATTCATTTTCCAGACATGACGATAGAACATAATGAAATATAAATTTAAATTAATATCAAAACTAAGAAATCATAAATCATTTAAAATCATGGAAAATTGACCACATTGTGCATTTATGTTTAGGCTATTGTGATTTTCTTTATCAAGATTTTAGAATTTTATTAAAAAAGTCGAGACTTACTTGCAGTTTCTGGTCTTTCCACAGTACAATAACTAGAGCAAAAGCACAATAATACTCGATTTATAACATTAGTACTAAGTTTGATATAAACAATGATCCTACCATACTTGAAAGGTTAAATAATCACGTGACCGGAAACATCCTCTTGTTTTATTGATACTGCTCCAACTCGAATTAATAAATACAGTAACACTAAAAACATCGTCCCCAGCAAACCTGCTAGTATACTACTAGTAGATATCTCATTCTGCAAATGTCGGAAGAACATGCGCATGCTCGTTTATTCGACTTAGCGATTCTGCTGTATCTTAATTGTTACAATTTCTGGGCTCTAAAATAGCTGGAACGACTATACTTACCTAGTCTGTGTTCAGACCGTATGTTTTGTTCACAGGAGATAACTCCTGAGGCAATACAAATTTTGTATCATTATGTCCCTTTTATTCTCAAAACATAATCTGAGCCAAGAATGATGAAGTCAAAATATATAAAAGAATTATTTTTTCTAAAAAAAAAAAGATTATCTAGTCGGTAGCCAGACTAATACTTACCAGACCTTCCTGAAAACACTATTTTGCTATTATTTATTTCTTAAATCAAGCTCATCTGGACGTCTGTGCCTGATTTATCAAGGTTCAGTGTTCAGATAAGCAGCAATTGAACCACGAAAGTGGCAGTGAATCTGAATGAAGAACCGTGAAAAAAATAGAAGATAAATGACAATAAGGCCTTGAATGTTTTCATTCTGACAAGCACACTGGAATATTTTGGGGAAAAAATATGCTGGACGTTATTTAAGAGACGGCCTCTTTACTCATCATCCCCAGTGTTGGGCAGGAGATAAAGTTCCCGTTTTAACTCATTAATTAACTGTCATTTGATAACAGTCCTATTTTCCTTACCGGTAATAATATAAATATAAAAATGATTTTTTTTTGTTGCTTTATTACATCTTAACCTTTGGCACAAGACTACGAAGTTAGATCTCTGTTCTATAGAGTAGGCTTAGATCTCTGTTCTATAGAGTAGGCTTAGATCTCTGTTCTATAGAGTAGGCTTAGATCTCTGTTCTACAGAGTAGGCTAGGTAAAAACATTTAGGCCTATAATATGTCTGAGCTCATTTATGTGGTCATTGACTGCGGAGAAGAAGTTGGTACCTATCTGGTACAGAATATAAAAACATGTGTTAATAAATTGAAATTACATTGAAAAACGGTTTTAAACAAAATTAAAAAGCACAGAAATTACAACCAATTTACACTTATTTTGTATAAACGAACCCATGTGTTCATCTGTCTAACTTAGACCACTGAAAACGTGATAAAGCAGACAAAACAATATATAATCTGTAACCATAATTTATTTGCTGGGTAAATGTACAGTACAGTCAATATGTGCTAGTTTGAGATGGGGAAAACATATGCTACAAATATTTATCACATACTGAAATTCAATGAAAAAATAATTAAAACACTTATTTTAGAAAGCGCTTATTTTAAATATTACAAGAGCTGTGACAACGGGGACCAGCGTGAACCCCTCCTCCAAAAACATTTTTCTCACAAGTAAGAATTGATTAAGATCTTCTTTTTTTTTTTTTTAATGGCCAATTAGAGGGTAAATTTAGATTTACTGATAAGAGTTGGAATGATTTCTATTGTTTATAAGGGGAAGAATGCTTTTTGTTTTTGTTGTTAAAATAATATATTAGAGGGAAAATATAAAATATGGGTAGGTGTAGCTGGTCCCCTCCACCCCTTAAGGGAATAGCAAAAATCATTAACAGATTTCAGTAGTAATGACTCGGCCTAGTGGTCCAAGGGACATAACTTTAGATTACGTAACTATCAAAACCACACGAGTATCGGACCTGGGACAAAAATATATGGCAAGGCTGATATACAGTATGTCAGTAGACATGTATCTTTTGAAGGGGGCTCATATTTCACTACATATTTTCATTTTGGACTCATTTAGGATAAAAACTAGGGTTTTTATCAGTCTGGTCATATTTTTTGTACCAGGTCCGATACTGGTATCTGTGATCAAAACCGGAAGTATATTATTCTGACAGGACAAGTTTTGACTGCCGTTTTGACTGTTATAAAATTGTTACAAGGTCAAAGTTTGCGGACTATATATATATTAGTAATCTGTGTTCCATGATAAACACGACATAACTCATATGACTGATAAAATGAACACGGGATTTTATCATTTACATGTATTTGGTATTAAATCAGTACACCAGTGAAATTTACTTTCGGTTTGCAAGGTAGCGGACATTTAGCAGTTTAAGATGAGATATTTATCAGTATTTTTCCTTTCCTTGGTTGTATACAACTGCTATGCGGACACACCTGCTAATTGTACATATGAGGATATCAGAGGGACATGGATCTTCTCTTATACACAGGTAAACTCGTAATTTATTTAGACCTTCTGAAATCGGTTATCTGATGTGTAACTGTATACTAACGAGTATGTAAATTCACTTCCCCAAACACATGTCTTGAAGGGACTCCACAAGAAACAGGAATAAGGGGCCATTAAACGCACTTTTAGACCGAATGTTTAACGTTCTCTATTCTGACTAAGAATCATCTGCATTAGATATTCTTTTTGAAAAACGTATTGTTACAATATGTATAGGAAAGGAAGTTTACAGTTGCCTACATTATGTTGTGAAACTGATTCCATATGAAATAAAAACGAACACGCTGGTTAAGTTATTTAGAAGACAACAAATTTATGGTGTCATGAACTTGTTTTTTCTGCCTTTGCTTTAGCTGGTGCCGAGATAACCCGTTCGTTTTCTTCTAGCCAATATTAATGCCTGACCTACGTGTATTGTGCTGCAGTTTGTATCATTGTAATTCATAAGTAAATTAAAATCTCCTACCTCAGAAAGAATTATTCTAGAAACTTTCAACATTTTTACGATATTTGTGTTATAAATTTGTATATATTATTTTATGTCAGATTGGAGGCGATAACAAGATCAACTGTAGCACGGAGACAGACTATAAATCCTCTATTAAACTTACTCTTGATTTCCCGGACTTTGCCGTGGACCAGTATGGAAACACGGGTAAGTTTTCCTGAACTTCCACTCTCAGATGAACGTCATTCTAACTAAGATAGTGATAGATAATGTACACTTTTGTACGTCAAGCTATACAAAAATATAGAGCCTCTGTTGCCGAGAGATCAAGGTCGCTGAAGCTATACAAAAATATGGAGCCTCTATTGTCGAGAGATCAAGGTCGCTGAAGCTATACAATACATATAGAGCCTCTGTTGTCGAGCGATCAAGGTCGCTGAAGCTATACAATACATATAGAGCCTCTGCTGCCGAGAGATCAAGGTCGCTGAAGCTATACAATACATATAGAGCCTCTATTGTCGAGAGATCAAGGTCGCTGAAGCTATACAATACATATAGAGCCTCTATTGTCGAGCGATCAAGGTCGCTGAAGCTATACAATACATATAGAGCCTCTGCTGCCGAGAGATCAAGGCCGCTGAAGCTATACAATACATATAGAGCCTCTATTGTCGAGCGATCAAGGTCGCTGAAGCTATACAATACATATAGAGCCTCTGTTGTCGAGCGATCAAGGTCGCTGAAGCTATACAATACATATAGAGCCTCTGCTGCCGAGCGATCAAGGTCGCTGAAGCTATACAATACATATAGAGCCTCTGCTGCCGAGAGATCAAGGTCGCTGAAGCTATACAATACATATAGAGCCTCTATTGTCGAGCGATCAAGGTCGCTGAAGCTATACAATACATATAGAGCCTCTGTTGTCGAGCGATCAAGGTCGCTGAAGCTATACAATACATATAGAGCCTCTGTTGTCGAGCGATCAAGGTCGCTGAAGCTATACAATACATATAGAGCCTCTGCTGTCGAGCGATCAAGGTCGCTGAAGCTATACAATACATATAGAGCCTCTGCTGTCGAGCGATCAAGGTCGCTGAAGCTATACAATACATATAGAGCCTCTGCTGCCGAGAGATCAAGGTCGCTGAAGCTATACAATACATATAGAGCCTCTGTTGTCGAGAGATCAAGGTCGCTGAAGCTATACAATACATATAGAGCCTCTATTGTCGAGAGATCAAGGTCGCTGAAGCTATACAATACATATAGAGCATCTATTGTCGAGAGATCAAGGTCGCTGAAGCTATACAATACATATAGAGCCTCTGCTGCCGAGAGATCAAGGTCGCTGAAGCTATACAATACATATAGAGCCTCTATTGTCGAGCGATCAAGGTCGCTGAAGCTATACAATACATATAGAGCCTCTGTTGTCGAGCGATCAAGGTCGCTGAAGCTATACAATACATATAGAGCCTCTGCTGTCGAGCGATCAAGGTCGCTGAAGCTATACAATACATATAGAGCCTCTGCTGTCGAGCGATCAAGGTCGCTGAAGCTATACAATACATATAGAGCCTCTGCTGCCGAGAGATCAAGGTCGCTGAAGCTATACAATACATATAGAGCCTCTGTTGTCGAGAGATCAAGGTCGCTGAAGCTATACAATACATATAGAGCCTCTATTGTCGAGAGATCAAGGTCGCTGAAGCTATACAATACATATAGAGCCTCTATTGTCGAGAGATCAAGGTCGCTGAAGCTATACAATACATATAGAGCCTCTGTTGTCGAGAGATCAAGGTCGCTGAAGCTATACAATACATATAGAGTCTCTGTTGTCGAGAGATCAAGGTCGCTGAAGCTATACAATACATATAGAGCCTCTGCTGCCGAGAGATCAAGGCCGCTGAAGCTATACAATACATATAGAGCCTCTGCTGCCGAGAGATCAAGGCCGCTGAAGCTATACAATACATATAGAGCCTCTGCTGCCGAGAGGTCAAGGTCGCTGAATCTATACAATAAATCACTGTCCAGGTTTAAAACTCCACACGAGAATTAGTATTTTTATGTAACAAAGACATCCAACTGGCTTACTGAAGGTCAGTGGTTGACATCCAACTGACTTACTGAAGGTCAGTGGTTGACATCCAGCTGGCGTACTGAAGGTCAGTGGTTGACATCCAACTGACTTACTGAAGGTCAGTGGTTGACATCCAACTGACTTACTGAAGGTCAGTGGTTGACATTCAGCTGGCTTACTGAAGGTCAGTGGTTGACAGCCAGCTGGCGTACTGAAGGTCAGTGGTTGACATCCAGCTGGCTTACTGGAGGTCAGTGGTTGACATCCAGCTGGCTTACTGGAGGTCAGTGGTTGACATCCAGCTGGCTTACTGGAGGTCAGTGGTTGACATCCAGCTGGCTTACTGAAGGTCAGTGGTTGACATCCAGCCGGCTTACTGGAGGTCAGTGGTTGACATCCAGCCGACTTACTGAAGGTCAGTGGTTGACATCCAGCCGACTTACTGAGGTCAGTGGTTGACATCCAGCCGCTTACTGGAGGTCAGTGGTTGACATCCAGCCGCTTACTGGAGGTCAGTGGTTGACATCCAGCCGGACTTACTGGAGGTCATGGTTGTCATCCACGATTACTAGGTCAGGTTGCATCAACTTACTGGAGGTCAGTGGTTGACATCCAGCCAACTTACTGGAGGTCAGTGGTTGACATCCAACTGGCTTACTGGAGGTCAGTGGTTGACATCCAGCCGGCTTACTGGAGGTCAGTGGTTGACATCCAGCCGGCTTACTGGAGGTCAGTGGTTGACATCCAGCCGGCTTACTGGAGGTCAGTGGTTGACATCCAGCCGGCTTACTGGAGGTCAGTGGTTGACATCCAGCTGGCTTACTGGAGGTCAGTGGATCTACCAAGGTGCCCGCATGTTGCTTAGTAACACTGTCTGTACAATAGAAGAAGGAAAGTGGTGTCATTATCTAAATGGTATCTCACACAAGTCAAACACAACAAATTTGTAACGTAGAAGAGAAGAACAGTAACATAAACGTAATAATCAGACAGGGGAACCAGATTAAAATGAATATATACCGATATATCTTTATCTCTGGTAATTAATATACATGATATTTAAACGTTGAATTGAAGCAAAATTTGAATCTGTTATTTTGTGACTTATAAAAAATAGAGGCGGCAAAATAAATGAAATTTTATCTTTGTATTAATCCAGTATGTTGAAACCCATATTAATTTTGTTCCTAACAACATATTTGTGTAAATGTCTGGAAAAGTTCATAAATATACATGTATGAAAAATATTGCCTAAAATATTGAAGAGACGCTATACGTTTTGATTATTGTATAAATTTTTGACAATGTTTACATTTCTGGCATTTTCGTTTGATTATTTTGTTCTGGTTAATTTGTTACAAGATCATATGATTGTGTTATCTTTTCTTTCATTCCTTTGTAACACTGAATATTTTATGTAATTATACCTGTACGTCCTATGATATATATGTACGTCCTATATTATATATGTACGTCCTATATTATATATGTACGTCCTATGATATATATGTACGTCCTATATTATATATGTACGTCCTATGATATATATGTACGTCCTATATTATATATGTACGTCCTATGCTATATATGTACGTCCTATATTATATATGTACGTCCTATGATATATATGTACGTCCTATGATATATATGTACGTCCTATATTATATATGTACGTCCTATGATATATATGTACGTCCTATATTATATATGTACGTCCTATATTATATATGTACGTCCTGTATTATATATTATATATGTACGTCCTATGATATATATGTACGTCCTATATTATATATGTACGTCCTATGTATTGTATTTGTACGTCCTATATTATACATGTACGTCCTATATTATACTTGTACGTTCTAGTTATACCTGTACGCCCTATATTTCATTTGTACATCCTATATTATACATGTATGTCCTAAATTATAAATGTACATCCTATATTATACATGCATGTCCTGTTTAAACTATCATATCTGTGTTTCAACTTTTAGGGTATTGGACATTAATATATAACCAAGGTTTTGAAGTTGTTATTGGCGGGAAAAAGTGGTTCGCATTTTCCTATTACAAGAAGGATGGTTCTACGGTAGAAAGTATGTGTCATCTAACATTCCCCGGCTGGGTACATAACACAGACGGTCGGTTTTGGGACTGTTATACTGGTGAGAAACAAATGACTACAGCCATTCCAAAAGTAAACTTTGACGACAACAGTCCCAAACCGCCGATATTCAGGAATTCGGAAACATATATATCAGGTTCGTAAATTGTCTTCATGAGCCTAAGACTTGAATTAACTTGTACATTTATATATTTTAAGTTGCATGCTAATCCATTGTATCTGCAGAATAAAAAATGATCTTTTTGAAATGGCAAATGATTCATGGCAATGTTTGCGAATATGTTTCTTTAACTGTGGATTTACACCGTAAAACTGCTCACACCATACATCATATCAATTAATTAAGCGCCACATGGCATCCCAGCATAGTAGCATTCATATAGCCACATGGCATCCCAGCATAGTAGCATTCATATAGCCACATGGCATCCCAGCATAGTAGCATTCATATAGCCACATGACATCCCAGCATAGTAGCATTCATATAGCCACTGGCATCCCAGCATAGTAGCATTCATATAGCCACATGGCATCCCAGCATAGTAGCATTCATATAGCCACATGACATCCCAGCATAGTAGCATTCATATAGCCACATGACATCCCAGCATAGTAGCATTCATATAGCCACATGGCATCCCAGCATAGTAGCATTCATATAGCCACATGACATTCTAGCATTCATATTTCAACAAAGCATTACAATATTCATATTTCCAAACAAAATTCCACTTCATATTTTCACATTGTCATGGCATTCTTAGATTCTTATATCAACACGGCTTCCAGCAGTCACGTCATCATAGCGTTTTATATCCACACGGCATTGTAGCATTTATATTTCCACACGGTATTTCTTCATTCATATTTCCACATGACAATGAAGCATTCAACATTTCACATTCATATTTTCAGACGATATTTCAGCATTAATATTTCTACATGGCATTCCAGCATTTATATTTAGAGAATTGTGTATTGATAAATGTTCAATGTTTTTCTACTTCACAGCAATTAATGCAAACCAGACGAAATGGAAGGCAACAAACTATAAAATGTTTGAAGGCATGAAAGTAGCAGACGTGATTCGAATGGCGGGAGGGAAAAGATCAGCTAAAGCATTTCCAAGATGTGCCCCAGTTAAAAAAGAACATCGGAAAAGTAAATGCAACATGTTATAAAATATTCAATATTAACATATGCTGTGCCAAATAGATGCGTAGTGAAACTTTTTAATTAGCGTGGGAATATGCAGAGGTTCTTTCGGTAACGCATTTTATTACTTTTATCATTTAATGAACCTGACTAGTGTAACGAGTACTGCCTTTCCGCAACTTCTGTACATGACTTGAATTACATTTCAAAATATGTTTACGTCACTCATATATGAGTTACCAACAGCATAACTGTATTTCCTTCCAGTGTTGAATAGTCTTCCAGCGCAATTTGATTGGAGGGACAGAAATGGCGTTAATTACGTTTCACCTGTGAGAAATCAAGGGTCTTGTGGTAGTTGTTACGCATTCGGGTCAATGGCGCTGTATGAGTCCCGTCTCCGTATTGCTACTAATAACACGCTACAAAAAGTTTTTTCCACACAGGATATAGTGAGCTGTTCACAGTACTCACAGGGTTGTGACGGAGGCTTTCCATACCTCATTGCTGGTAATAAAATTAACTTTTAAATGTTGTTATGTTGTTTTTGTTGTTAATTGCAATTGCACATCTATTTTGGTGTGGCTGCCGTCTAGGTCATTACTGAGAAGATAGAAATATAGCATTGCTCTAGGTCATTTCTACACGACAGTGTCAACAGTTAATTCTAATTATTAGTACTCGTGTTTTGAAGTAACCAGCCAGCTAGATGGCTTCCACACATGAAAGAGCCGAACACCACAATTGTGCGGCTATTAGTGAAGCCACCCGACCACAAATAGTATATAAGCGATTGTCATCCAAGTGTACATATATAGTTGGATAGTATTATTTGATATTACTTAAATACGGATGTTTCAGGGAAATATGGACAAGATTTTGGCATAATTGAGGATGAGTGTTTCAAATACACCGCAAAAGACACGCCATGCAGGCTGACATCTTGTAGACGCTACTTCACACGTGACTATTACTACGTGGGTGGCTTCTATGGCGCGTGCAACGAGCCACTAATGAGGGCGGAGATTGTTAAAAATGGACCAATCGCTATAAGCTTCCAAGTGTATAACGATTTTGTCCATTACAAGGTTTGCTTTAATATTTAATTAGAACTGTAATAAAGAGAAGGCTCATTTATAAATCATAATATACTTGTTATATATAAATTAATGAATTATTCTCTATTGTAATATATCAGTGTATTATACTTTCGAAGTAAAATAGAGCTGTGATACTCGTTCTTATTAATTTGTTGATCAGAATTTGAGAATGTGTGCTACATTTAAGAAATCTAAATTGATCATACCGAAACATATATTCCATTACACAATGTTTTATATAGTTTTTATTATATTGTTTCAGAGTGGTATTTATCACCATGTTGATGTTGGTTACAAGTTTAACCCGTGGGAGATCACAAATCACGTGGTACTTATTGTAGGCTACGGTGAAGACCAAGGGACGCCGTACTGGATCGTGAAAAATTCCTGGGGTACAGAATGGGGTGAGGATGGCTACTTTAGAATACGCCGTGGAAACGATGAATGTAGCATTGAAAGCATGGCGGTTGGAATAGAAGTTGATCCAATGATGTGATCTATTCGTACAAAAACAGTTTTGAAATTGACATTCTCTTGTTTTACTGTGATAGTTGTATTTCAAGTAAAGTTTATACTTGTAAATATAAAGTTGTCCTCTAGCTGGAACAAAGAAATGTGCTTTCACAAAAATGCTTTGAAAGAGTGAGACTGTCAAGCTAAACTAGTATTTGTTTTATGGTAAATGTTGGCATTCAGTAGATTCTATTTGCTTCCGAAATTTTCGACATAAAAAGGAAATTTATTCGAGCACTCTTGTGTTTTCTGTTTCATGTCATTTGTTACTACTGTAACTTTGAAACAACTGAAGGTTCTGGTTTAAACAACTGAAGGTTCTGGTTTAAACTCTCCTTTCATGTTTTTCCACTGTATATGCGGTGACACACTGTTACTTTAATTTGTGATTCTTTGTAAATGCATTTCTATGTGCTGACACTCGTCTTGTAAACAAATGTATAACCATACATACACTACCAAGTGCGGCTAGCTGTTTTTATGAAAATTTGTGTGGTTTTAAACGGAATTTTATGAACATTTCACTAGCTCTGCTAACTGAAGAATAATGAGACATATTTTACGTCGGCGTCACACCTCGGCGTCAGCGTCACACCTCGGTCAAAGTTTTGCATGCGAGATCATATCTCAATAACCATTGCTTGTACTTAAGCTTCACACAAGGCTTCCAAATAAGCTACGGAAGTAACCAAGTTAGATAACTCTTGTTTGAATTTAGTGCGAATTATGGCTTTTTTTCGACTTAAAACCACTCCACCATGGTATTTGGAAGAACTGAACTAACAAATTTGTACTAAGCATAGTTATTTTTAACATTATGAGAAGTAAAGCTGAAATACTAAATTTGTGTCATAACAAAATGATTGACAGAAATGTCTATGCTGTACAAAGCATATGACATGCTGGTTAGTAGTATCACACATAAACAAATAAAATGATTCGTCATTTCGTAAGAAAAAAAAATCGTTTTTAGTTAATAAGATACAACTTAATTTTTTACAGTAAAGTGAACATCTTGTGAATTGTGTACACACGAAAACCAAAATGTTTATGAAAATATAGATCTGAGTAAGTATGTATCCTATCTTACTGTTAATCGGTAGAACTCTTTCTTGTCCTATATGGCGCCAGATGACATAACATGACGGGAAAAAAAATATTTTTTTTATATCAGTTATAGAACGTTGTTATTCGGCTATATCACAGTTATAGAACGTTGTTATTCGGCTATATCACAGTTATAGAACGTTGTTATTCAGCTGGAAGTAATTTCGTACATTTTGTATTATGTAGTGCTTGCAAAGATAAATTATAAATCAAAGGCCTGAAGGGCCTGAGTCGGCTAATGATTGATGTACTGACAGTATAGTCTACCAGTTTCAGTTTGTTTTTAGTTTTTTTCTTAAAATTTCATAACACAGCACAAAATTTACGCAAAATATTATATCCGGATACGATTACACTTTTCTCCAGTTTCAACAATATATTTTACAATTTGTGATGATACGAAGACATTTAGCAGCAATTGGCAGTATCTGACATTGAAGTTTACGGTTAAATTACCTCTTATTTAAATCTTTTCATAAAAAAAGTTGTTTCGTTTCGTGAAAGCAGCCAAACATAGACGATCTACTTTCGATTTCAAAAACTACAAGAAAATACAATTTAATGTTTCGCCGATTTGTTTATTTCTCGAAAAATAAGAATTAAAATCATTTTTAATATCAGTAGTAACTAAACAAACCGGTAAGAGCTTCTTCTTCCGATAATTTATCCGTTTACTGACTGCAAAATTCAACCCACGCAAAGTTTATAGAAATCATACGATGCGTGTTTACGTTCAATGTGGGAGAATTAAGGCTGATCGGCTATGTTACCTAACGCATCCAGACGATTCAGATTTTGTTTTTAAAAAAGCATTGTGTGCGTTTCTGTAATTTTATATACGTTTTTATACGCTTAGAAATTATTAGACATGCGTATTTGCATTATTTCTATACGTAATTTACGCTAATACGCATCTTATCTGGAGCCCTGTGGAACTATTTTTTGTCTCTCGCTGGATGTTACCCAAGCTTTGTAAGCCTGCGCAATTCTTAAAATGCACATTTATGCTTAATGAGTTACATTCGAGTATTGCACAATTACAAGTCATAAATATGACAGATTACGTCGTATATTGGACATAGCAAAGGGAATTGACACAACTTAACTTCATTCATGCAGTGAACTGTTTGAAGTTTGAGAAATCTAATGGAACTACATCCCTTCACGTGTTATTCGGTCCATTTAGAGAATCGCTGAACAGCAAGGACTCGTCAAAAGGCTTTCAGCCTTTAGCCGACTCAAAAAAATGAATTGGTCTACAAATCAAAAGCTTTACTGAGAGTACTTGACTACATTGGAATTACCGTATGCATATTTACCCGTCAATATGTAAGTATAGGCGTACAAACACGCATGTTGTCTTGTATCTTGGCACTATGAAAGAAAATTGATACAATCAGCTTTACATTATTAAACATACCCGTCCAAAAAAAATCGACAGAGCATTAATGTTTTTATTTGAAGCGCCTTGGTTTACTGTCCAGATGTATCCTGAAAAGAATGAATATTTTGTTGTCATCCAGACAAAATTTTTCAAGCTTCTACTACAGTTACTACTCGCCATTATAATGTTCGAAGATTATGCGTAGAGGCTGAATAAAATTTTAATAGAGTGTTTTACGTACCAAATTGGTACATTTGCCAACCAATTAAACTTTCCAAGATTTATATGGTTAAAACTTTGCATACTCAATCGTTACCTTGAAAAACTGAGATTTAGTGATTCTGGGTAAGAAAATTATATTTTTTCTGTTATTTGAAAGTCATTGTCATGGCAAGATGCGTTCGAGTATTATGAAATACTCGTTGCTATTCATTTTCCAGCAAATTTAAGCAGTTTTCTCAATTACGAGTACTTTGGAAAAACATGCGAAAACAGTAGGTAAACAATGCTGTGACTAAGAAAAAAAGCATTATTTCAGTACATTCTTCGGCAAAACCAGTAAATCACCACTTTCACGATATCACTGACACATTCCTGAAACATGTTTTTCATGAATGATGAATTTAATTTCTTGGATGACCAATATAAGGCGATTCATGACCGTGTTGGTCAGTAACGCAGGAGACACACAGGATCAGCAACTGCAAAATACAGCAACATAGGGGCTTCGGGGTTTTCTTATGTGTTCGTTTTCATCAATTTACAAGGGAAACTTATCTTTATTCACTGTATTTATCTATCAAAACAGTAATAAGAAGAGACAACACAAAGAAAAACTCGGTCAAAAAAGTATTTAATGTTCCACTCTAGTAAGAGTCACGTCACCATATGTTGCTACTAAATTGAAATATATGGAAATTGAACAGATAAACGTACAGGATGGTTCCAGTTTATCTCACAACTTGAAATCCCTACTGATTCTTAAGGTATAGAACGACACTAGATGTAATAAAAAAGCGTTCCACGCTGTGGACATACCATCGGGTTCCGTGTTCCATGAAGGTTTACATCAGCTGGCCAGAACAGTATGATTTATTACGTCTGTTACACTGGAGAGTCGACATTTTTCCTTGTGTCTTTTCATGTGTCTCTTCAGATTTGATTTTCTTACGCATGTTTGATAGATGTACTTGTAGTATGAAGCCATAATGATAATGCAACGACTTGCCCTATTTCTTTACTCACATTTAGAACTCTTATAGTTCCGGCGATTATAACCATGTCATGGAGGTATCATTAACTCTTTTATTCATCTCCAAATAGAGGTGGAGCTAGTGTTTACAGGCCGTGAATTTTGAGATAATAACTTGCAAAGCAGTGGCATGATAATTTATATATTTTATACAAATTGAATTATTTCTGCTAAAGAATTGCTAATCCGGTAATTCTTCAATTTAGATATGATCGACTTTTGCTACTGAATAAAATGCGTAGCGAAAAGTCTGTAATTGTCATCAAGGACCCAAAAGTTTTTGCCTTACCTCTAGTCTGAAAAAAGGGAAAATTTACATACTAGTCTAAAGGAGGTAAAATCACAAGGGTGAGAATTTTCGAAGAATAGTCACGTAACTGGGGACCAGTTCTTACTTGAGGAATTCTTAAAGGTAGGGGCTAACCCTAACCCTATATACGTGCGTGTTCATCGCGAATGTTTTTATGACATTTTTGTAGAAACGCATTAAATTATTTAGACGTGCTAAGGTGTTGTAGAATGAAAAGTAGTTCCAAGTAACAGCATTTTAATACTGATCTCGGGAAAAATCTCTCGAAAATGGCTTT
This sequence comes from Mercenaria mercenaria, assembly GCF_021730395.1. Taxonomy (NCBI): domain Eukaryota; kingdom Metazoa; phylum Mollusca; class Bivalvia; order Venerida; family Veneridae; genus Mercenaria; species Mercenaria mercenaria. The sequence continues at coordinate 13,787,645 of NC_069376.1, read as the reverse complement.
CTCGCCATCGTGCTTATAATTTGAAATGGAGCTATAGATAGCTATCTGTACATATTTTTGTTTTCTTTATGTAGAAAATCTAGACAACAGGATTTAGTACATGCATGCTTTTTTCTGTCTAAAACACTTTGACCACAGTACGTGACCGAATTACTGCCTTAAATAAAGAAATAATATTTCACGGGGTTTCAGAAGAATGTTTAACGATATATAAAAACAATAAATTGCTGTTTAGATTAGAACGTTATCAGGAGACAATACTTAATCGTTGTTTCTGAGAGATAAATTAAATGAATAATAGTACGTTTCCCTTAGAAATTGATGATAAAAGAAAAATCCGGAGCTCGAGTCCTGCGTTAAGTGCTACATCTTGCAGCCGCCTGCGTTACTGATCAGTTCAGTCATAAATCGCCTTATGTTGGCCTTTCAAAACATTTAATTCATCTTTTGTAGCACCAACGTGTTTCATGAATATACCAGGAACAACACGGAATTAGGACTATTGTAAGTTTATCAGGGAACGTACTGGAAATAACGCTTTTTCTGAGTCATGGCATTGTTTACCTGCAACTAGTTCATGGTTTTCCAAAGTAACTGAGAAAAGTGCTTAGATTTGCTGGAAAACAAATATCATGAGTATCCCATAATGATCAGCACATCTTGCGCTGTTTGCCGTCTCTGACAATAATTTCTAAATAACTGAAAAGGACAATTTTCTTACCAAAACTGCTCCATTTGATCTGAGATCAAGCGTAACTGATCCGGTTTTTCAAGGTAACGATTGGACACGTTGTGATTGCGGGGACAGTGATTAGAGCAGGTTTTGAAGGAGTCATGGTTGACTCACTGTTCTATGGGGAAAAATGAATATTTGAAGTCTAGCAGCCATTTTCTGAACTTTTGCAATTTGATCTATATTAGTTTTAGTATGCAGGTTTCACCTGTGCCTAGCATTTTTACCATTCTTTTTATTGCAGATTCTACGCGTGCATACGCCTTTCCTCATCTACATCTGCAGCGAATTGCCATACAGTAAATATATAGATTATGACTTGCATTGATACAGAACAATAAAATTCAGTTGCTAGGTTACGTGCAGAAGAAACATATCAAGAATCAGGGGGTTGGATGTCAGACGATGTTCATGGGACTGCCAGTTAAGTTTTAGCGCGACGCGTCGCGCGGCTAACTGTGATTTAAAGTCAACCGCTAGAGATTGACCATTTTCAATGTTTTTGAGGAGCTAGATAAAACAATTAGTGGTATTTGACCTAAGGAATTATTTACCTGTACACTGTTTACTGACTCACCTGTATCACGTGATCAAGGTTTACATTTCCGGGATTTTCTAAATTTTTATAGTTTTGTAGTTTGAAACTGACAGTGGCCTAAATTATGACTTGACCATAAATATGATCCGTCTTTGTTATATTTTACTAACAGTTGTGTCATTTTTGTATTTATTATATTACGTAAATGGAGCATTTACGCATAAATACAATGTGTTGGTGAGATGTAACCACGGGGAGGTTGAGGGGTTCTCTATACCGTCTCATTACGCTGCCTTCGATAAACAAAGGATAAATGTTTTCCTTGGAGTTCCTTATGCCAAGCGGATATCAGAATATTCTGACTGGAGGCGACAGTTTCGTTTCAATGTAAGTTTTTTTCAAAAAGGAATTGTCTAGTCATCTGACAGCTGGATGCTACACAATGAGATACAAATACTATATAATATATAGGTGGTACACTAAGTGTCAAAGTGGTACATTAAGTGTCTGGTACATAAAGTGACTGGTACATAAGGTGTTGCACCCCTAGCTGACCTGTTACTGGACAACTAGCCTATTGGCTAGGATTTTTCTAAGCAGTTGCTAGGTGTCTGGTAACCGGACCTCTAGCATGTCTAGTCAAAATAATTTGACGTTCAGATTGTTTTATATTTGTGACAGGGCAATCTAAACATCAACACTTGGAAGGACCAAATTAATGGAGGTTATATAAATCACAGTACACAGTTATGTATCAGTTATTGGTTTTATCGCTTGCCCATATTGGCGTGTAGACACAGTAAACATCAATCGTGTACAGTACATACATAAATTTAAATCGCCAGAAAATTCGTAAGTTTGGATATTAATTGAAAATTTTTACATAATTCAATGAGGAATTTAATCCCTTTTCGATGCTTTTAAGTTTTATTTGAATTTATGGCTAATTCTTGACGCAATCGGCAGTTAAACCGGACCCAGTTAAACCTCTATGAGAAAACCAACATTTGCACTTCCATTTGCAACCAGCACGAACTGCAGCCTTCACTAGTCCAACTAATTTGAGGCGATCTTAGGAAATATTGAGATAATTTTTCATATGAGAAATATCCCCACTCCCGTCAAACAATTGAAAGACCAATATAGTTGAAGCCATTTTCATTGCTGCCGATGCTTTACATGCTATAGATTTAAATGCCATTTTTTTCACGAATTGGCCGTAAATGCAAATAAAACTTACATATATCAAAAGGGGATTCAATTCCTCATTGATTTATGTAAAAATTATTGAATAATATCCAAAATTACGAATTTTCTGGTGATTTAAACCTATGTATTTACTTTGCATGATTTAAGAAATAATTTATAGCAAAAGAGTGCTTTATTTATTTATTATTTATGCATGATGGGCGGTTATATGCCCGAGTGAAATTATTTGTACGACGTATTACCGCCCAAGTGAATAAAAAGTGTTAAAACACAGTTTTGCTATGAATTATTTCGATTCTAATATGCAGTAGACTGTAAAACAGTAGATAAAATATAGAAGCGTTCTTTCTTTATCGCAACAAAAATATTGACGTCACTGCACATTAATGTTGCGTCATTCTAGCATATTAAGAGTGTTTTAACAGAGAAAAGCAATGAATAGAATAACGTTTATCAAGTGTATGCATATACATGCCAATACGCGCAAGCAATAAATCCAATAACTCTACATGACTGTGTTCTGTGATTCATCCTCCATTATTTTGGTCCTTCAAAGTTTTGACGTTTAGATTGCCAGTCACAAATATAAAACAATCTAAAAGTCGAATTATTTTGACTACAGTCTGGGCCCAGTTGTTCGAAACTTTAACCGGCTGTTAAACTTACCAGCTGTTAAAATTTGATTCAAAATACTATTCTTGGTGGGAAATACTACATTTGTAGTATGATGTTTTGATTTTATTGTAAAGATTATTCAGTGTTCATAATTCTTAAGGAGGTAGGTTACCTTCATATTTGTATGTGCGCATGTCCAACCGGAAGCTAACGTGACGATTTACGACGACGTTTACGACAAACTGAATGTGTTTGTATATTCATTCTTCTGAAAGCAAATCATGAACCTGTCTTCGATCTGATGCTTTATGGTTTGATAATTCAGAAATAATGAATAAATTGCCGCAGAAACGCTTCAAAACAATGTTGCCTTAAAATGACGTCACTGACGTCATGACGTTACGTGTCAGTTACCGCGCAAACTTAATAGTTTTTGTCTTGAAAGTATGTAATTCTGTGCATTTTTTTTATTTTAACTATTTTCAAATAACCATTATTTGCTGAAATATTTATATGAGTCTTTTGCTCTAAATAAAAATCAATATTTTGCTTCTTTTATGTAGTTATATTGAAATGTTATGCGGAATGTAAGAAAATGGATGGTGGTAACCAATGTTATTTGGAATATAGTTGGGTGAAAGGTTACTTGTTACGGCCATTTTCAAATAAAAAATCTAGCAGTTTGATTTGTAATACCTTTTTTTCAGGTTCCGTTGATAATTTGTTACTTATATACTAAAACTAAGATCTAAAATTGTTCAAATTTCGGTAGAAAAATGTGGTTTCTTGAATTGAATTGATGTTACCATGGAAACGAAGCCCGTGACCTATGTATCTAAATGTAAAATTCAAAAGCGTTGACACTGGTCTATTTAAGAAACACAGCTTCGGCTTTTTATTTTCATTTCAACAATATCCATGAGAATAATAGCAGCATGCTGAACGATTTTTCCATGAAAAATGCCAGACGAGGGGTACTGCTGTAAGTATTCTAAGCTGTGAAATTTGTTTGAATAAATGCAAATAACACGAAAATATAACTTACGTTAGAAATAGTATGTTTTATAGCTACATTAACTAGAAAGATAATCTTATTCAATATTTTTTATAAGAAACTACGACAAAAAACAAGATATAAGCTATTTTAAACATCTCTGTTGCCATGGTTACTTTAAACTTTAAGAAAAATAGGGTACCATGTAAAGTGCTTGGTATTTTGCTAATAATATTACCCAAATATTCCATGTTGGTCATTAACAGAATGGCACTGAAGCCGTCGAAAACCCCTATTTTTATACATAGTTGTTTAAAAATGAGAGAAAATGCGTTACCATGGAAACACGAGCCCCGCGACATATACATTTTAAGCTTTTATTAGAAAGATAACGTGCATACTAGTAAAATTATCAATTATGCAGACTTCTACGGATATCAATGAAACTAAAATACACTGAAAAGTGTTAAATATCCGTATTTTCCTTCTTCTTTCAATATGAAATACCTTTGGAGGGTCATGTTCTTCAAACCTGGATAAAAATTGAACTTGAAGGGACAGAGACAAACGAAATTGAGATTGTAGCAGTTAAAACTTCATATTACACGAAATACAAAAATGTGCTGCGGTTCAACTAATTTGAATTTACCCTTGTAACAAGGTAACCTACCTCCTTAACTCATGCATTTATTTGTATTTCTAAGTCTTCTGAGATGTAAACAAAAACCCTAAAAGTTAATCGACTGTTAGCTTAAATCTTCTGTTAAAGTTTCGAACAACTGGGCCCTGCTCAGGATCCATGCTGTTTTCAAAGCCTATTGCAAGTAGAGAAACTGTTTGGTGAACAGCATGGATCATGACCAGACTGTGTGGATGCACAGTCTGGTTTGGATCCATGCTGGTCACAAATGCACTGTGTTGGTTTTCTCATTGTGCGACTCATTTAAAAATTGACTAAAAATCTTAACGAAAATGCTCTTTTTTGCCTTTCATATAAACTGAGGTAAAATTGATGTCTCGAAAATTTTGGACATTGTTATCAAGGTATTACTGTGTATTTTTAGCTCGACTATTCGAAGAATAAGTAGAGCTATCCTACTCACCACGGCGTCGGCGTCACACCTTGGTTAAGTTTTTCGTACCAGTCCACATTTTGACAAAGTCTTTTGAGATAAAGCTTTGAAACTTTCAACACTTGTTTCCATCATCATGGCCAGTTATAGGCAAGAGCACATAACTCCATCAAGGATTTTGGCTGAATTCTGGCCCCTTTTGACTTAGAAATCATGGTTAAGTTTTTTGTACCAGTTCATACTTTGACAAAGTCTTTTAAGATAAAGCTTTGAAACTTTCAACACTTGTTTTCCATCACCATGGCCAGTTATAGGCAAGAGTACATAACTCCATCAGGGATTTTGGCTGAATTATGGCCCCTTTCGACTTAGAAATCTTGGTTAAATTTTTCGTACCAGTTCATATTTAGACAAAGTCTTTTGAGATAAAGCTTTGAAACTTTCAACACTTGTTTACCATCACCATGTCCAGTTATAGGCAAGAGCACATAACTCCATCAAGGTTTATGTCTGAATTATGGCCCTTTTTGACTTAGAAATCTGGGTTAATATTTCGTACCAGTTCATATTTTGACAAAGTCTTTTGAGATAAAGCTTTGAAACTTTCAGCACCTGTTTACCATTACTATGTCCAGTTATAGGCAAGAGTACATAACTCCATCAAGGATTTTGGCTGAATTATGGCCCCTTTTGACTTAGAAATCTTGGTTAAGTTTTTCGTACCAGTTCATATTTTGACAAAGTCTTTTGAGATAAAGCTTTGAAACTTTCAACACTTCTTTACTACCACCATGACCAGTTATAGGCAAATGTACATAACTCCATCAAGGATTTTGGCTGAATTATGGCCCCTTTCTACTTAGAAATCTTAGTTAAGTTTTTCGTACCAGTTCATATTTTGTGTAAAGTGTTTGACATGTGGCTTTGAAACTTTTATCACTTATTCAGTATAATAGTCTATATCTGTATGAAAGAGTACATAACTCTATCATCTATTTTGGCTGAATTACAGCCCTTTTTGGACTTGGAAATCTATTCTGTTTTCATACAAGTCTATGTTTTGTCAAAACTATTTTACATATAGCTTTTAAACTTTGAACACTTGTTTATCATTATGATTTCCATCTGTAGGCAAGAGTACATAACTCTGACAACTATTTTGGCTGAATTGTGGCCCTTTTTGGACTTTGAAATTAGTTCACACATTGCTATTTAGTACAAGACTTATCGAAATCCACAAATACTGGAACATTGTCTAATCTATTTTTTTCTTTTGTCTGAATATCTATGTTAATATTTTGACCCCGTTATTCAATCAATTCTTCGAATAGTCGAGCGCGCTGTCATCAGACAGCTCTTGTTAAAACAAGACATCTAGCTGGGACAGTAAAAATATCTAGTTCTTTTTAGTCACAAAAGTTTAAACTTGTAAGGTTTTACCGGTATTCAGATTTAATTACTTTATTAAACCATATCACTTTAATCCATAACTGCAAGAACAAAGGATTTCTACATTTACAATAAAAATGTTGAAGGTTTAGAATTCTGAAATTCGAATACTCCTGTTATTTGAATATTTTGTCCAGACAGATTATAAAGTTATTCTGATAACTGAAATCCACTGTATCACTTTTTGATGGTGTCGATCGAAAATCCGGAATAACGAAAATGCCTTTTTTTCTTTGCCAAATTATAGTGATCAGCATTTTCCCATGCACATTTTCTCAAAATCTTGGGTCAATTAGCCAATGAGAAAGGGGTGAAACATGAAGAAATAAAATACCGAATAATGAGATAGATAGAAAATGACGAATTATTAATTTGCTGAGTGGAAAAAAAATCTGAAGAGTGTCAATATCAACACTTTCATAAGATACAAGGGTCATTTCAATAGTCAAGCATGTAGCACATCCAAATACCAATCAGCATTGCAAGTATGGATGTTCTGTGTTGTTTACTTATTTCAGAAATTGATCAGAAAATTCATTATTTGGTATTTATGTTTGATTTGGAAAAAGCTGGAAACACTAAAAATTAGTTTTTTGCTGCTCCTGAAAACCACTTTTTTTATTTTTTGGGAATTTGGATTGACGCTGTGACGGTTGTTTTGTTTGAAAGTTTGTCAGGGGAGGTAACTAGAATCACAGATACTAGTCTTTCATTTGTTGTGTTCTAGTGTAAGCAAAATTCATGCAAAACAGCGTAAATTGTATGCTGACTGTCAAATATACCTATTTATTTCTTTTTATATTTCAGAAACCAGAAAAGCCATCATGGACAGGAGTGTGGGATGCCACCTATTACAGACCTGCATGTCCCCAGTTACCCTGGCTGGTGAAACAGACAGTGCCAGGCTTCAACAGAGCTCAGAACACCAGTGAAGATTGTCTCTATATGAACATATTTGTGCCTAATGTAAGCTATAGCTGTAATGTTGATGAAGTGCACCTTTAATTCAGTTTAGAGTCCCAGAGTTTTTGCTCAAGAACGTCAGCAACATAAGCAAGCTGCAAGCAACACAAGCAAGACAATATGACAGCTTAATGTAGATGCAAATTAAAACAAAATGTTTATGTTAATAAGTAGAATGTCTGTAGACAAGTGAAGTCGCTAAATACAGATGCTGCAGTGCTGTATAGATCAGGCTAACTGTATCACAACAGTATAGTAGCATTGTTTGTTAATGTAGAGCTGTTTTGCCCTTTAATGGCCCTTTATGTATTATTTGACGTTGAGTATTTTAAACCATTTCGTGTTTCTCTCTTTACCATTAATGATGTTATTACAGTAAAAAATGTTGAGTTTACTAAGAAAATACACACCATTGAATTTCAATATTCTGCTCTAAAGCATGATATAAAGGATCTGAAATATTTGTTAATCTTTTTTGCATTTTTCAGAAAACAGATGAGAGACCTGTGGCAAATCCTCCACTGTACCCGGTCATGGTGTTTATCCACGGTGGAGGCTGGACAATGGGTGCCTCCCAACAGTACCCCGGGGTGTTTCTGGCAGAACGTAAAGTGGTAGTTGTTACTTTCAACTACAGACTTAATGCACTTGGTATGTAGATTTCAAAAAAGGAACTGTATCACTTGCTTATATAGTATAGTGTTTCCTGCAGACTCTAAAAGGGGTATGGTGCTTCTCTTTTTAATTCGGGGTTTGGCATTGAAAGGGCATTTGACTAAATACGCTTGCCAGAGTTATTCAACATACTATTTTCATATTGCATTTGAGAATCTTTCATAATGGTAGATATTTTGTATTATTCTTTAGATAATGCCTGCTGTGTTGTGAAAGAGCTCTGCTTTCTTTTGTTCAAAGATGACACTGGTAATTCATACTTTAATTCATACATTCTTATTCTGTTACCCTCATGAAGTGTTGGCTTTTTTCAGGGACAAATATCAAAATTTAATAAGTAACAAGTTTTTAGCTCACCTGTCACATAGTGACAAGGTGAGCTTTTGTGATCACGCGTCGTCCGTGCGTTCGTCCGTCCGTCCGTAAACTTTTGCTTGTGACCACTCTAGAGGTCACATTTTTTGTGGGATCTTTATGAAAGTTGGTCAGAATGTTCATCTTGATGATATCTAGGTCAAGTTCGAAACTGGGTCACGTGCCGTCAAAAACTAGGTCAGTAGGTCTAAAAATAGAAAAACCTTGTGACCTCTCTAGAGGCCATATATTTCACAAGATCTTCATGAAAATTGGTCAGAATGTTCACCTTGATGATAGCTAGGTCAAATTCGAAACTGGGTCACGTGCCATCAAAAACTAGGTCAGTAGGTCTAAAAATAGAAAAACCTTGTGACCTCTCTAGAGGCCATATATTTCATAAGATCTTCATGAAAATTGGTCAGAACGTTCATCTTGATGATATCTAGGTCAAGTTCGAAACTGGGTCACGTGCCATCAAAAACTAGGTCAGTAGGTCAAATAATAGAAAAACCTTGTGACATCTCTAAAGGCCATATTTTTCATGGGATCTGTATGAAAGTTAGTCTGAATGTTCATCTTGATGATATCTAGGTCAAGTTCGAAACTGGGTCACGTGGGGTCAAAAACTAGGTCAGTAGGTCTAAAAATAGAAAAACCTTGTGACCTCTCTAGAGGCCATATATTTCATGAGATCTTCATGAAAATTGGTCAGAATGTTCACCTTGATGATATCTAGGTCAAGTTCGAAAGTGGGTCACGTGCCCTCAAAAACTAGGTCAGTAGGTCAAATAATAGAAAAACCTTGTGACCTCTCTAGAGGCTTTATTTTTCATGGGATCTGTATGAAAGTTGGTGTGAATGCTCATCTTGATGATATCTAGGTCAAGTTGTAAAGTGGGTCACATGCCATCAAAAACTAGGTCAGTAGGTCAAATAATAGAAAAACCTTGTGACCTCTCTAAAGGCCATATTTTTCATGGGATCTGTATGAAAGTTGGTCTGAATGTTCATCTTGATGATATCTAGGTCAAGTTCGAAACAGGGTCATGTGCGGTCAAAAACTAGGTCAGTAGGTCTGAAAATAGAAAAACCTTGTGACATCTCTAGAAGCCATATTTATGAATGGATCTTCATGAAAATTGGTCAGAATGTTCATCTTGATGATATCTAGGTCAGGTTCGAAAGTGGGTCACGTGCCTTCAAAAAGTAGGTCAGTAGGTCAAATAATGAAAAAACGTGACCTCTCTGGAGGCCATATTTTTCATGGGATCTGTATGAAAGTTGGTCTGAATGTTTATCAACTGGGTCATGTGGGAAGAGGTGAGCGATTCAGGACCATCATGGTCCTCTTGTATTGAACAACTGATAGTTAAACTATCAATGCGCAACTTTATTTTGTTACTCAATATTATGAACATATGACAACATAAACATTTCACCATTGATTTAAGTTCAGAGCAAAAGCAGTTTGTCAAATCTACATTCTAATCAATGACTTTGTACCTATATCGCTGAATAAACTAACTTGTCGTCATTGTCAGTATTGACCGTTTTCAATCATCTCTTCCATAAAGAGACATTTAGCTTTGCCGCTGACGTGCTAAAAATAACATATTTTCATCTATAGGATCATAAAATACCAATTTCTTGCATAATCCTGTCAGTTGTTAATCAGGGTCATTCACTGTTGATGAACACACAGGTTGGCCTGTCGATCAAAGCCGCTAATCTGTGGTACAACACACGAAACATGTCCCGTGGACATTTGCTATCCTGGCTGGTTTTGAAAGGGCACTAAGTCTTGTCAAAATAAATACACAAGGCTGCAAGGCTGATAAAAGGGTACATGGCGTGAACGGGCAGTTTGAAGGGCGGCTTGGCGGCACTTCAAAAGGGGCTTGGCGTTGCACCATGTTAAACTCTAACCCTGACCATGCTAAAAAGGTCTGCAGGAAACACTATAATAGTATATCATATCTGCTTGAATTCAAATGGAGAAAATTCTGCATAAAAGAAACTGCAGATGTTCTGTAACAGTTGAGTGAACTTAGACATTTCTTCTTACATGATAATATAACAGATGGATTTCCAAGTAATTAAAGGTAAAACAGTTTGTGTAAGTCTTGCCGATAGTTTCCAGATATAAAGTTCTGTCTTGACATTTTATCTTCAACAACATAGTGTCTTATTCAATCAAAGCGCTCAAAGAGCTGATGGTGGCTGCTAATCAATGTTTAAGATATTACAAAGAAAGCGACAACTGAGGAATTGTTATTATAAACCATAAGATCTTTTTTTTTTTGCATTTTTTTAATATTCGGCTTTGGTTTCAAAATTAATCCTTTTTCACTGCCAGTCATTGTTTACATACACACTGATTCAGTCTTTAACGAATAGTTTTGATCCTTTTTGATTATTTGTGACGAAAACTACAACATAAATTACACCGAATATGTTTTACTATGAATAAATAATATAAGGTTTTTCTCCAAATCATTCAGCTTTTAAGATTTCTTTTTAAAGCTTTTGGGCAGTGTCTGTCATGAATTATTATACACACTGATTTAGTCCGTATCAGATGTGGTTTTCATGAGACTTTTGTGGAAGAAAACAACACAAACATGCACCACAAATGCACCTCAGAATGTCAGTTCTGCAGCCAGTGTATTTTAGAGGTGCATTAATTATCACTCCATCTGTTATACTCAAAAGTTTGCTAGACATAACAACAGGCTTCGCAAAAATGTTGGACATTAAGTCAGACAAACTTACAGCTTTAGTCAGACCGAGAAAAAAGTCGAAAATATGTAACTGGCGAAACGAAACCGTTATAATTTTTATACATATATTTGTATCCAGATATATTGAGACGCACCATGAGAAAACCAGCATAGTGCGTTTGCGACCAGCATGGATCCAGACCAGCCTGTGCATCCGCGTAGTCTGGTCAGAACCCATGCTGTTAGCTTTCAAAGCCTATTGCAACTAGAGAAACCGTTAGCGAACAGCAAGGATCCTGTGCGGATCCGCAGTTTGATCTGGGTCCATGCTGGTCACAAATGCACTATGTTGTTTTTCTCATGGTGCGACTCGAATGAATTTAGCTGAAGTGAGCAGAATATGTCTTGAAACAATTCCATTTTTAAGTTGGTCAAATCTGTTATCCGACGACTTGCTACAGTCTGACAGATTCAAAAAGGCGAGTATTAGTATCATCGCTGCGCCCACTTTCACGGGCTTACAAGTTGATGAAATCGTGATACAATAGCACCACTTAGTCAAAGCGAGCTTGCAACACTTCTCAGCTTGGGCGACCTGTGGGTTTCCACGTTGATAATTCGTGTTTTGTCAGACGAAATTATACCGAATACATGTGTATCTATGCATACAATGTCATATAGTGTCTTTTATTATACCTCACATAAATGTCCAATGCAAATTTCCCATTAGTTTAACTTGAATAATATATCATATTCCCCAGTGATTTTATATCACATGCGCAAAATCGTTATTTTCAATTTCTGCGCAGGTGATATGATCCATAATTTCATATCACATGCGCAACAGCGTAATTTAGTTTTTCTGCGCATGTGATATTATTTTTTCATATCACCCGTTGAGAGATTGATACTTTCGCATTGATTAAAAGACTGAGTCGATAAATTTCAGACGAGGCGCTTATATAATTATACGTTAGGATTAAATTACCCTTTTCTTGTGCTCTTGCATGTGCGAACACGGCCGAATTTTCTTTTTTATGCTACGTGCAAAATATTTCGAAAACAATTTTTCATCAAATATTGAATCGAAACTACCACAATAAGTTTGGAAATGATCTAACTAAGAAAATGAGTGCTCACACTTATATGTTTCATTTAGAAAAAAGAAAGTTATCACCGTTTTTCGAATGTTACTGATTGATGCAATGTTGAAATATTAGAATAAATATAGGGGTCAGTGATATGTAAACGTCTATTTTAAACTAAATCTATCCAAAAAAATCTTATTACACAGCAAAGTTGCCACAAATTATGAGTGCTAACAAGTAAAGACTCTTTAATTCTGTCTTCATTATTTGGTTAGTAATTACTTTTTAATGTTAAATACATTATTATGGTGATTTTCCAGTAAAAGCTTTGACCCTTATACGTTGTCGGTATAATAAAATAAATATTGCATTCCTGAGAGGGTGATATGAAAAATGTTCACCCCTCGAAATATGAATATAGACCGGCTGGCGCCTCGGTCAATATTCATATATCTCGCGGTGAACATTTTTCATATCACTCTCTCAGGAATGCAATATTTATATAATATTGTACATTTGCTGAAGGAAGATTATCCGTGAGGGAATATTATTTAGAAAACATACATGTCTTTGATTCTCACGGCAGGTCATATTGCAAACAATATCGAATGCATTTTAACTGAATGTTCTTTTATTTTGTTCACTCTCGTATTGCTAAGCATGTTTTAGTATATTTTGTTCTTGATATAACGATGAACTGTACATGTTCAAGTTATATCAATAAAGTACTGTCCTGTTCATAAATCATCTCACTAAATTTGCGCTAATTAGTGTTAATTGGCAGTATCAACGCCTGAGGAAATCCATATCACTGCTGATTATCGATTTTCTATAAATAGCCTAATTAACATGTGGTCATATTTTTGCGTGTTTGAAACGAAAACGAGACAATGCAGTCGAAAATTCAGTAACATTCTTAGATCACTAGGGTTGCATTAATATAATATCTTACAATTTGTTAGCTATGACGAACATTTAAGTTTGTTCTGACATATTTGAAAAGTGTTACAACTTGCTGGAAAAGCTATCAGAGGTACAAACTGGTATTGTCTATGGACCGAAAATGTTTGGAAACTTTTCCGTTGAAATTCCGTTTCTATTTTTAGCCGCGGATTATTGCTAGCAGAAGTCATTGTTCTTTATCAAATAAAGCCTTAAATTTCGGGAGTTATACATGTGACACTGCGGTTATTTATTTATTTATTTTGTTGGGTTTAACGTCGCACCGACACAATTATAGGTCATATGGCGACGTTCCAGCTTTGATGGTGGAGGAAGACCCCAGGTGCCCCTCCGTGCATTATTGACACTGCGGTTAGGAAACATTTTTGAACTGTCAGTCTGGATTCCCAGGCTAGGTTTCTATATGTATATAAGCTACCTTTTCTACGTTATAAGCTACGTGACCTCTGGGGCAGTACTGTGCAATAGCTAATCAATATCATCGCTCCAGTTCAGGTGACATGAGGTCATCATTTATTCACGTGACCATAAATTTACATATTTGTATTCATACACGTGGTTGTTTTAATTAAAACGTTGACTTCAGTTTGTATTGTTTTTAGTCGCCGCATTTACATTAAAAATTGTATTAAGGCGTATATTTTAGCTTTGCATATTCTGCACGTTGTGTAGATAATTGTTTACCTGGAAAGCTTGGAACTATTTTTGGTTGTGTTGTTAGGATGGTCTCAAGAACTGACAAGATTTCTCAAACGGAGTATTCTTTTTGACACTGGTGGCAGCAGCCACCAATAATGTCTGGTTCAACTTTGCTATGTTTATTATTCCTGTAAGTTTTGTGTTGACAATCATTCATGCATGCCTTATACCTTACCCAGCTAAATTTTTGTAATGAACTTTTCCATCTTTTAGTTTAGACAGTACCAAAAACCAAAAAGATACTGACAGAATAGTGAACAGTGCAGATCTTGATCAGGCTGCATGGATGTGCAGGCTGATCAAGATCTGCACTAGTCTCAAAGGCAGAATCAATTATGCCAAGCATAATAAGGATTAATAACAGACTTCAAGTTTTGATTCACTGTGGTTTCATATCCTTCATTCTGCTCAAACTCCAGTTTCAGAAGTACTCATTTTCATCACAGAATCACAGCTTAATATAATAACAGGGAACCTTTCTTGCAGTCTGTAGTGACTTGTTTCACTTATAATATTACACATCATATTTTAACTTATTATAATTATTTAATTGCCTAAAAGACGAGGTTATTCTTCAAAAAATCAGTGGGCTGAACTAATACTATACCTCGTCTAATAAGTGATTGACCTAAAGTGTATATAAATGGGCCAGAAGGATATTATTGATTTTTAGTAATTAAGAGAGCGCGTCTGAAGGATTGTCTTATAGATGAGTAAAAATGGTAAGATGTTTGATAAGAATTGATACTAACTTAAATGATGCTTCAAGTAGAGTTTGCTGGTATGTTGAATATATAATATGTGGCATGTACTAGCAAAATATTAAATTTTCAAGTGTGTAACTGAAACTGATTAATTGGATTACACACCTACCGGTATTTCTATACAATGACATATTCAATGGTGTTGTACATTTAACTTAACATACCTTCAAAATATGAATGAAGAAATATAAAAACTCACAAAAATTTAATTTAAACTAACACCTACAAAATTTTATCACATACCGGTATTAAACAATTAGGTATAAAAAAATGCCATAAAGTCTCTAAAATACAGTGTCTTAAGATTTTTTAAGTGTGTAAAGTAAAATATAGACAAACATGTTTTATTGTTTACCAGGTATGACAAGGTTTAAGTTTGTTATGTATTAACCCAAGCACTTTGCTTATCAAATATTTATATTTAACATTGAGCAAATAAAAATGTATTATGGAGCATAATGTATAAACTTATAAACTTTTGTCAGTGTATGTAGTAAGATACTTTGTAAACTTAAAACATTTTTCTTATAAAGTATGCAGAGGCATAGCTAGCAACAAGTTAACATAGCTAGCAACAAGTTAACATACAGTCAGACACATAATATGTAGGACCTGGTTTAAATTATAAGGGGATGGGACCTGCCCCCCCCTCCCCTCACCCCAAATTATCGTAAAGTACTTATTCCTAAAAACTAAGGCTACATTTCAATTTCAAAAAATTATTATTCTAAAGCCAATTGTCAAAGCTTTGTATAGGCCCGAAGGGACATTTTATGTTATACCTCCAGTGTACATCCGTCTGTCCGTTAGCAATTTCGTGTCCGCTCTGTAACTCTTGAACCCTTTGAAGGATTTCAAAGAAACTTGGCACAAATGTACACCACACCGAGATAATGTGCAGAGCTCATGTTTTGGATGTCTCATTTCAAGGTCAAGGTTATATTTAGGGGTCAAAATAATGTCATATCAGGTTGTTTCGTGTCCACTCTGTAACTCTTCAACTGCATGAAGGATTTCAAAAGAAACTTGGCACAAATGTACACCACACTGAGATAACATGCGGAACGCATGTTTCGGATTACTCGCTTCAAATGTCATATATTACTTTGCTTTGTGTTTATTGCTCTTATTACTTCCCTTTTATGTTACTATAAATAGCTTGTTTTGAAACTTTATTATTGGCCATTGGAAGAAACCGAGACCACTTTTCTGTGGTACAACATGGATGGTACAATGTACCTCTGATTTAAGTGTATTTTGACATACCTAGCTGTACCTGGTAAGGATTTTTTTTTGGTGGCCTTTTTTTTTTGTGTGAATTTTTTTTTTGAATTTCTTCCCTTTGTTGTTCTTGTCCTTTGAGCTTCAAAAGTCAGGTTCTTTAAACTTTGTTCCCATCCTTTGATCTCACCCTTCAGGCGTATATTGCTCGCTTGGCAGAGCTCTTGTTAAAACTTCTGGTTTGTGTTTGTTCACTGATAAAATATTTTAATTCATGTTTTTCATTTTACAATCTTTGTTACAGATTGATGATTGACCATCTTACGATTGAAATTTTAAAATCCTTTTATTGTATGTTACACTGGCTTATGATAGCTAAGTGTGTTCTCCTTATTAAATATTATTATTACTATAATTTCAGGATTTATGAGCATGGGTGACCAGTTTTCACCTGGAAACTTCGTATAATTTCAGGATTTATGAGCACGGGTACCAGTTTTTACCTGGAAATTTTGTTTAATTTCAGGATATATGAACAAGGGTGAACAGTTTTTACCTGGAAACTTTGTATAATTTCAGGATTTATTAGCACGGTTGAACAGTTTTTACCTGGAAACTTTATATAATTTCAGGATTTATGAGCACGGGTGAACAGTTTTCACATTATTACTATAATTTCAGGTTTTATGAGCGCAGATGACCAGTTTTCACCTGGAAACTTCATATAATTTCAGGATTTATGAGCACGGGTGACCAGTTTTCTCCTGGGAACTTCGGTTTGTGGGATCAGCATAGAGCTCTTGAATTTGTAAAAGAGAACATTCGTTATTTCCGAGGAAACCCAGGGATGGTAACCATAGTTGGTCAAAGTACGGGGGCAGCCAGTGTTGGACTGCATTTGTTGTCGCCGAGGTCCTATAGTAAGTCAGTTTGTTGTGATATACCATACCTAAAAGTCTTGAAATATATGATACATGTATCTAGATTATAAAGTTGTAGACAAGTTACCAACAGTTAAACACAATACCAATATACTATGCTTTTTATACCACTACCCCCCCCCCCCCCCCCCACCACAACCCACACAAACAAATGTGGCTGGGGAGTGGGGCAGCACTAGTTGCCCTTGTCTGTTCATCTGTCTGAATTCATGTCCTGCAAATCTCAAAAAGTATTTTACCCAGAGTCATCAAATCTCACAGGATTGCCAGTCAGCATGTGAAATTGTGCATCTGATCTTTTAATTGAGATTTCAAAAATATGCAAACTGAGGGAGACATATTGTTTCTGCCCTCTCCGGCCTCCCATACATCAAACTTCATTTCCGATCAATAACTGGAGAACCATTTGACCTAGAATCTTCAAACTTAAAAAGATGGCAGGGCTTATAGAGTAGACAACCTCTATTGATTTTGGGGTCACTCAGAGGTCAAAGTCACAGGGGCCAGAAAATGGAAAACCATTTCCTGTCAATAACTTGAGAACCACTTGACCCAGAATGTTGAAACTTCATCTGTTCATAGGATGATTGGTCATGCAGAGTAGATGACCCCTATTGATTAAGGGGTCACTGTGTTAAAGGTCAAGGTCACAGGGACCTGAACAAGGAAAATCTTTTCAGGCCAGTACTTGAAAACAACTTGACCCAGAATGTTGAAACTTCATACTTAGGATGATTGAACATGCAGCGTAGATGACCTCTATTAATTTTGGGGTCAGTTGATCAAAGGGCAAGTTCACAGGGGCCTAAACATAGAAAATTGTATCTGGTCAGTAACTTGAGACCCAACTGACCTAAAATCTTCAAACTTCGTAGGGAGATAGGAATTACAGAATAGGTGACCCCTATTATTTTTTGGTTTCACATCTTAAAAGGTCAAGTTCACAGGGGGCTGAACGTAGAAAACTCTTTCCAATCAATAACTTTAGAACCATTTGACCTAAAATGTTTAACTTGATAATTGGACATGCAGCGTTGATGACCCCTAATAATTTCGATGTCACTTGATCAAAGGTCAAGGCACTGGAGCCCGAACATGGAAAACCGTATCCAGTTCATGAATTGAGAACCACTTGGCCCAAAATGTTGAAACATGGTGGGATGATTGGACATGCCAAGTAAGTGATCCCTATTGCAGCCAACCATCAGTATCTCTTTGACTTTTGCTCGTGTCCCATATTGACTTCATGCATATACAACTATGCATTGGGGAGGACATGCGCTTTTTAGCTCACCTGAGCACGAAATGCTGAATGGTGAGCTTTTGTCATCACCCTGTGTCCGTCGTCCGTCAATCGTCAACAATTTGACTGTTAACACTGACGAGGTCACAATTTTGGCCCAATCTAATGAAACTTGGTCAGAATGCTACCCTCAATAAAATCTTGAATGAGTTTGATATTGGGTTATCTGGGGTCAAAAACTAGGTCATCAGGTCAGATCAAAGGAAAAGCTTGATAACACTCTAGAGGTCACAATTATAGCCCAATCTAAATGAATCTTGGTCAAAAACTAGGTCACCAGGTCACAGGTCAAATCAAAGGAAAAGCTTGTTAACACTCCAGAGGTCACAATTTTGACCCAATCTTAATGAAACCTAATCAGAATGTTACCCTCAATAAAATTTTGGTCGAGTTTGACAATGGGTCATCTGGGGTCAAAAACTAGTTCACCAGGTCAGATCAAAGGAAAAGCTTGTTAACACTCTAGAAATTTTGGCCCAATCTTAATGAAACTTGGTCAGAATGTTACCCTCAATAAAATCTTGGATGAGTTTCATATTGGGTCATGTGGGATGAAAAACTAGGTCATTTGGTCAGATCAAAGGAAAAGCTTGTTAACACTCTAGAGGTCACAATTATAGCCAAATCTAAATGATTCTTGGTCAAAAACTAGGTCACCAGGTCAAATCAAAGGAGAAGCTTGTTAACACTTCAGAGGTCACAATTTTGGTCCAATCTTAATGAAACTTGGTCAGAATGTTACCTTTAATAAAATCTTGGACGATTTAGATATTGGGTTGTCTAGGTTTAAAAACTAGGTCACTTGGTAATATCAAAAGAAAAGCTTTTTAAAACTGTAGAAGCCACATTTATGACTGTATCTTCATGAATCTTGGTCAGAATCTTAATCTTATTAGTCTCAAAGTCCAGTTTGAATCTGGGTCATGTAGGATCAGAAACTAGGTCACCAGGTCAAATCAAAGGAAAAGCTAGTTAACACTGTAGAGGCCACATTTATAACCATATCTAAATGAAACTTGGTCAGAATGTTGATCTTGATGATCTGTAGGACAAGTTCAAATCTGGGTCAGGTAGGGTCAAAAATAAGGTCACTAGGTCAAATCAAAGGAAAAGCTTGTTTAACACTCTAGAGTAACAGAGTTTCTGATGTTACTGAAATTTGCTGAAAGAAATTCAAAAATAGTGAGAGTAGAATCCCAGGCTCCCAGAAACATAACATATATTATTCATTTTAAAGTCATTATCTCACCAAAAATTTAAAATTCATTTAAATCTTTGTTGAATGTGATGTTTTCTCAGATAGAGCTAGGCAATTAACTACTTTAATTTGTTATTACATATTTTATACTTTTCCTTCAGATTTATTTCATCAAGCAATTATGATGTCAGGGTCTGATCGATGTAGATGGGCAGTTATACCAAGTATTGAAGATGCGAAAACATATGCACGAGAGTTAGCACATGAGATCGGGTGTCCAACTGGGGATAATCAACGTCTGGTTACCTGTATGCAGTTGTACAGGACAGCAGACGAGATAGTAAATGCATCAGCTAGAGTCAGGGTGAAGGTACTCTTTACATTTCTTTACTCTTCATACAGTACATTTTGAAAAATGTGAGTGACTTCTACCCAAGCCTGCAGCACAGTAACTAGTGGTATGTGTGCATATGATATTTGATGGAAAAAACATGTTTTGTATTACACATATGTGGAGCAAGGCCTTGTTTCTGCCCAAAATGGTCAAACAAATGTAATTAAAGTTGATAAATTTCGGGTTGAAATTTTTTATTTCAAGTGAAAACATTTGTTAGATTCTAACGTTGTTCAATCATTAGCTTTAATAGTCTGCAGTTTTTATACTGATATCTTAAACACAAATGCAGATAGAGAAGGTATCCAAATAAACTTGCATTACCAGTTACCACTAATATGCTAGAGAAGTTTTCCTATATTACAGCAAGGTACCACTTTTAGGCTAGAGAAGTTTTCCTTTATTACAGCAAGGTACCACTTTAGGCTGGAGAAGTTTTCCTATATTACAGCAAGGTACCACTTAAGGCTAGAGAAGTTTTCTATATGATGGTACACTAGTAAGACATGTTTTCTGTATTCCCGCAATGGTACACAAGGCTGAGTTTCCTATTGACCAAAGGTACCACTAAGATGTTTAAGTTTGATAATTTTGCGGTTACACTTTTTATTTCAGTGAAAGCTTTTTAGATTCGCTAGTGTTCACATTATTATAGGCTTATAGATGTTTTCCTATATTACAGCAAGGTACCATTTTTAGGCTATAGATGTTTTCCTATATTACAGCAAGGTACCATTTTTAGGCTATAGAAGTTTTCCTATATTACAGCAAGGTACCACTTTTAGGTTAGAGAAGTTTTCCTATATTACAGCAAGGTACCACTTTAGGCTAGAGAAGTTTTCCTATATTACAGCAAGGTACCACTTATAGAATGTTGAAGTTTTCCTATATTACAGCAAGGTACCACTTTTATGCTGTAGAAGTTTTCTTATATTACAGCAAGGTATCATTTTTAGGCTATAGATGTTTTCCTATATTACAGCAAGGTTCCATTTTTAGGCTATAGATGTTTTCCTATATTACAGCAAGGTACCATTTTTAGGCTGTAGAAGTTTTCTTATATTACAGCAAGGTACCATTTTTAGGCTGTAGAAGTTTTCTTATATTACAGCAAGGTACCATTTTTAGGCTGTAGACGTTTTCTTATATTACAGCAAGGTACCATTTTTAGGCTGTAGAAGTTTTCTTATATTACAGCAAGGTACCACTTTTAGGCTAGAGAAGTTTTCTTATATTACAACAAGGTACCACTTATAGAATGTTGAAGTTTTCTTATATTACAGCAAGGTACCACTTTTAGGCTGTAGAAGTTTTCTTATATTACAGCAAGGTACCACTTATAGACTGTTGAAGTTTTCTTATATTACAGCAAGGTACCATTTTTAGGCTAGAGAAGTCTTCTTATATTACAGCAAGGTACCATTTATAGACTGTTGAAGTTTTCTTATATTACAGCAAGGTACCACTTTTAGGCTAGAGAAGTTTTCTTATATTACAGCAAGGTACCACTTATAGACTGTTGAAGTTTTTTTATATTACAGCAAGGTACCATTTTTAGGCTAGAGAAGTTTTCCTATATTACAGCAAGGTACCACTTTTAGGCTAGAGAAGTTTTCTTATATTACAGCAAGGTACCACTTATAGGCTGTTGAAGTTTTCTTATATTACAGCAATGTACCATTTTTAGGCTAGAGAAGTTTTCCTATATTACAGCAAGGTACCATTTTTAGGCTATAGATGTTTTCCTATATTACAGCAAGGTACCATTTTTAGGCTATAGATGTTTTCCTATATTACAGCAAGGTACCATTTTTAGGCAATAGATGTTCTCCTATATTACAGCAAGGTACCACTTCTAGTCTATAGAAGTTTTCCAATATTTCAGCAAGGTACCACTTTTAGGCTACTAATGCTTTTTTTTTCTTTATTTCAGCAAGGTACCATTTTAGGCTATAGAAGTTTTCCTATATTACAGCAAGGTACCAGACATGTATAGGCTATAGAAGTTTTTGTATATTACAGCAAGGTACCAGACATGTATAGGCTATAGAAGTTTTCCTATATTACAGCAGGGTACCGAACATGTATAGGCTATAGAAGTTTTCCTATATTACAGCAGGGTACCAGACATGTATAGGCTATAGAAGTTTTCCTATATTACAGCAAGATACCAGACATGTATAGGCTATAGAAGTTTTCCTATATTACAGCAAGGTACCAGACATGTATAGGCTATAGAAGTTTTCCTATATTTCAGCAGGGTACCAGACATGTATAGGCTATAGAAGTTTTCCTATATTACAGCAGGGTAGCAGACATGTATAGGCTATAGAAGTGTTCCTATATTACAGCAGGGTAGCAGACATGTATAGGCTATAGAAGTTTTCCTATATTACAGCAAGGTACAGTAGGAAATCCATGGGGACCAGTGGTGGATGGTCCACATCAGGGGTCACAGTATGCATTCCTAACAGATCCCCCCAAGTCTATGAGGGAGCAGGGGCGGTTCCAGAGACTGCGGGTTATGGCAGGACTAGTCAAAGATGACGGATCATATTTCATTCGTAAGCAAACAAACTTTATCTTAATTATATTATAGTTAATAGACAGAATGATGTTTATGTGTTTTTATCAATTTTTTTGTGTCTGAACTTAGATGTTAGAAATATTGACACAAAATATCATACATCTATTCTACTTAATCTTGGTTTAACTTTTGCTTGAAAGATCATATCTCATTCACCATTT